>NC_071534.1:45804529-47175363 GCF_026979565.1 Vidua chalybeata
TTGTAAGAAAACAAGAATAACAATACAAATTATTTGACTTATGAACAGACCATAAGTCAGAGTAAAAATTGGGAAATCATAGTTCTTTTCAACACTGGTGACTACTGCGTCACAAAAGAAATTATTTAGAACACCCTAAGCTTATAGTTTTGATTCTCCAAATGTTATTCTACTACACATTCCTGATCAGTATTTGTTGCAGTCAAAAAGCATAAAATATATACTGGAATGTATTTAAGCCGGATGATGTAGTGTTTTGAGACACTAGCTGTATACTTCAGGCTCAAAATCTAAAGATAGCTTTTGCATATGTGCTTCAAATGACGCATCACTACAGAAATGGTTACTAACACAGCTCCTTAAAATTCAAGCTGGCAATATGCTAAGAAAGTAGGATAATGGTAAGGCTGTCGGAGTCATAATGTTAGAAGTATAACCTTACTTCCCTGAAAGAAGCTGAGCAAGAGTATAAAAAGGCATCTATGAGATTTGTTTAAAGGATTTGTGTAATTCAGAAATAGATTACATTAAGTTTCTTTTTAACTGAAGAGCAATACTAAGACTTACTACTTATGTATCTCTGTACATTCAAAGCACTAAGTGAGTGACATTTGTGATTTATGGTGTTTGATAAAAAGCTACCAGGGTACTCATCTATGCTATTCAAGTTTGCTGTGAAGACAGCATGCAATGGAACTAAGCTTTACAAATGATTAATTGGAACATAATCAAAATGTTATTAAAAAAAGTTGTCACATTTGAAACACTAGATATTTATATGCTTTGTGATCAGTTCAAGTTGTCAAGATGAGTCACAAGCAGCAAAACAACTAGTGACAGGCAAAGAGTTCTCAGCAGGCAAGGATGTTTGTGGTACAAATCTGTCATATAAATCATAATGGGAATCCCTCAAATTCCTGCTTGTTTATCAGCTTAGAGGAGGGAAAAAAAAGGAATGCTGTTCTTCCATTAGATGTTCACAAGCGTGTCTGTGCTAGGATTAGGCAGTATCAACTCTTTGAATGTAGTGAGGAGCAAATGCCCTTGATCTCCCACAAAGACAATCCAATTCATTCGTGGGGGTGGGGGATTCTGTACTGCTGGTACACTCACACACGCGTTTTCACAAAGGGCAACACTCACAGAGGGGTCACTCCAGTCAATGCAATCATTGAAATAATGAATATTTGTTTGAACTGACTTTATTACATAAAGAAAGTATGTTTCATACTTCATACTGTAAAGAAAAACTGTTTCATAAAGAAAGTATGGAAAATTATACATAAAACAAATAGTTGAAATACCTGCCCATTATCATTATATATTGTCTTTAATTGATAGAGGAATCTACATTACACAACATTCTATACAGACTTCTTTAACCTATTGATAATTAGATAACAGATTAACTGTGACTGCAACAAAGTCACTGTTGGATGAAAAAATATGGAGAATGATGTGGATAACTTCTGCTCTTTTTCAGTTCCTATGCTTTAGAAAGAAAATTCTGCATCATTTCAGGATTTTCATGTGGCATCCACAATGAGAAAAAATACATCATGAAAACCTGTCCTGAATCTGAAGGCAAGATCTAAAGTAGATTTAAGGATAGGCATTTCAAAGAAATCTGACATAGCCTGGGCTGAACTTCTATAATGCAAACAAATTGTTAGTGGCTAAACTTCGGCATTATGACAATACATATAGCATCATCTTGGCTCAAATGGGCGACTTCATAATTTATTCACCAGAGTTCATTGTTTCTTTGTTCAATATACTTTCGGATCAATAAGGAAGGGGAAAAAACTTTAAGCCTGACTTCTTACATGTGCAAAGTTAATATGTACATCCTAGCAATGCCCCCATCACATGAAGTTTCTTCTTACATCCTCACAAAAATGGGATATTTACAAAAGTCTGTTATCTGGTTGATGGCAATTACCCTTAGAATTGCTACTAATCAGCACCAGCTATAAGAAAAAGTCACTCTAACTTCCAGTAAAAGAAGGATCAAATTATTTTTTCTCTGTCAGAAGCTAAAAAGGAAAACATGGGTAGCTGCCAAGAAACAGCTATATTGATAATGTACATCTAGGCCTGAGATTTCAGGTCATGAGATGTCACTCATGTAACTTAATATTGAGCTTAATAACTTGTGATTGATTAAAACACAACTCGGCATCCTACTTTCATTTGAAGATTCTAATAAATGGTCTCTTTCTACTGCATTTTTATTCCTCTGGTTAATCACAATTATCCTCTCAGTGTTAATAATATTTTTCACATTTGACGTTGTCCAACATCCTTTAAATTTTTTCTCAAAATTAAGTTTGAGGTACAGAATAGAGTTAAATAGAAAAACGTCCAATGCCCATCTTTATGCATGACAAACTCTGTATAATTTTAGAAGAGCTTCTCTCTCTTAAGACACAGATGGGAAACATTTAAAACTATTTTACATCCTGAGAGTCATTAGCCAATTCAAAGACAGATGCAAGATCTTTTTTCTTTTATAAACTTACTCTGCTTTCACCATTACTTCTTTATGAATAATTTAATGCTGCCTGTTTGAAAACAATTTAAACGGAGGAAAATAAACCTTGCAGTCCCCTCACATTATTTCCCATAGTCATTCGTCTTAATTTCTTTAAACATTGTCCCCACTTCTGCTCCACTAGCTTACATTAGCTGGTGCAAATTGTGGGTGAACTTGAAGAAATGAAGCCAAAGGAAAACCTCATTTAAAAAATAAAATTTTTAAAAAGTGCAAAAAACAAATCACAGTGTAGCCTAAAAGAATGATGTAGCTTCTATATGTGTTAGGGGGAGTGGGAAATTGAGAAATAAGTAACAGATTTCTCTCTTCTTGACTTTCATGTTTTGGTGCATTGAAATGGTTAAATTGTTTGAATTAAGAACATAGACATCTAAGTAGAAAATTTTTAAAAGTTCAGATAGACTAACAGGAAGCCTGACTAACAGAATATGACCCAAATAAACAATAAAGTAAACAAGCATAAAGTAAAAACTATTATTTGTCTCATTTGAACAGTCACATGAAAGGAGATGCGTAAAAATAGTTTTTAGACCCCTAACAGCTGAGTTCTGGTCCATCCAGCAGACAGTTGGCTAAGTAATAAATTTCTGCAACATTCTTGTTTGCCTCTCAGATCACATTGAGTCTTTTAAACACATTCTCAGCTTTGGCTAGATAATCGTAGTCCAGTGTTTGCAAAAGTCAATAGAGTTGTAACTGTACTCAAAAAGGTAAAAAAAATATTTCAGATCTTATGGAAAGTCACCTTTAAAGAACTCTAAATATAAAGAAGTAGAAAGTTTATGGATTACATTTTACGGTTCCCTCGAGAACAATTTTTAAGCTACAGTAATAGCTCCTAATCATATTCTGAACAAAAATGTATTATTTCTTTTCTTAAAAAAAATAATGACATCAAAATGGTTTTGGAGATAAGGTGAAAAGAGATAATAAAAATTTGTGTAAACTAGAATTTTTAACACTAAGTTCATTTGTGAATATGTTGTATATTGCTTGCAGCAGTTCAATGAGATTGCATACATTCCAGAAAAAATTTAGACTGTGAGTATCTTAATGAGACAGATGCAGTCTTCTCCTCAACTGTTGAATAACAATTTCATCACTCATGTAGTGGAGCAGAAAATGTACGAATCAAATTAGAAAAACCTTCTCCATTTGAATATAACAAGCCCTTAAATGCATAATAAATTTTGGAAAGAAAATTAGCCATATAAACACTAATGTACACTGTGTATTTAATGCTTTTTACCATGCGTGAAAATGCAGTGCTCTACTCAATTGATCAGTTTATAATCATACAGAAATTAGAAAGGACTAGCATAGTTCAAGTGAAATGCTATAAAATGAGCAGTGGTACTAGATGCCCAGCTTAAGATGACTGAGGGCCTTGTTATTTTTTTGGTTAAGAGCTCCTTTTACTTACTTTAAAGTAGGTCCAAAAATCATAAGATATACAGAAAAAAATTGGTTTTGTCAACTGGTACCTACCTGAAGGATCACTAATGGTGAGTTATACATAACTTGTAGGAGCTTACATCACTCAGTCTTGCATTGGTGAATTGGCATGATCTGTGAATTTGTGCATTCAACATCAAAACAGGGATGAGATATTTATTAGACCTCCAATTAGCCAGAGAGATCATCACTTTTGCCCTCAAAAAAAGGTAGAACCTTCCTGTAACACTTAACAGACAAATACATTATTTTCTTATAGGATGTTGCTAGTCCTGATCCACAAATTTGCCTCCCTGGCTTGACCTTACAGGACCTTCAGGCTTTATGCCTGAAGACTTGTCTGGCAGGCTGGACACTCAGCTTCCCCAACCACACCTCTGGCCTTGTCCCATACTGTTTTTCATAGAATCTCAAGTTGGAAGGGACCCATAAGGATCATCTAGTCCAAACCCCTGCTCCTTGCAGGAGTATCTAAAACTAAGTAATATGACTAAGAGTCCTGCCCTGATGCTCCTTGAACTCCCTCATGCTTGGTGCTATGACCACTTCCTTAGGGAGCCTGTTCCAGTGTCCAAGCACCCTGTGGGTGAACAACCTTTTCATAACATTCAATCTGAACTTTCCCTGATACAGCTTCATTCCATATTCTTGTGTCCTATCACAGGTCACCAGAGAGATCAGCACCAGCCCTTCTGTTGCCAACCTTGAGGAAGTTGTAGACTGCAATGAGCTCTCCTCTCAGCCTTCCCTGTTCCCTTCTCCAGCTTGAAGAGACCAAGTGACCTTCTCCTCAAAACCCTTCACCATCTTAGTTGCCATCCTTTGGACACTCTCTCATAGCTTTCTATCTTTCTTATATTGTGGCATCCAAAACTGCCCCCAGCACCTGAGGTGAGGCTGCCCCAGTGCAGAGCAGAGCAGGACAATCCCCTCCCTTGCCTGGCTGGAGATGCTGTGCCTGATGCACCCCAGGGCATGGGTGATCCTCCTGGCTGCCAGGGCACTGCTGACTCATATCCAACTTGCCACTCACCAGGACCCACAGATCTCTTTCTGTGTGCTTCTCTCCAGCTTCTTGTTTGTACAAATACAGGATTACCCTGTCCCAGGTGGCAAATCTGGCAGTGAGTTACGCCTTGCTCCCTGGCTATCCAGATGTCTCTGTAAGGCCTCTCTACCCCAGAGAGAGTCCACAGCTCCTCCAGGTTGCAGCACTACATACTCCCACACAATAAATTAACACATTTGTTTGAGGGTACAGAGCAGGGCCTTGCATACCCTTTTAAAAGGAGCAGTTGTAACACAAAATATTTTTTGCAGGGGCTGCAGGCCTGTCTCCAAGGTCTGAGAGACTGCCCTGCCACCCAACTGTCCACTGCTCCTTGTTCCCCTTCTGTAATTGCCTGCTCCTGTTTCCCTGAGGGTTTGCAAGTTCCAGCTCTACGATGTCGGGCCACCCACTAAGCCAGAATTCCTTTGTCTTAATTCATATATCTCTAAAGCACTACAAGGACCTGATTAGCAATGACAAAGTGGCTTCAACATAACTGAAATAAATTTTTAATTACTTTAATTAAACAAATGCAAATTCCCTGATGCAGATGAGTTTAAACCAGTTTAAGAAAGATCTAGTTCATTTCCATGCATGTTCTCAATTGTTCTTCTTTGCCATCCCTTGAGGATGGCAAAAAAATGAAAGCTTCTATGTGTTGAGTAAAACAATTGCTTCCATAATATCATTCCAAAAACTAGATGAGCAGCTCAGAGCAAGAAAGAAAATTCCTACTTTGAGCAGAAAAGAGGAAGTTTCACAGGTTTTGACATCTCTTCGGGGCAATGAGAAACCACATGCTAAAATCTATACTGTCGGTGAGCAGGAGACTAAGCTTCACTAAACTGTGGGATGGAATGGATGAATGATGAGCAGGACTGAAGGGCAGAAATAGTTTTATCTTGCAGAAACTGTCCATGGCATAGCTGGACAATTACAACAGGGGTGGTTTATGAAGTCACCAAACTTCTGGGAGAATTTACAAGCTTAGGATGGAAATCAGTAACTAGCAGCATTCACAAAACTAGCAACAAAGATTTTGGGGGGTAGGGGTGGGTTGTGTTTTGATTCGAGCATTAGTGTTTTGTCTTTAATTATTGCTGAGAGCAGCAACTACTGTAAAGCGATAGTAATTTTTTTTTAATTGCTAGAACTCAAATTCTCATATCTTTCTGATTACACTGAGACAAACACAGTCTTTCGTTACTCAGTTTAAGCAATTCTGAAGATTGGTTTACTTTAGTTGGTGAGCAAAGTTAAAAGTGAACAACTTTACTAGAACCACGAGCCTGTTACCTACCAAGTGTAATTTCCTACATACAAGTGTAATTTCCTACATGGTCATCACAAGGCATGATAATTATGGTAACAGCAGGGGAAGGAATGGGTCCTGATAGCCTTCCTTACCTAATGCTTCTTGCATTCACCCTCATATGGGTAGAGCTTAACAACACTGACTCAGATCACCAACCCACTCACTTCCTCAGCTACATACCTGCTATTTTCAAGTACTCTGCTTCATTAAACCTTAAAAGGACTCTGATTGCAGGCCACAGCTGGGAAGTGGTTATGCTCTTTTTTCCCCTCTGTAATTAATACAAGTCTGCAGAATCTTACTCTCACATTTCCAAAGTAGTTCCATTTTGGCTTACCTTTTTTCTAAGAGGAAGAGCAATTCATGTCTTCCCTAACTAGAGCAGTCATTCAGATTGGGTTCCATCTGTCCTTATAAGTGGGAATGGGGATATTTTTACAGTACTTACTGTAGCACTAAATGGCTAGCATGGCCACAGGTGATTTAGCAGATTACAGAAGGCAATAAGACACTTCTAAATACATTTTCTCACTTTGAATTATAGTTGCTGAAATAAAATCCTGCAGGAACAAACAGTTTTGACAGATAACATATATACAATATCCTACTGCACAAACCTGTTGTTCACACAAGTAACTTCACAATGGATTTTTGGAAAGTTGAAAAATCACATAAAGATATTTACTGTTTTCAAGTTCTTGTAAAATACGGGTTATCAAGCTACATTTAAATACTTAAAGGAAGTAATCACCTCATTTAAAAAAATTATGTATCATTGAAATGGAAATGTCAGAGATGTCTGCAATTAATCACTGTTTACATAGGAGATCACTTGTCAAAATGACTTGCCAGGTATTATAGACCAAGTACACTTTTCACAATGTGTTCAACTGTGGCAAGTGCTAATAACTCTATCTCTCTTCCAGAAAAGGTACAATCATGTAAATAAGACCACTGACATCTAAGGCTGAGGAATGATCTTCATATTCAAGAACAGATTATATCCTGTCCTGCCAATTGTCTTTCTGGGAATTACCTATGTGATCCCCAAAGCAAGCATGAAGCTAGGAGTACCAGCACACCAACCCATTTCTACTCTGGAGTGAGGAAAATATTGAATTCTAACCAAGTAACTCTTTAAAGGAAAAGGGTGAAGTGATATCTCAAAAGAAGTCATATTACCTCTCCTTTCTCACCGAGGCTTATTACAATGCTTCTGACAAAATATTTTTCTTTTTCAATGCAATTTTTTGTTTCTCTAGTTTCACTGCAGTAAGTCTATTTCTTTTTTTTCCAACATGCCAGCAACTGCCTGTATTTTTCCTCATCACAAAGATGCTATTTACTGAGAACCTACATTCAATTTAGATTTTTTCTAATTTTGAGGTACAATGAGATTCTGTTAGGTAGAATGGGAAACAAAAGGACACACTAGAAATTAACAGACACCAAAAATTATTTTGTAATACTGAAAATATTCAAAACTGAATTTTCAACTTGAAAATATTTTCCACAGCATATAAAATTATCAGAATGCATAGAAAAACATAATTAGCAATAATAAAAAGAAAAAATTAATGTCTTCTGTTTTGTTAATTATAAGGGATCAAGAAGAATGACAATGGGAATTTTGCCTCTCTTTGTGAGAAATTAGCTACTCTTAAAAAAAACCCAAAAGTCAAACAGCATGAAATTACAGACTCCTTACCTATTGTGAACTTTGGCTACCCAGTTCCAAATAAGTAGGTTTTTACTGTTAATGCTACATATCAAGGACAATTTGCTTGCTTCTACAAAAAATCAAACTAAGATGGTATTCTTATCTAGGACAGAGCAAGCTAATACAAAGGAACTTACAGTACTTGATTTAGCTACCATGGAAATAAATGTTGGAAAAACTTCCACTCATTAAGCCAAGCCAAAACCAAGCTTGTAGTTCTCATTTGAAATCCTAATGATTATAACAAGAAAACCTGTAAATAACTATTGAACTATAACCTATAGTCTTGTCTTCAAATGTGGCTCAAGATTTGAAGTTTAACCAACCAACTCAAGAATATTAAAGATTATGGTATAGGGACTTCATTTCCTAGGATGTTTACCTTTGTATTCAGAAACTGAAAGGTGTCTTTCAAGACAAAGGACATAGAGATACTTTCCATCAAAGGACATAGAGATACTTTTAAATGCTGTCTGTCCAAAGAAGAGAGTTTTAGACCTCCTGGGGATCTGAAAAATACCTGAAAAATACCTGAAAATCCACGGACAAGCAAATGACACCTGATTCATTTTTGAAACATTACTGACATACAGCAATATGCTATAGCATTTGAAACCATAGACATAATCACAGAATAATGAGGTTGGAAGAGACCTCTTGAGATCATCAAGTTCAACCTATGCCCTAACACCTCATCTAGACTATAGCACCAAGTGCCACGTCCAGTCCTTTTTTAAACACATCCAGAGATGGTGATTCTACCACCTCCTTGGGAACACAATTCCAGTACTTTACTATTCTTTTGGTGAAAAATTTCTTCCTAATATCCAACCTGTACCTTCCCTGATGTAGCTTGAGACTGTGTCCTCTTGTTCTGTCAGTTGCTGCCCAGTGGAAGAGACCAACCCCCACCTGTCTACAACCTCCCTTCAAGAAGTTGTAGAGAGCAATAAGGTCACCTCTAAGCCTCCTCTTCTCCAGGCTAAACCCCAGCTCCCTCAGCCATTCCTCATAGGGCTTGTGTTCCAAGCCTCTCGCCAACCTTGTTGCCCTCCTCTGGATGCGCTCAAGCATCTCAATATCCTTCCTAAACTGAGGGGCCCAGAACTGGACACAGTACTCAAGATGCGGTCTCACCAGGGAAGAATGACCTCCCTACTCCTGCTGGTCACACAATTCCTAATGTAGGCCAGGATGCCATTGGCCTTCTTGGCCACCAAGGCACACTGCTGGCTCATATTCAACTGGCTGTCGACCAGCACCCCCAGGTCCCTTTCTGCCTGAACACTGTCAAGCCACACTGTCCCCAGCTTGTAACATTGTAGGGGATTTTTGTGGCCAAAATGTAGAACTCGGCACTTAGACTTATTAAACTTCATGCTGTTGGACTCTGCCCATCCATCCAACCGATCTCTCTGCAGAGCCCTCCTTCCTTCCAATAGATCAACACAAGCTCCCAGCTTAGTGTCATCTGCAAATTTACTAATGAAGGACTCAATGCCCTCATCCATGTCGTCTATAAAAATATTAAATAGAACTGGTCCCAGCACAGAGCCCTGCGGGACACCACTGGTGACTGGCCGCCAGCTGGATGCAGCACCATTCACCACCACTCTCTGGGCCCAGCCATCCAGCCAGTTCCTAACCCATGTTAGTAGACTTGTATGTTAGTAATAAGTAGAGGAAATATTCCTTCACTGTTACAGTAAGTGTGGTGCAGATGTTTTATCGTCGTCTGACATATCAAGTAAAACATCTTAAAGACAACCTGTTTTCACCAATGCCTTTAACGATAAATTTGAATAACACAAATATGTCCTTCTTCTGGAAAATAACTTCTGTCATTACACCTTTCAGTTAATTAAATTTCTAAATGTCTTGGCAAGAATTTCATAGTATACAGCAGATGCATTAGGCAACTCTAATAAGATCAGTTGTGCATTGTTTATACAAAAAGTTCATCCAAAAGCATCAAAATTCTAAGACAATATCAAGAGACTTATGATTAAGGCATACATTCAGGTTTTCTACTACTTTTTATATTTATTCAGATTACCAGTTTCACAATGAATATATTGGTATTGTCCTTGTATGTCACTTGCATACAATACCCAGAGTTAAACTAATTTGGCTAACATCCAGCTACATATCACATAGTTAAAATTATCACTCTCTTGGTGAATATTCAACAGATCAGAAAGGAAATAAAAAATGAAAGATAATTATAAGAAACTTGTTGCTACTTGAGCTTTAACCTAACCTTAGTGTTATCCAAAAATTACTGCTTTTTTTTCTATTCACAGGTAATAATCTCTGCTCTAATAGCAATTAATAATAAATAAAAGTTCTATGGAAATCAAATGACTACTGAATGATAGATTGCAGGCAACGCCCTCTAAAAGCTGTAAGTGAATTTTTAAGATTAAATCAATGAAAATTCATTGAATTAATTTTTTTAAAATCAAAAAACAAGTTGAAAACACTGTGACTAGCAAGAAGAAAGTGAGAACAAAGAAACAGTCTCTCATAAACTCTGAGGAAAATCAAAAACGTTGTCAGTAAATTGTCAGTTATATGCATAATATACATAATAGCGACCAAGGAAAACAACAATAAGCTGTGTTAGCCTAGTCTGTACTTAATTCAAATTCTTGAAATGTGTTAACATGTGAATTTACTAAAAAGAACAAATATTAGTGACATTCAGACAGAGAAGTAAAGGAAATGTAACTTCTTCTTTGTTCTTTGGATACCCTTGAGTTTGGGTACATTGCAGAGTCTAGAATTTTGACTACAAGAATGTCAAATACAGGGTCTGTTTCAGATAAAATTACATTAAAGGGTCTGATGGAATACCATCACCTCTACTGGTAAGACATTTGATTCCTGCAACATATTAAATGCAAGCTGCTTCGGATGCAGGCCTAAGGCCATCTCCTACAAAACACAGCCCAAAGAAGGAGAATGCTCTCTTTTTTTTTTTTTTTTTTTTTTTTTTATATTTAAGTTTCTTAAACAAAGGGTTCAAAAACAATTTTTATCCTGAAGATCTCTGATTACTTTTATATGCAGTACTATTCTGGTGAAAGAACTGTAAGGACTGCTAAAACTAAGAAACATCACTGGTGTTTTCACCATTTCATGAACTTTAAAATATCACCTTAAGCAGACTAAAACTCTATACATATTCCTTTATTGTTTATAGCTAGTATTTGTGCATTGTTCATTGTGTTGTTTTTCTTTTAATTGTTTTGATAACAGTGTATACTTCTGAAGAATTGAGGAAAACATCTTCAGTTTACTCATCTAATTTCTGATAGTAAATTTAATATAAGTCTCTACTAACCATACTAGTGATTAGGGAATAAACACTTAAAGGTAACAAATAAAGAAAAATAATTCCCATTTTTTTTTACCACAGTGTATAATATTTCTGGATGTTTTCAAAGGCTTGTATTTAATACAGTAAAAAGAAGTGAAAAAATTAAAAGCGGTATCTATGCACAGAACCAACATCTTTATCAAAACAAGCCAGTGATGACTCAAGGATCACCTCCTACACAATTTAAATTAATTTCCTTGAGTAATTACATGTAAGTACTATTATTCCCTTTCTCAGCTTCTTGATCTCTTTGCCTTGTAAAAGAAGAGAAAAAGATTAATTCCTAAATACCAGAACACTAACATTTTAATCAGAAAACCCACATTTGTGATACTGTGATGTTCAAGGGAACAAATGAGTTGGCCTTTGATGATTATTGTGGGTCCCTTCTGACTCAGGATATTCTAAGATGTCATAAAAAATTAGTGTATCATAAATATTTCTAAAAAAAATCTACTTGGCTTGAGACTCAGCATTTATTGTTATTATAGGTTTATAAAGGGAGTATTATTGTCTTTTTATCTGATTTGCCTCATTTACTACTTTTTCTTCTACTTGTGATTCTTTCAGAATACTCACCATTAATACCATATTAGCTATTACAATGTCATTTATTACCTGAACTGCTCATCCCATTTAGTAAGTACATCAGTTCACAAGCAGCATTTACCTGTTCCAATTCTGATACATATAATCTAATACTACATATTTCATATAATAGAACTGTCAAATTTGTGAGCAATCAGAAGTGGAGATCATACAGTTTACAAAGTGATTCTAGTAGTGCTATTTCAGATGTAGCCTTCATAAGAGGAGTCCAAATGCACTAAATATATAAATTTATAACAATTTTCTGGTTTTAACATTTTCTAAGTATAACTCTGTCATTTAGAAATGATTACAGGTTTAAATATATTTTTGTTAAATTCTCTGGTGGTTAATCAAGGAAAGTGAGTTGGCCATATTTAATTTGGGTTCAATCAGTTTGGCTTCGTGTGTTACTGATTCGTCAGTCTGTTTATTTACATAGGAACTCCATTTTATTCCGGTATCTAAAATCCCTTTGTCTAACTCTTCATTCTAACTTCTTATGTGAAAATGAATTATCTTTTGTGGATACAGATAACCAACTTTTCCATGTCATATGCCAGGCTAGGAGATAGACTGAGTGCTCCTTGGAATGTCTCTCAGAGGGGGGCCAGAAGTTAGATTACACTAACCTATAACACACAAACCCCCATATTTGTGTATATAACTCAACAGAAAACCCACATTCTAATGAAACACCTATTTTTCTGTTGATAAGAACTAAAAAATTCTGCTTGTCTTGCTAACACAGGGAGGAAAATCTTCCATCCTTTTTTCCACTATACTCTGATTGCTACATCTCTCTCAGGATATAATTTTTTTTAAAGGATGAACATTTAAAGGTGGTGGCATTCATAAATATTTTGACACAAAAATATGGTGTTGTTCTTGCAGGATTTTGCAAAGGTAACATGAATGAATAAATGAATGAATGAATGAACAAATGCAAAAGACAAACACATAATACTGACCAAAGGTAATAATGCAATTATACAACCAGAAATACTGTAATTAAGCTTGCTTAAAATAAAGTAAACAATATATTTTATTTTCAATTTTGGAAAACCAAACTGACTTCTTCATCAATGTGCCCAAACAAGTTTGAAGTAATATCTTCTATTTTTAGCAAAACCCCTATTTCCAGGGCACAAAATAAAGGTAGCATACATGAAATTTTACATTTTCATAGGGCAGTAGACAAGGCTGCCATAATTAAAACCAATCAATCCATAGTGCTCATTTTACATATTGTTTTACACGTTACATTATTATGTTAAATCATGTATGCAAATATGATGGAATGTCACTGTTTTCTGGAAACTTCAAAGTATCTACAAGTTTCTTGCTAAACAGAACACATTAGCACTCAGCAAAAGCAAAAATCACATGCCTTTACTGGGACTCATTCTATATTCTCCTTTCTAGTCCTTTATATTGTCCTTTCTACCCACTGACCCTCTATCTTCCTAAAAGCACACTCACATGCCCATGGTTTCCACCACTTTTTCACCATGACACAGTGATCCATTCCCTTAATCTTCCTTCAGAACACATCTAGATCTCTTGTTCTCCTTCAAGCCTCAGTTATACCTCCTCTAAACATACCTTTCTGCACCCAACTTATTCCCAATACCATAATACCTCTGAATAACAACTCTGCTACAGTTGTGCTACCTGACAGCTATCCAGTGCATTTACATATTTTATTTTTTCCAAATTCTTATCAATTCTAAAGACATGAACCTTACAGTGAGATATAACTTTACTTGCTTTACCACTGTCAGAACAGATGGTGAGGAAGATATGTTGATCTGCTCCTTCTCTAAATCACTTCTTGTACCCATTATCACTCCTTCGGGAATGGCAGAGCAGTAACTTCCTTTCTTTTTCCTGTCTCTTCCATGTACTTATGCCCATGTATTTATATTCAACTGTTCACTATCAACTCCTTTTTCAGTTCTTGTTTCTATATACTCTTCTTCTATTGTCTTAACTTTAATTTCTATGTTAATTGAATCATCTTCTTCCTAACCTCCTCACATATTTGTCATTTCCTTGCTGACCCACACTGCAGCTCATCTCCAAATCCACCACTTTCCCAGAAACATTCAATAGACTTGATCTTCTCTAGACACCCTTGCTTCTCCAGTTATGCTGCTGTGCCCTGTTTGCTTGTTTCAACACAAGATAATACAGCCTTGTCTATTACCTTCTTCACCCTCGTGGGATAAAGTTTGGGTATTTTCTTCAAAACAGCTTCTCCTTTTGAGATACTAGGTTCTCTACTTCTGTTATCTCTGGAAATTCACACATTTAAAACTCCCAACTGCACACTCAGCATCACATGTCTCATTTGCTGCAGCATCAATTTCTCTGCCCTTAGCAAATACAATCTTGTTCCTCTCATACCCACTCAGAATGTTGCTCCAAAAATGATTGTCCTACTTTGTCACTTAGATCATGTCAATGCCATCCCTGCTATATTGCAGCAAGCAGACTACTGCTCTACATTTTATAGGTCCTCTAAATACATACAAGAACCACCAGGTTAGCATGTTTGTAGTGTTAAAAGGGGTATGACTGGACAGCAGGGGAAAACCTTCTGAGTTTTGTGACCCAGGTGACTGCATGCTGACTCAGTTTAATTCCCTGAAACTCAAAGATTTTCCCTCCCTAAAAACAACTGATATGCCAGGAATACAAACTTCTGGAATCCTGGATGGGGTCCTTCCTACAGCCACTCTCTCTAGCACACAGACCTCAGACATGAACAATAAGAGATGAAAACTACTGAAGATACAGAGGGCACATGCAAGTCACACACGAAACCTTGGGGCTCAGCTGGGGCAGCAACAGGGGCGCAGGAACTGAGAGGGAGAGGAATTAGGGCTGCTTTAAGGTTACTTTAAGAAGCCTGCACAAGATGACGGTGAAATGCAAGACTATTTTCAATAGACTGGAGTGGCTAGTGGGAGCACTATTCCAGCATCTGCATGTCATCAGAAAATTGTAAAAGGCTTTCACATTTTTAAAAAGCATGAAGTTACTAAGCTGACCAATTCTAAGATGAGTCATGGGTTTCAGTCCATGTGCAACATCTAAGTGTTCTGGTTGCAGATGACAGGGTCGAAGTGAACATTCGAAGGAAAATAGCACTGTTCAGTCAAAGTCAGGCAAACTTCAAAAATAACTTAAGGAAAATATGTTCTACATACATATAGCACCGTCAGCGCAAACTGAAAATTATGTTGTTTGTGTGCAATGCAACAGGCACTGAAGAGATATTAAAAATAAGTTCTGGACTACATTTGTGTACTGTGTTACTGCTTTAAGGCAATATTTATTTTTAAAAGTATTCTTTTACTTGTGTAGAAGATTAAGAAATAAAATCTCTGTATCATCATGCCCTTCATTAAGCCAACCTAGCCATAGACTGACTGGCAATATATCTCTAATTGGTCAGTTATAGCGTTAACCATACTGTCATGGCTCTAGCTTCTGTTGATGAATATTCAAGACATTTTCCATAGATGTGAGTGGCAAAGAGAACTATATGTACTTTTGGAGGATGGCTAGATCCAGTAAAACATAAAATAATTCATATAAAAACAAGAGCCTATCACAAGTGTTTCTTTCAATAGAGCAAAAAAGATACACATGTGCCCTTAAGAATTTTTCAAGAGAAATATTACTACTGTTAAAAGTCCACATTGCTAAAATAGATGTCCTTAAAAATATTATACAAATTATTAAAATAGTTGAGTTTAAAACCTCATCAGTAGTCACCAGCTTGTTTGTGCTTAAAGATGTACTAGGCTTTTTTATTACAGATTATAAACTACAAGTTTGCAGTCTTGTCCTAAAAAAAACAGAAAAAAAATTAAATTTTGCCTTTCAACCTATGCAAGATGAACATACATCCCTAAAGAACAAAACAGCAGCAGAATAAAATGTGGCATAATTGTCTGTCAAGGTGACTACAAGTCATCACCATGTTGCAGGTGAAAGACACCTGTGTAACCTATTTGCAGTAAAGAACAGAAACCACTTTGATACCACATACACATCCAGCCATTCATTCTGAGACAATTCAGAACACATGATAAGGAAAGGTAATAGTGAGACTTTAAGTTACACTAATTTCACAAAAAAACAACTAATGGAATTTGGTTTGTCTGACAAAGCAAAACCAGAAGACTATATGACATTATATACACTAGGGGGCAGAAATTGAAGCAAAAAGTGGAAAATGTTTATTGCTTCATTTTAGCACTGTGAGGATAGAAAATGTTAGAAATTACAGAAAGGATATTTAGCCTGGGATTAGATAAACATTGCATTAATTTCCAAAGAAGAGTCCTCATATACGATAAGACAAAACCCCCCAAAAACCTAACCTATTACAGGATAAAACTTGAGAATTTTTTGAAGTATATGATGTTGATCCTAGACACAGGCAGAGACAGATTTTTGTGAAACAAAGGTCTATTTAGTTTCCTTTTCCTACATGTGTGGGGAGCAAACTTCATTACTATTGCCCTAGAAATGCCAGAACATTACTGATCAACGCACTTTGTGATAGTACCAAATTGTATTAATTCTCATCACTTCCTCAGAAATGCAGATAGTGTTATTTGATGAGCACAGTTTCAGCTTCTCTAAATGCTCTATTCAGACAGGAACTTAAGGAAGAATATCTGGTTACTTCATCAAATAGTAGTTCATCTGCTGGATTCTCAGATAAGAGAAAATCAACTGAAATATTCTCCATTTTGAGAAGTGGAAGCAAGTTTTATACAGCTGGCATTTCATGTAGCAAACACACAAATAATGAACTAGATACAACTGTCACTCCTGAGTCACCACTGTACATTTCCCATGTATTTTTAGACACTTACATACTGCAAGTCACAGAGGTAGCTGTAGTACCTTCCTGTAATCTAATCACATTGGCAAACTGCAAAATCTTTCATCATTGATGAGCAGTTATACTTGTCTGCCCAGTGAAATCAATCTCTGCTGAGAATGAGCACTCACCAGTAGTATAAACACTGTACATCTGAACATGGTCCTGCAAAAGCAGTTCTAACCTGTCCTGTGCAAACAAATAAACAGCAATATAATAATAACTTTAACCGAACCTCTAATGTTTTTTGCCTTTTTTTTTTATTTTAATTAACATCAGTAGAAGAAAAAATAATATGGTGTGTGACAAAAGGGGTGTTTTTCTCATCCTGACTTTGAACTTAGACTTGTAGGAAAAAAATAGTATATAGTCATATATATATTGTGAAAACAGATTGTGAACCCACTACTTTCATTAGTGACCATTTCCTCTTGCAATCAGTCATTTTTAAATCAGTGAGGACATCCCTTTGGAGTTTGTCAAGGAAAGTCATGATTTCTGCTTATTTCTTGACAAGTAAGCATTTATGATTATCACTCTTCTAAAGGAAACCAGTAACATTATTTAAAATAATGTTTTTAGGGACCTAGCAGAGATAATTTCTAAAATTAAGTTGATTTAAACAGTTTTCTTTTTGATAATATCTTCAATGTGATTTGACTGAATATTGAAGATGCTAATGTTCAATATTAATGTTGAAATGTCCATATTTCACCATGTGCCATTTCAGTTTTCAATCTGAAGGAAATATACATGAAAATGAACTATACAAATGTAATATATGCAGACATCAATCTTACAGTGCACATGATATGCCCATACTTGTCAGTGTGGATATTTTTTACCATCTTTATCCTACACCAGCTACCTCTTTATTATGTCCCTGTTCTTTTTCTACAGTGTATACCCCAATTAACATTTTTTTTCCAGGATTAGGAAAATGTATCTTATATTGTATAGTCACACATGTGTTGCCATGGGTCAGCTATTTTAATTCAGTCTATCACAAATTAATGTGACATGCAAGACTGACAACAATTTTATTCTTCCTTGGCCAGCACCACACAAGGGCTACAAAAGCTTAAATCTCCCAATAACAGTGGGATGACACATGGACACAGGAACACAACCTCTGCCATTATGTTCTCTTTGGCAAGTTGTTACTACCTGAAAGATGCCCACTGATTGCATAAGGGAATAAAGTTATTAATGCATATGGTTCCTCATCAAGATCATGTACCAAAGCAATATTTGGGCTCTTTGCTCTATCAGAGAGGCTACTAATAAAGCACTTGCAAAAATTAAACCACCCTCAAGCATGCACCCAATGGATCAAGGCAAACATACACACGATCTAACACTGGTGATGCTATGAATAAATAAATACAGCCTCCAGTGACCTCAGTGCTCCTTTATAAACATTACATTTACATACACACAGAAATTATTAAAAAAAGCATGTATAAATAGTTAAAGGGTAAAACGTGAGTTGCACCTTTCAACTAGATTAAAACAACAAATTGAAAGCATAGCCAACCTCAACATACAAAAGTGTTTTTCGTTGTCCCATTGTACTCTGCTGTGGTGTGGCCCTCACCTGGAATGCTGTTGGCAGTTTTGGGAGCCGCAATGTAAGATATTAAGCTACTGCAGCCCTACAAAGGAGGGCTACAAAGATAGTGAAGGGCCCTGAGGGGAGGCTGTAGGAGGAGCAGCTGAGGTCACTTGGTCTGTTCAGCCTGAAGAAGAGGAGACTGAGGGGAGATCTCATTGCAGTTACAACTTCCTCGCAAGGGGAAGAGGTGGGGCAGACACTGATCTCTGCTCTGTGGTGACCAGTGACAGGACCCAAGGGAACGGCTTGAAGTTGTGTCAGGGGAGGCTTAAGTTGGATATTAGGAGAATTATTTTCACCCAGAGGGTGTTTGGGCACTGGAACAGACTCCCCAGGGAAGTGGTCACAGCACCAGCCTGACAGAGTTCAAGAAGCATTTGGGCAAGGCCCTCAGGCACATGGTGTGACTCTTGAGGTGTCTTGTGCAGAACCAGGAGTTGGATTTGATGATACCTGTGGGTCCCTTCCAGCTCAGGATATTCTATACTTCTACAACTCTAAGTGACTGCAATTATTACAAGACTACTTTGCATCCAAATATAAAATAATAACCATTCCTACTTACAGACTTAATTTATTTTTACGCTTTGTCAGATCCAAGTTCAATCAAACTAGCTGCAAATAGAAGACTAGTAAATCCATGGTGCATTGGACAGTTATTGAAATGTCTTTTTTTTTTTTTTTCACTTAGTTCTATTAATTATATTCACATACCAATGAAGAATACTAAGTGTTTTTCTTGAGATAACATGTTATGGATTTCTAAGTGAATATCTATGTAAGATTTAAAAAAAAAAACTCATTGAAATTTATTTAATTTTTGCTAGATTTTAAATAAAGGGCACTAAAGAACTTGACTCCTCTATCTGCATGTTAACTACTCTTCACAAAGCTTTGGGAAATAAGGATATAGCATATTGCCCCACCACATCATTATAGCATTACAACAATTTTAGCTTGAAGTACTGAGGTAAATATAACATACTCCAGTAGTGACAGCATTTGAGTGGTTTCCAGAATGATTCCTCTATTTATAAACAGATCTTGTAGATGATTTGCAGGATATTTTATTTAACACGATAGACTTAATACCTAACTATATCTAAATCAATGGCTCTCTGTCACATTCTCCTGTTCTCTAAACATTCAGGAAGTCATGGATTCAAGCACCTCACCATGAGGTAGTTGAATCCATGCTGCTATTTGCAGCATGGGTTATAAAAGCTATCTGCTTTTTAAGAGATTTTTTAAGTGGGCCTTTAGATTAGCAAAAAAACCAGCATGTTGGTACTCTCTAGTCAGCTCTTAACAGACACCCTTTGCTACGGGAAAGGGAATAATGACTTCATCTCTCTGGAAAAGATCCCTGACCCAGGCGAAATCTGAGCTGTTCTGTTTGGGCAGCTTTAGGCTGCACTGTGCAAAACCACAGGGTGACCTGAGAGATATACCCCACTATTCCTAAAAATGTTCAGCAAATGTGTGCATTCCATAACACATTACATATACATATATATATGTACAGATTACATTAGTTTAATAAATATATAGATACGATATAAAGACAATTGTATTTCAGTTTCTGTTTGAATTCCTTTTGAGATGGCAAACTTGTATAGGAAACTAGAACCTTCTCAGGATCATATAAAGCTCCTATGAAATTTAAAACTAAACTGAATAGTTTGCATGTGAAAGAAAATAAGCTTAAAGATGCTTTGTGGTCTCATGTGACAAGGAAACGGTAAGGGCAAGGAACAGAAAAAGGAAACAAGGAAAAAAAGGTAAAAAGAAAAATCAGGAATTTGCTGCTGCCATGCAAACAGACTAAAAAGCTGATGATTCATGAAGGCCAGCTCATGGAAGTGTTCAGCCAAACAAATTACAATTCCTTTCAAATCACAAGACCAAAACTGGTGGGCATTTTTCCTCTAATCATTGCTATGAATAAGAGTTAGGTATAAAACTCCTAGCAATGATATATAATAAGAGTCAGTTAGTGACTGAATGTTTTGTTCAACTATAATTGCAGAGTTCCCAAGACATATTAGAGACTTCATAGGACTAAAATAGACAAAATATTATTCATCAAAGAACTTGAAAATTATTAAGCTTTAGTTTCTATCACTTCTGTGGTTTATCACTTTGTTATCTTTAAACGACATATATATTTTATCTTCTTTAGTATTATTCTAAAGAGAAAATAAGTTCACTCTTTTTACTCCGACATACCTTTTATACATTTTCTCTATTGGAATGACTTACACCCAGTTAGCCACTTCTGTATTGCCCATGTAAAATTAAATTACCACAAAAATTCATTTGCTTTTTATAATGTACAGTTAGTCCTTATTCGCAATATGTGCCAACACTGTATAAACCACTCAACACAGAAAACAAAGGCTTTCACCTGCTTGAAGGGCTTATAGTCTCTAACTAGAGTGATTTGACTGTGCAGGACATGAAAAGAAAATTGAACAATGATTAACCACCACAACACCAACACAGGCACAAACATTTCTTGTGGATACTGCAAAACCAAATTTTTTTGTGCCAGAAACACAGAAAAAGGACAGGATGATTTTACTTAAAGAAACCACTGGGAAAAATGCTTTCTGCCTCAAGTAGAGTAGCTATGCTTACTACAATACAGAATTCCAGACAATGCTGGAAGAAGGAATTGAAGATATCTTTGACTATAATAATCTGCTTTCTTTTTTCCTAAGATCAGGTAGGGAATCAATCTTCTCAGCCTACACTACAGATGTAAATCCATATGTATCCTATTTCTAGTCAGTATTTGAAGAGTTTATTATTAACTGGTTTATTTAGACACAGAGACGTATTTGGTGTGCTTATTCTGCCTTCTCATATTCTGATTAAGACTGACACAACCTGACCACCACATCTAGAACAGAAGAGGTGGCCTCTGCAGTGGTCCTGAAGTTCTGCTCTCCTGACCGTCTACAGCTGGTGACATACAGATGTCTTCTCTGGCACAGGCACCCAGGTTTCCTTTCTGGGGCAATTAGGACTAGACTAGAATGGTGATGTGTCTATCTATGTTCCACAGTGGAAGACAGTCCCCATAACTCTAGTCAAAGAACGAGGCTGGACTAGGAGCACAGCACATGGAAAGTAGGACAGATTGTAACTATACAAATAGTGAGCTGTTGAGTCTACAGCAAGAAATTGATTTTGAAACATGATTTTGGCCCTGAGAAAAATTGTGCTTATTCGCATTAAGAGTAGCATAGGACAGAAACTGTGGCAAATAAAAGGGTAAAAATATTTCACTATGAAGAATAAAATATTTACATGTGGTGAAGACATCTAACGATAGTTTTATGGGTTTGCTTACCTTCAAGGCACCAAATGCATTTATTTTAAGGAAGCAATGAAAACATTTATTTCAGTGCACTGAAAGAGCAATCTCATACTATTACTATACTGTAGTGAAGTTTAATCCATACTGACCTCAGCTGTGGCAGTTTTGATAATACATGGAAGTGTATTATCAATGCCCGGAAAGCAGCAGGGAAGCAGCTAGTCAAAATAAACCATGTCAGTTCTGCAGTTTACATACAAATAAGATTGAATTTCTTTTCCTGTGTTATTATAACTGCTCTGCTACAGCAATTGCTTGGGTATGACAATGACAACATGGGCAAGAAAAATGAAAGGAAATGAAATAAAGGCAAGATGACCTAGTAACAAGAAACATAAACCTCCTTCTCCCCGTAATGAAAAGATTATATTTAATCAGCAACTGTGTGCTTTGAATTTGATTCAAACTACCTCAAAAGACCCTTGACCAAAGACATTTACAGTCAGTGAATGGTAGCTATTTTACGTAATTTAGTATTTTTGAATTTGAATCACTTTTCTATTCACCCAGAGTCAAACAATTCTCCATTAAAATAAAGTGTTAATAACATCATGCTAAGTAAAGGCTTAAGAACAGAGAAGTCCAAGAGTAAGAAATGTTCCTGTTTTCCTATTTACCTGACATTTAAGTTTAAAGCTCCGCACTGTGCATGCTATTCAGCTCAGAAAATACATTACAACTGCACACTAAACTAACACTTCTGTTCTTAGTTTCCATTAAAATTCTCTACTATTAAGAGGTTCAAAATTCACCCATGAAAATATATTCCTAGGAGGCATTTGATCTCATGTCAAGAATGGATATTTTGATTTTTTTCACAGCAAGTATCTGAGGACAAATTTTTAAAAAATCATTTTATGAAAATAAAGAATGAACGAAACATCAGTTTGAAGAAGGTCGCTCTGACAAAGGAGCCCTCAAGGGGGTGCAGAAGGCTCACTCACTCCAAGCCCCCACTGGGAGGAGTCTAGAGACCCTGACAGCAGCAGCAGCAGCAGCCTTGGCTCCTGCCCAGTGCAGTCACAAAGCCCTGATAACACGTCTGCACAGAGTACAGATGGATCCCCTTCAAGCATATGTCCCTAATGTGAAAGGCTCAGTCCTCTTACACTCTACCATAAGCTTTCCACATCCTGTTCCGTTCTACAAAGAGGAACCAGATTTATTTTGCTTCCTTCTGCCATATGTGCATCTATACAGAAAAGAGGATTTGTCCTAGTAAATGAGCACATCATACAAAATGAAAAATATTGGTTCCATTTCTCTCTGTCATGCACAGACTTGACAGAAAAAACCAAAATCATTTAATATCAAGTGTTTCATGTGGAAACCTGGTTCTGATATTTTAAAATGCTTAAACGTCCCAAACATTTAACACAAGCAATAGCATTGTGTAAGGTTTGTTTGTCCACTTTCTAGGCATCTTAACCAACACGGTGAAGGAAAACAAAAGATTTCTGATACATGTTCCTAAGACATGTTCTAGCAGCTTTTTCTTCAAGGTACCATTTGAAACCATGTTGTCATTTCTCTTTAAGGTTTATCAAGCATTGCAAGTTTCCCTTTGGATCCTAAACATCATTGGAGGAGAAGTACTTACAGAAAATGCCTCCAACTGCTCCTATAATGAACCAAATTTTCCTAGTCAGAATAAAGTTTTCAAATTTGTTTTGGCAAATAGTTGCATGTGAATTGCTGCTATAATGACACATCCTTGCGACAAGTGATTTTTATAGATCCTTATAACAATAATACCACAATAACCTGTCTATAAGCTCAGTTTTTATTTAATTTCTTATGGAAAAGGTAAGCTAAAATGTGAGAAAACTGAAATGCACGAAATTAGCTTTGCATTCTCTTCATCAGCCCATGCAGCTTTAATTTATTTTATACAACAAAAGAATCTGAAGTAGAAAAATAGTGTCAAAGAGCATTTTCTACTCTTCTCGATGGCGTTACTTTCTTATTAAACAAAAAATAATGGCAATTTCAGGGCAACAGATTTGACTTTATATCATGGGAAAATCACTTCTTGACCTAAAAGAGATCTTTTTGGATTGATTAACTAGATTGAGGACCCCACTGTACAGGTGTTTGGCACAAAACAGTTACTCCACAGGATCTAGCTAAGAAAGCTTCTGTGGGAAAAAGAACAGAAGGTAATTACCAGATTGATGACAGACTAGAAAAATTTCCCATGGATGAGTCTAAAGAAATTTTGGCTGTGCATTTTTCAGAGTGGCGTGTGCATGTTTGTGCATTGCAAATATGAAGTATCCTATCCAGACTCCAGAACTGTCTTCTGTGCAAATCTCTCCAACTGCCAAATCTTACACAGTTTATTTCACAAATATGGGAGCTAGAATGTACAAAATGCCAGAAGAGGAAGATACCTTTGGGAGTCGTTATTAAATATGCATGTATATTCATGAATACTTCACACTTCTCCGCTGACCACACTACATGAACATTCACTAAAATATGCAAGAGTTCATGAAAGAGTTCATCAAAATTGCATGAATGACAATGAACATCAAATGAGACACTGTATATTACTTTTTGATATGTGACATCTAGACCTTCAGAGATATTATCTCACTGTCAGATTCTTCAATATCTAGCTTCGAAGTTCTGAATTAACCTCTGCAGGAAACTGTACTGTGTCTTAACAGGATGTAAAATCAACATGCAATATCAATGTTACAATCTCATAATAGGTTAACCTCAACACACGTTAATCTACATACTCTGACACTTGTTATCATCCTTGCATTCAACCTTCAGGCAATCATTCTTCAAAAATTTTCCGACCACATGCTTTTTTTGTCGAAGAACACTCTCAATATTCTGTGAAAAACTCAACAATTCAATCCCACATTTCAAAATGTAACTAAGACTTCACCATTAGGAATTATATGCTAGTTCCACCCTGTTATAGCATATCCATAGAATCACAGAATAGTTAAGGTTGGAAAAGACCTCTAAAATCATCAAGTCCAACCATCAATGTAGTATCAACATTAAACCATGTTCCCAAGTGCCCTATCCACATGGTTTTTGAACACTTCCAGGGATGGTGGCTCTACCACTTCTCTAAACAGCCTGTTCCAGTGCTTGAAAATCTTCTTCCAATATCTAATTGGAAATTTTTCCCAATATCTAATCTAAAGCTCCCTGATGCAACTTGAGGACATTTCCTCTTGTCCTGTCACTTGCTGTTTGGGGGAAGGGACTGACCCCCACCTCACTATAGCCTCCTTTCAGGTAGTTGTAGAGAGCAATCAGATTTCCCCAGGCTAAACAATCCCAATTCCCTCAGTCCTCATAAGACTTGCGCTCTCTCCACCTCAGCCTCTTCCTTGCTGCTGATTTTTGCAGACTGCTCTCAGGGTTGCTCCCTCAATCCAGTACTGCCTCCTCTTAGGACACTGAAAAGCAACAAATCTAGTAACACTTCTAAGTGAGAGTTGTTAGACATGACCAGTAAGACAACTTGAATCGACCCTCTGTAAATTATTTTTCATGCCTCCTACACCCTCTTCCTAGAGGAATATAATAGACTTGTCTATCACTTCCTCTGTACATACAAAATCACATTGTGATTAAATGACATGAAATAGGCAAGTGACCACATTGTAAATTTATTTCCTCTAGATCAGTTGCAATAGATTCAAATGTATACATGGAGAAACTTGCACCAATCTAACTAAATTGACTTAAATATCAGTGTAATTTAGATCAGCGTCACTTCTTTTTCAGGAAGAACCTTAAATAGGCATTTCTTTCCATTCAATATAGGAATTCTCTGGATGGAACATATGACTTTCCTGTTGGTAGCAGCACAGATAACCTTAGGTTTTCCTTAACCTATTCAAAGTGCTTGAAACTGTCCACTGACTCTGAACAGTTCTGAATTAGTTCTGTGGTGGAAGATATGCCTTTAAGAATTAAATAAAAAATATTACATTACGAAGTTACTTATCTGTCTGATGTACACTCCCCTATTCTTGGTCTCTCAGCTCAAATGAATTCCACTTATCTTACTTTCCTCTTCCCATGCCTGTTTGAAGAAAACTATTTAAAGCCTCTTTTTTACCTTTGCACAAATTATTTTCTGCTCCTGGTAAAGTTGTTGTGCAATGTCTAACACTGTATTCTTTTAAAACATACCTGTATCTAGTCCTCAAAACAAAGTTTCTTTTCTAATCTATAATCATATAATAAAGTAATGTTGACAGGTATATCAAACTGTTTATCCCCAAATGCCATTATGAGTGGGTCATGTAAAAAAAAAAAAAGCAAGTTGCAACCTAGACTAGATTACAGGGCTGAAAGAAGACTATTGTAGTGGAAATTACAGAGAAGTTACTTACTTTTTAAAAATAGCCAAGAAATTTCAAAATAAGATCTACCTTAAGACATAAAATTAGAATTTCAGTAAAACGAGGCTTAGCTGCAGCTCAGCACTCAGTAAAGTGATTACCACAGTCATACATGTAAGAAACAAGACAGAAAGTCATTATAAAGTGAAGAGAAAGAACCATGGTTTTTTTCTTAAAAATAACTCCTACAACTTTTTGTATATTCTCTTGAGAAAGATGACAATAATCTGAACCTCACCAAGGTCAGCTTATTTCCTGTTCTTGACAGTTCTTGCTGCCACCTTGGTTCCTGTTGATCCCAGCACAAGGAGTACAGTGCACAGGGTAGATCCAGCAGTATTTATGTATGTGGAATCCACACTGTTCTATGGATTTATTCCATGCCATTAAGATGAATCCATCACCAATTATGAACTTCTGAACTCACATGTACTGTATGTAAATGCTAAATATATTTAACAGTGCTATGTGAGAAAGGGCTAAGATATGATACCTTGCTTTACATATGAAAAATGATTCAAAGATACTCATCTCAATCAGAAATAAAACACTAATGCTGCCATTATGGTATTGCTGTTTGCGTATTTTCTTTTAATTTTATTAAAACTGGACTAATTTTTCAAGATACAATTTGTGGTTTTTGTTCTGTCTACTAAGTTCTGAGATTTGTAGCTTAAGAAATAATATTTCTTTCCTATAGAAAATAGTCCTGAGACAAGGAAAAAGCATTTTGGGCATATGTTCTATGAACAACCAGATTGAACATTTCCCCACAAAGCCAGGAAGAAAATGTTTTCAAAGTGAGTGAATTTGGATTAAAAAAAAAAAAAAAATCCATATCCTGTTCTCCAGTTTCATACAGCTGGTAATTGTACCACAGCTTTTAGTCAAACAGCCTCACTCCATAGTCTTCCTGAAACCATTGTGGTTGAAACAGGAAAAAAATTAAAATAAAGGTCTTGTAACATCCTGCTATATCTGGATTCCTTCAACTACTTTTGCAATGCATAAAATACCAATAACTCTTATGGACATGTTTTTTTCAGTGACCTCCTGCTGTCAAAGAAAAGTAATCCTACTGGCAATAGTGAATAATGGGATCAAAAATGGTGTCATTTGGCAATAAGGGTTTGCTCCACAGCTGAGTCTGCTACATGATTCTCTTACTCACTGATCAAGACCACTGAGTTGTCAGAGACAACCCCGACTTCAGACATGACCAGATGCCAGCTCACAGTTGTTATTCAATTACTTTGAAAAAGAGTCTCTAAAGGATGCTGAATTCGGTCATTAGGAAGAGGGTGACCTCTCTTTGGAAGGCATAAATACTTTCATAGTGACTTGATACAACAATTTGAAAAAGAATAACAACAGAAAAGGTCACAAATGCAAATAAGCGGAATATAAGGAAGAAAAGAAAGTCTGAGTCCCTTGAAAGGAAAGATTTCTGCAACTAAGCTGCCTTACAAAAAGTCCTAGAAGAAAAAGAAGAAAAGGTTTCTCTATAAATGTAAAGTATTTTTATTCATTGTAACTAAACTCTAGGGAGACCTATCAAGATGAGCTTCACAGAGTGTCAGGCTACATATGCTATGCAAAACATTTCTTTTCTTCTAATCTTGAGCTGCTTCTGTGCTTTTAATAAATCCTGGTTTTAATTAGACCACTTGAGTCTCAGACTTTTTAGGGAAAATTTCATCCAGGTTGTCCCACAGATACAAAACTTTCAATCACAAAAAGGTAGAGTAAGAAAAGTGTCCAACAGGGATTCCCAGACAAAGAGGGCAATTTTGCACTTCTTTTACAGAGCTATATTACTACAGCAAGACTAAGGTCACAGGCATTCTTCCACTGGCCAAGTACAAGCAGCAAATTCAAAAGAAACAGCAAAGAACAGAACATCTATGCTCTTTTTCCTTCCCCTAACTTCAAATACATAGTCAGATAAAAGGATTGGTAAGTACTTGCACTATTACCAAATGACAAAACCCCAAATACAAGAGAGTAATTTCAGACGCTAATATTGCAAAAAGATTTTCAAATGCAGCTTCTGATTTTATCAGCCTTTTTTTGTCCCAATATGAAATGAATTAAATGGATCGTATTTTTTGAAATTGAGAATGCTTATTTAGATTACGTTGTGTTAGTTCACATAGCAGACCTATAACAAATATGGAAAGTACAGAGAGCTCTTCAGCCAATGGAATGCTTAAAGATATC
Organism: Vidua chalybeata; assembly: GCF_026979565.1. Classification (NCBI taxonomy): domain Eukaryota; kingdom Metazoa; phylum Chordata; class Aves; order Passeriformes; family Viduidae; genus Vidua; species Vidua chalybeata. Next base: position 45,833,106 of record NC_071534.1, read on the forward strand.
TTCTTTAATAGCTAATGAAATTTAAATTGAGAAAAATTTGAAAGAGCAGGAATTTTAAAACTTTGACAAATCATATGACAAATAACAAATAACTACTAGTGTGAAATAGCAAATACCTGACAAAGTATTCTGTTCAGCCATGCTCTAATCTCCTATAATCTTCTTTTATTCATGATTGGACAAAAACAAAGGGGAAAAAATGATGTTGAATATCACTGGATAATAAATTTCTGAATATGACTCTTGAAGTACATCTTATACACATTAAAAAATGCTTTGCCAGCTATAATACATGTGGTATTTTTATTATTATAATAGTTGCTTTCTATCACTCCCTACTTTGCATATAGCTCCAAATAACAAATACTAGCAGCAAGTTATATTGCAGCAAGCAAACAATATTTTCAGGACATATTTGGTCTGCAAATTTCACAAACTAGCTGCTTCAATCAGCAGAGAGGCAATGCAGCTGTCACCACCTTTGAATCAGCTTAATAATTATCCTCTAAAGAATACACAAACCAACACAAGAAATTAACCATAAAATCCACATAGAAAGGAAGCATTGCAATATGAAGCTAGCATATTCTGCAAGCATGGCTGTAACTGACTGAACAGAGGTTCTTCCAAAAGGAAAACAGCATTAAATAATTATCTCAAATTTCCCACATGCACCTCATTCTCTCAGAAAATTTTCCTCAGATTTTCTCCCTTTTAAGGGAAAGATTGCAAAATTATATATATATCAGTAATAGAATTCTTTCCTTTTCTCAATTTAGAAATATTTCTTTTTCTTTAGTTTTGAACTGCACCTGTTATATTATATGCCACACTGCTGTGGCAAAAGCTGTGCATACAAAGGTTGTAAAAGGAATGTCCAACATGAAAGACAAAGAATGGTCTAAAATGGGATGCCAGTGACAATAGCCTGACTCAGTGAAAACTAATTTTGGGTTGAGGCGGGGAAGGAGGGAGAAAAATCAAAGCTTTTCATGTATTTTTCTCTTGACCTAAGAAAGAATATGTGGGACACTTAAAAAAATCTTATGATAGATAATGAAGACCTTCTTGAAGACTCTCAGGTTCTACTGAAATGGCAACCTGCTCAAAAGGAAAAAACACTTCCCCTTTTCCCCATTCTATATATACTCTACGAATCTCAAGACTGTTTCTGCCGTATATGTTTTACCAGGAAAGAATTATATGTAAATGCATTCAACAGGTGATAATGAAACAGCTAAAAATAGACAGTAGGGTATGACGTTATGGAGATACCATATCACAACTGAGAATTCCGTGGTCTAGCCCAATTTTTTTTTTAATTCAGTAAGATGTGAGACAGAGTCCATGTGCAATATATGAATATATGGTTTTAAAAAACACTGATATAATGAATGTCAATATTCAAACTATAATGCCTCCAGCTACTTGGGCACTACAAATCCAAAATAGAAGTGTTAATCATACTGTGAAAACACCTTAATTCACAGGTGAGACTACTATTTTGAAGCTATGATTTTGCACCCACATAAACATTATTTATCAAGGAAATAAACCAAATTGCAGTGTCTTTATTTTTAACACTTGAACACCTACAATAGTTGTGGAGTTTATATATTTATAATGTTTTTTATTGTTTTCTTTGATACTACAAGGCTTACTATACCATATAATCCCACTGAAGACTTACACTGTATTAAATCAGCTACTTCATTACTTTTAGAGACCAAAGCCATTTTATTTTTCTATTTGTACTGCAACATCAATCATTTAAAGTATATTTTCAATTGTGTTTATATTATGAGATATATAAAGCACATGAGGAAATATACTGTAAATAAATTATTGCTACATTACTAGATAGCAATAAAGGTTGAAAGAAAAGAAGAAGAACAAAAAAACAAAGCACATTACTCTCTGATAGTGAGACTGCAGCAAACTGCAAACTGCTTAATCTATAGAGACAGGACAAATGTCAGAGTAAATTCCTGAGCGGGACTACATAGCTCCAGGGGAAGATAATGGCATATTGTGCTCTTCAGCTTTAGGTCAGAGCCTGGCACCAGGCTCAGATCATTCCTCTTTTATGCAATGATCCACTGCTTGCATACTCAGATGTCAGAGTTGTTGGTTAAAGGCTCATGAGGGATGTTGGTGATAAAACTCACCACTTCCATTTCTCACAGCATTGCCAGGCAATCACAGCGCAGGCCAAATGGTTTCCATCATGCTCAAAAACCAACCATTAGCTAACGGTACAGGGACCATCTATAAATGTTCAAGCAGGTATGAAACAGCTGCTGAAATGAGTAATGGAAATTCTCCCAGGCCATCTGATGGCTGTCTGGTGCCTCATGTGAAATGAGCACTTGACTCACTTTTCCCTAGTTCTCAAAGGACCAGTAAGAGGCAATACCCAAGGAAATCAGTGACCTTGGCAGTAGAGCCAAAAAGAATGAAAAATTCTGTCTTTCTCACAGCACCTAAGAGTTGAGAGATGTTACTGGAATATAGAATAGACACATGAACCATCACCAAAGACAACACTGTTGTGATATCTCTGTGTCAATGTCAGTCACTGGATGCGATTACAGACAGCAACCTTCACATTCAAATTACAGGAGAAAGCAAATCATTTTCATACATGAGAATTTTCACAAAATTGTCTACTGATCTTGACACTAAAATATGTCCCTGAGAGGTACTAGAAACACCTTTATAAAATATGTTATATATACCACAGAAAATAACTTTTCCACTACCATCAAAATTCTTGAAAGAACATTTCTGGCACTTTCTAAACAAGTATATCAACCAGAGTTTCATAAAACAGGATTCATGATCCAGCACCACCTGACAGCTGTTGCTACCACCATTGCTACTAAGACTGTTAACTGTTGTAATGTTCAATGGCACTATATCCCTCATTAAGAGAATCCTTGACAGGTAAATGTATGGCCCTGCTTTCAGTATGCCGCAGAACAATTTTGACAAGTCATGATAATAAACATTTTAAAAATAAATTAATATTAGCATTGGTGGGATGAAGTTTATGAATATTTTTGCCAGACAGCAACTAGCCAGACCAAGCAAAGCGCACGTTTTGGTGGGAAAATGGCATCCTAACTAAAAGTAAAGATGTTGGGAAAGAAATACAGGAAAAGGTATAATGACCAGCAAAGTCTTCAAAAACACTGATGAGTTTTTAAAAATACTGTATTTTTTTAAAGGTTATACAGTTTCACATATATTTTATATTTACAGTTGAACAAGAGCTAGAAATAAAAAATGGAGGAATGGCTGCTCTAGAGGTAGATATTAACCCCAAGGAACTAGCTGGTCAAGAACAACATGGTGGGTGAAAGGCAAACTGGGTGGCACTGATGAATAATTTACAGAGTTCATATTCCTTTAAAAGGGAAGAAATTAACAGCAACATAAAACAACTAACTTCAAGAAGGCAAACAAATTTGGACGAATCAGTGAAAAGACAGCAAAAATAAGTCAAAAGAGTAATTTTTTCCAGTGGGGACAAAGGTGGAAATTGTACAAAATCAGATATTTCACAGATCTTCAACAAGCAAAAAGTATGACTAGCACAAAGACACACCGTGAAAAATAAGAAAAATCAACACACATGCTGGAATACAAATAAGAAAGGAACAAGATTAATATGAACACAAACCCCTATAAATACAATGGCAGTGAGAGAACAACAAATAAAATATTTACCTGCCATTCAAAAGAGAGGCAAGGATATTGACCGAGTGCAGAGAAGGGGCCAAAGGATTTAATAATCTTTTCCACCAATTTTCACCAAACCACTCATGTGCAAGCAAATGTCCAACCTGGTTTCTATCAGAGAGCTCAATTCTTAGCTCTGGTTAAGTTGATCTGAACATACGGGCTAGAAGCATCACTGTCATACCAAACTTTGCAATCAATCACCTGCCTAAAAAAGGAAGGTTAGGGACATAAAAGCCATTAGCAAATTTGAAAGAAAGCCTTGAATGGGCAGTGCAGTTGGGATTCAAGAATGAGTATTTGGGGAGAAGTATTTTTTGGTTTATGTAGTAATTAATAACATACCAGTGTCCAAACCAAAAATAGGGCATTGAAGCAGAGTTGAACCATTCTAAAACTTCAGTGATGAGCAGCAGTTCACAAGAAACATTTTTTCTTCTACAGAAGTTGTCAATTGAGCTAGATCGGATTAATCTAACTCATAATTGAAATAAAATTATTGTGGATATTCTCAGTTCAGTCAGAGAGAAAAAGAGAGGGTTTTTCTAACCAGGCGAGAGCCTGGGAAACAGTTGGGAAAGAATGTAAATAATTCTCTAATCTATCTTGTTGTTCACATTGTTTATAGATATGTTCTGCCACTGTGCGTCATTCACTGCACACCAATGGTGTGACATGTTTTTACTCTAAGACCAATGAAATTAGTCTGCACAATGTTCTCTATATATAGAGTGGTGCATTTGAAATAAATCAGAGTTCATTCTCTTTGCCTTCTAACATGGAGTCATTTCATTCCTGTCCTGCTCAACAGCAACAAATTATTATGTTTCTTCTCACTAAATGCCAGCAGATGCTATAAGTAAAGAAAAAATATTATTTATCTACCTCAAATCAAATAGTGTAAGCAGAAAAATTATGTATGGAACAATTATATAGTTTCACTGTTCAATTTTTACCATTATTTCTTTTCCTTGTTTCTTCCTGGTTCTTTATCGCAGGATGTCCATATATACATTATAATACAATTGACATAGTCTAGACAAAATGAAATCAATCTTAAAATACCAGGGATCTTAAGTGATCTTATGTGATCCTTTGAATAAACAGTACTTCTAGCAGTGGTCTAAATCTCCATTCTTTTTACTCTTCACTGCATGAAGACATGAGGGAAAAAACTTTAGAGGTAAATACATCCAACTAAACACAAGCGTGTTTAGTTCAGACCTGACTCTGAAATCTGATAGAACAATAAAGCCTAAATACTCTAATTTCAAGACAAGAGCTCAGTCTCCTCAGGAAAGAGCTGTGAATAAGAACATTGCACACACAGGATTTGCAGGGAATTCTTAAATATAAAAGGATTTTCTGTCACAAGATCATAATCAGAAATCTATCATGCTGGCAACTGCAGACTTTGTGTTTGTTTAGTGAATGAAATTACAAAATATTACCTTTTTTTTTTCTAATTCTTAAAAGCAGCAAGTTTTACATTAGGAGAAATAGAACATATTTTCATAAATTTTATAAAGAATAAAGGTCAAAAAGAAACTCATTATTAATTTACAATATGTATAAACAAACAGTCTGCATTATACATTAGTTACATTTTAATAAGAAATACAAGTGTGGGTTTTGCAGATAGAAAGAAATACCTATTTTTAAATTTTATTTGTATGACACTGTTTTGCAGAGGAAAATGTACACATGTAGACTGAGTAATTAATGACTATTTACAGGTAGGAAGAAGATATTTAGCTTCCATATAAGAACACTGTTGTCAGGTTGATCAGATTCAAAATGCAGGGGGGTAATAGTGGAAAAATTAATTAATATTTTACAATCCTTATGCTGTTCTGCTCTTGGTTCTCTTGATCAAACTGTTAGCTGTTTTAAAAGACTAAGATCCTCAATTACTACACATAGCGTAGAACATTAATCATATTCCTGACATTTTCAAATCTGGGTATGTCTGTTTTGTTTTGTAAATATGTGCTGTATCTGAAGCATGTGATTCAGATTGACTTAGAATATCACCAAAAATATACTGAGAAAGGGAGAGGAAGAAGGAGAGGGAGAGGGAGAGGGAGAGGGAGAGGGAGAGGGAGAGGGAGAGGGAGAGGGAGAGGGAGAGGAAAAGGAAAAGGAAAAGGAAAAGGAAAAGGAAAAGGAAAAGGAAAAGGAAAAGGAAAAGGAAAAGGAAAAGGAAAAGGAAAAGGAAAAGGAAAAGGAAAAGGAAAGGAAAGGAAAGGAAAGGAAAGGAAAGGAAAGGAAAGGAAAGGAAAGGAAAGGAAAGGAAAAGGAAAGGAAAGGAAAAGGAAAAGGAAAGGAAAGGAAAAGGAAAGGAAAGGAAAGGAAAAGGAAAAGGAAAAGGAAAAAGGAAAAGGAAAAGGGAAAAGGAAAAGGAAAAGGAAAAGGAAAAGGAAAAGGAAAAGGAAAAGGAAAAGGAAAAGGAAAAGGAACCCATAAGAAATTGGAGAATTATAAGATGAAATCGAGGCGAGAAGGAGAAGCCATTAATTTCACAAGAGAGCTTTGGATGGCATAACAACCCACTTCAGATGCATTAGTTGGATATCATTTTCCGTTTCAGTAAGAGTACGATCAAATCAAGGCAGCCTTATTGTAAAATCCTACAGTTACACTCTGAAAAGAGGGGTCATTTTAATTTCAGGGTCTTTTATTACACAGCAAGATAACTGATTGAACTGTGAAATAGCATTAACAGCATAAATATATTCTGATGTTCTCTCTTTAATGCATTTAGAACTTACAGAGAAATTTTTTCTTGCAGGAATTATGATGAATCTTCAATTCCTTTTCCTTAGCTACAAAATATTTATATGAAGACTATACTGTTGGCAAATCTGCTGACACTGCTAAATTTTGCCCTAATTATGAAATTAACTTTTTTAAAGGCTGTGATTTTGTAATAAATTCAGGGGTTCAAAGCTCTTGACCAAGAGTGAAATTGTTTGTTATAAACTCATTACATTTTTTCTTATTTTTGGAAGCCTTTTTCTAGAGCAAAATATTGTTGTAATTCAAAGCAAGAAAGTGGAAAATGATGAGTGCTTTTATTACAAATTACTCGAAAAGGAATCTATACTTCTTACAGCCTTCAGAGGATCTACTGTCAACAGAAAAACAGCCTAGTACCTGCAGAAGATTTCCAAAAATCAGGCAAGTAGCTTCAAGTTAACATGTAACTCACACTAAGTAATTAATGAAGAGGGTTTTGGTAAGCACAGATGCTTTAGTGTTTAAAACATGCAATGATCCTGAAGAACTCAAAGACAGTAAGTTCAACTAAACCAGCATTCATTCAGAAAAAATCTGAAGTGTGTGTTGATGTTACTCTTATTCTGACTAGATTGTGCATTACACTCAGAGCTTTTTATGAAATTATATTTACTCACACTAAAGGAAAATGAAACTGAGTCACTTTTATGCTAAGACTCTCAAGTTCCTGCCTGTAAATTTATAATTCACCTGAAGAAAATACAAAGGTTTTTGGAAAATCTCCCAAGTTTGTCATATTATGATAATGACAGAAATTAGTGTGTACTGTAATGGCTTAGAATCAGTGAGGCTCCATCCCTCTCCAGCTACAACCCCATTAGTCTGGCCTAGGATACTGATCCCAGGTATTTCAGACAGGTATTCCACTTTATGGGAACTTTGATGAAAACCTCAATGCATAAAATATACTCTATTGTTTTTATTTTAAGGTCTTAGCCAAGTATGTGCAACACCTCTCTCAAAAGATTATCTATTAATGCATGAATATGTGCTGAGACACAACGCTTTACACCAGCAGCTTCACAGTTCTGAATGTGCTTAGCAAGAAACAACTTAACACTTTTCTTTACATGCTACCAAAAATACCTTCAGGAAAATATATAAACATGAAATGAAATGTAAAGTTGCAGCTGTCAGTTCAAACTTACCCATTGCAACTTTGAGTAACGTGAGTTGGCTGAACAAAATATTCTGAATCCAAGTAACCTCATCTTTACTCATAGATTTGTTCACACCTCACTCTCAGTGCCAAACCTCCACTGACTAAGGAACAGATTTGTCTACTGTAAGAATAGCAGATTGTAGGAATGAGGTTAAATACATTTTACTGTTACCATAAGTACTTACAAGTAATGGAACACGGAATACCTCTATTTTACAGTTGAGAGATGGTTACTATCAAGTAAGAAAAGTAAAAATAAAATACTGAGAATACAAGACTTAGTTGATGTATTACTATTAGTAATAGTAAAGAAGAACAAAGAGACAGCTCAAAACTTTCAGTGTAGGCATAACACTGCAGTATGTAGATCAGCTATTGTGTTTCAATTACAAAACTAGCAATAATGGTAAATATGTCTAGATTTTAATTAAATTTCCCACAGACTTGAGTATCTGTGACTAACAGTATTTAAATTTCTTCAGTCACATAATATTTATACAACTTCACAATTGTTCTTTAAGATATAAAGAACTACACATAATCAGTTTTTCACTCAAGGAAAGAATTATTATAAACAACTCTGATTATATTCCACATATAATCACCACCTACACTTCAAGAGTATTGTGGCTAATCTGGATCACATTATTAGCATATTCTTGGTCTGAAATCTTTATTACCTTCAAACATAACACCAAATTTTGAAATAATAATTCCTGTTTCCTGCTTTTTTGCATGTGTCCATAGAGATGCTTATGTCTTCCTTTAAAATAGTCCACATATATTTTAATTCCACCCTAAACACTCTTCAATCTTTTTAGTTCTCTATGTGGTGATTTACTATATCACTGTCTTGTAACATTTTTCCAATGTTTTCACATAGACTTTTAAATGAAATTTCTACTCTAGTCCAGTTTTAATTTGTATGTAGAAATAACCACTCCTTTATAAATACCTAAATAATAGAAAGAAGTTGTCATTGTTTTAATTATATTTTTAATAGAATTCATCTATTATCTTTATAAAATCCCTCTTATCAGGAGCACTACATTCCTATTTTTTAATGTTTTGATCTGAAGATCACCTTGCTACATATGCCTGGAAATTAATCTATGCTCTGGAATTCTTCAAGTCATTTCACTTGGCTATAGAAAAATACATGCAATTTCCAGTAAAGTTTTCCCTACAAGTTTTCCCTGTAAGCCTAGGGAACAATCCAAAGGCAGCACTGGCATGAATAGTCATGTCTGCTAATGTGGACTTGATCCTAATCAAATAAATTTTTGAATCAGGATAGCTGCATTTACAATTCTTAACATTCAAGGGCTCAGATGTGTTATTCACTTGTTAAACCACTTGTGCTTAAGAATAACATAAGCCTAATGTAAAAAGGAAAGCAACTTATCAGTGACAGAACAGACACTAAAGAGAAAAAATATGCTAATCTCCTCTGTCTTTCTATTTATGTAGAAGAAAGGTGGTAACCTTTATTTTGAGTTCCTCGTCTATGGCTGATTACTAATTTTGTTAATTCAGCTGTAGTTGTTTCTTGGATAATATAAAACAATTTGAAAAAACAGATAAATTCTTAAACTTAGAGATCCACTTTTAACAGTGTGTTTGTGATTTCTCAATGAAAATTATGTTGTTGAATTAAGGTGGACCACCTGCCAAACAAACCCAATTTTAGTAAGTGTTATTCTGCTTGAAACTCTGCAGTAGACAGAATCAACTGTGTTGACCAGCTTAAAGAAACACCCTCTGAGGTTCAGAAGCCGAACCTAACAAGAGTTACTCTCATGGAATTCTATTACGAGTAACAGACAGCTAAAATTTCCCGGTGTGATTCTTATTCCATTTTTTAAGACAGTTCTCATGGACCAGACGTTATAAAATACATCATGAAATCATTCCCTACAGAGATTGAATTATTTGATCAAATGGCTCAATCAAATTACGTGGCAAGCATAAGTGGACTACACTTTTTTTCAAACTACCTGTACTCTGACTTCAAGCTTTATTGTTTCCTCTCACTTATAATGTACCAGATAATACAGCTGGGTACTTAAGATCTAAAAAGAAAATTGAAAGGCAAAGGTTAAATTGATTTGTCAGGGTAAATGCAACAAAGAGGAATACTATTCCTATTACAAAGAACTATGAAGACAGTCTTCTGACAAGGAAGATGAGATGCCTGCTGCAAACACATTTTTGCATCTTTCCCAAATACAAAGGAAGTACCAGTACTATGTTATGCTGTTAGGTAAACATCTTACTTGATCTCAACAATAGCCAGTGGGCCACAGCATAACCAAGTATTGCCTTACATCAACATTTATTGACCTAATGAAGTCAATTTAAATGGTCATGTGCTTAAAGGTAGATAAATTGGTTTAATCTCTTAAGAAATCAAAATTTCAAACAAGATATTCTTTATACAACCCCTTTAGTCTCTTTTATTTTTATGTGCAGTCCTGGTGGCTTCCATTAGCTCGTATTAAAATAGCTGTATAAAATCTGCATGAAAATTCTTCTTAAGGATCTCACTTAATTTAAAGCAAAGCAAGGTATTCTGTACATAAGTAGTTTTTTTCCTACTCCAAATTTTATAACTTCTGCCTCTGTGGAGGGAGGCAACAAGTGTTTTTCATTGTTGGGAAAGTACTAGCATACTGGGTGCATATTTGATTAATGCATATGAAATGAATGCTGTCTTTTTTCTACACCTCTTGCTTTCCACAGTATACCCTTTCAGAATAGTGCCTACAGAACAGGCACTTTTGAAAAGAGGTGCTTAAAATGTGAAAAGAAAAAATAGAATCATACGTATTACAGATAAAATTGCCTAGTAGGCCACCTATGCTCTATATGCACTACAGAGAGATTGTTCTCCATGGTACATTTTCTAGTATTCCACTGGCGAAATTTTTAATGTGCTAAACAACAGGACTTTTATCATTCGTCTTGGAGATGAATTTCCACGTAATATATATTTCTAAAGATGTTTTCTTGAAGATTCTACCCATATTTTCTCTTTTAATTTTACCATACAATATCCTGTGTGGGGATACCCTACATATTCCTTCTTTTCTTTGGTCTCAATACCTACAAAATACTTCACAGACATTTCTTTAATCCTCTTCTAATCTACTAGCTTATATATAAACATTTATTTTTAAAAAACCCAATGAACTATAACTTGACCATATATATAACTTGATATATATATATATATATGTATCATATAAACATGTATTTAATGTTTTCCCTCTTAAAGCAAAACTTCCATTAGCCTCGATTTTGCTCATCATAGAATCATCTTCAACAACAGTTTGGAATATTGATTTATGTATGTTTGGATGGCATTGCATCTACAGTCTGGTAAGGAATATCTTTGTTTCTACCACACAACACTGAAAATTTATGTCAAATAGATCTATATAACACTGAAGCATCCACAAAATACTAAATTATAAACTATCTCCCTTATATAGTAGTCTGTAATTATAACAGATTTTGTAAAAAGAGTTTTCTTTTTTTCCTTAAGTCTTATTATGGAAAAAGTGCAATCTCACTCCTAAATGTCAGTAGCATAGTTTGAAAAGGTTAAAAAAAATAGTGAAAAAAACTTCTACAACTTAATGACATTAGACTTTTGCTACTGATTCCTGTGCTATCACAGAAGTTAATTCAGGACATATGTTTTAGCTTAAACTATTCAGTAACTGAAAGCTATTAAGTCTGGGTTAGGCAGAAAACTATCAGATATAATTTAGATAAAGTTGGTTCTTCATTGATGAAAGGTAGCTATATTAGAAGCAACTCAGGCATCAGGCAGTCCTGTTTTCTATGGTTCATTTAATGAAATTATAACAACTGTAGCAATTAATCCTGAATCATTAAAAAGTTGATGACTTAGTTTTGTTATGTATTAGCAAGTATATACATGCTAATTTAAAGAATAAATATAGAATTACTAGATATACAACTGTAGAAATCAAGATCTACTTTTCTCATCTATACATACAAATGGACATCTGATATTACACAGGAATATTTGCTTTGGAAATAACACAAGGACAAACATTTTATGCAGTTTCTATATACTTTTACTACTTATCTAAGGCAAACTCAAATTAAGTGAATTCATACAAAATAAGGAGGTGAGAATTCTTAGACACAACTAATAATTTAACTACTATTTTTTCCTATTAAAGAAGAATATACTGTTGGATACATAAGGCCAAAATAGCATATCTTTTTCATTTAAATATTTTATCAATCTTATTTGTCAACTAAAGTCTTAAAATTGCCATTTCACTGTTCTGTTTAATAGCTCAAGCTGCTAAAAGTATCAGAAACATTTCTAATATTGTGCGTAATTCTAGAGGTCTCTCGTAGCACATAGGAAAGAAAAATGCACAACAATTACCTGTGGAACACACCCTGTGCAGCAGATAAATTGGAAATTATCTGTTACAAAGCCGGTCCAAGCAACACAGTCTAGCAGACAGAAAACACATGGTTTACTCAAATATGACAATTACCATACATTGATTCACTATATGACAGATCATATACCTAGTTAAAGAATTTTGGATTTCAAGCAATAAGAAAAGTGAATAATTACATTTTTAAAATCTAAAGACGTTTAAACCCCTTAAATTCTACTTTATAATGTCACATTTAGTATCCAAAACTTATCTTTACAGCTTCTGATGTAAAGTGATCTAAAGGCATTTCAATTTTAGAGTGAAATGAGATGTCATCTATAGATCTTTAGTATCAGCAAGAATCAATGAAGTGGTAATTTGCAGTAATAGGCAAAACCTAAATATGGCACACCTGGGAAAGAAGCAGCTCTGAGGACTAGAGCAGACTCATCCCAACTGTCTTTATTCCAACAAAGGCTGCATTAAGCCAAGCTCTCACACTCTGTTAAAGTTTTAGCATACAATAAAATTAATGTTCCTCTACATATTGATTTTTCACTTCATAAAAATGTAACACTCTGCAAAAGAAAATTTCATCTCTTTGCAAGTTTTCGTATTTGTTTCTTTCTTTGGCCTAATTTCAACTGGCAACCAAAGTGCTTCACACCCAAGGCTGTCCCAATGTCACTGATCTCTCTGTCCAGAAAAAGCAAAGCATTGCAGCTGCCACATCACTGTCACAAGAAAAATCCAACAGCCAAACTCCTACTTGTAGCAACACAAAGTCAGCCTAAATGCACATTCAACTATATACAGTGGGTAGCTTTACTGGCCTCCAGTAAAAGATCTTTAAGTCAGGGGTTCCCCACGCCAGCTTAACAGCAATGTTTTTCAATTTTCAAGGAAAAAATCATAACTCACCCAGATGGAAAAGCTGGTTCTTATCTTAAACAATACTGAATTATTCTATCTGTTTTGAAGAATTTTGGAATATAAAATAGGATAAGTAGAAATAGGATATTAAGACTGGAGTATCAGCAAGGAAACCAAATAGCTGCAATAAATTCAGACATGATGCCTTGAGATGAAAGACATCCCACAAAAAAATATAAGCAGTTGAAATCATTTTAGGAAGATTTCTTAAGCAAAGGGTATGTCTAGGAACAAAATAAGACCTAGTGATCTCTCCCTCTATTAGAAGAGACATGGAGAATCACTGATCTCACTTTGGTATTTTCAAAGACAACCTGCTTTGCAATGAGATCTAGCCATTAGAAAAACATAAAAAAAAATTAATTGGTTTGAATCTTATCATACTTGCCCCAAACTAGGTGTATTAAAAATTATTGCCTTTCCCTTAATCTTTTATATAATTATTTTTATGGTATAAATATTCTGTCAAGAAATCCATAATATAATTTCTCTTTCTATCTTTGTGAAACCCCATTTTTTTAGCATTTGCTTGCTTTTACTGAGTTTCTGTGGCCTGTTTTTCCCATTTGAATCCTAGTGAAAGGTGAACCTTAGAACTACACAGATTTCATATTTTAGATTTCATATTAGATTTCACATCAGATTTAATATTTTTCTTCCACTGTATAACTCTTTATGACAAAGATTTTTATAAAAGCTAGACCAGTATAATATAATATAATCAGGAATGCTTGATGCCTACAAAATTATAGGCAACTTAGAACCAATTTGCAGAGCAAACTGGAAGAAATTTTTATTTCTGTGTTACAGATTCAAAATTTAAAGGTACAAATTAATTAAGACATGAACAATAGCTGGCACATCACATAGTAAGTATAAAGAACTTCGACTAATGCTCTAAATCTGCCAAGCATGGAACCAATAATGCAGGTGATCACTGAGTTCTTATTTCCCCTCGCTCAGCTTCTGTTATTATCACTGCTACAAATATGAAATCAAAATAGTATGGTAAGACCTTTGAAAAAGTAGACAAAGCTTTTCACCGCTTCCATAAACCAAAGTCTGCTTCTCAGTGGCACATCCGTACTTATCAGTGTTATCAAACTTCAGAATTTTGTTCAGTTGCCATAGAACAAAATTTATTGGTTTATGGTCATAATAATGTGGCACTGTGTTTTGCAATTCAATTACTTACCACCATCTAATCAGAAATCTTTCTTTATTTGTTTAGTATAAAATTATTTTGTCAGAAGCTTCTTCTCATCACTCTCTTGTTTAATTGCTTTTGTCATTAGCAACCACAGTATTCAGTTTTTTAATTATATGTTTGGGTAGGCCCTAAATCATTGCAACAGACATGGACAGGACATCGTTTGCTTCCATGGTAAAGAACTGACTGTGGCTAAACACTGTCATCTGTAGAATTTACATAAACACATTAATTAGCCTTCCTTTGTTTCTCTTCAAAACCATATTAAAATACCAGACACAGCTGTCTCTACAAAAGATTAAATTCATGTCCTTTCTAATTCATTATGTCATCCCAGTCACAAGCAATTTTCAGTAGTTTTACTTGCAAAGGAAACACAACTAATGAAAACACCAGTATAAAATTTTACATGTGGAAGTTGTGCAGACATTCTACAAAAAAATTTAGTATTCATTTGAGACCTCTTTCCCATAGCAATGGGCAAAGATATATAGGCCAGCATTCCTGAAGCTAAATCAAACTTCACTTCTAATAAAATAAGCAGTTATTATGACAGAAGCTGAGAACTTGTTCTTCTATTAGAATATTGCTTTCTCACATACTCTGCTGGTTTCGCCTGGGATAGAGTTAACTTTCTCCACAGTAGCTGGTGTGGAGCTGTGTTCTGGATTTATGCTGGAAACAGTGCTGATAATACAGGGATGTTCCAGTTATTGATGAGCAGAGCTAACCCAGAGTCAAGGCTTTTTCTGCCTCTCACCCCATCCCATCAGTGAGGAGGCTGGGGGTGCACATGGAGGGGATACAGCCAGGACAGCTGCCCCAAATGACCACAGAATATCCCAGACCATGTGGTGTTGTGCTCAGCACATAGAGCTGGGGGAAGGAGAAGGAAGAGGGGGGACATTGAGAGTGATGGTGTTTCTCTTCCCCAGTCACTGTCATGCATGACAGAGTTCTACTTTCCTGTGGATGCCTGAACAGCTGCTCACCAATGAGTAGTGGTGATGTAATCCCTTGGTTTTTTTGGCTTGCTTTTCCCTTTTACCTGTAAAACTGCTTTTATCTCACCTCATGAGTTTTCTCACCTTTACCCATCTGATTCTCTCCCTCATCCCACTGCGAGGTAAGTGCGCAAGCATTTGTGGGGGGGTGAGCTGCCCCCCGGGGTTATAATGACACAAACACATAACAAAATTAATTTACAGTGTAACACTTAAGGACAAGCCAAATCATTGGGGCTTTACTTTTTCTGATAGGGATGATCAGTAGCAGCAGAATACTTTACAGAATTGTATCATATTCAAAGCATCACATGAATTTATGGAATACAGTAAATGGGTTGATGTGGTGGCCAAAAGGGCCTTTCAGAGACTGAGAATGAAATTTTTTCAATCTGAAGTGCAATAGAAATACTAGAAGAGGAAAAATTAATAAAAATATAAGATCTTATATTAGAAAATAATGACAAAATTGAATTATTTTATTACTACAGCCGCAGTCAATACACCTATGTCTACAGTGTTGCAACAGATGATGACAAAAAGGAAAAGGACAAAGAACACAGCAGGAAAGTCCATCAAGTCCATCATCAAGACACTGAATCCACTTGTTCTAATAAAGCCCATATAGCTTCCACTGTATTGAAATCCATATAATTACCTTTATTCCTTACTTAACTTTAATGAAAATACTACAGTTATAATTAAATGCCACTTACATATCATACAACATTTGTGACCACAGACAGAAAATTTAAAAGGTAAGAAAACCACTGTGAACACTCACTTTCTCACCTATTTAAGTACAGTACTCTTTATAAGAGAAACAAGGAAGAGAATGTTCACAAGTGGAAAACAGGATTAAAACAAAATGCTATTAACAAACTTTTAATTGCATTTGTGGCATAACATAATTTTACCTTTATAATCTAATGAACCAAAATTTCTTTTACAATGAATAGTAACAGGCACAGTACTGACAACACTTACAAAACAAAGGCTCAACAGTGTACAAATATTATTCAGAATAAATTTTTCCCAAGACCAGGCCTCAAGTCTCTGTCCACAGAGAGTTATATTATCACATCTTTGCTTATAAAAATCCCTTAAAATAGTTATTACACCATACAAAAACATTATAACCAATATTATTTTTTATCCTCACTATGGAATTGAGAGTTAAGACCTCAATCTGGAATGGACCCACCTCTATGTCTGACCTCCAGAGACCCAACACTGGCCATCATTGATGTTTAATTAACCAATTAGCTCAAAGGTTTTGAATATTTAACATAAACTAACGCTCATCATAAACAAACTTCACTGTGCTGCCAAGATATATTTTGAATACAGAAAGACAGCTTTACTGAAATACTAGTTTTACAAATTTAAATGCATTAAATAAGCAAGAAGAAAAAATTAAAACAGCCTTGGTCACCCAGCCCCATTATACCTACACACTCTTTGAATTTCTGCTTACTAGTAGATGGTTATTACTCTGTTACCACTGAGGTCCAGAATTAAAACTGGGGCCCCTGAATCAAGAAAGCATGAAAGGCTATGAGATAAAGGATGTGCTCTGCAAAAGACTGCTAAATGCATCTAGATTTGTAGCAGTAACTGCATTAAGCAAACCCATCAGCTGCAGAGAAAGCAGATGAGTGTAAGAGTGGGCTATTTCCCATGACAGGAAATGTTAGCAAGCTGCTCTAACTGGCCATGCTTCAACAAAGCATTTAAGGATGGTGCTAAAGAGTTGTCTTGGCTAGAATAGCTTCTTGAATTGGCCTAAGGGCCTTGTGGAGTTAGGGCCAAATAAAAACATGCATTATTCCTTTCTTGTGCACGAAACTATTCAAATACAGAGTGCTCAGAGAACTGATGCATTCAACTCCCTTGCTATTTGACAGAAACAAAACAGGATGTGATTAACAACCTTGGAAATATATAATTTTCATGTGTATTGACAGTTATATCTGAAGTTGACTATAAACCTATTTTATACACTTTTCTCTGCAAAGCTGGAGTGATAAAGGTTTATTGGAATGAGTGTATAGTTACAAAAATGAGTGTGAGAAGCATATTTTTATTATAAGGAAAACATTAAAGTATGTATGCTTTGGCTGAAACTTTGAAATTTAGAAAAGCATGCAAAGCATCTTTATTTTTTTTAAGGAAATTTTTAGATGAGTATATGTATTTCAGATATATATATTCTTTAAGCTGGTGATTTCTCTGAAAGCAACAGTCCACATACCTATGGGAGGAAGCCATTTAGTGAACACTACTTATGTCACCTTTCTTCTAAAAGAAAAATGCCAATATCACCAATGGTAAAAAATATTTAGAGAAAATATCTATAGAAAATATCTATAGAAAATACTTATTTTTGTGTATAGAGGTGTAATCAAATAAAAAAAGCAGAAGATATCCAAAGGAATATACTCCTCCATCTATTTTTAGTCTAATTTATTACTTAATGTTATTAATTATTAAAGAAAGCACATGTATTGTTTGTATTATAAGTTGTATAAATGCTATGAACTACTGAACAAATTGAATCTCTTTATTCTACAGCCCTTAAAGCTGCATTTGTCATTATAGATATCCTCTCAGCCTGACTTTTGGGGCTTTGAAGGCTTCAGGGAGGAATTACTGCAATACACTACTTTCATCTGTCCTTTATGTCTCAGAAAATAAACCTCAGTCTCACTAAATATTAGTAATTATATCCAATTTCTTTCATCCATGAAAGAGGCATGTTGCTAGTTCCTCCCAATTCACCTCTACCCTCTAACATTTCTAGTACAGGGTGGGGGGAGATTATATTTTTTTAAGTCAGAAAGAGCCTTTTTTTTCTGTCTAATTTCCAGCTTTAAGAATTGTATACTTTATATATTCCATGTGACAAAAATAACAAGATGTTTCACAGTACTAGGAGAAAGAAGCTACCCAGCACACTTACTGATCAATCTAGAATTTTATTCCCAGATGGTTATTGTCCCTCATTTCTATGAAACAAAACATCATTGCCAGAAAATACACATTTGCTCTTCTGCTAACATTGTTCTACAGCTTAAACACATTCTCACTTTGCCAGTGCATTTCTCTTTGAGCGGAATAAAAAGAGAGTGCATTTCTTTATTCTACAAGGAGACATAATAATTCCTAATACCTAAGATAGAATCTCTATTTCCTCAACTCCAGCGACCCATCTTCCACTTCTTCCTTTTAGAATTCGTTTCGATCATGTGACCCAAACTACAAACAGAATTTCAGATGAAATCCCACCAGTACCATGTACATTGCCTTTAATATTTTCTTTCTACTTCTAAAAATGCTGTAATACATCCTGATATGTCTTTACACTTGTCTTTTTTCATTGCCATGTCACACTTATGGCTGTAGTCACCCTGAGACTTATAAGGTCAGATCTCTCTCTTCCTCTGACACTTTCAATTATAACTCTCAGCTTACAACAGAAAAATCATATTAGTTCCTAATCAGACTTTGTACTACACCCTTTTGTTTCACTCACCCTTCTTTCTCTGACTTTTTAATCTGACTTTCACATCTTTTTCTATCAACCAGTTTTCCAGCCTTTATTTTTGCACTCAGAGAAATATTTCTTATTGCCTTCAAATTAGGCCACAGTTCAATATGAATTTCAGTAGCACTGATCTGAATTAAACTAATCTAAGAGTGGAAAAAAGTGTGACTCCATATTGGCTCCCCTGTCCAGCTTATCATACAAGTTCTGCCAACAGTCAACATGAGGGTGTAAACAAGCCCAGAAGGGAGGATGTGCTTCTTTCAACACACAGACACATCAGCCTGCTCCAGAGGCATTACCCAGTAGTCCTTCACTAGCCTCAGCCTGTCTAACAGCTGCCTGCCATAATCTTCTCTTTGCTATTAGCCTTTATCTTCTCCTGGCTGCAGCACTTGTTCAATCCATCACTCATTGCACTGCTTCAGGATGCTAAGAATGTAGATCATCATTTACCTGTTGCCACGATCCTGACAGGGCTAAGCAAAGGGTCAGAGAGAAAAGCCTGTGGAGGGGGTGGGAACGCAGCTGCTGATGGCAGGAGGTTGGAAAAACTGCAACCAGGAAGTTAATCTGCAAAGGTTGTTTTACAGCTCAGTACCAGACTAGTAAGAACTTGCTGCTCTCAAAGGACCGGATCATTTTCACCTTTTTCCTTTCTGTGTTATTACTGCGCTTCTTCCCTGCTTCCAGCAATGCATTCCTGCTCTGGGCATTGCTCAGTCCCTTTGTGAACTGCCACCTGCACCCACTGCAGAGCCAAGGACTGCCTGAGACACTGGGAGTGACTGCATGCACGTATGCAGTCCAACAGGAAGACTCAGCAGGGAGAGAGACATGGAGGCAGAACCATGCAGCTCTTTTCTATCCCTTCTCCTTTCAGTTGTTTCATCAACAGATTGTAATACAAACTAAGAATAAGCAGTATCAATAATGAACAACTAAGCAACAAATTTGAGTTGCTTTTTCTATACTAAGTCACTGCTACTCAGTGTTAAAAACAATATACCAATTTAATTGTCCAAAAGGTATTTAGGAGTTGGGAAGATCTAAATTATTCATTCAGCCAGACTCCACAATATGAGCTTGTGGTAATTGTGATTGCCCAGTGGGTCAATTAGGAAAGTTCAGGAAAAAAATGTATCTTTCCTGTTGCATCCCGGACTTTGGGCTTAGGTCGGGGTTCTAGTGTGTGTTAGCAAATTCTGTGTACCCCATGTATCCCCCAGGTTTCCCCCCCCCGCCCCACAGTACCCGGTTCCCAAGCTGCTTTACCATGCGGGCCCGGCTCCCATCCCCTCTGTCTCTTCCTGTGGGTCCTTTCCTGCCCCTACCCCTGCCCCACGGCCGGGGCTGTCCCGGGCCCCAGCGCTGCCCCTGCCACTTCCCCATTGGCTCCCCCGGGCCCCGGGACCGCCCCTGCCGTGCCCCTATTGGCTCCCCCGGGCCCCGGGACCACCCCAGGCCCCAGTGCTGTCCCCTACTGCGTCCCTATTGGCTTCCCCAGACCACGTGACACCTCCCGCTCCACCCTCCATAAAACTCTCACGAGGCTGGACCCGGGCGGCCATATTCCCCAATACAGGAACGGGGAGCACACCAATAAAATGCTCTCAGCTCCTGCCGCGGGGAATTTGGTCCTTCCTTCACCCCCTTTATCGAGGTCCCTCGTGCACGGCGGTAGAAGTGGCTGACCCATCTTCCCGGAGCCACGGAGCCCGGGAGCAGTGGCGGGACCGGGACCGGAGGAGCCGCGGCATCCCACCGGGCACAGCGGCTGCTCTGGACCCAGGAGAAACAGCAGAACACCGCATTTCCTTCAGAAGAAGCGAAGAAATATACTGCAACACCACTCTGCAGCATTGAAATAGGCATTGACCATCTTGTCACATTAGAGTGCAGACATACTTGCTGATATACAAATATATCATTCAATAAGATCTCTTGTCCAAATATTTATGACTTAATTACTTACTCATATAAAGACAAACTTCTGCTTTAAAAAATGATAAATTTTTTATGAGGACAGAAGGCAGCAGAGTGAGACTTGTGAAACAAACTCCATCTCCAAGGCAGCAGCTGAGAAAACGTCCCATAGTTATTACATGACTTGAGGATGGAAAACAGGTTCTGACACAATTAACCTTTTGGCAATACAGAAAAATTATTAAAAAGACTGAGTGGTGTTTTCTTGAAGGCCAAAATTTGTAGAACTCGCAAACCCACACAAATTCAGCACTACTTCAAAACTGATAAACACTCAAGGAGCAGTTACAATTAACTTTTGTTTTCAAAAGAAGTAATAGAGGTACCAGAACATATTCTTAGTCTGGATGTCAATTTTCTTGAATAAACTTTCTTGAATAAGTTTTCTTGGAATAAATGAAAAAAACCAGGCAATACATGCCAAATACTAACATAGGAAACAGACAACAAACAGTAATAAAGGGGGAGGTAAAGGACACAACTTCTAAGCATAACAAGGTAACAGTACCTGGCAGATAAATTTGTTGTGCTCTTAATCAAGTCTCTTGTTACACGTAAAAGTACTGTTGTGAATGTGTGAACCGGATTCCAGGATTAAAAGACTTAACAAATTTATCTCTTCCTGAGCCACCTTACATCCTTATGAAAAAAAATATTTTTATTTCTATTTTAATGGCATGCACCCTACTACTGCTATTGCAGGTAATTGTACAAATAGCAATCAAGGGCAGTTTTACCAATCAAAATGTTGCTGTTCTTCTATTGCAATTTAAAATAGGATTTCCAGAGATTTTGCTAATTTAACACTCTAGCTAAGTACTGGGATCATCTCATCTGCAGATACACTTATGTTATCTAAAACAAAGTTCAGTAGAAATTCATATCACACACACACACACACGGATGCACACATACAAAAAATAGCAGGACAGAAACAGGATTACAGTTAATTCCATTCAGGATGATATATAGAAAATTAAGTGTTAATGAGTTGTAGATCTCAAAATAACTTATTACTTCTATTCCTCTTTCTAAAATACCTTTGTACTAATATTTCTTAAACCTATAGGTGAATTTCTGATCACACTAAAATCAGTAATTCACAAACCAACAGTTTTTTAGCTTATGGGTAATTTGGTTTCCAAACATATACATAGAGCTTATAATAGGCCTTGGAAAAGTGACCACAGCATATGCAGTAATTGGTACCCTGAAAGCCTCCATTTCAGATCTTTCATGGCTTCAAGTAAAATTTCTCTTTCTACAATTTTAGTTTTGAACCCAATCATGTAAAACATTTTAATACAATGTCTATCTCATTCCCTACAAGTATGTTTGGGAAGGATTTGTCAGTGAAAGTGAGAATGATTCTGTGATTCTTTGAGATGCTATCAATAAATAACTGCAAATGAACTTCCAATTAAGCTCCACGATGCTGACGTTACATGTTTCATTTCCACAAGCTCTTCAGAGAGGCAGTACATTATCCCACTAAACTACTGAAATACAGAATTACATGGTATTAAAGCTGAGGTATGTGTTAATAGAGCCTATTGAATACTTTCAAAAATAAAGACCTATAGTATTTCATTGTTTAAAAGCAGTTTCTCTCTTTCTTTGAACCCCATTAATAGTCTGTGAAAATTTTAATATTCACAGAATTTACATACAGGTAAAATAATAGAAGTATGGAATAGGAATAAAAGATTTTCCATGTATTGGAGAGCTCTCGAATACTAGAGCTCTTCAGCTCTTCTAGCTGAAAGGGTTGATTAATCATACTATTTAAAGATCGTGACACATTCATGCCCAAACTAATGCAGGAAAAGCTAGTAATTCACAGTTACAAACCTGTGCAAGAGACAGCTTATGTGTTGGGACACTTGATTTTAAATTCTGGACCCTTTTGGGCCCCACCCACTTCTGGTATTGAACTCACTTAATTGACGTATCTTAACTCTCCTGTGTTAAGATATGAAGGGGGGGGGGGGAAGAAAAGCCTAATTTGTTGTTATTTGATTTGCTTTAAAAATCCTTTGCCACTAAGGTTGACACAGAAGAACCATAATAACTTAAAGAATAGAGATAATAATTCATATTCCTCCTTAGTCAAGATCATAAACTTTAGATTCACCTTTTTTAAAAAAGCTAGGTGCAGAACATTTATTTAAAGCACAGAAATAGGTGTTGATCATAAATATACTGAAGATCTCAGACCAATTTAAAATAAATCTTACAATGGGTTTTAGTAAATTATGAACACAGGACTTCAAGCTTTGTAGAACCAAAATTTAGTCAAGGCAGAGACTTAGTCAAGGTTTCTTTAGAGAGGAAATGGATATTTGGTGCCATCAGCACCCTAGAACCCTTGGAGTACAGTTGTGTTTATCATGGGCAAAGAAAAAAGCCATACTAGTATATGCCAAGTAAAAGTTCTTCTCTTCATCCAAGCCAGAATACAGACATTTCAATGTATTTGCCTTACAAGTTTCCAAAACATTTACCAATGAAAAATGTATATACCTTGCTTCATCTATTTTCCACCTAAAAGAAGAAGAATGGACTGTATCCACAATTTTACCTTTCCATGATTTAAACTGAGAAATGGGGTTGGAGCAGCTGACACCAGGAGAGTGAGGGGCAGCTATTGCTTAGGCAGCACTTATCCATAAGCGCTTCTCATGCCTGTCCCATGCACATATTTTGTTTCAAAGAAGGGAAATCCATGGAAATAGAGCCTATTAAGCAGGTCTTAGGCTGACAGCAATGTCCTAGGGTCAGACTGGCCATGAGTTGAACCCTACTAAGGCAGACCACCTCAGACCACCGTTTAAGCCAAGATTACAGGAATCTTTCTGTCACAGCCAAGGAAGGAATAGATTACACACATATCTGCCTCTGACATCCTTGAAAGTTTGTGATGCATAAGAAACCTTGAAAGAGGAAGCAGAGGACTGAAATCTGCATCCCTCTGGACAGAAGCCAGCAAAGACAGAGACCAGAAGAGTCAGCAGAGAAGACTTCAGAGAAAAGAAGGGTGAACTGCTTTTTCTAAAAATTAGGGGCAGAGTGTAAGAAAGAAATTGCATGTTCTTTGCATAATCACAGAGAGGAGGAAAAAACTGGACACGGGAAAGATGAATCTGTGGAAAGTAAGATTCAAAGCCTAAGGTAGTTTATAATTAGCTCAGTTAGGAATATTCAATTAAAGGCTTTTAAATGCAGTGTAGGCAGCAATGGAGTTTGGCTTCTCTCCAAAAGTAGTTGCACTCATACCCAGAACCAGGACAGTCTCAGGAGAGATTAGTGAAATTAATGGAATTACTAGAATTTCCTCTCCTGGTCAAAAGTTAGTGCTCCTGCCTGATGTACCAAATTATTCCCCATTTAGGTTACTCCTGAGGCACATTTTTAAATAGCAATATTGAGTCTCCTTTATGTTTAGTTCAATATTCTCCATGTGACATAACAGAAGCCATGACAAAAATATGTGTCCTGAGAGTACAGCTGGGAAATATGTATCAGCAGTTTGATTTCTCCCTCTTCAAGCCATGCATTTTAACTTTTTGGGTTCCCAGTTTGAATGTTATTACTATTTCATTAAGGCCATAACTATCTGTGTTCTGGTTCCTGAAAGCCTATTTGGCATAATGCTCAAATTAGCAATAATGAGAGGAATACATTCTTCCATCATCAAGTTTGTTACCTTGATGAATATCTCTCTGTAGAAAAATATGAAATGAATTAATGTACCTGCCTATTAAAGCCACTTCAGGAGATGGCTGAATGTATGAATGGCCTATTAGCTAAAGAAAAATTCAACCTAAGGCCCAAGGAAGAAATACAGATGTATCTAAAAGTGGATTTATTGCAGCTATTTCTTACAGTACTCAAAGAAAAAGTAGATGTCAGCAAAATTTGGAGTGCTAGAAGATCACACTAAAAAAGTTAGACAATTCTGGGGCTATAGGATTTTGCATACAAAATAGTCAGGCTTATATGAATTTTTTTGTGCATTTAAGGCTTTTTTGCTACTTCTTTGTAGCTGAACTAAGATTATCTGTCACAATAAAACCCAAACAAACAAACAAACCCCAAACAAAGAAAAAAACAACCAGAGGAAGAAACTCATGAGAGTACTTGACCAGCTGAGCGAGTCTTCTATTTAGTGATTTATTTCACCTGAGTCGTGGTTGGTTTGGATTGCTCTTGCTTTGATTTTCTAACCAAACTATTTCCACTGGAAATTTATCCCAGGATGTGATGACTCACAGGGAAGAAAAAAAGAAAAAAGAGAATTAAATTTAATCACAGTCACACACAAATTTTGTTCCTCTGCTACCTTTTCCTCATGTACCAGCAGTTACTGGCCAGTTACGTACTTCTACTGGAACAACTCTGAACAACAATCTTGGTGCATCCTCAGACATACTTGCTTTTTTTTTCACAGCTGTGCTCACAGATATGAGCTCTTACCTCTTGGTCAATCAGTAATACAGAGATATGTTCTCCCTCTCAGTTATTTCTAATAGGCTCACAATTTAAAGCAGAATTAAATTTTATTGGCTTCAAACGACCCTCCATTGTCAACTTCTTAGAGTGTAATCCCATTTCTATTATTAAAATCCAAGCAGCCTTTCTGAATGATACTCCTATGTCCCTCTGAGCTGCTAATTGTGGGAAAACCACCCTCCTTCTCCATTCAACCTGTCCTTTGCCTTCTCATCACAGTGATGTCATCAAAATATTTACTTGGCACTAAACAATGTTATATTATCTACTGCATTTTATATGATACTTTTACACAATTGCCAAATAATTAAATTTCTACAAAATGTTAGTTCCTCTTCTCTGGTAATTAGAATTCCCAATCAAATTATTAACTCTTAATTATTTCTCAGTATCAAATGGCTCTGGTCCTCACTAGGTAATAGTCTTCTAAGAAAACAGATGTTAACTTTCTCTGAAAGTACCTATCCCCGTTATTTTATAAAAAATATTTATTTCATCTCCTTTATGATAATACTGATGGGAGTTAGAAGCTGAATGCACTCTCTTGGAATTACATGAGTCACACCATAAAGGAAATGGTCAGTATTACCAAACATTGAAGATTTTATTTCTTGCTGCGGACATAAACCAAAGGATAATGAATAGCAATGCTTTTAGTGTTCCTTGAGATATGCTGTGAATTCTTACAATTCAACAGTAGAAAGCAAACATAGCCACTACAATATTGAAATAACACAAATATTCTGAAATATTAAAAATTGATATTTCTTAGCCAAGACACATGAGTTCTGATATCTCTATGTAATCTAATTTATTTTGCTTCACCCAAAAGTATTCAACTAAGTCCAAGAGAAGGACATGTCAGCTTTACCACAACTGTCATTTTCCCATGCTTTTAACAGTCAAGGAGTTACAGCAAAAAATCTATAGGAATAGGCTGCTTTTTAATTGTTCACACAAACACACACATAAATCCCTTTAAGGCATATTAGCTTTAAAAGTAAATTTTTGTCACCCAAAATAGCTCATGAAATATGCAACAAATATTACAAATAATTATTCATCAGATATATCAGATAGCAATAACTAATGACTTAAGTTCCTTAATTTTAAAATATGGCATTAACATACACATAAAACATAGGGAAATTAATTTTCTATAGTACAAGTTTTATGTTGTCACATGACCCTACAGATCCCAGAGCTTTGTAGCCCTTAAAAATGGGAATTTCCATCTTTGTCTTCAATTTTCTCTCCTGTTTGGCAAAAAAATTAACTGATAAACTAATTCATATAGTAGAACATGCTGAATAAGAACATTTATTAGCCAAAAACTTCTTTTCCCTACAGATCTCTGGTAGTCTTCTGGATTTCTACATTTTTCTGACACTTTGAACTTATTTGTGAACAATTTTCAACTTTGAGGATACTTTGAAATCAGTTCCAAGTTATTTAAGTACTTTAAACATATCAAACCAGACTCATCTGGCTGTACTAAGGCAAACTTTTTGTTTCTGAGCATATCAGCTGAGCATACATAATTGGTAATAGAGGGGTAATTAATTAAATTGTTTGTTAATACAAGTGTTTGGTCAGCACAAAATATATGTGCTATTCATGTGGGGAAAATATGGGGAAAACTATAATATATGTAAAAGTATGGTTGGGCGTGTATTTGAATTCAGGTCTTACATTTCATCAAGAATTTTGCCAAAACAGATGCACTTTCCAAGCAAAGGTCTGATCAGCTGTTGAATGCAAAGCCATCCTTGCAGCCTTTTTTTATCCAAAACCATGGATAGAGATTTCTTTCTACTTTGATCTCATACTATGTTTTGTTTCAGGAAACGAAAATCAGGTCTCATATTTGTTGCTACCTAACATCAGATTTTTCAAATGTCCTTACAATAGAGGCATGCAAAGTACAGGAAGTAACAAGATCTGCTTTCCCTGTCTAATTTATTAATATTTTCATGTTGCTTTTTGTAGGAACAAAATAATCAAAATGCATACATATATAGACAGATCTCTTAAATATATACAGATATGTACACTTTGTGTTACATAAGATGTAACACAATATGCTATATTCCTTAAAGATGGAGTGGTTTTATGCCTCCTTTGTTTCCTTTACCTCTTTCTCAGTGCTATAATGCAATCCTGTGTCTGAGCACCAGACTTCAAATGAGAGATCTATTCAAAACATGCACAGACAAAATAAGTGGTTTCCTTAGTAATGGAAACTATGTGAAAGCCTCTGAAACAACTCCAGTAAGTCATGATGTACATGATCCTTTCTATCCCCAGCTTATTGATTCAAAGATAACTTTGCATTTAAAGAAAAATATTTAATGTGTACAGTTTTTGGAAGTGAAACTAGAGATGAGAGGGAAGACATTCTGCATTCCTAGTTACAGTTTGGGTTTTAGCCAGTATGGATGTTGTAGGTTCCAGTGACCTTTCAATTAATCTTCTAGATCTGCAAGTTGAAAAAAATGAACTTGTATAACTAAACTACTAAGGACTTCACTTAGGTAGCCATTACACTTCCATAGTTTAGTGTACTTTATTCAAACTAACATTAGGTAAACATATTCTGAGCACACACTGCACTTATCCGTGCTGTTTCTTGTCATCACCACAACAAATTCATGCTGTTGATGGCATGGGAAAATAACTAATACCTCTCTCAGTCTCAGAGTAAAAGTAGTTAAAAGCAAAACGACATTCTAGTTCTAATATTTGGCTTAGTGACTCTAAAGTTTTCTAAATAATCAATACAGCTCTTGTGCAAATAGTTACGAAAAGCAGATAATTTAGAATTTCTGTTGTTATCCACCCATTTTAATAGTAAACCATAATAACATACAACAAGAATAGTTTGTTTTGTTTCATCAAAAAAGTTAAGAAATTCAAGTCTGGTGATCTGTCCTTGAGAAACACACACTATATATATCACATTAATTGCCACAAATGTGGCATTATGAGGGAAGGTGGCTAAATTTAAAATAAAATTTTTACTGGGAGAAGGAGGTTTTCTTTGACTGATCACATACTATTTGCCACACCACACAGTGTCACCAGAAAAAGTACAAACCTGTTTCAGATAAAATATCAGTTAATGTTCCATAGAAAGGCAAAAAGATATGAGCAAAGAAAGGAAAAATGGCATCTCTATAAAGAAAGAAATTTTAAGACCTATCACCATCCAATTACAACAAATAGACACCAGGATGGAAATTCTAGGCTTTACATTCTGCCTTTTTTTTTCTTACATTTTCTGCTTTCTTACATTACTGCCACTATTTTCTTCATCAGCCTTAGATACAGATTATCTCCAAGAGCTACGACACTAACTGCTACTACGTTCCATGCACATTCTGGGTCCCGCAAACAAGGGTCACAAACAAGCAGATCCTTAAGAAATCAACAAGGATTTTTCAGTCCTAAAGATCCACCACAGAGAAGATCCACCACAGAGAAGATCCACCACAGAGAAGATTCCAATAAGTTATATCCAATTAACAAAGGCTACAAAACCTGACATGTCACCACAAGTAAGACATGAACTTACTGACGTGAAATAAATTTTTAAATATATAAGCTTGAAAATTGCTTTACAGATATTTCATCTGCCTTATCCAGCTGCATATAAAGATTCTCTAGCTGCTTTTCACTACTCTGTCTTCATTAAGACTCCCATGTGATGCAGCAAGGTTGTGGTTGCTATGCGTGACTCACTTCCAGCCTTCTGCAGATACTGCTATGCCAGGGATTCTTGCCTATTAAAATAGGGTCAAGGATGAAAATTAGAAGAACTCAGATATCCTTGTGTTGGACCCAGTAGGGGTAAAACTTAAGATTTTTCAGACCTCAGGCCACTCTGGCAAGCACTCCTCAAGCCAGTCCTGGCTGACTATGGCTCTGGGACCTATAATGAGGAAACAGACCATAGCTTTCGCCTGGCGTCTCATACTTTTTGTTTCATAGAAAACAGTTGCTACATGAATAGGCAAGTTTTGTAGAATAGGAAATACCTCCTTGATCACCAAGATCAGCTCTTAACCCCTGCTTTCATTCAACCCCATCACACATGACTGAATTTGCCTGTACTATAAGGCTCTTCAGTATGCAGTTCCAGATTTTGCCAAGTCATATAGCACCTACTACCTACATAGCATTTAAAGAAGTAACTGGGGCTTTGTGTATATGTGGAGTTTTCCTTATGTGAAATTCTTTACAGATTTGTTTCCATCTGCTTTTGCTCTATTGTATCAACACTAACTCTCAGATCTGATAAAAGAAATTTCATAGCAGGTTAAGTAATCTGATACAGCATTTTCCATTATGAAGTGTAACTCTAAAAATCTGAATTCATTGCTGGCAACAAGCCTTTCATCTTCAAAAAAGACAAAGAACAAGTGCCAGAAATGTTATTTTTGTTTATCACCAAAAAAAAAAAAAAAAAAAAAAAAAAAAAAAATTCAATTTTGCAAAGATACATATTAATAAAAATTAGTCTGTATGGGAGCATAGGCCTTTTAGGAAAACATCAATAGTCTTACCAGAATATCTAAAAATGCACATGACAATGTCAGGTTGATGACATTGCACTGAAAATGCTGGCAGAATAGGGTTATATGAAGTGGTGGCTCTTTTTTTTCTCTTCCAGGCAAATCACACAATGACAACCAGCTATAATTAATAAGTCAATTAATAAATTAACTGATGACACCACAACACAGATTTCTTTGAAACTGACCTTCACTCAGAAATGAATACCTCCCCACAACTCACATAGAAGATATAAAAAGGTGTGCTTTGCAGAACTGGTGAGAATTAATCTGTCAAAAAAAAAAAAATTGCTCACCTCTTTTTTTACTCTATGGGCTACAAGAAGAAAGTGAAAAAAGCCACAACTGAGCCTCCTCCTTGTAGTCATGGTGCCTCAGAAACCAAGACAGGAGCACATGTAGTCATAAGCAATAAAGCTGTTCCAAAAGTGTTGTCTCTTTTACACATGGACATAATCTGTATGAATACACACTTTAAAAAAAAATTAATATCCAAATTCTGATATAAAGTGTGTCATCTTAGAATTTAAATCAAATAGTTGTGGTATTTTACTATAACTGCATAGTGTTTATTACAGTTTTTAACTACACTTGCTGCATTCTAAACAGAGCTCTGTTCTTACAGACTGAAAACACTAGAAATGTTTAATGATTAAATTAAATGTAAAATGATTAATCCTGAACTACAAAAAAGGATATGGAGGCCCAAGGATGCTCTGCCTTTCTACATAATGAAAAAGGGTGGAAAGTTTTGAAATCATCTTCCGATTTTGAGACAAATGCAGACACAGAATCATTGTATTTTAATAACTAAGGGGTTTATGGATTATGTTTATTGTCCATTACAAACAAATAATTACTTAGTTTATTTAATGTGCACTCAGTAATCAGATAAAATGTATGTTACATAAATTCCTGGAGTTAGTCTGCATTAATTTCATTGTCTCCCTATCAGTCTGAGAGAATTTTTTTCTATCCTGTAACCTATTAAGCTATATATATGATTTTCATAAGAGTGATTACATTGCTATTTTAAAACCACCAAGCATCATAGTGAAATCAACAGAAAAATAACTTAATGAACTTTAATAATCATAATTGTTTTGTTTATAAAAGATACTTTTCTCCTGCAGATAGTTTAAAAAATATTCTTTAGCATTATCTAAATCATAAAATTCAATTACTTCACTTTTTTTTACAAAACAGAATTTAAGTATGATTTAATAACCTTTTAACTAATATGTAAATGTATGCCTATCAAGGAAGTACTTTAATTGCATATATAGTCTATCATAAGAACTCACTTTCTTTATGCAAGTATACTTTAGTTGATTTAATTATCTAGCCCTCTAATTACACAGTCCATACCAATCAACCAAAATGAAGCACTTCTGTAATCTTAATTTCACATGTCAAATCACTGAATATGTTTTTGCATGATTCTCATGTTAATTAGAAAGCCAGATTTTGAATGAATGACTGTGAGTTCATGAGTAGGCTAGGGGCAAAAGCCAAGAAAGATTTCACATAGGGTAATGCTAGTCCCTAAATTTTTACGTTTCTCCAGATCACCTATTTCCCCAGTGGATGAGATATGAGATCTAGCAGTTTTTAGCTGTCTTTAAAAGAACATTTTCAACTTTGCCAAAACTTTTTGAAATATTCTTGTCTCTTACTCTGCCTACAATCCCACCCCTGTAGCACAGGTTAATATCTTTTGTGGGGGTGAGGTAGGAGAGGGCTGAGATCAGGAAGGATTTCCATTTTTCTTGCTGGAGCTATAATGGCAAGAAGTCTTACTCTTCTGGCTTTGGGTTGTGCTTACTTAAAACATCCTGAGCATTATCCCATCCAACACAGGACATTATGTTGTGCAGCAGGGAAAGCTTATAGGTTGACTTGGAAGTTTAAAATGGTTTGCATCTGCAGCTCATGATGGTGAGCATTACATACATCAGAGGCTTCAAGAGTCATCTCCTGGGGGCAAAGGAGAAACAAGGTTTCAGCAATGAGCCCTGAGGCTACAGAAAGATGATGTGACATCTTTCTGATCTTGGTTTTCCCTATCCCAATCTCAGGCAAGAAGACCTGAAAGATAACTAAAGATGGGTTAGCCCCAACTTTTTTGTTATAACTCTTTAGCTCACATTAGAAAAAAATTGAATATCCATAACAAAGAATGAGAGAAAATAAAAAGACCACTTGGCCTTTCCCTGGCCTAGAGTATCTCACCTATTTGTAGATAATCAGTCACATAAATGCTATTATATTATCTAGGAAACAATCCCACTCAGTTGGATGAGTGAAAAATGAACAGCACACCTCTTCAAAAGAAATTAACTCTTTGTTCACTGTAGTTAGCTTAAGTGCAGTATTCAAAAATTTGAGGCAGAAGGAAACAACTGGTTTAATATATCCACAGTGTAAGTACTGGTGAGTCTAACAGGAGTAGTTTTGTAAAATTTGCCCTAACCAATTATAACAACCTGAAATTTATTCAGAATGGTAGCATTAATTTAATTCAATTTTCATAATAAGTGATTTTATGAAGAATAAAATTATTTTTATAAAAATAAAAATAATGCAGTCCAAGATCTGATCCAAAGTGAATTGAGATGAGACTCAGTATCATAAAATAGCAACCATTTTATTGTAAAATTTTGGTGCTATTGCTGTGGCAAAAGGTACACTAATTCACACCATTTACTATTCTTCAGAAAATATTCATACTCTTATTAGACAAGATCGCAAGCCTTTCTTCAAAGCAGATGAGTGTGAAATGAGAACCACATCTCACTTCAGTCCACTAGAGGGTGGTCTGACTTGCTCAGGGCTATGGGACTGAATTCACTCAAGAGATCCAACATTTTCATCTTTTTGACCTGTTGATAACCAATTCGTTGTGCTTCATTATTAATCATCCCCTATTATAAAGTAATTTCTTTTATATAAACAGTAGATATGATAAAAAACCTCTTCCTAACAACATCTATCTCTTTTATTGTCTTGTATATCTAGGAGAAGGGGTGATGATAATTGTGAATTATTCTACAGTTTTTAAAACCTTCATAGTTTGTATCCCTTTTGGTCATGGACACAGAATAAACAGGGAAAAGAAACAATTCACCAAAGAGCATAGCATAAAGGGAGAAAGAAGAAAGAAAGGGAAGGAAAAATCTGGGCATCCTATTGTTTATATAATTGGATGGCCATAAAAGACAGGCAGAGAGAGATTGAGAGAAACCGACTTCTTATTTAACCAACCCCTTTCAGAGTTCATTTTGAATTTTTATTTCTCAGGAAGATGTACTACTGCTCTTACTTTCTACTGATAAGCACAGGTAGTAAAATGTAATATTTGACAAAATTTGGAAGAGGAAGAATATGTAAAATATTTTCCTGTCTTAAGCCGAAAAAAAAAAAAGGCACCAAAAGTGGGGGGAAGGCACAACATATTTTTCTTGAATAGTTTCATCATACAGTATCCTCTGAACTACAGCAGCCTTTGCAGAACTTCAGTGATCTCAAATAAGTTGTTCTGAGGGCAGATAACAGCCCTTAAAGGGGAAAAAAAATTAAATAAAAAAGGAGGGTGGGGGTAGAAAATGTGGACCTCCCAATCTATTCAGTACAGACAGAAAGCATGCCCCGTAGCTCCCACAGATCGGAAGAGATATCTGGGCGCGTTCACAGTCTGGTTTCATGTTCCCATCCCCGAGCAGCAGCAGTGTCACGTACCAGACATCTTCCCACGGCCACGCAGCCGGCGCAGCCGCGCGTACTGCGCGCATCTGGGCACGCCGAGGCACCGGCTCCTCTCCGGGGAGCCCAGGGGCTCCGCTATTAATGACCGCTGAACAGCAGCACCATGCCAGTGTGACAGCCGAGCGCCTGAGCGATGCACCGCTAACCACCATGGAAACAAGGAGAAATAAGAGCAGCTAGCGAGCTGCTCTCTCCCCCGCCTTTCTCTCTCCGCTGGATTGCGAGGCTCAGACAGCCAGGCAGCAACAGCGCCTGGCAAACACAAGGGAACTCAGCTGGCAGCACGGAGAGTCTCTCATGTTGTAGGATATCAATAGATACATCTTTGTATCATAGACTGTTAGACACACGCATGCACACCGACTCCCACCCATACGTACATGTGTGCTCATCTATACAGACTCTGGCTTTAATACAAGTATGTCGCCACCTGAACTAAGGATTCAAAATTACTGAGATGCAAGAACTCCTCCAGCTCTGAAACTACTCTTATTATAGGGTAAGTTCCTCTTTATTTTCAATTTTACCCTGACTTTTATCTAACTTCTAGACTCTTTCCCTTTTCTTCTTTTTGTAAAGTTATTTTATTAGTGTATTTTCACATATTACTTTCTGAACAGAAATGCAAATGCAATATGTTTTTTATGCCAGAGATAATCTAAATATGCTTGCAATAGTATCAGATTTGTGCATTTGTTATCTTGAAAGAACATCAAAGGATAAAAAATATAAAAGGAGAATGTTTCCACTGATGTTTCAGAGGCAGTATCAAATTAACCACTTGCTCCATGTTTTGAAACCAATAAAATAAAATACAGGACAGCCTCCTTTCTTCTCTCTAGTGCTAGGATTAAGGGAAATGTTGTTTATGTCAAGACCTAAAAACCACTGAGCAATGAGGCTGAATGAGCATATCACAAACAGTTATTGAATTTCTGCCAGACTACATCTTAAGGACTGTGGCAAATGACTTCGCCTAAAAACATCCCCTTTCCAGTCAGAAGGGACAGTGTGAATGTCTGATTACTGATGCAGCTGGAACTGATGCGTTAGGTAAAAAGGATCACATTAAGTGGAGGAGTTCTAATCTTCTTTGGTAATTAACAGGATCTCTGCAGGGTGCCTCTATTTACATGGAAGGAGAGTGTTTAAATCCATCACTATAAAAGCTTTGCCTGTTTTAGTATAGCAAGGCTCAGAACTGTTTGTCTTTGCATTCCATGTCTTTGTTTTCACATGTCTAGCTGGAGTTTTTACCCAGCACTGCTGATGAGAAAGAGAACCCAACACAGGGGGAAGGAAAAGGCAGCAAATGCAGGGGGCTAGAAAAATATCAGTGATTTTCTATTTAACGAATTTAATCAACTTAAAATTCCAGCCTAGTACCACAGTTGTCTAATGTGCTTGTGCTTATGCATGTGTATGTCATTTCTTCCATGCAGTATCAGAGTACCTCAGTATCCTTTAGACGAAAACACATTTGGTAAAGTGCACCAGCATGGATCTGTGATTCATGTATCCGTGAAAGACAGAGATAGATTTTACTTTACACCATGAAAAAGACAGGTTAGCCCTCTAATGCATGCTTCAAAGTGAAAAAAAAATACAGTCTGCATCTTCCTGTATGCTTTTGTTCGCTTTTTAAAGTACATCTGTATTTAAAACATCTCAGTATTTTGATTATTTCTCCTACCCCTTTTTCGCCCTTCAGCCCCCTCACTACTGTGAACTCTGGAGAACATCATAAAGATTCTGTTCCTTTGCACCAATGTAATTATTTGCTTGTAATTTTAGAGCTACTGTGTTCTGAGAAACAAACTGTGAAAGAATCATCAACAGATAGCCACTGGCTTTAAGTCTGTCACCTTTCCAAAAATGTCAGGAAATGGGTAGCTTAACAATACGTATGGTAAGAAGTCAATTAATTCAGGTGACCTTTGTGAATGGTGACAATAAAGCAGCTCTGACAATATGCCACAGCATTTGACATTCCCTCTGGAAAACGAATGAGCTTAAGAAGAGGTTTTCTTTTCAGAGTACAAAATGAAAGGTAC
The DNA here is from genome assembly GCF_026979565.1 of Vidua chalybeata. Classification (NCBI taxonomy): domain Eukaryota; kingdom Metazoa; phylum Chordata; class Aves; order Passeriformes; family Viduidae; genus Vidua; species Vidua chalybeata. The sequence goes on from NC_071534.1 coordinate 45,868,829, forward strand.
TGAAGCATTAGCTCCTGCTATTGGCAAGCTTGCTTCCTCTAATTTAGGTGGTCTGTGAAACCTGTTTAAAGCAAGCTGACTTATTTTATTATATAAAACACAATCTCTGGTCTAATTAGTTGAATATCCTGTTTTTGTTCACACTGCATGTATACAACAAACATTTCCAGCTCCTGGTTTCGATTTTTACAAAATGTGCTATAAAATAAGTAGAGAAAACCTAATTTGGATCTCTTCATGCTATCTGCAAAGGACTACTCAGAGGAAACTTTTTCTACATGCCTCAGTAGCTTCTCAGCTCTTCTGAATGTTTATTCTCATTCATTTTTAATGTAGAAAATAAGTAAATATGAGTAACTTTACAGAAATGCATCTTGGGTTTTGCCACATATATTCTAATGTGCTACTTCAAAATATTATATAGATATGCCAAAGAGCATCAGAAAAATGTGGCCATTTCAATCATACATGTACAGAGAACATATGCTGCAGATGAAGCTTCTCTACACAGCATAGACATTCTTAACCAGCAAAGCAAGCAAAATGTATGGTGACTGTATTTGGGTTAATACTCCCTCAAAGCCCCTGCAATAATGTTGTAGTGTCGGCCAACGACTGGCTGATGTTGTTATGGTAACCCCGAAGTCCCGTCTTTTAGGGTGGCAGCTCTGAGCATGACATCAGAGCATTCCTGCTTGGAGTACCCTGAAGTGGGTGAGTACTTTGTTTTTGCACCAGATCAACTAAGCAAAGTTGCTACCTGTAATGCACATCAAAATTATATGTATAATCTTTGTTAAATGATGAAGGTTGAGCAGCTTATGAAAAGGACATCCTGCTTTTCAGTTGTAATCACTTGTCCTTTGTCACTAGAAAACAAAACTAAGTATTTGCAAGAGAGAGCAAACCATTTAGGAGTGTTGGAGCCACTTTCTTTGACTCTCACCCATAACCTTTATTATAGTAATAATTAAAAGCTAACCAAAAGCTTTGCTGCTTGCTGACAATCACTCTTGATTAAAGTTAGACTGGTATTTAATAGCCACGTTTTAGAGTATTAAAACAATAGAAGAAGATAAGGAGTAGAAAACAAAAGACATTTTCAAGACAAGCTCTATCTTCAACTGAAAGAAAAGTCACCAGAAAGAAAAAAATTATACCTTTTTTGAACAACATATAGACAGTTTTAGTGTTTCATGGTACATTACTGTTTTAGTTAATTCATATATCCTTTCTTCAGATAGTACCATTAAAAGCTGAAGGAAAACAAAACTCTTCAGAGACACATTGTCAGAACTACCTTAACATACTCTTCCATGTCATATTCCACAAACTCAACTTAATATCAAGAAGCAAATGAAAATCCAATTTCACATGTAGCACTCAAGGAACTATTTTCTGAAGACAAAGGAATGGAGAGTTTCTAAAATTTTTCCAAAGACCAAAAATAAGACAACTTCTAATTATTCTATTTAACAGAATATGACTTCTACAAGACTTCATACTACTTTAAAAGAATACTAATTCTCATTCTAACAACAAGTAATTAAAATCCTTTGCTTCACTGAAAGAAAATGCCAGTAGAATTTGAGAAGAAACAGTAGTGACAGATGTCATTAGAAAGGTCATTAAACACATTAGTATTAAGAGAAAAATCAATGCTTCTCATTATAACTGTAATGTAACTGTAAAAAGGAATTACTGTGCCTTTTACTTATTCAACTGACCAGTCCACAAACTGTTAAAAGCCGTTATTGTGAAATGGTGCAGTTCATAAAGAACTTATTTAAATAAACAGTATGACCTTCAGTGTTATACACAAAATCTATAAATGATGTAATCAATTTTTCCTCAATAAAGTCATATCCTCAACTGAACTGAACTGATAAATGTTTATTAGCACAGCTATACTTATCTGCACCAGAGAAAGATCCAATATGGATGTCAAAAAGATTATTTCACATTGGGTTCTTCATGGAGTAGCTGAATGTGACACCTTGTGAAAAAGAGTATTTTCATGAGGGCCAAATACAAACTACTTTCACAATTTTGCTTCATCCAATTACCCTCTCCTGACGGGATTTCATATTCTTTATACATGGAACATCAACCATAATACAAGCCACAGTCATGCTCTCACCCCTAGCATTTACCAAATTGCTTACTTTTCTTCAAAGCAAAAACAAATGCAGACATTAAAACAAAGGGGAAGTTTCATTTTATAAACACAAATTTATAAAGCATATCCTTGAAACCATTATCCTTCATTTAGAAATACTTCTTTTTCACAAAAGATTTATCTCAACTCTCTTTCACCTTGGCCACAATCAGCAGTGGTCTAACTGAAAGGAAATAAGAAATAAGACCTCTGTATTCACATCATTTCTATTCAGTTGTTGTATTTCTGGAATTCATAAAAATATTTGCCCCAAATTTAATGGTAATTTAACTCTACGACCTCTGTATTAGAGTAGAAAATAAATTTTGCCTCTTTTGTTCTCCCAGCTCCCACAGTCTCAGTCAAACTGGGAAATGCTTTTTGACAACACTGGCACAAAAGAAATAATTTAGCTTTTCTCTTTCCTGAATAAGCATCAGTATTTAGAGGTAAACACTGTAAAGCAGAATAAAATGCTACAGGGAATATTTTTTTCAAAATGTCTACTGATTATTAGTATTACCTCAAAAGTCTTTTAATAGACATTTCTTGTTATGCAAATAGCAACCAGTCTGCCAGGAAATACTTTAAATTCTCTATAACATTTGGCACAAAAAAGGTACAAGTCATAAGTTTAGCTGTACCAAAAATCCCTGGGCATCCAGCTACTAGCATGAAACAAAGAAGAAAAAATATTTTTTATACAATTATATGTCTAGGGATCAGACAATTTCAGAAATTACCTATTTAATAAATTATGGAATAATAAAACAAAAAAAAAACCTGTGGTGTAATACAACACACAATGAAGAGCAAAGTTGTGCATTGAGACATATTTTAAATTGCCATAGTACTCTATGTTATTATACCATCATCCTGGATAAGAAAAGATGACTCCCAAATTGTTTCTAAAAAAAGCAACATGATGGTCAGAATCACACTAGTGATTCTAGTGTGGTGTTGAGAGGTTAAAAGAAACTGGGTTGGTTAGTTTTGTCATGGTGCTAAAACAAAAAGTCATTCTTATTTGAAATAGAATGAGAAATGTATACCAGATTTGGGAGGCATTTGAAATATGTACAATTATGGGACTCGTTCCCTGAATAAGGATAAATACAATTGTCTCCTACTTTACAAGAGTAGCATATCTCTGCTGAAACCAGATATATATGTGTCATTATTTATAACATATTTATGTGATTTATTCTGTACCTAAAGACCTAATAAAAATTTTCATCTTGACAGGAATAATTTTTATGTGAAAACAGAAACTTTTCTCAAAGATTTTAGCTAATGTCATGGTAGCTATAAATAGAAAGCCTAGAGAGAGACATTTGTTTCTTCACCCCAAGGTCATTCCTGTTGCCAAGTTCTCTCAAGTCACTGAACTTCTTCTCCCCTCTGGAAAGCAGCTTTCTTTAGGGGTCATGTCAAGCATCAGCAATTTTTGCAGATGATACTTAACAGTGAGCTAATTCACCCCAGTGCAGTACAGTGCGGTGCGGTGTTTCCACCAAAATGCAGAATTACCTGCTGAGCTCCCCACCTCAGCTGGCTCCACATTGCATGCCATGGAAGAAGCCGAGAGACAGGAGAGCCTACATGGGTCAAAGCTCACATGGGAGCTGAATCTTCCAGAAAAAAACTCTTTTCTGTGTAACAACAGCTCCAAACCCACTGCATAATACTAAACTGCTCTCTTATGTGTGTTCCATACAGAAATCAGGCAGTGCTGTAAAAATTCTTCCTCCCTCCACACTGCAAAAGGACGTTCTGAAACAATTCAATCAATTTACGAAGTACAGTATTTTCTCTTGTCAAATTCTAAACAAATAAAAAAAAAGCCTTTCAGTATGAAAACTATAATTACAGCCAAGTGGTGCTTCATTACCACTGTAGCTTGAGGGACATTATCTGAACAACTTCTATTTCATATCATTTTATAACAAAACATAGATGCTTAAGTTATCCTCATAAGTATAACACTAAAAGATCATCCTAGATATATTGTGTGTATTACACCATTTTGAACATATACTTCTTCTTTACACAAGATGCACCATGTTAACTTTCTGAAATGAGAGATGAGACTGTAGAGCCACTATTTCATCACATTCTCACAGTACGGTAATTTTACTTTTTTATTTTTGCTAGTTACTTGTTGGTAAGCCCAATAAAAGGCTAAAACTTGACAGCACTTGAGAGAAATTGAATGATTAATAATGATTATACCAGTTTATAGAGGTATTCTTATGAGGTGAGAGAAGACAAAATGCAGTAATTGCAAATATAATATTCTGTTAAGATAGAAATGTTTGTCTGATTAGCAATTTCGCCCAGCATGTATAATTCACGTAACATATACTTCTGAATGCTGCTTTGATACAGATTATCCAGTCATCAATATTTTGTCAGACAAACACACTTTCAGTCATTTTATTTTTATTGTAAAATAAGAGACAAAAAGGATATTCAGCATACTATTCCAGGGTTACACTCCAAACTCTAAGCTCCAGAAAATAAGGAAAAGTACTCTGTCTTCCAACAGCAGCAGCCAAACTACTGAGCTCTTTCCTGGGCAGAAAGAAGAGACAATCAATCTGAGGAACTGCCCAGAAATATTCCTGCATTTCTCAATTCCTCCCAAGGATAATATGCATGCTTGGACACACATTATACAAACCCCACACTCCCTCTGATGGGAAGAAATCACCTTGGATATTAGTGCATAGAGTCATTTTAATGAGGCTACTCAAGACAATGCAGATCCAAGTGCCTTTATTAGGCATTTAAATATTGCCTTCAGCAGGTATCATTTAACAGTAAACTGTAACTAGAATAGATAACTAAAATTATATACAATTTCAAAGATTTAAATGCTGAAATCTTAAATTACCCATATATTGTCCAAATTATTAATTACATTTAGGATCTCTGGTCATTTCAGTTCAAGCAAAGTATATAGATCCACATATCTGGAATTTGTATACTTAGAGGTCCTGGTCTTCTGCTCCATCCTGAAATGCCCTTTGCTCTTTAAAGGGTTGGAAAATCCATAAACTTGCTGGTTTTCAAATGTTATGCTCATTACTGCTCCGACAGACTCTGAGGTTTACTAAAAATTCACAAAAAAGGAACAAAAAAATCTCCATTTATCTTAGATGAATGTGGATTAACTATTTGTAATCTTTCCTTTGTTTTAAATTTAGTTTATATATCAGTTCTTCAAAAAGCATCTTGTGTTAGTATGCCATTATGTCAATCCTAGCAATAACAAACAAGTACAGAGAACATTAAAAATTAAGAAAAAATGATAAAAAGTTTAATTAAACACACAATATCTGTGTCTGGCACAAATATGTCAGGGAAACTATAATAGTTATGTTGAGATTGTAGATTACCCACTTGAAACTACTATAGTAGTAGTAAATGGATTTAATGCTACTGTAAGCACATTAAAAGTTGTGGCATAAATCCACTATACTGCTATTTAATCTGTCATGTAGAGGTTAGCCAAACTTTCAGAAAGTCTGAGTAAATTCTGTTAAAGCCATCTACTCCATCATTAATTACAATGTAGATATTTATTTTTTCAATAAAGAGTAATCAATGCTCAGGGCTGAGGAAAATGTTTAATTCCATAAAAATTAAATTTGCATTAGCATTGCTTTGAAATAAATTTTGTTTGGCATGTCAAAGTACAGTATTGAATCCACTGTGATCTGTTTGCAATGGAATGGCTAAAGAATGAGATTTTCAAGAAGTAAGAAATTCCAGTTTGATTTTTACCTTCCATGAGCTGGTCTGGCATAAGAGCAGACTTTGCTTTGGAGGTTAGACTAAAGAGCTCTTGAGGTCCCTTGCACTTGACTCTCCCATGATGATCCTCTCAATAGAAAGGCTTGCTTCCTCTGCCAACACTGCCTTGGGTAACGATACACAGCACCGCTGTCATCGGAGCCTGCTCAGATCTCTTGGTATGACTGCATCAGATGAGAGCAATTTAGATGTTACCAGAGGTGAAGGGCACTGTTCAATCTGTCTCTGAGCCAGTTGTATGGAGTTGAAAATTCTGAAAAGGCAGACAGTCTGCTGGACTGCTAAAGGAAATAAAACTCCATTTGGTCATGAGGCAATATTTGCTTTGCTGTTACCTACAAGAGTAGGTAACAGCAAAGAAGAATATTTCAATGAAATCCCAGCAGGATACTAAAAATGGTTTGAATGTCCTATTAGCTTGTTTAAAAAATTTAAAGTAACACACTATATTTATTCAGTTAACAGAAAGGAACTATTTTCTAGGAAGAGAGAAGCATGATTCCCTGAAACCTTACCATCTTAATTTGTAATCTCCGTATTTCTGCTCAGATAGGTGTTCAGTGTTTTCCACAGATCTGGGACTAAATACACTACAGTTTTATACAAAGCTTCAAAAATACAGCTTTAGCAATCACAAATTAGAGTTAGAATAATAACCACTTCATATTAAGTGCTAAACTTTAACTTCTTAGAGTGGTATTTTTCCTCATGTAGTGACTGTTTCACTCTTTACATGTTATAAACCTGCAATGAGTTTCATTAGAAGTGGTTCTGCTGAGAAAACCTGTCAGTTTGAAGGTATTATTTATGCTGAGTTTCACCAATATAGTTGTTACCAATATCAAGATTACTTACTCCAATATCAAGATTATCAAGATACTCTACCAGTGTAATTTAATAAACACTAATTGGTCAATTAAATTTGCCTAAAATTTAGAGTACACTTTTATAGATGATTAAATAGACATCATAAAGTCCTATTTTTGAAAAAAGCAATGTGGAAAGGACAACAAACTAGAACCACGCAATAATACCTGTAACGTCACAGAAGCCATGGAGTGTAAAGCAGGACAGAAATAAGCTGCAGCACTAAATTCCAGCTTTTGCTCTAATCTTAGGACTAGATAACATAAGAAAGCCCTTTCTGTTCTTAGCTCTGCATGTGCATAAAATCATTGTCATGAGATTTACATAGTAGTAAGTTTAAAGGGGGGTAGGGAAGGTCTTTAAAGCATTTTTCTCATATTAGAACCATCTCGTGCAGACAGATTGCATTTCTATTCTTTAGCATGGGCAAAAACTATAATTTGATAATGTTTTTTAAAGTAAAAGGTTTCAGAAAATAGAAAATTACAGTTATTTATCACTAGTATTGTATCAACTCCCTAAGTAAATATTCTAGAACTGGAATACTCTAAACTCAAAAGTATGAAGAATAAAGAAGTTTTAGAAGAAGAATTTCAACAGAATAATGCCTATATAGTCTATGTTTGTCTATGACTGTTGCATCTGCCAAAGTCTGCTTGCTGGCATTCACTGGGGTTAAGTATTTGAATGTAACTCAAATCAAAATGTTAATGTTTCATTATAAAACTATTTTGTCTTCTAACAAGGATACATTTCTCATTATGTAGTAATTTGCAGAATTTATTAACAAACATTTTCCAAAACAAGCACAGAAAGGTTTGCTTTAAAAGGAATTCCAGTTCAGTCCTGAACAGGAGTCTTGTGAGAACAAGAAAATCTTGTCTCTCTAAATGACTGCTGGCTTTCAACTGAGACTCTCATAGTCAAGATAAATGCTTAATGGAATTTGAATAATTTGAACAATTATAGGAAATCATATTTAAGTGCAAAGGACAACTTTTAAAATTCAATTTAATTTCTGTTTACATGCCCTGATAATCACACACTGCAAACATGATCAGCACTTACAGCAACCACAGCTATATCTTATTGACAGTAAATCTAGATAGGTTGACAGGGCAAAAACCAGTTTAAGCTTAGTGGTTGAAAGCTTAAATGCCTTTCATAGCCATGCAAAATACAAGTGTATGGGAGATTCAAAGTAAAAGATGAAGCAGATCTAATTCATTGTTATGTAAATAGTATAGAGGAAAACCATAAAGAACAAATTGAGAATATGAGACTGTATATGATACTGCTTTCCACACTGCCAATTTACATGTGTTTTATTCTTGGACTTTTTCTGCAAAATGCAAAAACTGGTTACCCTAGCAACTGCCACATGTTACTCAGTTTATTTCTGAGGTACAGAGCAGCCTATAAAAGAATAATATTGTGCACTTCTATTAGGATCTCTCAGCATCACAGAGATTTCAGAACTTCATGTGCCAGCATGTCCATGTATCTTCTGAAAGTTTAAAAAAAAAATATTAAAGAGTATTGTATGTATTTTGTAAACTCATTTTCTTTATGTTTTATGTGCAAATTAAAAACAAAGATTAGGAGCTGTATGGAGAAAAATGTATACTTTGTCCAACCTGATAGTTGTTTTCTGCATTATATTTTTAGTACAGTTCTAGTAGACACTTATAACAAATAAGTAAAGACTTCAAAACTCCTTTAATGATTTATAGGGTATCATCTTCCAAAGCATAATAAGGACCTGAGCAACCTGGTATAGTGGAAGGTGTCTGTGCCCATGGTGGGAGGGGTTGGAAATAGGATGATCTTTAATGTCCCTTTAAAACCAAATTATTGTATGATTCTGCAATAATTCTATGATAATCATTAGAAGATCTCAAATTCTCATCATCTGTTAAAGGTTAAGATTTAGTTCAAAGTAAGAATTAAAGGATTTTGCAGTTGCTCTTTAATTGTATGCCCTCTCTCCCCAAAATGCAGAACTCTGTTACATGTCTAGGCCCTGTATAATTTATGAGGAGATGTCTTGCAATGTAGTACAAAATAACCAGAATGATAAAAAGGGATTCAACTGAAGTTAGCCATTAATGAACATATCTTAAGGAAAACTCATTCTTTCACTTTTGAAGCCTGGAAAGGAGCCTCTGTGCCCACCAAAGATCCACCGCCCCTAGTCCTAGAGACAGGCTAGACACCCAAGCAGTCTGCACAGGAGCCAAGACACAACTCATAATTTATAGTTTATAGGTCAATGTTAAGCATTTTTTCCCATCTTCCAGTAATTTTTTTCTGGTTTCCACACAAAAATATTTTTTAATACAATAGAGGAAAATGCTTGGTTACATCCTCACTCCTCATTCCAAATACACAACTTTGCCCATTAAGATAATAAAAATATTTCTAAATTTGTACTTGAAACAGAATAATAAAAACTTAAAAAGTCTTTGGATTTAAATAATCATTTGTATGTTTGAATATTCTTCCTGCTAGCTATTTTCACAAGCTCTAACCAGTAAATGCTGCTCTGACAGTTTTACTTATCTCCACTGACTTCTATATCATAACATACCTGAAAAGAATACAAAAGCTGAGGAACATCTTAGCAGAATAAGCCCAGATACACAAGCCCCATACATTTTTCCTACGGTTATCAGGGATGAGGATTTTGGCATGTAGCTAAAACCACAAATTATAGCTTTAGATTGACAAGCAAAACAAGAGCACATAATCTCCTGAACAGGTTAGAAGTTTTGAACAGATCTGACAGCATCCTCTTGGATTGGAAGGGTAAACTAATAGGGGCTAATTCTGTATTTAGGTTTTGGGAAGCATTCAAACTAAAAGTGCCTCAAACATTACTGCTATGAGCATATGCTTCCCTTTGGATTCTTGTGATGTTGGGTTTAATCAAACTACAGAAACACAATAGCAGGAAACATATCAACAGACCTTTTTTGCATTCCTTTGGGACATATTATAGAGTAATCAATTGTAAATTAATTGGGGAAAATTTGTTTTGCATAGCATAGAGAGGCAAAATATTAATTCGGAATAATTTGCTTAATGGCAATTCTAATATGTTATGCATGTATTCAACCTTGTTTTTTATAGTGAGATGCAAAACAATTATCAAGGATGTAAATTCCAAGAAACTTTAATCTATACCTCTATTACAAGTAAAAGTAGAGTCAAAATACTAGATAAAATTTAATTTCTACCAAGAAATATTCAGACTAGTTATTTGAGTGCATCAAATCTTCCATCAGCTTATGAGAATTTATAACCATTTCATTACATTTAGGCACACTGGGTACAGATATGCAAAGCCACTTAACATCACAGAGGTTTCACGTTGTACAATCTATCTGTACATAACCATTTGAGACAGTGCTAGCTCTCCATCTGTTACTTATTTTAGATCTTACATAAACAATACCTGCTCAAAGGACACTTTCAAGAGAAACAAATACTAAGCTATTGATGGTATATGTCTAAAAATAATTCTCTTTATTTTTAAACAAAATCCTGCATTTGGTCTGTCTTATATTAGTCTAGGTAGAAAAACAGAGAAAATAAGTATATTAAATATATGTGATAAAGGGACAGAAAAAAAATTTTTAAAAGTCACTCTATGTTTAAAGTCCCAAAGCACACCTTCAAGTGAAAGCACAAACACAGATACTAATAAAATAAAAATATGTAAAAAAAATAGGTATTTTGCAGTTTATTGGCCTTAATAAGTAAGTCACCTTATTTCAAGACTCAGGGAATGTGAGATTCAATATATGCCATTCTTGCTCTGATTAAATGTCAGAGCCACAGGCTTGTTGTTTCAAAATGAGAGAGCAACAATTTTGTGTCTATAATGAACCCTCCTGATGACTTTTCTGGGCAATACTTTTCTTATCAATGAAACATCACAGTGTAGGTTCTTTATTATGATATGCTTTGGTTTAATAGAAATTCATTTTTATTTTTAATACTAGAAACAAACTGATGTAAATTTGACCTGATTGTTGACAAGATCTCTGACCAAAGGCAGAGAGGAAAGAGCAGTCAGAAACCTTATTGCATATATGGAAAAGTATGGCTTATGATGATTTTTGCTTTTCATACCATTAATGAGGTTTGAGACCTCCTTTTTGAAGTTCCTGTCCTCAAATCCACCATTTCCACAGCTAGAGGCATTGTAGGTCAATGTGGTTATCTCAGAAAGATAAAGTTTTTGTGACTGTACAAGCTCAAGCCCCAGAGGCACTCTATGTCCATGTGGTTATCTTAGAAAATGAAGCTCATCACCACACAATTCTACAATCTATGCCTAACCAGACACCATTGAGCCCTCAGGAATTAATGGACTTTCCTAAGTAGCATAAAAAGCATCTCTCAGCAGAAAGAAAACACCATGCACTGGATCATTCTGTTCAAATTCCTTGCATTTAAGAATTCAATAAATAGTTTACAAATAGTTCTATAAATATGCCTGGTATATTTAGAACTTATGTCTCTAACACAGAAATATAAACATCTAAAAAGTTGCTAAGGATTTTTGCAAAAGTTACATTGCATTCAGAATCCAGACATCCTGAATCATATTTGCTCTTTCCCCCCCCACCCTATTTTTCAAATTTGTTTGCAGGAATAAATCTGTGTTCACACAAAAAGCCGTGCAAAATGAATTCTGAGTCTATTACTTGAAATTGTTCAGCTGTAAAGCATATTCTGGCTTGGATTCAACAAAGTTCATAAGCACCAGTTTATGAAAAGTTAGAGGTACTTTTGAAAGTACCTCTAACATAAAGTATTACACAGAGGTAACAGTAAACTTAGAATATCAAATAACAACAATGAATTATTGTGTCTTTTTTGGACTGGTTAAATGTAAAAAAGAAAAAGTGTTAAAAAAAACATACAGTTAACTACTGTAATCAAGAACTGGTAAATGAAATCTAGTACACATAACAGCACACTGCAAAAAGTAGGAAACACTGATAACCCAAAGAGACATGGAGCTTGACCTAGAATTCGAGACTTTGCAGATTATGAGTGATAAACACTGAGCTCTCATAACAGGTTGATGGCATAGTGAATGCTGGTTTCATTCATCTCTTTTAGGCCTAAAGGATTGAGAAGTCTCATTCTTACCACATGGGTCCCCAAAGAGCCATTAGGAAGAGAGCCTTAGTCTGAGTGGAAAAAAAACCCTCAAAGGACAAAGCAACAAATGTTTAAATTTTTTTCTTTTTATGAGTAGTGATAGAAATCACTGCATAGAGCAGAATTAGAATTAACATCAATTTGGTTTTACTTCCAACTCCATTAACTTCCAAAGATGATGACCAAGTAGGAAAAAAACCCCAACTCTTCTCATTGCCCTCTTCTTACTCTTCCATCTGCCTCTAGCAGACAAAACCTGTTTGTACCTAATCCTTTCAGCATAAATCAAAAATGAAATGTAATAATTTACAAACATAAGGTGCAACTGAGATGATAAAATTAAAAAAATATATATTAAAGAAAATCATACAAATTCTGAATACTTTGACAATTTTTTTATCAAATATATTTTTTTTTAACTCTGAACCTGGCTGGCAGGAAAACTATGAATATAATGAATGGTACATAGCAGCTCCCCACAAATCAGGATTTGAAAGGCATGGAGCTACTTTAAGTTGATTTCCAGTCAATAAGTATTCTGAATATTTTGCAGGCACAAAATTAAATGAGACCACAATTAACCTCAGCTGGATTCTGACACATGCCCATACTGCAGAATACTCTGTCTGTATCCTCCTTTCCTGCAGCCAGACATTGAAATTTTATTTTTAACTCTACTGACAATGTCTACTCTATGAAGAAATAGATGCAGTTTTGCAGTATCAGTGCCCCCATGAAAATTGTCACATCAGACAGAAGTCACCAAAATCTGATGCTCATAATTTTGAATATTAAAATAAAAAAAAAAAAAAGTATTGGAACTGTTGCATTAGAAGTATGTTGCCTGATAGATCCAAAGAATTACCTGTATTTGTCTGGTATCATTTTGTAACCCTGGAAAGTTCTTTCTCTAACATGTGGAATGGAAGCCTAACACTTGTAAACATTAAAATATCAAACTAGCATGGGTAGCCTTTGGAACTAAGGATTTTTCTTCCACTGAAACAAATTCTGTTTCATGCTGCTTAGCTATTATTATTTTTAAAAGAGAAAGCAATTAAAACCATGGTGAAAAATTCATCGAGAGCGACTTTCATAATAAAAGTATTACAGACTCAATAGCAGTAAGATAGGAATGAGCTTGTTCCAAAACAATCTGCCTAAACTAATTACCAAACTAATGAAGGCTAATCATTTCAAACCTTAATAACAGCTTGAAAAATATGCTATTTCACAATTAAGCAAATGAACCAGAAAGACTTTTTTTCACTAGAATGTGCTGATTTATCGTTCCATTGGATTTCTAGGATCACATTTGTGTATAATCTACTACTTTATTTATAGAGTAAAACAAAATAAATCAAAACAAACCTTCCCATTCATCAAAAATAGTTTGTTGTAAGTTTCTTTTATATTACAAATCCAGTGGAGAGGAATGTTGCCGCCTTCCCCTTCTAGAAATTGAGTTTGTATATAGGGAAGTATTTGGGGACATTAATAGCAGCATTTCTGCTCTAACAGAATAGAATCCTTACTTCTCTGACATAGGGGAAGTCTAACAGCAATTCGTGAAAGAATTAAAACCCTGAAAATAGCTTGCAAACCCGAAAGACCAGAAAGAAAAAAAAAAGAAGCTTATCAAGACTTTTTCATTTTACTATTTCCTTAGTTATTAGTTTGGTAGCTACACAGCATAAAAATGAGATTATTCAGCCTAAGAAAAAAATAACTATGAATGCTTATCAGTTAAGCATAGCTAATAGTTAGCCTTTTGATTCACAAACATTGAACATTAGCTATAACCAAAACATCCTTGGTACGATCTTATTTATTAGGTTATCATCCTGGACAGTCCTGATAAGGAAAAGGATATCTAATCCTTCTGGAGAAACATTCAGATGTTTTGCTAACTGTCAACTAAACAAAAATTTATTTCAAAGCATGAGTTCCCTTGATAAAAAAGGGTTTGGTAATAGATCAAGCTACTAAGAACATAACCTGTTTGAATTTTTGGACTGGTGCAGATTACTACATGACAATGTTCAAAGGAATACCAAGCCTTGCCTTATCTTTGTCAACATGTAATTGGAGACTTCAATTTTTATTTCTTTCAAGCTAACTATGGGGGTTTGTTACTAAGAATCTCTGTCTCCACCTGCAGTAGAAATGCCATCGTTCATTAAAACAGCCTAGTGAAAACTGGTTTTCTGTGTTCAGATGACTATAAACTACAAGGACATTAAAAAGGATTGAGACATCCTGACTTTGGAGAGAACACATCTCAATAAATCTTCAGTATTTTCTTCCAAGTTAAGCTTCTATTAATACCAAAAAATGTTAAAAATGCTTTTAAAATTGACCCTTGAAAAATAAGCATTTGTAGAAAAAAGGCAACTAAACAGCAAAATTCTTTGTATCTTATCAGTTTACATTCAATTCTAATTTTTAACAGCAACCTGGAAATTATAATGAAATTAAAACCCAATTTTCAAGCCAAACATTTTTATGGCATTTAGGGTATTTTTTTTACTGCTTGAAATGCAAGTCCTAAAAGCCTACTCCTGAAGGACTGCCAAACAAAGCTATTCCACCTCATAACTACTCGACTTTCTACTCATTATTTCTATAAGTTTCAAATGCTATTTCGTCTTCCCTGGATGTTGCTCACATTATTGCCCATGAATACCAAGAGACAGAAAAAAACATTCTTCACCTTCAAGGGTATATTTTCAGGACTTTTCAAGTTCTCAGCCATTCAGATGTGATGCCTTGCCTATTCATTTAATCACAGAATAAACTCAACCTTTAACCAACTGCAGATTACTGGATTACCAGAGATTCAGAACTGAAATTTCAAAAATATATCAGGATCATTCTCCACAACCAGTAGTGGAAAGTGAACCTGATTGGTCAAGGTTTGAAAATATAGGAATTAGAAAAGTCAATGTTCTGCACTCCATTTTCCAAATCTGGATTTACTTTCAAAATTTGCATTTCCCACATACAACAGGATAGGATGATAAGGACAGTTTAAAGTGTACTTAAACAAACCTAAGGACCAGTATGGATTTTGGTCTTCAAATCCTTTCCATGTTTTATTTTCTTTGTATTAGGAATGTTAAAGCAACTTGAGGTGACATTTCCTAGCTCATTAACAGAGGACATTTTCAAGGAGACATTTTCATTAACAAAGTCATTTTCAAGGAGACAGACAGGTGGTTTATAACTTCCATCATTATAATATCAAACAAGGTGACAACTATTGCCTGAAGGAAGGATAATTACACTACAAGAGAACTTAATCTATATTTAGTTCACATGTACAAGAACTGGCAGAACAAAGCCACACACCAAAGCTGAATTATCCTCATTTACCTGTTTATATTATGATTAACCATATTAACCCTCAATTCCCTTTTATTGGTATTGGTTTGTGTACTGCATCAGCTAAGTCCATCAAGTGAATAATTTTCAAAGTATCTGCACTAACTGTTATGCACTGCTGCGATATAGAAGACCTATTAATATTTTTAGAGAAACACCTTCACATCTTAATCTCTTTTATTAGATGGTCAGTCAAATGCTATAGGCATGCTATCTGCCTGGTCTTAACATACTAGCTAAGGAAGAACGAGTTAAGTCAATACACCCTTCCAAATATCTGTGTCCAGTGCTTTAAAATCTTCCATGGTATATGTGTATTTTTCTTCTCAACTATAGCAGCATATATCGTTTTAAATACTGCAGATCTCATGGAGGATTCAAAAAAAATACCTAGGTCATCACCTTCAGCATGCATCTAGAGATTTCCTGTGTATCTTCTATGCTTCTAAACAATTTACCTAGGACATTCAGTACTCTTCCATTATGTTTGCCCAAGATGTTTTCTCTATATATACTCTTAATTATTTTCCATACATGGCAGCATGTATTTTCAATAGTTCCAGTTAGTTTCCATACATACTCCTAGTTAACTGGGGAGAACCATTTATTAATTCAACAAAGACCACCAGCAATTAATCTTCACATGGCCCCTCATAGTTCACATATTTTTCTAGAATTATAATATACATACAGGGAGAAAAATTACTTCACATTAATTCAATAAATAACACTACTCCTTATCTAGCTGTAAATGATTTGTCACTGTACTGAATACTTGTACAAAGAACTAACAACTCTTTCTCCTCTGTTGTCAACAAATCTAAAGCTGTTTTACAGAGGAAGCAACCTTCATCCTCTTTCAGAAAATTTATTATAATTTTCCTCATACCAACTGATTCTGCACTTATTCCAATTTGTAGTATTGAACCTCAGTGATCACCATATACAGCATTTCATGAGGGTTCGTACCTGTACCAAATAAGCTAACATGATTTTTGGCATCTGCTGGGTTCATAATTTTTGTTTCACAGGCATTCTGGTGCCAACAGTCCCCCTATGAGTAAGGAAGTATATACCATGTCTTTCTCCCTACTTCTGATAATCACTCTGATGACTTCCAGCTATGAATCAGAAATTACTACTAGACCCTGAAAGCATAACTTGTCATTTTACATTGTTGAAATATCACATTATTGCAAGATCCATCTTTACTTATTCAAGCTGTTTTACTGCTGAAAAAGACAACCATGCCATTATGTGAAAGCATGAAGGCTGAAGTCAGGCTTAAGAAAAATGCCTTAGAAAAAAGATGCAGGTTGCTTTGGCATAATGTCATTACAAAATTATGCCAAATCCATCTTTGGAAGGAAAAATTGCAAGGACAGTTTGAAATGGTTTATCTGTCCCACTTTAATACATGTGATAAAAAAAGCTGTTCCATAACCACCACTAATTGTATCTTTTCAGTATCTTAATTCAAACTTGCATTTTCTTCAGCCTGAAGAGCAATTTTTCCATAGCAAGAGGCATTTCACTGCACAAATATATCTGTGCATCTCCATCATTCTGATCATAATGTGTGAGGTAGTGTTCCTACATGTCTCCATATAAGCACCTACAGCAGATATGTCTATCCAGTCTTGGAATCATAAGTAGGAATCACAAAAAAAATTCAAGAGAAATTATGCATGTCAAGGAAAATCAAAAGCAAACTTTTGATTACAGTGATTGCAATCTGGTTGATTGGTATGAATTTTTGAACAATAAATACTGGTCAAAATTCTTTCAGGGCTCAGAATGTCAGATTTTGTGCTGATGTCAGATTTGGCATCCAAAATTCAGAAAGATGATGCAAAGATGATAGATTCTGGAAAGCTAAGAAAGAAATATAAAATCAAGATGTGGCTATATCATGTAAGTTTCATAACTGAAGTAATCCTGTTCAATGCTAATGAGCCAAATCATCTAACAGTAAGGAATTGAGTCAATCTTTCACTTCAGACAAAATTTAAAAGAATATTTTAAAATAACAGTAAAACACTAAAAGAGTTATACATTGGGAAATTATGTAGTGAGATTAGTGGGTATTGTATCTACACATGCTGGAAAGGTTTAAATAAACTTTCAATTTTGAAAGGAAATAAAAAACACTTGAAAGAGGAGTCAGTTAATGTTCTGGGAACTATAAGATTATTTTGCTGTAGTGAACACACTGTAGAAGGAATATGATACTTAACTGTAAGTATTGCTGTTTATCTATATTGTATCTATTGCCTTTTCTCCTGGTCTTATTTTGAAAAGAAAATCTTGAGAAGATTATATCATCATTTTAATGTATGTATTTCTGGGGAAATAAAAAGTGGACCATGGTAAACATATAGCGTGGATTAGACCAATCAAATGGGTTAAAAAAGCGAAAAACCCATAATTTTAGGTCTAAATATAACATTAGTTTTGAGAATCACACACAAAAAAAAAAAACCTTAACATGTAATATTATTAATTACATGCTCAGTTGAGCAAAAACTATAATTAAAACTAAATAAAACCACAAATACTTTCTGCTATCAAAGCAATACATGACAGTATCTCTATGAGTTATGAGTATGCCTAAATTACTCCAACTGTTCTAAAACACAGCAGAAAAGAGAACTTTTATTTCCTGATCTTTACAGTAATTCTGGTTTATGCATTGTCATTTCTTGCATCCTGAAGTATTATTTCTTATCAATCTATTTCTCTACATTGCCTCAAGCAAAAAAAATTACAAAAAAATTACAAAAAGCTTACAAAAAAAAATTATTGAACAATACATTGTGAACCTGGTTCCCCAGGTGGCTCTGAATGAAAGTAATCACCCAATGTAGTCACAATTAAAAAAAGCAAGTCAGCCTAATTTGGTAGGAATATTCATGACATAATAAATATCTCATCCACTACTGGCAGCTCAAAAATAAACCATTTTTTGGTTTTTAGTTTCTATTTACTATAATGATAAGCAATAAATGCTTTTCCTTCATGTATCCCAAATCAAATTTCATGTAATATGTTCTAAATATACATCAATTACTGGCTGTGACTGTAGCAGAATTTTGCTGATACAGGTGCATTCATTAAACCCATTTAAATTTTTGGATTATTACAGTTGATATTCAATACAATGCACAGTGAATATTTATTATAAGAGCATTTACATTGATGTCACTATGTCCCAAACAAACTATAAATACACCAATAATCTAAAAGGTGAATTCACTAAATATTCAGAGGCTGCCACTAAAGACCAACAATTTAAAGTAATTTAGGTCTTCCAAGCCTAAATTCCTGTTATTGACAAATTATAGAATACAAATTGTAACTCCTGAAGTTATCATATTTATTATTATGCTAATTTATTACAATGACCTTTTTTCCCATGATAAAAAGATAAAGGGGGAAAAAAAAGACAAATCAATTCTCAAGGAAAATATCATGTGCTAAGTATAGCCACTACCTGTTTCTGTCTTTATTATAGATACCTGAACACACCTATTTCTATGGTTTAGGCATATTTAATATTTACATTTTAAAAGCTCCAGAGGAAAAACATATGCAGATTTTGCCAGTAGCTTTGCTGGATTTTGGCTAGGCTTTTTTACTAGTCAAATGTACTACAGACTTGCAGAATCTGTATGGTTGCTTTCTAGAAAATCAAGCCAAAAGTGGTCTGAAATCTTTAGTTCTGGCCATCTGCTAGAAGCAGCTGGTAGCTGGGTACATGCACCCACATCCAGAACGTGACTGCTCTCTTGCCAACTATGTGCCTAGGTAACTGCCAGTATGTGCTTCTCCACTGATAACATGACAACTGTCAAAAAGAATTTGAACATGTACGAATAAATCTAGATTAAACTAACATATTACTTTCCTAAGTAACAGCCATCATTTTTGTACATAATTGTTCAATAATGGCAATGATAAATAAGTCACACAGTGAAATCTGTCTAAGGTTAAGGACTACAGCAAGGATACCAAGGGTCTAAGTGTTTTGAAGAGTTATTGGTAACATTTTAGTCTGTTTTCTCTGACAACTAGAAAATATATATGTAAAACTCGCAATGTGTTACATCTCTATATAAAAACATCAGAATTATACATGCAATATCTGATTCAGGAAGAAGAAATAAAATAAAAAATCAGTTCAGGTTATTTTTAAAGTTTCTTTTTCTTCATCCAAGTACATAAAATTATATGTAATTTAATGGAAAACCATTGAATATATTGTAAGAAGATTTGAAAAGCCACTTACAAATTAGAACATAAATGACAAGTTAAAATACAAATGGTAAAGAAATGTGTGGTTTCCATTGAAATTCATTCTCTTATCATAAAAATATAATTTTCTAAAATCTCTGCTCGCTAAAAAAAAAAAAGTATATTTTGTACACTTTATATTAAGAGAAGTAAAAAAATAGGTGGTAACTGCAATTACTGAAATGATTAATTCCTTTGTGAGATCAAAGTAACTTTTCATCACCTTTTGCTGTGACATTTGTGAAAAGAAGAGATGTATTCAATGGCTAGGTAGTGTATGATTAAAAGTTAAAAGCACATGAGAGACAGAACAATAGAAGAAAAATCTAAAATTAAAGATTAGAAAAGTAATGCAGGATCATGATAGTAAACTAGTAGACTACAGCTAGAAAAGAAGAATAAACTCAGGGATATTCAGAAATTGCCACAGTGACTTTTTTCTCTTACCAGTCTGTATTATCAGTTGTTCCTTTCCTTGCATTTAATTTTTAAGCTCCATGGAGTAAAGATCAGGATTTTGTTTAGTAGTAAGTGGACACACAAGGTGATGGTCCTGATCCACTGCTTTAGCACCAATGCACAATGATGCTGCTTACACCATATTAATAATGTTAAAAAAATACTATTTCTATCAAGCTTTTTGATTTTGATTGACAAACATCTTACTGCACGTACGGGTACTCCCAAAGTTGTCTGCTGTCCCATGGTCAGTGATAGTACTCCCATTTAAAACAGGCTAGTAAACATGCTAATATTTTTCTGTCCTCCATTTCTTAAAAATGTTTTACTAAGTGTTCATTTATATCCATTGAAAAGTTAATCTAGAATAGCATATACATTGAATTAATATATATACATATTCCTTTGGATTCCATTTAACCTTTTGCTTTCATCACATCTACTTTGAATACTGTATTTTCTAAGCTGTAAGATTTAATATATGTGGAATCCGCTGGATCTTAAATCTATTGCAATGTTTTTCAAAATACTGGAATGTAATTTTTGATTGATACAGGAATGAGAACTATAGTAAGATCTTAATGAATTGTATGTGGTGATAATTCTTCTTATATCTGCTAAACTCCATTAAGAGACTGTAAACAAGAACAGAAGAATAGTAAGCCAGACTCAATTAGTGATAGACAAAGGCTAAATCTCATGTAAATGTAGCTGATCAGAATGTTTTCCTGACTCTATCTGTATTTGTAGATTAAAGTAACCTCAAATCACAAAATGTCCATTGATATAAAAAAAATTCCTGGTTTATAAAACCTTGTCATTCTTGCAGTGGGTCTAAGGTATGAGAACATGTCCTGTTTTACAGGCCTAGTAAACATTCCAAGATTGTGGCTTTCCCTCAGGCAAATTTATTCCACTTAAGGAGAAAAATTAAAAGGAGTTGTAACAAGTTCACAAAATAAATATAAACACATATGCTGAAATAGTTATTCAGATAGTTCCAATTGCTTCTAGGGTTGAATATCAGCTTTGCCATTTCTTTTACATCTTGCATGTAATGCTATTCAGGGCCAGTCTGAAGTTCTAAAAATCAAACATTAGGAAAAAAGTAAAGTGGATTTCCAAAATTAGTCAAGGTAAGAGCCCTACCCAAATTTTTCACAAATGTACAGATATTTCAGGTACTCACTTTAGAGATTTTTCCAACTAAGACATTTGATGCTCTCCGCTGCCCAAGCTGAACACCTCAGAAACACAAAATTTCTAGAAAATCCTCATCTGTCTTTCAATGTGAGGCCATATCTTAGCTACATGTAGGAATATAAAATATTAAGAGCATATTACAGTGATTATATGCTCTTCTGTAAAGAGAAACAGAATGAAACACTTTGCTCCAGAGAGTGGAATGAAAGAAAGACTGCATAGGCTAGCAGAAATGCTTTCCATTTTTACGGTGCCTATATAATTTTCAGGAATCCTGTCAGACCAGCTAGTATAGCTTACTTCTATAAATATTATTTCAAGACCAATTCTGTTATGAAAATCTATTATATCTGTTATACTAATTTTTTGTTTTTCAATGAAATATGTCAAATATATAAGATGTTGCATCTTTTTATTAATTGTAGTGTAATAAAAAATGCCCCAAGGAAGCATTTTTTGTTTTGACCATGAAACAAGTAATGAAAAAATGCCTCATAGAATTATTAGATATTAACTGTTCAAACTTCAGTCTGTATATTTCCATAACCAACATTTAGAAAACCCAAAAAATCCCTGTGTGCTGTAACTAAAAGCAAGTAAGTTATGGAATGTCTCATGCCCAATTTTTGGTTAGTGACATTTCCAGATTTCTGTCCATAGAACTGCTCAAAGTGGTTATAATGACAAGAACTGAGAAGTGCTCTCTCAGTTGATATGTTTGAAAGGTAGCTTTGTATGAACAGCTGTGTTTTCTAAATGCTTGCCACCTCTAAATTGGTCCTTGTGAAGTGCACTGTTTGCCTTATTGCCAGCGGGGCACATTGCACTGTAACTGCTGCATTTTTAGTTTTTATCACTGTCTCTCTAACTGCTGAAGTGGAAAAGAATGATTGCCAAAATCTGACGTGTTTCTTTTCCTTTCTGCCCACTCTGACTTGGTTCTTAGCTGTCTGTTGCTCCAGTGATGACAAATGTTGCTCAGTTTGTTCATTCACTGAATGTCTTTTCCAGCTCAAATAATGGTAATACCCTTTTGTAAATCAAGTCTCCAGCTGTCAATAGCGGTAAATCAAAGAAACCTAATTAAGGCATAACAATCATTGTTTACACAAGAATTAATTAGGCTGCAAAAAGTCACACACATAAAGGTACATTTTTCTAAAAGCAAGAGATAATACCTTAAAAGGAAGAGACACACCACATTTAGTAAGACACCAAGTATGGGTTGCAACAGGGATGGACCTCCAGAAAAAAACAGATGATCTGTTCACAAAGATTTAAGTAGTTTTAGTACATATGTTCAAGTGCACGAAACAATAACAAAAATCCTGAAGCACTAATAAGGAATACTAATTTATTAGATATAAAATATTTAGCTTTTTTATTTGCAGACATTAGGAAGCAAACCATACTATTTCATCTGGATGAGGAAATACAAGTACAATCAGAGTACCCACAAATATTTACAAGTGCAGCTGGGTAAAGAATTACATCAAATGATGCACAGTTCTTCCTGCTGCTTGTATGGAACATCTATCCTGCACCTCTGCTTACTGGTGGTAATCTGCTGTGGAACCTTGCCTGTACAAGCTTCTCTACTGTGAGAAAGTTCTAAGAATAGCACGAGTTCTAAGAATTGCTTAGAACAACACATCAATAATCTTGAGAAATCACCAAAATCCACTAAGAGTTAATGCTGACATACTTGCATTATTTAAAAAAAAACTTCTTTTTTAAAACAAGAATGAAAATGGTTTCTAGGCACAAAAACTTTTATGTATGAAAACCTCAGTTACTTTAACTACTACTCAAAGAAACAGAACAAATAACTTTCAGGTTCTCTGTGTCCTTCTTATATTACTACCTTTAAATCTGGACATTCAAAATACAAAACTTTCACATAAAACTCTAGATGGTACAAAACACTCAGCTTTAAAGCACCAGAACACATTAAAAAAGCGCTGAAAATCACTGCTAATAAGAGCAATTACATTCAATTTTATTCAGTATTTACTATTACTAGAACATTAATGAAGAAAAGGAATCAATGCATTCCAGAAGTTGAAAGTAACATGAAGTTAAAGACTTTTTTTTCCAATACAAACATTTATCTCTGTGACACCACATTCTTCAAGGAAACTGAACTTGTGATACCATTTATGATGCTGAGTGCAATTTACATGAGGTTTATTTCGTTACAGTGAATGACAGCTCACTTTTCACTTCAAAATTATTTGAAGACATCTCAAGGTTGGAAATTAGTTACAAACACACTGACACACTCACATAATCAATGCAACCAGTTAAGAAGTTATACTGCTTAACTTGATTCTGGGCTTTGATCACTTCAAGTGGGACTGGAAAACTTACATCAGCAATCCATTTTTTCTTATATTCTTAGTCAAGATGTATATTGGAGTCACATTATAATGCTGCTATAAACAAAGGACCAAAAAAATATTTTGCCACTCATAGCATTATATAAAATTTTTTACTGTTGTAATGTATCACTTTTTTATGTACTCTGTCATGTGAAGAGTACTACTGTCATAGGATTTAGTTTTAGGTTGTCCTGACAGAAGCAGGTGATCCTTATGGGTCCCTTCCAACATGACATATTCTATTCTATGACTGTAAGATCTCATAAGCCACCATGGATGCCCATTCTACTCCAGAAATATTATTTTATTCCAGACCTTTAATGACAGTTAAAAACAAATAATTTTTATATAAAACAATACATAGATCTGCTACTATTTAAACAAAAAAACTTTCTCAGTTGAAACAGTGTATTTTGAAATTATGGCTGCAGGCTGGAAGTGTCAAAACTATTCTACAATCTGTTATTCAAGCCACTCAACTTCAGTGAATATTTTACACAAGACAGAAGCACTTTAACTGAAGAAATAAGAAAGATTTATGCTAGAACACCATATGAGCTTGAGGTGGTGACTTATTAGCTAAAGCATTCACCAGAAAGGACATCAGATTAAATCATAACAAAGTAGAATTTCAACCTGGATCTCAGCTCTTCTTTTTTCTGCTGGCTTTTGCAGAAAGCCTGTCTGATATATATGACATGGAAATATCCACTGGTGCCCTTACTTTTGGTTTGAGAATCCCATTGAAACTAGAATATAAAATCAATTGTATAAATGTAAATACAGGAGTATGCTGGCTCAAAAGTATATGAAAATGTAGTTTATGTACTTTAAATGGTATGGCCTCTTAGGTGCCTGGGACACACATGAAAACTCCATGTTGGTCCATATTTTATGTTTCACAGTGGCCAATAGCATATTTCCAGGGAAGGACAGAAAATCAGGTCAGCTGCGTAGTTATGCTTCCCCAGAATGCTCTCCCAAGTACCTCTACAGAGCAGAAGTCCCCAGGCATCATAGTGGGATCAAAAGGCTGAGATAAGACATCTGCAGTAGTAGTCTGTTGAATCTCAATTAATTTAAAATTCAAGTAAGATTTTCAATAATCTTTCAGTTATTTGAAACATATATTTTGTACTTGTCATGCTAAAAATACATTTTTAATATACAATCCAATTGAAAACACAATAGCACGAAATGTGCTTCAGGAGTATGTACTGAACAAAAAGTTCTCTGCCACATGGCCATCCTCTTTTCCCCTTATACAGGAAATGACATCTGTATATTTGGCATAGAAGGATTTCTACTAAGATCTTTAGTAAATGTGAAGTACTACACTTAGGGGTATCACCTTACCTCCTGGTGGCAAAATTAAGAGCAAGTTGCAGTCATTAACTTTTCAACACAAACCTTTATTTTTCTGCAAGCCTCAAGTTTATCTCATTTCCCAGAACAAACGAACAGATTATATTTTTACTATTTCAGTCAGTATGTGTTAGTATTTTAGTATAAACTGGGCCATGTTCATAAAAACATACAATTGATCCTCAAAACAGCAGAATGTTTTCTGTATGTTTATCTCACACATTGTCTGTTCACTCTATTAATAAACTTGCATGTTAAAATAAAATATTAAATGTTCTTAAATGCACATAACACAAAGAACAGCCTCAAAGGCTTGTCAAATGTACTTCAAATTGGCCAAATGCTCATATTACTTTACACAGTCCAATACCTTTCCTCTACATTGTTATGGAATGCACGGGTGGTCACTATGCCAAATCCTCCTGGGCCTGGAAAGGACACATAAATCCAAATGCTTGACACTTAACTTTTACAATTCTGTCTATCTATACCAGCAACCCCATCAAAGTTATTTATAATGTCAATCAAGCATTGATCTTAAGGTTTGTAAACAACGTCAATGTACATTTTAGCACTAAAGGCAAGGGGAGAAAGGGCATAAATGTCTATTGCACAACAGTCTTCAGAAACAAAGTCTGGATGAAGTTAAGTGTAAAGCCTATATTCTGAAGTAAATTAAGCAGTGAATGTATACTACTTTATATAAGAAAACACAGAAGCTTTTGTATTACATGCATTGGAATGAAATGTAAACTCAAAGTCAGATTTGTTTTACTCCACAAAAAAAAGTACATACCAAAAATCTGGGAAGCACACATTTGATGCCACAAGTGGCATTGATGCCACAAGGTTTCAGTTTTTACTATAATTTGGGACCTGAAGGCAGTCTACAGGCTTCAGATTCTTGCAGAGCTACAGGGCAAAGAAGCAATCTCTAGTGTAATTTTTTTTTTCCTTATCACTCTGAAGACACTTTTTTTCCCTAACATTCCTTGCAATTGAGGTTATTGAAGTCAGAATAAATAAGAAAGTCAGTGATCAGACTGAATTTGCCAAGATCACAAGCTATTTATTATAAGGTACATATTTCCTTCTAAATAACACTTAAAAGAAAAGGAAAAAGTTTTCTTTCTAGACAGAAGCTACAAAAAGTATTAAAAATTATGAACCTTGTGGATTTTCAATTTCATATATTTCTGTATAAATACCTCACAGACCTGCCTAAGAATGTCATTAAGAATGTGTATTAATCCAACCATTCCATTTCCCTTTCATTTTAGATAAATTGCATTCTTTATAGTTACAAACTTCACGTAAAAAAGTTAAATATTCATGCTCTGTACAATTTTTATCAGTATTTACATTTTCAAAGCCAACACAAATTAGTCTGCTTCTAAAGATAACTGAAAGAGAAAAGAAAATATTTTAAAGGAGGATAAAATATGTAGAAAAATCTCACTGATATATTTTACTTTATACTCTGTGGATCTTCATTGTTCTGTAGAACAATGCTCCAGTGGATGTATGACAAGCTAAAAGTCTAAAGACATATTACTATATTAACTTAATTTATGCTCTCTGAATACCACTGTAATACTCCAGACACCACAGTCATTTTCCTTTCTTACTTGTAATAATTAACAGCAGAGAGCAAAAGATGGCTAAATTAATTTATAACTTTATAGTTTCTTATACTAATTATTTCCTCTTCTTGTATTTTAGGTCATCTTGTCGTTCCTGCAAACACTAATCGATCATGAGATTTGAAGTTAATACTACTAAATAAATGAATTGTTTAATCTCCTATGACCATCTATACATACTTCATCTTCACAAAGCTCATCAATTTTATGTCAACAAGGACAAAGTGACCTTCATTTCCACAAAATGCTTCTTACTACTGGGCAAGTTGGTTACAAATTTATCACTTATCCTCAGGAAGGAAGTCCTTCATGATCGTCATTTGATAAATGCAAGATTGTGCTTTATTAATTGACCAGGTCATACTGAATTCCATGACTGTAATTGTGGAATACTAAAGAGTCTGTTACTTTCCTGGACATTTGGGCTAAGATGAAGGACCTGCAACTCAAAATTAATTTACTGCTTGGTCTAGTTACCACTGCTCTACTACAAGCCGTAGGAAGAAAAGCAGACTGCCCGGAGTCATGTATATGTGAAATCAGACCATGGTTCACCCCCAGGTCTGTCTACATGGAAGCTCCAACAGTGGACTGTAATGATTTAGGCCTTTTTCATTTTCCAGCTACATTGCCTGCTGACACACAAGTTCTACTTCTACAAACTAATAATATTGTAAAAATTGAACACTCAGTAGACTTCCCAGTGAATTTAACTGGTCTAGATTTATCTCAGAACAATTTATCCTCAGTGACCAGTATTAATCTTAGAAAGATACCACAGTTACTGTCAGTGTACCTTGAAGAAAACAAACTTACTGAGCTCCCTGAAGAATGTCTCTCTGGACTCAACAATTTACAAGAGCTTTATATTAATCATAATCTGCTTTCTGTGATTGCACCAGGAGCTTTCATAGGCCTCAATAATCTTCTCAGACTTCATCTCAATTCAAATGGTCTGCAAGTGATCAACAGAAAGTGGTTTGAAGCTACTCCTAATCTTGAAATTCTCATGATTGGAGAAAATCCAATAATCAGAATTGAAGACATGAACTTCAAGCCTCTTAGCAATTTGCGCAGCCTAGTTCTAGCAGGTATAAATCTCACTGAAATACCAGATAATGCTTTGGCTGGCCTTGACAACTTAGAAAGCATTTCCTTTTATGACAACAGATTTGTTAGAGTGCCCCACATCGCTCTTCAAAAGGCTACAAATCTTAAATTTCTGGATCTAAATAAGAATCCCATTAACAGAATACGACGAGGAGATTTTAGCAATATGCTGCACCTAAAAGAGTTAGGAATTAATAACATGCCTGAACTGATTTCTATAGATAGTCTTGCTGTTGATAATTTGCCAGATTTAAGAAAAATAGAAGCAACCAATAACCCCAGATTATCATACATTCACCCCAATGCATTCTACAGACTTCCCAAGCTGGAATCGCTCATGCTCAACAGCAATGCGCTGAGTGCGCTGTACCGCAGTACAGTGGAATCCCTGCCTAACCTCAAAGAAGTCAGCATACACAGCAATCCCATTAGGTGTGACTGTGTCATCCGCTGGATTAACATGAATAAAACAAACATTCGGTTCATGGAGCCAGACTCCCTGTTTTGTGTAGACCCTCCTGAATTCCAAGGTCAGAATGTGAGACAAGTACACTTTCGGGAAATGATGGAAATCTGTCTTCCTCTGATAGCTCCTGAAAGCTTTCCATCTACATTGGATTTAAAAGCTGGCAGCCATATTTCTTTGCACTGCAGAGCAACAGCAGAACCAGAACCTGAAATCTACTGGATAACACCATCAGGACACAAACTTTTGCCTAATACTATCTCTGATAAGTACTACATTCATTCTGAAGGAACGTTAGACATAAGTGATGTAACACAAAGAGAAAGTGGCTTATACACATGTATAGCAACAAATTTAGTTGGGGCAGACCTAAAGTCTGTCATGATTAAAGTGGACGGCTCTTTCCCTCAGGAACACAATGGATCTTTAAATATTAAAATAAAGGACATAAAATCCAATTCTGTTTTGGTTTCATGGAAAGCAAGTTCTAAGATTCTGAAGTCCAGTGTTAGATGGACAGCCTTTCTGAAAGCTGAAGACTCCCGGGCTGCACAGACTGCTCGAATACCATCTGATATAAAGGTATATAATCTTACACATCTAAATCCATCAACTGAATACAAAATTTGTATAGACATTCCCACTATCTATTCTCAGAATAGGAAACAATGTGTCAATGTAACAACAAAAGGACTGGACTTGGAAGTGAAAGGCTATGAAAAAAGCAACATAATAGGATTCCTTGCCGGCCTTGGTGTTCTTTTGGGAATCATATCTGTGATATATCTCTACAGCTGCATCTCTCAAGATATGAACTATGGCATTGGACACAGCTATCTAAGGAATTACCTGAAGAAACAATCCTTTTCCCTCAATGAGCTTTATCCTCCTCTAATCACTCTTTGGGACATGGGCAAAGAAAAAAGCACAGCAATGGAAGTAAAAGCAACTGTAATAGGAGTACCAACAAATATGTCATAAATATGTCAGTATATCACTTATTTTCTGAAATAAAAAGCACATGACTGAACTTGTGCTGAATAAAAAGGCAACAAGAAAAAATATTTCTCTTAGGAACTAGATGCCTGGACTTTGTTGCTGCCAACAAATGGAATATATATGACTCAGTATGAGAGAAGAATTTAAATTAACTGGCTTCTAAGGGTATTCTACCAACCAAATAAAATTAACTTCATATTCTAGAACTTTCATGGGACTTTTAAGTCTGGAATACAGTGGAAGTAGCCAAGAACATTTTATGTATTTTTTTTTAATTATTATATAAAAGTAGTGGAACTGAGCAATACATCCTCCTGTGCTGTATTACACAAAATAGCCACGAGTTTTTGCAGTGAACAGATATACTAGGATTGACCTATGGTGTAATGAAATGGACAAATTCTGTAGAGTAGACACAGTGAGTATGTGAATTTTTTTTAATGAGAAAATACATTTTTGATTAAAATCAAAATAATTTTTGTCTTGTTTGTTTCTAAAGAAAACACCCCACCTTTCTGGGACTTCTTGTCTGAAAATAAACAAACACAATCCAAAGTCTGATAAAATATCTCTTTACATAGTCTCCTATGAAAATGCTAATCTGAGCACAAAGGATATTTCCGCTGATTTTAGGTTGTATAATGTTTCTAAAAGAAACATAAGTTTAGTGATAGTTTTTTATCAAATTTTATTTACTCTAAGAACATTATAAAGGCAAAAGGGATGTTGGAGAAGAGGCCACTTAAACCCACTTAAAGTAGATTTCAGCATGGATGTTGGTTAATGAATAGTTCTTTGATCCTTTTATTTTATACACTTTTATGTACCTGTGTGATATACTTCTGTTCTCTAGCAACATGTGAACCTGCAGATTTTTATTTCATTATATCTGTATTATATTGTTTCATTGCTAGACAAAAGTAGTCTCTTCTAGAATACATGGCAACGCTTTCCATGGTAGCACTGTGAGCTACCATCCATATAAACATAACATCTTTAATCTCTACACAGAAACATCTCCATGGTATTAGCCATTTTCCATAACCAAAGACATTTTTATGTCAAAATTCCCAGAAATAATAGGTGAGTAGTGGAATTCTTGTGTTGCTGTATATAGAAATGGACAGCTATTCCTTCTACAGATATCCTACATAAGCCTGAAGTCCTTAGGGAGTAATAAATCTGCCTTGTAGCTTCAATAGCATAGTGCATATTAACTTTTTGCATTTTTGCACAAACATAAAAAAAAAGAAAGTTTTTTCAGCAAAGTAGAATCTCTTAAAAATCATAGAAATAATTTAGTTGTGCTGAAGTATGCTTTTTCATAATCTCATTTATACAAAGGTTGTTTTTTTCTACACAAGGCATAGGGCTAAAATTTTTATGTATTTCATTAATTGATATGTTTACTCTCTTTAATGGAGGAAGAAACTGATAAGGAACTATATTTAATTTCCTCAGAAACAGAAAAGTATTGTTACACACTTGTGTTTCCATTTATTTAGTAGTTTTCTCTCAGGAATGCATTAAAATGCTTTAATGCATTAATGCATTAAAAGCAGTACTTACTGGTTATACAAACCAGAAGAGTAGAAATAAATTATCTTTTCTTTAACATTTGACAGCAAACCTCATTCTGAAATGTACCATTAATGAAAGAGAGAAGGCAAACATAAGTATTTTAAATATCTGGCTAGATACAATACTGAAAAAAAATTCATTAATTTATATTACTTTTTTCTATCAGCTACTAGACTGAAAGATGATGTTTTATTCATAAAAAGATTAAGCATTTACTTTTTGGTAAAAAATTTGCTGCCATTTAAATAAATAAGCTGCAATATTCAATCAGCTAACACAGTCAAATGCTATCTTATATAGGAACATTTCAGTTTCTAGTTTAGCTAAAATGCTGTGAAATCGTAACTTTTAAAAGTATTCATAAAATCTAGATAAGAGATCGGAGAAAAATATGTTGATTTATATCCTAAAAGGAAATTTCCATTTCCAAAGGTCTCCAATAACACTTTTTCTGTTTGTGTAGCCTGAAGTAATGACCTCAAGATAACTTAAAATAGAAATTGGGATTCTTCCCATAATGTTGTGCTGGCCAGTAAGACACAATGATCAACAATAGTCTTATAAAAGATCCTTTTTTTTATCTGAAGCCAGAAGAGACATTTCTGGAAAAGGTTGCTATATAGTACAGAAAATAAGTTCACCGGCCAGACAATTCTAGAAGAGCTGCAAGAATAAAATTGAAAAGCAACACTGTCAGACATAAGGAAGTAAATAATTCTTATAATTCAACTAAATAGAGTGGATGTGTGGCATTGACAAAAAAAGAAATTTTACATGGAAGAAAGTATACAGTAAGTACGAAAAGTTCATTATTAAAACTTCAGAAGACATTTTGAAGGCAATGGCTAAATGGGATAGAGGAGACAGCCATTGAACACAACCTAAAAGAATCATAAAGAGGCTGAAAGTTCATCTCACGCTAAAGATTAAAAAACATACTTGAAAAAATAATAACGTGCACCTTCTGTAGAAGTCAGAAACCAAATGACTCGAAATATATCCAGAGTAAAAAATCCAGTAAAAAAAATCCTGGTATTGCCTGCTAGGTAGGAAAAAAAAAAAAAACAACATACCTTTCTGGAATACAGGTTGACCTTCCAAACCTGGTGTTTTGGTAGGTCAGTTAACTGATGTACCAAATGTGTAATTGAATAGCTTTTCCTTTAATACCATTGGAAATAATTGGAACCAATTTTCTCAGGGAAAAAAATCTATGTATACTCAGGGAAAATGCTAAATAACAACAACAACAAAAAAGAGAAAGATTATCAAAACAAGGGAAAGATAATCTAAACATTTAGTAAACATAAAATCAAGACAGAGAACAAAAATTAAGCTAAATGACAAAGTTTGTGAAAATTAAAGGAAAAAACCACCAAACTTCATTTCCACATATGACAGCTATATAAGTTAGATATTTAACAAGAGAATTGCAATTACTCATTTATATGGATAAATTCAATATATTACTAAAACTTGGCAAGCTTTGCATGATTGGAATGTTAAAATACACAATCATAACATGTCTAGTCAGAACTGTGCTTTGAAACTGAGACTTGAGCTATTCACTTCACTTTCAATAAAAATTCTAAAGGAGTTGCATCCTTTTCAATGTTTTCATTATAGGGCAGTGTGAAAACGAAGTACCAGACTATATTCTGTCCATGATTAGCTGCACTTCAGTATTCTGAGACAAAATGTACAAGCAACCTTTGTAAACAGCATAAGCATACAGTAAAACTAGTAATGAATAATGAAAACAGACCCTGTGGTATGCAACTGACTATGGTTACGTTATTTTTCTGGCTACATTAAGTAGTGTTTCATTTCTACAGCTGGCGTGATCAAAAAGAGATAGAAGGGTAAGCCAACTGGACATCATGCTTAAAAGACTTGTTCTTTTGAACAATCAAGAAAAACTTTAAATAAATGTGTTGTACATCTGCCTACTCAACTACAGTATTCTCAGAGAGATATAAAGCTGCAGATATACTGAAGTACCTTCAAAGAAACTGAATCTTTTAAGTAATTCCTTCCTTCTTTCAGAAAAAGATGAAAACTACAAATTAAATTCCTCTTTCAGCTAAAAAATGCTTTTTACAAATGTCTCTCACTTATCTTTCTGTCCCTCAGCTTCAATTATTTTTAGACCCTTTTTCCCAAAGCCCTTTTCTTTGCCTTGATGCAAATTCTCTGTTCCCTTCCATGCTTTCTGTGGGTTCTTTGTTTATTTCCTGCTACTATTGTTGTCAGACTGTCACATCATTTCCAACATTTCCCAATAAGGACAGATGCTGTCTGACCTACTAAAAAAATTATCAATGAAACATAATATTTGGAGGCAAAATATTTGAATAGAGAAATATAATTATTAAAGACAGACCTGGCATTCTTAGAGAAAAACCTAGTTGTAAATCTGATCAGGTAGAGATGAAGAGTCTCTCAAGGAAACAAAGCAGAAATAATGTAACACCATTCCAAAAAAAATAATAATATGGGAGTTAGATAAAGGTGGATGGGCATGCAATTTGGGCAGATGGCCTATTCCTGATCCTAAAATAGTTGATGTTCTTTTTAACATTACAGTTTAGATAAGCAGAAAACAACCCCATCTGCCTCACCCTTACGTAGTTATTGTTTGTTATCCATGTTAATGACAATCTCACACTGCGCTCCAAATAGCCATGATGGTTTTGTGAATCACAAAAGTAGATCAAATTCAGTGCTGGTGTCTTCATCTATACACATTTCTTACAGACCAGACCTAGATTATATAAAGAAAGCCTTTCAGCATTCATATACTACACTTTACAGGTCAAAGAGTTTCCAGTTTTGTCATTTGGCATGTGAGCACAAGTCAGATTCCATGAGATGGCTGTTGGGAATAACTTTTGAGGGCAGAATCTTGTCATACATTCTTATTTTATGTATGAAATTTTATTCTGTGCTGTTAACATTTATAACTTCTTTTTGTTTTTGTCTCCAGTGTGAATGTCAGTTAAACTTAAAAACATACAGTTGAATCCTTTATAACACAAGAGAAAGTCAGTTACTTACTGTCTGAAGTCTACTAAAACCAGCTAAAACATGCTTTTGACATAATGGTGGAATGATTTCATAGGAAACAGAAACAGATTATAAAAATAATCTATTCCTAAATATCCAACATTTAAATGGAATATAAAGGGCTACAAATAGAATCAGAATTACCACTTTTAATTAAATGCAAAGTGCCCAATAACCATGCCAAATAAAATACCTCAACCATTTAGAGTTAGTCTTATTATAGTAAAGCAACAAACGTCATTAAATTAGAAATAATCAGCTGTGTTTTTCTTTATGTACCAGGTAATAAAAGGATTAAGTTAAATTGTTACTATTAATTATAGTCTCTTAGATTAATCTTACCTTAGCAATTAATATGAAATGGGAAGTTAAATTGTTACATAATTTATTTCATAAGTGCTCTGAAGGTATTCATGATAAATGCATGCCCATTTTTAACAAACTAAGGCTGTACTGAAAATTCATGTGTTATACAACATATTCCAAAATATGAAATGATGCTTTCTCCTGAAATACCTGCTTGCACAATTTAAACTATCAATACCTAAAATATATTGCACATGCACACCACTATCCCAATTCCATTTATTCTACAAGAATGTAAAAGGATTTCTTTACTCAAGCTAGGATGAAATGTATCCCCAGGACCTCCAGACTTTTCATTTAACAAGTTCACAATAGTACAGACAAATGTCACAACACTTACGAATGTAACATGTCCAATTCAGCCTTTCAGGCTGTTGAAGTCCAACAAAAAATTACTTCCTTTTTTACCTTCCAAGAAATTCAACCTCTCCTGTACCCTTCATATTTCATTCTTTCACTCAGCAATCATCTACTGTTTGCTTACACAAAATTACATCAGCAGCAGTCCTCCTTTTTAAGTATTTTCTACTTCATTAATACTTCATCTTTTTCCCAGCCTCCTATAAACTAGACTACTTCCAGAGTGTCCTACTTCCTATGCTACTTCTAGAGTATTCTTCTCTATGATATTTGTTGTCATGTTATAATTGTCAATGACATGGGAGAAAAAACCACAATAGAACAACAATTAAAAAAGCTGAATTGCTCTATGGATTTGAAGGCAAATTTCAAGTGTAGCCAGAGGAAAATTGCAACCCTTAAAACTCTACAGTCTATTTTCCAACCTACTTCAGCAGTCAACTCTGCTTTAATAGTATTATGCTAACTAAAGCTCTCTTTCTTCCCCTTGGTCTTAGGAAAGCTGACTAAAATGGAGGATGTCCACTACAGGTAGAGTAATTTGAAGTTATTTGTAGCTTTTGCCATATCTGGATTATTAAAAAAAAGAAAACAGAAAGAGAATAATCTCATTATTCATCCAGCCTTTCAAAAGCATACAACAATTTATAAGTATATACGAATAAACACATCACACCAAAGCACATACACCAAGGATTAAACATCTCTGCAATTAATTAAAGGTTTAGAAGAAAATAAATAGAAATATATTGTCAAAGGGTTGTAAATCTTTTCTCTACCACGCTGAGAGGTAGACAACTACCCACCAGTACTTCCTCATATAGTGAAAGCATTTGGGTGTGTAATTTCCACTGAATTTAACAGACACTAGTCTCCAACCTGTTAGGGTAGTTTGGACATTACAAAGTATGCCCCTGGATGACCAAAAGCCTGGCCATATGAACCCATCCATCTGACTGAGAGCCATCAAGAATTTTCATCTGCACAGCTCTACTAAAGCCAGTATAAATGCAATATACATCATGCATTTATTTGAAAACATTACATATATTTTTAATTAAGACAAAATGGGAAAAGAACAATATTATTTATTTAAAATGCTTAGAATAGAATATTTTGTGGAGACCATCTGTTTTTGGACTAAATAATTCAATATCCATCAAAGAAATTCTGGAGAGTGAAGAAAACTAAACGCCAGCAAAGAAATTCTCTATATGTTCAGATATTTTCTAGCTACAAACAAAATAATATACCATACAATACATTCTAAATGACTGTATTTTAAGATATCACAAACAATATAGGTTTACCTCAGATTCTTACTCCTAGTGACCTGAAAGGTTTTCAAGAGTCTGTTCCTGCTATTCATCTTTAACTATAAATTTTCATCCTGCAAAATTTATTCAGCTTCAATTTGTCTTCTTCTTCCTTTTGTCTCCTTCATTTGAATTTTTTTTTTTTGCTTCAATTATCTTACACATTAAAATTCTCTGTTCTTGTATATCATGCAACATTGTAATCCCACAATCAGCATTTCTTTTTTATCATTCTAGCAAAGAACTTTACTTTTCTCTTTCCAAAATTTATATTCCACCACCCTGGTTGTGCATAAATAATCTAAATGTTTCTGTCTAGAACACTTACATTTAAATGACAAACTTTATGTATAATGTGATGACTTTATGGTTAGTAGGGTTTTGCCTTAAACAAACACATGAAAACTTTCTCAAAAAAAATTTGACAAAATATAAGAAAGGAAAAAAAACTTAAAACAAAAAATGGTAAATTAAAAACCTTCATATGCTGCTAACAAAGTGCCGGCCATGTAATTATTACAAGTAAATGTGAGGAAAAATGAGAAACTTTAGATACTCAAAGGGAGATAAGTGAATGGTTAAAATCAATTGTAACATAAGATGGAACAAATACCTTAGAATAAACAGAAAAGGGCTGTAAAAATGTGGCCAAAGGGGCAAAAACTGCTAAAAGAACATGTTTTCAACATGACCAAATCAATCAATAAGAGAAAAAAATAAGTTGAATGAACAAAGAGGCGCTACAAGTAGGTTTAAAGACAGCGAAGGAGAAAAATAGGATGGACAAAAGGTATAAGAAAGAAAAGGAACAAGTGAAGGCACAGTGTCTAACATCCCATCCTGGAAACACAATAATTAAATGTAGCAATAGACTAGTCAGTAGTCAAACAAATTTTAAACAAGAAGAATTATCAGACAGTATTATCAGAAGAAAAATTAATAATAAAGACATAAAGAAAGACTCAAGGAAAACAAGTGAGCTTGAAGATACCATGAAAAATATATATATAAAAGTTTCAAATTAAGACTTGACAAAATGGGGAAGAAAAAGAAGACAGCAGCCCTAAGTCCTTTTGATTTGGCCAAAAATATTAGATTTACCTTTTTTAAAATTCCTTTCTTATTGTTGTTGCTGTTGTTTTATTTTCAAAAATATTTTAGATTATTCTGAAATAATGTTAAGGAGACAAACTATAATTTCCATACTTTATGATCATACGTCAAGGGAAAATTTACAATACTAATTGTAAAACAAGAGCAAAAATATTTATTAGAAAGTGAAAAAAGTGCTTAAGCAATGACAAAGAGCATGTTGGGGAATTCTGACTAATATGCAGAAGGCAGTGACAGGTAGTCTCATTTGGGAGGTTTCATTCAGAAGACAACTGAAAGCTGATAACCCTGTGTTATTAAGCAAAATACTTTCATAAGGAAATCTCAGAGGGAAGGAGTGTCTAATTAAAGAGAGAGCTCAAGGTCCAGGAGCTGCTTAACAGTATCAATTATAATGTCACTAATAACCAATTAAGGTTTATGATTTTTCTAAATATTACTGGAGCCAAAGCAATATCAAATATTGTTTTTAAGAAGCCTCGAAGTTCTTTAAAAATAATTAATTCTGAAGGATTAACTACAAATTCCATTTAAAGGCAATAATGAAAGACACTGGAAGGCATTTGAGTTTATTTTAAACAATGTTGAAAGCAAGTGTATTCCACCAAAAAAAAAGCCAATCAAGAATAAAAGCTTGAAGAAAAAGAAAAGGAAAGACCAAGAGCAGAGGGGAGAACAAAGAAAACAAAATCAATTAAATTAAGAGGAGAAAAGAGGGATGACTAGAATAAAAGCTTGAAGAAAAAGGGAAGACCAAGAGCAGAGGGGAAAACAAAGAAAACAAAATCAATTAAATTAAGAGGAGAAAAGAGGGAAGACAAGAATGATCCTGTTTAAAATTAGTTATAAAAGTCAAGTTAATATATTTAAGTTACATACTAAAATAATGACTGATGCAAAAGAGTCAGTCAGAATACACTAACAAAAACCTAGATTTTTAAAAAGAATTTTTAAGACCCCTTTTAAAACTCTTGGCAAACTAACTGAAATTGTGGAAGTAAGAAAGACTGAATAAGCCAACTAGGTGTCTATATCTAAAACAGAGCTGAATCTCTGACAATATATTTACAAGTAAAGGTGCCTCTCCTGCAATTTGGAGAGATCTGAATTATGAAGCCCATACAGTGCTGTGAAG
Organism: Vidua chalybeata; assembly: GCF_026979565.1. Lineage (NCBI taxonomy): Eukaryota > Metazoa > Chordata > Aves > Passeriformes > Viduidae > Vidua > Vidua chalybeata. Next base: position 45,907,091 of record NC_071534.1, read on the forward strand.
CCCTTCAAGGGTTTTCTAGCTCAGCTCCAAGTGCATTAGGAATTATTAGTTTGACAGAAAGGCACACTAATATCACTCCCACATAGATTGTATAGGTGCTAAAATACACAATACTAGCCATGATAGTCTGGATAACATCACTCCATGCTTAAGAGGTAGAGGTCAATGATTTGTACTGGTTTGAGACCAGTTGCAAGTGGCATTCCTCAGGGTTTTACTCTGGGATTTAACTTGCTTATTGATGACCTGAAGGAGGAGACAAAATCCTTACCAATCTGACAATACTAAATTGGAGAATGCAGTCAATACATTTAACCACCATTGGTGGCAGCCTAGGGATGCTGTTTAGAGGAATCTAAAAATGCTGGAGAATTAGGCCAACAGGCTGACGTGAAATTCAGCAAGAACACATGTAAAGTCCTGCACCTAGAGTGGACAAACACCTGAATTAGTACCAACCTGTCACTGCTCCACTCGATAGCAGCTCTGCTGAAAATGACCTGGGGCTCCTAAGCACAGCTGGCTAACAGGATACTGGGTTGTATTAGTATGAAACTAATAGAAGACTGAGGAAAAGAATGCCCCTTCATTCAGCACTTCTTAGACTACCTCTGTAATACTGTGTCTAATTTTGGATCCCTAATTGCTCAGCCTCATATGAGACATTGATCAACTGAGGCAAGCTTAGCAGGAGGTTCCCAAAATGTCAAGAGCCAGAGCTCTACTCCCAAGAAATTCTGAGGAAGTTGGGCTTGTTCAGCCTGGAAAAAAAGAAGGTTTGATACGAATAAGTAGCAACCTTTCTGTAACTAAGAGGTGGCTACTGAGAAGGCTGAATCAGGCTCATTACTGAGGTGCACAGCTGGAAAATGAGTGACAACCACCTAAAGCAGAAGTTAGGGGGGATGGGATTTAAGTAGATATAGGAAAAATAATTAATTATGAGGAAAAAAATCTTGGGAATAGGTTGCAGAGATATGGTAGACAATTATAAGCAAAATTATCTGATTCACAATTGACCCTGTTTTGAGCATGAGGTTGAATAGATGACTTATCTTCCAACCTGGATCATTCTGCAGAGGAACTTTATCCCCAGAAAAAGTTACATGCAATGTAACCTGTTCAGAGAAGCAAAAAAAAAAATTAGCTGAAATGACTCCAAAGTTTGCACAGGAATATCCTCTCACTTTTTTTTTTTTTTAATTTTTCTAAGAGTTCTTGAAGAGATGCTACAATTTCAGTAGGTTTTTAGGCCTCTTAAATGTCCAGATTTTAAAATGTATTCCTAATGCAGACAGCTATTTCCATACTCTTTCAACATGTGGCAATACTTTATTTCAAATATATTTACTCTACTTTTTTGAACAAAATCCTTAGGAATTTCTTACATGCCTTTTCTCATGCTCTACCATTTTCATTATGATACTCTTTGACATATCTAAATGGCATGATTTTGCATAAATGGAGAGCAGCAGACAGTGAAACTGAATATATAAGTTTTTCCTTCTTTTTTTACCAACACAGACATGAGTAACCAGTTATAACTAGCATTCATTTTTCTGAAATGTAAAAAAATTTTGAATAAATCCATGAAAATAAGAAAAATATTCAAATTCACAAAGCCAGAAAAAATTCAGAGTTGGACAGGACCCACAAGGATCACCAAGTCCAACTCGAATGTTGGATGCAGGAATTGAACTCATAACCTTACCATTCCTAGTACCATGCTCTAATCAATCAAGCTAATCTCTCTTCCAAAAACGCATGAAACTTACGAACCAGAAAATCTTTCCTCGTGTACCGTCAATTATTATGAAATTTCATTTCTTTGGGGTATGGTTTTGTTCCATACCATCATAGAATCCTTTGTGTCTTTGCAACTACATCAGCCATTTCCCTCAGGATTCTGGGACGCATCTCATAAGGTGGTATGGACTTAACGCACATTCAGGTTCTTCAGGTGGACATGGACCTGATTGTTACCTACAGAGAGGGACTTTGCTTCCCCAGTCCCCATCCCACTGTCCATCCACTCCAGAAGCATGGGAAGAGAGGCTGTTATTGAAGACTGAGGCAAAAAAAGTTGTTGAGTATCTCAGCCTTCTCTTGCTCTGTTGTTACCAGTTTATCAGCATTGTTTATCAGGGGCTTTACATGTTCTTTGACTTTCCTTTTCTGGTTAACATACCTGTAGGAACCCTTCCTGTTATTCTTTGTGTACCTTGCTTTGTTCCAGCTTCTCCTTGGCCTTCCTCACCCCACCCTTGCACGAGTGACCTTCACCTCTGTGCTCTTCTCAGGTTGCCTGTCCTTGTTTCCGCTGCCTGTGGATTTGCTTCTTTGCCTTTAGTTTGACCAGCAGGTCCCTACTCAGCCATGCCAGGCTTTTGCCTTCCTTGCCCAGTTTCATGCTCCTGGGCATTTCTACCTCTTGTGCTCTATGGAAGACTCTTAAAGACCTGCCAGCTCTGATCTGCTTCCCTGTCCCAGAGGTCAGTTTGCCAGGGGATCTTATTGACTATCTTCTTGAAGAGCTGGAAGTTTGCTTTCCTAAAGTTCAGGGGCCTAACTGTACTGTGTACCTGATCCATATCCCTCAGGACTGCAAATTCCATCACTGCATGATCACTGCCACTCAGGCTGCCTCCAACCTTCATGTCCCACTTAGCTTGTGACTGTTGGTAACCATCAAATCCAGGAACACATTCCCTCTGCTAGGGCTGTCTCTTACCTGGCTCAAAAAGTTATGCGGAACATGTTGCCTGGACGAGTTCTGTATTCTCCATCTTTGGAAGAAAATGAGGTGAAATTGGATAGTGCTTTGGGCAACCTAATCTAGTCAAACCCTGCACACAGGGATTGAACGAGGAGACCCTTAAATATCACTTCTGACTTCAAGCATTTTATGAATCTAACGAAAACATAAGGGATAAAGGGGCCACTCACATCTAAGACAGTGGCTGGTCAGTACATTTGCCTGGCAAAATGTTGTATCTGACCACCACAATCTGTCTTACTAAACACTAGTCTCAACTATTTGCTGTGTAAGTATGCTGTCTAACCTCTGTGTGTGTGTGTGTGCAAAATCTACTACAGAACACCAGGCTGAACTGAAGCCTCTGTTGGATGAGACATCCCAGAAGGACTACAGATCTGGGGGACCCATAGCTCTTATTTCCAGGAACTGTAAGACACTGAGACACGATTCTGGGTAGAATAATTTGTATAAAACCCATATGTTGTGAATGAGTCTGAAATGTGAGCAGTAACAAACTCTAGCCCTCATCAGCTGGCTATCCATGCGTTCATGTTTCTGTGTTTATGCTGGTGCTGATACAGAAACTGTTTTTTCTCTGTGTTATCTGTGTGTGTACTGCATGGTGTGTACTTCTGCCTGTGCAGGATGTATGCTTAGCTTCAACCACTGTCTGGACCCTGGGAGACAGAACCACAGCAACTTCTCATTTATGGTATCAGGACAGAAGCCTCCCTGAGACCTACAGTGCACCAAAGTTGGTACAAGCAGACTAAAGAAAAAGAAATCCTGCCAACAACATGAAGTTCATAGGATCCAGCATCTCTAATACAATTTCTAAGGTTATCCTATCAATAAAAGCATTATAAGTAGCAATATCTGAAGTGATGACTAATCCAGCAATCACAAAATATGTAAATAAGTGCTTTTCTAGTTTTCTAGTTTTCTAGTTAAAAGTATTTCATTAGAGAATTTTCCCAAACTTATTCACATTTTTTCCGCTGTACAGCACAAAATAAACTCTCACCACCACAGGCAATAAGAATTGATCAGGGGCAGGTTTATTGGATCTGATGTATGCTGACAAACATTTTGACTACTTTTCTCTAAGACTTCAAACGCACTACACCACTGAAATAATTTGTTTTTTGACCACAGGCAAAAGAACTGCCTATTACTAAAGTGAACAACCTGTGCTTCTATCTCTGAGATCCTAATAATCATTCAAATTCACAGCACCACCCAGGGTCAAAATGTCCTAAGGAACCAATTCAGGAGAGCCAAAACTTAATTAGCTTTTTTAAATAGCAGCTATTTTCATTTTACCTTCTGATATTAATATGCTCTTTCATTTGAAACTAATTAAACACATTGACTTCAGTTTGGTATCCTCCTCTCACAAAAAGACAGTTTAGTAAATGTGTTTGACTACTTCTGTAGCCTACCTATACAGCTGATGCCCATGATCTTGACATCCTCTCCTAAAGCACTTGCCAAATTTTAAACAGTTACAGACAGTCTAAGCTCTACCTTTATCCCTACTCCTGGTATTTTCTTAGCTTCCCTCAGAAAGTGAATGAAAAATATGAGAGGCAATGACTTAATTAAATTCAAGCACCTGTTTCTTAAAATCTTGAGTCATACAGGTCTCCATTATTTCTTGTTCCTCAAACTAACAAATGAATCATGCAACAGCAGCAATAATTCCTTCCTTTTGTCAAATTGCTAATGATGGAAGAACTTGTAATATTTAACTCCACGTTTATTCAAAACCTTTGACTTGTGTAGTCTCCTCCACAGAATCTACTTTTTAATTTCACAATAAAGTATCAGATAGGTAAGTAGCAAGGAAATCTCCATTCTCTTGCAGATTCAGGTTCTTCCTGGTCTATACTAGTCAGATCAGTAAGTTCAAATGATTTAATATAATTTCATAGCTCTGAGCAGCCTAATCTAGTTGAAGATGTCCCTGCTCATTGCAGAGGGGTTAAACTAAATGTCCATTAAATTTCCCTTCGAACGGAAATTCTTCTAAAGTTCTTTTTTTTTTTTTTTAACTCTATGAAAGCGTGAGATATTATAGTCAAAATAATAACTATAAAGAGTACTTATTAAATGTTTCACATTACTCTAGGAAATAGCAAACTTTTAAAGATTTGTTATAGTTCTTAACAAATTATTTAAACACAGGAAGTAAAAATATTTGGTAATTTTTTAAAATTATTTTTCTATGTATTTCAGTCTTACACTGATTTCACATTTCAACTGATTTGTAGATACTGTTAAAAGAACCTCTTCCCTAGTTAAGATTGTCCAGTGTCACTTTCAAAATATTTTCCTAATAAAACAGCCACTTTAATGTGAACGTTATCTACAAATCTTAATTGCGTATAGTGCAATGAATGCCCAAGTTTCCAACCCAGTTTCTGTAAAATCAATTGTCACTGAATGACTGCTCATATCCACTCAGAATGAATTACTGCTTTATAATGTAGATAGATATTTTTCCCTTGTGTGCAACACAATGTAGTGTATCTAAGTTACAAACAGGGGAGAGAGATCCATATTTTCTACTGCTTATTCAAAATTTGTGTACTAGATGTCATTTTTTTAATTGCCTCAAGATGTTACACTGAACAGTCCTCTCAATTTTTATGAGCTACTAGCTAGCTCATACTTGTTTTCTTCCTTTTATTTAAAGCCAAAAGATTGATTCTTGATAATTTCATAGGAGAACAAGCCATCCACAATCTCTTCCCTACTTATTACATGTGAAAAATAACAGATGCAAATTTCCTGTAGCATACATTATTGTTACTTACAGTAACAAGTAACTGTAACCAGTAACTACTACAAATAGAAGTTACAACTTTGATTCCCTCATTTAAAACAACAAAATCAACAAAGATCAGCATTTAAATTATACTTATATGGTTAATATATAAGCATAATGTAAGGACATATTCACACTTTTTAAATCTAGCAATCACTGACTTTAAGACTAGATACTAGAATAAAGTTTAGCACATACTTAGGCATGTAAGTGCCTATAAACTCAGAACTGGAGTGCCGTGGTGGCTGCATCATTTGCTCCATCAGCTTCTATTCAGAGTAGAAATCAAGCACCACTATATTCAACATGAAATAGTCAAGTGTTCAAAAGATTCTGAGTACGCAAATGCACAAGCAGCGTTTCTGATGGAAAACCTTACTAAATATATTTCTCATTATCCGGAAATGGTATATTTCACATACACCAAAAAAATTGATGCTCTTTGGCTCAAAGTGCCTTATGAACTATATGCAGCTTGGAAAAGCATTTTGGGGAATATGCAAGTATTTATTCCACACAGATTGCTACATTTATATTAGCACTGAAAAAATAATAGCTCTTATAATTGCAATCAGTTAAGGTGCCATGCAACATCTTTTTTTCCCCCCAAGATATTAATATCATATCATGTCAGAAAATTTTTCTACAAGCAAGAGACAAAGAGCAGAAAAGGTAAAAATGGCCATATTAGAAATCAAGTAACTGTAATTACATTGAAGAATAGAGATTATAGAGATTTTTTTTTTAGATTACAGAGTTTGAAAAGGTTAGCAACATGACTTACAGTAATAACTACTTTAATTACTAGCCTAAAATTGATGCCTCAAAAAGCCTTACACTCTATACCACCTACAAGGATGCTACCTACAAAAATGGATTTAGCCTTTGAAAACTATTTCACTGAAATTTAACTCCACAACGTATGAATTCAGTGGTATCAGTTTAGCTATCAATATGCAAGCTAAGCAACACAGACACATTAAAAAATGAAGAAATTTCATGAAACTTTCTCAGACTATCAATTAAAATTAACTAATGCAGAAGAAGATATTACTTCAAAAAGAATGAGTCTCAAGCCCAGCAGTGTTTTATAAATCTCCCTCAATCTTTTCTCTCTTGTTCTGATAAACTGACATGCAATGGCTACATAAGACAACAGAGGTTTAGGAAAACTTTAAAAACCCTGGTGTTTACTACTATCAAAATGACATAAAAAGATGGTAATACTTGGTTTTTATCTTGGGAATGGGTCTTAATTATCCTTCTGCATCTTTAGCGTGTGTTTAATTTATTTATATTCACAAAATGACTACTTTAGTGCAGAGTGACTACATAAACACTACTCTTACCATTAAATCAAATTACTACCTTTTGTATAACAAGGAAAATTAATCTAATTTCTAGCCAATCAGATCAAAATCTTTTAACTCACTTTTTTAAAGAAAAGCTCTTGCTAAGTAGTTATATTAATAAACAGCACATGCTAAACACCCCCATATTTACCACCTAGTATACATTTTATTTGTTCTTGCTTTCCTCTAAGGAATAGCATTTATGCTGTATTAAATGTATATTTATCAATTCCTCCTGTGTATGGTTAAGCACACACAGACTCAGACACAGCTTCAACTTGACCGAGGAACCACGCAGGCATAACAGGTCTGCTACAGGCCACTTATTTACAGTTACCAGTATAGCTGCACTTGACAGAATTTGTCCTGGAACAGAAGGCAGGAAGAATAAGCAAATAAAGACAGTATTTTATATCTGAGTAATTCTCCTCAGTATCAGTGATGCCCTGTATTCCAGAAGTTAAGAACAAATATGAAAAGACAAACTTAATTAATTAATTAATTATGGAGCTTAGAATTTTGAAGTTTTGGCTTTTGAAGTTCTCAGTTATCTTTCCTCTTGTGTTTCCAGATGCAGAAACCAGCATGATTCCATTACCTTCTGTGTAACAATCATTATTTTTTAACACTTCCCCAGAGAACATTTTTATTCATCTACTGACCAAATGAAATAGTTGCAGTTTTTTCATCTCTCTTCTCAAGAAAATCTCTCTCTGCATTCATCATTCTACCTGACTATATGGCAATAATAAATTTAATTAATTCACTTAGGAAGTCTTAGAGTAACTCAGCTGACTTTCTTTATTCATCTGTTACTAATGAATTTTTACATTCCATTACTCTGCCTATTCAGCTTGGCTGTTTTCTGGAGTTCTTCCATCTTCCATGACACTTTCTTACTAAAATAATTTTATATTATATATAAATGTTTTCTCTTCTTCAATAGTGTCATTCCTAAACAGCCCAAATATTATAATAAGCTATTAATTTACATACTGAATTTCTATATTAAGTAAAAGATCTCTCAACCTTATTCATTCATTTATCTGATCTCTCCAGTCTAATCTTAGAACTACTATCCCAGTATATGAGTAACATCTGTACAAAACCAATAGTAATAGGGCAATTTTAATGGAGCCTGTCATATTTCCTGGGGAATAATTAAGGTGTCACTTGATCTTGAGAAAGTCTTACTGTAGCAATGAGTCTGGGTCTTTTCTTAAATAATGCAAAAATTTAGATCTGCTCTGCCTCTTCTGAGATAATAAAATCTGCATTATTTATTTTTTCTTCATTTGAACTGTTCTCATAATCTTTAAAATTTCATAGTTTTACATATTTGAAATGTTTGCATTCATACAATTGGTGCTGGCCTCCTAGCTGCATCTAGCAAAAGGCCAAATATTGTTTTTCTGCTCCAACAACAACTGCAGTTATTCAAACAACCTGTTTGGCCCTTTTAACAAGGAAGGAAGTAGATTTAGAATATCAAAAGAAGAAAAGTTTATGAAAAAGAAACAGAAATTATGACAAAAATTATTCCGCAATAGTAACGTGAAATTAGTGTGCTGTGATCATAAACTAAAGCCATCGCTGTTGTTCTATTCTGTGACTCCTGGGCACAGCAATTTATAATACAAAATAAGATGTAGTGTTGTCATACACCAGTGTCATGATTAGAGCAATAAATTTTAGAACTGTAATTTATTTATATATCTCTTGTATTATATAGAACAGCTAAATGAGAAAAGGCATCTGACGAAGGAAATAAATCACATGTGAAATTCTTGTGAGAAAACAATCTGTTTCCATGAAGTATTTTATTACTAAGCAGACTGACCAACTAAAGAAGCAAAAGGTGACACCAGTTTACAGCTGTCCTATTTTGATTAAGCCAAAATATGCAAAAAACTTCCTGTATACTACTGAATTTCAACTGTTGTAGAAATTTTCTAGCTTAATTTCCTGCAAACTTTTCATGAATGGCCTATTTTTCCTTTGGGATTATGTAGGGGTAAATTAACCTAAATATAAACAAATTCAATCACTAGCATGGATGCTGCCTTAGAGAAACAAAATAAATTATTTTTAATATAAATTTACTGGAAATTAATCACAGGATAATTTTGATTTGTAGACTCCTGTGGAATCATCCTGTTCTAATTAACTTCATAGCTTGACCAGACTTGTATTGGCCTTCCCTAGAACAACTCATAAAAATTTATGAATTTATTCATAAATTACATGTTTTACATGTTTTACATGTTTTCTTTACATGTTTTACATGTATTACATGTTTTCTTTGAATTCTTTATGCCCATTTGTAAATTCTTCAGACTACCTTGGACCATCAGTCATGGCACTTTTCTGAATTGTACTAGCCTATACATTGTTTTTTTAATATAGATATATTATTCTGAAGAAAATAATTGCTGACACGCTAAACTGCTAGTCAGTCACACTAATACATTTTTTCTGCACATGGATATGAAGCCTCTTTCTGTTTGAAAATACCAGAAAATTCAGAATTCAGCGTACATTTTACCAAAGTATATTGCTAGTTGCCAATGTTTATAGAAAGCAAAAAAGGATTTTTCTCCATGATGCTGAGAATATAAAAATACTAGAAAGCATTGACTAACTCTTAAAAAGAGCAGAGGAAATATTTATTTAGTTATTTATTTATTTAGGTCATCAAGTTCTGAAAACTAATTAAGGTGGGTATTTTTATAATGAATCTCACAACACTACCTTTATCAATGACCTGGACAAGGGGATCAAGTGCACCCTCAGTGAGTTTGCAGGTGACACCAAGATGGGTGGGAGCATTGATCTGCTGGAGGGTAGGAATGCTCTGCAGAGGGATCTGGACAGGCTGGATTGATGGGCGAAGGCCAAGTGCATGAGGTACGAGTACAATGCTGTGTCCTGTACCTGGGTCACAACAACTCCACGCAACGCTACAGGCTGGGGGCAGATGGCTGGAAAGCTGCCCAATGGGAAAGGATCTGGGAGTACTGATTGACGGCCAGCGTGAGCCAGCAGCTGAATATGAGCCAGCTGTGCCAATGGCATCTGGCCTCAGCAATAGTGTGGCCAGCAGGAGCAGGGTAGTGATTGTCCCCCTGTACTCAGCACTGGTGAGGCCACACCTCCAGTGCTGTGTCCAGTTCTGGCCCCTTCACTACAAGAAGGACACTGAGGTGCTGGAACGTGTCCAGAGAAAAGCAGCAAAAGTGATGAAGGGTCTGGAGTTCAAATCTTATGAAAAGCAGTTGAGGGTTATTTAGCATGGAAAAAAGGAGGCTCAGAACAGGCTTTACAGCTCTGAAAGGAGGTTGCAGCAATGTGAGTGTTGGTCTCTTCTACCAAACAAGTGATAGGACAAGAGGAAGTGGTCTCAAGTAGCACCAGGAAAGGTTTAAATTGGGTATTAGGAAAACATTTCTTTACTGAAAGGATTGTCAAGCATTGAAACTCAGCATAGTGGTCGAGTCACCATCCCTGAGGGTATGCAGAAGACACATGGATGTTACATTTAGAGTCATGGTTTAGTGTTGAACTTGTGCTGGGTTAATGGCTGGACTCCATGATCTAAAAGGTCATTTCCTACGTATATTGTATGATTCTATTTCAGGGAATGTTTTCTGTCTAGAAAAATATTTTAGCTAAATAGATTAAACAGTAGGTGTATTCTTGATACTAAATTAGGTAACCCTTCTCAGACAATAGTAATTAAAATACTAAAACCAACAGGATCTATATGTGCTCCACTTTAGCTTCATGTGAAGACAAATCAATAGAAACAAACACAGCAACATGGCAAATTTTTGGGGAGAGGGTGCAGGGGGGTAAATAAAACAAGCCAAATCTAAGGGATAACTTCCACATTTATGATAACCAGGATCCAAAAGTGCTGGGAATAATTCTTGAGGGACAAGCCTTTCTCAATCATAGTCAATTCTCAACTATCCATAAAAAAAAAAAAAAAAAAAAAAAAAAAAAAAAAAAAAAACCCTCAGATAATCCATTATCTAATCTGGATAATCTGCTCAAATTCCCCACTCATTCATTCCAGCATCCTCAAAAGAAAATCTAGGTATTAAAAAGGGCAGTGAACACAACCTGCAGAGAAAGGACACTAAGATACAAGAGGGGTAGGCATTTTTGCCTTTTGACTCCATGCCTAATGAAAGCATCCCATTTTCAGATCCAAGCAAAACTTTGAAATACTACGTACAAGTTTTTTCAGCAGTGCATGTAAAATAATATTCCCCTGTAACTGAGTTGCTTCTTCATGGAATGAACTTGATGATTATCTTACAACAGTACTAATAGATTTTCAAAGTGATGCTAAATTACTGCCATAATCTAGTCTCACATCCTATAAATCACACAGCTTCAGTCCCTGAGCTCAAATTACTGTTGAACTATAGTGTATCGTTCAAACAGTATTGGGTTTTTTATTAAAAAATAAAATATGGAGAACCTTTTGTTTCAAGATTCTAATGCAATGTCAAAAGGTCACAATAAAATAGGTGTTGTATTTTTAGTTTTATCGATTAATATAAGTTATAAATAAAAACAATGTAAATGACCTCCAAACAACATCTGCCACTATCTGTCACTTGAAACTCTGCAAAACTTCTCATTTAATAAGTTTTTAAAAAATTAGAGATCATGACTTTTGAAAAACAAACTGAGATTTGTATCTAGGAGCGAGATTTAGAAAAAAGATCAACTAAAAATTAATTTATATTTCAACTGTCTAAAAGTATTACCTCCCCATATAAATAATTGCTTTCTGTTCTGATTTGTATCTAAGACATCACCTAAGACACCACATAAAACATTTAAAGACATTTTTCTTCCTTTTTAATTTAGTGGTCAGGCTCATAGAAAACCTTTATTAGATAGCAGTTTTCTTGAAAGACTGACAAATAGAATCAAGGACATCCATTATCAACAGAAATACCCTTGCTTATTCCTGCCAGGCTTTTTTAATCTTTTTTGTCTCACTCATTTTACTTTCAAATGTTCTTTTCATCCAAGACTTCATTAAATTTGAGAGGATAAGGGGGGATAAAAAGTAAAAAATAAGAAAAATAAGATAAAGACTTTAGGATAACAAAATTAAGAGATGCTTACCTTCCTACACTTATAGTAAGAACTTTTTAATATATATCTCAAAAGCAAGTGAAAGGAGCTATTTCTGTACAAAATGACTCAGTTTCAGGATTCTGTCAGATAAAATGCTTTCTTCTCTTCCTTTTTCCTATACCTAAACTATTGGTCTTTCTCTTCAGCATTCTACACTCATTTAGCTGTAAGTCTAAATTCCCTATGGGTCCATTAAGTATGTTGCTAGGCAAACAGTCCAGTAACAACTGTGAAACAGGAGGTTTGGATGGGAGCCAGTTTTATAGGTCACTACACTGTAAACCTTCACATCATTAGAGCAGAAACTAGTCTTGCAAACTGCAACCATTACTACTGATATTCTTTCTTTTCCCTGAAAAGGCAGTCATTCATACTACACCTTTTCAATAATGGGTATTTCCAAATCAAAGGCTTCGATGAGGATTGTATTTTTCTATATACTAGAAGGGTAAATTCTCTACTTATTTAATGTTTTAATGCTTCTTATCCCATGTTTAGAAGTAATAGTCATAGCTATTTTAGAGATGTACAATTACCATGGGAAAAACCTTTATTTTACAAATTCAAAGAGCACATATATATAAAAGGGGACTTAACCTTAAGGAAGCAGTATTTTTTTTTCTTTTCTTTGTTGTAACAACTATAAGAAAAACTAGACTATTCACACAAAACTACCCAGCCATCATATCATCTGATTTAGGAAGGTTCCTTCTCTTTGACTAAAGTATTGTAACTTTGCTGTAATGTAGCATTATCTTGAAAATGAGCATATAAGCCCTTCAGTGTGATCTTTACATTAATTCAATCACAGAATTCTAGCTGAGAATAGCAAACTGCACAGTTCTGCTGATGTGACCACACTGTGTTACCCTGTGGAAGACCTGCTGCTCCAGTTAATAAGTTCAGAAATAAATGGAAGTGGAATGTTCCCGGCCTATGGTGGGGCAGTTTGAACTTGATGATCTCTAAAGACCCATCCAACCCAAACCATTCTATGACTCTATGATTCAGTAATGCCAGAGATTTCTCATCACTATCAGGTGAAAGGAAAATAGTGACATTTTTCCAATTAAGCCCTAGATAATCTTCTGTACCACTTAATTTAATGATCCTTGCAGAAATTTTTCCATCTTAACACAATTCTCCATATATATTTACTTCTCCAGAAGTGAAAGAAATTTGAAGCAAAGAAACAGATTGTTATAACATTACTATATTCTTGAAAGAAGGTTTAGAATTTGTCTACTTATCCAGTCAACTCCTGAACAAAAATGTCATCTGACAAAGCTATCAGCATTATTTAAAATCTCTGGTGTATATCTGTTTTGACTTGAACAAGTAAGATGGTAACTTACGCTTCTAGTTTTACAATTTCTGTGTGTTATTTGGGCTATTTTGGAAACAAGATCAGCAGAATACTTCATGACCTCTCTCTGATTCTACTCAAGCAAACTCTTAAATCCATCTAATCTATGTACAAAATGCCAGAAAAGCTCATAAAAGAACCCCCCTTTTACAAAACCCTGAGTGCTTAAAAATATCCTGCTGGGACTAACAACCTGTTTTTCAAATGCTTTTAAAAACTTGGCATTATAATTTGTGTTCAAAAGATAAAGTACCAGATACTACTAAATTCTGTGTTGATATATGCCTCAGAATGACTAGCAAATTGTTAAACTGAAGGGCAAAAACTAGTACCTCACATTTGCTAGTTTTATGGGAATTTTGTTAAGAGACTTGATTTACATGTTGAGATAAAAAGCAAGATGCCATTTGGCTCTAAATGTACAGTTAAACAATACAACCATCAGACTGTTAGTGGTGCATTGCTTTTTTTTTTTTGTAGACAAATGTCTGGACCCTGAGGCCACACAATGCTCTCAGTGTCCCTGCTTGACTTCTCAAGTTTTCCCTTTACTCAGTCCCAGCCTCATTTTACTGCAGTCCCTGCCCCAGCCATGCCAGTGACACATGTCCCATGCCCTCTCAAAGCACAGACTGTGGACACTCACTGTAGGCTGTGGGCATTCCCACTCCAGACCTGTCTCTGGTTCCATCAGCTTTTGCTGCTGACAGGACTCTGTGATGGGCCCTGGCCCTGGCTCATCTCTTGCCATGTTGGTGCGGTCGAGAGACCTTGACACGTGATCTTGGCTCTGCCCCCATGTTCGCACCTCCCAATGAGGGCACGGGGTGCTCTTAGCTTGTCCCCCTCAAAAATCTGCTCTGTTCTCGCTTCTCCTTGAAGGGAGATACAGGATACAGGAACGTGCTTGTGTTAATTCATTGTCTTACAGAGATGATGAAGGCTTTGCTCTTAAGCCTAGACATGGAGTAGGTCATCTCTGGACCAGTGGAACCAGAGAAAGTTCATATGCAAACAGCAAACAGGTGCCTGTCTAGAACCAAACCAGATGTTGCTTTCCTATTCATGCGTTTAAGCACAGAAATATCTTCTTAAACTTGGTCATCAATGTTTTGTTAATGCATATTTTTAACTGACAAAATAATATTAAACAATCTATTTGGCTGTTTTCTTGACAATTTTTTTAAGTTCACAGAGATACTTTCTTGTTTTATTAATATTCTTGTCTCTACTTTTCCTGAATTAAGAAAACCAGACAAGCAAAAACAAAAATTCATAAACATGAATTCATGAACAGAAGTTTGAAGATGTACTGAGGCAGTCCATTTAATCAGAATGTGAATAGCCTGAGAAATCTATGAATTATACCCTTGTTGAAAACAATAGCAATGAATAAGTAATTAACTCCTTTCTTTAGATACACAGCCTACTTTTTTGGTACATATTTAGTATGGATAAATGAAACTTGTAACATTAATTTTCTGCAAGTAATTTTCTTCTGACAGTGCCTAAAATAGTTCTAAATGTGCTCAGTTGCTGACATAGCATAGTCATGTTAGCACAGCCACTGCATAATGTACTTTAGACTACTAGCTATAACATATTTTTGAAGATAGTGGTATATTTAGAAATTATTTTTGATAAGCAATATGAACCTAAAGAAACTAAGTTGCCTCAAAGAGGCAGTACCATTTTGGAACCCAAGAAGACAGGAAGGAATATGATTTGGATTCATATTAAAAAAACCCAATATTTTTTCTAGACAAAAAGATTAAAAAGTAAAATATAATTTAATAAAGCAAAATACATGAGAATCTTTACATGTTGCAGCACTAACAGGAGTCTGCTGATACTGTCTAGGGTATGCTGCCTAAATCAGTAGAATTTAGAGGAAAAACAGCTTTATAACAGTCAAACACACTCACCTAATCAATATCAAAAGTAATTGAATTACTATGTAGCTCAAATTTCTCAAATGGTCTTTGTGAAAGTTTAAAATCATTATACACTTTCAAACAAAGCACAATTTATTATTAAAAAAACAGATGGGAATACTGAAAATGCATTCAAACAAAAACAACACACTCAAAATATCTGAATGAAATACAAGTTTTATGCAACACAATTACATCAATGGCCTTAGATCTTTAAAAAACTTCATAAAGATGCTACAAAAAAATTTAATGGAAATTTAAAGACAAGGAATCTATACTACACTCTCTTTTGTTGGAAAATATGAACTACATTAACACTGTGCTTCATGTTCTAAAGAATATAACGGCCTCTCTTCCTTAATCACATTTTTTGACATTTCCTCCGTCAATCATAATCAAATCAGGAAAAAACAATTATTTGATTACTGTGTCTGCCCAACAAAGTAGCAAACTTAACTACATAAACACTACTCACTGCTGACTGAACAGTTAAATTTTATCTTGCTCCTCTTCATAACAGGCCAAATGAAAATCTTAACCTAACAAATGTTGGCCATGCATCCATGAGAGGATAAACCCACCTCAGAGTGCTTTTGCTTATAGATGCAGCTCTAAAAAACAGAGAAATTAAGCTGAGTTAACAGTTGGAGACTTGCAACCATGTTTTATAAGCATAAATTAGATTTTTAAAAAATTATATATGCTACATGATATTATAAAGAGGGCATATCAGACAGAAGTTATTTTTAATCTGTGGTGATTAAAATAACTTGTTTTCATTTTGGGGCATATTTGGTGTTTTATTTTATAGAAGATAATTTTTATGTTTATCAATTTCCATAGTTAGTAAAATGAAAACATAGCAAACATATTTATTCCTAAAGCCTTGAGGTCTTCCTGACTTTGCCAGCTGCAAGAGAAACTCACTCCAGGCAAAAAGCTGAAGTGCTTTTAAATGTAAAATGTGCTCGCTTTCACATGAGCAAGCAGCCTGCAGGTATAAAATGCCTGCCACAGATTCAAAAGATAATGGTGGGATTTCAAGCTCTCTTTACAGAATATTTGTAACTAAATTTGTTGATCAGAGGACCACTGAATATAATAACAAACAGTATTATAATATACAATAGACACAGATATGAGATCTGACAACAGGATGCCATTTTCTTGCTTACTTTTTTTTAAATTAAAAAATGTAACCTTTTCCTCTTATAGCTGACCCATGTTGGATAATTTCTATTTAGTGAAAATGCAGAAAAAGGGGTGGGGAAATGACAGAATAATGATATCACATGGCTTAAAGCATGCTTTTGGCCTGAAAGCATTAGGATATTACAAGAGTTGCCACCCTCACCGAGCACTGTTGGCTTGGACGGAGTGGTTCTGAAAGCCGTTACCATGTAGATTTCAGTCTACATAAAAGCAGACTGAGTGGCACCATATCTGAGGAGACAGAATAGATAAAAGCCTAAAAGGTTTCTAACTTAGTTAAGAATCTCTAAAAAGATCTAATCTTTCTAGTAAACAAATGGAGGCAGAGAGGTAGCAGAGAGAATGTACAGCCATTAAATACTGACAGATGCTCCTGAGTTTCTATGTTCAAGACTTCAACATCACATGATACTTAATTTCGAGTTCTGCATCACTGAAAGACTTTAGTCTATAAAAGTGTAAGAAAAACTTCTATATCATTAAAAGCTCTTTTAATTGTCAGTGTACCACAGACATTTTTAATATACACATCCATAGATGTGTATAGATTGCATAGATGTTTCATAGATTTCACCTACCTGAAGGACTTTGGTTTTATCTTAAGCTCCAGGAAGAAGGTACTCCAAGGTTTTCACAAGCATTCATTATTCTTATTCAAACTTCAGACTTCTTCATTTTTTAAGTTGTATTTTTAACATATATATAGTTAGTTGAAGGAAAGAAGAGCCTTTGGTATTTATGGCATTTTGTTCACTAATACTGCGAGAGACACCAGGAACTAGTAGCTATGGTTGCAAATCAGAATGTTCCAAGAATCAATTCATTGCATAAGTCCTGTTAAACGCAAATGCTAGAACTATTTCACCTATAATTTCTTGTCTTTTTTATTTAGCAGATATGAAAAAAATCAAGAAACCCTAATCACTGCCAGAAAATTACCAAGTAATTAATCATTAATAAATCCAAGCATTTATATAATTCCTTTAAAACTGGATAAAGAATGAAAACACACATTAAAAAAAAAAATAGTCCACAAGTAAACTGCTAAAAATATTTAACGAAGTTGTAAATTTAATTAACAGTTTGGAATATATGCCTTTATTTCTGAATATTAAATATTCTCCTACTCATTTTTCAGACCTAATGTTGCATTGCTCTGGGGAATGGTTTTCCCCCCCACAGAGACCCCTGTAGCTGTAACCATGTTAGTCTGACCCTTCCTTCCTTTCTGGACCCAATCGGCTGAGAGCCAACTGTCCCTTCCCGAACAGGAGGGTAGAAAAAGCCATGCTCCTCCATTGTTCACTCTCTTGACCACGCTCTTTCCTCTCTTGTCCACTCTCTTTCCCTCTTCCTCCTATGGAATAAAAGTTTTTGACCACATCAGGGTAAAGCCTCTTTTGGAATCTTTTGCCTTAACCCTGTAATATTTTCCCCCAAAGCTCTCTCAGATCTAGGCTAGCCTTATAAGTCCAGAGGGCTGTGGGAGAAAGTATTAACAACCTAATGCTGGGAAACATCAATAAGTAATGACTCTCCCAGGTAGAAATAAGCTACATGTGTGAGTGTGTGGTTCACTACACTAAAATCTCAGGGTTACTTACATATGACTGAAGCATGAATTCCAAAGAAGATGAAATGTCTTTCACTATTGATGAGAAGGATAGCACGCGATTTTATTCAGGGTCCTCTCTATGCACTTTTACTATTCAAGCAGTATATTTAATCCTTGCATGCTTCAAGAAGTCCAAGACACACAGCTGGAAACTAAGCAGCTAGATAGAAACAGTAAAATATCAAAGGTAGACTCAGGTTAGGTCATAATCTTCTATAGGAGATCTTTACAATATGTAAGAAAAAAAAATCTACTAGATCAACATTTTTCACTGACTTCAGTGGGACAGCATTTCATCCTGAAAAATTAACATTAGAGGAATATACAGTTCACTGGTTAGGTAGCCCAAGTTCTATACAGAGATCAATTCCCCTTTGGCTACCATTCCCTGTTAGACATGCCTCCTAGCCAAGCCATCAGTAAAAATGTATGAAATACTTTATTTACTCTGCCCAAACTGCCAAACTGTATCTCTTTTCCCAAACCTGCCCTAATTAGCATCATCTTCCTAAAAGAGCCAATCCACACCACACCAAATAAATTTAAATTTGTATTTTAAAACTGATCTCACACACCCCTTAGATCATTACAAAAAAAAAAAAAATAAACACACTGAGTATTTCTTCATTAGAGACCACAAAATTTATTCTGATCTAAATGAAAATATGGAAGAAGTAAAATAGGAATATGTCTACTAAGAGTGAAATTTGTATGACTTAAGATAGCAGTAAATTATCCACATAGCCATGGAAAACATTGTCCTGGCAAACTTAAAATTGAGGAATTTAATTCATTCCAAATAAGGATACACAGTTGCTATGTTGTCAATAAATTCTAAGGGAATCTGAGTGGAGCTGTGTATTTTCCCAGAGTTATTTTTAGCTATCATCAAAAAAGGC
Organism: Vidua chalybeata; assembly: GCF_026979565.1. Classification (NCBI taxonomy): domain Eukaryota; kingdom Metazoa; phylum Chordata; class Aves; order Passeriformes; family Viduidae; genus Vidua; species Vidua chalybeata. Next base: position 45,926,217 of record NC_071534.1, read on the forward strand.
CATTACTTAGACTGTCAGGCTAGTAAAGGCAACAAAACATGGAGGAGGAGAGCATGGAAACATCACCCTCCCTAACGTGAGCCCTGCGCTGTGTAATGAAATAGTCTGGCACATCATGGGGCCAGGCTTTTGTGGTTGTTTTCCTCTAGTCTATCCATAGTCCATGCAGAGAGATGCTGAGCAGTCTGTGAGTTGCCTGGTGATCATGGACAAAGTGAAGCACCTCTTTAAGTTCTTTTCTTATCAATGTCCCTACATTGTGCAAAGGTGTGGGGTACAAACATCTGACATTTGCAGAGGCTGGGATACTGGCAAGAACAGCTGGCTTGTTGCTGGGGCAGTGAGTTCACATAAAAGATGCCATAGTGCCAGTGGGTAGGAGAGGGAGGACAGGGAACAGCAGCTGTTCTGCTTCAGCAAAATTTTACAATTCATTAGATGAATGCAAAAAGAAAGCATTTTATCTTTGCTCTCAAGGGGGCAAAAGTCAATTCTTCCAACACTGCTGAGCAGCTCTAAGATGTGGCATACCTAAACTAATGAAGTCAAGAAAACTGTTGCATTTTTTAAAAACCACATTATCTACACTTAGTTGGTGATACTTTGTATCACTTCATAATTAGAGACCTATAAAATCTCCATTAAATTCACACCAGTAAACATTTCTTTGAACTGAGGGAAATAAAGCTTTTTGATGTATGGTATTCTCAGCATTTATCACAAATATTAGAAAGATATTCAGTAAATTAGATTACAAAAGAGTAGTAATTCCACAAGAATCAAAGTAAGAGGGTGTTAAATTGCCTCAGACCAATAAAGGCAAAATGATGGCAGAATCAATTAAAAATATATTAAACAAATGTATTTAAGGTATTTAGGGCAGCAACCCACCTTCATTTTAGTGTATATTGCCTTGGGCTTTATAAGCTTGCTAGTTTTACATCAGATATAGTGAGATATAAAGAGAGAAACTACAGTCATTGACCTATGGATACCAATATAGGCTAGAAAATAAAACCAGCAAAAAACAAAAAACCCATAAAGTATATTATACACTTTTTGGAGGGGATAGAATTTTTCTTTAGAATCTCTTTACACCTTTTGTCTAACCACAAAACATTGACTTTAAGAAAGTCTTCTCTAAATAAGAAGCACCAAAATGCCTGTTTCCTAAAGCAATGAATATTTAAAATGTTCCTGGAAGGTCCTGATCAATGACAGGGATCATTTGCAAGTGTCACATCTTTCCCAGTCTCTTCTGCATTACAGACTATGGAACCTTATCTTTTAATTGCTCTGTGCTGAAAAAAGGCCTTATGACAAGCACAATGATCCATTCAGAGGGCGCTAGCTATAAAACAGTAAGAACAAAGAGGACTGGAGGACTTAGGAAACCTGAATTGGTTTTTTTCTCCTTTTTTTTTTTTTTTTTTTTTTTTTTTTTTTTTTTTTTTTTTTTTTTTTTTTGTGATTGGGGCACAGAAAACCTTTGGTTTTGCATTTTTCTTGTACAGACAGAGACAGATGTTTTAATTTCCTGGAGGATGTTAAGTCCATTAACTCATCTTCATTGTACCACAGTCACAAGCTACAGAATTTAAAAATTCTGGCACATCTTTCCCTGATATGCTCTCTCCCTTAAAATATTCAAGACATACAAGTTGGAACATTAAGAGTTAGTGCAAAGGGAATACCTGGAATCAAAAGGCTCCTCACATACATTTTCATGGTATCAACAACAGATGGCAACATCTAGTTTCCAAATTCTCATTTATATGAAATTTGAGGAGTTATTTTACTCTTTTTTTAAGCAAAATAACATGACATTTAAAAATCAAAGCAAAAATCACAGATAAAGATATTATTTGCAAATGTATGAAGATACATAATTATTTACAGAAGCACATATGCATTCAATCAGTAAAGGTCCCGTGACTTTATCCAGTAACAGTATATCTGTAAAATCATGATATTGAACACTGAATGCACAACCTTCACAAGGACGTATTTACAAACAATTTAGTTACGTTGTTTTTATTAAATGTGTGGAGGGAAAAAACAGTCAGTTAAACAACTGGTATATTTCACAAGCTGGAAAAGAGGACGTATTTGAGAGAGACACAAGTATAAATGCAAATATTAGAATTTAAAACAGAAAATTCCAACATGAAAATAAAATAAGAAAGACTTAAGCTAGAGTCAACATAAGACTTTCCAGTTTTCTTGAGAGGGAATATGACAATCTCCAAGGACATAGCTCACTGCACCCTTCTTTCTACCCCTTCTCTTACAAAAATATAAAGAAACTCCTACCCAAAAAGTCCTAATATATTCCAGTAGTTAATCCTTATCAAAGATAAGGTTATAGCTGAAGTCAGTGTGTGTTATGCCATAGAGGTTTTCAGCAAGCTACGTAAAGAGCTGTGGCTGATGCAGTGGCATGACAGCCACAGGCTCAGCTGCCAGCTACATCTCTCCAGTTCAGGAATGGACACACTGGGAGTCAGTCACAGAACACTGATGTCTTCAGGGTAATGTGTGCCCAAACATTGCTGTACCACTGAGCTGGCTATTACACAGGGCAACAAAAGTTTCATTTCTAGCACAAGACAACCATTTAGCTCTTCCATCTAAACATCAAGGAGTGCAATTGCAAGACAGAATGGGGTATACACTCTATTGCAGATAACAATCCAAGGTACTATGATATGTACTGAAGAAAATGGTTTCCTTGCCACTTAATGTATACACATTGAACCACTGAATTGCAGGGTATATCCTGCTTCTTACTGATAGAAGAAGGAAGTAAGCCCTTTTTTAGTGTAAAAATATTTTTCCTTCTTGTTCGAAAAGTGAATATTTTTTAATTAAAGTAAAATAAATTAAAAGTATAAAGTAAAATAAAGTAAAAGTGTAAATTTGAAAAATTGCCCTCAAATACTTCAAAAGAAGTAGTAGATTTTGATTTGGTTTAATAACTTCAAAAGAATATGTATAAAACATGCTATAATTTAAAAACAACTCTGCAATAAAATATATATATTCATTGCATATATATAATTCAGTTTCCCAGGTGCAAGTATTGCAACAAAATGTTTTATCACTGATTGCTGCTCTAATAATATACCAAATGCCAGCTTGGAAATTAAATATTCACAAGAATACAATTAAATTTAAACTCTCACTCCCAAAATAAATCATAAAAAAACACCCCTGTGATAAATAAAAGAAAACAGTATTCCTGCTGCCTTTGTCCAGTTCTTTTTTTTTCCCCATATGGTATCCTATTTGTCATATGGAGGTTGCAAAAATACCCTTTAAGAGAATAAATTAGAAATGAAGCATAAACAATAAAGCCTGCTCAGCAGTCATGTTTTCCAGTGCTCTGTAGGGTAGCTGCAGGAATTTTCCATGCTGTGAGTGTTAATGAGACCCTTCATGGGCAGCATTAATGCATAAAAGCAATCACCTATAATTCACCTTTTCAAATCTATACTTCTTGAATTCAGCAACTAGAAGCAAAAGAGATAGAATAATGCAAATACTATCCCCATTTACTGATATACAACCATTAGCCAGAAAGGGGTTGACAACAGAAAACTGATGACCAGACATAAATGCTTCAATAATCATGACCACGGTCCAGAAGCACTTTTCAAGACTACAAAACTGTCCCTAAACATATGGTTTTCCTGATAGAAGAAAACATACTTACAGGAATTATTTATTAGTTAAAACTGGCTGGATTCAAGATACTTAGGCACTTAGAACAGAATGGGTATCTGACCAAAGTCTGTAATGAAAGCAATCTGGCATGAAAGAAACACACAAATTTTATACAGTTTATTTCCAAGTTGACACTTATATTTTATAACATTTATTTAAATCAAATTGTGGAAAAATTCAAATTTTCAACATGGATACCAGTAAAGTTCTAGTTAACAGTTGCCAGCATGAGGCAATTGTCACTAACCAATATCTCACACAAGTTTCCAAGCCAGGCACTGGACTTCAGACAAGGACAGCTTCACCAAATGGTGAAGATCTTCAAGCTTTTGGTACAAAGTCTCTCATCTCTATTTCATTTCTGAATGGCCAACGCATGGGCAAAGAAATGAGAGGGATCTGTGAGCCTTTAGTATTTGATAAACTTTGAAAGTGAAAGAATAGTTCATTCTGCCAAATGCACTATTTTCTAAATTTAGTGACAGAAACACAAAGCAATAGTATACCTGATAGCTATCTTGCACTCTGATCCCAGTTCAAAGTGATTTCTCTGTTCCAGGTACTGGGAAGTTTCTATGCAATTTAAATAAATACCCAGAAATGAGATTAATTTCTTCAAAAAAGATCCAATTCTTCTACAAAATGAACATTGATTTTTGGCAGAAGCTTGCTGTGGGTCATCCGTTCACAGCTGCATTTCTTCTTCTGATGAAGCAAACTAACTCTTGGGTTTCCCATTACCATCACATGTTCAGGCAGGTCATCCCTTATCAATGATTTTTTTTTTTTTTTTTTTTTAACAGTGCTATCCATTGTCAGGTAAAAATATTTTTTGAATAGTACTACCTCCTGGATGAGGCCAAGATCTGCATTTCGGCTGCAGATCTAAACTGAACATAGCAAATATCAAAGATAAGCCTCAAAGCCAGCTTTGCTGGTGGTTAGTTATGGCCCTTCCCTACTCTTTTTCTGGTTTTGATGCCCATCAGGCCCATTACTGAGAAATTTCAGCATGCTAAGTTATCAAAGGCACTTTTATTTTGGTGGCCAGGTTAGCTTCCTGATGCCTTAGTGTGCTGCAAGAGCTCATTCAGCATCTAATGTGAACTGAAGCATTTGAAAGGGAGTAGCAAGTGAATAGGATAATGTTGCATCCTGGACTTTGGGTTTAGATCAGGGTTCTGTGTTAGCAGATTCTGCATACCCCCATTTTCCCCTGTGTATCCCCTGGGTTTTCCCCCCTGCGGTAGTCGGTTCCAGGGTTGCCTTACCATGTGGGCCTGGCTCCCATCCCCTCTGTCTCTTCCTGTGGGTCCTTCCCCGCCCTTACCCCTCCCCTGCAGCCGGGGCCGCCCCGGGCCCCCGGCACCGCCCCTGCCGTGACCCTATTGGCTCCCCCGGGCCCCGGCACCGCCCCTGCCGTGACCCTATTGGCTCCCCCGGGCCCCGGCACCGCCCCTGCCGTGCCCCTATTGGCTCCCCCGGGCCCCGGGACCGCCCCAGGCCCCGGTGCCGTCCCTTACTGCGTCCCTATTGGCTTCCCCAGACCACGTGACACCCCCCGCTCCACCCCCCCCCATAAAAGCCCCACAAGGCCGGGGCCAGGCAGCCATATTCCCCCACATAGAAGCTGGGAACACGCCAATAAAATGCTCTCAGCTCCTGCTGCGGGGAATTTGATCCTTTCTTCACCCCCTTTATCGAGGTCCCTCGCGCGCAGCAGTAGAAATGGCCGACCCACCTTCCCGGAGCACGCGGCACCCGGGAACAGTGGCGGGACTGGGATCGGAGGAGCCGCGGTGCCCCGCCGGACATAGCAGCTGCTCTGGAGCCCGGAGAGACAGCAGAACGCCGCAGGGTAAAGGAAGGCAGTGGCCAGCAGTCATAGGGTTTTGACTACTACGACACTTATTTACACAATGAAATCCACTTCCTGAGCACATTTCATTTTCATAGAAGTGAAAAACCACTTGCTTTACATGATATATTTTCATCCTTAAATAAAATTCCTTCATAAAGACTTATGCAAACACATAACGTAAAAAGAAGAAATGCACCTCATTAATAGCTCTTCCTAAAACCAAAACATGGTGGTGGAAAAATTTGAGAATGGCAATTTATATGAGATGAATGATTTATAAATGTGACTTGCTAGAAGAGAGTGGGACTGGGAGGGAGCATCATCGATTTCCATCTAAGACTAGAATTCATTTTGCTTCCAGTTTTATAGTGGAAAATCACTAGGAAGGAATCACATACTGACATTTGGTAGTTTCAGTGAGCAGTTCATATAACTGAAAGATTATTTCCTCTCATGTTAATTCTATCAAATAACTTATGAAAAAAGTAAATTCTACCAATGTTCATGTACCCAAACAGCAGTAGCTGAACTGCAGTTTTCAAAGCCAGAAGGCTTTATACACTATCCTAGTGGCATGTTACAACACTGCATCAATTAGTATTGTAATCTATATCATTTACTACATCTTCCTCACTTACATTTTTTTATATATCTCTCTCTCCTTCTCTCTACTTTTAATGAAAAAGTGAAATACTGCTAGTTCCTGCCAGACAGGAAATTAGCCCAACACTAAGGACAAGGAAAATTGCACTAACACTTACTAAAAAGAACATAGCTATTTTCTGAGTTTTGCTTATTGCTTTTCTACTGTGCTGCATAGACATTTGACTAAACCAATAAATAAAATTTAAAAACAACCTCATCCAGAGGACAGAAAACACAAATACCCAGCAAAGTCAAGGGAAAAAAGTCTCACAATGTTTAAATTTAGACATGTCTGCTACAAACTTACACTTCAAAACAACTTTGAACTAGTGTCAACATCAGTAGTAGAACTGTTATTACCATGAGAAGCTCATTGCCTCAGAATGTTTTATAGACCAAAAGTCTTAAGAGGTAGTAAAGTGGTGTTATGGTTTGACACTGGTGCAATGCCAGTGCCCCCATGAAAATGCACCTTCTCTAAATAAATTAATTGCATCTCTGTGAGATGCAATCAGGAACAGTGTTGCATCCCGGAGTTTGGGTTTAGATGAGGGTTTTTAATTTATGTTAAAATAAGTCAAGTTCTGTAATCCCGCGTTTCCCCCGCGTTGTTCCCCCCCGCGGTTTCTGGCCCCATGTTGCCTGTTGCCGGACCTTACCCCTGTGCCGCTCCTGTAACCACCCTGCTGTCCGGCCCCGGGAAACCCCGCTCTGGCTTGCTGTGGCTCGGTGCCTGCCCCTGCGGGGTTCTCTGGTTGGTCGCTGTTGCTGGCGTCACCGCCACGGCAGCCGCCCCTATTGGCCGGCAGGCCGTGGATCCTCTCGCCCCGCCCCTCCATAAAGCCCTATCCCGCCGGCAGTCAGACGCCATTTGCTCCCATGCGAGTGCCGGGAGCGGTCGCGTCTTTCCATCGAACTGCGCCGCGTGACCAATAAACCGTTCCTGCCAAGCACGGAGTAAATGGACAAATTCCTTCCTCTTTGCCGGGTCCCTAGCGCACGGCAACAGAAGCTGGCCAGCCCACGCGCCCGAGACACAGAGCCGTGTCCGGGAACCCGCGGCAGCAAACCCCGGCAGCACGTGGAAGCTACGCCACAGCCGGGCTCCCAAGAGCCGCGTGCAGCCAGGGAGAGCAAAAACCCACGCCGCAGAACAGAGCAGAGCAGGCCTAAGTTTAGAAATAAAGGAGAAAGAACTTTATCAAGCTACTATTATGATAAAGGACACACACAAAATCCAGAATTAAAACCTTCTAAAACATTCCTCTTCCCCCCATCCAAACTCTAACAAACTACAGTGAGATACAACTTGGACTTTCAGTCAAGTCATCACCTTTCAGATAATCAATATTCAGTCCTTCAAGTAAGAGAGGAGTCTCTCATGCACCATAGACCCCCCCCCCCCCCAGGAAACACAATTGTTACTTCTTGTGTTTCCATGTCACACATGGCACCGCCCAGAGAAAATCTGCCAGTGTGACACTCTCCTTTCCATGTCACAGGGCTCTCACCACCGTGCATGGACAGACTGCTCATAGGGCTCCTTTAAGGATGCTTTGCCAAGGACTAAAAGAAACAACAGTTTAGCTTTTCATTTTGGGACCACAGTCCCCCCTATTTCCCTCCTCCCCTGGGGCCGAGGGTCTCAAGAACAGAGATCTTCTTCTTGAAGACAGAGGGCACCACCACACCCTCCTCAACTCTTCTCTGTTCACTCCATTCCTGTGCAGGCAGTCGCTGAAGCAGGTCTCTTGGCTTACCATTGCATCTCCTTAAAAATGCAGTCTCTGTTGCAGGAGAAATTGGTTCGGTCTATAGCTAACAAGAAAAGTCCAGCTAAAAGCCGCTCCATCATCTCCTCCTACATAGAATTTCTTCTTCTAACATCTCAGGTCCCAGACTGTCACTCTTCTCTTTCAAATCAAGGAGAAGTAATATTTTACAAAGCTTTAATTTCTTAGGAAAGGGTTAAAAGTCTTGGACTCCCTGGACGGCTGAAATCTCTGTCCAGAACTCCAACTCCCAAGGCTGGGCACCTTCCCCTTCCCTTTTCTTTCTCCTCTGCTGGCAAATTCCAGGTGCCATCAGGCTCTCTGTCTCTTTTCCTCTGGGGGGAGGGTGGGGAACAAAAGCATCTCCATTTCTCTCTAACCCTCCATCCGCAGGAGGATGGCCCGGTTCCAGTCCCTTCACCCCTGGCCTACCTCTCCAAGGCCATGTGGCTTCCCCCTACCCCGCCCAGCCACAGGCTGTGCAGGGGAGGTCTGCACTGCACTCTGACTGGAACCAAAGAGACAGTTCCCCTGGGAGTTCTTGCTTTTAACCCCCTGTGTTCTCAGAGGCGTGTCCATGCCTTCAGTGGTCACTTCAGGTACCAATATCCAAACCTGACCACTGATTGGTTTGACCCCAACTTCTTGAAAAACTTCACTTCCATGTCAAACCATGACAAGTGGTCACCAGAATTGTTGGAGGGTGGATAATGAATTATTTGGAGGTATTAAAAAAAAAACAATACAAATGTAATTTGTGACTCAATCCCTGAAAGCCTATCTCTTGGAAGTGAGATTCTCCAGGGGAAGAAACACATGATGCTTCTTCCACGTGTTGAAGTTTGGGCAGATTGATGTTAATTTTTTTTTTTTTTCTTAAATACTGTTTATGTCTTTAGTCTGTTAAAAAAGTTCTTTATTTCTTAAAATTCATTTACTTGAAGGGAAAAAAGGTAAACCCCATAAAATGCAACATCTGCAATGCTTTCTGGTTATTTTATGTTGGGCTTTCATTGTTAGTGATATGGTACAAATAAATGGGGCATTCTGCTAGCAGTAGACTTTTTTCCCTTGTAACAGATTCAGTAGATAACGTTCCACATATTGTGACACCAAAAGCACTGGTGCTCTTCATCTATTGTAATATTGTTTCTAAGAATTATACTCAAACATCAAAGGCTGTTGTTCTCAACTCAAATTTTGCAGAGATATAAAGTGCTGTGGTAGATTAATCTCACTATGTCAAGTTATATACATGAATCATTAGTTCATATAATGGACATTTCTAAATATCAGCTTTCGGTGATGTGTGTGCTGATACTCTTTTTCTCCTTCTATTTACCCTGAATTTATTTGAACTCACTTACTGCTAATATGCCAAAATAAATAATTACACTAGAATCAGCAACTTTATGCTAAATTATATATCTATTTAATGTCAATGGAACTATATTTCTTGTGTTCCAAGAAAACATACTGGGATGAATTTCTCAGGATTTTACTCCTGGTATATAATATAAAGTTTATATTTTTTAATTACTTTTCATTTAAATTATGGCTTCTGTGACAGCCATGACCTAATATATTGTGTGTTTTTAATTGTCTACTTTGTCTCTTCAAGTAGAGTGAGTAAGATAAAATTATATGGAGCTAGGAAAATTGCGTGCCATCATAGTGGCCAAGTCAGCATTAAGGGACAGAAGGTCCCAAGGCAGAGCAAAGCATGCCAAGGGAGCAGGGCACAGGCAACCAGGCATCAGAGAAGAAAGAAAATTAATAAGGGTCAGAGATATTGATTCAAAATTTTCTTAATCTCAGAAAGTCAAGGAGTATTGAAACCAACAATGAATGAAGGACCTACTTGCTGTACATGGAAAGAGTAATATTGAAACCTTGTTTATATTGTTTTGCATAAGCTAGCTATGTAGTGTGTTTGGGTTATTTTTTTCTCTATCAATAAAATAATTACCCAGTATATGCTGGATTTATGAGTTTAAAAACATTTTGGTCTTTTTCAGGAGCACCTTATAAAGAGAAGGTCAAGGCAGATTCTCTTCAAAGCTCTTGCCTTCTCAGGGAAGCACAAGAGCTCACTAGATTTCTGCATCAAGCTCCATTTTATTAATATTTCAATATTATATTTTTATACTTTTTGTAGATTTACAGTTACTAGATTTGCACAATTTATGGAAATGTGCTTTATATAGGGATTTAGAAAAATATATAAAGATAATTTTATAGGTCTGTAAAAGTCTTGAGGTAGATGAGAAAACACTTCTTTAATTTATTTGACACCTAATATTTGTGCCAGCTACTTACCATGGAGCATGATTTTCAGTTTATATTAAATTTTCTCTTTGTGCAGAATTTGTCCAGTAGGGATTATGCCTCTATCTGATTGACTGGATCACAGCTGAATGACAAGAAAAGATAACATATATTCATCCAAATTTCTATTATATTCAAATGAAGTATTATAAAAAGTTATTACTATGAGTAAGATTATGATTACTCTTCCCAGACAAGATAGCATTCAGATGGAGAAGACATAATACAAATGCCACTTGGAAGCTAAAGACGTAACACATACCACTGAAAAATACATAGCAAATGACAGCACCTCACAATTACTATAAAGTATACCTGTCTGGTGTTCACTGGATAACTAGAGCAAAGTAGGAGTACAGGTCAACTTCTTAGCTCTAAAGGAAGAGTTTACTCTAGCAATCTTCAAAGTGAATCTACAAGGGCATAATCTGGGAAAATAGGTTAAGAACAGGCAGTATTACTATATTTAGGCACAAAGGAAATCTAAGAATATGCACACATGTGAATCACAACAGAGACCAATGTCAAAAATGAATTAAAGTGAATGAACACACAGATAGAATAAATGGTTTTTGTCAGGTGAAACGACTGAGAACTAGAATGATCAGAAATCTCTAAAAATTACTTCTGTAACAGACTACTCTACTCCATAAGTTAGAAGGACAAATAATATTTTTTTCCATCATTTCTATTAATGGTAGAAAGTGCTAAAAAGGGGAATAATTTACCTATCACACCAAAGTTTTGTGAACTGTGTTTATTGTTCAATATGCACAATATGTTCAAAATGCTCAGAAATGAAAAACAGCTGCCTATGCATTCATAGTTATTAAAATGCTTTTAACAGACTGAAATAACAAAATAGTTTTGAAGGCTCTCTGGTCAGATGACCAGACATTCTAGTTTTGTGGTCAGCCTCATGCATTTATCTGCAGATTTTGGTTCTGGTTTTCTTTTCATCCCTCTTATCCTTGTATTTTCCTAATAGTTCTTTAATTCAGCTGATTTGGTGTCCAGCTCTAACAGAGTAAGAGAGTAACAGAGTAAGTTATCACACAATTACAAAATTTTTCCTGTCTGTCCACTAGTCCCCTAGCCAATCTGTAAGGAAAAAAATCATCCTACCAATTCCACTGCAGTTTAGTTTAAGCAAATAAGGATTGTTCACCTAAACTAGCATCCTGTCTGACAACAGCCAAAAATGTTTATTGAAAAGCATAAGAGGATAGCTGTGTATTCAAACTACCCTAGAAAATTTTTGTAGCTTTGGGCAATTTTCAGTCTGAAGAAACCTAAGCCAAAAGTGACACATCAATAGACAGATAGATAGATAGATAGCATTTGATTAATGAAGTAAAAAAGGAATCAACTCGTATATGATTGCATTGCCTACCTTCACAGATCTAACAGATCTACCTGTCTGAAAATTTTCCTTTAATTTGTTGAACAATGTTCACCTAATTTAGCAGAGAAGTAAGAAATGTCAATGTATTGCATTTCACGGTGTTAAGCTTTTGCAAATATAGGAAAATCAGCAGAAGGGGAGACACTGAAATTAAATACCCTCATGGGAGAAGACTATAGAATAACTAGAATAATTCTGTGTTCCACATGGATTTTGCTGGGGCCAGAGGAGCTATGTCATAGCTCCTCCCCTTTGGTTGGAACTCCCAGCATGGTGGTGGGCATTACATAATGTGTTAGATGGAAATTAGAAGTATTATAGTGGTTACAAAGCAGTGGCAATCAGGGAAAGACAGGGAGTTACTGCTGTGGGAGATGGCAGAGAAAAGAATTTAGAATACTGCCAAGGAAAAGGATAATGTGGGAAAACAGGGAGGAAGCTGAGATGCCTAGAGGGATATATTGTAACTTTGCAAGAAACCTGGCTTCTAGCTCTGTGTGACATCTGAGTGCAAAAACCCCCAAATATCTTCCATTTAGTTCAAAGTTGAAAAGTAGAAGATACCAGTGTTGAAAGAAGAAGGGAAATACAGCAAAATACAATGTAGCAATGGCAAAATGGAGAAGGCAAGTCTATACAGTAAGACAGTTTGAAAGACACATTCCTCTACTATTTGAACAAAAAGTCCACAAATTTAAGTAGATGTAAAAGTGTTTAAAAGGTAGATTCTTCAAATTCAAGTTTTAGCCCTACTTCCTGACAATTTTCAGAATAACAAAAAAAAAACTCAAAAGCCTTAAATACCAGCCAAAATAACTATTTTTCCCATATTCTGTTGTTAAACAGCTTCCTGTCTTCCCCACCATAAAACACAATTGTAGCCATAACTGGCTCTTCTGCCCACTCCTGGAAATTGTGTGGCTCCTACATACTGTCAGACCATTCTTAACATATTTATTGCCAGCTTTCAGTACCATAGAGAACCTGGGAAACCCAAGGTTGAAGTGGAAGCAAAAAATGTTGTTCACTCCAAAAGTCAGAATTTGGATAGAAACTTCTTGATGGGCATTGCCTGTCAAAGATATGAGAGGCTTGCAGCTGAAAAAAAGAGAGCACAGACCCTCTGCTTTGACAATCCGAAAGTTATGCATGTCGCAGTGCTTTTTCTAGAGCATTCATAAAAACAGGTTAAGAAATGGACAATCAATTAATTGAAAAAGCACCTTGCAGGAAAGGATACTCATCCTGTCTCTCCAGACACAAAGAATCAAAGTTTGCTATCATTACCATAGGCAGTCTTGTCCCTTAGATGTGGACAGAATTTCTGACAACAGACAATATTTTCCAGCTCTACTAATGTCTAAATTTTTCCTCATATTATGCTGCACAACTGTAGGTACTATCCGTAGCCCTGTCACTATTGTTGTCGTAGCTTCTTAGCCAACAATTGATTCCACACCTTGTAGCCCAAACTGTTCCATACGATTTTTACATTTTGACCATTGTTTTCAGCCTGCTATTTCATTTCATGCAAACCTGCACTGACCTTTAAATTCATCAAGAGAATAAACAAAGTATTAAGCCATAAGTCACTGCACTGTTCTTTCTAATACATAATTTTGTGAATCACTTCAAACTGTGGGGGTTTTTACCATTAGCAGCATATATCCAAAAGCCAAGAAGGCCAGAATTTTGAGAGTATAATCTGACTCCCCTTAAAGGTGCTTAAGTTTCAGAAAATGATGCTTTCATAGTAAGCATGCCCATAATCCTTCATATCATGAAAGCATTATCTCAAAATTCTCACTTCATAAATAACATTCTGTACCTAATGAGATACTTACTTTGCTTTTAACTACTCATAAGTTGTATTTTGACCTATTCATAGTATTACACCTAGTTTACTAAAGGACTTCAGCAGTAAGAACAAAGCTGTGGGTTCCAATAAGAAGCAACTCAAATTTGGAATATCAGCTAATGAAAATGCTTGCGGATTTTACATGATAACATTAAATATTATCACCAATTTCATTTCAAAACACATCTAATAATCCATATTAAGAAAAGAAATCTGACAGAACATTTTAGTCACATTTTTTGAGGTTCAATAGATACAGATGATAAATTTTAGATATCTTTGCTTCCTCTTTAAGGAACCATGAGTATTTGAGTACTGAAATCATTTAAATATTTTTTTTTTATCACAAAGAGGCTATTTTTCTAGCCAGTACTTCTTAAAACAAAACAGTATTTAACATTTTTCATGGGTTAAAATATTTTTAAACACACAGAGTAAATAATTCAAAAATTTAAACTTGCTATTACATGCATATCAAAGGTGCTTTTCTTACAACTGTCTGTTTGAGCTTATTTACTGTGATTTTAAATGATACAGACAGGAGGAACTGAAATCTCATTATTACCTATGGAATATCTGCTGCATTCTGGAACTCTGTCTTTTATCTGACAGCTCCTACTGCTCATCTTGTACAAACTGGGCTGACAGAAAACCAACTGATCCTAAAGATTAATTTCATGACATCATGTTTTTACAAGTTAAAAGACACAAAAGACAGTTTCTAAGATCTTCTGATAATACAAAATGAATCCTGTACTAATCAATGATAAGAGATTCAACAATTTAACAGATTTTTTGATAAGATTTTTCTTCACCTTTAGCCAAATAAAAAAGCACCTTTACATAATTCAAGCCATTACTTAGTTGGTTTTAAATGATACCTCTCTTTTGTATGCTTTCTCATTGTATTAAAAGAAAAGTAATTTTATTCAAAAACAATACATATATCATAGACAGCTAGATTTCATAGTGAAAAGAAAAGAAATACAATATAGGCTAACTAATAGTACAAACTTCCAGTTTCTGGGTATTTGTTGCACATTCAGAACACAGTTTTCTTTAAATTTGTCTTCCTATATTGCTATTTACAGATAATAAGAGTTTTTAAAAGAAGGTGCTTGTATGTTTTACAAGCCGAAGAATAAGGTCCCATTGAAGAAAAACTGGTGATGCTGTTCTATTCATTGGAAAAATGGACCCTTTCTGCTTTTCATGTTATGTGGTACACAAGCAGATCAAAAAGAATTTTGCGGTTTTCCTTTGGTCATTTTATATACACCAGAATATTTTATAATGTGTAGTTTTCAATGACATTATTTGAATGCCTGAAAGAGAAGACTTCTGCCTACTCAAGCAGTTTTGTTGGGCTGACCTGCCCAAATTGCCAGGGGATCACAGAAGCCACCCTATCGCTCCCCTCCTTAGATGAACAAGGGAGAGAAAATACAATGAAAGGCTCAGGGGCTGAGATAAGGACAGGGAGAGATCACTAACCAAATACAAAACAGTCAAAATAGACTCAACATGGGGAAATTTATTTATTTTGTTACCAATCAAATCAAAGTAGAATAATGGGAAGTAAAACCAATTCTTAAAACACCTTTCTTCTACCTCTCCCATCTTCCTAGACTTTCTCTATCAGCTTCCTGGAATGATATTCTCTATCAACTCCTCTCCAGTGGTGCAGGGGGACCACAAATGGAGGCTGCAGTCAGTTTATCAGACATTGTCTCTGCCACTCCTTCCTCTTCTGGGTGATGACTCCTCACACTCTTCTGCACTAGTGTGTGTCCCTTCCATGGAGTGCACTCCTTCGGAGACACACTGCTCCACTGTGGGTCTCCCACTGGGTCACAAGGCCTCCCAGAACACCTGATCCAGCATGGGCTCCTCTCCATGGATCTAACCAGGAGCCTCCTCCAGCACAGGCCTCCCAGAGGGTCAAAGACTCCTTCAGTCGGACCTGCTCCAGTGGGGGGTCCTCCATGGGCTACAGGTGGATGTGTGCTCCACTATGGACCTCCGTGGCTGCAGAGGGACAGCCTGACTCACCAGGGTCTGCACCATGAGCTGCAGGGGAAGGAACCTCTGCTCTGACACCTTGAGCACCTCCTCCTCCTTCTTCACTTACCTGGGTGCCTGCAGAGTTGCTTCTCTCACACAATCTTGCAACCTTCTCCAGCTGAATTTTTTTCCCCTTAAACCTGTTATCCCAGAAACACTATCACTACCATGGATTAGCCTTGGCCAGCAGCAGGCCCATCTTGGAGTCAGCTGGCATGGGGGAAGCTTCTTGCACCTTTTCTCAGAAGCTATCCCTGTAGCCCCCCTGCTACCAAAACCTGGTCATGCAAACTCAATTCAGTGGTAGGTGTCTGATCACTGGTGTCAAAAAGAACTCTTGCTGGTGTCAGATGACACATATTTTTATTCTTAACTTCCTGTGCTTTTCTCTCTTTCAAACAAAGAGAAATGTTTGTCCTCTGGACCTCATTCTTCTTCCTTTCATACCAATAGTGGGCAGTTCGTACACAATGGTTGATGCTTTTCCATTATCTGCTCCATCTAAATCAGTGTCCACCTACCCATCGCTGTCCCGTTTCTTTCCTTGTTTGTCAACAAATTTTCATTATAGCTCAGTCAAGGTATGTGGGTACTCAAAGAGTTAAAAATATTCAATGGATTAATTCAGCTAGTGGTATTAATGACTGTATTAATTTCAGGAGCCCTCACCTTACACATAAACCCCTTGCAAGACATAAAATGTCACTAGTCTATCCTTTAAGTAATCCAGCTCCATCAGGAAAGAGGATAGTAGTTTTAATAAAATGGGACTCATAAGTTTTTATTACTTTTACAGTGAATGCTTTTTAATTTTATTGGCTCTTCGAAGGAGTAATTTAGTTTCTCTATTTAAACATGACTTTTTATCCTTCACAACTTGCAGGTTTCAATGTTATGCTTCTAATATTATAAATAATGCAGACACTAAGGTTTTAATAAAGATATGAAGTCCTTTTCACTGATATATACAATCTACGATTATGAAAATTACAGGAAAAGAAAAAAATAATCACTTTTCTAGGCTGATAGAGCTAACAGCATTTTTGAGAATGGATGAATGTAAGCATTATAAAATGGCTATCAGTGATCACATTAAGTAATACATATTCTTACATATTAATTTCAGTGCTTCTCTCACTCTTTGAATTTGCATGGAAAAAGAATTCAAATATGTTCTCTACATATTAATATCATGGCCCTAACTGACATCAGTGAGTGTTACCATCAGATCACAGAATGGAAAGATGGGACATCAACATTTTTCTGATACTGATTTCAAAGGGAAGAAAAAAATTAATCTTTCATTCTATGCTTTTTTTTTCTTAAATAGTTAATATTTTTAAATTTCTGATGCTTTTTCCTGAAATGCTGTCTAACTTTTTTTTCTACAGTTTTAGAGTAGACAGGAAAGACATACTCTGATATCATAAAATTGTGTTTTGCTCTTCTCTGATTATATCTGTGACTGGGAAAATGAGAAAAGATCAGTGTTTATAGAACCATGAGAAATCTTTATTAAGTAATAAAATTCTGGCATCACCAACAAAAAATTGACCAAAGTACATTGGCAACCTGAAATTCTACTTATTAGTTTAGATGAGATGACAAAACTGTCCTGTTATAGAAACCACAAAAACTTTTTTTCCTCTTGCACTTTCCTGTTTATGAGAGTGACATGATATTAGCAAAGTGTTTATAATAAGATGAAGAAATGTTTACTAAGAGCTTAAGCTTTAGCTGTAAAAAATAAAAAACAACTTATTTTATTCATTTAGTTATAACTAAAGGGGTGATGTCACAAAGAAACATCAACTTGCAACAACTGCATGCATGCCACTATTTCTGCAGTACCGAGGTAGCAATAGACTAGCTAACTAAAGACAAAAATTAGACCTGCCTTTACAACTACACAAGTTATAATAGAGTTTGTCAATGGAAGCTGATACATCACTGCCTGTCACCTCTGAAATAACAGTGAGCAGTGGCTTGTGCAACTCCCATACAACACATCAGAATACTCTGGCATTCACATAGGGAACAAGAGCAGATAATAATTAAAAAATTCACAATATCTGGTTATATGAATAAATATAAAATAAAATGTACATTTAAAAAAATTATTAAGATCAAAATTTAGTAAAGCTTCCTTTTGGATGTGATATAGAAATCTCAAATTTCCTATTTACTTTTTTTTTTTTAACTGTAGCTGGCTGCAACAAATTTGAGGTTGCTAACATGTTAGCATTACTAAAATAATTAAGCTTGGGAGCAATAGAGTTTTTTTAAATTAGCTCTCTAAAAGGAAGTACCATTATAATCACCTAATTAGCCTTTGATGTAGCTTTATTCATAAATGCTGTAAACGTTCATTGCCTTACTACTGGGGGCTATGCCTCAGTTTATACAATCTGCAAGAAAATAAAGTTACTGTTATGCACTGAAGAACATGTGTGAACAGAAAATGTCAGAATGCTGAATGCCGCAATTTTAAGTCTGTTTTTTTTCCAAGACTTTATAAGGCTAAAAGAAATAAACCAGCTTGTCTATTTAAATTAGATATTTTAAAAATAGCTCTTTTTCAGTTTATGCAATTTACACTGTCTACACCTGACTCTTAAAGCCTAGCATAACACCACCTCTCAACTAAATGATTGAGCTATAAAACTGTTAATGAGTAGATTTGTCTTTTGAGATTTGTCTTATATTTAATAAATCAGTCCTTCAGCAAAACCACTTCTTTAAAAGACTTTTAGCAGCTTTTTAGAATTGTTGGTATATCTCCCCAGGCAAAAGAATGCTGGGCTGCAGTGTGAGACAGCACAGCCATCAAAGGGTATCAGCAGTGAAAATGCAGAACACATTAGCAGCAAGCCTGCTGCAGACTCAGTACCCAGCAAGGATGCTGGCCAAAACCAAAACATGTGCCAGCATGTTTTTATTAATATTGCTATTTTCAGCAGATCCAGGAAAGCCTGACGAAAATCTGTTCATCAGTGCAGCAATCAGACCTTCATAGGACTTCATGTCCTAAGAGGACAAGTTTTAAATAGCCTAATTTGGCTTGATGGGGACTTAACATTTTAGGTACATAACATGGTTTTCCATGGATTAACATGTAGTTGGCATATGTTTCAAACTAAGAAAACAAACAAATATATTCAAATAAGTAGCTTAGTACTCCGTTTCTCTTTTTAAAGAGTACATCAAATAATATTTTTATAATCCTATAATGTTACACATCATGATCATTTTTCTATATTAAATCTATTTCTGGGGGGCTTTTTCATAAAGTTTAAATACTGCTGGAACTGAGATACCAATAGAGGGTTGAATCATTTAAATATTATGATTTAAGTTTAATAATTAGATTCACTATAACTATTTTTTATTAAAATGTCATCCAAATGAGAATTAGCTTTGGTTTAAAAAATACTTTCTTCTTAACTGGTAGATAAAACTAGGCAAATCTTCCTAAGTAATAGATATTTTAGGACAGACTTTTTTCTTCTTCTCAGATCACTTTCATTATATCAGACTTGAACTTTGCTCACAAAATATTTGTCTTTTTTCCTTATTTCTTTGGTTTTCATCAAAATCCTACTAATGACCATTACTTCTCCATTCCCAGAATTTTAACATAATTCATTCTTGATTCTGAAATCCACATAATTTTTCAATAAAACTGCCTCATCTGCATTTTATATTTTATACCGGCACCACTCTTGTGCCTTGATGCTAACAGCATATTTATATAGGGCAGAGAGGGTACCAGATAAACCTCACAACTCCAACATGCTGATAATCAAAACTAGGTAAGTACTTTTTCTTACCAGCTGTTCTAGTAGAAGGACCTCCTCAGGAAACATCTGGTCCAAAAGACATATTCTAAAAATCTGAGTACTATCAGGTTTGGAAGACCATAAGCAAAAATTAATCCCTAAGAACGTCTTATCTGCTATACTTCTGAAATTTAACTCTGAAGACAGAAGAATAATCCAAGTTTTATTAGCTGATGTGCAACAGCACTAGAAGTAAGAGACAGAATTGTGACTTGTGAACAGACAGCTTATAATGTAGATGATTTTAAAATTCCACTAAAATACACCTTTACCATAAATGCCTTTTCCACCTAATTCAATTTTACTCATGACATATAGTCTACATAAAGGAAGGCAAACATTTCACTGTAATCAAAGAACACCTGACATTTTAAAAAGGCCTATCAGAAAAAAGTTACTCAGAGGACAAGATAATTCAACTTCAAAAGGCTTAATTGAAACCAAATACTTAAAAATACTTAAATACCAAATACTTAAAATACTTAATACCAAATACTTAAAAAGGAAATCTGAAAATACGTATGAAGTCCATGATTTAATACGATTTTCTGGTTTGTTGTTTTAATAGAAATATATGTATATTTACCTTAATAGGGTCCAATCTTCTGCCATTGTTATTTATATCAAGCTCTTGTAATTTTGGTAAATTGCAACTGAGAACCAAGTAAAGCAAGTCAAAATGAGAAAAGATACTTATGAAATATTATTCTTGTATGTTACTTATGCAATTTCTATATTAAGTTAAAGCCATAAGATGAGCAAACATGCAGAGCATTTCAAAGTATTAGATCAATCAATAAAAACATTTGCTCACCAATGTACCATAACACCTGAAAATCTAATCTGGGCCTATTCCATGAACATACAAGTCTTTTCTTGATTTGACAGTATCTTGAAAAAGAGGTTGTTTGGATGTAGCAGGAACAAGTTGTTGACACATTCTGTCTCTGGATTTTCAAACAGAATAACAAAACAAAATCAATAATAAACTACATTTTCTAAAGAGCCCTGGTTGTAGGCAATATCACTAGCAAAAAAAACAAAAAAACAAAACAAAACAAAACAAAAAAAAAAAAAAAAAAAAAACAAAACAAAAAAAAAAAAACACAACAAAAAAACACCAACTATATTTAGTGATATTTACTCCAGATAAGGAAGCAAACCAAGTATTCTGAAAGTTTTGGTCTCCACAGTTTGATCTCTTAATGAAATCAAAAGCAATCAAAAGCAAACATTTGTCAATGTTCTGTCACTTCTCTATTTTGATAAAGAATTTTAAAGAATCCAATATTCTGTCTTATGTTTTAATTGCCCAGCTGAGACAGAAAAGCTTATATGCACATCCATTTACATTCAATCCATCTAACTGTCAATGTGCTTCATCAAAATAAACGTATTCCTCATGAGAGAGGAATAGCAGATCTGTCGAGGCTGTGTCTGTAAAATATGCTTTATTGTATTTCCTAAGGAACTTCCTATTTTCTGAGAAACAATAAGAGGTGATTCTTCCATCAACAGATCAATAGTTATCAGAACTTGAAAACTCTCTTTTGAAAACAAAATAGAAAGCTTTATTTTCAAAATCTTATAACAATTTACAAACCACTATACATCTTTATTCAGCTAGACTTCCAATACATATTCCAACCCATGAATGAGCACCAAAACCTATAATTAAACAATTTAATTTGGAGTTAAAGTCTTCTATGCATAAATGCCTGAAAACTTTCAAATTGCACTGGCCAAGGTGCATGGAACAGAAAACAAAAGTCCTTTCTTAGCTGTATGAGATGTGAATGCAAGATTTAATTTTCTAAGTTGTATTCATATACAGAGAGACAGAAGATTGAAGATTAAGAAATGTCTTTTTTAATTCATGCTTTTAAATAAGTATTCAAAAGATATATGAATACAAAAATAAAATTTCCTGAATTATTTTTCTAAATCTCCTTGTACGATGTCTACACAATGTATATTTAAGAGATTACTTTGCTCCTAAAGTTAAACTACAGGTAACTGAAACATCTGGAGAGAATACAAATGCCACAGTTAATCATTGGTTTGCCTGGACTGATGAAAATCTTGTGACTGAAAGCTAGCTCTTTTTACAGCTATGTATGGTTTTCTTCTTGATTAATTGAACTGGGAAAGGCAGTACATTGCAGTACAGGGGCTTTAAAACCACCTATGTTAACTATCTATTCGAGATGAGATAAATTGACCTTTGAGTGAGTCCTTCCTCTTTTTAAAGCAAACCTGGATGATTTTCCTAGACTATTTTCATGACCAAAGTACATATTCAACTGGAAAAGGAATAGAGATGACAAAATTATTTGGCTATTGATAAAAACAAGCTGTTTTTTTTTTTTTTTAATGCCAAAACAAGCAACAAGGCCCCGCAAGCAGGCTCACAAGTTCTGCAGCCCCTGTCTCCTTCATATCGGTTTGACCTTCCAGAAACATGTCCATGGACATAGCCAGCTCTGATGGAGTCTGTGTCACCATGGGTCCAGCAGCAGTGGGGTTTCCCCCCTCGTCTGCCCTTGTGCAGCTCATTCATGGCTACCAACTTGCCCCATGGCTACCAACTTGCTCTCTTTAGATGGCTAAGGTGGCCTACTTTGACCATTAACCAAAAGAATGTATTTGCTTTCAGTGGGATGCATCACATGTTTACCTTTATGCATCAATTTAGAGTTATACTGGATATGCACCCCTCGACCAAGTTCAAGCAATGTTTGAGGTTACAGTATAACCTACAACTCATTAAACCACAAAACAAATGGTTGGAGTTGTTTAATATTTTTATCAATTTTTCTCCCCTTATCACTTTCAGTATAAAGACTTCCATAAAAACTTGCCATTGTAATCCAGTGATTTGTTCAATTTTCATTAAATCCACATGAAATATCCAATTATCCCACTCCCTCCTACTAGTCAAAGTAGTCACAACTAATTGACAGCTTTTTTCTATGCTGTTTGAGTTTCTGTAAACTTTATATCTCATGGAGATTGTCCTTATCTACCTCACTGAGGTTATCTACAAGCTGTGGGCTATTTGTGTCACCAGTGCAAACAGACAACCACCACAAACACTCTCCTGATGGATTGTCCTGATGGATCATCTGGGATTGTCCTGATGGATCATTTGGGATTGTCCTGATGGATCATTTGGGACCTCCTTGAGAGAGCCAAAGGCAAGATGCCAGATAAAAATCAGCAGGAATTGATTTCCAGCAGAATCTTGAAAATCAGAGACATACATCTCACTTGTCTCTCCACAACTACAGATTCTCCTGCTGTGCACTGCAAAAGAAAATACTCATGAAGGACTGGTGGTTTCACTCAAAATTTAAAAGAACCATGAACTGCTATATTTTATCTTTGAAAACAATAGCATGCTGTGTTACTGTTGTTTAAATACATCAGTATGTATTTTAATTGAAGGTGACAACATACTAAGGGTTTGACCTTTGGAAACTGAGTATTTCAAGTGGCGATCATTCACACCACCTACTTTATATGCTTCATCTGCATATGTATCCCAGGCTTCCTATACAGCCACTGAAGCACAGTTCTTTCTGTTTTAAGCAATACAGCCACATTTATTATCAAGCCAAATGCATTTGCCCTTTACATGTGTGTTGGGGGAGAACAGGAAGAACTATAAAAGTGAACACAATGGCCAAATGGTATTGCCTTGGAGACACTAAAGTTACAGCAGAAGGCAGCAAACTTGCAGCAGCATCTCACACAATGACAAGCAGCAGGGCAAGATAAAGAAATACTCAACAAATATTAGTTTTTAGAAACTGAAATGCTAGAGAATGTTCCCAAATAAGATGTTACTCGGTACCACAGTAATATCACATTCTGAATCTGCATAATATAGACATTTAAAGTCATACTGTTAATTCTATCAAAACCAGAAAGACTGCAGGCAAATAAATGTTAAGCTCTGCCTATGCACTTGTAATTTTTCTAGGTAATCCAGACATTTTTACAGCTTATTTCATAATAATGTAGGAGTCTAACAAGCCCTGTTCTGTGGCATTAAAACAACTCTAGTAACTGTTGAGACTGTTAAAAATACTAAAAACACCCACACACCAGAGAAGATTCAACCTGCTTGTAAAGCCTAGAAAGTAGTTCACTCCTGTTCTTAAAAAGTAAAAGTGATAATAACACAGAAAAGACAGAAGTTTCTTGGACTTTTTTTCTATCTTGAAATATATTCATGTTATGTTTCCTAATATGCAAAAATGGAAACTAAATTATTAAAATGAAAAATATGTATTAAAAGTTTAGATAAATCTTTGAAATTGAAACTCTTAAAGGTTATACTATACAAAAGTACTATTCTTCCAAAATAGTAAAATATAGATAAAAAAGTGCTTCAAGATGTAGACATTTCATTATCTTTCTATCTGAGAATGTACTGTTTTTGGAATGGCTGTTCCAGCATATGATGTTATTAATTATTTTAGTTAAATGCTAAAGTTTACAAAAATACAATCAAGAAAATATATTCAGAAATCCATGCAACTACAGGCAGAAACAAAATATATTTTCTTCTGTTAAGTTGTTTTCTGTTTAGGAATGGCTTTAATAGTATGATCAAAAGAGATGAATTCAACTAATTGTGCATGTCTGACATTGACATAATACTTTCTATTACAAAACCACACGTTGTCTACTGTAAGAGCTCTAGATGAAAAAAAAAAAAAAAGTCAAACTGATCCCCCATGGAAGACAGAAATCAGCACTAATTGAAGTTACATACAAGGACGAACCATATGGGGACGCTCAGACAGAAAGCTGCATAGAGAGGTTCCTAACATATATTACTGTATTATTGATGCAATATTTAAATATTATAAATATAGGATCCAGGAGATTATTTATATTATCCAGGAAATATAAGGTATCATGGGAATCAACTGAGACAAGAAATAATCAACATGCTATTAAGATGTCTCATGGATCAGTTTCTACTGAAAAGCCTTAAATGGCCAAGTGAGAGCCTAAGACATACCCAGAGTTCAATATGCCACCATGACAGGTCTGTGTTATACATTTTGGAAGCCTCCAAATGGCTAAAAAGATGAAACAGTGTGGATGTTGAGTTTAGCTGATGAGCACCAGGCAGTGCTGAGAGGTTACTAGGGCAGTGAGAAGCATTTATAATGGTGATTTCTCAGTAGAAACTTTCCAGGCCTCACTGTTTTTGTAACTGGGCTTAGAGAATTAGATGGATGATGTAGTTTCCATAATTGTGACCCAACTATGGTTACCAAACAATTGTAAAAAACTGAGCTTAAATTTGAACTAAAGCAAAGAATACAGATCCGCGTGTAAAGAACATAAACATGCCTCAAATATAATGGAATTATATGTAACATTACAGTACAGTTCAAGAATGTATTTATGGCAATAAATAAATATAAGAATGCTATTAGTGTCACCATAAACCTATTCACTAACACAAGTTTTGTGTGAGATAATCAAAGAATTATTGCTACTATTTCCATATTTCTTTACTTAACTGTACTGAGAAAAAAATTCTACCATTAAAATAACATTAATGCTTAAATAACCATGGGTCTCCACTGTTTATATTCTTATAAAACTATTATATGTACACAATGTGAATTCTTCATCTGTCAATTGATATTAGCTCCCTATAGGAGCCTAGCAAAAAAGTCAGAAGAATTAAAATAATGGAAAAAGAACTGAGAATTTTGCAAATGTTTGAACTTATCTTACATATAATTGCTAGAGAACTGTAGAGCAGAAAGTTAGGGTGGCTGGACAACATGTAACTTATATTCCATAGTATAAAGAAAATACAGTTCTAAAGAATTCACTGTCAAAAACTTCAGAACTAAATTTTGTGATCTTCTCACTAATTAAATCGGAGAAATTGACAGAAGTGATCCCAGGTTTTTTTTTTTTTTTTTTTTTTTTTAATCTGTTGACAGGTACTTTCTAAAAGAGATATGTATGATAAAAGAGAGCAATAATCACACCACAGTCCCATATCACAGCAGGAGAAATGAGTACACCCCTCTCCTTTTTTTAAACATCAGGAAATTTGAAAAAAGTATAATAATATAAACCTATCTGAGAAAAGATAGTAAACTTTTCACATCAAGAGATTCAAAGGCCTATTAAAATTAGCTTGCTCTTGCTCAGCTGTCACTGTCCATATTGCACAGTGAAGAAACTGAAGAAAAATATGAGTTGTGTATGTATATGTTTCATAATGACATTAAGGAAGAAAGGAAAACCAACATTCAGAACTTGCTCATTTCAAACCCTGCTCCACCAGATAATTCTGCCCATCTCATCTTACCACAGAAGAGACAAACATTTTTACTGTATATTAAAATACATTTTAAAATCATGCACATAAGAAGTCTGATACCTAAATATCATGGATATTTAGTATCTATGATATTCAGTAGAAAGTAAATAATTGTTACCTTGAAT
The DNA here is from genome assembly GCF_026979565.1 of Vidua chalybeata. Classification (NCBI taxonomy): domain Eukaryota; kingdom Metazoa; phylum Chordata; class Aves; order Passeriformes; family Viduidae; genus Vidua; species Vidua chalybeata. The sequence continues at coordinate 45,952,207 of NC_071534.1, forward strand.
GAGCACCATGCAAATCACAGACTACATGGATAAAATAGGAGTATATAATATTCAGAATGAATTCCCGGTTTCTTAATATACATAATGATTAGTCATAACCACATATAAATATTTTGCAAGGTATCAAAACTAATAAAATTAAAATAATATCTGCTATGTGTAATTTAAATAGGAAAACCCCCCCTTTTTACCACAGGAATAACAGAGCAATTTTATTTTAAAAGTTCATAGTAGGTTTTTTAAAACCATCCTGTTTCTTTATTCACAATAATAGATTTTTCTCTATGTAACATATTTGCCTAATTAATAAAAAGGAGCATGCTGTGAGTCTATGAAAAATCCATTACACAATTCCTCTTAAATCCTCTACATTGGATTGTATATTTTCTATTTAAATTTTACATCCCACTACCAGTCAAGCTATGGCTGCTTGCTAATTTCTCTAAAGCACCCTGACTGGAATTCATCATTACTCTATGTCCACTTTTCAGGAAGGAATAATTCAATCATTTTGTATTTTGTAGAGCTCTGGATCAATTCAAACATCTAAAAGGAACAACTGTAAAAGGCATTCTTCCTTCAATTAAGAAGAAAGAAACTTAATTTATAACATTTCTTATATTACCACTGAAGAAAGAGAAGTGTATGTGGGCTTAGATAAAAGAAATCCCCATCTGTTTCCTCTCATACTTCAAACCAGAAGACACAAGCTTTAGTAAGGGAGCCATAAATACAGAAAAGCTATTGGTACTGTTACAAAAAATATTTTTTCTTCTGATAAATTAGAGCCCGGTCCCTAAACCATGTTCTTCTCACTTTCCAGTGAGTGCACTTTCCTCCACACAGAGCTTATAAAGTTATCTATTAATGACTCAAAAACCTACCTGTTGCACCAACTGATCTCCTACACCTGGTTAATAGCTCTCCTTAGGCTTGCCACTGCCACTTAAAACACATGAGTCTCCCATTTCACTTTCAAATTTTCTGCCCTTTTTCCCTTCACTATTATGACTATTATTATCTTAATCTTTCAAGACTACAGACTATATTTTTTCTTCTCTCTCTCCTCATTAGTTATCCAAAAATATATCTCTAGTACCTATCATTTTATTTCCATACACATTTCAGCTAGCACTGACATTCACTAACTCATCACTTCTATTAATAGGGCCTTTTTTTGGCCCTGAGCTATTCTCTCACCAATCCCTTCTGTCTCAGTGACAATTTTTATGCAAGGACATTGTTGTCAAACCGCATGGCTTTGACTTTTTGGTGAGACTTCCTCTGCTGCCATTCCAAAATTTAGATTAAGAACACAGTCATAAAATTTTTGAAAACACTGTGTTTAGTCTGCTTTCCTGAGCCTAATTCCTCACCATCCAATCCACCATAGGTTGTCCACAGAGTCTTCAAATCCCTTTTGTTAAGCACCTCCATCAAAGGCCTCTTTTGCTAACACCTACCTTCAGCCTACATAAAACCAGCCAGGTGATTCATTCTGACAAGTATATGCACTTACATCCAGCTCTACTCACTCACACCCATGTGCAATCTGACATGGCTGCTGAGGTGGTTTATAACAGGAATGCAACCTGAGCTATATGAAGTGCAGTATGGCAGAAGAAAGAATTATATATACTGCTCTTTTTAGCTCATTTACAGTACATTTATGCCGTTTGTAGTGATTATAGTATTTGTCTACTCTTGTACCTATGTTCAGCATGTATCTATGTTCATATATGATGCATGACAAAATTTCATTGCTTCTGAACTACTGAAATACTGCATTATAAACTAGGTACAGCTAATAAGTAATGCTTAGGATCACTGGGTAACGTGGTTAAAGGACCATTTAGTCTGAGTAGATACTACTCTGTCTGCTACATCCGATACTCATCCTCAGCTTAACAAAATTAATGGCTTTCTCAATTATTTTTTTTTCCAAAATGCTGTTCTGCAGTGGAGATATTTGATATTGTCCCCACACTTGCATCCGTTCACCTGATCATATTTGAGACAAGAACCGTGTCTCATTTGTTTTCTAAATAAGCCCCATGCTCATTATATGCATCAAACATTAGCTCATTCATCAATAGAGAGTTCTGCTATTCCATTACATTTTATATAAGACTGTATACTATTGTTTGCTATCCTTCTATATATTGTTTGGAAATTTTTCCCAATGAAAAATAGATCAAATACAAAGCAACTCAAAATATGAACATGCCATCTATCAAACATGCACAATTCCCTACTTATATGAAAAGATTTAGAGCTTGCTACACTGTGGGAATAATTCAGTTCAATTTTTATCATTGGGATAGTTATACAATCCCATCTAAACAAAGCCTTGTTCAGACTGCTCAGTATGATTTGCTGTGTACAGAAATGACACAGATCGGAAGTAGGTAGTTCTAGAACAGAACTACCATACTTTTGCAGATGTTGCTCAATCCATTACACAACCTGCAGAAGGTATCTTGGGAAAAGGCAGAAATTACATTATCATGCTGTCAGCACCTCAGCAATTTCCACCACAGAACCATAGAGTTTCAATTTGTTTTTTAAAAAATAGTGAAAAGCCTACACTGAAATGAAGAGCGAATTACTATAACAAAGCAAAAGAAATAACTGTAAAAATTATAAATGAAAATGTAAAGGACATTTCCTGCAGCTGGTACAGACATCATGTTAAATTTTAAAGGGCCTAGTGCTGAATGTGAAATATGAGTATTAGGTGATCAGAGCATGGAAAATGACCTTGACCAATCTAGGAAATGGCTTTTCTCTCCAGATCATGAAGAAATATGCACTGAAAGAACTGTGTATCGTGGAGTTGAATAAGAAAAAAATGGGACAAAGAACAAAAAAAATGGACTAGTAGTTTATTTTACTATAAACCTTCCTGAATATGATTTAGGGAAATTGAGATAGCTACAACACAGGAGAATAAGGACAAGTGTGGGCTCCTTGGTGGGCGCTCAACTGAGCAATAACTCAGTCCCTTTAAGAAGCTATGAGCTTAACATACAGCTGAAGCACTTCGGCTAGGAGAGAAATCCAATCTCCTCAGAGATTATTTATGACAAAGTGCACCTAACTAAGGTCCAATTTGTTTGTGGAATTGTAGTAATTCCCTTGCAACTAAACAATGAATGAATCTGCCTTATAGAGGATTCATTCAGGGTATAAAAGAAAACAAAAGAGAGAAACAGATACCACACTTCATTTACACACCAATTTACAGGCTAACTTACAGAAATGATTGATAAAGCAATTTTTGAAAACAGAGAACCTTCTGAGAGAGAAGGCCTTTGAATCACATCTGTAAAGTGAGCACCTTTTATTTCAGATTTATAAATGTATACTCGTTGACTTAGAATCCATACTTTGTTTCATTATATTACTACTCCCAATTTACTTCAGATGCTTAAATTGCAAATTTTGTTGAACTCAGAGAACTAGCATGACTCTTGTTTTATATAAAACACACTCTAAGATTAAATTTTTTAAAGTACCAGAACACAGTGTGCCCTAGCAGCTTCCTGTGGGTAAGGATACTAGAAACAGTGGGGGCTTCTACAGGGAAGCCAAGTATCCATCATGGTAGCCAGGGTTTTTCCCACTATCTCTGGCCAGGGAGCATCCAGGGGGCAGCTGAGGCAGTCCTTGCCTCAAGACACATCCCTGGAAAGGTGCTTTTCTAATTATTCATATTTAACTTTTATTATGTGTATTATTTTAAAACAGTCTATTTGAAAGTCCTTACATTTTAAATTGGATTTACTGTGAAAACATTAAAATCATGTAACACTGGCTAATATATCAATCATTATTCTATCACTTAGCTTGATTTTATTCAAAATTAACATTAAGTACATTCACTGAAAATTAAAAACTGGAAAGGAATTTTGGTCACTAATTACAATTTCAGGTCAATTTCTGCTCTTTGTCTTGTCTGTATATAAAGCAAGACTTTTCATTTCTCCATGCAAAGATCATATGAGCATGAACCCAGTCAACAAAAATAAGTGCATATCAAATAGTGAACAAAAATATTCAGGAACAGACTGGACAAGATTACAAGAGAGGCATTGCTTCAGACTTGAAATTAGAGTAGGAAAAATCTGGAATTGTCCAAACACATGGTTCCAGAAAACCTCCACACATCCAAAGAAAATGAGGAGAGAAAATAGCCATTGTCCACTAATTAAAAGCAAAGGTATAAATCCCAGTTTTTAAATACTACCAAAAATGACAAAGCAACAGTGCTTTTGAAAAGTGACATTTGCTTTTCAGGTACTGAAAAAATGTTTTTTAAATAAAAACAAACAAACAAACAAAACAAAACTACTGAGAATACAATTCAATCAATATTTCCAAGCAGAAGACACAACAGCTATTGTAAACATTCAAATAGAAGGAAGGCAAAAGGCCAAGACTAGAGAACGAAACAATTTAGAGAATGTTTATTTGAAATAGGATAAATGAGCACCTGCTGAAGAATAGTGCAGAATTATTTACAAAACAATTCCACCATAAACAAAACATAAAAAGGGAGTAACCAAACTGTTTGTCCAAAAGCTGAAGATAAAAAGAAGAGCATCCATCAAGCACTAAAAAAATTCTATAAGAGAATTACAAGAGGTGCATTGTATTTTTAATTGAGAACTTCAAAACTTTAAAAGACATAGAAAGATAACTGAACTTTGCAAAAGGGAGGGAATTTTCCGTGCTAATGAAACAACACTGAAAGTGGAAAATTATACTGAAAGAATGCAATTAAATTAAGCCAAAGTAGAGAGATGGAACTCCTAAGACTGACATAAGTTGTGTATGAAAAACATATATCTATGTTTGCAAGTACCTACCTAATATCTTGTTTTGATGCTTTGAAAAATATCTGCTTTATAGACTATTCAAATAAAATCAGTAGTACTAACACCACTAAATTTAACTAAGTGCAAAAGTATGTAAACTGGAGCAATTAATGTCAGAAAAGGTAAAGGAGAAGAACCTGATCATCAATTTTAGTAACACTACAGAAGATGGTTTAACTTAAGAATTCCTTATTTTACCAATCATGCTAAAGTTTTTGACTCTGTGATTATTGTAAGAAATTATGTATGAAATGGGATTTCCTAGACACACTATAGACTGATAAGCAATATATATTAGCTGTAGTGAAAATGTCAATAGATGTGTCAGGACAGCTTAAATCAAGGAATATATTTGCCAAAAAAGTGTACATTTGCCTTTGGTTTATGTACATATGTCTAATTAATAATATCAGTCTCACTGGAGGACTTAAAGAATGAAACCAAGTTGTCATACACTACACTATAGTATATAATTTACATGAATCCTGAAGAAATGAAACCCTGTTTAGGGTTTAAATTTAGCCATAACAGGACACTTTTTAAAAAAAGCTCTGGTTTAAAATGTATAGAAACTTAGTGTATATTGTTTTGATTCTTCCTACTATACATATTAATTAATTGATTAAATTGATTAATATTTGGAAGAACTTGCTTCCTTCTGGAGAACATGCCCAGTACTCATTGTGAATAACCGTGTTATTCACGTGAATTATATGATGGGTGAGCAACTGGCTCATGAGTCAGGCACAAAGGGTTACAGTGAATGGGGTGACATAAGGCTGGTGACCTCTCACTAGTGGGGTTCCACAGGGCTCCATCCTTGCCCCTGTGCTCTTCCAAAATCTTCATAAAAGATTTGTACATAGGACAGGAAGGGATATTGAGCAATCCTGCAGATGACACAAAATTGGAAGGAGCTGTTGACTCTCTGAAAGTCAGGGAGGCCCTGAAGAGACCTCAACAAATTAAAGAATGGGGCAATAACCAACCATATGAAGTTCAACAAGGGGAAATGCCAGATTCTGCTCCTAGGATGGGGCAACCCTGGATATATGGAGAGACTAGGGAACAAGAACCTGAAGAGCAGCGCTGTGGAAAGGGACCTGGGGTTCCTGGTCGATGGCCAGTTGAATGAGAGTCAGCAGTGCCCTGGCAGCCAGGAGGATCACCCATGTCCTGGGGTGCATCAGGCACAGCATCTCCAGCCAGGCAAGGGAGGGGATTGTCCCCTCTGCTCTGCACTGGGGCAGCCTCACCTCAGGTGATGGGGGCAGCATTGGGTGCCACAGTATAGGAAAGATATAAAGCTATGAGAGAGTGTCCAAAGGAAGGCAACCAAGATGGTGAAGGGCTTTGAGGAGAAGCCGTGTGAGGAGTAGCTGAGGTCACTTAGTCTGTTCAGCCTGGAGAAGAGAAGACTGAGGGGAAAACTCATTGCAGGCTACAGCTTCCCCAAAGGTAAGTAGGGGGGAGGCAGGTACCAATCTTCTTTCCCTTTCACTGGTCACTTTTCCTGACCACTAATATGACCGAAAGAAATAGCATGAAGCTACAATCAAACAATTCTGGTTTTGATTAATGTTCATCTAACCCAGAAAAGCCTTTTACTCCACTCGTCACTTACTTTTCACCAGGATTCTTTGCTTTTCAGCTGCATTTATGACACACCTAATTCATTGTCCTTGTTTTTTTCTTGGTGCATCAAATGTGTCAGTTCTGAGCTGTTTCCCAAGAAAGCTCATTTCGAGTCATCATCTGTGCAGATTAGAGTCAGTCTCTGTACTGCTAATCTCAGGATTTATTTTAGCTTTGGTAGCAGTCATACAGCTGACATAATACAGCAGAAGAATATAAATTATATCACAAATAAAAATTTGCAATGCGTAACATCTTTCAGCAACCCTAACTTAAAAAAACATGTACATAAAAACCATAGCTTTAACAAAAATCCCACAATTAGCAGTAATTAACACATCTGGAACAATTTACATGGATATGACTAAATACATTTGCTTCCCAGATTTTTATCTCCTGCCTCTATCATTAAGCATAAAGTTATCTTTTCTTGTAGGACTGCTATTCCAGATCAACAACAAATGTTTTAACCTGAAATAATATTTATCAAAGCAGGGAGAAGGAGGGATTTAAAGGTTAGTATAAATATTTTCTCTTCAGTTCATATTTGCATTCATTATTGCAGACCAAATGCACATACAGATGAAATGTACTGCAGGACAGCATTGAACAGGATATTGTCGAATCAGTGTTTCACTGAACTTTGTGACAGACTGTTTTTAGCATCTTAGCATCTTTTCAGGTTAAAACATTTAAGGGGCTCAGAACATTTAACTACAGGATACAAAATATTCTTTTTGGAAACCACAACTTAAAAAGACTTTAAGTTTCTTCTTCATATATATATTCTCTTTTTAATAGTCTTATTAATTGTCTCTTCTATGCAGTTTGAATCAGGAAATATACAGCAAAAACGACATGAAAAAAATTACTACATGACAAAATTCTCTGAAGTAACAGTTATGGAAACAACTTATTGTATGCAAAGTAAAACAAATCTGTCTTTATGGAGGACTGTCAGAATACACAGTAACTTACTGACTAAATAAGGGATGAGTCTCACATATTGACACTTTGTTGCAACCACGCAAATCACTCACTATGCTTATCTAGAAATTGGCTAGTTCTGTATCAATGAGGAGTTCTCATCTCATCTGGTGCTTTCTAAATTTGTTATGGATTCTTCAAATAAGATACATCTTCCATTCAATGAAAAGCAAAAATAATCTAAGTGACATTTTTTCCAACAGTTTTGTAAAAGAAACATGCTTCAATTTTATTTGAAAGTTCAAAATTAGTCACTATGTCTGCCTTTCATTCTACCACTTACCTAAAGAGTTCTCTAGACAGCTCATCCTATTTACAAGAACTGACAAAAGTAGTTATAGTGTAAGAAAATAGCCTCATTATGGCCAAAACTGTAGCCCACACACAAAGAAGGCATCAATGAGTGAGGAAAGCTAAGGCAAATGTGAGTACTAAAGCAGTTCTATTGCTATGAAGTAATCAGAAAAGTTTCCAGAGACTACAGAAAGGTTTAAAAACTCTTCTCAGGATTACACAAGCATGACCTAATAAATCAAAACTAACACCCACTGAGATGTGCAGTTTTTTCACTGAACAAAATAAAGTGAATTTGCTCACTATAAAGAGCAGTAAATTCTTATCACATAAATAAAAAATAAATAAATAAATAAATAAAAAACTTATCATTTTGCAAAATAGACTGATTTTAGTTATGTGTAAATCACACATTCCTCTTTCCCAGTGTCTCACTATATGTAATAATGCCAATTTAAATAAGCCAGTGCCTTACTGAACAATAGTTCAAGCAACATGGATTTCAAAGGGTGAAAAAATACTCAATTTTAATATAATCACAATCTTTTGTCCAACAAAAGCTTGTTCATTTGAGGATTTTACTGAAGCAATTCTCATGTTTTTCTATAAGGCAAATTCTTTCAAGTTTTGTATCTCTTTTTCAGCCCAGTGATTAACTTCATTCTAAATTAAAACCTCTTTATGTCTTTTTATGCCAGTCTGTATTTAATATTTCCATAAAACACTGAATTAATACAGTGAGAAAGAAAAGAAGCATGAATACTTGTTTTTTAAGATCACCTTCCTGATATTGAAACTGCACTTTCCCTTAATTTTTCTAATGTATTAAAAAACTTCAATTTTTTAAAATAATGCAAATAAATGGATTGCTTCAGCTGTAATATGCATCAAATCCAAAAAAGATTGAACAGAATATTCCTTTAAAAATCTGGAACAGAAACTACTTCCCAGTTTTCAATTTCTTAAAAATTCCTCATTTGCTCATAAAGCTTTTTCTAAATTAAAAAAAAAAAAAAAAAAAAAAAAAAAAAAACACCAAAAAAAAAAAAACACCAACAACACAAAATTAAGTAAGACCTGAAAAGCAAAATAAACTCATTTGTGTTTCCTGTCAATTTGCATGACTTGTTTTCTTTAGTTTTTCTCCTGGCACTTAAGAAGACTTTGAGATCTGCATGGCCTACTTTCACTGCCATTTCAGGAAGGATTCATGTCATCTACTTTGGAGGTGTCTGTATCTCAGCTAGTTCCCCTATGTTCTATAGTGAATAGAGAACAACTGGCCACTTTTAGTACCCAATTTATGTAAGTTATTTTAGATGTCTCTTTCAAAATGAGATGGTTTACTCACCTGGGAACGCTCATTTATCTCCACTGACTGAAAGGGAGAGACGTCTAAACAATGAACTTAAATTTAGACACCTTCATTTGGCCAGATGAAACCCAGGCTTATAGTCCTTCCAGATACAATCTGTATTTCACATGCCCAATGGGCCTTTTGCTTTTAAATCCCATATAATAAAATCTTGTTTCTTGACAAAGTTCCACTGTGCTATTCCCTCAGCTAGTCAACAGTAGTTTGCTTGTAAACTCTGTAAAAGATAGCATTATTCCAACAGTGCCATGGTTTGCTTTCTTTTGTCTGTATGTTTTTGATTCTGCTATTACAGCACCATGTAGCTTAGCTTCCACTAAAATTTGGGCAGATCTAGAGCTAGCTGTTTTCTCTCATTTTTTCAGTTTCCTAAATTTGTATGGAAGTTGGTGTACCATTGATTCCATGCCTTGGTCTGGGATTTTTTTTACACCCTTTTTAAAGGGCAACCCATTAGGTTCTATTTCCTTTTTAATTACTTTCAGTCTCTGAGCTATACTGCACTTAGTATAATTTTAATCTTCAACTGTAAGGATTTCATCCTAAACCATGTTGTCTTCTATACTTCACCGCTTTCTTACAGCTCCTGAATTTAAAAATTTTCTTGCAATCTTCTTGATGTTAAGTGTCAACAGTTTGGTTCTAGATGAGATTACTGTCTCTTATATAAAGTGCACATAGGTGCTCTTTATTTGGAAAAGTCCTTCACATAATGTTTCTTCCACAAATACCTTTACATATGAGCTTCTGAATTTCAAACATTAAGTTGATGAGCAGAGCTAATAGCCAAAAGCAATAGCTTTGGGTTTATTTCCATATTTCTAACCTATTTTGGATTTTGGACAGGTTTCTTTTAGACTCATTCACACTAAAACAATTATTTAATTCCCAGAATGGCATTTGCTAATCCCTTTGGAGGACACAGATTATCTACTGTCCCTCAAAGGACTGACAGACTGTTACTAACAAGCATTTCAAATTGAAATTGTTATTATGTTGCAATTAACAAACAGAAATAAGTCAGTGATACAGCTAAATCTCAGTAACCGAAGATGAGGTTGTTCAAGTACACCACAGCTCTCATTTTCTTAAGAACTCTTCAACAACACTGGAGTCAAAAAACAGTTTTAAAATAAACAACTATTTAATTCAATAGGAACAAAACAGAAAGGATTTTCTTTCTTGATTCCCAAGAGCAGCACTACAGCCACTTATAGTTTAAAGTAGTAATTCTTCAGAGACACATTAAAGACTCCATCAATATGTAAACCACTTGCACTGCATCATTTGTAGCTTTGCTTGACATTTAGTTTCATACACAAAAAACAAGGGACAAAATTGTTCTTCTTGTGTGTTGATATTTTAAATTTGAGGTACATCAGACATAAATCTGGCATTCTTCCAGTTTATTTGAATCTGGTCACACTAGGGAAGATATGCTCAGGTTTTAGCCTCCCAGTAATTCTCACAAGAATCAAAGCTATCTCTCCAAATGATTTGTTAGCAACAAAATTCACTATCCAAGGTCAAAAAAATATTGCTGACTGAATATGAAAACTTTTTAAGGAAGCTCATGAACAAAGACATTGATATTTTTCATTTACATGCTTTGATAAATTCCCTTTGGAAGATCAGACACTTAGTATTTACAATTACATAATCTGCAGATATAATAAGCAAACTGCATTGATTTCAGCCATGTTGCATGGAGCAAATAATCTGATAGCTTTTTTTCATACTTAAAGCATTGTATTTCAAGCCTAATTTATCTACATTAATTCTACTGCTACCTTTCTTGACTACAAGGTGACAAGTGGAAGGAAGGGACTATATCACTTTCTTCCCGGGTAAGTTCCTATCATGAAGTTTATAAGAGACAACCCTCAGATTTCATGGAAAGAAAGGTCAGCTTCCCTTTAGAGACACTCAACAGTAAAGGTTCAAAAGGTACCTTGCATGCAGAAGTAAGCCTGATAGAATGACTGTGATAACCTATTCACACCAGTAACGTCAGCAGCTTTAACTACTATCATTACCAATCTCTAATATTTTGATTTATATATATAACTTTTCAGATGTACTCCAACCTGAGGTGAGACAGAATTTGGTTACTTATACAATGACAGTTCATCTGTCATACACAATTTTGAAACAGGGTAATTAAATCCTATAAGTAAGGGTGCTAGGTATGCTGGGATTCCAGGTGCACTTTGAAAACAGTCTCGAGCTTGTCTCTTTTGTAACCTAGGAATTTTTTTCCACCCCCATATCTCAGTACCACTTGTGCAATATCACAGTGCTTCCCTTCCTGAAAAAGTTGTTTGGAAAACATTCACAAACTTTAGTGAACTTAAACACTTTTTACTTTAATGACATTGGTTATATGTGCATTAAGATGGCAAGCAAGGTGAAAGAGGCACATCCAAAATCAACCATGTTTGCAGGCAGATGACTATGGAAATGATGAGACAGAAAAAGAGGATGTGAGCCCTACTACATCCATTAGCCAAACCCTTGGTAAATTACAGGCATAAAAATAAAGCAGGCATTGGAAGCTCTAACTGCCCACTTACCCACTGGCACTCATGAGAAAAGCGTGCATGCAGCACTTCCCATTCTGCAATTCCTTCTTGAGAAATTAATGAAGGCGATTTTGCTTCTAAAACTGCCAGGTCTTTCAAAAACTCACAGTATATTCAAAAGTATAAAAGAGCATCACATTATCTCTTTATTTTCCAAGGAACAGACACTTGCATGTGGCTATACAGTCCTGCTAAGTACCTTCTAAAAAGTAAACTTATGGTCCCAGCACTGAGAAGGCAGTACATTAAAAAAGCAGTAAAGCTCACATTTATCTACGTAATGCAACCATCCTGTGAGCAAAAAATGTAGAAGACTTTTGCTGGAGAACAATCTCTCCTCTAATTTAACACTGAAAGTTCTGAAGAACCAGCAGTGCTACATTAACTGATGCCACTTGATCTCAAAAATAGCTCATAACTTGTTATGATGGCTGGCTATGATTTGGTCATGCATTTTAAGTTCATCTTCAATACTTAATTTAGACTTCATGAGTTAAAATATGATGTTCTATTCTATAGTTTTCTAGAGAATTTCTTTACATTTCTTCATAATTTAGTTGCTTCTTATGCTATGGAAAATTCAACACAATGGAAAAACCATTATGAATATTTCCAGACTACAATGCAATGTGCCTAATTAAGAAGCATAAATTTAATTTTCTCAAAACCCAACATATGTAGTACTAAAAGTCCTTGTCAGTCTTTAACTATAATTGTACTCTGCTTACTTATAAGAGTGTCTAATTAGTCATTACTCACACTGACAGAACACATCCCCTATCCTTCAGAATCAAATATGACACAGCAAAATATTTTAGGCATGTGTTAACTGTGTATTTTTGACAAACTGAATATTCCAGGAATACAGCCATCAGAGACCAAGAGATTCTGGTCTCATTTGAAATTGCTTGGCAAGATGGTAAAGGATAGAATGAATCTTTTTATTGCCTCCCGTCAAGATCAACAGATAAAAATCTACAGCAATGTTGAGCTCAGACTATTCACAATTAGAAATAGGATTTCTACCCATTATTTCTTTTCTTTGGAAAGCAAATAGAGTAATGAAGGAATTAGCATGAATGTTTATGTCTGGCATCTAGCAGAGCTGAGTAATTTGTGGAGTGCAGGAAAGTGAAGATTGGCTGATGGGTTTAATTTGGACTTGTTTTTACACTTAGAGTAATTTTAGCTAAATTGTTTGGATACAAAAAATCTAAATGTTTCATTTTCCAAGTGTTGCATTTTTTCAGAACCTCTCACAGAAACATTCACATATAGTATAATTTCCTTAAAAGATGCAATTCTAATGAATAAACTATTTGTCTGTTAGTAAACTTTGTTTTGAAGCAATATGATTTACAGCCCAAGACTGTGAAGTTTGGAAAAACTTTTATATGTGACAGAAACTAAGTTTACAATAAAAGGTTGCCAAGAAATTCTTTGCTATGATATCTAAATCATACTACTGCATTTACAATAGTGCTGCCTGTACTGTCCAGTCTCACAAAATACCATTGTCACTATTGGAGCAATTCCACAGAAGGGCTACACGGATGACCAGAGGTCTGGAGCAGCTCTCCTATGAAGACAGGTTGAGAGGTTGTTCAGCTTACAGAAGAGAAGACTTGGGAGAGATCTTGTGCTGTCCAGTACCCGGAGGGGGCCTACAGAAGAGCTGGAGAGAAACTTTTTATGATGGCATGTAGTGACAGGACTAGGGTTAATGGTTTAAACTGAAAGATCAGAGTAGATATGATCTTTGGAAGGAAGAAGTCTTTGACTGTGAGGATGGTGAGATACTGGAACAAGTTGCCCAGGGAAATTGTGAATGCCTGGAAGTTTCAAGGTCAGGCTGGATGGGGGTTTGAGCAGCCTGGTATCCCTGCCCATTGCAGGGGGATTGGAACTAGAGGTTCCTTAAGGTCCCTTAAAATCCAAACCATTCTATGAGTCTGTGTATATTTGGATCTTTCATACAACTTTATTAGGCACTAGAGAGGTAAAAATCTTTGTAAAACAGTTTCTGTAGTTTTTGTGGTAAAAAAAAAAAATTCCCTTAACTTTCAACAGATTTCTACGAAAATCCTGTGACAGAAATTTACAAAAACTTTCACTCCCTTTAGACTGACTGATTGGTAAAATTTGCTAACAGCTTAAGCGTGAAGCGTTCTTTGCAGATCTCACACGCTTCACATTGCTTAACTAGCACCAAAAAGGTATCTGGAGCATCTACTTTCCCTAGGTGCTTACACAAAACTATGAGAAAAAGGGAAACATAATTCATGCTGATATGCTTTTGGCCACTATTCTAACCCAATGTGAGCATTTTAGATATTTTACCACATCCTTCTGAATACAGTACCTAAAGCCACAGGCATTTATCAAAGTGTAGGAATATGGATATATGTATGTGAGTATATATATATATGGATGGATATATACAACATCATATACTCTGATTTATACTTTCTTATTTTCTTGTGAATTCATACCAGTTGCTTTTTTTTGTTTGTTAGTTTGCTAGTTAACATCTAGTTTTCAAAGAATTGCATGTCATAATGTTATACTTTCATTACTATTACATTACATGTGATAACTGTCAGCTGAAAGCCATAATTTTAGATAGAGAGCCAGGATTCCTTTTTTCTTCTATGTGCACCACCTTAAATTTAACTATACTGATTTTCATCCTATTTGCCATACACTTGATTCAATAAACTCACCTGGCAAATTCATTGTTGGTGCTACCTTACCTACCCAGAGGAAGTTAGTAAGTCAACACCAAACTGAAACATATCACTGCTTACTGGATTTTTTTCCATATTACTTATTAATATATTAAAAAGCCTATGCTAATAAAGATATTGCAAACTTCATGGGAAACCATTCTTCACTGATCAAAGCAGCATACACTTTAATCAAGTATTTATCCTTGCAAACTTAAACACAATAATTATTTATTTTCTTTTATAACCTCTGGTAAAGTACCAGAGTTAACATATTTTATAAATTCTGGCCAAATGTATTAGTAAACAGGATGCACATAACAACCAATTGTCTCTAAGCAGCACCATATATGCAAAATGAAAAATTTCCTTTTACAACAGCCATGTTTTCTCATCCAAAAGCATATGATATTTACCCATTCATTCATTAATTCTATTATCCACTCAATAATCAATAATGAAAAGGAAAAATCATGACTTCCAATGCATTCATATGGTTGTAGGAAGAGTTTTTGTTTTGCAATGATCAATTACCGAAAATGATGGAGGCAATTCAATGTTTTCCTTTGAATAACAGAAACACCACAGTTATATCAAAAAGTGCTTTATTTTCACACACAATTTCTTCTGTCTGTATTTCTTTCTAAAGATTATGTTAGACATTTGTAACAACTGCATAAATTGTCTGCAATAATTAACAGACATTTCAGTCATTTATAAGACTGCTAATATTTTAGCCTATGAAATCATTATGTAAATTGAACTAATTTCCACCATAGCCATTCAACTTCAAACAGCTGCACAAACCAGTATTTTTCCTTTTCTAAAGAAATCTGCATACTATTGTGTTTTATATCACAGTTATACAGCACCAGTATTGTCCTTTACTGGCACAAAAGAGACCTTGACGCCATGGTCCATATTTTAAGTGCTTGCTGTGATGCTCACCTTGCCATCTGTTTACATTAATCTCTCGAATGAATCCACTGAAAATCATGCCAAATATAATCAGATTTATGGTAAAAAATATTTATAATTAAAGGCAGAAAGGAGCACCTAGTCAGTAGAAGTAGTGAAGTTCTATGTACATCTTTAGTCAGTCATCTTTAAGGTTGCACTACCATAATTGACAGGTTTTCTTCTTTTGAAAAACCCCACTTGATAAAGTGGACAAGATAATTGGGCTGCTATATTAGTTCTGTAGCTTTTATGACCAAGTGACTCTACAGAGAAAGAGCATGACTTGGCCTCTCCATTTCTTTCTCCTTTTCACCCACTACAGCAGACTAGCAAAACAACCTACATCTTTGGAAAGAGCATTAAAACACTATTACTTAATGAATACTGCTGAAAGCAACACAGGTAGTTTCATAGATTCTCAACACCAAAAAGATCATAGAGTAGTTTGAGTTGGAAGGGACCAGAAGGTCTTCTAATCCCATCGCCCTGCAATGAGTAGGTACATCTTCAGCCAGATCAGGTTGCTCAGAGCCCCACCCAAACTGACCTTGAATGTTTCCAGGGACAAAGCATTTATAACCTCTCCGGGCAACCTTTTCATCAAGTTTCATGCAAGTGTTTCATCAGCCTCCTTGTAAAAAACTTCCTTCTTACATCCAATCTAAATCAACCCTCCTTGAGTTAAAAACTGTTACATCTTACCCTATTGTAACACGTCCTGCTAAAAGGTTGTTCTCATCTTAAAAGATCCCCTTTAGGTATTGAAAGGCTACAATAAGGTCTCCCTGGAGCTTTCTCCAAGCTCTGACCCCAGTGCTTTCAGACTGTCTTCACAGGAGAGGTGTTCCAGACATCTGACATCTTTGTGGTCCTCCTCAGAACTCACTCCAACAATTACATGTCCATCGTACACTGGGTGCGCCAGAGCTGGATGCAGCACTTCAGGTCAGGTCTCACCAGAGCAGAATAGAGGGACAAAATCAACTCCCTCAACCTGCTGGTCATGCTTCTTCTAATGCAGACCAGGAATGAAGACTGAGCAAGACAAATTAATTTGAGCAGCAGGAAAGACAGGAAGCCAGAAAAAAAAAATAGGGCTACTCCCAGTCCTTTAGAATCTACAGCCTCTCTTGTACCCTGAACCCCCTTAAATTATCCTTCCTAGCTCTCTCTCTCCTGTCCAAAATGCACTTGGTAATGATTAAGAAACTGAAATTTCTTTCTCTCAAAAGTCTTGACTCACTTCTAATTATATAAATTCAGAGGTTATAAAAATTGTGATTACAGATGATAAAATTAGGAGAAACAGAAAATTTAATACAGAGAAGTTGGAAGATAAGCAGGAACTGAAAAGCTCAGGGAAAGAAGGTCCGTTCTTCATGTAACAGTTATCAAAGTTTTAATCTATTATCTGTTAAAAAAAAAAAAAAAAAAAAAAAAAACCAAAAAAAAAAAAACCAAAAAACTGGTAAAGTGCTTTTTCATTGAAGATTAAGACATATGGTAGAAAAATATGACTAAGCAGAGACACACACAAGGGCACAAACATGTGTTGAACATCAGCTATATTTGGTACAGCCGTAAATTTCAGCACTTTGTACCTAGCCAGATGGGTGAACACAAGCAGGTGCAGATTAGAAAGCAGGACAATATAATACTAGTCACTTTTAGAGACCAAACAAATACAAGTACCTATCAGTATCTCTGACTTTAGTTCAAAAAATGAGTTTCTTACTACAATTTCTCATATTGGTCTGATATTTGATTCTGATGAATTCTAAAATTTTGTATCACTTTAACTTTCTAATTACAAGACAACATGAGTCACAATAGAATGTAAGGGAATCACAAACACCACATTTACATTAATCTATTTCTCCTTCTCAAACAGCAATACTACTTTATACTACAATCAACTGGTCTAAAAAATTTATTTTTTATAAAAGAAAGTCTTAGATTTCATTGCATAGCCATACAGCCATATCAAAAATTATCTAACTCCCTGACATATTTGAAGCAGGTTTTAAAGGCACTATGATACTGTCCTGAACAAAACTCTCTAATCCACATTCATGAAATGAATGTTGATTAACATATTTCTAAACTGGGCCTCTACCTATTTCAGAAACATGAAATAGGTCAAATAGGTCAATAGACAAGGCTACAGTAAAACATCATCTTCCACATCATCTATCTTTATCCATTTGGCCAGCAAATTCAAATGAAATTCAGAAGGATGATGACTTAAAATATTTCATTTAGAAATAGTACTCACTCCAAACCATTTTAGAAAGTAACCTATTTAACAAAATAAAGGTCAAGTGCCAATTAGTATTACATTTGATTTATAATGTTACATTTCCAGAGAAGGGACTAAAATAGACCATGTGTATTTGTGATAGCTTTTCTCAATATATCAAATTGAATAGAAGGATAATGATAATGAGAAGGACCAGGCCCCAAATGGTTCCTGTGTAAAACTCTAAACAATGGCCGATCTGTCTCTGTCCAGAGAGCTTACAATGCAAATGATATTATTCTTTGCAAATGAAATATAGAAAATAACAGAAATTAAGTATTTAGATTTATAAGAAGCATTCCCTAATTAAAGGGGCTTTAAATATCCTGTGCTAGTTTCCTGAAATGCTGAACTCAAATTGATGTAATGTAGCACTTGTCAGCAAAGGTATTTCACCCCTGATTCTATAAAGCAGACTACAATGAATCAAACATTTGTTTGAACTGTGTCCCAAACTATGTCCAAATGTGTGGTTGATAGCTGTACTCTTCAAGTCCATCAGGCAGCAGGCATGTGATTAACTACAGGTAATTCAACTTAGAATTGTCACTGTCTCTTTTAAATATCCTGCTCCAAACTAATGAGAGGCATTATCTGAAGCATTACCACAGTACCATTTGTTGCTGTGAAGGGACTATAATTAGCTTGTAAATTGTTTTAATTTGTTTGATTAGCCTCTACAAAAAACAGGTCATCTGAATATATTTCTTCCCTGTTTTGATACCTAAATTACTTTTTCCTTGGGATCATTACAGACAGCATGTACAGTGTCACCTTAGTTGTAAGAGCTTTTACAGTGCCTGCTATTCAGACTAGAATTTTCCCTGCTGAGCATCCATTAAAAGCTGATTTTTTTTTCTTTAACTTTCCAATTAAAATTGCTCAACTATTATTGGAAACCAGGTAGAGGTAGAATATATTATTCTGCCAATACTATGGTGTTCTTACAATGATTTCAATGAGAAATTCAAATGACCCTTTCTTTTGAATAGATCTTCAAATCTGTCCAGATTAAATTCTTATAAATTTATGATGTCTTCTGAGCTCAGAAGACCCTATTTATATCCTGCAAAGTAGCAAACCTTTACAGACTGCTTTTTGCTTATACTCTGTTGAGGTCACCTACTTTAAGACAAACTTGTTTATATTGAACACATTCAATCCCCATGTAGAACCAGCATGGTTCATCTACTCTCAAAGGAAAACTGGGCATGTTTATCAGCTTTATTGACTCTCCAAATTAAACTAATCATGCCAGAAAACAGTCCTTGAGTCAATATTTTCTGTAAATAATACACTGCAGACTATGTGTATCAGGCTAGGTTATCAATATTATGATCCACTTCAGGGCTATCAAGCATTCAATCTTGTTTGTGCAGTTGATCCTCATGCCTGGCATTTGATGATGCAGAGATTCGGCATGAGAACCAAAATCAAGAAGAATGTCTCTCATGCCTTTGCTCTACCAAAGGTACCTAAGAAAGTCAGAGAAAGTAATAGTAGGTAGTCTTCCTGGGAGCTGCAAACAGAACTAGACCAGATAATAACCTGGGGCAAAGGTGGGGACACAACAGAAAAACAGGATGGAAAGACACAGAAAATTGTCTTCACAAGTCCACATACTCCCTTTCAGGACACAAATTGGGTTTGCCAAGTATGAAAACTAGCCCTGTGGCAGCAATTACTAGCAAAAGCCACTACCAAAGTTAATGCCTCATCTTTCCATACTTTTGCTTATATAGCCCAACACTAGCTTGCAACTACTAAGTAGCTTGATATTCTTTCAACACAATAATAGATAGCAACTAAAACACAGGCTTGTATTTGCATGTACCTCTTGTTTTTCCATATTTCTTTCATAACCTTTATTTCCATATTTCTTTCATAACCTTTATTTTGGTGAGAAAAGTCAACTTGTTTAATTTCAATGGTTATTTTGCTCTTCTCAATATTTAACTGTGGTCTGAAAAGAAACAAAATAAAGACATCACAGTACCTTCCTATTATTTCAAACATTAATGCCAATTTGATTGGCCTGTTTGTTTAGACAAGGATCATGTTAATGTAATTCTTTTAGAACAATGTATTGTTCATGTGTATCTTAAATAATGAAAGTGTCGTTATTTTGAGAATCTTTCTCCCTTTCAGCTCATTTTGATCTTAGACAGCATCCAATTTTGCCAAAATGTCAGTTTCTGGATCAGGCTTCATCTTTCTTTCTTTCTTCCCCAGGCTAATTTGAAATTTATGTCTTTTCAAAATGTCTTCTATCTCTACATCAATTCAGAAGTCCTTGGTTCCTGAAAAAAGCACTGCTCCAGAAGTTTCATTTTGTTTTAGTAAGTTTTCCCACATCTGTAACCATTTCCCTTTACATTTGTTCCTAGGCTATTTTAGGACCTACATTCTCAGGATTTATCTGTATAGGATGACGGCATGTCAAGATTAATCCACAGCCATAAAACTAAGTACACACATCACCTGTAAAGGATTTTACTATCTTGGAAAGATCACACTATCACACTTTCTAGCTTGCAGCTTTGATTGACAGTAGGTTGTTTTCTGTTACAAGGAAAACAGTAATCAGATCTCAGAGTAGGAACAACCACTGTTCATATCAGAGGCACTTCATTTGGTGGTGTTCCAGAAATTTGAGATGAAAATTAATTTATGTTGACCAATACCGTGATGGCAGGATCAAATCGTAGCATTCCAGTGCTTCCACTGTTACAAGAACAAATTACTGAAATATATCTACTTTTACAAATACCATATCGTATTACAGTTATCAAAAAAAAAACACACTGCTCTGGGAGCCTACAGAGTCTCTATCACTGGAATTTTTAAAGGATTGGTTAAAACAATCTTGACAGTGTGTTACTTTACTTGGAGAGACATCTGAGGGACACATGGGCAAGAGGCTACCACTGTAGACAGGAAGTCAAAATCCAGCACACATGCATTAATGTGTATGTGTGCACATGTGGGAGTGTATGACTAATAGAACTCCAGAAACACCCAGTGAACAAGGAGTTTTGATTCCACTGCTCATCACACTGGACACAAAGCTGCAGATTGCTTGTCCTCCCTTCTGCAAGCAGCAATCTTGCACTGAGCACCCAATGGACAGTTTCATTGCTCAGAGAAAGGATTCTTTGATTCAAAATGGTGCTTAGAGCACAGGGGTGAACTACACAAAGCCACTTTGGCTAAAGTAGTTTGTCTCCAGGGCAACTATACAAATTAATACCCTGCTATGCTGAAGTAGAAATTACCTAATCCTCCAGTTACATATTACCACAGATGTAATGATCTTTGCAAAATAAAGTTATATCATCCAGTGATAATGATCTCCACATGAAGTAAACTCGCTCAACGTTTCCAATAGTTCATCAGCTTTCTGTAATTTCCTGCCACTCTCTTTCCAAAGTCTCTGCCTTTCTTATGATAAGTTAATTTTTAAATTAATGTCAGTGTGGTGGTTCCAATTTTGATTTCCTCTAGTGTTCCTCATTGTTCAGTATCAGTGAGTGTTATATCTTACATTTTTCTTTAGGTATTTTGTTTGTTTTTAGAACTGCAGATTGGCTCACAGAAGGGAAAAAAAACCGCAACAACATGAATTCAGCTATACAACATTGTGTAATTATAGCTAGCCAGTTTCATGTATTAGTACTCATTCCTGAGTCTGGTCTGATTCAAACACTTTGTTTGAGTGGTTGTAACTTTAGGACTTAGAGACATTTCTAATAATTGCCACTGATGTCTTGCCCTGCAGCTATCTGGATTAAATTCTATTGCAATCATGCCATGCAACTCAACTCACTAAGTCAGTCTGCTAGAGCACTTCACAATCTTCCCCATTTAAGTTGCTGAAATAGAGTTATGTCTTCTGCAAAATTTGCTACTTCTCTGTTAATCTTCCATTTTCTGACTAATAATAGTACATTAAGTGCTAACATGAGTCCTATCAAAGAACTGAAGTACACTGCACTATTAATATAAAACTTGAACATACATACTTACTGACTACTTTCCTTCTGTCAGACACTCCATTTGAGAAACCTTCCTTCTCCTTTAACATCTTTTGTTTTTCCTAGGCTTTTCCACAGAAAAGCTGGAAAAATAGTAAATGAAAATAACATATATCCTTCAGGTAAATTTCCTCATCTTCTTTCCAGTTCATTTTGGAATGGATTTAAAGTTTTCTTTATGATATTTTTTCACCTACTATAGCAGTAAATATAAGAAATACTAATGACAGCTTAATTATTGCAGAAGAGCTTGATTTTTCTTGGAAAATGTGTTAAGATAAGCCTTTCTCAGCCCTCGAACCTGCATACAGCAAAAAATTCTCCTGCTTAGTCTGATTCCTATAATGCTAAGATATAGCATGCATGTTTAAAACTGGGAAAAAAGTTCAAGAGAAGACCTGAAGATCTGGAATTTGCCTACAGTTCCAGAATTTAAGGAGAGAGTGAATATTTTTAAGAATGCTTTGTAAATTGTTGAAATGTAAATGTAACCATCCCCAGGACAAGGACTAATCTCATCATGGGTTTACATAAGCAGTATTATTCATTGCTAATGTATTCTTTATTAATATTCTTGTGTAGAATTTTAATTTTTCATAGCTGAAAACAGAATTTGATAAATATCATCACATGTGCTGCTGCCTATATAGGGTTGCTCTCTAGACCAGATTAAGGCCAGTAGGGTCAAAAGCCATAGCTGTGAGGATTTAAGGAGATAAGATTTGGAAGAAGTAGTACTATCTTTAATTGAATTAATTCATATAGCTGGACTGCCTGCAATTAAGATCTTGTATTGGGCCTGTGTTCCCAAAAACATGTGGGTTTTTGTTTTTCTGAACTGATAAAAATCACTACCAGTCTCTGTAAATCTTGCCTTAATGATATGGAAAAAAGATCAAAACAAGTGAGCAAAGTTCTGAAGAATTTAGTTTTGGAAAGTTTGACAAACTAGTGGCACACATCTGAATGTGTTTCCTGTCTGTTGCTTAGAAGGAATGAAAAGTACTTCCTTGTTAAACAAAGACTGAAGATTAGGAAAAAGCGGTCCCTTTGTTGCCTTTTTTAAAAATCATGGTGGGCATAGAAAATCTTTTACCACTTCACCACAAAGATTTATGAAATAGTTATTTCTTTAAATATCACTGGTATACCTGGTATTTTACAGGCTGAAAACATCTAAAACCTGCCAGCCTAGTAACAGACAGTGTTCATAGTGAAGGAAAGAATACAAAGGCATGTCAACTCAGACACACAAATGGACCTGAAATTTACACCCACATGTGAGAATTTAGTAAATTCTTTATATGTGTCAGAAAATTTACAGAAAGGATTTGAAAGTACAGAACAAAAATGCTTTGCAGATAGACTGAGAAAGGTATGTACAATTGAGTAGGAAGATATGGAATATTAAGACTAATAAATAAATGCTAACCTTGAGAATGAATGCCTAGCAAATTATGGCATTTAGAAGAGCAAGTATTGAGGGCTGCTTGTTTTTGCTAAAAAAAGTTACAAACCAAAATGGAAACTATGCAACTGAAATAAAGAAACTGGTAGGAAATGTTTTGCAGACAGAGAAGAAAAAAAAAGAAAATCAGTTAAAATTTGTCTGAGAGAATAGGTTTTTCAGATACAATATACTCATGGCACTTTATCACTCAGTATAATTTACTGTTTCAAAAGCTTTATTTTTGATACAATGATTTTGTAATTTCAGATATTTTGAATCCCTGCAGGTTTTCTCATTTATTATAAGAAAGTGTGTATTTAACTATAAAAAAACATGATGGGTGCCTGGCTCTAGCACCAAGCAAAGAGATGAGTAAAATCTAACAGAACTATTTTGCAGACCTGGTTTCTGTAAGCAGTCATGTCCCTTTATAGCATGTAGAGTAGGAATGGGCTCTAGTGACATACAAAAGAAACTCTTACTTTGATAACACCAGTATTAATTATACAATACAATAGCTCCTCTGAGATGAATAGAATTGTTGTAGCTTGTGAAATATGTGCATATCTTTTACTGCTGAGAAGCACTGCAGAAGTGTAATAATTAAATTAACAAATTAGAAGGTTTGTCAAGCACGTAGCAGGATCTAAGTTTATGGAAAAGAGTGAACGAAGTGGTAAGATTAAAAAGTAATTTCACTTTTTAAACTGACACCTTCCGTCATATATGGCCAAAAGCATCCTACTTTTGAGAATTTAGTCCCACACTGAGCAAGTCAGCATATTGCAGTGTTTTCTGTTGCTGTAAAAGAGTAAGAACGTAATTACTACTTGCCAACTATCCCTATTTTTCTGCTGTCTCTATCTTATTGCAGACACATCTTCTTTCTTATTATTGTCAAAAGCTAAAATCACTTCTTCATAACCATAAAATTATTGTTACTAGTTTTAAAATAACAAGTGATCCTAGATCACTTGTGTACTTAAATAATTTTGAAAATAAATTCACTCTTGAAAATAATGTGTTTGACTCCAGTGTTTTTTTGTGTAACTTCTACATGTAGTTAAACATTTGTTTGGTCATATGTGTGTGGTTTTCAACTTCTTTGTTTCATCTCCTGTTTTCATGAATGATTAAATGCAGCAGTGGTGAACCATATTTAATGTTGCATTTAAGACTTCAGTAAATCAATACATTTAAACTTTTATTCATGTGCTTTAAAAGGACAAGATGCAAAGTCATAACAGCTTTTTGACTTCTGTTCTGGTTGTTGTTTTATTGTTTGATTTTTATCAAAATCAAATCAGAATCAGAGTAAAGAAAATCCCTAAAAACTAAAAAATACGCTTTTTGGCAACTTGTCTTATAATATTTCCTAATTCTGGGAAATGTTCTCATCCCCTGTCTATGAATATAGAGCAAATATAGCACCCACATAGCAAGTAACATCTTTGTTATGTAACAGTGTGACATTTTAAATAAAATTGAAAATATGCATAGCAAGATGAATATACAGTGGAAACACCCCACAAAGCAAATGTAGAATCTATTCACTAGTGAATGGAGGGATGTGTGATGATCAGGCATTTCTAAAAATAACTTGTTGATTCAGATCATAGACCTCACTTCAGACGGTACACGAGAAAAGCTGATGAAAGTAGTTTGAAAAAGACAACATATTTAGTGTTACGTTTTAGAAGTACATTGCCATCATTGTAGTTATATTTATAATATTTTAATTAATTATTTAATTTCACTATTAAAAAATACTTTTGCAGAGAGAAAATGGTGAATTCAGCTGTTAAATCAGCACCCATCTAGTAGATATCCTTTGCAAGAAAAAACAATTATTACGTAAGCAAAAGGAGCTATTTCTTAAGTAGAACTTATTGTATAAGGAGTTCTACTCACCAGGGAGCAAATGAGTGGACTTTTCCATTTTAATTACAAGTAAAGGAACTTAGTTCTTGACTGTGTATCTAATATGCTGTATAATTGTTTATTATGATGAATTGCTCAAAAATTATTGTGTTTCAAGAAAAATTTTATTATGGAAATCAATTCTACCAGCAAAAGACATACAGTTTCAAAACCAGAACTTCTGCAAGTCATCCTAGAAAATTCCCTATTGGCTTCTGACTTTAAGAGACAGTACTTGATTTCATAAATTAAGAGAAAGCAACTGCAGAAGAAATGTAGCCTTTATCTTATTAGGCTATAGAACACAGAAATCCACTAGGAATGATCACAGCTGTCATAGAATTTTATTTTAAATTAGGAAGAAAGATATGAATAATGTACAGGTTATTTTTCCATTTCAAAATGCTTCCCTATTTCAAACCACTATATCAATTACAAAAGCATCAATAAAAGTAATAAACAAGGAATCATCTAGTCCTGGTTTTGAATAATCTTCAAATATTGACCTAATAGAAAAGCATGAAGTTAAATTTGTGTAAAGAGTTTGGTATTTTGAAACCGACAAGATAGTGTCATGTCTTTATCTACCTACATGGAGATGAGGGATGTAAATATAAGGAGGCTATTCCAGTTTGCTGCTCATTATCATTCTTGAAAGAACAAATTATTATTTCAGATAGCAAAAAGGAGCAAAGGAAAAGGCTGCCTACCACCCTGGAGGCATCTTCACAGTGTATTGCTTTATTCTACCAACTTCAATGAATTTGGGCAGTAGTTACTGTAAATTATATCCTTCTTATTGAAACTACCACAAAGGCACCTTAAGGTGTATCCCCTCTTACAAGGGCATTTCATACCTTGATATCTACGTGATTAGCATAGCCATTTCTGTATTTCAATATCTCTGCAAAACACATGCTGCATATAAAAAATAATTTGAAATATTTGACAACAACAGGCTCTGATATTTCAGTTTGAATTATTTTATGAATATGCTTTAAGTAACAGGTACTAAATTTTATATAAGTATTATTTTGGAAATGTAGACTAAAACTAAATACCCTATTGCAGAAAAAGCCTAAAAAGTTACTAAATCCAGAGGGACCAGATAAACACTGAACCTTCCTGTGGCTTCTTTAGTTTTCCAATAAATGAAAAACCCCACAGTTCATGTGACAAAGCAGCTGGCAAAATGCAGATTTAGCTGTCAGGCAGAAATCTGCTTATGACTGAGCTCAAGAAAAGAAGTGGAAAGTAACTCTTCAACTAAGTTTTTCCTTGCAACTATTTTCTTTTAAGAAGTAAAAACCAAAAATTCCTGGTTATTATATAGAACCATATCATTAATTTTCTCTCCACTGTTTTTTAAAAGAACATAAACAAAGTCAGTTTCTTCTTTGTGAGGATATAAAGACATCTTTTATTTTTACAGACTTCAACCGAATTTGAGATTGGCACTAATCCATAGAAACTGGAATGATGCTTCTATATTGCTAACAACTGTTCATTGTCCTATGACTTCTATGGTATTTAGGAAAACAAAAGTGCAACAATGCATTACTAGTATAACAATGCATTGTTAGTCTTATATGTTAATTGTAAGACCTTTGGTTCTCATCAAATGAAGAGTGGGAAGGATTTCATGGCATGTTAAAAGATATTAAGGAATATACAAAGAATGAAGAACTATTTCAGGTGAAAGACAGTAATAACAGTATAACAAATACATTAGAAATATAAACACACTCTATGTATGTATGTATAATATTCAACTGATCATCAATATACTCTGGTGAAAATGTTAGTGTCTGATCTTGCAATAAGATGTGCTGAAACAATATTCCAATTAAAGCACTGGGTACACAAACTTATATAAAATATTATATGGTCTGACAGTTTGGAATAATGGAAAGGTATTGACTGAAGTGGTCTTACTAACTGTATATTTTCCAACAGAAAACTGAGAGTCAACTCCTTGAATTCTAAATCCTACCAGGATAAGTCAAGTAAGACATCTCATATTTTGAATTAGAAAAATGAAAATATTAAAAGCACTTTTCAACAAAGTAAACTTTCAAGTAAAAAAAGTTTTTTAAAAAAGCTTAAAAATGGCATTGGAAATGTTGACTATAAAATTATTTATTCTCTAATGTAAGAAATATCAAAGAAAATTCCAAGTGAAATCAGAGACCCAGATTCTCTAGAGGGAAAATTTAGAGCATGTAGAAATAAGCTCTATTTATTTCACTCGGGAAGTCCATATCCATCCTCACACACCAAAGACTCAAAATGAAACAATGTTTTAAAATCTTAAAGGTAAATATAAATTCTTACAGCTTTAAACATTAAGGAAATATGTCATTCTGAAATACTTCTATTTTACTTGCTGAACAAAATATTTCCATAACTTTTTAAATTAAAATTGTAAAGTAATCACAAAAATCAACTTCAATGTCTTATACCCTGACAACACCTATTCTGGCTATAAAAAAATTCTTAAATTATCACAGCATCTTAATAATTCAGGTGTAGGGCAGCATGCAGACTTGACATCTGTTTTCTAAGGTCACCATATAAACAAGACCACATAAAAAAAAATTGCTTCTCACAAAGAGCAATTTACACAGAGGTGAATCACTTATGTATGATGTTTTATAAGACCTACCCTAGCACTGCTGGCACTCCAAAACCTCATATTAAAAAAGAACCAAACTGAAACATATTTCATAGAGGGTTTATGTCATCTCTGGAGACAGAAAAATTACTTACCTTTAGGTCCAAAATTCTTGACATTCATCAGAATACTCTTCCAAATTTAGACAAAAGGAAAGTCAATGATTTATAGGTCAAAATTTCTGTAAATCTGAATTTAAGTCCAAATGTCTGAATCTGAATTTTAGCATCCAAATGTCAACTTTTCTATATTTATACTAACTTCCAACTGGAAGATATATTTTTCCAGAATCTAATTATGTTTTTGGCAGAAACATTGCCCAGAGCATTCTGGAGTTCTGCAGATTTTTAACACCAAAACTCCTGGCAAAATCTCTATATAGCAGATAAAATTTTAGTGGAGAAAGCAAAAGAAAAAAGCAGTAAAAATCAAAATTCTCTCCTCATCTCTTACATAACCAGTGTTCTTTGAGCTTACTTTCTCCAACTTGGCCAGAAATGAAAGACTGTAACAGGTCTCAAAAGTACCATTTCAGAATGGTGCACTTTTCAATGTAAGTAGGTTGAAGTTTCTGCAGTCAGTTGTTTCAAATATTTTTTCATACAATGAGATCCTTTGAGAGAAAAAAATAATTTTAAAAAATCATTACAATTTTTTTAGTATTTCATTACTCGTGAATACAAATTCTGTGAGACTGAAACTTCAGTTATATCTTCCTTTTCCCCAAGCTAAACTCCAACACATGGAATTCTAACGAACATTATAGAAAATTAAACACTAGAGGCAAAAAAGATTAAATTTTATGTTAAAATGTAAAGGAAGCTGATGGATTTGTTAAAGGACATATGAAAAGAGTATGAAATATTCACTGTTTTGATCATCTCCTCTGTACAAAAAACCCAATATTATGTATCACCAGCATGAAGAATGAATGAACTACTTCTGATTTCTCCCAACTAATCTCCTTATAATATCATCGCACAAAAAAAGAAAATTACTCAGTAGTCATGAGAAAAAAACATCATTAACACCATACATAATATTATAATTTCATAAAAGAACTTTACAGAGTCAATATAAGCTCTTCAATAATACTACAAAGTACTCTTAAGAAATATATCCTTCATTTCAGCAAATTGTTTTGTAAGGACTATGGAACATCATTCCAGAGAAAGCCTAATTCTTAAACAGAATCAGAGGTCTCCAAATTTGTCCTTTTGCTGCACACTAGGTGCTTTTCAGGTCTCTTCCTATGCACCAACCAAAGTCTGAAGATTTGCAACTTCTTTAGGCAATAAAGACCAGTGTTTCTACCTCACTGTAAAAGTCGTTGTCTCATGTTTTGTTGTTTTTCCTCCCTAATATCCAACCTAAAAATCCCTCACTCTTCCCTAAATATATGTCTGAAAAGCAAGTCAGAAATCCCCAACTGGATCATTATGCTTGAGTTAATTGATTATAAATGGGTGCATTGTTCATTTTACAGCTGATTCTAGTTCTAGTTGCAAATCATCCTGGATTGTAACTCCAAGGTTATTTAGGAGAGTTTCTTCAATTTAACCTCAAAATATTCAAGGAAAATATTAAAAAATATTTCCTAGCTGTAACATTCACTGAGTATATATACATACCTAATATATGTATGTCTAGTAGAATAGTACCTGCCAAAATTACAGAATTAACACCTCCATGAAAAAAAAAGCATAAATATTAAACTTCCAAAAAAATTAACAGAAAGAAGTTAACCTTTTGAAAGGGGAAAAATAAAATTCAGAAAATTATTTTCTCTGAGTGTCCAAATCTTGCATTCTGTGGCTCAAGGAAAAAAAAAAAAACCTTTTTAAATTTCAAAAAAATGTAAACCACAAAAAATGTTGAATTGGGAGCAAGGAGGAGATTCAAATGGCATAATTATTCCTAGAATAATCATGGACATTTTGGGGACCAGCACAGGATTTAAATCAAAGCTTGTGAAGGTCACAGGAGCTCATAACAAATTTATAAGAGGATCACTTACAAAGGCAAGGTTGAGATCATTTACAAGGTTGAGAAGCTAAAAAAGAGGTTTAGATGAGATCAGAAGTAGAACAATTGTTGGTTTTGTTATTGTATTTAAAGAATGAAGACTTTTGCAGACATTGGAAATAAACATGATGGTACACAAGACATGCATAACTAGTTGGATCAATTCCTCAACCAGGTGATAGGCTTTGAGTATTATCTCACAACTGTAGGAGAACAATATATTCAAAACTTATAAAAAGTTTTTACTCAAAAGCTTTGCAACAAACTTTAAATACCACAAAATACTTTTTAATGAATAGGCCTTCCTGCTGGATTCATTTGGATGAACATTTATTGAAGTGCTAATTGTCAGCACTACTTTCAGATCTCCATCAGTTCTCATAAATGTCCATATGTTCTTTGGCTTAAAAGTGCAGCTTAATGACACAGGAAAGTGCAAGCCAATTTATCATCCTTCCTTAACCTTTTGAAAAATAAATTCGTTTTTATGAGAAACAATCACGGTAAATAAAGTAAAGAGCATTTCAATTCTATCATAATATGGTGCCATTTTGCATTGTCTTAATGCAATTGCTTAACTTTAAAATTACTCAAATCAATCACTTTTTTCTTTCCCTGACCTAGAGTTCAGTATCTCTAGAAGGGCAAAGACAAGGACCAACTTTCCAAATAGCTTTATATGTTTGAGATGTGACTACCCACCAGGTGTTTGTACATCTCTCTCAGCAGAGCCACATTTCTACAGTAGTACACATTTCTGCAGTAGTACAACCTCTACTTTCAACATGTTTATGTTAGCATAAAATTCTTTGTGCTAGAGGGATTTATTGTTCCTTCAAAAACCTACACTTATGTGAAGGATTTTAACGAGTATAACTGAATCCACACTAGAGGGTGCTGCTATTTTAATTGTAAAAGGTTTTTACAGGTATTGCAACTTCAGAGCAGTATATTTTGTAATGTTTCAGAAATGTTTTCTTGCTATCTGGGACAGCAAATTACTACCAAATGAGAATTAAACTTATGATCGCAGACAGGCTTTTGTGCTGAAGTTCAGGGGGTGTGATGTGCTGCCCTAGCCAACCATACATAAAGTAAACACAACCTACTAACTCATGTGGTGTGTTAGAAACTGTACTTAATGCTTCAAATCCACAAAATTCATAATAGACACAGGAGAATCTTTTTTCCCCATCTGTCTCACTATAGCTCACCAGACACATCACTGATACGTGTCAAGTCTTGTTCCAAATCCAGAAGCTGGTTATTATTTGCTATCATAATTACTCATCAGTGCTTGTATTTAACTAATTTATATCAGTAAATTAGTAAAGAGAATATAGAATTTTTAGCATCAGAAAAACAGTTTGTAAAATGAACGGTGATAGATTTGAAACTGCACAAAATTGTACTGACTCTTCCAAAAACAAAAAAGTATGTACTTTTTCCATGTTGCATTAAGATTAAAGAGGAAAATACACTTTACAAAGTACATACAACTTGAAAGCTTCAAATAGAATTTTGCCTCAGGCTGCAGAATAGCCTTTGCATGAGCTTCCATACCAATAATTCCATCTTCCTTGATCCATATGAAGCAACATTTATGTGCTGCCTCTTATCTGATCTCCCTGCTCATGCTTCAAACCTTCTGACATGACATGCGCTTTTCTGGGAGGTCTAGTGTATCATGTCAGGGCCCATTTGTCCTGGTCCACACTTCCATTGTTCATGCAGTACCAAACCCACCCCAGAATACATATTAAAGATAAGAATGAACTTGGAAGAAATAGTTTATCTTCTTACTTAGGTTTTACTTCCCCAGAGACTTCTGTCTCTGAGGCTCTATCCAAAGAATAAGGGGAGAGGAGAAGACATTACTCTACCTTCTCTCTTCTACCTTTTCCACAGGCAAAAGGAAAATATTTATAGATACAAGAAAGTGAAGGAAAAGAGTTCTGTCCCTTTGAAAAAGAGTTTTGGCAAATAACAAGCCTGCTGCCACAGAGGGATCCTATGAGAAAATGTTCTGTGAGCTAAAGGCCATAAATTGAAAAGGAAGATTTTGCTCTAATTCCAGTTCCTATGCAGAATAAAAAAAAAAAAAAAAAAAAGGAAAAAAAAAAAACCCTCAGAAAATTATAACAAATGTACAGATGCACCGATTAAGGGGTACTATGTACAACACACAGTAAACCACTGTAAAGATCTTTTAAAAAAATCTAAAAAAATCCAGGGGAAAAAATAAAGCTCACAGAGAATTTGAAACATTCCTAAGACGTCTTGATTTCTGCTCTCTTGCCCCCACTCTCTTTTCCCTACTTCTTCTGTCGCTTCCCCACTTCCCCCATTCTCTCCCTCCTTCTGTCTATTTTTGTGGAAAAAAAAAAAAAAACAGATAATGAAATGCTTCATGTAGTTGTCAGAAAGATAAGCACTATTTAAAATTTTCAGGTGCATCTCCGCTTTGAAAAGCTTAGTTTATCCATCCAAAGAAAAAACCATTAGGTAAAACTTGCAAGTAACAAATAGCAAATATTCATATTAGAATAGCTAGCAAAACATTACACTAGAAAGCACTCATTTAAAGAACGCGTTAAATTTTTTTAATATACATTTGCATATAATTAAGTTCTGTTTACTGACAATTCTGTAAATCTAATCTAATCTTTGTACAAATATATGTTGTGAATCATTTGCACAGCTGCAGGAATACCTCCTGTAGTTAAAACTCCTTTAATTTTTTCTGAGAATCTATATCTCGTATCAGAATCACCAGCATAACTTTGATAGTCAAAAGAATTATCCACACACTTCACTGGTATTAAGGTTCAAAGAATTCTAAACATCCCATAAAACAACCTGTTTCTGGATTATAACATCCAAGGGAAGACCGACATTACAGATCCCTAAGGTCCAATTTCTTGCCCACTTTTGTAATTCAACAACATCAGTTGAATGAACATAAGAATGGACACTATGAAAATTGTTCTTTGAGACAACTAAAACAATTATTTCAAAACATTTTTTAATATTATCTCATAAATGAGGTGGTTTCTTGGTTTATTCCATGTACAAATAGAAAACCTGATTTTTAAGAAAATCTATTACTGAATACACATTTGTTATTTAACTACTGACAAGGTAAGCAAGTAAGTTTTACCATTTCATAGTAATTCAAACTATATTCCTAAGAAATATCTTAGAAACAACAGATCACTTAGCAATTCTCTCCACCACTTAGCCAGAAGTCTGTAAAATGTTATCAATTAATATTATTTGATTTACTACTATGATATTGCTTACATATATAATCCATACCACCTGAGGCATTTTCTCTTTGCTGCAAGAGTAATGTTAAATCTCCTAAGAGATGCAAAGCATATATTTGCATGGAGAAATGCACAACAATTCACAGAACCAAAATTATTTCGACTGGAAGTGACCTTTCATTATTGAAATCTTTTCTTCAGAATCCACTTCTAATGCAGTAGGAAAGAATATGTCCTTCAAAACTTGTTCTGTTTATTAGCAAAAGCATTTGTGACTCATTTATTTCCATCTAGTCTGTTTTACTTAAATTTGCCCTTACATTTTTCCCCAAACACTTGAAACTTCTATATGCACAGGGTTCTATCAAGTTTGATTAATTCAGATAGACTTCTGTGGGCAACTAATCTTGCTTAATTTATTTCTCTTTTTACACAGCTTCTTGTATACTGATATCATGTGGAAAAAGGAGGGAAAATTTCCAAATGGCTGATATAGAATGAACCAGTACAAATAAATAATTTTACAGCTGTAAATACATTTTTGTCATAGTTTGTGTCTCACCATATAATGCAGCTTTTACACAAGAAGATGTTATCTGTCTGTAATAATGGAAAGAGCACAATACAAAGACTAGATAATACTTATGAGAAGGGGTTCTGAGCTAAGCAGACCTTGCTGTGAGCCAGCATCGCCATTCCTGTACTCTTAGTTAATGTTGCTTTGGAAAAAGGTCATTCTGTATGTACATAAAATAAATATTGAAATGACAATGTAAGAAAGCATACTTGGAAAGAAAAAAAAAATAAAATCCAAACTATGTGCAGTACAAAGGAAAAGACAGAACGACATACTCCAAATTGTATCTTATTTTCTCTAGTCATTATGGCCGTTTCAAAGACCATTTCAAATAGCTCTGTATATAACATTTCTTAAATAATCTCTTTTTACAATGGCTTCAATAATTCAAATACTATTATAAGATCACAGTCATATTAGGATGCTACAGTCATCACTACAATGCAAATCTAGCACACCCTGAAAACAAGCATGCTGAAGGAAAGGCATTTGTAGGTGTATTGTCACAGGATTTCACTTTCTGTTCCCTTTGCCACTGCTCTTAGCAGTGAATCATTCCAAGCATTCATAAGATACTCCAGAAACTTTCCACTCTGGTAAAAATACATGGGAATATATAAAGAGCTTCTCCTCCTTCATTTCCAAAACCAAAGAAATGTAGCCATCAGGATCAGAGTTGTATAACCACATGTTAATGTAGCAGGACATTCCACCTGTCACAGGAGGACTTATCTGTTCTGCCTAATAGTTGGTGCAATAGCTCAGGGCATCTTCCCCCTCACATCAATTTGCTAATTGGTGAAATAATTCCATCAAGACAGCTTGCCTGGCAGTGAGTTATTTTGGCACCATGGAGGTGACATTCCCAGCTGACAATAAACACTTTGCCTCTAAAGGGAGATTGTAGCATGATAAGCTGGAATTTCTGACAAACAGACACTTCACTTCATAAAAGCTACACCAAACTTCCACAAAGCAGAAGTCTTCTGCACATTTCCTAGAAATGTGTGGGGTCTTTTCCCCAAAGCTGAGATGCCAACTTTCGTGGTTACTCTCTC
This sequence comes from Vidua chalybeata, assembly GCF_026979565.1. Taxonomy (NCBI): domain Eukaryota; kingdom Metazoa; phylum Chordata; class Aves; order Passeriformes; family Viduidae; genus Vidua; species Vidua chalybeata. Next base: position 45,986,952 of record NC_071534.1, read on the forward strand.
GAGGGTTGAGTGAAATGACTCTGTGAAAACCTTCATCAATTGGTGCTAAATTACGTTGACTCCTAATCTCTACTATTTCTTTGCTAATTATAATATAGGTGCCTTTACGTCATACACTGTTTTATGCAATCTACAGGTAGTTATTTTGTTTTATCCTGTGCAGTACGTTGCTCTGTTGAAGGTCTTTTGTTTGTTAAGTTCCGGTCTTTTCAATAGACTCTTTTTATAATAGACCTGATCTGCCATTCTTGAGTACCTGCAAGCCAGAGTGACTTTAGTGCATGTCACCTTTGTAGAGCTGCTGCCAAAAATCTGAGCCTAAGGCAGGGCTTGTCTAAAGCTCTCACTGAATCCACAACAGCTTTACTGAATATGACGCAGCAGCATTTAGAAATGCACATTATCTGCCATGGGACAGGTCCAAGTGAAAAACACACGGCTGGGCAGGGACTGAGATATGAAATTAGGACAAAAAATCATTATCATTAAATCAAAGTAGCCAGAAAAATGTGGGGAAAGCCATCTTGTTTTATTTTATCTGTGTAGAAAGAAAAAGAAGTCCAACTTGGAAATATTTTATCACCTAAAATTTGTCTCATTTACGTTTTAACATACAGGTGGCACTGAAACAAGGTTTTATTTATCTTGGAAACTGATAAAAATGCTTAGACATGTAAGCAATTGGAGCTAGTGAAAGGCACAACTATCAGCTAACAACCATCCCACTCAAATAAGAATGGACTGGCACTGCAAACACCTATCTGAAGCTGAGACCATGAGTCTGCATAGCCAGGAATAGGTAATACCTGTAAATAATTATCAAAGGTAGTGGCTGGAGTAGACCATAGCTAGATATCCTTTTTCCATAAGACATGTTCTAAAGCATTACATTTTGTAACTTCAGGATACCACTTTGGTTTTTATCAATATTACAGCATTATTATATAGTCACACCTAAGTTTGTCTAACACACTCCCTTGCCAAAAAACTTGCAAAAAGTTTAGCTTTTCATTTACTTTTATTTTCTAGATATGAAAATTATCTGATATTTGTTTTTTGAAGTTCTAAAGTCAAAGTCAATGATAAAATAAGGCACAGAATAATGCAAATGATACATAATAAAAAGAAAACTTAAGTCTTCTGAGATTCCACAGGGAGACATTTATTGCCAAAATTAAAAGGAAGAAAAGAAAGAAAAAGGAGCATGATATTTTGTATTCAGGTCTAGAGATACAGGCATTGTAGGCTCTTCCTTGAAAATATTGATACAAAACACATTCTCACTATCTCTACTTATCCTGTCAACTACAGACATTTCATGCAATCTTTCTCCCAAAAAAGCTCACAACTCTATACAAGCAGGACATTTATTTTCTAGAAACTAGGAATACATGTCATTATATCTTTGACTAGTTATGTAATGTCAATAATCTAAGGAAAGAAAGATTTATTTCAAAGTTACCTGATACTTAGATATAATTTAAATTAACAACATGTGTTACTTTTTCAATCTAGTAGAAGTTTTTGAGATTTTCTAGAGAGCCTGTATGTGATTTTACCCACCAGATATCTAGTGTAGTGCTAGAACTTCAAAAAACAATATTCCCTTCACCCACAATGTATCCTGCTCTACACTGCCACTTAATCAGAGGGCAGGCTAAGACAATGAATACAAGAAAACCTTGTGATAAGAAACTTGACTTCTGGAGAAGGTTACTCCAACTGCCCTGGCACAAGCAGTTTTCTGGAAAGAAGCACCTTGCTAGGACTTTCTGCAACAGCAAGTACTTTGCCCACATTTGTAGGACACAGTAAAAAAAAAAAAAAAAAAAAAAAAGAGAGAGAAAAAGGAAACATTCAACATCAAAGTTGGGATGATGGTATAGAATGAAAACATACAAAATCCTGGTAAGAACATATTAACATCTCTGTAACCTAAGATAAACACATGTACACACAGAACTGCGTTTCACATTTAGTGCCCAACTCCACAAAGCTAGCTTTATTTTCTATTTATTAGTATTGTCATAATATGAAAAACAAATACTATTTGTTCGGAAAGCAGCCATTGTACAAAATTAACAGACATATTCTGCTTCAGGGCATGAATACAAGAAAATTGTCAGACATTAATAATGTAGACAGAACATTTTCCTGGGAAAATAAAGATCCAATGGAACAACAGATAAATCATGCCCAACTGCTCACTGTTTGTTGTTTCACAATCTGTTGTATTTTATAGAATGTGACTAGTACAAGTCTGTTACAGCCATAAAAAAATTAGCAGAAATTAATATGCAAATTACTGTAGTACTTGTGTGGGAATCCATTTCATTAATTTGAATTCACTGACATGACTGTGTAATCTAAATTTATGAGGTTTTCAACTGCCACTCCATGGAGAATTCCACATTTATTGAATTTTGCTTTAAAAGTATTTTATGCATTAAATAATACTTGCAGAGCAGTAATGTACATGAATGGCTTGGAGTTTCATTTATATTATATATACCAGGCATTTTGCCTGTGAGAAGACATACAACCTACAGTGTCAAAAACAAAGAGAAGGCACTTAGATATTTCCTTTTAAAACATTTATGGACAGCAACGAACACAGATTACTGGAAGAGGGAACAAAGAAAGTTTTTGGAGTTCTCAGTGAAGTAAATATTGCTCATAATTATTTTGTTGAAAAAATTCAAATTTCCTTCTTGTTAATATAAGGGCTTTATGATGCGTAGAACTCAAGTTGAAGAAAAAAGGCAAAGAATGAATCACATGCAAATCTGAACAAGAAGGTTTATCAATACATAGGCCAGCTTGAAGGTTAAAGCTACCAAGTTTTGGAAAATAGGAGCAAAAAAAAGAAAAAAATACTCCTTACCAATTCCTTACCATTCAACAAATTCCAACAAATTCCTTACCATTCAACACTTTAACTAATATCTGGATGCAAAGATAGCAAATGTTTTGCATAATCTTGGCCTTAATATCCTCTAGTTTTCTAGATGCAAAACAGGTAACCAAATAACATGATACTATCAAAATGTTTCTCAAGAAAATACTGAAAATAACACGTTAAAATGCTTTCTGAAGAAAAGAGGAAATACAACAGAAAAGATAGAACAAAACATTTACTCAGTTATGAAGAACTAATTTTAAAAGGACAAAAAATGTAAAAAGGACAGCATTGTAAAGTGGGGTTTTCCCCCAGTGTGATTCAAAATGTTTTGATATGACCTGTTTTCTGGTGGGATGCACTACTAGGCTTATTATTTTGCAAAATGCAATTTTGTTAAGCAACAGGATTGTTTCATTACTACAGCTTAAATGTTTTTCACTAAGGCATAAATACAAAGTATTTATCTAGAAGTGCCTATGGTGCAGTTTTACCGCTACACATTTCAGTCTTTTTCACATACAGACATGTATCCATAAACAAAATGAGTTTTCATGTATCATCAAGCATTTGAATGAAGAAAACTGCTTTGAAATGGGGATTTGGGGGCATGGAAGAAAAAGACAATTTGGTATCAGATTTGTTTAAACATGACACAATGAAGAATATATTCCCAACCAGCAACGAATCTTTCACACTTGTCAGATCCTCCTGTCAGCATCCCCTGCAGCTCTGCTGACTACCAGAACACCTGTCTGCTTCAAGGTCACTGATTCAATGTCACATAGCAGTGAACATGCTCATGCACAATTAGGATTTCAGTATAATCCATCTTGCAAGACATCTTGTTGTCCCTGTTATTTTACTTATAACTGATTACTGGGTAATTATACTTTGTGAATTGGTATGATTTTGTAAATCAGAACCTTGAAATTAGCTTATCTGACTAGCAAAGAAGCAAGTAACGATATGACCCAAAGAAGCATGTACAGAAATAAGTGTCTCAGATGGAATGGCTACAGTTCATTTATTTATATCACTTATATGGAGATAGCATCTCCATAGGTTTATTTGCACTGATCTACTAAAGGAATCTTTTTCCTTTTTATTCTTTTTCAAGAGATACATTTTATAGTTAAAACATCATCTGTTTTTTGCCTCCTAAAACATTTCCAACTAGTTACTATTTAGGAAGCTATCTGTTTCATGCAGAGACTTTAAAAATTGCTATATTTTTCCTAATATTAAATAAACATATAAATTAAGCAACCATTACATGCCCATAGACCTGTATTAAGGTGTCAATTATAAAAAGTAAGAACTACTGCAGGAGGATCTGTTTTGCCTTAACCTTGGCATTAAAGGAATGTAATACATAACTTTATTCTTTTCCCCTGAGTAACAGTATTGTTAGAATCATATCCTCCAGTTGTTCTGAGATTGAAACCTTCTGTTCATGTCTGTAACCATAATTTTTCTACCCTAAGTTTTGCAAAACATAGTAAGCAATATCAGGAGACACACAATCCTCAATAGCACTCAACCTATATATCAGACACCTCTTCCTAAATTCAGGTCTTTGAGAGAAGCATTTCCGTTTTACTATGTCAAGTTAAGCTGTTCTTTCCTCCTATCCACAAATGGAACAACAGATTTTATAGGTCAGAAAAGGGGAATGATTCAACTCTTCAAATGCTCAGAGGAATAGTGATGCTACTGCTGTCCCTCACAGAAAAATTCCATTTGTCACTGCAGAAATCCATGTAAAGACCCACTCATCATAGTTCTTGTAAATCTGCCACCTCTGAAATTCCATAAGCATTGCATGATTCTGCATATGCTGAAAAAATCACTTTGTATTGAAAAAGAAATAAATGCATGCATCCCCGTCTCAGTCAAAACACAGCTAAAATGATAACTCCAACATAAAAATCTGCTAAACCTTCCCCAAGCATTGTCTGAACATTTGACTGTCTTGACAGCACTGGCTAGCAGTTCATTAGCTCTACACACTCTAACTACTGATAATCAATAGCAGTCAGAGTTAAGAGCGCAGATATCAGAAGTCATTACAGAGGAGCAGTCATGATGGGTATTGACTGCTGTGACTCTAAGACACTTTAACTCTGGAAAGTGGCATCTGAAGACTTGCTGCCATGGCTAGCTGTCTTATGTCTCCAAAACTGACCTACCAGGGATACCTAGGCACAGGCTTCAAAAAGTAGAGTTACTTCACAAAAAAGTAGAAGTATGTTTAATGTCAGCTCTTTCTCAAGAACCCTTATAATCTTCATTCTGTAGTCACCAGACAATTTTGCTTTCAGTAATCTGTATATACTTTTCATTTAAGGTATTGTAGCTTGTAAAAGTTCCATCTATAATTTTCTGAAATGTAATTCAAAAGTTATTCTTCACAGAAAGGAAAGGGATGAGGAAAGAAAATAAAATCAATCTCATGAATTACTGAGTTTGCTCAGTCTCACACTTTCTTTCCCTCTCAGCTGGAATCTTTTAATGTTATGAGATGAACAACTAATCTTTCAGATACACAAGTCCATCTTCATATTTGATTCCTCTTCTTCTAAGCTTATATTTTCTCTGCTGATTTAAGAACCATAGCCAAGGACTTTATAGATTTTTTTCAGTGGGAGAAAAGTTGTAGTGATGGCTGGTTTTGCTCATGACTTCATCATTCATTCTTCTGTTGAAGTCAAAAGAAATATGTGATATTATACAACAAACTGCAGTAATGTTTAATTGACCCCAGCTGGTACCAGGCCTTAACAGGAGACATCCTCCTTCAAAATATTGTCAATGACAGCAAACCCCATCCTCACCGCCTCCTAAAAATAATGTACAATCTGTTCTGTCACTCACAGATCAAGCAAATTAAAGAAAACAAAAGGAAGAATATCCTAGCAAATGTATACTACAGGCTAGAGAATACTCTCTCTGAAGAATCAGTGGAATTTAAAAAAAAAATCTAGCCTCCAATTGTTCAGGAGTTTAATTTTCTGGGAAATGCAATAGATTTCTTCCACAGCCACCATCACCTTGGCCAATTCAAAACACAAATCATTGTCTGCCTTCAGTAAGAACAAGTCTAATACTCAGATTTCCTGCTTAAACATAAATTGATTCCATTCTCACTCCCAGCTACCTTATCTGCCAATACTGACTGATCTACAGCATGGCAAGTTACAAATGAAATACTAGATGCAGCGCAATTTTACTGTTCATGTAAAATACACAGATAACATTCTTATCTTCTGGACTCCCTCAAATTGCTATGATGAAATTTCCTAATCACTACTTCTACATCAAAATGCATTTCAAATACACCTCCAGCAGTATCCTATTATTAGCCACTCTGCTCAACATAAAACAGAAAGCATACAAACTACTATACATGAAAAGCATGCAAAGTATCATATATATCATTATAAAGATGCTTCTTGAAACACCCCTAGAAAGCTATAACATACAGAAAGCCCTCAGACACCACTAACATCCATTGTGTATCATTCTCTCACAATGCCCTGCTCAGCAATCTCAGACCCTTAACTAAATAAACACAACACTCCAGAGAAATCCATCAAGTCTTCCCCGAGTCCTCTAAACCTCTTAGTTCTGACTCTGAGGGAAACTCGTAAAACCCAGATGATTCTGCGAGCTAAAACATAAACTTCAAAGGGTGCTAAGCAACACAACAGAGAACATTAGGATTCTAATGCTTTATAATTCTCACTCATCCCTAACAAAAAGCTCCATATTCATCTCTGTCTCCGTGCCTGAAAGGACTTAATGACTCTACTGTGTCTTCTCTGGATAACATTCTTCTCCTTCCTCCACCCCTACTCCACAGGTGTCCACTATTTTTTCCTTTCAAATGATGCAGGTAAGTAAACAGGTTGAACTCATAAAAATTTACAGCTGTTCTTTGAGACCTCTCCTGCTATTACAGATTTTAAGAGACTCATATGGTCAAAAGGAGGCATCTTTTACAATTATTGCAATAATTCTAGGATATTACCATCTCCTTACAAAATCTGTAACGCTTGTATTATTTAAAAAATCACAATTACAATGTTATGAGTGTATTAAAGCATTTGTTGTTAACGTAAAGAATTTCAAGTGCTCATGTTAACAGAGATAAATAAAACAAACCATGCAGAGCTTCAAGAAACCTGATTACAATGTTCTTTTGTCTACAATAGAAAAAATATTCTACGCTGCACATAAAATTAAGATAATTATCTACTAGTTTAATTTAAGGAAAAGCATACATGCCTCTTACTGCAGTAACAAAAGCAATTACTTTTGTGGTAATTTAAATATTAGATTTGGAATGTTTTCAAAATAAGCATAATAATGTTTTAACTGCAGTTTACACCATAAAAAATTCAAGTAGTGTCCTTTTATGCATCTGCAAATTTAATTTTAAATGTGCTGAAACTTTATGGGTACAGCAGTATAAAAATTATGTTAACCAGCATTTAACAAGCACAGGAAATATACTGAGAGTTATGCAATTATTAGCTATAATTTACATATATATGTAAATTACACAGTATAGAGGTATATAAGCAATTCTTATAGTGGTTCAGTTAGAAGGAGAACTACTTTTTAGAAATGTGATCTGGTACTGGTTTCTGCTCTTGCTTTCATTAAGTCAGCAAGCCAAGAAAGTATGGTAAAAAATTACTGAGATGAGCTTGTTAATAATGTTGGTAGTTTTGCATAGGAATATTAAACTCACACTATATTTATTTTATTATGTAAGCAAGCAATGTTTTTTATACATTAATAATTTTCATTCGATAGTTTACAAGGACAGAACCAATTAAAACCCAAACTTACTAAACTGTCTGTTTTTCATGTAAGAGATCTCTACCACATGATTTTCAAGTTGTTTGGGTTTTCCTATTACAAATTTGCAGAATAGATGCAAGGTAATTTTCTAATTATGTTTAAGCCCGGAGTCCACCAATGTTAGCACAGAAGAGGCATACGTTATATACTGTCACTTCTGGAAGCAACACATCATCCTGAGCTGCAACAGAGACTCACAGCTGAAAAGGGCAGTTAAAGCTCCATCCTTTTCCAACAATTCCCTACGTGTTCTCTTCAAATTACACCCAGCATAGTACCTCACACAGCCTTCACACAGCCCTTTTCTTCTCTGTAAATAATCAGCAGCTGTTTTGCATATGTCAAAAGAGTTTCTTAACAGAGAAATAGCAGGATCTATCAAGGCTGCAGTAAGAATGACCCTGATGTTCCAAATATTTTGCAGAATATAAAAATATTTATATGAAATTCTGTTTTTAACCATTAGAGGAATGATGAATAATGAAATCCAGCAACATTTAGTTCTTAGTCACAATATACTTACTAAGTAAAAAAAACAAATTGCTATTCCAAAAGAAACATTCTTCCAGCAGCAGTATTTTAAAATTGCCATTAAAAAGAAGGCTGATAGGTGCTGTAAGACTTTCTAACCATATTTTATACATTATTGAAAACTACTAGTTAGAGTACAGGGGGTTTGTAAATTTCTATCAGGGACCATACAATTTGAATGTGGCTTGTTTTTTTTTTTAGGTGGCCTACAAATTAAAGGACAATTGTAATGGATTTGATTAATTACATATGGCATTACCACATTACGAGATAATGGGTAGTTTCAAACAAAGCTCTACAATGCTTTTCTAAGTAGGTGAATTAAAAAATCATTTTTCTGAGGAAATTAAAAATTTAAATAGAAACAAGAATAAAAGCAAGATAATATATCAGTCTTAAATGTGTTTTCTTCATCATCTGAATGTACACCAAGTGAAAGGAGTAGATATTTTCAATTATGTTCCAATACTCCCAATTATGTTCCAATTCATTTTTCAGTCACTTCCTGTAGCTATTTAAACACAAATGTATCTAAACCAAGCTATGCCTAAAATAAAATCCCTTATGCTAAAAATATTTCATTTAAAATATTATAAAATATTTTAAGATTTCTTTCTTCCCTACTGTGTTATATTTATAAGGAAAACATTCTTATTTCTAATAGGGAACAAAGTAAAAACAAGTTTTGAAGAAACTATAGGACAATTTCTTTAAGTATTAGTAATAGATAATTTTTTTTCATAACATTTAACATGATCACCTCTTTGTGGTAACTCCTGGATAAAGCAAGAGAAAGCAAATGAAGAAATTATAATTTTCAAGAAACTATCATATCATGAAAGGTTCTTGAGACAGAATTTATTTTTCTTGAACCAAGAGGACAAAAGATCTCTTCTGCTCTAATCAGTGGCAGCACTAACCTTTTCTAGCTAGCTGGGATCTCAACAGTGTGCATATCTTACAATATTTAACCTGTGACTTTCTGACTCTAAATGTAATTTAAAGAGAACATTCAGCAAGTTAGAAAGAAAACTCATATTCAGGAATGTAGTTCAAAGAGCACTAGCTAGTGCATCAGCAATTTGGATAAGAGGAAGTAAGCATTTGTGGGCACAATTCACAATATCCTTGATATACCAGTCAGCTGGGTGGCCGGGCCCAGAGAGTGGTGGTGAACAGTGCTGCATCCAGCTGGGGCCAGTCGCCAGTGGTGTCCCTCAGGGGTCTGTGCTGGGGCCAGTTCTGTTCAATGTCTTTATTGATTACATGGATGAGGGGATTGAGTCTTTCATTAGTAAATTTGCAGATGACACTAAGCTGGGATTGTGTGTCAATCTATTGGAAGGGAGAAGGACTCTGCAGAGAGACCTGGAACAGTTGGATGGATGAGCAGAGTCCAGTGGGATGGAGTTTAATAAGTCCAAGTGCCGAGTCCTGCATTTTGGCCACAATAGCCCCCTGCAGCGTTATAGGCTGGGGACAGTGTGGCTGGACAGTGTCCAGGCAGAAAGGGACCCAGGGATGCTGGTCACCAGCTGGCTGAACATGAGCCAGCAGTGTGCCCTGGTAGCCAAGAAGGCAAACAGCATCCTGGCCTGCATCAGGAATAGTGTGGCCAGCAGGAGCAGGGAGGTCATTCTTCCCCTCTACCTGGCATTGGTGAGGCCACACTTGAGTGCTGTGTCCAGTTCTGCCCCCTCAGTTTAGGAAGGACGTTGAGACACTTGAGCGCATCCAGATGAGGCAATAAGGCTGGTGAGGGGCTTGGAACACAAGCCCTGTGAGGAATGGCTGAGGAAGCTGGGGTTGTTTAGCCTGGAGAAAAGGAGATTCAGGGGTGACCTTATCACTCTCTACAACTCCCTGAAAGGTGGCTGTGGTCAGGTGGGGGTTGGTCTCTTTCTCCAGGCAGCAACTGACAGTACGAGAGGACACAGTCTGGAGCTGCGCCAAGGGAAATTTAGGTTGGCTATTAGGAAAAAGTTTTTTATGGAAAGAGTGATAAAGTACTGGAATGGCCTGCCTGGGGAGGTGGTGGAGTCACCATCCCTGGACGTGTTTAAGCAAAGACTGGATGTGGCACTCAGTGCCATGGTTTAGTTGAGGTGTCAGGGAACAGGTTGGACTTGATGATCTTGAAGGTCTCTTCCAACCTTGTGATTCAGTGATTCTGTGACTCTGTGAAGCAATAAACCAAACCTACAGCTTGTATGAATCATTACAGCTCCATTAATTTCAGTGATAATAGGCTGATTTGCATAACCTGACAGTCTGACACAAATCTATTAAGCTTTTCAAACTTTAGTTTTTGACATATAACCGGTTCTCAGAAGAGATGACATGGGAGTTTACTCCAACATAGCATTTGTAATGGTAGATGTTCATTATAAGTATACAGATCTGAAAAATTAGTTCAAGTACTAAGGTTCTAAAATCTACAGATTAAAGGTAATACACTAATTACTTCTAAGAATGTCAAAATGGAACAATATAAAAAATGCAATTGTTTTTAAACTAACAGCAATTTATATGTATGTAATTTCATGTTTCCTTGTGTACTTAGGGAAAAAATTTCAAGTAAGAACACAGAAGACCAGGCACCTCAATAATTTTAAATATTTAAACATTTCTGAGGTTCTCAAAGTCCAGCAGGGATCTCAGTTGACTCAGTGCCTAAAATTCCATTGCTAAAGTTTGCTGAAGAAAAGAAACCTTCACCTTAGCACACCCTAAGTCAGCACAGTAATGGTGTGGTCCTGGGTGACAAATTTCCTCTGGCAGGGGAAAGGTGAGCCCCAGGGCAGAGGCCACTGCTGAAAAAGAAAAGATGTACTACTTCACTCTGTCTTTACCCATCCTTCTTCCATTTTTGAAAGGTGGACTTTAAAGCTGAATTTTAGGATGTTGAGAAGACACAGATACTGCCTTGTTTTAGATTAGATACCTGAATTCCCAATTCCCAGGAATTAAAGGCTTATGCCAGTACTGACCAATTTAAATTCGTGCCCTAACTACCCTGCCAGAAACTTGTATCTCAATCCTGGCCCTTCTTCACATGCACCATATATGAAAGAGGCAAAGCCAATTGCATTCAGCAAAGGGTATTTAAAGATGGTAATTTAAATGCACATAATAATGCTTCAGTCATTGTCTGAATCTAAGTCATGCAAAGGTCTCAATACAGACTTGAACATTATTCTCTTTTTATTTTTTTTTGTTGACATTATTCTCTTTTTTTTTGTTGACATGCTCCTCTGGCCTTTTAAAAATATATCTGAAATATTCTATTGAAATAGAGTTTAATCACAATACACATTTTTATGCCTTACACTGCTGACTAGATAATTAACCTAAAATACTAATCAGAAAGCAATACCTCATGGTTTTTCTTATATATTGGAGTTCCAGATCGAGCCTCCTGTCTCAGCAGGAAAATTGCTGAAGCATTTACATGTCCCAAAATTAATTCAAAACTCAAGGCCTCGAGGACAAGGCAAAGTCTTCCCAACCCCCATCCACCCCTAAAATGCTAAGCAAACAAAAAACCCTAATAAAACTACAAGCAATATTGTATGTATCTATGGCCTGTTACTTGAATCGATACAGATAAATTAGAAGTACATTCCTTCTTGGATCAGGTGATATTTCAATTTTGGACAGAATTAATGTCTGGGCGGGGAGGTGACTTGTATATAATACTGAATGGTCAGAACAAGATATAGAGCTTGGGAAGTGATGTGTGTAACTGCTTATCATTAAACAGCGGAGAAATTACTGCAACAAATTCCCACATCTGTCTCATATGCAACTCCAACACGCCTTTCAACTTGTTTTACTTCTGTATTTATCCAAGATGAACTCTCCACAATGAAATAAAACTGTGAGCAAAAATGTAGTCACTGTCTGCCTGACAGACTCAGAGGTGTTTCAAGTGGTAGGGCAGGCTATATCTCAACTAGATAGCAGAAAGAAGTTTAGAAATTACCCAGAGTTATATGTGTTACAAACATTGAAATACAGATTATTATGAAAGGAAGCCAGCAGGTACAAAATTCCTTCATTTACTATGGCAATAAGGCACATTATATTTTCAGTCTCTTTTTTAAACAAAAGAAACCCATTTTTTTCTACTAATTTGACATGCACAATTTGTTTCATGCCCTGCATATGAAGCAGCACAAATCCAGTCAAAATTATAACCCAGGTGACATTTTAAACAGAATCACAGGAAGGATTTGGTGTGTTGGCCATAAATAGAAGTCTAAAACATACTGATTCACATCTTGGCTCTAGTAAATGTTTAGCTATGACTTAATTTTCTCTGATTTCCGTTTCATTATGCTCATAAGATAATGAGCAGAGTGCATTTACAGAAAGACTAATTTGCTGGTTCTATCTGCAGTCTTTTGTCTTCATACCTTTCAAGGTATGCACTAAGCACTTAAAACAGCCTACATTATCACTCCTTACTGGCAAGCAAAGTAGCTGAAGAAGATAAAAGATAAAATGACAGGAGCAATAGTAAACAAATATCAGCTCCTCATAAGTTCTCTTGAGTCCAAGTTCCTATTCCTTTCTTTCCTCATTATGTGTAAGAAGTTCTCTAGAATAAGCATGCACTGCCTGAACAATTAGCCTGACTGACTAGCTAAAATTTTCTTTTACAAACCTGATTGCTGCTTTAATTGTTAGAAGCATATTTCAAGAATAGTTTATTTCAAATCCATCATAACTTCTTGTTTACCACAATGAATTTCTGAAAAAAAAAAGTATCAGCTAATGCAAGTCTAAAACTGGATATAATAATATTCTTTAGTTGTGGAGAATTTTGTGAGCAAATACTCAAAACATTCATGGTCAGAATATTTCACAAATATGTAGAGATGATACTGAAAATATCCTCAAACTGGCATACACAAAAATGCGTATTCTTTGGAAGTTTACACTTTTAATGGTATCAGTAAACAAAAATATTTAGAGAATGTGTTTGCATTTAACATTACTTTATACATATAAATGCATAATCAGTCTTACAAAAAAAAATAATATAAACTTAATCACAATATAAATGTTTATACTATAGTTACTCTGGCTTCATGAATGTTTTGTAAACAACTATTTCTAAACCACATGGGGATTTACCTCAACTGACCTTAAGCATTTGAAGTTGACATACGGTTTATGCTAGAGATCTAAATCTCCTCTTCAGTCACTGAAGAAAAAGATAAATATCTTTGAAATTATTAATGAGTTTTTACTTAGGAATCTTACAGGGTGGTGAACTAAGCCCTGAAGATAGTTTTCAACCTGTTGAGTATTACAGGAGCCATGATAACATGCCTGTGTGTCTAGACCAAGTCACAATGGATCTCATCTTTTATGATCAGAATATCATTGCCTCTAATATATCAGCTAAGGCAAACTTCTCATTATTTGAATACTGATTGACACTGGCAAGACTTGCTCTAAAAATACTTGGTAAATAGGATAACAGAATGATTTAACTTGTGCTCCTGATAATGTCTGGAAACACACAATTTACAGTGTAAGAAATATGTTTATGTCTTGTTTCTTTTAGACCATACTTTCTGGAACTATCATACATACTTTGATATCTGCATCTCTTCACTATGTTAATGCACAAATGTGAAAGTCCATTTATAAAGGAGTGAGTGCCTACCATCAGATATTAGAATTGCCATGTTCCATTTTAATAGAGGTATTTTTCCTCTCTGCAATGGGCAAAAGGTATTTGTGGCAAAGAGGTCTATGAACTGAACATGAGTCAGCACTGCAATGTTGTTTTTAAAAAGATGTATGTTTGATCTCTTAACTGGGATATTTTGGGACACACTGGTGAAAAATGAGATCCTGGCATCTAATTGCCTACAGAAGTGACAGACATACTAAATAAAGGGGTAAACCACATGAAATGTCAAGATAGTGACAATCGAAGAAAGAAGTGAAGAAACCTCTCCAGAATGTACTACACTGTAACATTCTTGTTAGACATTGTGTCATGCTTGTTAGAATGAAGGTATCATTCCCATTTAAACTCTGGAAAATAGTTTATCTTTAATGTCCCTTCCAACAGCCAAATCATTCAATAATTCTATAATGCATTAAGCAATTTTTCTATTGTATTCAGCACTAGCAAGTACTATTCTTAGCAAAATATTCTGTCCTATTTAAGACGCTAAGATTCTGGAAAAAATTTACAAACTGCAGAGGATCCAGAAGACCAGAGGAGAGCAGCAAGTACCATCAGCAGTCTATAAATACAGGAAAAATATAAAGGTCTATAGGAAAAATATAGTCAGTTGATTTTGTACAATAAAACAAGATTATTTAAGTGAAGACTTAAACTCTTGAAGTCTTCAAATAAACACCAAGGAACTGTAAAGCAGAAGGCAATAAACAGCTCTTTTTGTCTACTGTAGACAGGATTAAAGGCAATGGGCTGAAATGGCATCAGTGTACAATAGACTAGACAATAAGAAAAAAATCCCATATTTGTAGCAAGAAGTAAGGTTTTAAACAGCATGCCTAGGTAACTAAAGGATCATCAAAATAGTGAATTTTTCAAAGTAATTTAAAAGAGTAGTTTACAAACGAGCATAAACACAGACCAGGTCAGATCACCTTGTATTGTTCCATCTCATCACATCATTCCTTATATCTTTTGCTGCTCCCTAACCATCTAGTGATAAATTACTAGTTCTACCTTCCCAGTTTCATTCCAGATGCTTTCTCAAATATTGTGTCAGTCACCACAGCTTCTAGAGCGATCTCTGTCCATAGATTCTTATTTTTTCTTCTATCTCTCTTTCAAAAAGAATTAGCGTCCATTAAGTCTCATCAGTGTGCACAGCTCAATATGTAAGTAGTCCTTCAGACTCACAGTTTCAGTAAAGCTTAATTACATGTTCTCTCATAGTCTCCTCAGTTATATTTTGCTAAAAATCTATTAATACAATTCCACCAATGGGGTAGCCTTTCTTCACAAAGCCTCCTTGTGGCTGGAAGTTGAAGGAAAAATATTTTAAATAAAATAAACATGCATCAATACATTTGATTGATAGCAGCTGATCTGCTGAATT
Organism: Vidua chalybeata; assembly: GCF_026979565.1. Classification (NCBI taxonomy): domain Eukaryota; kingdom Metazoa; phylum Chordata; class Aves; order Passeriformes; family Viduidae; genus Vidua; species Vidua chalybeata. The sequence goes on from NC_071534.1 coordinate 46,002,354, forward strand.
GTATATCCAAACCTCTGTAAAAAATCTGAGAGCATCTGTAATATGTCATACAAAATTGCAGGCCCCTTGAGGCCATCAGTACACAAAAGTCTACTCAGATTTACAAGCCTTTTAATAACTGCCAGAGCTTCCTATATTTGGGTTAATTTAATTAATTATTTCATATTAGGATTGGGAAGCCTTAAAAGTCATTCTTTATCTTCATTATGTGCTTGTCTTTACTGATGCATATCCTTAATTGTGAACCAATTGATTATATGAAGCAAATACCTAACTCCAGAAATATCTAACAGCCGCATTTTTAGTTTACTTTATTACCTAAAAGGACATATTGATAAGTTATGCAAAAAAATATTCTAGAAATGCTGGTACTTTCTGAAAATTGAGCATATTGAAAGAAGAATTTTACAATTCAACAAATAATTATTACTATAACTTAATTGCCTAAGTTATTTAGTATTTTTTAACAAAAAAATATCAATTGCAAGAAATACACACAACCACTTCACATTAATCTATTCAATATTTCCTAAAATATAACACTGAATTTTTGAGATGTATTACCACTGAAATATAAAAAAAACCCTATGGTATAAATTTGTAAGATTAATACAATGTATCTTAAAGTTTCCAAGCTAAAAGACATCTTCTGGGATTGGTCAAGTAAAAGCTTTGAAGTTATGAAGATTTGCCACCCTTATCCATTCTTAGCAGGTAATGACAATGATGACAAAACAGATAAGAAACTGTTGTAAATACAAAAATGCTTCTTTCCTGACAACTGAATAATTATGTGTTCTATATTCACACACACACACATATATATAATACTTCATATTGCATATTGAGCTTTACATAATGCTACACATGGGCCAATTGTGAAAGAAAATAACACTCCTGCTTCAAAGAACTGATTCAGAGGTTCTGTCATGGCCTCTCAATTCTGTGCTTCACAGGGATGATATTGAGTAATTAATTTTTTTCTGGGATATACTTTGAAGTTAAAAAGTGGTAGCAGTTCATGCCATAATCAGTCCTCAAATTCAAAACTTCCTGCACCCAGAATCACCAATTCAAGAGTTTTCCTTAAGCAAATCTACTTTGTTGCAGTTCAGTAACATTGCTTATGTCCCCTGTACCTATGCAACTCTTTTCAAGGTGATCAGTTTACAGTGTGTTAAGTGGTTGCACGTAGGTCAGCAAACAGAATCCAGGATCTGATGATAAGCAACTGAAGATTAGAAGCTGAACTACAAACATTTAAAACAAACAAAAAAATGTTGTTCTTTGTGGATACAAGTCCACTAGTGGAGTGGAAATTGGGGGAAAATGTCATCCCTCTGCTGAAGTTCAAGTCACAGAAGTCTGCACTTTTTCATCCAGACTTTTCCTCGGGCAGTCTGCTCAATCCAGTTGAAAACACCAATGTAATTTTCTTCTACTTCTTGCCTCTATTTAAAATTAAGAAACATAATGAGAAGTATGTAATATGCTTACTATTAAAATAGATCTGCTAATGCAGAGAAGTTTGATTCTTTCAATAGTCCATGGTATCTTTTACAAAATAGAGTAATACATGAATCAGAGTATTATCTAAGAAAAAAATTAGCAGCAATCACTGTTCCAAATTGAAACCACCTTAGTTTTGTCTAAAAGATAAAAATGTAACTGAAAAGGCATACTCCTCCTACGACATATTGACATATATACTATCTGTCAGGCTGAAAAGGTTTTACGCTGATCAAGCACATGCCTGTGTTTTCACCCTCAAAAAGAAAAGCCAGGGACCTTCAAGTACAGAACACCTGCCTTGCCCTCTATCCTAACCAGTTGTTTCTGTATTGCCAGCAACACAGCCAGATGCATGAGACTGTGGTGAATCAATGCTTCAAAGCACAGCTATTCCTGCAAGGACACATTTAGCCCAGGAGAGGGACATGGCTTTGAGATCCATTCCACTCAGGAATCCCAGGATGAGCCTATCAGCTCCTGGGGTGATTCACAACCAAACTAATTTTGTCTTTTCAACAGTCTTACTGATCGTGGAGGACTAGTTTCATATACTGGCAGAAGTGGAGGAAAAATAAAAAAGGAAAAACATTCAGAGATTCAGTGTATCTTTCCATCCTAATCAAGACCCAAAGACTCATCAAGGATCAAAAGGAAGTTTGTTACAGATAAAAAAACAGGCCTGTTTTAGTATAATGCTAAAACTGATGTGCCATTATATTACCCACCTTTTTGGGGAGATGGGAATATTTTTCTCTTATCTTTTTTTCTTCATAATTTCATTGATTTTACAGGTACCAATGACCCAAAATATCTGCCTTAAAGAATATATCACATTGATTGACACACTATGGCAGCATTTCACTTATATTTACAGCTGAGCCATTCACCACCAACTGCAATGTCATTTCCTAAATTTTAGTATCCTGGTAGTTCTACAGGTACAGTGGTATAAAAAGAGTTAAACACACACCTAGGAAAACACAGAGCTGCAGAGATTTGTAATAGAAATTTTAATACTGATATGACTGCAGAATAAATGGGAATACAGGGGAGGAGAAGCAAATAATGAAAAGGAATTACAAAATGCCTATATAAATGGATATATTGGTGAAAATTACATTAATCAGCCTTAAAGGCCCTCCACACACATCTTCATAGCACATGCCAATTAGAAAAACAAGCTAAAGGAACAAGCTAAAAGGGGGAACAGTGTACTGCAGATAAACCTGAAAGGTAAAGAACAGAGATGAATGACCCAGGTAAGGAGACAAGAGATAGTGAGGACATCCTAAGGACTCAGAGAAGGGGCATAGGATGGAAAGACAAAAGATCATAATCACTGTCAGCTCCTTGAAAGGCAAATCCTAAATCAATACATGGTCACCAACCTAAGAAGAAGGAGCAAGGATAATAAGAACTTATAGTCAGAAATTATAGTCAGTGTTACTATAAATATGACTACAGTACAGGTGTACTATAAAAATTGAAAGAGATTTTAAAAATTAAATTATATTTATAGATTAGAATATATTTTCACTGTTTCTATCAGTCAGAGTGACTAATGGCTCATGTATCCACATTCACGATAGTCATCTTTATTTTCTTGTCTCTTTACGGCTGACCTTTTAAAACAGCATATAGTGTATACTCCTTTCAAAGAAGTATACAGATATTGTATGCTGGTGTACAGATTACATATAAATCATATAACTTGATATAAAACCTTCCAGTTGAATTGTGTTGTCCTGAACTTCTATGTTACTGCACTGTATTAATAAGATTACATTTTAAAGAGCTATTAGAATATCTCTGGACAAGTACTCCATTAATTTAAAAGCCTACAATGTTAATGTACGTCTACAGCAAAAGATCAAAGTTTTTATATTATAATTGATTTAAAATTTTAGTTTGAAACTTGGTAGATGGATGGTTGGAAGAAAAGAAAGGAACATAATGCACAGTCAGTCCTGGGGTTTGCTTATGGGTTGGCAGTTGTTACAGTTCCAAAGCAACCCACACCGCCCACTCTCCTTTCAGGCTTTCCATGGGAACTATTTTGCTCTATCCCTCTTTGCAGAGAGTCTGAACTCCCAGGTGGTAACATCCCTATTCACTGAATTAACTAATTTCCAACTTCTCCAATTCCATTCCAGGGCATATCAATGCTTTCAAATGGCTGTGACAGAGAACAGGTATGGATTTAAAACACCATTTTTGTATTTCTAATACAGCAAAAAGAAAAAAGGATCAAGATCACAGATGATATTTAACCTTAACTTTTGCACTTCTTTACAAGTTTGTAGATTCCTTTTCAGCTGACTCACCATGCCATACAGCTCCAGAGAAGACAGACTGCACTTGCCTGTTGCTCTCAAACAGCATTTCCAGTGTACAAATCAGTCTCTCAAAAGATACTTTGTGCTGTTAGCCTGCACTTCATAAAGCTGTTTGATTCCTGTCTCCAGTAGTAGATTTTCAGCAGTACATTTACATTTCAAATCAGGAAGTGAATACAAGCCATTTTCTGACCCTTTTCATTTGCATTTCCTCTGACAGGAATTACCCACTGGAACAAGGGCACCCCATTGAACTCATTGTCTTGCCATGCTATAACGAACAGAATAGCAACAATAATAATTTTTTTTTCCCCACAATACCTGATTAGAAGTAAACACTCCATTCTACAGACAAGTTGTACAAGGATACACTCCTAAACACAAGATTAAATTTTCCTGTCTGGAATGTAACTGTTTTAGTGCATCTGTTGTCCAGCATCTTTAAAACACACAAAATAAAACCCTTTTTTTGCAAATAAGTAAAACAAGGAAGGTATAATTCTTCAAACTATATTTTTTCTCTCCTAAATACTTTAAAATATAAGGGCAGCCATGCTGAACTTGATCCAAGATCTCATCTATCCTTGCATCTCATCTCTGACACTAGTCAGAAAAAGACCTGCCTTCAAAAGTGTTTAAGACAGGAAAAGCCTGTATCATGCTTCCTTCTCCCTTGAGCCCGTATTTCCCCAGCCTCCAACTATTTTTTATCTCAATGAATTTTGTAGCCTGGTGTTGTTTTCCTAGAATTCCAGTTAGTATAAAATATAAACCATGTCTAGTGTTTCATCACACTGATGTTTTGTCACACTTGACTTCATCCTCAATCTCAGAGGATGGAATACTTTCTCTGTCTTAAATCTAACAACCAGCGAAATGAAAAAAAGTAATTTACTGGTGGTGTTTCTGTATATTCTCAACAGCAATTTTCATGTAATGAGAGAAGATTTTAATTGCAAGAATTAACAGCTTTATTTAGCATTAACTTGACATAAAATTAGCAGTTTCCATCTGAAAATAAAATCTGAAGCAGTTCTATCTTTCAATAGTTGATCAAAATAAATGCAAAAATTAAGGAATACTCAAGATTTAATCACCTCTTTGGCACAGCTGACAGTAATTGTAACCATAGCATAAATAATTTGTATACACAGGCATATAAAGAAAGCACTGATGAGACCAACTATAAAAGTATTTTGGTTGCAGTTCATTTAAAGTCAAGTTCAGACTTGACTAGGCTGAAGCATGTTTCAGCCTAGTGAGAATCATTTTATATTTGGACATCAGAAGCATAATCTGTGATCTACTGCTCTGCAATAAACAGATGTTTGAATACACCCTATGCTATGGATAACATTAAATCTGCCTCCTGGGATTTACAGGACATTGGCTCTTAATGAGCAAATTTAATACAGTGGCAAAATGCAGAATGTGTGAGATAATACACAGAAAATAATGCAAAAGTCTATTTTTATCCATACATTTTTAACTGTACTTAATATTTGTTACAGACTAAAACTATACCAAGAAGGAAGTATTACACTGTGTGTCTTACTGTTATGCATTGTAGACCACTAGCTATGTATAAAGCAAAACAATATATGTTGGCTATTCTAAGAGAAATTTTCTTTAGAGAAAAAAAAAAGTAAATTAAGCATGGAATTCACTTTATGGCTATGAAGTTACAATTAAATATAGGTAAGAGGATCATAAATAAGAAAATTAAGTCTTTCAGTAGGAATAGATGAGAAAAAGGTTCTGCTAAGACTGTGTTTTTTAAGAAACTAAGTGAATCTCTGATCATGGAGTAATGTTCACAGTCCACCTGAGTAACTGGCGAGAGACAGGAGAGTCCTGCCTTGTTCGAGGCAGGATAACTTTATTTAAATATGGCAGACTGAAAACTTTTGAAAACATATACAAATATATCAGCACAGCTACAGCAAACAGAAAAAGGATAACTCACAGTAGTTGAGGATGGAAATATTATTTTTGTAGGCATATTAACTGAGTTTGTAGATAACAAAACATTCTGTTAGATAAAATGGCAGTTCTGACAGGTGTGTGCCTGTTCCTTGTTACTCCTCTTGCCAATGTACATGTCTGTCTGTATAAAGCCATCTCCTGGCTCTCTCCTAAGTATTCAGTACAAAATTGTTTTAACTATTTCCATGGAACAAGGCAACTGAAAATCAGATATGGACCATTTCACCCACTCACTCTCTTTGTCACCCAAGGCTGTGTTTTAGCGCCACAAAGAATTTGCAGCTTGTTTACAGACTAAAGAACACATATTAAAATGCTGTTTACTTATTTTCTGACTAAGGGTGAACTATTGCTTCAAGCTGATGGTTCAATCTGCCCTTCTGAACTGCTTTTAACTAACCCTCTAAGGCTTTTACGAGATTTTGGTTCAACCAGAATTGTCATATCAAAGGAGACCTTTAACTTTCATCTGAGGAGAAATGCCAATCATGGGTAATTTCTGACTTGTTAACAAATCTCCAGAGTATTCAAAAAGCTGATAACGCTTCAGGATATTAAGCAGAATCACAGAAGACAAAAATTTTTGTAAAAGGATTAATTGCACATACTAGAATGGAATATAACTTCTATGGAACTTCTATAATGGAATGACTGGCTCCATCACACATCTGTCCTGTTTCTTGTTTCTGTATTTCCAGGTCAGCATATGCCACATCACTTCTCTTGAGAAAAGCTACTTCTCTTAATTCTAATGAATCTCCCATACCCTTAATAAGTATTCCATTCCTGGAGCTATCCCTCAGTCATGTGTATAAATTAATCTCCAAAATTTGCAGCAGATGATTATCCTGGGAGAGCTTCTAAGAAAGGACTTTGCTCTGCCTCCTATTACCCTTAGGTAATACATTATCTATGCACTCTGAGCTTCACCTAAGGCTCCTATTAGTTCTTTGCATTTGCTGTGGATTTATTTTTCAAATACCTAATATAGCTTTTTGATAAAGAAACAGTTAACAATTAACTCTGCAGCAATAAGAAACAAAGCAAAACAAACCAACGAACAAAAACCCACCAAAAAAAAACCACCAACCAGCCAACCCACAACAGAAAACTGTCACAACAGTAATTGTGACTACTGCAAAAGAAGTTTTGTTCTTAGGTACGTTTAGAGAATAATCCATAATTCTATACTTTTTGATGACTTTCTATAATTGAGCTATGACAATTTTAAATGGAGAGGACTACATAATGTAGTCTGTAAAGTTCAGTTTTGAATTGCTACTGCAAACTCAGCTAACATGTATGGTCAAGCACACTAATGTGAAGAGATGCTTTTTGAAGAAGAGGGCTAAATTAACTGAATCCCAGCATAGAACCTAGAGATAATAAGATACTTTGAGAAACCTATTTTCAAGTTTTCTGGATTAAAGTAAGAGGTCAAATAACAGGCCTTAAAGGGCAAGATGTCTACCTAGAAAATAACAGAAATGGAAAACAAAACAAAGTATATCACATCCTGCATTTATTTAAATAATGCAAAAAGACATTAGAAAATGAATACATTCTAGGACTTAGCATATATTACCTTGATATGTCACTGAAAATTACTAAAAGGTGTTTAAACTCTCTGAAAAACTGATTTCTGGCAAAATGGACTAATTTTTAACTCGGTCCTGCACAGAGACTATTTGGGGAATTTCCTTTGAAGAAGCTCTGCCATTTGTTTATAGTATTTTTAGGGAATTCTTCATTTATTTCAGCAAAAACTGACACAGCATGAAGCATCAATTCCTAGTAAACAACAATACAGAACTATCTATCCATAACTGACAGTAAAGCTCAGTCATCCATACTGAATTGTGATGACCATAAGTGCCATTAAAACTTGGTAATTTGTGTAGCTTCTGAGCATGTTTAATTGAAATATTAGAACAGTAAAATGCATTCCCTTTGGATAGAACAACACAAAAAAACAACTTACCTATTTAAGCCCATTTTCTCAAATGTTTTTCAAATACATTTTATGTGTGAGAGAGTTAAACAGTTTAGTACCAGAGGCTCATTTGCACACTTGCACTACAAAATTTAAATCAATTTGCATAATCAAGTCCTACCAAGTGTTTGCCACCAAGATGAATTATGTCTTTTCTTTTCGCTTACCCTTGAGCTGTTGTGAGGAGGAAAACAAACAAATAGTGCTAGATAAAATTTAGAGTTCTGACTACACCACTGAATTAGGAATGACTATAAATACAGCTTACAAAGTCACATTTCTGCATAGCAACGGTTCTGGTAAAATTTATTTAGTGTAAATATGTACCTTAAATGTACAAAGAGTTGTACTTTTCATTTGAAGAGTATCTTGTAGCCAGCATTTAAGTAGCTGTGCCATGCCTAGCCCTAATCCCTTCTCACAGGGTGATTAGTACCAGGCATTCCAGGAAAAAAGCATGAGAAATCTCAGATTAATCCCATTTGATTATTACTGTAGATACTTTCATCACTTTGTCCTATTTTGAACCTTAAGAAATTCCTAGTTTTATTTCAGTACTGATTGTTCAAATGTTTTGATATATGTCTCCCAAAAATATATATCCTGATAAAGTTACACAGTCTATCCTAAGTTTTCATAATAAATAAAAGAAATGAAAGCTTAAGATAGTATTGTTAAGCTCATTATCAACAGTTTCATTCAGGGTATTCTAACCAAACATTTTTGAGAGAGATGAAACTCATGAAATTTTTGGCCCCTTTTTGCACACACAGATGATACAACCTACACAGATGATATAACCTACCCCGCCTCCTTTTTTTCAGCAGATAACTTTATTCTTCAACTTCTATTTTTCCAGATGTCTTTAAGGTGTTTTAATAATCACTTTACCTTTTACTTTCTTGTAATGGTGACACAGAGAGCAGAAATTTTCATAATGAAAATGAGTACTACCCATGACCGTAAAAAGCATGTAAAATGTCATCTCTTTCCCAAGGAATCACCATGGGCACTAGGAAATTATAATAATTGTTACTGGCCATGAGACAGAGTGATTAGTTATGAACCAAGAAGAAGAGAGCTAAGTGTATCAGCTCTTCAGTTCATGAATATATAAAAAAAAAAGAAAGGAAAAAAAATTAGTCTTCACAAAAGATAAGAAAAACAAGGCAAAAAAAAAAACTGTTGAAAAAAAAAGAAGTTTTCTGATGAGAAGTTTCAAAAACTGAATGCAACATGATACAGAAGTTGAAATCAAATTCAGTAAGTCTAAAGTAAAAAGTACAGAGAGAGCAGAAACCTTGACATTACATTACAAGAAATACATTGCAAAAGATCAACTTTTTCTTATAAATTGATGATAAAACAGTAAAATAAATACATCAGCTGGGAAGAAAAATCTATAAGATAGTAAGATTCAAATATCAGAGATAGAGTTTCCAACCTTCCTGAAATTAATACTTTACTAAAAACATTAAATATCTGTATGTATTTTGTTAGTGTAGTTCTCATTTCTCTGTTAATAGTAGGGAAAAATTATCATTTGTTATTTAATACCCTGTAAATCATAAAAGCTCAAAGAAAAATGGGTTTCTAATTGGGAAATACAGTAAGATGAGGTTTTTAAAGGAAAAAAACTTTCAAAAACTTTACTGGCAACATAAATCAGGGTGGAAATTTTTAGCCACTGAGTCATGTGAACCATGTCTAAACTGCAGGACATATTCTCCAGGAGAAAGATTAAATACTAATCCAAGTTAATCACAAAGAGAGATTTCTGGAAGATAATCCATTGCATTTCTTGTAATTAATATTAAAAAATCTCAAGCAAGAAATCCAGTATCAACTATACCAAAACATTTTGTCAGTACACTTGTCGTACCAATGTCTAGCAGAGCTATGGAGTAAAATTTAAACCTAAAAGAATATATCAAGCTGAAGATTTCACTGCAAAATTAAAATAATTTCCTACTGTGTTGGAAAAGTCTAAACAGAAATGTGTATGTGCAGGAAACTCCAGAGTCTCTGCAAGCACCAATACTCCTTGTATACTCCATGTACACACATTTGCGTACATGAATGCTAAGTGCCAAAATCCATTGACTTGTACTGTCATTTCAAGAACAGACTAACCTAACATCACCCAGCCCAGCATCAAATGAAGACAGTATTCTCCTCATCCTGCAACCCCTTGAACCTTTTTATCTTGAACATCCCATTCCATCCCATCCCATCCCATTCCAGAGCATTTGTAGAGCTCCCCAAAACCTGAATTTATCTGGTTTCCAATGTTCTCCAAGAACAAACAAAACCAACAAAGAACACAAAATAGAAGAAAGCATTCCAAATGGCTGCCAGTTAACCAGTTCAGTATAATTTACTGGGTGGGTTTCATGTGCAGTGAGCCAAGGAGGACAGATGCCTCTTGCAACTGCAGTGTTGAATGTTTGGGAAACTGCAGCATTATAAGTAACAAGCCACAGAGCTGACTCTTCTGGAAAGTACAGATCTACTGCACAGATATGGCATGGCAGTGTATCATGTGCTAGCACTTCCTGCTTCACTCACCACTGTCTACATAACTATAAGTTCTTGAAACAAAAAAAAAAAAATTATTCTGAATAAAAATTATTTGAAGGTAAGTGGAGGTAAGTGGATGAATTTTAGGGTATTTTAACTGAAAACAAAACATGTTGTAGATAGTTTTGGATTAAAAAAAACAGGATATCCATATTTATACACAAAAATACTTGGAACTGTGCAAAGTAAGGAAGCTGGTTTTATTGATGTTGTAAATAAACAATTTTCAAAAATGGCATGGAGGTCTTGCAGATAAAGCAAGAAAACAGAAGGCTATGTAGTTTTCTCCACCCTCAACATGTAAAAGCAAAAAAAAAAAAAAAAAAAGTGAAGAATTTACCATGAATTCTCTCATTAAAATTAAAATCCTGGTCAATCCTGGAACCATGTTTAGTATACAAAGATATAAAAAATATTAGAAATACATATTTTCCCCACCACTCAACAGTCATTACATTTGATATAATTCCCATTCCTTTGCACTTCACATTCTGAAGTAATATTCCTTTTGTTGCTCTTTGAGCTCTATTGATAGAAACGAAAATTGTTTGATTAAGTAACCACAGATGTTCTCTCTTCAACTTGAGGTCTGGTCATTTTGGATTACAGCTGCATAAACAGGAAGTGTTATAGAAAACTCAAACAATCCCTCTTGAAACAAAGCTGTCAGAATACATTTAAGTTAGCTACTTTTGCAGTACTCTAATACAAGCAGAAGGTTTAACATCCTCTCTGAAAGACAAATTCAATTACATACTACAGGACTTTTCAACAAAAGAATAATGATATTTGGCACAGGCATTTTTTGAGAGAAGGACTAGGACACTTCAGATGAGTTCAGAAAGCCATTTTCAGCTGTCGACATGTAAGCATCCATTTGCTTTCTAGCCTCTACTGATGGTTTTAACTAAACCTCTGCTGTGCATCACAGGACTTTAAACAACTGACATCCTAGATACCCCCAAGTGGGCACTTAAATGTAACCATCAATCTCTCAATACAATTCTAATCTTTAATTACAGAACAAAACCAGGTTTTGCCTAAACTACAAATGATTGCCAGCACCAGTAGTAACTCTGAGATAAAATTCTTAAAAGAAATACTTGATGGTTTCTTTGAAGTTAGTCTAGGAATTTTCTATGATGTAAAAGATGGACTACTACCAGAAAAGTCTGATTTTCCTCACTTTAATTAGTTCTCTTGACTCTCAATATCACTGTCATAGTATAACAGACACTTCAGTGAAATCATCTGAATGATTAAATCAACTCACCATAGAAATTAGAGAAGCCTAGAGACCAGTTCCAGAAGCAACATGCTAAATAATTTTATTTTACTAGCAGATACAATTAACAATAATGCAGGAACAAGTATTCAGAATATAAAGAAACAAACCCAGGCAATTATAGAAGCTGACATTCATCTCATAGTAAAGCAGATGACTATGTTAAAAAAAAAAAACAACCTATATTTGAGGAAGGCTTTATATGAAGGCACTTCTACCTATTTGTTGTACTCTACTTTGCCTAAGTAGGCTTTTTTATAATCAGTCTTCATAAAAGCTACCTGCATTTCTCCCCACATTCCTGCCCCGTTAACTCAATTATCACCTTAAACTTGTGTCACATTAAAATGATGTTGCCAATGTAAAAGTATGAGATGACTGTAATGTATCTTATAATATATTTGTCATATATTCAGCTCAGAAAGCTCTTGCACCATTTCACTATAGCCAGTGTTTGCTTTCTCATGAAGAAATTATGTTCTAAAAATATCTTCCAAAATATCTTGCACTACTAATACATTTACTACTTAAAAGAAAATAAGCAAACTGTTTTGTTAACTCCTAGCCTTATTTTTGCTAACTTTGTCTTATTTCAGACTTATTTCCTCTCAGACTGAGGAAACTATTTTTAGGCTTTTCACCCAATATGAAAGTTTAATATTGACAATATTCAAAGTGCTAGGTCAACTCTCAAGAAGGCTGTAGAAAATTTCTCTTAAAGTTAATAGAAGACAACAAAAAGCTTAAACAGCTGACAATTAGGGTCAAAATTAATGCAGATATCAATGTTTATAGCATTCTGACACCGACAAGTCAACAGCCAAACTATTTAACTAATAAGGAAGTGAAAAAATTATCTTGTAAAGCATTCAGTTCATATAAACTTCCAGGCACTAATCTGCATATATCCCAGCACTAGTGTCTCCCACACTGGTTTTTCTCACCCTTCCATGATTCTCAGTAATAGGAACAACAACATACTGCATGAAGGCCTGGGCAATAAAAGGAAGGCAGGTGAACTCTGGAGAATATCTTTAATATCTTTGACAGCTGGAAGAGGTCATTCAGTAGAGTGATTTTAATTCCACAGAAATATAATTTTCTAGGAAACAAAGGTCATAGTAATATCACCAAATCAGCTAGGTTGGGAAAGACCTTAGAGATCATCTAAGTCCAACTTACAACCTAACACCAAGGTGTCAACTAGACTGTGGCACTGAGTGCTATGTCCAATCTTTAAGAATACCTCCAGGAATGGTGATGACACCACCTCCCTGGGCAGCCCATTCCAATGCCCAATCACCCTTTCTGTGAAGAACTTCTTCCTAATGTCCAATCTAAACCTCCCCTCACAAAGCTTAAGACTACATCCTCTTGTCCTATCATTGGTTGTCTGTGAGAAGAGACTGACCACCACCTGGCTAAAGCCTCCTTTCAGGCAGTTGTAGAGCGTGATAAGGTCTCCCCTGAGCTTCCTCTTCTCCAGGATAAACAAATCCAGCTCACTCCATCGTTCCTTACAGGACTTGTGTTCTAAGCCCCTCATCAGCCTTGTTGCCCTCCTCTGTTTATGCTCCAGCATCTCAATATCCTTCCTAAACTGAGGGGACACAGCACTCAAGGTGTGGCCTCACCAGTGCCAAGTACAGGAGAAGAATGACTTCACTGGTCCTGCTGGTCACACTATTCCTGATACAGGCCAGGATGCCATTGTCCTTCTTGGCCACCTGTGCTCAGCTGTCTCATGTGTCCATCAGTACCACCAGGTCCTTTTCTGCCTGGCTGCTGTCCAGCCACTGTCCCCAACCTGTTGCACTGCAGGGGGTTGTTGTGGCCAAAATGTAGGATCCAGCACTTTGAGAAATAATAGCCAGCACCCTCACTCACACTAGAACAGAGTTGGAGATTGCTTCATCATTGTCCAGCTTTCAACCCGCAAATGACAGCAGAAACATAATGGGGTTTCTGCTCAGTTTTTGGACTAAGCACATAGTTCCCACCAAGCCCTTTTCCTAAAAATAACTAACTCTGCAGGCCTCAGAAGAAGAGACAACTGAAAACGTTTTCCTTAGCAGATTCCTATGAAAGGGTTTTTGAAAAGAAAGATGGCAGACAGAACACATAGCAGCTGACCCAGGAGTTTGTTGTAATAGCTCAATATGGAAAAATCCAATAAGGGCAGAAAGAGGGAAGCTAAAGCACAGAAGCAAGAAATTTACATCTTCCATACATTACTAAAAAAAAATCTAAGTTATTAGAAGTTAATTAAAGCCTTTTTCTACAAACTGCTAATGTTTTATAAAATTGAAATTGTTCATTCCCTTCCTCTATGTGTTATTATGTGTGTGGGGTCCCCCAAAGTGGGATGAACCTTCCAATGAAGGTTTAGAGACTAGGAAGTCCGAGCAAGACCAAGACCTCATCACTAAGCCCCTCTTAAATGAGGCATAAGATACAGATATTTATACACTCTTGAATAAAAGGGAGGAGGAAATTTACTAAGGCAAGCATCACATTTGAAAATATCAAAATGTTTGGAAGCTGCAGTCTGATAATCATAGAATAATCCTGAGTTGGAAGGGACCCACAAGGATCATCAAAGTTCAACTCCTGGCCCTGCACAGGACTGCCACAATAATCACACCATGTACCTAAGGATATTGTCCAAACACTTCTTGAATTCTGTCAGGCTGGTGCTGCAACCACTTCCCTGTGGAGCCTGTTCTAGTGCCCAACAACCCTCTGGGTTTCCTGATATCTAAACTAAACCTCCACTGACACTATATGAATAAATGAGGTAGAGAAATACAGATCTCAGGCAACAAAGCACATGAAACTGAGAGGTGAGTGAAAAGGTTTTATAAATTTAAACTCAAGAAACAAGATTACAGACCATGAAAACAAAACACAAAAATAGCTGTAGACAACTTTCAAGTTTTAAGACTCTAAATAGAGTCAAAGACTGAAAATGGATGTCACCTGCAGAGAATTCTGTTCTTTATGCTGTTTTTTTCTGAAACTGTCTGAAAAAAAGAAGCAGGAAACAGTCAAAATATGCAGGATGTCTGACCCCACTGTGTACAGTAGGACCAAAATAAGAAAACAGTAGTGAAACACAAAAGAGGACAGTACATTTAGTAAAACACAATGACAGGTCTCATCTGCTCAAATTTCAAGCCCACACTAGATGCGTCACTGAAAAATTTTCTAAGTATGGGACACTCTGTGGACAAAAAATACTATTCTATGAAATAATTTGAGGTGTCCTATACCTGATGAGTAGGTGAAAGGAGAGAAATTAGTAGGTACCTGAAAAGGTAAGCTAAGAATTTCCAGGGTATAAACTTTTATTAGCCTATTTTCTCATTTTTTCTCATTCAAATAAGGTTTTTGAGAAGTATATGTGTATAACAAATCTAGAGATTCATGTATACTTTCTTCCTACCTGTTTAATATTCCTTTGTATATAGCCAAGGCATAGCCTTATGAACTAATTACTAAGTCTTCTCTACATACACCTTAGGAATCATTACAGTAAGCAATGAAAACCTTAATAGAAACTCTGCATTTGGCTTATTCACAATTTATCACTAAGAAACAATATGTGTAATGGGAAGGGTTTAGTCATTGCCTTTTATCATCAGTACAGGTTCTATTCTCACAGCTCCATTATTCTTTTTTTTCCCTCTTTTTACTATGCTTTCTCACCTTCCATTTTTATTGTCCATCTGCTTCTCCTTTCCCTTGCATAACTTCCCATCTTCCTCATTTGCAGTAACACAAAGCAGAAATCTATTTTCTTATAGACCTCTACAAAGATATTAAGCCATTCCAGCAGGCAAAAGAAATCAATACTGCAGTAGAAGTAGAATGCTTAAAATACAAATATGAATGAACACAGAAATATTGACAGAAACTAGGAGTCAGCACCTCCTAGTGAACCTCTGCAGCCTTGCTTCATTTTCCCTATTTTTATTATTATATTATTTAGATTTATTTGATTTATAAAGTCGACAGACACCAAAGAATTGACTATTAATGCTGCAAAATTATTAACAGATCAACTTTTACAGAAATGCATGTATTGTATCATTTCTTGATCTTCTTACATAAGGAAATAAAATATCAATATCTGGAAAAGGAAAATGGGGGGATGGGGAAAAGGGGACAATATAAAAAGACATCCCTGGGAAGATGTTCAAGGTCATGTTGAACATGGGGCATTGAGCAACCAGATCTAGTGGAAGGTGGCCCTGCCTACTGCAGTGGGGTTGGAACTAGGTAATCTTTCAAGTCCCTTTCAGTCTGAAACTTTCCATGATTTTAGGATGGTAATATAAGCTTGAAATAAAGCAAGAAAAAAAATCATCTCACTCTGCTCCTTTTCCTCACTTATCTGTCCTATATATGTGTTCCACAGATTGAACAGACCTGACCCATTGCATGAAACTCAAACCAATGTATCAACAAAAATAACTGTAGATTGTTCTTCTGAAATGGAAATTTTTGCCAACCTGTTAACCCAATCACCTCGGACTAAGCAGACTAAACACTTAATTATTAAAAGGTAACACAACAGCAGATGATCTATACACTATTACAGTTGTTTGTAAACTGGTATATAGCTCAAATCTGTGCAAATATAATGTGCAATAAAATTGATCACAACAGACTCAAAGGTCATGTTCTAGCAAAACTGCCAGACGAGGTCATCTGCTCTCTTTAAAATTTTCATCCCTTCTCTTTAAAATTAAATGAGGGCTAAAAGCATTTCTGATTCTATTCTCCCACTAATACTCCCTCATTAGATTTAATTACTTACATTCTACATAGTTACATTATTCCTACAAACAGTCAAGCCTACTCAAAGTTACTGTTCCAAAAATGACTAGAAGCTATGATCCAGGAGAGATGCCTGTTTTTTCTTTACTACACACCAGCACTTCAAATGTTCCTTCCTTGTGTACCTTATCATGAAATAAATCAACAAGTCCCTTCAAGTTAATATGTTATTCTCACATTTTCATTATTTTTTTCTGAAATGCCTAATCTGTTTTCCATGTAACTATGTGGAATTTGTATTACAACTGCCTACATACAGCTCACTCCTATTTTCTAACCAGTAACAGAATTCATTGTTTTGTTTTAAAAAATTTATTCATGGTGCAATTATTATCCATCAGAATGACTTGCAGTTATTCACTGCAAGTTTGTCTGCTTGTATGGTATTCTACATGTCAAATTCATCATGCTTAACTTCACCAATCTGAAACATAGGTTTGTCTAGTCTAATCATCCAGATCCTCTATCCAATTCATTTGAACAGACAAGCATGAAAAGAAGACAATTCATTCCATCTATATCAGATGTCCTTTAAAATGGGATAAACTGCTCTCCTGGGGTGCCTGCTTGCCCAGTTAATTATAAAGGAAGTCTAACTGACTATGTTCTATTAAAAATCTCATTTTGAGACAGATACATTTAAATAAGACATAATCCAGCCATGACATGGCCACAGGATCATTTCTGATAGTACAGTTACATCACCTCTGCAGAATGACACAGACTAAGCCGAAAAAGGGTATTTGCTGTCAGCAGAGTAGAATTCAGACTAAAAGTGTCTGCACAGCACCTTTAGCTGGTTTGCTGTTCTACAATGACCCAACACTGCTACGCTGGCAAAATTCTATTATTATAAGAATGCAACTCTGAGAAAGCTGAGCAATGATTTAATAAACATATTAGTTGAATATTAAAAAACTTCATAGCTAAGTATGGTTGCTGAGATGCAAAAGAATTCTGCTGGATATTAGTGCTTATTCTATGCATTCATGGTTTCTACTCTTATTTAAATGAGAATCAGAAGTGCAGTTCACAGCAAACATCAAGGAGTATTCTAAGAAATATACTGAAATACAGAGCAGTATGTGCTGGAAAAAAACCTACATTTCTAGACCTGTACACAAACATCATCCCTTGGGTTTGGATTGTGTGGTGGGCCAGTATCAGCACAGTAAATTTTCTTGGGAACTGAAACAAATCCAAGTTGTAAAAACCCATAACTTTGATTCTGAAGTAAATACAAGGAGAACAGATTTCAATGTTGGTTTAACCACCTGTTTGTGTTTTCATACATTAGAAGCTTTGTCCTTGTCAAATATATTTAGAATAAAAATCATAATAAGTATATTCAGGCCTTTCAAAAGGAAACTAATCTGTTCAAACCAAAATAGCAAATACAAAAGCTTTTTTTAAACCTGATATTTATCAGTCAAACATAGCAAGAAAAGACAGTAATGCCTATGCCTACTGAACTCAAAAATACTGCTTTTTCTTTCGTCTTCTCAAGTCTACGATCAAAAGATAGAACATTTTGGCAATAAGAAATTTAAGACTAAAGATGAAAAACAAAAGAAAACTGTAACAAAAGGAAACTTTTGCTGTGTAGTCAGCAACACCATTTTTATTAAATCATTAAATAACTTTTTTTAAGCAATATATATTTCTGTCTGGAAAATAAAGATTGAGCAGGAAGTAGAATGTTTTGGAGGATTCAGTAAGAAAATACAGCCACAATGACTTTACAAGACACCCTACTCCCTATCAGTAGTGACAGTAGTAAGAGAATACATGTCATATCAGTAGCACAGAAATACAGTACAGATGTACTGGTACTACATCTCAGCAGTGACAGAAACCCATAATGCAGCGACCAACATGCACTTGTGTCCTGTTGCTAATCTCCAGGTTAACTTAGGGGAACATTAGCATTAACAAGAGCAAGATTTAAGGCTCTATTGTCAGAAATCAGTTTTGATCTTTAACAATGCTGGTCTTCTTTTGTATGGAAGAGCAAGGCAAGGTGTTAAAATCAGGTCTGAAAAAGAGGGAGATGATACAGTTGAGTCCTTTTGCACTGAGGTGTAATCAATAATATTTGATTTATTTCTGGCAGAACTTTGTCTAATTTACTCTTTACATCAAGAATTCTATGTTTCTTCCTCATCTTCTTTATTTCCTTGACACATAAATTCAGGGCTTCTGTCTTGCTTCAAAAGACTTTTTTTAAAAAACAAACAAATGGATTTTTCTTTTTTTCCTCCAAAATCTCTTCAGTCTAGCAGTGTTACATAGCATGAGTTTCCCACATCCTTGCTAAAACATGTGCAAGGATGATAAAAAAGTAAATCAATTCTCCTGTTGTAATCATAGGAGGCACCTCGGTTTCTTCTACATTTTATTTTCATAGAATTAGAATGTTTGGAAGGGACATCTAGAGGGCATCTGATACAACAACCCTACTCAAGCAGGGCAGCCTACACCCAGTTGTCCTGGACCATGTCCACATGGCTTTGTGGAATTCCAAATTATCTTCTTCATGACTTCAACTGGTTTTTACATTCACATATTTTTTCAATTTCAATGTAAATAATAAATCTACTCTTTCTAAATGAGCACAATGACATTCCAGATCTGATTTTTATGACACTTATGTGCAAAACTACAGAATTGATTTCTTCACTGCTGCAGCAAAGATAAGTTCAATATATGCAGGCTAGATGGTTGGTAGACCTGAGATCTTAAAAAACACATAAATACAATGGTGTGAATTTTTATTTTTCTATTTCAGGTATTGCTATTGACAGATTTATATCTACCTCCTACTGTAGAAAGAATATGATCACATTACTGTGATAATGCAATAATATTATGACTCAATTTCACTTTAATGTACACTATTGCTTACAAAATGGCTAATAAAGCAGTTTTCAAGATGGGGACTAAACTAGAACAATATACATTACACCATAATAGATAGCAAATTACCACTAGGAGAAAAAAAAAACATGGTATGTTATACAACTCTAATTTATTAAATTTTTAAAACTGGCAGAATGATTTATAGAAAGCTTGTATGAACACAAACTCCCCAGTCAGTTCAGATGGCATACAATACTGGCTGCAAAAAAAGAGTTTCAGATTTTGAAGAAAAACTCATGCTAACTCTTTAACAAGGTATGCAGCCCTCCTTCTCTGAGTCACTTTTTTCAAGTATCACTCGCTATATGCAAAAAGTCACTGAAAACAGAATAAACCTTAGAATACCACTAACAGATAACATTTATTCAACAATAAATATGATATGTAAAACTATTTATTGGCTAATGCTCACAAAATATACCTTCAATTTTTAGGTAAGTAAGCATTAGTATTATCACCATGCAGTCAAGACACAGAGAGTCTTAAGTGTTATCATTTACATTGGAAAGGGCCATCTTTCACTGGTATGTGGAAACGATCCATTTTTGGTTTTAGGTTTGTATGCTTTTTCATGCTGCTGTTTTCTAACTGGTGTTATTGCTTATTTTCATCTCAACAACAAAACCCACATCTCTCATTTTGCCCTCCTTAGCTTGCATCATTCTACTCTGCAGACATCTCAGTTTTTTCAACATAGAAGTCTCCTCAAAAACCTAAGCCATGGTTACACCATATCAGGAATGAGGTATGGTTCCTTAATCAAGGCTGAATACAGAGGGAGAGGGAAAGGGGAGAAAGTGAGAGTTCTAGCAAATTGCTTTTTCCTCATGTAAGATATTTATCTGTAGCCATTCTTCTGTTTCTTTTTAAGTAAAATGGAAATAAATTTTGGATGCGCTGCCAAGGATTCTACTCCAAATGCTCAACACCCAGAAGAAATGTTTCACATAGAAAACCTGAAACAGTCACACGGCAAAACCATATCTGCTCAGAAATCTGAATGAAAGCAGGTATCAACACAGCTCAGCAAGCCCAACACTTCATCTTTCAAGCAGAACTCAAGGGATTCAACTGATTTAAGGATGCATATTGATATAAAATGCAGACTTTAAACGTGTTCCCCACTGACAAAATTACATGACACATCCCAAACAGTAATTTCAGGCTAAAATGTATAAACAGCAAAGAATTGGACAATTCAGAGAAAATATTAAAAGCTTCTGAAAAGTCAGCTAAATTGCCTCGTCATACAGAATGCTAATTAAAATTACTTCAAACCGTAAAATGGTTTGTTGTTCATGCAATGAATACAATGCTTAATAAATACATCACAAGAATGACGTAAACTATTAGGAAATTTAGTCCCTTGTTTTCTGATGTATCTTTGCAGCTAAGGAGTAACTGTGTGTCAGGCTGCAACCAAGGTATTTTTGTGAGTTCCCACTGAATGATGTACAAACATTGTGAAACTCAACAAAGCCAAGTGCAAGGTCCTGCACCTGGGCTGGGGAAATCCCAAACATGAATAGAGGCTGGGCAATGACTGGATGGCAAAAAGCCAGGCAGAAAAGGACTTGAAGTTGGTGGGGCATGCAAAACTGAATTATGGCTAGGAGCTGGCACTGGCAGTCCAGAAAGCCAGCTGTATCCTGGGCTGTGTCCAAAGCATCATGGCCAGCAGGTCAGGGGAGGTGACTCTACCCCTCTACTCTACTCTGGTGAGATCTCACCTGAAGCATTGCATCCAGCTCTGGGCCTCCCAGTACAAGAGAGACATGGACTTGCTCAAGAGGGTTGGGAAAACAATCAGAAAGCTGAAGCATCTCTCTGATGAAGACAAGCTGAGAGAGTTGTTGTTCTGCCTGGAGAAGAGAAGGCTCTGGGGAGACCTTTGAGCAACTTTCCAGTAACTAAAGGGGATCTGCAAAAAATATGGGGAGGTACTTTTTAGAGGGGACAAGAAAAAGTGGTTTTATCTGAAAACCACTTTATCCTGGTTTTATCCTCACTGAAAGAGGGAAGGTTTGGATTTGATATTAGGAAGAAATTCTTTACTGTGAGGGTGGTGATGCACTTGAACAGGTTTCCCAGACATGCAGACGCTCCATCCCTGTACAAGGACAGATTAGATGGGGGTCTGAGCAACCTGGTCTAGTGGAAGATTCCCTGCCTATGACAGGGGGATTGGAGTAAATTATCTTTAAGGTCTCTTCAAACCAAAGTATTTTATGGTTCTATGACAGGATTATATGTCAAAGAATTAAATAAGAATCTGTTATAAAAAATTAGAGTGAACCATTCTTCAAATAAGCTTTTTCCCCTTTTTCTAAATTTGAGTTTACTGAAATGTAATTTCTTTAACTGTTCTTCAATATATTGAGAAGAGTTGCCATCATTACCATTGCAAACAGATGTTTGCCTGCGTTTTTTAAACGTAAGTATGGAAAGACAATAAAAGGAATTAAGCATTATATGCTTATAATGAGCAGAATAATGAGATGCCTTGGTGAGAGGACAGAATACAAAAAACAAAGGCAGAAATGTAAAGCCTGGCAAAGAAATTACTTTTATATTAATTTTCATAAACAAAAGTAGGTGTTTCAAAGGCATGTCAAAATGTTATATTTCTTGTTTGTTACCGTGACAAAGCAAAAATGGAAAATACCCAATTAATTGCATCAGTAGGTGATTCTGTAACAATTTATTTTCAATAGCTACTAAATATTTTAACAATATATATGTCAGTGTTAAGGACCATAAGAGAGAAGGATTATGGTTATAATAATCATAATCAAATCTGGAAATCAGATTTCCCTTTAGCCTGTGATAAACCATTATTTTAATAATTTCTATAAGAAGTGAAGAAGGAAGCACAGGAGGAAAGAAAGTGAACTCAACCACTGACAAGTTTGCAAAACTGAGACACAACAGCCTTGAACCCACTCTATCATGTATGACATTCTTCAAAAAGGATGAAACTTTGTACTGATGAGACTCCTTATAATACCCCTGTGGTGGGTTGACCCTGGCTAAACACCAGCTGCCCACAAAAGCCACTCTATCATTCCCCTCCTTGGCTGGACAAGGGAGAGAAAACAGAATGAAAGGTTTGTGGGTTGAGATAAGGACAGGGAGAGATCATTCACCACTTACTGCCACAAGCAAAACAAACTGAACTTGGGGAAAAATAAATTTAATCTACTACTACTAAGATAAGAGCAGGATAATGAGAAATAAACCCAAAACTTAAAAACACATTTTTCCCCCACTCCTCCCTTCTTCCTGTGTTAAACTTGACTCCTGATTTTCTCTACCACCTCCTCCCCAGTGGTACAAGGGGACAGGGTTGTGGTCAGTTCATCACATGTCTCTGCCACTGGGAGACGACTCCTCCTACTTCTCCCCAGATCCAGCATGGGAACCTTTCCATGGGAGATAGTTCTCTTTGTATGATATACACAATCAAAAGTTACTTCAAGACCCAAATCCTCAGGTTATCTTCTAGGCCCATGATAACATATGCTAAACTACACTCTAAAGTAATTTATTATTTAGCATTTTCATTTTGATGTTCTTGCCCAGAGCAGTCATTCTTGTGTCATTCTGACACCCTTCTGGTATCACTCCTGTAAGAAAAAAAAAAAAAAAAAAAAAAAAAGAAAAAAGAAAAAAAAAAAAAAAAGAGACAAAACGTACCAAGTTGCAACTCTATAAATTACCACAACACAGAGAAGCCCTAGGTCATGCTCATGATGCTGAAACCTCAAGTAAGAAAACACCAGTCTCTTTTTCATAATAAAAATGCAATTTCCCAATACTTATCACTACCATCCCCTGGCGTGAGAACTCCAAATACTATGTCATAGTGCAAGAGCTACCTGACACACCACTGACTTCAAGTAAGAGCCATTTTTCACTTAAATTGGCAAACCATTTTTTTTTTTTTTTTGTGAAGCACTAGTTAAAGCATAAAATTCCAGGCTATATCCAGCAGAATTACTCTTTTCTAGATTTTGCTGATCAACCTCATACCTTAAAATGTCAAGCTTCAGATTTCATAACATTATACAAGATGACTTCTACACCTCCTAATGTAGTCCCCTAGCATTTTCTCAAAAAAAACCAAAATTAATTAAGCCATGAAATCATGCTACCTCCTAAAGTAGTTCCATCTGAAGGGGAAAAGAAAAGAAACTAAAACTAAACAAAAAAAAAAAAAAAAAAAAAAAAAAAAACCCTTCTAAGAATCATGCAATTGCATCCTAATGCAATCATTTGATTCTGTCTTTCTGACATGCTGGAAAAAAACACCCTGCCACTAATTAATCAAAGTTATGTGGAGAGTCCCATGTTCTACTCACATCAAAAACAGCAAAGATCCATATTCTGATTAATGGCTTTTAAGTAGAATAGACAACTGTTCTCAGCTTAGAAAAACAAATGGCACCACACTATTGCACTACATACCCATTACCAGTCTTTCAAATCTTCTTTCTTGATCTAAATATCATTTTAAATAAACATATTTTTCAGTTTGGCTTTTTGCCAGATCATCTGCAAGCATCAATTATGTAAAAAACTGCTTTTAAAAATCTTCTGCTAAGAGTTGAAAATTTAAGCAAAGATCTAAAAAAAATCAACAATCACAAGTATCTGAATCAAAGCAACAGTTTTTCTCTATTTGACTCTACTGAGTTCATGTTAAGGACTTGGAACTCAGTAATCTACACAGGAGAGATAAATTAAATGCACTACAAAATATGTTCAGCTATTGTATTATACCTGCAAGCCTTACTACAATAATATTAAGTGATTTTTTTTCTAACTCTGAAAAAGAAAATGAAAGTTGATAATCACAAAATTTTTCTTGATTCTCACAAGGAACACTGTCTCACAATATTCTTGTATCTGTGTCAGGACATGGCAGAACATGGATGGAAAATCAAACATGAAAAATAAAAAGGCTGTATTATCAGGCTCAAAGAGCAGTGGTTCATGGATGGTTCTCTGCCTGGGAGCCGGCAATAAATGGAGTACTGCATAGAGCTGCCAAGAGAGGTTACAGTCTCTGTGTTTGAAAGTCTTCAAGACTCAACTGGATAAAGCCTAGCAGAATCTGGTCTGATATCATAGCTGGCTCTGCTTGAATAAGAGATTGAACCCCCTGAGGTCACACCTCAACTACTCTATGATTAGTGTTGTGATCCTATGTCTATGTCTCTCTGTTTAGTGATGATATGAAAACATGTACATTTGTCTATAAAAAATGACCAGCTTCTTTACATTTCTTATACACAGGCAGACCAGCTCAGTAAATTTTGAGTAATTTCCACTAACTATAGTAAAAACGACGGCCAAAGAAGTGGCTGCCCTCCCTAATTCTTTGCTTTGACCTCACTCCTGGTACAAGTCAAACCTATTTGCAAAATTGCTCTTTACTTCCAACAACTGGACAGACTGTCTGAAATACATGGCAAGTCTCAAGGCTTCATTCTCTGGACATAAAAGGCAGATACATCCTTTTAAGCTAGTATCTCAAAAGCAGAAAGATAGAATAAAGCCAGTCCAAAAAAAAGCATCTGCGGGAAATTCATTCCGAGTAGGCATGTCACTAAGATTGCTGATAAAATTCTCATGTAAATTCACCGTTCTCTCTTAACAATACAAAGAAAGCATTTCCCTCCTGCCTCTTCTTCCTTCAGCTAGTGTTAGCTTTTAAGCCTTCATTAGCCATATAACCCAAAAAAAGAATCTAAAGCATTTGCTAAAGTTCAGCATAAAGTAGTTTATGGTGTCTTGGCATGCTGTGGTGCCATTAATAACTTCACATGAAAATGAAAGCTATGAAACCAAATAATTATTAAAAAATATTGAATCATCTCTTACACAATGCAAAATTAAAATCAAAGATGCATTAATACATCTGTTAATATATTTGTTAATGTATCTGTTCATGCTCAGTGGACAATACCAAAAAGAATTCTACTTATTCAAGGACAAAATTATACAAGAGACATGAACTGGAAAATTACCCAATATACCATCAAGTCTTTCTTCCCACTGCCAAAAAATTATTCTATACCTTGTATTACCCAGCATTTTATTCCAGCTAGTTCAAAGTAGAATAAATGTTTTCTTAGTGTTTTTCCTATGATTACAGTGAGGATTCCCAATTCAAGAGTCATAGCTCAAAATCATCACTGACAAATTTCAGAAGTTCACAATCACTCTGCTATTTCAAGTGGAAAAAAAGTCCTACTGTAAACAGGGAAGCAAACTTAAAGGAAAAAAAAATCTTCATATTGAAAATATGAGAAATATATGCTGGCATACAACTGTGCTTGTAGAAGTACAATGCTTTACAGCGTTTTTATAGTAAGTGATTTGGAAATTCTGGTCAATTTGTACTAGTCCCAAACAATTTTTAATTTTCACATTGACAAGATTGTTTTAGGGAGTTTATGTAATGGAAGATGGGCCAAAGGCAGCAACCCTGCTTTCACTGGCATATCTTGAATATCACATTTCAGAATTCTACAAAATCAAAATTACCATGTTTATAAATTTCAGTGCACGAGGGAAACATCAAACTAGCTGGCAAGCCATTTAGTATAGCACTGCTACTGAGCAATGTTATATTTAAGTAAAAAGACTTTTTATTGGTTCATTACCATCTCTCATCTACAGTATTCTGTTTTTGACTATTTGACAAAAACAACATACGTTATACATCAGCAGGATATAACAAATACTAGTACCATCTCTAAGATCTTTCTCAATCAAAAATCACTCAGTCAAATAGCTCTGGCTAGCTTATCTTTCTTTGGTTATTTCACTTCCAGCATTTGGTATCACTATGGACTGAACCCAGCTGTAACTATTATTTGTACTTCTAACTCCCATTTTTGGTTATGCAAAACACAGTGAGATTGTGAAGTTTGGTGCCAGAAGAAAGGGCACCAACCTCAATAACTTCCTGAGAGCTAAATATGCAATGACAAGGAAAAATCTCTAAAAAGTCTGTCTATTTCCATTTTAGAATTTAAATGTTAGAAAAGCACTACCTGATTCATGTTAAGCTGTACTACAAGTGCTTTCCCTTCTAAAACTCTGAATTTCCACATTTGTGTGGGAACATAATATATAGCAGCAACTTACAAGTCCCTAAGGGAATCATGTCAATTGGCATTTTAAAAATTAATTCAGTGACCTACAATAATATGAATTTCTTATGCATAATATTTGTCAGTAGGCAATGTGGGAAGTTCTGAATTCATTTAGAGAGCCAAAGCTTTATAAAGGCAAACAAAAATATTCTTAAACTGCTTCTTCTAACTTGGTAAGTGTCTTCTGGTGAATGTTTGTAATATAAGAACAAGGAAAAACTGAATATATGAAAGGGATCTGCATGCAGTGTGGTTAATATTTAAAACATAAAAGAAAAAGGAATAAAAATTGTTGGCAGTATAGGCTCAGCCAGCTACATTACTGACCTGATGAGACATTCAGAGCTTGTGGAAATTTTGCAAATCTTCTGAAAACTACAGCATGGTAGGTCTTATATGTTCTTGCAGATCATTTTTAGTCACTATAAAGAAAATTTGCAACCATAAGCAGAACTTTGGGGGTGAAGGCCCCATCTAAAAAGACTTAATATCTAATTATATCAGCACTCCCTCTTCTGATCTTACATGTCAGTGAAATGTCAGAGCAGCAGTTCACTGAATGGTTTGCGTAAATTAACCCCGCACAGGGCTGCATATAATTTTCCACAGTTTGCTGTAGTAAGTACCAGCTGTCTTAAGAAACAGCTTTTTTCAACTCATTCCCATTGTTTCATGAAGCATGTTATATTGTGCACATGAGTTTGGTTTATCATTAACAGAGAGTTAAATTGGGATGGAGTTATCAAAATTAGGGTTTCAATATCACTGTATATGAAAATAGAGCATATTCTAATCAAGGATGAGATACCCATACTATTATAATACACTCAAATAATAGAATATTCAATATATTTACATAGAAAACAAAATATTGATAGAAGCAGAGTAGTCACTACTCAAAACTTAAGGAAAAAGTTTCAACTTTTAACTTCAAAATCCTGCTTATGAAGCTGCTCTCAAACATTTAAATGATGCAGACAAGAACCAGTGTGTTTTGTAATGAAAGCATAATAGCTTACATCTGAACTATTTAAAATGAAGTACCTATAGAATAAAACTGCAAGAAGTGATTATGATTCATGAAAGAATAATACAGTATATATTGTCAAATTTCCTATTTTTTCATGGAATCTGAGACAGCAAACAGTTCAGAAAGTGCTTTGCATGCAATTAATTCCCACTTGTCCTTGAAGGATAGTTTCCATTTCCACATAGTACTAAAAATATTTTAAATTCTTTTCAAAAATTTAGAATTATTTTCAATTTCTACAGAGCATTTATTAAATCTCCATATTTATCACTGGATAAATACTACATTTTCTTCCTCAAGCAGGTAACTACAAAACTTCCCCACTCAAGTACTATTCTCCATGTTTTTCCAGACTACAATACATTTTTAAAACTAGAAGCCTTTGTCACTGCACAACATATCTCTGCAGAACACAAATATTCATTTAGTCAAATACATAACATCTGACTGATAATCTGAAAATTAACATTCTCAGTAATTTGAAAATATTTTAATATATAATCAAATACAGCACAATGGCCACTATCACAGAACAAAGAATTTAAAGAGAAATCTAATAATATATTAAGGCAAAAATAATACAAACAGATTAAGTTCCTGCAAAAGATTAGTTTGTGGGGAGTTTGGTGGTTTGTTTTGATTTGGTTTGCTTTTGGTTTTTATTTTTGGGTTTTTTTTAATATGTTCTTTACTTAATAGTCAGGTTCTGGTTGTAAAGTTTGTTTCACTCATGGAGAGTTGCACTCTATCAGCCACAGTCACAGTTTCAGCAGAATTACTGTAACGCTCTCTGTAGCGACAACAGCATAAGCATCTTCAGAAATAAGTACTAAGATGTCTTGTGCAAATGGGCAAGAAAATTAGGATCTCCCTACATCACAGACTCTCAAATATAGTGCTTGAACTTCAATAACACTTGCTCTTTTAATACCTTTTTGTCCTCCTCAGTGCTACATAATGCAAAACTGGAACTCACACAAGACTTTGGCACTGGAGATATTCAAAATGCCTGTTCAAGTGCCTTCACAACCTGATCTAACACTAGCTCTACTTTAGCCATGTTTTTGGACTCCGAAGTTTTAAGTCTGTATATTCACAGTTAGGAACTAAACTACTTTATGATTATCAGCGAAATTAGGAAGACAGACACTTAAGAATGAGAGAGAGGGAATAACAGCAGTGCAGGAACTAAAGGCCACTAATAAGCTGAAACTAGTCTTACACTGATGGATGGTAAGAAGACAGTCAAGAAAGTATCTGACATCTGTAGGAGCAAAGCTGGAATCCACATAAGTGAAACAAATTTCACTAGTAGCTACATTTTTAATTTTGCTGAATTTGCACCTACTGATGAAAACCAGTTTAGAGAGCAAGACTGAAAGTGCAAGCTCTGAACTGAAATTCAGATATTAATTTCAATAATGAAATTCAGATATGAAATTCAATTCAGATATGAAATTCAATAATGCTGAAAAAAGAGACCTTTTTGAAAGATTGCAAATGAAACTCAAAAAAAAAGTGAAAGATTTCCTTGAAGAATCCTTTATAAATTTTAAACTAATGAGTCAGACCTATAATTAAGGCAGCTGGCAGATTCCATTATAGCAAACAGATACTTTGGGTAACTAGTTCAGTTACCCAAAGCTGCAGGGTGGAGGGCAAGATAGAAGTAATTGACAAAAGATATGACTTCACACTTGGAAAAGAATTGTATGTGAATTGTATGGAAGGCTGCAGAAATCCCTCAGGACAAAAATAAAATGCCCAAAAGAAAAGGAAGGGGAGAAAAAAACAAGCAAACAAACAAAAAAATAAAATATACTTACTTTGGGGACAGAATAAAATAAAAAATTAAAGAATACAAAATAAAAGTTTAGGAAAACCCTTACAAAAGAAATTCTGCTAGAAATAGTATAAGATGAGCATATGGGATGCACAATATTTTCTAAACAACATACAACTGCAGGCAATGCAGCCAAGACCTGCCAACTCAGAGTAAAATGAAAAAAGTCACATCTAGCAAGCAGATGGATGTACAGTGTGTTTAAAAAGCAGCAGACATAGCACTGCAAGCCTGCTTGGAGGTCACACTTACATGATCCAACCTGGAAAGTGGTACCTCTTCAAAACAAGAAAGCTTTGTCAATTCAGAGTTGAATTTAGACAATCTTAGACAAATGTAATTTCTGGAAAATGCTTTAAAAAATTACTAGACTCAAAGCTTGATATAGAAGACAACTAAAATTGAGAGCTTAGAGTAAACAAGTTTTTAACTTTAAGTCTTAGATGACTCCAAAATAAGGTGGCAAAACCAGAACTAGACAAGCTTTTTCTTTCTTAACTCTCATGACCAACAGCAGTAAAACAATTTTTTAGAAATCAGGAAGTTTTAAATCTTGTTTAATAAAAATAGAGAAAAATATAGAAGTAGAAAACTGTATTGAAATATCAAGAGTATAGCGACCCTTTATTTCTAAAGTATGTTTTCTCAAAAAGAGTATTATACCCTCTACCACTTCCAGCTCAAGAAAGAAGGGTAAATTGGAATGAATTGTATCGAGATGAGTTGAATACTATGAGAAGAGCTTCAGAAAATTCTGTCTTCTCTTTCCAGAAGAGTAATGTTGTAAGTATTTTAATCAATGTATAGAATGCAAGTATGAGTAGAAACTACAACCTCTTCTTCCATTGTCCATCCCATTTAACCCAGGCTGGGTTAACCCTGATGCCTTAAATTTTAGATTTTATATTCTTCAGATTCTGTGGTGCTTTAGTGTGTAGTTCTGAGCTTCGTATTAAGTGTTGGTAAGCTCTCTTCACAGAGTAGGGAGACAAAACAATTCCTTCTCTAGCTGGGGACCGAGGACAACTGATCCAAATTTCAGGCCCAAGATCATAAACAACGGTGAATTGAAGAGAGAAAAACATGGAGGATGGAACTTCATACCCTGAAGCTATAATTGGACAATTAACTCCAATATACAAATGGACCAGAACTTAAAAAAGTTTAAAACCCGGTGACCAGTCATCCGTTTTACGACCATTTTGGTTCATCTGGGGTGTAGCCCTGGATGGGCTTTTGTACTGCCCAAGGTGTATCCATTGAGGCCTTTTAATAGATACCTAGTTTATTCTTTAACTGTGCCTAGCCTCTGTTCTAGGTCAGTCTTCACAAGGCATCATTCCCAATGCACACTCTTGCTCTGGAAAATATGAGAGCTGAGAAAGGCCTGAGCAATGAGTCACAAGAACTGCACAGACACAGCCCCTCCTTCTTGCAGATCAGGCTCAGGTTAGCACAAGGAGCAGTCAGGGTACAAGGACTAAGGCATTAGAAAAGAAACTAGTAGAGACAAGAGGAAGGTTTTTCCTCCTAAACATGAAGTGCCAAAGACAAAACTATCTGCCCATAGAAACAGAACACTGGCTAGGAAAAAGGGGAGAACTGGAATAATTTTAAAAGCTATAATGAAGGAAATTCTTCCTCAAAAAGCCCAAATTATGGAACATGTTTTCTACCATTTGCTACAAAAACAATGGGCATTTATCTTTAACCAAGTAGCCAAAAGACTGCAATATGGTCCCTGCTTCTTTTGCTTCAGCTTTAATATGTAATTTCAGCCATATGTGTATACAACAACAAACTAATTAAATAAAGAACTCACCTGAAAAAATAAAAACTAGATTGATAAGGTTTTTGTTTTAGATAGCAAAACAGCTTCAACACAAAATCATAGTCCAATTGGGAAATAATATTAAAAGAAAAACTTTTCCTTTATCCTCACTAAGGATACAGATTACTTCATGTCAACTGAAAAAGTTTATAGTAAAGGGAAAATGTTGGCTGAAATCCTCCAGGATAAATTTCTCTCTGATGAGAAATAACTCAAATTGATTCAACTATACACAGCACATTCTTCGCTGCAAAAACAAGGCAGAGAAAGTAGAGAGAAAAAAAGAGAGAAAAAGAGGACATGGTGGGGGGGGGGGAACAGGAGACTGATGTTTTTTAAATTCTGAAGCAGGATGCGATTCCAAATATAAATTAAGTTGAAATAACAAAGTTTCCCTTATTATATCAATGGAGGTAATTTGTTTCCTCCTTTACTTGTTATATCAGTATCATAAAAACAGCAGCTGATTTTCACGGGATGAAAGTGAAATTAAGCAGACTAACTTGGCATCTTAATTGCTGATTAGAAAATGAGACCTTCAGTTAATAAAAGATTTTGCTCTGCATCTCAGTGAATCAGCCTCATTCTAAATTTCACAAAGACACATGCTGATACACAGCTGATAAGTAATCACTGCTTAATTTTTTTTTCTATAAAGCAGTTTTTGTTATGGTACATATGAGCAGATGAAACCCCTAACTCATGCAATATTCACCTTGGTACTTAACACAAGCTAAAAACAAGCTAAAATATATCCTGTTGGTATGATATATTGTTAGAATAAAGACATAGCCACAGTAGCAACAGATTTCTTAGCAGAAATGTTTTTCTCAATCAAAATTCAAATAGTAAAAAAATTATAGGTACTGCTTTCCATTCAGAAGGTATCTTTAAAGATCTATATGCAAATTTATATTTATAAAAATGATTTCATATCTACAAGCAATATTTAGAATATATATTTGCTTCATACAGAGACTCTAGTATTCATTTTTTATATTGTAACCTGATATGAGTCTTATTTAGCAGGAAATCAATTACTGCCCTTAATTCCATCTGAGTATGAGTGGTCTGCCCAGAAAGCAATAGATCAACTATAAATTTATGGCTCAATATGGATACCAGCCCACAGCTAAAAATTTGCTGCTCTGTATAACCAAGCACATGAAACAGTCCTCTGGGGTAACGTATAAGCAGAAGTAACTCACATAATTCAGCACACGCTATGGGAAGAAGTCTTTCAACCATGTCTGTTCCCCTTTTTTTGGTCCAATCCATTTTGAAAAGAAGCTGTGCATATTGTCAATATAATGAATGAAATCTCAAGACTCCTCATAAATTTTACATGTCCTAAGGGTTCTTTTCTTCACCATCATGTGAAATCTGAGTACTTAATCTGAGTATGCTTAAACTGAGCTGCGGAGTGCGGGGGGAGGGGGGTGGGGGTGTTTAAATTAAATTAAGTATTTTGATGAATGTGGCCTTTTATTGTCTACATCAACATTCTGTAAAATGCATGAAAGTAAAAACATTCAGCAATATTATAGCTGTGTTTTCTTAGATTAGCCTTGTTTTTCTGTATAATCCCCACAAACTTCATTGGTTTTCATTGGAGTAGCAGTTCTTCCGATACACCTTCCATTACGCCTTAGAGATTCCATTATTTATTTTAGTATGAAGAATACTTTAAAAAGAAAGTATTTATAAAATGTACCATGACATTCCTTAAGGATAGGTTTTTATACCATTCTAAGAAAGTAATCTCTGAATTCTAGTAATAAAGAAAGAACATCACTTCATAGTAAATACAGGATAAGAATTGTGCATGTCTTCTGTCAAATGTAGTAACACCAAATATATCTTATTC
The DNA here is from genome assembly GCF_026979565.1 of Vidua chalybeata. NCBI lineage: Eukaryota > Metazoa > Chordata > Aves > Passeriformes > Viduidae > Vidua > Vidua chalybeata. The sequence continues at coordinate 46,035,544 of NC_071534.1, forward strand.
TTTGTAAAGCAAATGTTCCCTAGAATAATCCTTTCAAAGAAGGAAGTTGGGTTATTTTTACAACTGCACTAGAAAGCAATGAAGCGAGTACATCAGTGTTGGCCAGTTGGGTATATTTAGCAAAACAAAATCTTTGTTCCTCTTGTTCAACAGCCTTAAATATTGTCATGACAGTCTTTTTTCAGTAAAAGGAAAATATTTGAGAGGCTGAGAATTTCTGAAGTTAAACCAGTATCTGTAAAATACAAAATCAGATTTACTTAACTTTAGAAATTAACATTTTCTTCAATACACTTTGGTCTTGTCCCAGAACCATTACTGCTTCCACTAGATTTAACAGACATCAGAAAGACATCAAAGCAGCATTTTTTTAAACAACAAATAAAAGTACTAGATTATGAATCATTAGTATGAGAAATAATAAAAAAATCCCCAAATAACAGAAAAACACAGGTGTGGTTCTTTGTGGTTTTTGTTCTGTCATTTGGGAAAAAATTTTGTGAAGATTTCATAGTAAACTTTGATGTTCCATAGCAGAATTTGAAATTATCATGAAAAAAACCTACACCTAGCCAATGCATTTGTCTACAGGCATGTTTCTCACTATAATATAGCAGTGAAGTTTAATTTTGGAGTTATGTGAACCTTTCCCCTGCTTTCTTATATTGCATCCAATTTCACAATCCAAGTGAATTTCACAGATCAACAATATGAAAAACATAGCAGAAGTAAAGTAAGTAAAAGTTAAATAAATATGTTATTTTAAGAGTGCCATTACTAAATAATGATGGATATAAAGAAAAATTGTGATGGCATTCATTTTCCTGTCCCAGAAATACTTCTTCATATGCATCTTGACATCATTAAGATGCAAATTTAATACTAGCTTGGAGGTTATAATATTGATAATGGAAGACACAACGTTAATGTCAGGACTCAACATCTGGTCTATGGATACCTTCCTACAGTAAATAAAGTACTGAAATTTAGATATTCTCTGAGTATTTCTTTTTTTTTTTACAATATTGATGCAAAAGAAGGTGAAATACGAGCAAGAAATACACCATTTTCACATAAATAACTACTTATTTTTGAGAAAAGTCAATCTGAAGAGATTCTTCATTTCTAAACAATGCTCTGAAGACTGTGTTCAGTCTCCCATCCAACCCATCTTGAATTTTACAAAAATAACTACTGAGAGTTGCAATATTAGCACAATTTTCAGCAAAATATGAAATTTAAATTTGAAATTAGTAATTAGATTTGTGACATTCCCCGGATGAAGAACAAATGAAGAATAAAAAGTACCTTATAATTTTTGCTGTTTGTTGCCACAAGAAGTTACAGAGGAAGTAATATTTAGCAGTTTATAGATCAACTGTCCTTGAATTTGTTTTAAAAGATGCTGTAGAGCTTCAGGTACTATTTAATGGAAAGAAACATATCCAATGTCTCTCAATGCTGATGAACTACACAGGAAAGGACACACAGGGAGGGAATCCAACTGACAATTCACACCTTGTTTTGCCAGTTTTGAAAAGAGATTGTGAAGTAAATGTTTTCTTTGTCAGAGAGTTACAGTAAGTAGCCTTATATTTACAGAATCACAAAATATTCTGAGTTGGAAGGGACCCACAAGTATAATCAAGTCTGATTCTTAAGTGAGTGGCCCATACAGGGATCAAACCCACCTTGATGTTATCAGCATCATACTCTATCCAGCTGAGCCAGTCTCAGTGGTCTTGCACTTCTGCCACATCCCAATTTTTAACTGTCTGTATAACTCCAGCAAATGCTGTGCCAAAACCTTAATTTATAAATTTGTGGCTTAACAGATCTCCCAGCTACCCTTCCACCAGAGCCCTCAACAAGTGACTTCATATCAAGATTTACTTCAGCTTGCAACAACCTGGGGCTAGGCTAACTTTCTTGTATTTGTTCCTAGTTGAAAGTACTGCTCCTTTTAAACCTTCCATGCTGAAGAAGAATCTAAACTATTTCGTTTTAAAAGTGTTATTCTTTTTACTTTAATTCTAGTGTGGAATAAAATAAAACACAGCCTTTTTCCTACATGATGAATTTTAGTTCTTGGAAATGTTGCTTTTTCAAGTAAAATCTCTCTCAGGAATTTTTAAGATGCATACAACATAATGTCCTTAAAACCATTTAATGTATTCAACAGACCACAAGCCCTCCTGTAACACTGACATCTCCATAAATTTATATCATAAATTTAATGAAATTTTTCAACTTTCTTGCATTGATTTGCATTCACTTTATAACTCCTTATACTCACTTGACAGGTCTATACTGCATTTTCCAAAAGCTTACCATATTTAAATGCCCAAAAGATTAATCGTAAAAATTCCAGGGATTATTATTGCCTGTTATTTTCAGTAAAGTTTAAAAGGTAGGCAATAGTAATAACACAATGCTTAGTAACTTTACAACCAGGTTGATTATTAAGGGGGACAGGTAACCTGAAAAAGACACAGGAAGAAGCCAGGAAAAAAGAAGAAATTAAAAGGCATTATCTGCTCTGACAGAAAAGATAATTGATTATCTTTATAGCCTCACTTACTTCTGATACTGTTCCACAACCCATGCTAAATTTAGGTATCAATAAGGGAACTAAGGATCAGGAGATCCCAGTATAGCCAATACTATCAATGGAGCTTAGATTTTTTTTGCCCCATTTCTAATGTGTTTATCTGAATTGGAGCTGAATTGCTCTGTTATACACACCCAGTATTAATGCAGTAAACCCTTAGCTTAAGATGAATTTTCATGCTGGACAGTGTCTGAAGCCCCTATACAAAACACTGTCACTGTTTCAAAGTACAAGAGTCTAAAATTAGCTAAACATGTATGTATTTAAATGAAAATACTGCTTTGAATTCTTCACTTTTGTGAGAGTTTCAGAATTCTCTTTCAAACCCTCATCATAAAATACTGCCTGAAAATCCTCTTAGATCAATGCAGTGAGAATCTAATTAAATCAAGTTACTAAACTGTGTCCATAAACAGTGGTTTTAATTCTGTCAACTTAGTATCACTAATGCCATCCATAAATTTTGTCACATTTACAAAGAAACCATGAAAAAGTCACAGTTTCACTACATAATAAGTTATGCTCTCTTGTGTGACTTTAATGGGCTCTGTTAGGATAACAGCAGCCAGCCAATTTAAAATGTTCAGGCTTCATTTTGTCAGCATCTGTGATCCAAGGGGTCATTCATTAAATTATGACCTTATTTCTTCTGTGTGGTATAAGAGACAGAGAGGAAGGAAGGAAAAAAAGAAAATAATATTGTAAACACAAGAACAGTATGGAAGTTCCCCAATATAATTTAGTAATCTGAATGTATAGCTCATTTAACAGATGCTTAATCTCAACAGGATGAAAAATTGTTGACTGTTCAGTTTGGACTGTAAAACTAAGACCCTTGTTGGTCAGCTATTACAGACTCCCAAAAGGAGTGTCCAAATAGGTACAGTGAAAAGTAGGAAATGTCACCCTGAAATTTAAGATGTAACATGGAAAATACTTTTTTCTGGGCAGTAGTAAATTGCATATAAATAATCCTTAAAACTATATGGTGTAACATACTAAAATAATTTCATTACTATTTGATCACCTAGTTTAGGGACAAAAGTGGAAAATTTATATAGAACTATGTTTTTATTCTAATTAAATTACATGTAATTTACTTGGCCCATCATTTAACATAAAATGTCTAAGGATAATTGATAAAAAACTCATTTCTGTAAGTGCTCATTTTTCTCCACTGACTAGAGAGAAATTCTGGTGTGTAGGCTTGATTTATGATATCTAACTATTACAACAATAGAGATAATTGGAGTAAGTTTAATGCAGAAACCCCCCTTGAGGCGACAAAGAAATCTATGTAGAGTTTCTTGAATAATGATGCTTTTGTCCAAAATCAGCATCCCAAGGCATAACAGAATATAAATAAGAATAAAATAATAAGTTACAGGCTTCATCCTCAAGCCTTCATTAGAGACTTCTGAAACACAAACAAGACATAAGATGCTGTGAAGGAAAGAAACAGGCTTGCTCACTGGCCAAACTTTAACAGATTAACTAGTCTGTTGTAATTTGCTTAAGGAAGTCTGCAATTATAAAGCAAAACAAACAAGAAGTAATATAAAGTTGTCACAATCTTCTCTCTAGAATTGCTACTGAATAGACCCTCCACCAAAGTGCAGTTAGGATCAAAAAAGAACACTGTCAATCATATAATTTTTCCTTCATCACAGGCCTGTTCTCAGCTTCCTTTTTTCTCTCTGATGTCTGTGAATGTATTTATTATGACTGGTTGAAAGAGGCATGATTGACATCCCAAGATGTGCATACTCAAATAGTGTGGGGGATGCAAACCAGTTCATTTTTCAGTAGCACATTATCTATGGCTTGGGCGTGACCTTGGATACAGATTACAATCTAAGCATCAAAACCCCTGGAGAAAAACCTAAACATGTGTTTATTTAGCACATAAATTCCATATAAATCCCAGTTACATTGGTTGAAGTGGCAAAAATTCCTTTCAGCTTATTACTATGAACCTGAATATAACAACCCAAGACCAGCAAGAAAACAACTTCAGGAAGGGATCTTATTGCCATGCAATGGGTTAGGTGGAAGGAGACCTTGAGAGGTCACGTAGTCCAATATGACTGTCCATTCTGCCATGGGCAGGAATACACAGATCAGAATGATTTGGATTTTTTTTAATGGGTCCTAAATAGAGCAAATCCCTACATGTATATATCTTATACATGACTAAGATGGTGAATTATCCTCATATCCAACTAGAGGATTACCATTCTAGGGAGAGGACCTTCAGCTGCTGCATACACACTCCATACAAACTGATGAACATGGATTTTGTTTTCAAATAAAGTAGTGAGTCACTCTAGGATCTAAAACATTTATATAGACCATAAACACATCCATAAATTAATATATTAGAAGAATATAAGTACAATATTATATATTTAATTTTTGAATAAGGTGTAAAACATATCCATTTAAAATTTTCCCTTTTGCTCTTTTTTAAGTCTTCTGATTTTCTGAACTGTTTTAAAATATATATCAGATTTGGATCCTTAGCAGAAAAAGTTGACAATATATTCTGGACTTGCAAGAGCAAAATGGGGATTACAGTCTCTCTTCTCACAGGCAATATGAACATCATTCACTCTAAGGAATTACAACAAGGATTCCAAATCCTTTCAGATTCTGGGCTCATAGCAGTACCAACCACTGCTTTTGTTCCAAGTCACTGGGGGAAAGGAAAAATTACTGATTTTCATAAAGAACATACACATTTAAGAACTTTTGCAGGGTATGTGAGCAATATGCTGTAGTCATTCTGCTACTGCATGCCAATTGGTTCAAAATCTGACCTCTGTGTGTCCATAAAGGATACTTCCCAAATCAATCAGTAATCTGAAATTGTTCTACAAGTATTACATACACATAATAATAATTATTAAATCATTATGCTAGAGCCTTATTTGCCAGTTTGTCTATCAGAGATACTTTAAAAAATATATAGTCTCACAAATTTATATTTGTTGAAATTTTTGCTATAACAGTTCTCAAATTCTGAGTGTGGTTTATTTTCTTCCTAAGTCAAAGATCATTTTGAGTATCAGCTAGTTATACGAGTCTATGTTAGCTCACCTTTTGTACTTCGATCAAATTTCCATAGCAATCTCCAATCAGTTTATTCTTAGAAAGCACATGGGAGACCAATCAGGAATATATGAATACAGCCACCATAACCCTGTTGTGTTCAAAAGGGTTCTTCATGAGATAACATTAAATATTGTACAACTTTTAGCTTCCTGCAGATGAAGCTCATGATAAAAGCAGTATTGATGTGTTTTATTTGTTCACTTTATGAATTGCAACTATGAGACAAAGAACAAAAAAGTAAACCTTTACTCAGAGCATTCTAGTATCAGTTATATTATTATTAATATATTATAAAGCAGGAGTATGACTGGTAGATTAGATATACCAAGTTTGATTACTTCCAGCCTGAAGTAATGCTCTGTGCTAATAGGAGCAAATCTCTGTTCACGTTCTCTGTATACCAGGAGCTGACATGTTTGCCAGCCCTGCTGCAACCACCTAGAGAATGTACTTGTTGCTACCATGTCACACATCATGAGTTTCAGCAAATAGTATATACAGCCGCACACAGGAATTGAAACAAGCCACACAGAGAACTAAATGTAGTTGCTAGCAGAAATTTCTAGAATAGCCCAGGAGGGCTTTTACAAATCAGGACATGAAGAGTCCCTTATAATCTAAATTTCCCTTGGTGGTTAACTGCTGCTGCATTAGCAAATCTTGTGAACTGGAAAACTTTGCTGAGCTGTCTCGCATATAGTTACACCGTTGAAATGCGAAATACAGCTGTTAAGAGTCTTTGCAATCTTTAAGTATTTTCAAAAGTATTAATTCAATCACACATCTATTGGAGTTATAGTATGCTATACCCGTTCACAAACCACAGGTAATAGCTGATTAAAACATACATAACACACATGCACAAAAAAACTTCTAAGTATTTTAAAGGAGAAAAGTGTAATTTAGAATTAGCTGAAAAAACAGCAGACTTTAGAAGAGTGGGAGACAACAGCTCCAAAGCTGCAGATTTACAGACTTACTGTAAATACTTAAATAAACCCCAACCCACTTTATGCATTCACAAACTCTGTCGTCTTTTCAACACCACAAATGGCCACAGGATTACAAAAGAGAATTGAAAAAAAAGGAAAGTTGGAAGGCCAGCTACTCAAAACTCTCTCAAAGAAAATCACTGAGATAATTTCTCAAAAAGGATAGGCAAAGAGGGAAATAAAGAGGAGAAAATATTCTATATGAACATGCTCAACTGTTTCAATTATAAAAACTAAGAAGCATCTAGAAAAAGTTTCAGATATTAAGATGCACTTTTTTCTGCTAAATTTAGGTTCAGACACTTTAAGGCCTTTATTTTGCTAAATCAGGTTTAACTTAATGTTAGTTAACATATACTCACATCATAAATTTCTCCCACTAAGGAATCACTCCAATTTTCACTTTGCCACCACTGTCAGTTTTAAAACCTGTCTCTAGATATTGTGCAATAACATAGGGGTCTTAGAAGGTTACAAGAGGCCCATGAGAGATTGTTCTGAAAATTTCCTGGCATTGCAAGGTATTTAAAAGATGTTACAATAAATGTATGTCAACTATACCAACATTCTCCTTTAGTTATCAAAGGTATGCACGCTGTTCCTATGAAGTAGTAGTAGTAGTATTGACCTGGAACAATTAATATTCTTCACAAGTTTTACAAAGACATCACCACTCACATTGAGGAAAATGTAGTTAACAACAAAGTCTATGGAAGCTATTTCTACTTTAATCAGAAATGTGACACCATCTCATCATAAACTGCATGGAACAATGAATTTAAATCTCTAATTCTGTCTCATGGATTCAGGTAAGCTATATCAATTAAGGATACAGAAAATAATTTGCAATCACATTTTCCCTGGTAATGTTAAACAGGTAAGCCTTTGAACTCAAAGTGCAAACTAAAACAAGTTTTTTGTGGAAAAAGTACTATTATCAGTGTCCTATAGGACTGAGGAACACACTGTGCATGATCACACATTTAAAAATCTTACAACAGTATTTCTTTACTAAGGTCAAACTCAGCACCAGTTTAAAAATAACCTGTTCTGAGGGCGAAGGGGATCTTATGCAGACGCAAACATCACAGCAGGCCTTCTGGGTGTACAGGATGCTATTATCCTTTGCTTGCTGACAACATACTTCCCTTTATATGGCAAGACCACACTTCTGTCATTACAGTTGCCCTAGTTCTGGAAACATCAAAGTTATTGTTCTGAGAATGCACTAATTTATCCCTTAAAGCAAACATATAAAGCAACACATAACACAATATATAATGCTCACTAGCTATCTCTTTTTTGCCTTAAGATATACCCTATTAATTACTGAAACTCTAAATGGCACTATGTTACAGATGATGGGTTTATGAGAACAATAATTTTAAGTTTTTACTCTTACCTTTTACCTTCCCTAGTCCAAAATTTTGCTTATGTACTATTTTTTTACATTTCACAAAGGTAGCAGTAAAAAAGATATCTACAATAACAGGGAAAATCAGAGCTGAGACTAGGCTGGCTAGAGTGTTCTGCTCCATATTGGCAGAAGACACAGGTCAAGTTCAAATCAATTTAAGTTCTATTTATGAAATAAATGAGAAAGATTTTTGTCAGTTCTTCCTACGTAAAGTCATTAAATTACAGACATGACAGGAAAATTTGTAGGTAACCCCTGTCTTCACTTCCAGATTCTATCAAATTAATTTTTTCACCTTCATTTTACGTGTTTTTTATACTTTATTCCTCACACATTTTTCTCTGATTTTCAGTCCTTTATGAATGAATTCAGTAAGACTTCATTGAAAACTTAACAAGTGAGCAAACAACTGCTTGTGTACTTTAGCAGGCTCCACTTCTCACTTGGGAACCACTGCCCTCATATGTTGTCAAACCACTTCATTTTACTATAGTATGTCAAACATGTCCCAGTCTTCAGACCTCTGCCTGCAGCCTTCCACCCATCCCAGTAATTGTTGTACCACACACATCTGCCTGAACCTACTCATCATTTCTGCTTCAGAGAATTTACAATCTAGTTATAAAACCTAAATGAAATCTTACCATTCTCTGTATGGTTCAGCTATTAACAAAACAGGTTTTCAACAGCATGGCTGGGTCTTGTAGAAACAGTTCTGCTTCTGTAGAAGCAGTTATAAGACAAATATCACAGCCACATATACAGAAAAAGAGGTTTTTAGAAACTCCACTTCCATGCTATAAAATAAATTAAAAACATCATAATGCTTATTGTAAACATTAATTAGCAATGTTAGCCTTGATAGTGTATAGCTATTATGCCTCACATCTTAAAAGTTCCATTGCTGAAATTCCATTTGATGTAAACAAACAAAATAATTCAGATTGGAAAGGACCTCAGGAAGTTATCTATTCAGCTTATGGCCAAAACAGATGCAACTGGAAAGGCAGATGAGGATGCTTGGGTTTTTGCTAGTCCAGTTTCAATTAAGGCTGGAGGTTTCATAGCCTCTCTGGCTATGAGGTGATTCTAATCTTGTTTTCTTCCCCCCCTTTCCATGTGTATAGTCAGAATGCCCCTTGCTGCAATTGTGGCCCCTGTCGTGCTCTTCTGCTGTGCATCTCTGAGAAGGACTTTTCTCTGTAGCTAATCATCAGATAGACAGTTGGCAGTAACGATAAGTCCCAAATACAAATACATATGCATGTTTTTAAAGCTAAATGTTGTTCAGTTGCACTTTTCAGGAACAGCTGATTGCGCATAACAAACTAATGTTACTTTCATCAATATAATTTCCCTAGAAAATACAGTGATTATAAGGTTAATTATCATTTTAAACCTGATAATTTGCCATTCCCTTGCCTTTACCTTTGCTAACAAGTTGAAAAGACAGAAAACAAGGCCAAGACTATTTATTACATGCAAAAATATTCATGTCCACAATATATTCAGCACAGGTCAAGACTCATGGTGTTTCTTCCAACTTCACCGATTAGATTGGAAATAAATATTTTTCATGTGTAAGCAAAATTCACTTTGTCAGCCTATGTGTAGTTAATTGAAAGATTCCTAGAAGAAACATTCTGTAGTTAATATTTATGGTTGCTCATAAGACAACTGACTAAACTGGCTTAAGGGAAGTTATTACTGAAAGATACCAAGTCAGCTGTGGCTATATTTAATCTATGATTTGTCCAAGAACACAATGTTTGATATATCCTGTAAAACAAAATATCACCTCAGTATTTCCCAAATTGTACACAAAATAAAAATAGGCTAACTGCCAAAAAAAAAAAAAAAAAAAAAAAAAAAAAAAAAGATAAAAATGTAAAAATGTATTTAGGTATCTTTTTGCATACAATGAACCAATTTCATTTGGTTAATTGCTTACATCCAGAACTTATAAATAATCAGGCTTCATCTCTTAAGAAAAATTACTGTATTCTAGGATTCAAGAACTGCTGAATCATACTGTAACATCCTACATATATTTCTCTGTTAGAGCTTTCATACTACTGCAGATAGCAAAACTTATCATTGGAATATGAAAGCCTTGATGCCAAGGAACTGGATCTCTTTGAAAGATAATGATTTCATACAGAAGAGAGTAAGCTGATTTCCAGAGTTATTCTAGAAAAAAAGCCTCTGTGTCATTACTCCATCTCCTCTTAAGTATAGAACAATGTCTTCATAATAGATAATAGAGCATCTTTAGGTCCAAAATGTGTACTGTTCACAATTCAAGTAAAGCAATATGAAGGTATACCCTTAAAATAATGAGTTTATCTTAAACTGAATCTAGCATCTCATGAATTCAGCACTCAGCATTTCTTAAGTGCAGTGGAACCTAACATTAAATACTTTGATTTGTTATCTTCTCTAGGAATCAGTCAGAACATTGGCTTCACTTTCAAGAGAAGGAAATTATTTTCAACACAGTATCAGTTTAACAATCCTCTAAAGCGTCAAGGTATCTGATCAGCAGATTATACAGAGTATGTATTCAGAGCATATATTTAAAAATTATGGTCCATCTATGTTATCATAATCAAAAATACACTTGATCTAAAGTGTAAGAAAAACCATATGAATACCCATTAATTTTTTTATCCTATATCATCACAGATTTTTAGTCTGAATTTACATAAGGAGGTGTCTAATCTGAATACCCTGCAGAGAATGAGCACTGGAATTTCACATTAGTTGCTGAAACAATCATATTGCCTGCCACTTCCAGCAATGAGATTGTGTAGCTTATTTTACTGACTTGTAAAACCTTTCCTAGTTCCAAGTACCTAAAAACAATGCCAGTCATAAATAACCAGCAATTACTTCTCAGCAGTTGAGAATGTACAGAGGAAAAACAGGTATCAAATATTTTCCTATAAGAGTTGTCAAAGTTTCTTAAGGTTCAAAGAAAAAACATTCAGGAAACATATACCGATACCTTTCTGATATATACATGGCAGTGGATTCTGCTACAGCAGAGCATATTCCTAGCATCTAAATTATAGCTATTTCAAAAGGTAAAAACAACATTTTTCTAAACCAAGACAGGTTTCAAGTTCCTTTTGCTCAACATGACCTTCACAGGACAGTCAGCCATCCTACCGTAAGGCAGAGTTACAGGATCAGAGACAGCTTTCCAGCCAACCAAATCACCGCTGCAATTTCTGCAACATTCTAAGCAGCTGTCCACTTAAACCCAGGACCTCCAACATATTGTGACTACTCATCATCTAAAATAATATAAAAAACTATTCTATACTGCTCCATTTTTTTAAATTTCTATTGAAAAGGTAAAAATTATATCATTTGGTAAACTAGGTTTTTTCCTCTTCGTCATTTGCTTGATCACTAAAAGGTGAAGTAAAAATAATTAAATTGAATTAATAAATCAGCTAATTTTGAGATTGAAAATTACTGTTAACACTCCTCCAACAGCAGAACATGGGACCTCCTTCTGTAACAATTAGCTGCTAACACCTGATCATCCTGCAATTTGAAGATCACAATATAACCATTTTTTCTCACATCTTTCTCACTTTCCAAAGAATCAGACATATATTTTGGTGTAACTACAAATTAACTTGTTTTTATTATTTATATCCTAATCTAGCTGAGTTGCAACACTACTGCAACTCACAGTTATTCCAGTTAAACACGGATAAGTCAATATAATTATCAGTATATACAGTACCAATTCAGTAGCATCAAAATTAAAGCTGTTCTACACAGGATAATCTATAGATCTGTATTTTTAAGTATTTTGCTTCTGAGGTGGGCAAGACTGTAATCTCCCTCCACTTTCATTACAAAGGGTCTTAGAGAAATTTTATGCTACTTACCTCAGAAGTAAATTCAACTAAATACCACAGACTGTGCATCTGACTTTAACTATTTTTGTCAAGTCTCTCAATGCTGCATTTTAAATTACACACAAAGACTATATTATATCCAGGAAAACCTAAAACAAACAAACAAACCAACCAAGCCCAAAACTTAAAACAACTGAGAAATCAATGAAGTGGATTTAGTAAACTTCCAATGTAGTATTCTAATAGATACTCTAATAAACGTTCAGCAAGCAAGAATTTGTTTCTTAATTCAACAGCAAGGTACTTAATTCAATAGAAAGACCAATAAAATAAAAAATCAACCAGAATATGAATTTTGCACAGCACCACTTACAATACTACAGTAGTCTTCCCAATTATTCAATCAATCAATCAATCAATCAACACCTCTTTCACAAACAGCAAAGGCCATCTGACTTCCCCATCATTACCTCTTTGAAAATAAATATTGTTATTTTTAAATCTCTAACTTTCAATTTAATCACTAAATCTGTAACCTGTAACACTCATTTATGTGACTTTTGGCCTAGAGTCTAGCCAGACTCTTTCCAGCAGTGATTCTTGCAATCAAGTCTTACCAACTTCCTAGTCATATCCATAGACTTTAAGTGTAACAACCATAACTTTAACAGCAACAGCTTCTTTCCTCCACAACTGCTCATTTTCCACAGTAATGCAATCACTGCCTATTAAACCCCTCCTGAGCACTTCATAATACAACCAAGGATAATATACAGTATCTAAAAAGTTTCCTTAGAAATAGGATTTTACTTTATAAATAGAAGATGCAAGGCTTTCTTCCACCAACTGTATTAACACACTTATAAATAGTACGATACCCACACTAAGAATAGATCGTAACACAGATAATAGAAGTAGAACCACTTTCTTGATTTTTATCAAGAAAAGAAATGAGAGGTTTTGTTTGGTTTTTTTTCCCAGCTAAAAGGACAGAATAGGAAAAGATTTTCTGAGGTCACTGAGGCATAGAAACTAAAGTGATTATTTAGCTTCTGTGTCAGCACAACCTCCTTTGCAGTGTCCTACCCGCCAGAAGACAGATGACTTGGTACTGAGACCTAAGTACAAACAAAAATAGAATAGAAATTGGAAGACTTAAGGAGGCCAAGCAGAGGTATTCATAAAAGGTTGTCTAGTATTTTTGTCAGAAAGACGCTTTCTTAAACGTAATGCAAGAACCATTAGATACCCATTCACATTATATCTATCAGAATTTAGTAGAAAATCTTTTCATAATTACAACTAATTCAAATTCAAGGCAGTTCCTTCAGTAAGTACCTTCTTACTGATATTTATTTTACTAAACTAGTCTCAATAATGAAATTCCAATTAGTGATCTTCTATGGATAGCTTATATTCAGTTTGCACAATTTGAGAACTCTTGTTTTCATCAACTAAACAAGACTACATTCCTTCAAAAATTGCATTATTCAGGTTTGTGTGTATAGGCTGAAACTTGTTGAACCATCACAAAAAATCATCACCACAACTATCTTTTCCAGTTCTCATTTCTGAACAGATGCCAGTGAGGGACACAGCAGCAGAAACAACCTCAAATGCAGTACTTTGATTCTTCCTCCAGAATGATAATCTGCACTAGATTTTTCAAAGATCAAGCTCATATAAATGTTTAGCAGTTTACCCAAAATAAAGGAGTTTACTGAAAGGTCTGAGTATATTCTTACTGTCAGAGGAAGAAGTGACAGAAGCCACTTAATATCCTTAATATCCTAAGGATAAGAAGGATAGCAGACAAGAAGTATGATTTGGGTTTTTTTTTAATGTGAAAGAATTTTCTATGTAGAAAGTTGGGTTTGTATTTAAAGCAATTATGCTCCTATATGAGAACTCAAAAGAAGCTGACAAAATATACAACATTTATTTCCTTATTTTTAGTTGATCTTTAAAAACATGTTTTTAAACATACTGCCCATTTAGCTTTTATAGTTCACACTTTTAAAAGCAGTTTACCATTCAGGATGTACAGAACAAACAGCATGGTTCCCTTCTTTTTTTCCTCAGATTAATTTAGCAAAGCTATTTTTATTTTACACATAAGAACACATTCTACATTAGCAATGGAGGGACACCTGGCAACCTGTCCAGCAAGTAAGCTCCTGCTCTCAGTCAAACATTGGAGAAGGTGTTCTCTCTAATACAGACATAGCACAACCTTTAAATTAACCTCTAATTTTTGACCTCAAGGTTAAAATTAGTGTCTGTGAATATTTGCAACCTTAACTTTTCATCATTTGAAAATCTAAGCACCGACTTTTTTTCTAAATTAAGACAGGAATTTTGGAATAAAAAGACGATATGATTGTACAATCAGGACAGGAGGATTTCCATAAAGGCAACCAAAATGAATTCTAGACCTAAAAATCACTCTTTGGCAACATCTTTTTATAACAATGCCTGCATTTGTACACAGTAAAAAACAAATTACATTCAGGTTACGTTGGCAAAAATATCCCTTAATCTGCAGTAGAAGAGCCCTATCTCTATAAGTGCTGGGAAGTGCAGCTGCAGAATGTATTCCCAGGAACTGCATGAGCTGTACAACCCCCACTGTGACACATACAGCTCCAGCTACGATGCTGCTGGCACTCAAACTTTACAGAGTGAAACCAGCTGAGAGAACACTACGTATCTTATAACTCATTCCGCAATATCTGATAAAGTTCTACACAACTATTGAGATCTACCTCAGCTAAGCTCTTACAAAATAGATGCCTGTTTTAACACAAAAGTTAGTGAAAAATCCAGGTCTGCCTGGCAAAAACAAGCATTCATCTTTGAAAGATGATGTAATCTGCTACATGGCTCTTTTTCCTCTTTGAAGACAAACAAATGCATTTTCCAAACTAAAAATACAACACATTTTTTTATTTTTTAAATCCATTTAGGAGATAGAAAGGTAGTACTCTGGAACACAGAGTAACTGAAATTACTTCATTTATTTAAAAATTATTCCTGTTTTGATTTTCAGTGTATTAAGTCCCAGTAATATAGCAGTACCTAAATTAGGCATTGAGTGAGCGATCAAGTTAAGAACCAGAACATTTTGTTTAGTTATGAATCAACTTAAAATTGTGAGTTCAAGAGTTACAGCATATAATATTGAGCTCTCCTAATTCTGGTAACAATAAAAATTAGTTCAAGCTAAAGGGAAAATATAATCTAAAGGCTGAGGTAAGATATAACTATCTGTAAAACACTAAATGGCACTAAACTGCAATTAAAGAAATAATTTTTTACTACCAACTTATGTCCATTGGTTTTACCTGATTCTAATTTAATATTTTTAAAGACTAACGCCATTTAAAATATTTTGTCTAAAACAAGGTAAATGCACATTTGTTCATACAGTGGCTAATTTGACAGCTATGATTGAGATGAGTGATTCACCTACATCAGATACAGAGACTGAGATGACAGAGAGACATGCAGTCTTCATTCAGTACCTTTACCAAGTCCTTGAGTACTTGGGTGTTCTTTTGTAATCAAAGTGATAAAATAAATACATATATGTGTATATATATATATATATATATATATATATATATGTTTATCAAGAACTAGATTGGAAAATAGAGGAAAAACTTTTGGATCTGCAAGCAGTATCAGAATCATGACCACAGGCTCACTGGTTCTCTTCTGAGGCATCCCGGTTCACCAAGACTTACTCACCTCTTTGCTTTCTTCATACCATCAGAGATACCATCCAGAAGGATGGCTGCTGTTTCTACCACAATTCCTAAAGGGATTGTTGAGATCCCAACTAGCAAAGTCCATTGTAAGTAGAAGGTCAATAGCCAAAGCTTGGAGCAAAGACATGAGTTTGAATGGCCCTGGTCATGCTGCCGTGAAGGAGAATGTTGCTTCAGCTCTTGTTCTGCAAAAGACCACCCTTCCTCAACTTCTAAACTATCTTCAGCTACAACTTGGCAAAGAGGAGACAGTGGACAAATGTAAAGCAGCCAACAAGGATACAAAACAAAGGTTTACATATCCATTTGCCTATCTCAGTCACACCAACACTTTTTCAACTGCATTTCTGAGAGGATCAGTAAAGGAGCACCTGATGGGACATTGGTCTTCCTCGTTCATGCCTTACCTAAATCAGGTTCTGAGGACCAGCAAGTGAAATTCATGCATATATGTGAGTTATAGAAATAATAAGTAAACAATCAAAATGAAAAAGATAAAAGTATTAACCAATTTACACAACAGAAACATTGTATAGCAAAATTAAGCCTCAAAAACTGACTAGCACAAAATCACATCCAGATACTATACCCTGCAAGACTTTATCACACAATTAAAAACTTAACAATACAATAAGGAAGCAGGTCAAAACTGCTTCTAAAAAACCTGTATCATGAGGTACTTAAAATTTGTTACTGAAAATGTAAACATTGAATGATATTTTATACTAAAACTATCCAAGAAATTGTTTTTCATTTGTTCAACTTCCTTTGTATTTATCTTAAAGTACTTTTGGAATACTCTGATCTGATTATCTAGTGGACTTCCCAAAGACTGAGAAAAGCTTCTGTACAATGCGTGAATACAACTTTTTCTATGTGGATCTACATAAACTCCAAGATTAGGGAAAAGCTTCCAAACATACAAAAACCTCCACAGCATTTAAAATACTAGTTTTCATACTCAAACATACAGCAAAGTGAAAATAACCAATGCAGATGGCTCAGAGAGAATCACAAACGTTCACGGAGTATAACAAGAATGAAACTGCTAATTTTGTTTTCTGATGAGAGAACCTTCTCATTTTCTGTTCAGTCTATTAATTACTAATCAGTTATACTGACTCTTTTAAACAATCACCAGAGCATGACTTGGGCAGAGGGATGCACACAGAGGCAGAATCACATTTTACAGCAATCATTAAGTGACCTGAAATTAACGTCCTTTTGCAGTAGTATCTGTAGCAAATATGAATAAATTCATATTTGTAGCTAGACTATTTACAGAAAATTTTACATGACAGAAAATGAGACAGATCACAGTGCTAATTTTAAGTGTCTAGCAAAAGAAGAGAATTGTCTTACAAATTACCACTACAGTGAAGAAGTAGGCAAAAAATGGGACAATTAGAAAAGATATATGACAAAAAGGCAGGCAGATAATATGGCTTCTAAAGACATTTTTGTTACAATTTACATATTGTGCATTTCACTTACAAAACTAAAACCTTAAGCTTAAACTCTCCAAGCATATAATATGAGTATGTATTATATCCCTGAGTCAGTTATGAGCACTTTGACATTGTATTTCTATATTATATTAAGGCTGAAATGGAGTTTCTGTCCTCTGTTAGTCTTGAGTATTTTCTACAGCAAAACACTGCCACCTTTTGGCTTGATACATAGACCTTCCAATTTTAAATATAGAACTCTATATTTTGCTCCATTTGTCCTTTATGGAGGTGGTTGAATCCTTGAGATCTTATCTAAAATTTTATTCAGTAGACATACTTCACCAGAAAGAAAAGCATACAGTACTAGTCAATAAGGAAATTTTTTCTCAGAAGTACATAGCCAAGCAACTTAAAATAATACTACTTTAAACCACATAATGTTTTATCTATTTTCTATCTCACAACTCTTTGTTCTTGGCAGTTTTGGTACACATATACACTGCATCACGTGATATGTTGCATTTCATTCCTTTCAAGTAAAAATTTGATAATGCATTCTTTGAACACCTGAGTTTTTAAAGCAGATGATAGAAATAACAATAATGCATTATTTAAAATGTTAGGTTCCTTGCTCATGTATATACCTACATTATTGTAGATGAAACACCGATAGTTCAACATCTACATAAGCATGTATTGAAATGTATGCAAAATTACTTACACCAGTGACACAATGTCCCCACGTTGTACATCGTAATTCCTAATACTCCAGTGGTTCAAGAGTACTACATCAGATGCTTGTCTTCCCCCAGGATTCAAAGAAGGCTGAGAGAATGGGATAAAAATAGATCTACATTTAGATCTACATTTCCTTTATCAATCTTCCACCTAATTATCTTTCCAACAACAGGTGAAACCTATTAAAATTGGTAAAAAACATGTCCACTTACTGTAAGAGGCCAAGAATCTTTGTATTACAGGAAACACATTTGAAATACACATCTTTATTAAATGATACGTTAAATATCATTAATTTATGACAAACTCTAGTTCACATCTTTCAATGCACTACTGCATGCAAATCAGATTACATAGGATACATAGTTATGGCAAACTTGATGAAAGAAGGGATTGCTGTTACTGCTTACCATTTAATATTAAAATCAAAGGAGAACCAAGTACACTAATTCCCAGGAAAAAAAACAAACAAGCTTTTTGCAGACATCTTACTATTTATAAAAGCATAATGCACTAAAAATGAAATATGTACTTGTAGCAATACTAATTTCAGCATCCTTTGCAAAGGAGAAAAACAAACTCTACCTATAGCACATACTGACACTGGCAATAAATGTGGGCCTTCCACAATATGACACAAAAGGGTATTAATCAAAATAATCAACTAATTAATGCATCGTTAGGAGATACATCAAATCCCCCAAAATTATTTTGTGTGATATGATACAAAACCAGGGTACCTGATCAATGCTGCCTCTGAGTTAACTCTTGGGAAAGGGCAGAGGAAGGAAGAAGCCCACCACAGTACTGTCTTTATTTATGTTTGCAAGGCTTACTTCAAAACAGAGACACAGAGATTCCTTTTACTAGACAGAAATAATTTAGAAGTATTCCAGTCTGAAGTTTTCTAATAGTTTATTTCTCAGAAAGCTGTCTTCAAAGAAAATTACAGTATCTTCCAAGCTGGCCAATAGAATCGCTAATGTATATTCTAGAGTTAGGTGAAAATGCAATAGAGCACAGAGTGTTGAAATTAGGCTACCCCTCCTTTGTATGGAAACTGCAATATTAGCTAAAGATTTTGTTGTTGCTGCTGCTGTTGTAGAAAAAGCACTTAGACTATAACTTGAACCACCACATAAACCACTGGACTTTCACTGCTGATATTCCCCTCTCCAAACTGATGGTATCTTCGAAGAGTAGACCAACAGGGGGACTGAAATTAACTCTTCTCAACCCTAGCAATTACAGTGTCAAATTTCATTCTATTGTTATTCAGTAAACTTTGCTTTCAAATAAAATGGCTATTTAATATTTATTTTTAACTTCAGAAACAATTTAGAAGCACTGGTTTCTTTTTATTACAGTATCTTCATTCATCATTGCTAAACAGATTGGTTGACAAAGACATACTTCAAGTGGGATTTGTGAAAAATTAGTTTTTCAAGGTGCAAGAGGAAGTCATGTGGTAGGGTCCTCAGTAGGTGTAATTCACATGAACAGTAAGCAATATGCTAGATCAAAAGAATAAACATGGTAGGGAGAAGGGGAGGGATATGACATTATATGTTTAGTTAAAAAGCAAATGAGGCTAGTTACATTTTGGGCTGCAGGCAAATTTCCAGTAGGTAAATCAGGGGATCAAAGCAGATCACTTTAACATCCATAGAGATATGGTCTGAGTCTAAGCTATAAATATATTAATACTCATTGCTGTTTTATTTACTAGACACAATGCACTGCAAGAACCAGGTAAATGAAAGCCAGGAGCTAATTAGAAGTTATTTTATTAGAAGTTCTTAATCAAGATTTCCAGAATTATTTATCACCTTTACAGCATTTTCCACCAAAGGATCAAATATTTACATACAAGTGACTTACATAAAAACTCACAAACAATACAGTCATATTCACTTTGCCAAATGCAGGTACATAGGGGCCAGAAGTTTCCAACACCACTAAGTATAAGGCCAATCTTACAAAGCAGGAATCATATATATGACACATTCTCACAAAGCAAACTCCTCAGTACTCAAAGGCATCTGCCTTAAAAGGCCAAAAGAGGAGGATGAAACAAATAGAAACCGTAAAACCATTGTTCCAAAAGATATTGTATCTCACTTAGAAATACTTAGATACTTAGAAAATATCTAAATAAGTGTTAACTCACTTCTTGTATCAAATAAACTTACATCAACTACATCTTACAGAGAAATACACCAGGTAGTTACAGTATTGCCCTAGTTGCACTATCTCAGTTGAAGTTGACTCCTATTTTCTTCTGCATTTAAACAAAGGAAATACCTTAGAATTTAAATACATTTAGATATTGCATAAGTTTGTTTATTTTTTTTTTAACTTAAAGAACTCTAAATGCATTTTTAACAATACCTGACCTCATTTTGACATACAGAGTGGATATTCAACTCATTATACATTAGAATTGTGTTCGAGATAAATACAATGGTGTATGCTTTTTTCTTCTCTCTCACAAAAAAACTGACAAACGTGCAGACAATAATACTATTTTGTCAGAAGAAACTGAAGGAAAACTAGGAGATAACTATTCATTTACATCAACAATCACTATTGGCTATTAAAAAAAATAAAAGGCTAAATAATCCCTCAGCAAGCCTTTCTCTATTGTAAATAACACTAATTGAGATTCTACAACAAACAAGTATAGAAACAATACAACTTATTCCTCATGATATTTTAACTAGTAGTAAGGTTTCAAGTCTAGCAAAATCAAAATACAACTTCTGCAAAAGGAGTCAACAAACAGGGTCACAAGGGCTTTTCATAAGAAACAAAATGACGCAGAGGTTTCTTCCTTCTAGTCTGAAGCATTATAACTTCTTTGCTCAAGTTTTTGGTATAGAAGCCTGCTAAAAATAAGGCACACAGGTCTTAATTTAAACTGTGGTGCAGAAGCCACAAGACACTACTCTTTGCAATTACTAACTAATCTAATGCTAAAAGCATGCAAATTGAGATCCCCAGCCATATGATGAAGCCTCATAGGACATGAGGTTCCATAAGTAGGAGGGTAAAAACATGCCCTTTTGCTATAAATAATGATGAACTTGATAGTTGTTATGCTGCTAGTGAAGGTCACAACTTATTTGCTTGTAGCTTGGGGAACACAAAGAATATTCACATGAGCTTACAGGCTTAGGTACAGTAATCCTAATAATAAAATTAGGAGAAACTGCCACAGAATAACTACAACTGCTATTATGCATAATGGAACAGAACATTCAATAACGTTTGCTGCAGAAACATGAGTGCTTCATCAGAGATCGCTGCTCAGGCCACTTCCTATAATCCTTGGTATTGAACTGTTTGCAATAGAACTTGCATATAAAGCTGCATATACACTGTCATTTTCTACCCTATTTGAAAACAGTCCATTTGATTCAATGAATTTACAAATTTATATATTCATGAGGGGCTCCTTTTCCACATCTTTATATATGAAGAGTCCATAATACCAAGCAAGCAATGAAACTCAATAAAAAAATAACATAAAGATGTCCATATAACAACAAACATTTTTAAGTATACAGCCACACTACAAGAAGTCACATAAAAAAATCTGCAACAGTCAATTAAGAAATCTTACTACTAGCTATTTTTGTCACTTACGTTTAATATTGTAAACAGATTACAACTCACTAGAAACACACTATTAGTAGAATGCTAGATGAGCACATCAATCTAAAATCCTAAGCAACAAAACTACCTCATGTGATGATTAAAAAACCCAGTAAATTTGGAAATAAAAGAGAAAGTAATGAAGCTATTCAAACTGTTAAAATTATAAACTGCAATAGTTCACAGTTATTCCCTATAGGTTAGAGTTAATACACAGACACTGAAGTCAGCACAAGCGAAATTACGACAGGTGGCTGAAAGCACTGAAAAATACAAAATCAGCTGGAGACAATACAATGCATGAAGTCTGTCTTAATTGGTTAGGTCAGAAATTTTTATTTTCATTAGAAGCTTTATTCCTATGCATACCAGGGTGTCAAAAAGTATTCCCATCATCAGTAACTATGAAGCAGCAGTAAGGCTGGTCCAGAACAAAAGGAGAAAGTGTAGGGGGAGAGAAAGCGCACAGCAGAGAACAGGAGTAGGAGAGCAAGCATGACACAGAGAAATTTATTTTTGCTTCTTGTCAAAAACTTTTAATTTCAGGCTCAGCAGGAGCCAGAATTATGAGTACACAAAGACAGACAGACATTTTAGAAGTCTATTACAAACAGATTCTTGGGAATCTTACCATGATATCAAATTGAGACAATAAGGTATCCCTGGAAGCATGTGATTGAAGGATACAATTTGACTGAACTTCAGCCTTCTTCATACCTATGGCTTTCAGATATATTTGACATAGATCACTCTTCCAAAGAACACAGACAGAATTGCAACATGACCAGTACTCCCTCAAGCTACTCTGAAAGAGAGGTATATATTCCTTATAATTGTGTCCCTGTCAGACTTGCTTAGATGTCTAATAAATCTTGGCAAGGAAATTAGTATCTTATTAAAAGCACTAGGACTTTTTTTTCAATCTGAAAAATGGCCATATGCATAGAAGTCTAAAACAAACTACTATTTCAGTTCTGTTTCAGAATAAAACCAGAGAGTTTTGCAGATACTGAGATGTCAGTAAAATTCTAAATGTCAGCTTTCAAGCTATCTATTTTTCAATCAACAGTGGGAATGTTTAGTTAACAGATACAGCAAGGGAAAAGCTTCAGTTTTAATAATCCAGTGAATATATATTGCTTTCCTTTTGTCAGGTTGAAAAAATCTAAGCAAATAACTGTATTGTGTAGCATCCCATGAACTCCCTGCTCTCAGTCAATTCCCAAGTCCTCTGTTTTGGCAACGGCAGTGACCAACCACCATGGAGCAGTCCTCCTGGGAGGAAAAGACAGACTCCCCCGTGGACTTCCCCTGGTTTCTCCTTTCCCTGTTCCCTCATTGGTTGGATACCCCTGGTGGCTGTGCCCTGCCCAGCCCTTAGCTCTGTCCCCCAACCCTTCCCCTTCTTAAGCTGTCTGCACCACATGGTGGTCCCCTCTTTCTCACTGGGTTCCCTTCAGTTTCATCTGACCTCGCTGGAATAAAACCTTGCAAAAAGAGCCTTTCTTGCTTCTGTCCCTGAGCCAGCTGCTGTGAGTGTGGTGTGGGGATCTGACTGCCTGAATGTTTACCAAACCTCCTTTTCTACAGGAGAGGTTTGTTGGCAACAGATATTAGGCAGCAGCTCCCACCATCCATCTCCTGCATTTTTAGTCTTGTTTTTCAAATCTTCCATGGATAAACCACAGTCAACTGTGCTCTTCAAGTGAATAGCAAAGCAACACTCCAAAACAATATCAGAGCACTCTCAAACACTTGGGACTGACTTGAAAGAAAACATAAAACTGAGGTACTAACCAGAGGGGCACAACAGACTTGTGGAGAGGGAAATCTAAGAAATTTCTTTCCAGCTACTGAAGCAAAACTATTAAGCACTAATAGATGTCAAAACACTACATCAGAGGCAGAAAAAGATCAAACAATAAATGGTAATGTGGCATGCTAAAAAAACCCAACACCTCAAAATTTAAATGCTCATGTCACACATAGTAGCAAAAAAAAACCCCAAAAACCCGAAAGGCAGAAAGCCAGAAACAGAAAATCCAACATGAATCTGCATCTTAAAACATTCCATGTGGCTCTAGATTTGCAATAGAGGCAAAAAACGGGAAGATGGAAAACAGAGTTTTACTCATCTGGTTAATTTTGTACTTCTCTAGATACTGTGCTATATATTTTAATTTCTCCTGCCTGAATATAGTAAAAAGATAACAAAACAGGTTTTTTTTCACAGTTTTCCCTTCCTCTCCTTTTTTAGTGCAAATTTCTGGCTCTGCAATTGCAAGCCCTGAGATTGTTCTCTCACTGGTCATCAATGATATTCAGAAAAGCACCTATGAAAAGGGTAATAATAACTTATGTTACACCTAGCTTTTGGCCTTGGATTGTAGAATTACTGGAGTAAGATTATTTTATTTTCATCCCTGCTCTTGATGTGAGAGCTGCCTGCTGACAGGCAGAATTCTACAATTCTTGACAGAGTTTAAACATCAGATTACAGACTGCCACAAAAGACACAATGCCAACTTGCCATTCCCTCCTCCCCACCACATGCTTTTTAGAACATTAAATATGAATCAGCCAAGTGCAGGATCAAGCCTAAGTTTTCTAGCCCATGTGTAAATTCTGCATAATTCAAACTCCAGCAGCTGGTCTTGATTGCTGTGAAACCACTCTTCAAGGTTCTGAGCTTATTAAGAAAATCAGAAAAGAGCTTGACATCCAAGAATCAAATCCTTACTCTTTATTAATTGGAATGTTGCAACACTGGAACAAAATGCATCATACTTATCAGTGGTGATGCATACCAACGTGCATATGATTTAAAATGCAAAGTAATAACATGGAAATTTTCTATCTACATTAAAATATAGCTTTTTCAAGACCAAATAAAAGGTGAAAAAAAATTTGTGTTCATGAGTATGTATTTATCATCTAAATGTTACACATTCTATTTATATTTACTTGCTTATGCTGTATAAACATTCAATATAACCAAAGTAAAACCAGTGAACTGATACCTATTTCCTGATAAACATAGGCAATTATAGTAGGTTCATGCCACTTTCAGTATCCTTCCCTGCAATTGTGCCATATATGTGTTCAATAGTAAGAACAAGTATAGCAAGAAACAGTTTAACCATACAGTTACTATAATGTAGCTACTAAAAATTAATAAAGACTCTTTGTGAGTCCTCAATTCAATCCCAAGAGACAAAATATATTGCTCCACATATTTCTAAATGTCTAGGACTATATCAAAACAATCTATCAGTATTTCTCCATATATTTTGTTTTTACTGACACAGAATTTTGGGAAGTTTTCTTCTCAAAATCTTTTCTTTCACATCACAAAATATTTAACAAAATTGAAACTAAACTATTCCATGCTAGAACACCATTTAATAGCAATTGAGAAAATGATTCTTTTTCCCCTTGCTATTATCAGTGGAGAGACACCTTTTAATTTCCTGACAGACAAAAGATATTTCCAGCAATACCTGCATTGATGCTCCTTCCACCCTTGCAACACAGGCAACTCTATCCAGAAAAGTCACAGTTACAGGAACGGCAACAAAGAAACCTTTAAAAAAGGCTTTAATGTATCTCCTTCCCAAACCCTGAGCCTGTGCCATAATCTGAAAAACATAAAGGAAAGAAAAAGGTCATTACAGAAAAAATTTGGCCTAACATCAACATGTAGCAATTCAACACAGAATAATTAAGAATAAATTTATTATCTGTTAGAGGTGAAAAAAAAAAAAAAAAGAAAGTGTGCACACAAGAATGGAAAAAACCCCAAAACAACAAACCAGAAATCTTCATCAGATTTTAAATGTCTATTCTACAGAACAGAGCTTGATACTTCACATTTACCCTTTAGCTAATTTGAACATTTCTTGTGATCCTGTGCTAGCAGAAGTACTTGATAAAAATGATTCAAGGTGTCAGGTAAGCAAAAAGCAAAGTGATGCAACCAGACAAAATTTAATAATGCATTTTGGAAAAAAGAAGCATTGCAAATAATTTTCTCTGCATACACTGGTATTTATTCATTTTTCACCCCCAAAGGTGGAGTGTGTTAAGCAAAGGAAAGCTATTTACAACACATCACCTTTTCTTTATTAAATACTTTCACAAATGAAAATACACAAATGCACACTGGTTGTAACTGCAAACATGAAATCAATTCAAATTGTCACATATATCATAGGGACGCACCATAACATGATGACTCCTTGTTCACCACTCCATTGCAAAGTTAAAAGCATGCTGGCAGACTAGGCAGTTACGTAATGACACACGGGATGATTCCACTCCAACTCCATGTATTATACTATCTCTCATCTCTTTATTTAGCCCTGAACCACTGAACATGCTTGGAAAATACCTACAAAGTGTACTGAAACACCAGCTGTTTGCTTGTATTAGTCACACCTCTGAAAAGCAAGCTGAATATCCAGGTACTGCTGCATAGACCCAAGCCTAATTTACATAACTGCAGTTTTAGTATAAGAAATGCTGTCTTTCACCTATTGGCAACTCCCTTTTCAACTGCTGCTTCCACCTAATAAATCCCTGGTAGATCAGCTTGTGTTTCTATCCAAGAATACAGAGTTATTTTTCAATTAAAATAATGAAAAGCGTAAATATATGCAGTTTCATTCAATCCTCTTACAAAGTACTTAAAATTGCACAATATAATCCTTTTTTCTTTGTTGAATTTTCAGAAACATGTAAGTGATTAACTATTTGTATGCAGAATATAAATTGATATCACTCTGATTAAATAGTACTGAAGGTAATATTTCTGTCACAGAAAGGGCTTCTTAATTCCAAAAAACCATAAAACTTAGAGGAGAAAACTCAGTTCTACAAAGTAAGCCATGTGCATATTTGTCACTAGAATTCTTTATAGATATTAACAGCTTTGCAATGACAAGATCTGTCTTCTGAGACTATTACATCTGACATTCACCTTCAAAAGTTTTTAATTATTTTTTTTTAACTGGAAACATTTCATCATCTCTAACTTGCTCATAAGTTTAAATTTTCACACTGCTTATAATTCAGTTATTTTCTTTCTGAACATTTCATGAAAATATTTTTAATTTGCATCAACCACTTTTACAAATAATTTGAAATATGTTGTGAAACAGAACAAAAACCTCAGCATTTCAAGACGAAAGCTATAAGGATTTACTCTCAGCTTATCATTTAAGAACTGGTTATTAGATTCAATCCACCAAAAGAGACTATTGCCTCAATCAGCAGAACTTTACCTTTGGAAAATATGCCACAAAAAATCAGGGTTTTGTCCACCTTCTGACTATATTATTGCCTACAGCTTAATACCCTTCTTTCAGCCTATTTACTTGAACTTTGTGTCTTGAATTTTGTGGCTGGAACTCTACTTCTCTGCTATGAGGTCTGGCATCTCAGACCTCCTTCCCTGAATAGCAATGTCAGCCACAAAACCCCATCTCAAGACCTTACCCACAAATATATTCACCATGTTCTCTAGAGTAACTTGAGCAGGAAAACATTGTCTGACACATGCATCACAATATGGCTCATTTAAGAATGGTTTTTAAAAATTCAGAAATCAAACAACTTTACTTCTCTTAAAATTCCTCACAGTCAAACATCTTTTTCATTAATAATGAAATATGAATATTCATCCCATTGTTTTTACTAAATCCATGGACAGATCTTGTTACAAACTTCTTGCAGAAGTCCCATGCTAGTATCTACAGAAAAATCCAGCATCTGAAGAGAAGTAATTGGTCAGACAATCCACAGGAGACCAACTATATGCTTCCTAGAACTACAAGCTTATTAATAGGGATGGAGAATCTAGCAGTTAGGTTAAAACTGCTAAGACAAAATGCTTCATTCTCAGTACAGCACTTGGACAAGGCAACACCAGCAGTATTAAGCAGCTGTGGACAACACTGGAAATTAAAGTCTTGCTTTGGTGCATTACATGGCACAATATAAAAAAAAACATGAGGGCAAAAGCACCAGCAGCACCCCTACAAACAAACAATTTGCAAAGCCACCAAAACCAACAACAGCTCATGTGCTGAAGGACTTCTCTACTTGTCCTGAATTTTCTCCTCTCCTCCCCTCTCCTCCTGGTAACAGATCAAACCACTGGTTTCATCTTCCCTGTACACCAAAATGATGCATCCTTCATTTATAATGATGAGCTACATTCTAAACTTTTCCTGGTTCCCCACCTCCCACAGCAAAGGACACCTTTTCCCCATAACACAAACTGAGGCGGTCAGCAGAAGCCTTTCTTCCCAAAAGACAGCAAACATTTGCACACACATTTCAAGAAGAAATTATTTAAAAGAAGATTAGTTAAGAAAAACAAATTATTTATTCAAGAAGAATTATTTAAAAACAATCCATCTATAACCTTAAGTCCTTTCATATAGTGAAACATTTTCAACACATAGGCAAATTACTACATGTCGATATCTGACTTAACAGTGCACACATTTTTGCCACGTCTGTTTCAAAAACTTTCCCCTCTAAAAAGCACAGACAAGTAAATGCACATGCAGAGTTCCCATGCAACTGTTGACAAAATAGTTCATCACCTAACTGCCAGTAAGTGGGAAGTTTCCCCTCACTCTTTCAAGTTGTCTTGCACTGCCACAGGGGAAGGGTTGGAACACAGGCAGCAGCAAGGCAGTTTGCAGCATTACCTTCTACCAGTAACTGGACATGTGAATGGATAATCCTCAACTGATAAATACTGCTGGATTAAAATGTGCAGTGTTATTACCTTTTCTTAAACTTTGATGGTCGTAGTAGAAAAGAAGGGGAAAAAGTAATGATAAGCATTTACTGCAGTCACAAGATTTAGGGTGGTAAAGGTAGACACAAAAACAACCCTTAAAAGAAAAAAAATCTGGTTAGAGGTTTTTTTTTTTTAAAAAAAAAAAAAAAAAAAAAAAAAAAAAAAAAAAAAAACAAGATAGCCATCACTCCTGAAGATAATATTCTGCTCTTAGAGATTTCTAAAACATCTGTAGATTTTAAAAGCATCATGTTTCTGGAGTGAAATTCTGAAGTACAGTGCGGTGTCTGGGTTATGATGACAAGTTTAAATGCATGTCAGTGAGGCAAGCAAAGTATTGTTTGCTGAAAAAAATAATTTTCCTAACAGATATTTCTGGATCTCTGCCAAATTTGACACCTTGAATAAGATCAACAAATCACAACACTTAAAAGATGTGGGAAAAAAAAAAAGAAACAAAACCAAATAAAAAAAAAAAAAAAACTGAATAAAATACTTCAGAGATGCATATGCTTTTCAGCACCTGGAAGTTACACTTGGTTTTGGGGAAAAAAAATTCCACAGAATAATTCAGTAGAACTGACAAACTTCAAACCAACAACCTTGAAAACTTGTTTGAAATGGAAACACAGACAAGAAAAATCCAAGATCAAAAATGCTAGCATATAGCAGGTCAAAGCATTAAGAATTTCACATTGTGCAGCTCAGAGATTAAGGCAGATGGAGCACAGCATTATCCAGACTGAAGTATTTGGTGCACAAAAGGTCCAGGGACTATAATGAGCCTCTCGTGGGTACTACAACATATGGAGCAGAGATGCTATTTAGATAGCTCTCTATGTATAAAATGTTTATTTTTTCTTACACTTGCCTGCACATTAGAAGACACTGTTTATCACACAGCCTACAGAAAATCATCAAGTAATTCAGAAAGCCCCAGGTTACAATATATTTGCAAACCTAGGTACTTAAAAATTACCCACAGAAGTATGATAGGAAAAATAGCTGTAAAAACAAGGCATTAGCAGTCATGCGCAAAGGAATTAGAATGGCCCCTGATGTGCTTCTACAAGATGATGTGAGGGAACAGGAAGGAGGGAATTACAACCTATTTGTAAAACAACTACCCCACCAAGACTGCTAAATTAGTGTGAAATTACCTGTTTGATCTCGTTCAGGAATTAGTAACTATATGATATATAGTTCAAGAATCCATTGAAACAACCAATTTCTCTGTCAATCAAAATATGCATTTTTCTATAAACCAATGACACCACACTAGAATTCAAGATATATGGTTTGAAAATAAAGAAGACTTTCATAACAAAAAATTCTACAACACTTGAATAAGCCAAATTTTATTATGTCCTATAAAACCTAAAACTGAGGACAAAAGCTCTTGTTTTAAGACTAGTCGAACTTAAAGAAGATGAGGTTACACCTGGCTTAACAACCATGATTAACAGGATACCGTTCAGTATAAGAATTTATGTGATCTTTTTAACACATTCTTCTTCTACAGTCTTTCATGATACAAGGCCAGAGCTAAATACTGCCATGCAGCCTGAGCCTAATTTCCCACTTTAGTTTTACATTTCCATAACTTTTATATTATAGTGATTACTGTAAGGGTACAAGTATGCAGAGTTTTTAGTAGGTTGATTTAATTCACATATATTTATCCAAGTACAGGCTTGGACATGATGGTGATGAATGACACAGAAGAATCAAAATAGTCTAGTCCATAAGTTTTCAGTTAAAATAATCAATATAGATCAGTGCATTTAAGTTTTCATTTAAAAATCCTATCTGGTTCCAAAAGGAGCTCTCACTTATCCTTCAATAAAGCCAACTCTATCCTGGTATTATTCCACTATAGTGGTAACATGTCTATTCAATTAATGTATTTATACTCTGCACAGGTTTTACTCATCCTATTCCTCCATCATATTACTCTCCCTCTCTGCCCTAGCATACAGACATAAAAGAACACCCCTCTGTTTTGAGCTTGGAAATATCTCAGGTCATGGAAACAATTGTTGTGTTACTGAAGAAGAAAATAATAACCTAATCTGCAGTTTCAGCAACTGCACACGTATGCTCTGCTTTTCTTTTTTCTTGTCTCTAAATTAGTCTTTTTGTTCTGACACCCAGATGTTTTGCTTGCTCCAAATACAAAGCAGCAAATTTTGTTAGTTTCAACTCCATTTTCTTATGCCTTTGCTTGAATTCAAGCAATTACAATTTCCATGTAATAGCTCCCAGCCCTATGAAATACGTATAATTTTTTCCAGTATACCACAGTTAAGAAAAACAATAATAAAAATCAATTTTTCTAATCTTCTCAGTGCAGTAACATACAGAGAAGTTCCCAGAAGCAGACAAAACCAGATCAACCATAATGAGCTTGCAGCTCACAAACCAAATAGAAAAGTTTAAGCCACAACAATCATCAACATAGACAGTCACAGAATTATTGCTGGGGAAAAAAAATCAGTTTAATGTGGAACTGATTCTTCTTTTAATATAATATTACTATATCCCAACACTGGGATCTATGTCATGTACAAAGGCTTAGTTGATATATTGGCTGTATCTGGAAAGCAATTCATATTGCTTATTCTTAGAAATTAATTTTGTGTTTCAAGTACACAAATTTTAGCCTAATGGACAACCTTGTATTTCTAAACAAAACATTTCACTCTTCAAATATAAGCAAAACTAGAAGAAAATACAGCTGTAGACCAAAGTTATTCTCAGCAATCAAATTAACAATTAGTTTAGGATGGCAAGTAATCAGCCATTCCTCAGCTCTGACAAGTTATTCAGGATTCCATTTTATATACACAAGCATCAAGAAAAGGAATTACAATTAAAAAACATTAATAATTGTTACAAATCATACTTTTTCCCAGCACTTAAAACTTCAGATGTAATAAAATATCTTCCAAGTACTATCACACAGGTGATTGGCAGAGTACCAGTTCTTCTAACATACAAGTTACAATATTTGGGTTCATTCATGTTCCTGCACCTTCAAAGAAACTAAAGATCATTAATATATACCATAGATAAAGGAAAGTACTGAATTACATCAATTTTTGGAACTCACTTAAGAGAGCAACATAATACATGTTCAGCTTCTTACAATTGAAAGTTCTCTGTTGCTTTCTGCCTAAGGATTCAATGCCTGCAACCAAAGTTAATTGTTTAAATTAAAGTTTCCTTTGCAAATAACTACCAGCTGCTGCTATGTTTTGCTCTCAAGTAGACTGCATAAATGAGGAGTTGCTTTGAAACTTACTGAATTTGTAAATAATATTTACATTAAACAATAGCATAACCTTTGAATTTCAATGAGTTTGTACATTCATCTAGTCAACTCTCTGGATTATTTCAAGCACCATAGAACTGTGATGTTAGTTGTGGTTATCCAGAACCAAACTTAGGCAAAAACAAAGACTACAAAAAAAGAGAATATTCAGTTTTCAACAAAATATATAACCTTAAGTATTCAGATAACATTCAATGAACAGCCTAAAAATAACAGCACTCAGCTTCAAACAATAATATCATCAGAAACAAACTCTTCTAAAAGGTTTTGCTTTTGGATTAAGAAGAACTAAGTCTCATATGGAACAGTGAAGTTTCTTCTAGCCTAATGGAAAGTCAAATGAATACAAAAACAAATTAATACAAGAAACAAGATTCTCAGCTATGAATCTTTAAAGCATGCCAGTACACACTGAGTATACAAGGACAGAATAATGACTGAAAATAATATTTATTGTGGTATTAAAAAATGATGCCAAGAGAAAGAATAGAAATAGGGAAATTGGGACTGACTCCCTGACAGAATATTCCCATGAAACCCATCAGTAAAACCTAACAAACCAACTACTTACCATCTACTGTCTGGGGGATAGTAATAAACTAATATAGAAAATTATGCCTTCAAAAAATAATTGCCTTTATTTTAACAACTCATGTTTTATCCATGAACTCTAGAGGTCACTGTGGGAGCTGTTAAGAGCAGACCTCCATCATTCCCCACCATATTGATTTTGAGTCTGGGATTTGTGATAAATTCAACTGCCATGTGAGTTTCTCAGGTCTCAACAATAAGCAAAACAACTTAATAAGCCAAGATTTCCAGAAACAGCTGAAATCTGTGGCACCCTAGTCAACTTATAAAGAGCTCACCACAAAATTACAACTGTGACAGTGAAACCATTTGAATCTTAAAATTATTGCTGGCATGCTTAAAATATTATTTTCAGGAATCTGGATATAAGCAGAATTTGTTACCATGTGTATAGTTATTAACCACCAGTTCCAGGAGAAAGTTTATTTTGGTAACAACATACAAGTTAAATAAAAGGACCTGTAATTTTAAAAGTAAATTAAATGAAAGACTCCTGAAAAATCTTCCAAATACAGTAGTTAAGAACGTTAACTTTTTTTACAAAATGCATATGTATTAATTTACAAAGCTGCATATTGGAAAAATCAAGTCTAATTCCAAAGTTTTCTAGAGAAAATATTTCATTTAACCTGAAAATCCTCAAGAGGTTCTGTCTTCCTAGTATATTTTGTTGACAATTTCAATTTTCTTCCTAGATGAACAGTGAACAAATATGTGTGGTATATGCCTTTAGGGGAGAAAAAGAAAATAAAAACGTAGTGGTACAAGAAAGTTATTTAGAGAGATATGTAAAGCAGCTTTGCCTATTTTGATATCTTGGTGGGCTCAATGAATTCCAGTTCCACAGAACAAGAATGGTAATTTAAAAAAAAAAATAAAATGGAATACTGGCTAATTAAAAGATTTTACAAGATTAGAGTCTACTTGTTGTTCAGCTGCACTTTTTCTATCTAAGGTTTTTGCCAACAGCAGTCCTCATAGGACAAACAGAAGATGTGATAGAAGTTTAATAAAGCAGAAAAATACGTTAAGTGAGAACTGTATTTAGTCCAGGACCAAGCGCAGCGCTCAGCACAAGTCCCAGTTGCAGACACGATGCCGATGAACGGCAAAAGAACCCCGGAGTCGCTTCCAAGCCCACTTCCCCGCCCAAGCACCCCGCCTTCCAGCGGCAGCAGGGCACGACGCCTGCCGCACCGCCTCTGACAGGCGGAGGACGCACAGAGCAGCGGTGCTTCTCGCTGTTGACTCTGCCGCTTCTTTTTAATCCAGTCCCTTCCCACGGGAAGTAGCTATCTCGGTTATCTGAGAGGCGAAGAAGGCAGGGACCGCGCACCCGACTAGGGGCGGGGAGGCAGCAGCGGGCGCCATACGCGAGCGGCGCTTCCGCCGGCCCCTCGGGGACCCGCCCCGGGGGAGGCGCCGGCGGGGGCGGGGCCAGGGGCGGGGCAGAGGCGGCACGGACTGCGGGGGCGAGCGCACGGCCGGGCCCGCCGCGCGGCGCCAGCCTGTCCCCGCCTGCCTGTCCTCGCCACCGTGCCTGGGTCCCCCTCTGCTCACGCGCGTCCCCGCTCCCTCCTCCAGCAGCGAGCTCCCCGGCCCCCTCCCCGCTCTGGCTCTCCGAGCCCGCCCGGCTCCCGTGGCTCCTCCCGTCCCCCGGCCGCTCCCGCCGCTTACCCTTTGCTCGGTTCCGCGGGGGGCGGGCCGCAGCCGGCCGCATCACGTGACGCGCGGTGCTCCCGGAACGGCCGCCCCGGGCCGCCCTGAGGGGCCGCGGCTGCCGGCCCCGCGCCGCGGGTGCGGCCCGGCCGGGGCGCCTGACGGGCCCGCCTGGTGCCGCGCACAGAGCCAGATGGGCCCTGCACGGAATAAGGTACTTGGCCTGATCCTTTTTCAGCCTCTGTAGTTATCGTTTGAGTCTCCAAAAAATTGAGGATGCTGCATTGCAGTGGCTGTTTTCTTTCAGTGAGGATGGATATTCAAGTACACAAGGAGTATACTCTTGTAGCCATTTTTTGGCAATTGGACAACAATCTTTTTGGATATTCATATGTAATATTGGGAGCTCTTAATATTTCAGTACAAAGTTGTCTGTACCTTGCATATAGTGTAACCCACACAAAAGGGCAGGATTTTTTGTTCAGCCAATAACTTCCCCTAGAACACCCCAGATGTGATCAGGACTGATGTCAGCCGCATCTGTATATAGAACTGGCTGCGTTATACTGTCCTCATGGATGGTGGCCAGGTTTTCCTGGCTGGTGCAGATGGATATGCTAGGGCTTGTGTTTTCATTCAGTGTTTAGTTGGTTTTATCCGTTGCTGTAACAAGTGCAGTTGCCACTATAGTCTGAAAAAGAAGGTTTTTCCACATAGCTCACATACCGTCAAGAGTCAATGGGAAAGTTCATGGAGGGAAAATCCATTACAGATTATCACACACGTAGAAACTAACTCTGGCTCACGGTGTTCCTAACTAGATGCTGGGAGATACTTCTACTAGTTAGGCCATTGTTGGAAACCAATGTAAGATGACACCTCTACCTGTATCTGTGCAGTGATTGATCCCTATCTCACTTTTTGTTTTCCCTT
The DNA here is from genome assembly GCF_026979565.1 of Vidua chalybeata. Classification (NCBI taxonomy): domain Eukaryota; kingdom Metazoa; phylum Chordata; class Aves; order Passeriformes; family Viduidae; genus Vidua; species Vidua chalybeata. Next base: position 46,070,503 of record NC_071534.1, read on the forward strand.
GACACATTTTAAAATAAGCATTACCTTTACAATCAAATACGTCTTACTAACTTTGTTGTTGGTTAAACTTTATTTAATGCATTCTTTAACACATTTGAACAGTGTACTGTCTTTAAGATTCTAGACGTAGGTTACAGTGCACTGTTTAGAAATTAATAGAGTATTTGGCCACTGCTATCCACCATCTCCATTTTCATGTGAATATTTTACTGTGAAACCTTCACTAATTATTTACAAATATTGCTGCAAAACACAATATTGTCTTTTTAATTGTAACATAAGGGAACACCTTACAGGAATGTGCCTCAATGTTTCCATGCACTTGAAGCTGACAGTATTAAATAATTTCCTGTAAAACTCTTGAGCTGAAACTTTTTTCAGATTAAAGATTTTTGCTATAAACCTCTCAAGATCAAATCATGGCTTATCAGTTCTCTTCATTTTGAAATCAGGTGTGTTCTAAGCAACTAGCAGGAAATACCCATTCTTACTCTTTATTTAGTTGTGGATAAAGTGAAATTTATCAAAGCTGATACTAAAGCTACGAACTGCAAATGATGCATTACCAATGTTTGCACCATTTAATTTTCTTTTTTTTTTTTAATAGGTATTCCTACCTCAATTGCATTGGTACTCAAAAGTAAATGACAAGGTTTTTTGCTTTCAACTCTTAACAAGGAGGTACTGAAAATGTTTTGCTGCTTCTATGCTTTGATGCATCTGTGACTGAAATAAAGAAAAATGAACCCTTTTTACCCGCCTCTTCAATTACTTTTCAGTTGGCAATACACAAAACTTTTGCCTACAATATCGGTTTAAAAGACTCTCAACAGGCTCTCAAACATCAAGCTTTAAGCTAAAAACACATTTACTTCTGTTTCCTCCAGGTTAATTTCATTTTGCATTTTAAGAGTACAGAAAATCTATGGGAGATATTTAAGACCTGCTTTGAGTTAAAGTGCTCACATTTGCAAATACAACTATCTGTAGGGTATTTAAGGCATTGTTATCTTCCTCCATATAGTAAAGGATCATTCCTTTACTACAGGTAAGGGAATTACATGTACTACATTCCTTTACATTCCATGTTTGAGTGGTGTTGAGTGTACTGCTCTGAGGGAGTGTGTTTTGGAGGAAGAAATCCTGGGCCAGATCCAGCTGCCTCAGAGCATAGGAAAGGTGCAGTGAGAAAAGGACACAGGATCAAAAAGTCTGATTGCTTAATGGATATTGCAGATGAACACTTCATATAGTCCAGCTGCAGCTTGAAAAACTTGTGGCCCAAGGGCAGCAATCAATGGTGTGGAACAAAAGAGGGCAATAAATCTTAAACTTGCTATTGTACTGGAAAAATATGATTGCAGCATCTTCAGTATTGCATTATTATGCATCTCCATTTCATTACATGACTAGGAACCTAACTCCTGCTACCCTTGACCATCACATATTATTCATGTTTTGCCTCTTGCACACTGAAACACAGTCTGGTCAGAATAAAGTAGATTTTGCTAACAGTTGGTCAGGTAAGCCACAGAGCACTAAAGAGGTCTCTAGTGACCTCTCCATCAGGGAAAAAGAGAAGAATTAAAACACAAATTTATTCCTGAAATCCTATCATGGGTCAGTGAAAATAGTATAATCTTTGAAGGCCAGAAAATATATCAATGATATAGCAATAACTTATGATAATCAAGTTAATTATCTATTCCTCCAGGAACAGTTATTACACTCATATTTTTGCATAGGAAAGAAGAAAACAAACATGATTTGTAAAGTCAAGAGTCTGTTGTCAACATAGGTAAATTCTTGACAGGCTCATGAAAGATTTTTCAGGTCAGATTTAATAATTACAAAAAAAAAAAAAAAAAGATAACAATACTATTACAAGGGAAAAAAAAACACGTTTATAATAGACAGCTAAAATTCTTATAACAACTTCCTAACATTCACCTCCCTGGTGTTTTGCTCACCCTTCGGTATTTTCCACAGGTCTTTAGATGGTTTGGTTTAGTGTGATGGGCGTTGTTTGTTTGCTTTGTTACCCCTGCAACTGGCTTTTCCCAACTTCCCAGGTCAGTGTATTTTTAGCTGACCAAAACAGACTTGTTTACAACCCTGAAGTTTCCAGTGTCATCTTGCGCCTCCCCCCACTCCTGTCATTCCAACACTGTAGTCCCCTGAATTGCATTATTATGATAAGGGCATAAACATTTAATTCTGCCAACTGCTTATTACCATTTATTACTATGTGTTATGATTATATAAAATTACCAAAAAGTAAAACACAGAAACATAGAATACCTCAATTTGAAAGAGACCCATAAAGTCTTTGAATCCAGCTCCCCAGTCCCCACAGGACTACCTAATCTAAAGCATGTGGCTAAGTTGTTTAGATGCCCCTTGAACACTGGCAGGTTTGTGGCTGTGACCACTTCCCCAGGGAGCCTGTTTCAGTGACTAACCACCCTTTCAGTGAAGAACCTTTTCCTTATGTCCAATCTGACTTCCCTTTATCCAGCTCCGTTCCATTTCCTCATGTCCTTCTGGTCACCAGTGTGGAAATCAGTACTTTAGAGAAGTCCTTCCTTATCATTATAAGAATGTTGTTACAGGTAAGCAAAGTAAAACAGTTGCAGGAATGCTAAAGCAAGCTCAACAAAGCCTGACAAGTCCAGAAGATTTGCAAAATCTGTATAAAGTCCATGTTCTGCTGCAATAATGTATTTACTGAGCCTGAGCTACTGGTCCACATGGGTCCCTAAGTATTCAGAAATGTGAAAGTAACTCAGCCTAATATTACTTATTGCTTAATACTCTTCAACATATTTAATTTAGCATTCAATTCTTCTTCTTCTGTAAATCCTTATCTCACTTTTAAGTGCAGAGGTTACAAAGGTTAGTACCAATATCCAAATGTAGAGCAGTCATTGTAGATTAATGATTATTAAATGCTTAGCATAAAGCAGACAAGATTTCGCTTACTATTACATGCAGTACATTCTTTCAGTATTGTCAGATTTAAAGGCTTAAATTTACCTGTATTGGGTCTGTATTGAGTCAATATATCTGTGCTGTCCTTTCTCATTACAGAAGCTTTTTTCTGAATCATTTCTCCTGTACATGCACTTTAAAGGTGTGTAATTAACTGGTTGCAAGTTGTTAGGCAGTTGCTGAAGGGTGAATGAGGTGTTGATTTGTTTTATTTATTTACATGTTTCCCATAATACTCATTTTTACCCTTCATATTATTCTTTCTTTGTTTCATCAGAGTAAGAAGTGGTTTGTGAAGCCATTTGGAATTCCTCAAATTCCATTAAACATTAGTGTCCAGGGAAGCCTAAATCAAAAACATAGTAAGTGCCACCTGAACACAGCATTGCTGTCCCTGACACGAATAACCAGGTTAAGGAAGTGCTTTTTTTCTAACAATAGCAGTGCATCTGACCACTCTCAGCTTGTCGTTTAATAATATGCTAGTTTTGAATAATACTTTGTCTATTTGAGCCAGGTCTTTTAAGGTCTCATAGACAAGTATTATACCCTTGATAGCTCAGCTACCTCAGGTAGCATAAAAGTAGCAGGATGGCTCCTGTGACAGTGTTTGAAACAAAAAAGTTTTAATAAAAGGCAAAATAAAAAAGCTCTTTACAGAGAAAAACCAAGCCAGGGCAAGAGGTTCTTGCTTCTGCTAAAACCCTTCACAAAAGCGATTTACTTCTTTTGTTCTTTTTCTAGTGAATTGCTTAGGCAGGACTTTTTGGCTTCTGTCCAATTGGGTATCCTTAAGTTTGAGGTGAAGTCTCCAAGGTCCTATGAGGTGTCTTTTAACCAAATTGAAGTAAGAAACTTCTGGGCTTTTTTCCTTTTTAAGTAGACAAAAGGTAACTATTACTCCGTCAACATTCCTACATTTGAAGACCTAGACAATTCAGGAACTGTATCTTGTTTATTACTCAGTCCTCCCCCACCTATTCACTTTTAACCAGAGAGAATAATTGTGTGGGGCAACCCACCTTTCAACCAAGCAGTAGGGAGAGAGACATTTTAAGACAGTTTCATTGCTGGGGTCTCACAAAGGCCCCTATTGTCTACTCTTTATCAAAGGTATCTATCCTGGAGTGTTTGTAGCCACCTTTATTTTACCATTGTTTCTAACAAACATAATAAATAGCTTCACCATGAAAAGTCCATCCCCTTATGCATGTACCTCTGAAAACCTCTCTGAAAACCTCTCTGAAAAACCCTACCCTTAATTATACTGTATTAAGTAAAATCAGCATGAGAGGTTTTCAGTGAGTGGGAGCTGAATTAGAAGTAGGGGAGCAGGCTGAGAGCTACCAAGACAGAAACAACTGAAAGAGCAGAGGCATGAGAAAATTAAACCGAGGCATGCATGGCAGAGTGTATTGAAATGGCAAATAATAGTCTGGAGGAATTGGTAGGGGACAAGTGGGGGATAAACAAGCAAAAACATAATAAAAAGTGTGGATGATTATGAAAGACAAATGACAAAACCAAAGAGCCCTTTATATTAGGCAGGAACAATTAAGCTGTGTAATCACAAAATCCTGCTGTGACCCAACTCCTGTGCAATTACTGAATGGACACACACCCCAAGCACAGCGGTTTGAAGAGAATGGCAACAAGAGTATGTCTCTTGTTTACAACTCACCTCCCTCCCCCACCCCCTTCAGCAGCAGCTTGTGTGGTATCTTTGTTTTCTGCAGGAGAGCCGGGTAAGCAGAACTTCCCTGCAAGCAAACCCAAGGCCAGAGGGGCACCTGTAATTAGTTCCTAGTCAGCACCATTAGTTCCTAGTGGCACCATCAAATCATTCTTGAAAGGTTTTCTTTAGTAACGCTACGCATAACTTTATTCAATTTTTCCCATCTATTGTTACTTTAGAAAGTAGAATACATTCTTTACTAATATATTTAAAACAAGTATGTGACACAATGCTACAGGAGAGTAGTGGGTGTCACTGCTAGGGGCAATTGGCATCTCCCTTTCCCTCTATTTAGTATGTATTTTGAGAACCTTATTACAGGTTGTTAGGTCACCATGTTCTGAGCACATCTTGCTTGCTAAAGCAATTTTTACTTCTAATAGTATAGCCTAGGCTGAGTTAAAATGTTTTCTAAATTACATCAGCACCATCTGAATCCAGAATCTCCAAAGAACAACTAGCTGCAGTCTTTTTGAAAACTCCCATGGGAAAAATTCCTTCCAAACACATGAAATTAGAGCCAATAAATGACTAAGGCATCAGATGCAGAATTGAGACACTTAAATCCAGAATTATGGTCCAAACATTGCTGCTTAGCTGTTGTATAACCTTGTGGATAATTCCTCATTTGACCTACTAGTTCTTTGTGAAATCCGTTTTTCCTGCAAGATACACTTGCATATACCTAAATCAGAGCACTGACGAATTTTGATCCCAGTTTCTTTGCTGAAATCTTTGGTTTCTTTCTGAAGCTCAGGAGTTTCTAGGGTTAATCCATACATCCCAGATTGACTCCATGTACAAGAGAGATATTGACTGCTGTTGCTAAGATGTAAAAGAAAATTACAGTAACTTAATACTGTAATTTAAACAGCTCCTTCTTCTTTCAGAGTGTTCAATGCCTATTCTAAAATTTCCTGCTGGACCTCAAGGGTTGAAGACAAAACAAGTCATTTCCGAAACCTGATCAGGTTGGCATAAAGTTTAGCTGTGGTACATTGTAGGAGACAATTCTCAACTGTATAGCTTAATTTCATACCTCTCATTCATATTCATGTTGTTTGGATAGAAATTTTGAGTCATTAGGGACCTCTTTTGTAAAATACTCAGTCTGAAGGTTAATGAGTTTATATGAGGATACTTGAGATAACAATGATTGTATGACTGAGTGGAACTGAGTTGCTTCTTGCCATCTATTCTCTCAGTATCTCTACACACACACACACACACACACACACACACACACATATATATATATTTACCAGTAACATTTCTGGGTGTAATTTACCCAGCCATTCATCTGTTTGACCACTTCTGTCCACACAACACATCTCGGTCTGTCCATTCTGTTGGAGTTCTGTACCTTGGACAGATAAACTCCTTTGTGCCAGCCCCACCTAAGGTACAGGACAGCAACAAGCAAAGAAGACATGACAGAGTTATGGCTTTGGCTCACTTGTCACTCTCTGTCTGCTGGTCACACCAGTAAAACACACTTTGTTTTCAGGGGCACATAAATTAGTCAAATCTAATGTAGCTATTTTTTACTACAATGCATTTCAGTTCCCATCAGTTGACCTTGGAGCCACTTACTTGAGACCTGATGTAAGATTTTTCTTTCAATAAGAAAAGATCTCTTTTTCATTGCATACTGGATCATTTTAAAACATTTTATAGACTCATTTTTTCAAGCCTTAATCTTGACATTCCTGCATGAACCACTAAAGCTGAAACTCACAAAAACCAGCCTCATCAGGAGCTAAAAATATGAAATTTAATGGCAGTAATTAGGGAAAGCAATGGAAATTACTCTACAGCTTTTCCCAGACTTCAGTTACATGTATGCATATATCCTCTTGCCCAAAGGCTTTGCAGCACAGGTGTTTGGGTCTCTCATTAAAATGAATCTCAGTGATAAAATCCCCTTAAAAACTGTCAAGTTTTTAATTTGCTTGTATTTGTACATTCACAAGTAAGCTTACAGGGCTCATTTTCTTTTGCAAAACTCATCTCAGATGTCCATTAAAGTTCATACATATTGAAATTTTTAAGGCTTGGCAAAAAAGAATTTGGAATTTGAAAATCAAAATATTATCGTCTGCATATAATGTCTACTGGTTAGCATCTTAGAAAACTGTGAAAATGTGTTCCACTATGGCCAGGTGAATTCTTCATCAAACCTGTCAATAAAAGGATATAAATCCCTTGCAGAGAAACAAATGTAATATACTCTGGGTTTATATACTTAGGGCTAAGTCTAGTACCAACTACAAGTACCTGGCCTTTATGTTTCTGCCTTGCCTCCTTCCCAGCCACAGGAATGCATTGGCCTGATGGATAAACCCCGGGGCAGCTGGTCCTCAGAGTGGGCACTCAGAGCTGCTTGGTTTCTTCAGCCAATACTAAAGCTGCAGGACAGCAGCCATTGGAGAAGCACCATTGGTAAGGCTTGTGTGCCTCAGTGAACTCAGGTAAAAGAGTCCCAAGTGCTGTGCCAAATTCTGCACCGAGGACAGGCACCTGCATTAGCTCTTTTAATGAGCTGTGTGTTGTGGTATTTTACTGCTGGTGGTTATACAGGCGATGTCTTCTTCACTGAAATGTTCAGCTAGGGAGATAAACAAGTTGTGAGAGCTGCTCTCTGACTCTGCTTCAGCAGGCAACTTTTAAATGAAGAATGAAATTATCTAGGCAGAATGCAGCAGGTATGTAATCACAGTGTCCTGCTCCCCCCCAGAAACATATTAATTGAATTATGCTGTGTTTGACAATACGGCAAACTGCTGATTGTGTCACCTAAATGGAGAGAGCTGTACAAGGGCTGTTTTACCCTGTGCTGGGAACCTGTTAAGGAGAGCATTTTCATGTGCTGGGGAAGCTGTAGATGACAGAGTGCAGCAGAGTTTTTTCCAATGAGAGCAACCAGCACACCACACATACAACAACTGAGACAAAACAAGATGTGACAAGGAAGAACAAACGCACATCTTCCTTCTGTTGGGTTTGATATTCATATGGGTTTAACTGGAAATCTGTGTCCCAGGGTCACCAACTAATATTTGCCACATTTAAAGTATATTACGTACAACATTAATACATACCTACTAACCTCAACATAATTAACAGTACATAATATTTAACATAAAAATTGGGAAGGGACTACTACTGCAGGTTTGCCCCAACTTGTGCTATGGTCTCCACAACCTTAACAGCATTATGATAGTCTCAACAATGGTCAAAGAAACTGCATATGGATGGACCCCAGACCAGCTGAGTGCTTTAACTATGTGAAAGAGGAGGTACTGCCTCTCCTGGTCACATTTGGTTGGTGTCTCCCTTCTAGGAGGTATGCCATGGGAGCTATTAGGTTGAGCACTGCAGACCTGCATGTGAGCTAAATGCTAAGCTACTTATATAGTGCTGACACAACACGCCTTGGCCACAGAAGTCTGAAAACCTAGAGAATGCTAAATGCAAAGGTATATGTTCATACAGACTTTTAAGTATGTACAAAAAGAAGAGTGAGATCAGGCCTTGTACTTTTGGATGTCTTATTTGAAAACTTTCAATGACTACATATACCAGATGCCAGTAGAATACATATATCCCTTCAAATGTATTGCATTCAATATAGCATGTATAATTCAATTGCTCTCTCCAGGTTAGATTGTTCTGTTCCAAATTGCAGTGCTGTAAATACAAGTGCACTGAATCTGCTTGTCAAACCTCTTTTTTAAAATCAGATCGAGATGACTGACCCAAGTTTTGTAACTAAGCCACAGCATGAACTATTTCTTCTAAAGAAGTAGTTTGCATAAGGAATGCATAATTTTACAGATTTTCCAGGTGCCATAGACCTAGGTTTTAAGAAGGGGAAAATGCCAACCTCTGAAACATTAAATGTGAACTTTAAAGCTTATAACATACAGTAAAATATTTATTCTTAAAAAAGAATGCATGTCTTGTGGCTTAAAATAATTTGCAAACACTAAAAAGTCAAAAGCCTAGAAAAACATATCTTCCATAAATACCACTACAGATTTTCAAAGTACCATGAATATTTTGTGCAGTTAGTATAATAACGATAAAGCATCTTTATACATCTTGGTTGAAAAGTGACACAAATCAAGTGAGACACTTGTTTTGTGTCAGGTATGAAACACGTTTTCATATCATGCACAGAGATCAAAGCATGAACTAAGATTAAATATCAGAATAAAATTCCTGTATTTTCTGGATAACACTGTAAAGCATATGCACTGAGCCCCATTACACCTTCAATTGGGAGACTAAAATATAAGCAACCAGCTCTGCTAGGGAAAATTCTGTGTGAGAGGACAAAATATATATTAAAGGTAATAATTCTAAAATGTTGGTATTGTAGGGATTAGAATATATAGGTTTGAAACTTTGTGGATGTGTTTTTTTGGGTTGGGCTTTTTCATCTCTTTCTTTGTAGATTGGTGTTGTATTGCATTGCATGGGAATGTAAGTTTTCTTCTATTTGGGACTGAAGAGGTAAAAGACTACTTATTTGGTTCTTCCAAACTGGAAATAAGTACTCTGAAATTTGTGGAACAGAATCCAGATGAATCCAAACTTCTGCTTTGACAAAGCTACTCTGATAATCATTCAATGACATAAACCAGATTTTTCCAGTAATGTTGTGTGTAATATTCACTTGTAATTTATTGAATTTGATGAATTTAGTACCCTAATTGTGCTTTTAGACTTATCAATTTACTTAAGGTTTTACATTTGATGGGCTTTTTCCAAACACATGAGAAATGTGTAGATTATTACATGCCACATTGATCTCATTTATTTCTGACAGCTTAGAAAGAATGTGAATTCCTTTATTTTGTTTTTTTTTTCCTAATTGTATGCTGTATATTAGCAAGTGTTTTTAAAATTCTAATATATAGCATCACTTGATTTCAAAACACATTACAGAAGTACAACACAACTATGTAGTAATTGCAATTTTATGCTTCAATTCTCTACCACATCCAAGCATCTCAAGATTAGTTTATTGAAGATGATTGCCTCTGAACTATCTGATTGCAGATGGCTTACAGAGCTCTCACTTTCACCCCAAGTATTTACCTGATCATATACACTTTTTTTCATACTCTTGTTAGATACAGTAATCTTGCAGGAAGGAGCTTAAATAAAATTATGTTGGTTGTAATCTGCCTAAAGCAAAAATATTTTAGTCTTGAAGTTCAAATACTTTTGTTCCATTCTATGAAGAATTCCAATTATACACAGAACTTAGTGGGTATTCCCAATTACATAATGCATAAGTCCACCCAAAACCCCTCTTATTAATAAACCACTATATTTAAAACAGTCTTTAGTCTGAAGAGACAAACCAAATCAAAAGGTGAGAACATAAGTACTGGAAAACATAACTTAAAATTTATTTTTTATTAGATAATTTTATAAGGTCATTAAAATCATAATCATCTATTCTTTGACACATTCTCTTAGTACCTTCATTGTCCACCACCAGTCTGCTATTTATTCTGAACATATTTAGAAAAAAAATTAGAAAATAGTCTCTTTACAACTAATTTGTGCAAAAACATATCCCTTTTGAAGAACTCAACATCTTTTTGAACTGAATATTACCTGCAGTATTTTTATTTGGGTGCTGAGGACTCATACAGCAATGTAATCAATAACCTATTTATTAAGAGCAGCCTCCACTGTGGAGTCGATATTTCTGATACGTTGTTTATTCACCTTTTTTCTGACTCTACTATGCCATGATTTCCAGAAATATGCTTAAGGGTGAGAGCCTGCCCTTTTCCTTGCATAGTGCTGTCCTAAAGCATCATTTAATAGGCACTTAGTGAAATGCAGGCAAAGCAGGTGAGGCAGAGTGTTCAGTCTTCCCGAGTGCTGTATGACCTTGTCAATATGTTGCTCTACAGGCAGAGAGTACAAAACACCTACAGAAGACCTGAGAAGGAGCCACAGCAGATAAAAATAAAAACAACTGCAGCAATATCGTTTATGAAGTGCTGCTGACTGAGTTGCAGCCAGGCTGAGGATTCAGCAGTGAGATTAAAAAGCTGTCATTTTCTGTCATTATTAAGTAAATTGCTTTTAGTGCTGCTAAACACATTATACAAGGACAGCATGGCATGATGTTTTCTTGCCCTTAAAACCCTGCCTGACTGAAAAGACTCGCACTCATTACAAGGCACCACTTCTAAACTGGCTCCTCAAAAGAAGGATGGGGAGGCAGGCAAAATTAGCCTGCTGGGGAGTGTGGTGCCCAGAGGCACCCTGGCCATGCGCTCAGGAAAGAACCCAGAGCGGATGAGACGGGAGCTGCTCGAGCGCCTGCCGCAGCCTCCAGCCCGGTCACAGCAGCCTGGGCCGTGCCCTGGGGCGAGCCGCCAGCCGCCTCACAAGCCACAAGCCACCTGCACTTGTGCTATACCTGTGCCTGTTGCAGCGTAAGTCACAGCATATATTGCAGTTGAGACGGCCATGATACACAGAGTATCCCCATATAGAGCAACACTATGCCACATCAGAAGGCTTCAAGCATCTACTCTTTATTGTTCTTCAGTCCAGCCTTTTATACCCTTCATCTTACATGCCTTAGACCTGTGTGCCCTCTGTACCCTTTTGTGATTGGTTAGTGCACCTCGGCACTCCATGGCCCTTTACCTTCAATAATGGTCACCCATCCTGCACAGCTGTAGCCCATTAGAGATGAGGTTCAGCTGCAGCCCTATTCCCAATTACCACAAACTGTCTGCCTATATATGCCTGTGCCTGTGCCTTTACCATGCCTGTGCTGTGCCTGATGTCTCTGCTGAGCCTGTACTGCTGCCATGCCTGTGCCGGGCTATATGTGACACCCCTGGTAAATCCCCACGTGTGCCACCGGCCATTGTGGCGCTGCACGTTCTGTTGGTGCCCCGAGCCAGCGCTCCGAGCTGCCGAACCCGCTCCGGGAGCAGCCACGTGTCCCGTGCTGGGAGCACTGCGCGTCCCTGCCGCCGTCTTGGAGGATCCAGGCCGCCACCACTGCGTGGGGCAACCTTGTCTGCCTTGTGTGAAGTGCCTGTCCTCATCCTCTTTGCTTCCCTTGCCCTGGTCCTGAGGCCCTGGTCCTTGCCCTCATCCTCATGCTCATCCACACCCAGGGCCCGGCAGCCCTCCGGGTGCTTCCTGCTGCTGGCCGCCCCCAGCAGGCCATGTCATGGCACAGGCAGCAGCAGCAAGGCGATGGATCTGTTCAGCAATAAGCAGCGGCAGCTGCCAGGCGGCAGCAGCCCTTCAGGGCAGCCCTGTACTGCCACCATTGATGCCTCGGAGCTCAGTGATGTTATAGGTAAAAATTGACCCAGCCAAATTAAAAAGAAAAAAACCACAACTTTTATTATACTGATCAAATTCTATCTGAGCCAGCCACAAAGAAAAGGACAGTGCCGAGCCCGGGATCGGCACTGGGTGAGACACAGGTCCGACCGCTCTAGCAGAGGGTCTCCTATGCTTCACACCATCCGTCCTGCATGAGCAGTTTTTATACAGTTTATTTTGCTTGAGGCCAGGATTTCAGCGATCTGCCTTTTCTTTCTATTCAAAGTCCCACATATTAATAGTCTCTTTTCTCTGTGCCAGGTTGAACAATTCGAGGTCGGGGGAAGCGATGTACATCGGTGATTGAGTTACAGAGGTTCCAGTGATCCCAGTCTCCTCGGGTAGTTGTCGGGATGATCATCGCTTGGGAGGTCCTAGATCATCCCGAGAAACGGCCCATGTCCGAGCGAGCCACATGTATTAACTTGCAAATGAAGCCTTATTGGCAATGGTTTCAACATAAGTGAGGCAACCCCCTTGCCCTGGCTCACTTGCTTTGTGTCTATATTTTAATAATATAGAACTTATACCCATATATCACTTCATAGGCATGAATTATACATATTACACATAACAGTGAGGAGGTCCAAGGCAGGCTGCAACAGCGCAGCTGCCTGTGGCAACCAGGCCTGGCTGAGGTGGTGGTGCTGGTACCTGAAGAGACTGGGACAAACTGGATGAGACATGTTTTAAAGCATGTTCATACTGTGCTGTGTGCTGCCGGTTGACTGGTGGAGCAGCAGAACAGAAAGTCCATTTTGGCATCTGACATAGCAGCAGGTGCCAACAATTCCGATGGCACAGGGGGGTGAGGGGGCTGGTCTTCAAAAGGGGCAAGACAGAGTAGCTGGGGAATTGCCCTGGAAGTCCAGCACAGCAGCCTTGGAGCGATAATCAGACTTCCAGTGGTTCCCACCCATTCGGGTTGGGACCTGGCCGCACTGTGAGCCTCCGTTCAGGAATGCTGCATGGATAACTACATAAAAGGTTAAGTTATAGTTTGAAACTTGTCAGCATTATGTCAACAATAAATTCATAATATGGTTTAAATGAAGTTTTTTCTCTAGTTCAGGTAGACTACTGTGTCTTGACTTTTTTTTTTTTTTGTAGAGATGAAGGTAGAAATCAGGAATAAACCTGTGGTTTATAGGGCAAATTTGTATAATATAGCTGCAATATTTTTCACTTTTGTATAATCACTTATGTATAATCTAATTTCTAGAACAAAGTGTTACAATCCTGTGTTTCACAACACACAGAGCTAGACCAAAACAGCAAACTCGACAGATGTTTTGTCAGCCCAGCATACCTTCACAGAACAGCTTTCCATTCTGTCAGCAGCCACAGCTTTGGTTCCTTTTGTCACCCAACCAAAGCAACTCACCTCAGCAATTATCATTTGCTGATTAGTTTCAGTTACACAATCATAGCTGAAATTTTGGCAGCCTGTTCTGGAACAGATCTATTAACGATGATCAATTATGACCAGGTGGACTTTCTGACAGTTTTTTTTTTTTTATTGTTGCTTGACAATATATGGGAAGTTCTCCTATTAGATAAATGCAGTTAATGATCTGACCCTGCCATCTGCTGTCATTTCTGCTGTTGCTTCCATGGTTTAGTGCCTGCTCAGAGTCTCCCAGGTCACTCCCTCTCCTTCAGCTCAGCATGGAATACAAATCTTTCTAATGAGCCCACACAGTGTTGAGGATTTGTCATTCATGCTGTGCCTGGTTTCATGTAGCACAACTGCTGAAAGCTTCACTTGCAAGATGGGCTGGTGTTATCTTCAGTAAAAATAGCACTGAACCAGAAAAGGCTCACTGAGAAAATTTGCAAAATCCACCAAGTTTCCCTGTTATCAAGATAAATAAGTGTAGAGTTGGTAAGAATGATAAATAGCAATTTTGTCTTTCAGTTCAGCATTTTGATTGTTTCTGTGTACTTTACACAGCTGCAGCTGTTGCAGGTAAGACAATTGTGTGCAATACTGTGACAGCTAGTTATGATACTCAGTGTACCACAGGTACATCTCTGCTGCAGCAATACAGACACCAAAGAGAGGGCAGCATTCCATGGTGCCCACCCATGCCCATACCTCACCATGCCTGAGGCACATACAGAAACACACTTCCCACAGCAAAATGGAACTCACCCATTTTTTGTCCTTGTGCATGGCTGTGAGGAGCCCACAGTGAACTGAATTTTAGTCTTTGAAGGTATGAGTTCAATAGCTACCTAGAGAACATAGATGTTCTTCTCTAAACATGGAAACAGAATGGCCTGAGTTGGAAGGGACCATAATTGCCTGGTTTCAACCTCCCATGCTGTGTGCAGGGACACCTTCCACTAGATCACAGTGCTCTAAGCCACATCCAACCTGGTCTTGAACATTTCCAGGGATGGAACATCCACAAATTCTCTGAGCAACCTGTTCCAGTGCCTCACCACCCTCACAGAAAGAATTTCTTCCTCACATGTAATCTAAACCTACTGTTTTTCAGCTGGAAGCCATTGCCCCTTATCCATGACCACCTCTGGTAGTGCACTGACCAGTCTTTTATGTATTATTTCTGCTGTTCTACCCTGTCACAGGACTGAAGAAAAACAAACAAAACCCTGAAAACCATTTTCTTTGGGTACATGACAAATACCGTAATTCAAGTCTACACAAACACCAGAGAAAAACTATTTCCCAGCATTATTTCACACAGAGGGAAAAACCCAGTAAAGCATGTGGTGAAAATACAGTACTTCTCAAAATGCAGCAAAGATTCCAGAAGTCAAAATTGATCTTTATGGCTTGAAAACCAATTTTCTCTATTTTTTTCTCCCTGCTTGCTCCCCTGTAGCCCCTGTCTGCATGTTCAAAGTAGCAGGTTATGACTTGCTTTGATTTTACTTGCTTATCATCATGCAGCTCAGGTTTTACAGCTATAAAAAGTCCACTGAATTATAGCTTCAGGGAGATTGACAAGATGTGCTTCAGTTCTGAGACAGAACTTGGAGCGGGAACTGTAGATGCAGGAAAACTCTCCTTGGCAACATAAAAAGCCTCTGTCCAGTGTGCACAATCTTCCCTTGCTGAACTTAATGGCCTGAGAAGAGCATAGCACAGTAATATTTTGTTGCTTCAACTCCTAATACACTACCTGAAAAAAAAGTTGAGTTTATTGATATGTTTTGTTCCTTGTAAAGTGTTTTGTGTTCATGTTAGAAAGTTTTATTTTTTTCAGATGGGACCAAATTCATTAGGTACCAGCTGCTTTCACCCAACTCCTCTTGGACACATGCCATTTCTAGAACTTTGGTATGAATCTTCAGATTAATTCTACTGGGTGTTGTATCACATCCTTAGATTTACCACAGCACTGTACTTACAAAGGTGAACTGAATATATCAAAAAAGAAGCACAGAGATCAAGCTGCATCAGACTCTGCTCTAGCACACCTGCAGCAAGCCCTCCTCTCACAACACATGGCCAAAAGAGACTGGCATGGGAGTTCAGATGGACAGCTGGCTCTCCAGGGCACATTCAGAGTATAAGGGCAAATCATTGAACAAGTTACATCCCTCGAATGTAACATGGCCCAAAGACTCAGATGAATGGTCTCTCAAATAAATTTAGGCTCAAAGTGTAGATTCAGCATTCTTCCCTGCCCTTACCCATGCTCAGCAACCCTAAAATAAAACTTATACCCTCCTCCCACCCTGTCTGTCTACCTGGCATTACTTTCTCCATGAAAAGATCAGGAAATAAGGCAAAGGCTTCCCATTTATAGGACATGCTGGGACTGAGCCTTCACCTTTAGCAAAGCCTGTTGGACATAACCTACATCCCACCTCCTGATTTTAATAAATTAGTTTAGTCCCTGTCCTTGAGCTATTGCTCTGTCTGTGAGCACAAACTCCTACGGGAACAGCTTTATGGGTAAACTTACCCCTCAGCTTTTGTTCCCAAAGCCCTTGCTTATAAGTTTCCCCTGGGAACAGTTGCTGTGCTGCATCCCATTCAGGCTGTGCTTTTGAAATATTCCCCGCAGGAAAGGCAGAAGTAGCTCCTTGCTGATGGTCTTTCTTTTGAAAAGCAAGAGGAAACACTTCAAGGGAAGTCAGTGAGGTCAACAAAAACTAGCAGCGATAGTAGTCTCTCACACATAAGCAAGAATGTAATGCAGAGAGCTCTTCTGCAGAATTTTCCAGAAGTAAAATAAATTGGAATACAGAAGTGGATGTAGTTCCCATAGCAAATCAATGATGTAAAACATTTAAATATTTAAACAAAATTTCAGCAGCTTATGAGCTATCAGAGAAGCTATTTAGTATGAAATTTTGACATTCATTTGCTCCCTAAAATACTGAGATGTTAATTGCAAAATGCACTGCATCAGTTACACACCATGGGTTAAGAAAGTAACTGTTTAACAGGGAAATATTTGAATATTTTGTAGGGCTTTGCTATTTAGAAACTCTTTGCCTTTGCAACTCAAGACAGTCAGTCTTCTCTACCCTCTGGTTAGCCACAGCAAAAGAAAAAGAAACCCACCGCAACGCCTTTGTAAAATGAAAACACACTCTGTTTTGTCAGGACTTACAGTTTCCCTTTCATTCCCTTCAGCTTAACAAGTAGTTAAGTGGGTATAGCATCATGCTATGAAATAGCCTAAAGAAATGTACTCGATGCTTCAGTTTCAGGTAACATTTCAGTTTTTCCCACCATGTCTCCTGGCTGAGTCAAAACACACTTGGATTAATTGTCGGCCATCAAGGGTATTGCCTAAGTTTTATTTGCACCTTTTTTTTCCCAACTGTTGACCTCCTTCTAATAGTCTTCCTGGGATGAATATCAGTATATCAGTCAATTAAAGAGGAGATGTGAACTGTGTCCTTAACACAAGTTCCAACCTAGGTAAGTTTGCCCAGCTGTGCCTGGAAGGTTGCATCCCCACTGAAGTCTGACAGCCCTCAGCCTGTCAAAACAGACACACCAAGTGCCTTACTGAGCAATCATTAAAAAAAAAAAAAAAAATTAAAGTTCTTTCCTCAGCAGCCTTATATTACCACCCAGGACGAGTCCTTTACCTGGTGCTTATTGCACACATGAGATATGCAGCTCTAAACCTTTCCTATTCCTCAGGTTTGAATAGTTTAGCTGTTTAATTCCCAATAGTTTTTTTGTTAATGTTATCCAAACTAATCATTCTAGTTTCTTCTATGAAGTGTATGTCAAAAGCTGAATTAAAATGTCAAAGAGAAGGTAAAGACAAATTAATATGAAAAGGGCTTTCTCCCACAGAATCTAGTTCAAGGTCAGAATCTCAAGAGATTCAGTAGCAACCATCCTTCCACAATATCCCACCAGATAGGACTTTGCCCTTTGGCCAGCATACGTCAGGGCTCTGCCTGAATCATCAGAAATTCCAGCAACCAGCAGAGTTCTGGAGCAAAGATCTGAATCTGTCAGCACCTGGGTTTACTGAGGCAATGCTGCTACATGCTTCACTGACCACAGTTACATTCAAAACATGCTTTTCATCATTTATACTTCAGGCACTGACTCCTGCCCATTGGTATGTTTTTGCTCTGTCACTGTTCTTTTTGCAGGTGCTGTTGGACAATCAGTGAAGAGGAAGAATGGTCAGGCAGGTGGGCAAGGTGCCACTTTCATATGAAAGAAGATTTTCACTATACCCTGCTCCATCTGAGCAGGGTCATAACTGCCCTGCCCTGAAACCTTTACTAAGAGGGGTAACTTCAGCTTTTGTGCTTCTTTCAGGGCACAGCAATTGGCCTGACATAGGATCTGACTTAGGACATCATAACTGAGCTCACTCACACTACAGAGCTATTATGCCATCATGAGAACCAGTCTGAATTGCATCATTTTGAAGCCAGCCAGCCAAGTTTAAGGATGTTTCTCTGGCATCCCAGAGACTGCAGCATCTCAAATACGGTATTTGAATACAATATCATGTCACCTATTGACATATATTGGCTAATATTTAAGCTATTGAGAAGAACAACTTGTTCCCATTGGTCTTCCTGTATGAGCTTCTGAATTACTCACCATCATCCAGAAAGTGGTAAAATTATGTTTATGACTACTACATAAAATTCAAACAAGACCTTTATTTACATTAGGTTTTCAAGCAGTGGGTGTTGCAACATACATAACAAAATTTCATACTACATTTTTTATAGGTAATCAGGTTGAAAAACTGATCTACAGAATCAATTTATCAAAACTGGCTAAACAGAAAATGTGTTAACTCTGCTTGAGAGTACTCTGTCAATTTTATATAATTTTCTATCGTTCAGAGTATTTCTGATGTCCTGGTTATAAAAACAGAATGCTCATGCAGGTTAATTTACCGTGAACTCTCTAGTAAATTTTATGTTCTTCACTTGTTCAGAAGAGCATGTCAATACTCTTCCCACCGTGTCTCACAAAGCAATTACGAGTCCAAATAGGGAGAAAACTCAATCAGGAGATTTAAAAAAAAAAAAAAAATTAGCAAGACAAGGAGTCAGAACTTTCATTCTGTGGCTAACTGAATTAGAATCTCTCATTCTGTAGAAAACAAGTTGTACTGTAAAGATTAAGCAAGTTCTTTTATTTCATACTAACATTATGCAGCAACCAATATGAGTGTCTAGGTAAACAGAGACTTTGTGAAATGTTTTGCTGCAAAGCTGACCAGTAATGCACACAAATGATAAATTCATCAACTCTGCTTATTGCCAGAAATGAAAAAAGAAGGCTTCAAGAGCAAATAACACTGATTCATACTGTACTGTGCTCAAGCACTAGTCAACAAAATCTATTAAATTACATAGGTGGAAAAAAAAATCAGAGCAGCTTTGTTATCTTACTTGTGACACCTTATTTAAATTTTAGACATTACTTCTTTTTATCAGCATAAATATGTAGCCTTCTACAGGTTTTATGATGTGGTTACAGGCATAAAAATGTTATAGTAGAAAGCAAAAGGTAGTTCAAGGAATTCCAGACTTTGAAATCAGCAAGATACAAAGCTAAAATTCATATGTTCCTTTTCAAGTTATGAATACTTTCACTAAAACATAAATATTTTAACATATATTATTTTTTCTGACATTCAAAATTGTAAAGTCAATATGGCAGAATTATTGTTAAAAGCACATATTTACAAATAATCTTATTTTCATACATAAAGTATTTGGCATAATTATAACAATCTTACTGCATACACAACTGTTTGCTTCTTTTTCACATAATGATACACTCCTTATTAAAATTTACCAATTATGTACAAAAATACTTGAACATTTATTATAGAAAACTTCTATAACTACTGTCAACAGCTTGTAACTGCTGAAGGTTTAATTGAGAGAATATAAAAAAGTGGTCACTTTCTTCCAGTTAAACTATCAACAAATCAAACACAGCTAAGATCAACATGAGCTTCCCAACAAAAGAGGGAGGATATTTTTAACAATATGATTTAAAATGCAGTTCACATATCTGTTCCCAACACATTTAAACAGTCAATAAAAGAAAGAGGATAAAAAACATACATACAGAAGGTGCTTTTTTTTTTTCTTTTTCTTCCACATTCCTATGTCTTGGCATTAGCTTTCCAGAGCTCTTCAGATGCCAGTCACTAAAATACAACCTAAGGCCAAACACCATTCTCAACAATAAAGATGATGGCAAAGCAAATAAAAAGCTTGGCTCCAATGGCACATACACATCCAAGGATCTGTTCAGAATTTTTGCTAAATTTTTACAAAATTATTAATGACCTTTGCAATTAGCTTTTGAAATATATGGATTGTAAACTAGTAATTTGTATTTTAAAAAATTGGCTCGTTTAGTGAATTGCCTTGATAATAGTCAATACTGACTCTTGTACAAAAGTTAAATGAACAATTGAGTTGTACCTATTTCATACACAGATTGTATTTTAGGCTGAACTTTCAAGAACAGCAGAGAGCATTCACTAGAAAACTCCTAGCTTTAAAAAAAAAAAAACCCAAAATGAAAAAAACAACAACAAAAAAATACATTAACTGGAAGAATAAAAGTAAATTGCACCTCAAAAAGAAAAAGGATGTGTCAGGTACATACACAAATGGCACAAAACCTTTTCGGGATTCACCAGAATGGTGCTGTATGCTGAATGAAATACAGGTCTTTTTCCACTTAAAAATGAAGTCAAAAAAAAAAAAGTCAAGTGTGTGTTTCAAAAATTCCAAACCACATTCTTACAACAGTCCTCTGCTGTATAACTTGCATTTTATCTCAGTTTTGCCACATACATTTGAAATGACCAATCTGTTCATAAGGTAAGAGAAACAATTTTCAGCCTACTTGCAGAAACATCCTAGTCTACAGACTACTTTGTTAGAAAGCGTGCATTTATCTCTAGTAGTAAAGATGCAGTCAGTATATTCTGCATTTTGTAAGAAGCATTCAGTTAACTCAGATGAGAGTTGTAGGGTTTTAGATTTTTCAGATAAAAATAAAGTACAAATAAAAGCATTTATCAGTATTCACCACCATGAAATTAAAAAAGAATCCTCTCATTCATGCTTCCTGTAATATCTGGCAACCTAAATTAGTAATTTCATTTCAAATGTGCAACATAAAATTAATAAGCATTTCAAAATTACTCAAAAGAAAAGGTGGACAAAATATTAAAGTGCCTAACTAAATGAGTTTTACCATTTTTAAAAAATATTATTTCTTAAACAGTAGAGAATGTGTTGCAATTAAATATAAAAGTGGCTTCTCATAGCTGAGAGACTTTGCGGGGCAGAGGCCTGGGCCGGGGAACCTGCTCAGTCCTCCTGCTGCTGTTTTCCAGGTTGTTTGGCCGAACCAGCTGAGGCTTGGGTGGCAGTGCTGGGGGGTCTGCAGCGGGCGGGATGGAGAGGCTGTGAGGTAGAGGAACGGGCCGTTTCAAAGTCCGCTCGTACACGCTGTAAGGTGGTGGGGTTTTGCTTTCTTTTCTCACAGGCTCCTCAGAAATGCTGTAGCTTGGGACAGTCACTGCTGGTTCGCTGCCTTGGCTTTCAAAGCCTGATGTTTCTGATGTGCTACATCGGCTGAGCGAAGAGATGCCGCTGCTGTAACTCCCTGACAGTGCTGGGGAGTTGGATATGAGCCCCGAGGAATGATACTCCACTGGAGACGGTGTGAATGACTGCACAGACCCCTGCTCAAATGAAAGGGCAGAAGAAGATTTTACCTGGCATATAGGAGGGAGAGTGTTTCTGTGCTCAAAAAACATATATAGATACAGTGCACGAAACTCTGAGCTTTGATAAACAGAAATGTTTGCATCCTTGTTTAATCAGGACCTGGTAAGAAACTGATAAAAAGCTCATTTCAGTAGTGCCTGGGTACACCTTAGATAGTGGACATGCCAGTAATTCATACAAGTGGAAATAAAACTGGTTTTGAATGTTATCTTACTATCATAATACCCTGGAAAAATCTTTAAGTCTTTAGAACACACTCTTAGTTTTCCCATCTGGAAGTGGAATGCATCAATGGGCGCAGGGCATACCTGGGGGTATCCTGCCCCCTAACGCCAAAGCCCAGCCACTGCTGCTTCTGCAGGCTCTCATATCCCAAATTCAGTTTCCAAAGCTTTTCCTCACAGCTTTTAGTGCATTGCTGTGCAATGAAAAGTGCACTTACATCATGGCATCGTTTCTGAGTGTACCATAAAACCAGTGTGGGGGGAGCAGCACAAAGCACGTATCAAGGTAGGAGTGCTGCTGGGTGCCAGTCCCCTTCTCTGCTGTTCCTGCTCCCATTTGGGGCAGCAGCAGAACGGCAGGAGATGAAAGCATCACCACCCTTCCTCTCCCCATCTCCCAGGTGTTCCTTAGACATACAAACATAACACACCACGTGTGTCTCAGAGACAAGGGCCATATGGAGGGCACGGGTGGCCATAGGCTACACCAGCAGCCTCATGGGTCAGTGAGGGACGGTGAGGGACCAAGAGCTGAGGGCCCAAGCAGCAACAACAGTGTTGATGACAAATAAAAGGCATGGACAATAAAGGCCTATCTAAAACTGCTGAACAGTTCTAGTTCAGTGAAGCAACTTCAACTGAAAACTGTGAAAGGTTAGCCCATACTTTCCAAGTTAAATTTTTTTTTGCAACATATCTAATTATGACTGGAGTCATCTGAGACATTCCCAACTTATTGGCCTCAAGCCTCGGGCTAAAAAAGGGATGGAGAAATCAAAATAAAGACAAATTTCTCACTCCCATTCTTGTTAGACTGGTTGATGCTCAGTTGCTCAGCTTGAGGTGAGAGTGGGAATCATGCAACAAAGGATGGGAGTGGAGGAGGAGGAGAGGGGCAGGGATGTACAGAGCTGGCTGCACTGACTTTATGCTGTTGAGATAATTTTAGTTATCCATCTAGGACTGGATCCACAGAGCACTGAAATCAATGGAGAAAAAAATCTTCATTTACATCAGTGGGTTTTGTACTAGGATGGTTTTCTCTGGTAGCACACTGTTAGAAGAAAAGCTAAAATCTGAGCCCTGTATATGGCTGTGGAAAAGCAAAGCGAGTTTTATTTAAAGCTCAACTCCTGGTGAAGACATATCAGACTTTCTCAGAAGCCTGTTTCATGTTCCATTCCTCTGTATGTGAGAAGGCTGCAACTGCACTCCTACTCCCACAAACACCCAGGGTCAAGGTTTTCAAATAAATTATGTATTTGGCTCCAGTTCCAAGACCATTGGACAGTTGGAGTAAATGACCATATATAAGATTTAGGACCTTTGCTTTTGTCTCATTCAGAACAATGGCAAATACATAAAGCCTGTACAGGTAACCACTTGGTTCTGGTAAAACAGTGTAGACTACTTTTACCAGTAGCAAGTAACAGTCTAGACACCAAAACAGTCTGGAAATTCATGGATGCTCAAAGTGAGATCCAGCAGTTCTCAGAAGTATTTTGGGCCAGCATTCCTCTTCCAAGCAGCAATCCAGACTTTGTAAAATGCTTAAATTCTGACAAGACCTACAGAACAAGAATGTTAGTACAAACTTCAAACATCCCTAAGAATCATCAGTACTGTGTCCATTCAGGATGAAAAGGAAGGGTCACTCATCTTTGGACAAGATCCTAATGTTCTAAAGAGATTCCTAGTAAGCAATTAGGGCAAAACTTAGGATTGGTGCTCACTTCAGCAGAATGGTAATAGGACTATGAGGCACTCTGATGGCCAGCAGAATTGCTTTCCTATGTATTTGGACCACTGTGCAGACAAAAGTAGTAATGTTACAGGCTTATGGGAAAGCAAACAAGACAATGAGTGTGGACTTGTAATTAGGGACCTCAAAGGGAAAGGAAATACTTCGTGGTGCTGTTCTCCTCCTCAGGCAATGTGTATCTGCAGTATCAGTTAGGCACTGGGTTGCTGAAGGGTTAATTTGGCAAGGGTACTTCCCTCTGTCCTTGCATCTGAGTAGCTGAAACACCAGTCATGCTCCTTTTTATTTGCTCTCCTTCCATGTTGTTGACTCTTATATTTCTACCTGCAGAATCATCTCTGCTTCAGTGGGGTGGCAGAGGCTATCCCCAAGACCCATGTCATGTACTCTGCCAGCACCAGGGTTTGCCTGGAATAAGCAGGCTGCATGTTTGTGAGCTCCAATGCTGTGGAAAACACAGATTATCCAGTCAAGTTTTCCAGAAAAAAAGCAGGTACCAGTATGTGGGTACCAACACATGCAAACATCTTGAAATAGAAATGAAATCTGCTCAGTTTAGGCTGGATCTTAAATTACTTTGGATGTTTAACTACCAGAGAAGAACCAGTGCTTATTCATAGCCTATGCTTAATGTGTCCTACTGGCAGGTGTCAATTTGCAACTTCCTACAACTGCCCTGCATCATCCTGCAGAGGAAAATGGGTATTAAAATGATTGAAGCAGGAAGTACTCTCTAACAGACCATCTAATCTAACAGCTCTGAATACTGGAAGAATAAGATGAAGGGGTTGCACAACAGGTTTTCCTGGCACCTCCCCTTCTTTCATGTTGGAGACAGAATACTGTTTTTTGTACAGGTATATGATAAGAAAAAGAAAACATAATATAATCCCAAATAATGTATATTAAATATATACCATATGTCTCACAAAGGCAATTCACTGCAATAAGACAGTACCTTCATTGGCGATCTTCCAGCAGGAGAAGGGGAAATGGAGGCTATGTGTCTTGCTGGTGATGCTGTAAAGGTAGAAGGATTTCAGTGCACTTGTGGCATTACAATTTTCACTAAGAAATCTTTTTAAGTGGATAGGAGATCATTTGATACATAAACATTATCTCTAGTTCTCTTGACTGATGGCTGTAAATAATTTGAGAGATTTTATTTATTTTGCTTTGTTCTCTGGATTATCTTGCAGTACAACCAAGTAGAAAAAATTTCAGCATCTGCATTTTCTGACAAATTTTATATCACTTTAAATTGATTGTAATCTTCCAAAGTTAAAAAAAAAGAGTCAGTATGACAATTTTTCCCTTTTTGTTCTTAAGAAATATATTATGTATTTGTAAGTCAAATAAGGAAAATAGAAAATGCATAATATATTTATATCAAACATTTACCTACAAATATACTAGAAACATGCCTGGACAAACTCAGAGGCTAAAGTATAATACACAAAATGTTTACTCACTCCTTTGAGAACAATTATATTTATAGTATCACTTGAGCAGCCTTTCCTTTAAATGGAAATTAATCTTTTGAAAGGCAAAATGGTTATAATAACAGAACTCATGTACTTTCATGAATGCTGTGCATTTTCTGACCAATAAGATTCTTTGTGGTTAATGATCATTTCTGATTGCTAATCTCCAATTATCATAAAATCAAAAGGCTAAATTTGATCATCCTTCCTCATACTAACATGAACTGTCTGAAACTGCTCATTCATTAGTGAAGGGGCAGAGTATTGGAAACTGCAGAGAACGTTAACAAGATGAAAATACCCACTGAGGCAGTTCTACAGCCTTTCATGTAAGAAATCAAATAATAAGTTGACCTGCCCAAGAAGTTAAACATCAAACAGAGTGGAAAGAATCTATGCCCTCAAGTACTGGAGCTTTACGTGAGATGTCCATTAACTCACCAGTCTGTGCAGGTCTTGGTGGTACAGGAGGAGATATAAGCTTTCCACTTTCTGATGTGTTTCTGGCTTCCTTCCCACTGTCCAAGCTCCAGCTGCTGGGGGTGGTGTTTACAGCTGGAAGAGAATGAAAAAACTGTCATAGGCATCAACACTCCCAGTTCTCTAACTTGCTTTTTTCTGTGAGCATAAAAACAGACAGAATGTCTAACAACTCAATAAGCACGCCTGAAAAGCTCGCCTGATTACATCTGCACTTGCAAAGCTCTTAAACAGCAGCCATCAATCTCATGGATGCCTGATGGATGCACCTGGCCCTCAGGTCAGTTGGTGACCAGCAGTGGCAGCCATCAACAGCAGCAGCAGCTGAGATTGCACTCTGGTGCGCTGCAAATCCAGCCACAAAGGGAGATAAGCTTGAAGCCTTTTAATATAATCAGTTTATCGTTGCACCAGACTCGTATTTAGAGCTTTCCAGGCAAAAGAGAATAGACTATTCATAAACTGTTCCCATTAACTCATTTTATATACAGAAGGGACTAGAGAAAGGAACTCTCCAAATTCCTATCGACCTCCTTCATAAAGCTTTCTGTGCTAACATTCCTGTGTTGCCTGCATAGACTACAAATCCACAATTGAGAGAAGGTGGAAAGAAGGGCACAAAATGTAGGGAGTAAAAATTGGAAGAAATTAAGTGTCTGACAGCAAAAAATATCAAATGAAGAAATTATTATGGACTGAGAAAATTTCTGCACACTTTATATCTGTGGTCAAGGATCTCTGCTTAATCAATGTAAATTGACTGCCACCTTGACATGCATAGAAGTGGCTGTTTTATTGGTCTTTTACCCTGATCAGATTCGATGATTTTAACTGAATGACCCCATAAGGTCTGGAACATCTTCCTTCATAGAACTGGATTATCTCATGTCATCAAGATGTCACCAGTATCAGAAAGAAGTCAGACAGACAGAAGGAGAGAGCATTTAACATGAGGAGGACAAAAGCTAATTTAAAAAATACAACTCTCATTATACCTTCTTAAAAACAAACAAGGAGTTGAAAATAACCTCTTCAAACCTGGCATTCATCTCCCAAATACACCACCAAAAAATCCTCCACCTTAAAAGCCTCAAACCTCTTGCTTTGCCATGACAGTTTCCTTCTTGTTTACTTATTTCAATTGTGAGTAGAGAATCACATGCAAGGACCCTGTGTTTATTTACAAAGACAAAATGAAAAAGCAAAGTATTGTTGCTAACTGATGGCATCAATTGTAGCAATTCTGAGAGCTCTCAGAACTGCAATCCCACTACACACCAGACTTAATACAATAAGTACAGTAAAAAAACCACTGGTCTCATATCTGAAACAATGTTGTTACAGTATAATAACCCTTTAGTTGACCCTGGGATCAATGAACAGAATAATCTATTTTCTAGAGGACCATTTTGCTTTGTTATTGCCAAAATATGCAATACAGTATTTGCTTTTTATTGTAAGCTGTCACCCAACAGCATGGCTTTGCCCTCATCCTAAAAATCACCTGGCACCAGACCTAGGTACTTCAAATGCCCAAATCTCTTGACAAGCCAATTTTTTTCTTTTAAGTCATCCAAGCAGTAAGTTTTTTGGACTGCTGAAGCCTTCAAGAGAGAATACTTCATTTTAACAATTCTGTGATGTACTTGGCTGCATGGGTCAGTGAAAAAGTTTTGCTATTTCCATGTTAAATGATTTCATATGTTTTTCAGCCCTGTGAAAAAATTCTACGCGTGTTTTCAAAAAATGTGAACACAAAAATACCTATAAAATCTAATCCTTATTAAAAGAAAATCTGATTCCTGGTCAGTACTTATTACATACAGTATATTATTAAAATAGTTACTTTCTATGAATTTATTTTACTGTATCCTTTATTCAGCTTACCACAAAGGTACCATAATGAAATGATGGAGCTTATTAGTGATGTGAGGCACAGAATGAAATCATGGCAAACAATTGCTATGCCAACAATATTGGATTTCCCTATGTGCAAAATTATAAGAGGCAATATTTTTTCTACGGAAATACATATGTTTCTCATTTACTCTAATTAAAAACAAAATCCCCAAAATGCGAGAAACCACAAATTGGTGTTTTCAATCCAAGTTTAAACAGAAGCACACTGAGTTATATTTGATAAACAGGACTTGCAGGTACCAAACTTCAGAACTCTGTCCATTTCTTTGCCTTCTCTTTGCCCCATTCTCCAGAAGTTGGCTTTTCCCCACATATGTTTCTCTTGAGAAGCAGAAAGGATAGGTCTCACAGGCAGCCTGATGAAACCTGCTGCTCCATCACCCCCTCCTGCAAACTTCTGGGCCTTATTTGAGTGCAAAATTCAGTTCTCCCATTTTTGGCAAAGTGTTTTGACACTCAGATTTGTTAGCATAATTTATTTAGTCAGAGTGTTTTGACACTTGGAGATAACAGTATGCACTCAAAAGAACTGGCATTCCACAGGAACATGATGGAGTAATTAAGTTTTCATTCTTCAAAGATTGGCATGTTGCAGCATGTCTGCTTACCTTTGTCAGAGCCAGGCAGATTGGAATCACTTCGTGGCAAAGCACCATCTCCAATATGATTAAACAGCATTCTCTGTAAATTGAGAACAGCATGGTTTACACATAGCTACTGTTGTATTTCAGTAGCCTTTAAGAAAACAAATATATTTTTGTTATTATCCCCCCTCATGCCCAGGTCTGCTTAGGAGGTAGAGTGATAAACATCACATAAGAACATAAACAGTTTAATTAAAGTATGTGTATACAGTTAGGGAGGAGTCTAGTTTTCTGAAAATTGTACACACAGAAATTGGAGGGAGGATTATTATATACTAAGTTCTGACAGTTTCCAGCACCTTAAAAAACATAATAAAGATAATTCCTAAAGAGATATCTTAATAGATTTCTTAAAATAATTTCATTACAGAATCAGAATCTGAACAAGATAATATTCAAGTTATGGCTGTTACCTAAGAAAAGCATTGTGTATTGTTTTCCAACCCTGACTTTTTTGGTAGCAATCTTAATTCTCTTGCGGATAAGAGCTGACCCATAAAGCATGTTTGTCTTTAATTTTCTTAAAATCCATTTTGTTTACAAATCACAGTAAATGTATGAAAAAAAAATTCTACCATTTATTTTGTTTGGCAGCATTCAAATGGGTCACTAGTTTGTCTTGAAAATATATGTAAACAGCATACAGTTAATCCTGCAATTCAGATGCACTTTCCAGAGGAAATGATAACAGATAAATGTAGGGGTTTTTTCCTACTTTTTTTTTTTCTTTAAAAGCAAGACTAGATGATCTGTAAAATCCAAATAAAATCCTATTATTGTGTCTCTTTCCAGTGTTCACAGAGCACTGTGCCAAGTTGGTGAGGCACTATGCTGGGATTCCACAAGATGGCAAACCCCGTTGCAAAGTTATCATAATTGATCTAATATGTTGCAGCTTCATGTTACTAAGTGAGGAACAAATACTTAAGCCCAATTCAACTTCACTTTAAACATCTCAGAGACAGAATGCTTTTGGTACACTTTGAGCTACAGTAGGTGTGTGGTAGGTATGTCATATGTGAATCATTCTGGGTCAGGTAATATCTGTTTTCTGGGGTTACCATTAAACTGAGGTGGTAAAGCTACACATGTACTCTGATGTGACAGAGAGTGTGACCATATGTTCCTGCCTGGTCTGGATTGAGTGTTCACTGCCTAGTGTGTCTGCAATGCACTAGGATGTGATGGGCAAGTGTTGAAGTCCATTTTCTGTTGCAAAAGTAAAGCACAACAGCTGAAACAGCAACTGAAATTGCGAAGAGATACAGAGACAAAAGCTGAATGAAATACAGAGAAACAAAGACATACTAAAAAGAATGAGATATAAAACCATATGGAAGAATAAGAGCAATCACAGGATGTTTAATGACACATAAATAAAAGCCCCAAAAACGTGAAATTCAAAAAGCTTCAATAGGAAGAATAATAGTGCAAAAAACTAAGGAGGCTTGTTGACCAGTCAATGACAGCAGCCATTCCTCTTCAGAGTATGGGAAGAGCAGGAGAGACACTGTACAACCATTCAGCCAGAGATCACAAAGCAAGCACAAATGGATGTTGACTAAAAACAGCTGTACATAACCTTGAGCATCAATTTCAATGAGGAAGTGGATGAAGTACTGCTGTGGTCTTGTTCTGTGAAGTCCATCAAACTTCCTCAGATAAGGTAGCTATGGCCTGAAAGCCTTGAAGTTCAGGAATTTACCTGCGATTCTCACCTCCCCCAGCTGAAATCCTAATGTGAAAATTGCTTTCATCAAGCAGTATGTAACAAAGTAATTAATAAATGGGTGGTCCTTTCCTCTCAATGTGAAGCTCCAATCAACACTGTTGAAGTGGTGTTAAAATGAAATTAAAAAGGACAAGGAACAGTTTGAGCATCTAAATTTAAATGAGAGTTGCAGGTATCTCTAAGATATCTCCTTACAATTGTCCTGAGGAATTCTTTTCCCCTTCTTTATCAGAGTGCAGAGAATTAGGATTTTGTTTTTGATCACAGTCCATTTTTATTGCTGAGGGAACAGCAGAGAAAGAATTTCACCTTTCCCCAGAAAGATATCTCCTCAGTTACGGTTATAAGGGCAGAAAGAAACCGTCAGACCTTCTCATCTTTGAAATATACTTCACTATATGAGCAAGTTAATTTTCTACTTACCCTCTCATGGGACACTGAGGGTAGAGACAGATTGGGAGACTTTCCTGCTGGGCGAGCCTCAGAGAGAGTGGAGACTGGGCCTACGAGCTCCTCAGCCTCCCTTATGCAATCTCGGATAGAGTGGGGGATAGAAGTCGCATTCCACTTGGCAAAGCAAGAGTTTGTAGTCTGGGAGCAAAAATGGGATAATTTTTCTTTGCGGCAAACTGTAAAACCGCTTTATTTAAAGAGCATCTCCTGATCTTTCCTGTCTGTTGTTTTGGCTCCACTACTACTGATGAAGTGCCCAGTAGATCTATCTGCTCTAAGTAGTTCCTGAGAACTGTCCTTAAGTCTGGCTAAGCCTCAGTATTACTTGTTAAGCCCTCAGGTAATAGCATGAGGACTTAAAAAGAAAAGAGATTAAAAATTAAATCAAGAGCAAATTCAATAACCAAAGAAACAAGGGACGAGAAAAGAGCTAATGAGAAACCAATAAATAATTTCTAAAATAAAGAATCCTGGAACTGGTTTTTATCAGTGGTAAAACTTCTGATAGACAGGACAGTGTTGAAAGGACAGCCTTTAACACTGTATGTATATTCTCATCTTTCTCAGCTTCAGCAAGAGGTACATTGTGTGATGGCAGGGATTAAAACAGCAGCTGTGAAAAGCACTTTGGGAAAATACGGCCACGAAGAAGAAAAGATGAAATAAGGATTCAGTGTTGACCAGTTTACCAAGCTCATGCTGAATTTCAGAATAATCGATCTCATACAGACCTGTGTAACAGTATTTTAAGGCAGAAACACAATACATTATTTTCTCTGGAGTAACAAAATGTCTACCATTCTTTTCCAAAACTACATTGGAAAATAAGAGTTGCCACATGGCTAGGATTAGCCTCACAGTGGCTAGGATTAGCTTTCTCAGAAGGAAACAAAAGGGAGCTAAACAAAGACAACTGACATGATAAGAGTTTTTAATTCTTTGTCTTCTTCCCTAGATTGAACAAATGCTTGTTGTTCCACACAAGCAGGCTGTGTCATCCAGTAAGTCTCTGCATCTCTCTCTCACTTCAGTAAGTAAACATAAAGAAACAGACCTACACCTAAAGAAATCAAGCAGAAATGTGACCAAGCATTATGTATTCTATTCACATCTCTTACATCTAAAATACTTTAGAGTATTTGCTTATAAAACCATAAAAAAAACCCTGAGAAAGTTACAGCAGTGAGCAGGCACTGAAATCTGCTCAAAGTTCAATATGCGCCTTTATTGTCTTCGTAGCTATTTGTGCTCCAAGGATTCCCAACAAACTTCTTACCTGAGAAGTTTCCAAAGGAGTAGGGTAGATGGCACTGCAGGGCCTCTCTCTGGGAGACAGGCAAGAGTTTTCTCGGGAATGCTTATGCTTGTCAGACAACAGAGGAGAAGCTAGAATATAAACGTGTCTAGCGATTAAATGAATGCAGTGAAAGTCAAGAAAGTTAATTCTATGCTTATGACAAAAAAAAAAAAAATCTGTCTCTAATAATTCAGATTCCCCAACTAATTGGCTAAATATGATGTCTGACCAGTGACATCATGGAGAAATTCAGCTGTGTAATGTATCACGAGTAATTTAGTATGGTTTGCCACAGCAGACGAGCACTGACCTCTGGCACTGGATGGAGCAGAACTGGTCACATTAGGTGAAGCAGAATGAGTAGAACTCAAGCTTGAGGTAGATGGACTAGGCTGTGTATAGAAGAGATTTTGTAGTTACCAGATCACATTTACTGGTTTGGAAAACAAAAATTTATAGCATACTTTTCACTAAACAAAGAACTTTTAACTACCTGGAGTAGTTTATCAGTAATTCAAAATAGCAAATCAGTATAAGGAACATTAATCTAACTACACAAAGATGTAGTCAAATACTAAATAAATACAAATGTAATTAATACAGTAAAATAATTACATCACAACGTGACAACTGGACAAAAAAGTCTATGCACAGTCAGTTGACTTTGCATCATAGTCTATTGCTACTTACTATATTTGTAAAAAATTAATGCTCTAATTTAAACAAGAGAAAACAGTTACATAAAAGTTATTTCTAAGTGCATGAGTTTAACATCTCATTTAAAGATTTGTTTTTTAAAGAAACATCAGCAATAGTTATGAGATTTCTGAATGAAATAATAGAATAATTTATTTAGTAAATAGCTTTGTAAGAAAGATTCTGTACAGTTTGAAGAATGACAGTAAATTATACCTGCATGTTAAAAACTTCATCTGAGCTTTCTGACTGCCCAGTGATGTTGCTGACTTCAGCAGAAGCTTGGGATGACAGTGATGAGGAAGAATACCGATTGACAGCTGGGTAACTCAAGGGGCTATTATAAGAATAGTGAAATATAAAATGGTTAACTCTAATTGTCAATCATAATTTCTCATGTGAGAACAGCATATGTTTATTAATCTTTAATTGGGGGAGGGGAGACAGAGAGAAAGAAGGAGAGAGAATACATATACCAGCTATTCAAAGCTGAACACACTTCAGTCAGACCATACAAGAAAGCATGCACATAATAGAAGTATTTATGGGTCATCTTCCATGGGTAGCAAAAATATGTCATTACTAATATTTAACTTGCCTGCGTCGTGGTATTACCCTGGCAGCATCAGGGCTCATAGAAACAGGTATGGAATTCCGGCATACACGAGGACTTCCATTTGGGAAATGAATAGGGCTAGCTTGTACACAGGCAGAAAATTCCTGGAGAGTTATTAAAAGAAGATTAATTAAAATTAACATAATATCTTAAGTATTTTGTAAGATTCAGATATGTATATAACTACACATAAATGTAGTTACATGGCATTTTGGATCAGCTTCATCATTAATAAGAAAAATATTTTAACTTTTCACAAATGATAGTAAGATGTTACTATTAGTAAAACATGACTACTTTTCTCTACATGGTATGGGAAGTTTATGTTTCTCTTTGCTTTGTGGTACTGCAAAAAGGATATAAGCTGTAATGGGGACAAACAACCAAAAGATGTCACTGTTTGTTGCTTGGGAAAATGTACCAACCCTTAATGAAGCTGGACAGTCTTCTGTTCTATCCCTGCACCTGTTCACATGAGTACCTGTATTCCCAAGCTTGACTTCATCACAAAGAACTGATCCACTAGTTTTTTGTGCAATGGCCTCATGTCCTGTGGCACCACCTTCTCGTGCACTGCCAAGCCAAATTCTAGAATCTGGGCCTGCAGAAAGGGAAAAAATATTTTTGATCCATTTTTTTTAAGCTCTCATCATCAATTAGGACACCAAAAAAGCACGCAGGAGGATTTATTGCCACTTCCTGTTCAACTTTCCCAAAGGTTTCACCTTTGCAAATTCAACTGTAATATTAAAAAACACTATGGATAACATGGTGAAAAATCTGATTTAATGCCAGCTTTACAAAGGAGCAGTTCTAAACCCTAAATAAAAGCCATTTTTCTACAAGAACAGTTGTAAAAAGCATGAAACAAGGAGTAGTTGGAGTAGTAGTAGTAGCAATGGTCAAATCCGTTTGACCATCCAGAGACTCTGTAATATATTGGCAATGAAGTCCATGGTCCCCTATCCTATTTCAGCTCCCCAGAGACCTCCATAAGTGGTGGCTTGATGTATATCCTTGACACAAGGCATGACATGCTTCAGAATTACAGTGCTAAAACTTTAATCTTGCTCAAATTTGGTCACATGCATTCAAAATATTGAATTAGTTACACAAGGAATCAGATAAACTCAGATTTAAAAACAAAATAGCTAGGGTGTGCTGTAATATCTTTGGATGAGAGCTCCTGGCCGATGTTTTCAGGCAGCCTGCGATCAGGCACGCAGCTGTACAGCATCCCTGACCTGGGGTCAGGACTGCAGCACATCCATCCACACATACAGCCATCCTGGCCCTTCTGAATGCTCTGCTTTAAATCAGCTGTGGGTGCCAGAGAGGGTTGAACTGCTATTCCTTGGAACCCACATTTTTGTTACAGGAAGTTATTAACTCCAGTTTTACATTGTAAACATTAGTGAAATTAACTATAGCTTGAAAAATTTAAATTTTAATGTCAATTACTATACATCGTCTCAGTGAAATTAAAGTGAGCTCAGTGAATCTATTCTGATTTGTACGGTCTGAGGACTTGTCACTTGGCTGATCTGACCAAAAGATCCCACAATGCTGATGAAAAATGGAATTTCCATCTTGCCAAATTCCAATACCTTTTTATTCCAAGCTGGCAGTAAAATTTGAAACTTCAACATACTGCATAGAACAAAAATAGATAAATGCCAATTAAAAAGCTGAAATATTAGTAAGATCTTTGATTTGAAAATATGCAGCATTTTCAAATGGAAACACTTCATATTTGAGGCTGGTAGGTCATTGGCTTATAAATGAATAGAGAAATAATGCAAAAAACACATCATGCACAGAATACTCATATGCTTAAATTTATCACTTTGTATTTATTTTACTGCCTACCTACTTTGCCAATTACTACTAGATATCTTTCATTGCAATAAGATTTTGAATGCTTTTTTGTTCTTATAGCGAACCTTGTAGTGAAAATATTTTCTGTAGTATTGGTAAAATACAAATATATGCCAAAGCCATCAAATGTTTCAATTAAATAATGTTTATTCTGTAGCAGTGATAAAATGTTTTGTGCAAATATTTGTATATGAGCATGACAAGGCAGGCCTCTCACTCAACCTTTATTTTACACAAAACAGTTTGAAGTGATGAAGTTGATGATGGAAAGGACTAGGGAAAATATATTAGCATGGCCCAGAAACCTGCTTGTGTAGAAAGTTACTCTCTACTTGGAATCTAACTCAGAAAACACTGAAGACCACAGGGCAATTTTAACCTCTGACATTTTTTATTTTATATGGGGACATTTTTAGCTAGAACAGCTGAACAAGCCATCTTTTCAGTCTTTTCCCCACTCTACCTGCTCGAGCGTAAGTTCTCTTAAGCGTGTGATCTTCTCTCCGTCTTCTGGATGGTTCAAGATATATTCTTTGACAAAGAATGCCTAAACAGAATAAAATTATAAAGTAAAACAAAGTGAGTAAAAACACACCACTTTTATTTCTCTTTTTTTAAAAACAAGTTTCTAGATAACATTTTCAAATGTTTTTAAGTTCCTTTGAACTGCAATAATTCATAATACATCGTAAATACGTAATTAATCATACAGTCATTTGTGGAGACCATAGGCAAAAAAATGTAGCCACTAGTGAATGGATAGGTTTAACATTTGAAATATGAAGGTGCTGAATAATTAGTTTCTTCCCCATCAGAAAAGAAAAAAAATACAGGAAAAAAATTTAAAGGGAAAAAATTTAAAGAGAAAAAAGAGGGAAGAAGGAAGACAAAATGAAGAAGGCAGCAGATGGTCAAAGGCCACTTCTTAAAACTTGGAAGTTGCCTGAAGGGAAGGAAGATAATGATAAAGACATGGTTATTCTTACTTCAAGACCAAATGCTCCAAGACTGACTGAACTTTGACCTTTGTACAACACAGAAGGGAAAAGCAGGTGAAACAGGGAAAAGCATTTACAGAAAACAGGATAGCAAGAAAGGTAGAAGATAAGAACTGGCAAAACAACAGGTAGACATATAAAGACTGAAGAGTGGACATGCAAAGTGAAGAATTAGAGAGAAATGGGAAAAAAAAAGCACCACAATTATTGCTAACAGTTTTGATATTTACAAAACAAATTGCTGAAAAATCCTATTTTAATACAGTGAGAGACAGAGGGCAGAAGAGAATTGAAACATGAACACTGTGTAAGAGATAAAGAATTACAGACAAGGACAACAATAAGGAGCAAGCTAGAACTTTTGATATGCTTGTGAAGAATGGAAGCTGTGCAGAGACACTGAGCTAACTCTGACACTGCTAATTCAAACCAGACATAGCTCTGACATGACTATATTTCTCCAGGGACTCCCTTCATGGTGCTTCACTATGCTAAACAGTTTTGTTGTTGTCTAAAGGCAGCTAGGAAACATAAAAAATGTTTCTGCTTTGCTTCAGTCTCACAATTTTCGTAACACTGCAGTTTTGATGGCAGATTCTAATACTATACCAGACTCAATTTCTTGTAGTTTAATTAAGATGCAGTTTTACCAAAATTTAACACTGTTGAGTGAACTCTGAATCTCTCAGCCTTTGAGACAAGTGGACAGAATGTTATTGAACTTGACATTTTCAAAGGAAAAACCAGCAGACTCAAGTATTTCATAAGACTATTAGGAGAAAGAGAAAAATCAAGTTGAGCTGCAAAAAATCCCTAACCTTTTTTTAGCACTGAAGTTTCAAAATTCCACAGAATTTTGTATAAATACAGCATCCCAAACATTTAAGGTTCTCCTAAGATGATTCAGAAATTATAATAATGAGGAACAACTCTTAGAAACAAATCCAGTGTTAGACATTTTAAAATTGTATTTATTTTTTTTTAAATGCTTTTCCCCCCTGCTCCCAAAATAGCTTTTCTTAAAAACTTGGAAAAGAGATACAAGAAGGATCTAGAAAATTATGATTCTTCAAAATAATGAACTTCTCATTGAAAATTTATGTATATATATATATATATATATATATATATATATAAATATATGCATATAAAAACTAGAATGTCAGCACAAAAAAGTAAATTTGCTAGTTGGCCAGAATTATCTCCAGTCCCAGAATAGGCAATGTATTATAATAATTTACTTACAATTAACCAGTTAATTGAAAATTTCCAATCAAATCACTGAAGAATGCAGGGTAATTGTGAATTGAGTCATCACTGGAGTAAGTTTATGGTACTATCTGCAGCAAGATGGTTATTTCAATGAACCACGTCATTAACATTACCTAACCCAAAACTGCAATATAATTATAATTTTAACTATTATTCATACAGTAAATTCTGTCCTTAATTCATACAGAGGAGCTGCATCTGTACGGGGAAAGAAATCAGATATAAAACAGAAATAATAAACAGAAGGTAAATTGCTTACCTCTTGGTATCTAGCAACTCCACCATTAACTGCTGCATCAATGACCCCATTTAGACACATTGTGAGAGGGTTAATGTTCTGCATCTGTCGCGTTTGACACTGACTAATCAGTGTTCTTAACTGCTGGTTCTTATTTTCTAAAACTTCAATAGCATTCTCAAGGGGACTCATTTCCACCTGAAACATGAGTGAGAAACATTGCAAACAACTTAACCTTCAGTTGCAAGATGAAATATATTGCAGGTAATTTTTGATTTCTTAACATAAAACTATATTATTCTCTGTCCTAGAGTAGTTTGATAGAGAAAGTACTTCTCAGCTGGGGGAGAGATTTGATTTTTTCATGTATTCAATGATCAAAATAAATAACTGTCACTCTTTTATAGATTCACTATCTGACCTTGAGAGATGACCCAGCCCTTGCTACAAAACATTAACATACTTTCAGCCAGTGGTGGAACTTCTAGAATTCAGGATTAAACCATCCTTAGTAATTACTTAAAAGAGGCTTGGAGTCAGGGAGCTTCATCAGTTTAAGGGTACAGAGCAGAGCTGAAGTATTGGTGAGATAGTTTCCCCATCCAAAGTGAAGTCACCAACAAGACTTTATAGATCAGGAATTTGAATGCAAGTTTTGAGCTAAAATGATGATCAAGTTATAGTCAAAGGCAGCCCTGAGCAGAATTTGCCTCTCAACTCTCAAGGGCGGGGAAGTTCTTTCACAGGTAGTGTGAACTGCCAGAAAAACCAAATGCTGAGTATTGGGAAGAGTACAGGCTTGCAGCTGCTATAATTTACCAAAATATACAAGTGCAAATCCTAGTAATGACCTCATACGTGCCCAGGTAAAATTATTACAGTTTACTTTTGGAAATAGTGACTGTAATGGTAAAATGATAGTAAACTGAAGGTCTTCATATCAGTGGTCATACTAACCTAGTAAAGACTCAGCAGGAGTCAACTAACAAAATTTCTCATGTCACACACATTTTGATTTTACTAAACCTTTGTTTGGTTTTCTACAGGAGAATATCAAGATGGTTACATTTTCCTGCTATTATAAAAGAAAACCACAGAGTTTTAGAGAAAATAAATTGTACTATGGTATTGTTAAATTTAATGGGATTATTCTAAGACTAGCTTTGAGAAGACAGAAAATAGTTACAGATGCTGTCTGTACTCCAGAGCTCAGCAATTGACCAGTTATTTAGAGATATTTATGGGACGAGCACACCTCCAAATATATCTGGAATTTATTTAAGGATTTTTTTAAGTAATAGAACAAGCAAGGAGAAGAACTTCCAATGTGTCAATAACAGACTGGTAAATTTGACCCTATTCCTACAGGTTCTGTTCAGAAGCTCGTGGCATTTATTATAGTACAGGAACTAGAAGAATATTTACTTTTCAAGGACGTTGAAGGATACATTAAGCTATAGATATTTTAAGTATTAAATGTTACGTGGTACTGAGTTTTAAGGAAGTAATTTACTGACATTAAGTGTTGCCTTTGGGTGTCTGTTATTGTTCTCAACTTTTTTTTCCTTAGCTGTTTAAATGAATCCTAAGGGTAGTTCTTAAAAATACTTTTCAAGACAAGAGAAATCAGACAACTCGATATACTTTGTAAATAATTTTGTTGTAGCCACCTTGAGACCTTGGTCAAAGAAATTACATATGTATAATAAATCTTAAAGCAGTTCATCAAATAACATAAGATTAAGGAAGTAAACCAACCCACAATATGTATTGACATGAGTCTCATACTCACCACTTCACGTTTTTCTACTTCAAACCAACGAGATATTCCAGGCAAACTCTGCACCAAGATCAGTGTGGTTCTCTCTACCCATAGACTCTAAAATAGATAAAAGTAATTTATTTATGTCCTTATTTGACTCTATCTTCCTAGTTTCCTTTATGAACACCTTCACTAAAAAAAATAGTTAAAAAAAAATACTAACATCCAAATTCCTACTGAAATGTCTATACCATAAGTCAATGACACTCACTTTTCTCCTTACTTTCTAGGTCCTACTATTAAGCAGCAATTTCTGCTGATTCTTAACTCTTAAACTTTATTATATGTTGTCCCCAAATCTCCAAAAGTCACTCACAACTGCATTGGTATTTTAATATTTATTTTCTGATCTAATGTCTGAGAAGAATAAGAATTCCAAAGCAGAACAACTTACACAGCAGAGAGCATGAGCACGTCTCCTTTGAGAAGCCCTATTCAAGATTTCAGAATGCATAGCTGATGGGATACTCAAATATACTACTGGTAAATACTTTGTGCAAGAGGTTTGTAAAATGACAAATCAACACACAGGATAGTGCTTACACAAAATATGTATGTCAGCTGTACAGTTAAAACAAAGCTCAAACATACTTCAGAAGACAACAGTGACTCAATTTAGCTAAATTATTATCCTTACAGTTTTTTCTTCTAAATTTATAACAAAATTGTTATGGGATAACTCTTTTTGTCTGTCTGAATACCAGGACATATTCAGCATCAGGATGTGCTTCTAGTGGGTAAGAATTAAAATTACACCAAAAGATTTATTTTCTCTGTGACATTTTTAGTAGAAGGAACAGAAGATATTTACCTATTAGGGAAGGAACTATTGCTTTTCCCTGAGACAATCTCTAAGTTCAGAGGTAGTTTTTTAGTCTTGATATCACAGGAACAGGTCATTATGCTGCAGTTCAGTCAAAACTGTCTCTCCCTTGCTCTAGAGAGAGATAGCTTTAGGCAATCCTATCCATACCCCAGACTACCTCTTTAAAAATGTTTTCCCATCTGCCTAAGAAACTTTTCTGAGACTGCTCTATCCAGTTCTGCTTTCTATACATCACAATGCAAAAAAAGAATTTTTTCAATTTTAGTCACATAAACAGCAAGACCTCTGCATCTCCCATATATCTTTGATACTATTTTGTTAAAAATAAGAAGTGAAATAGTCAAACCTGAGATACCATCTCCTCAAGAGAATTTGATGTACCACATTCAGCTGAATAATGTAAATGCAGATGATATTTCAATAAGGCAGCTTTTGTTGATGTTACAAACAAATCCATAGGTCCAGTAGATCAGGAAAGGGCATGATACTTTACCTTGAATTCATTTTCCTTGTCCTTGGTCCCTTTGTGAAATGGTCTGTCATACCGGAATCGCCAGATGTGATTTACTTTGTAAAAGCTCTTGATATTATCAGGAATGCCATCTCTCTGCAAAACTTCCTGGTTTTCTGGAATTGGTGTCACTGCATAAATCTGCAAATCTATATGTAAAGAGTTAAGGCTATCCCACTTTATTCAAATTAGCAAAGCATATTGACTCCTGAAGCATTACAGAAGAAAAATTCTTTAAAAAGTGTGTCTCACGAAATGGTTTTATACTATTAATGGTTTGGGAAAGGAACCAGAGATATTTTTTGATTGTTTGAGATTTCTTTGTACTGTTTTGTTGAAAATTTTGTCTTTATTTTTGAAATAGAGCTACTTACATGAAGTAGTACATAAAGTAAAGGGATTTAATTAAATATATTCTTACATAATATGTCATGCCATGCTAACATAATGTTGTATTGTAAGAAGTCAAATTACTGTACCTTGAACTGCTACGCCATTATCACAGTGGTGATAGTTCTATAGGTATTTTTAGCTAAAGAAATAATGTCAATAACAAGTCAAGGAATTCTTAAATAGAACCAAAATTACACAAGGAACTTCTAAACATAATAGAGTGAACTGGGACAAAATGCAGGGAAATTCTCACCTACCATTTATTTCAGTGGAGGCACCATGTGATCAAAATTGGCTATAGGTGTACCTACATTTTTTAAAAGCATAGAAAATGTAAGTGCAGAGTATGATTTTGTGATTATGTGGATACACTGTGCTTCTGCCTGAAAGATGGTCTCATCTGGCTGATTAGCATGTTGCATAGCAATGGCATGTGGGAACTCATTCAACATTCGCTGCTGGAAGGCCTCCAGCCTTTCATAGTCATGTCCTCGGCAAACAAATTCCTTATTCTGAGCGGAATAAGAAAACAAAAAGCAAGAACAAATTGCAGAAAATAAGTAGGATCCAAACACACGCTCTTAAATATAGATTTTACAGGCAACTTTTGCATCATTTAAAGAAGGGAAAAAATAAGAAACAAAAGGCAAGAATAAAAATAAGGAATATAGAAAGAACAGGTTACTTAGAAGAAGGACATTTTATCATGTAAGTTATGTTTTATTCAAAAGTCTGGAAAAATGTAATAATTACACTTCAAATTTTGATAAAAATCTGAAGGGAGAAATTTTTCTTAGTGGATCAAAGTATGCAATTAACATGATATATCAGACTGTATAAAATATGCAACAGAAATATAACCCAACAAACAGATTAGACAAGGAAATGGGTTTGAAGTCAATCCCATGGGGAACTAAGAAACTTTGTTCTGATGTTATACAATTCTGAAGAAAAAAATTGCATAAGAAAATTATAAAGGCATTCAATTTGCCTTACCCTGTAAATGTTGATCAATTATCAGCCTGGAAAATTAAAATGATCCAGTTTTTACAAGACAAAGTAAAAGAATGCTCCTGGCATTGAATTCTGAGAATTGAGACTTTCATGGGAATTGCTACAAAAAAAAAACCCTGTAACTGTATTATTGTTCAACTACAAATTAAAATCCGAAAGCTTTATTATGAAGTTTAGTCTTTATTTCTTCTACAGCAAACATAACCAGATTTACAAACTGCTTTGCCATAAAAAAACTTAAATCAAATGTATTAAATCTGTCCTTGTTGGTGTTGCAAGCATAAATACGTGCTGTGTATGTTTAACTTGAAAAATTCATAAGAAGATGCATAAGCAGTGAAAGACCTAAGGTTTCAAAGTACTGCACTCTTGTGCAACTCTTTCCATAACTTTTACTCCATCAGTTAAACTCTTTCTAATTAATATTTTCAAATTGGTTTATACAGAAGTTGTCTTCAGATGAATATTAGGTAATATCATGAACTATCTTCCCATCAGACTCTTTTCGAGCATTACTTGTAAAAGGGAGAGTTTCATGCTATATTTACCAGTTTGAAATAGTCATTTTCCCCACCACTAAGGCAAAGACAAATCAGGCTTTTTAGGCCTCTACCACATAGGAGGCTCCTTCATCACCTATTTTAATTACCACAGGAAGAGGAACTTGGGTTATGACCGCAGCTGCTCCATGAATTAGATGAATTCTGTCCTCTTCCCATGGTAGCAGTCAATACAGCTAAACTACTGCAGACAGTGGAACAGGGACACAGTGTAAACACCACTAACATTTTTAAGGGCACTTCAGTAACTTCAGAATTCCAAATTAATGATCAAGAGTAATAACCTTATTATTGGTCAGTTTTAGTATATTAATATTCAATTAAATTCAGCATGTGGAATTTCTAAGTTATTTTTAAAAAAGGAACTTGGGAATGTA
The DNA here is from genome assembly GCF_026979565.1 of Vidua chalybeata. NCBI lineage: Eukaryota > Metazoa > Chordata > Aves > Passeriformes > Viduidae > Vidua > Vidua chalybeata. The sequence goes on from NC_071534.1 coordinate 46,113,058, forward strand.
ATTGCTTAAGTGCTAAATTGCTAATTATCCCACCACCAATGGATACTACTTCTGACAGCCTTTCCCTGAGTACCCACTAGCAGGAACAGAACAGGAGAAAGGGAACAAACTACCATGAACCATTGGTCTGTGGAACAATGTAGGTGCATGGTTTCCAATATAAACATGAATATTGTATTTCTGTGGGACTCTAGAAGCCTAGAATTTGTTTCGTTAGTCAGGACCTTAGTCAGGACCTTTTCTTAACTATGAAATATGACGGTAAAGAATTTCTCACAGGATAAGAACTTGCATATGGTATGAACAAATTTTAACACAGTGAAAGTGATTATGAATGACAGCATTACTCCATTCTGTTTATTTTCATTTCACTTACCCTCAAGAAGAATGGGAACTTTTTCCCATAGAAACCAACTCTGAAAAATTCTGGCTCCAAGCGCTGTTGATCCATAATTTTGTCATACAGAGATGCTTCCATCATCTGTGTGAGATTGAGAAGAAATGCAATTAGTCTTTTTTGAAAGTGCATTTTTACCATAAGCTATCACAAAAGGGAGTGTCTTTCACCTCTGGGGCAATGGAATTGCAATATATCTCTGAGCAACAACTAGGACATCCAGAAGTTTCTGAATGCATCAGATTAAGTAATTATACCTCTTAGGGATCTGAAAGTTTCCAAGAATTAAAAAATAAACCCTTTAAAATATGAAGTACTGATATTAAAGGGGTAAAATAGAAAGACAGTTTGAAACATATGACCCAGTAATCTGCTAATCACCCAAACACATGGCAGTAATATGGTCAGTTAAATCAGCAAAGTCTAATTTCCATATTCAAGGCAGTTGTATCCAAATCACACCAGATTCCAATGATTTAAGCATCAAATATGAGCTCCTTTAAAATGTCCCAATAACAATTAGCATAATTTTTGATCAATACATCTGGTTTTTATTTTACTCATAACACTGACACAAAGGGATCTTAATATCAAAGTCCCCCTTTTCTGAGGATATTTTCAGCAAAGTTTTTAATACTGTGGAAAAAGCCAAACACAGTCTTAGCCCTATTTTAGGTAACACAGACAGCTATTTAGTATGCATATGATATCAATAGCTGCCTAATTATACTGCTATGAGAAATCCCCACACCTCCGTTTTTGGATTAACATTGGTGGCACAGATACAGCAAAAGAATATTTCAAACACAAAACACATTCAGTACAATTAATTAAACATGCATAAACGAATAATTTTATTAACGTGATGATAGTCAGTTTGGTTTTGCTTATAGGATTCTGCCATTGACATATCAAAATATATATGGAGTAAGGAGATAACAGAGTCCTGCCACATAGCTATTTGTTGAGAATTTTGCATAATGTTATTAAGCAGCTCTGGATTAAAGGGACTTCACTCAGTCCCAGCAGCAAGCATCCTACATGTACAGGAAATTTAAAAGGGGAGTTGTAATACAAAATTGAATCTACCAGAAGCAGGTAAGAAAAGAATACTAATAATTTGTAAAATACATTATCTGAATGAAAGAGAAACAATGTTTAGAGTTCTAAAATGAAAGAAACAACAAGAAAGATTCATTTTTACTACGTAATATTAAACAGACCATATTTTTAAGCAGTAAATTAAAAAAAAAAAGTAAAGGTGTGCATTGCCTGTGGCTTTGCTTGCAATTACAACTGCAAAGACATGCTGCTGCTCCTAGTGAAGGACTGCACACAGCACATTCCCTGGATAAACTGTAGGAAACTAATGAAAGTGAATTAGTATTATTATTTTTCTGCATAACCATGTACACAAAAAGGATGCTGTACAGGTACAAATATTGTAAGAACATTAATTTTATAATAAAATAAAGCAACCTGGTCTAGTGGAAGGTGTCTAGCAGGGGGGCTGGAACTAGATCATCTTTAAGGCTTCTAACCCAAACTGCTCTATGTGGATAGGATTTTCTCATTTTTCTTCAAAAAGCTCACACTCCTTTTCTATAATCCTCATTGTAGAATAAACCTCTCAGGGTAAAAATAAGAGTGCAAACCAAACCTAAGGACTATTCTGTAGTAAATTTAATTTCCTCAGTAATATTTTATAACCTAAATTAAAAAGCTTTTGGATTCCTGATTCATGAAAAGTATTCAAGTACATTACCCTCATCTTGCTGAGGTTTCTGTAGTCATAGTAGCTCTCATATTGTTCTGCAATTTTCCTGCATAAGATAATGCCATTTTCCCAACACTGCAAGCAAATAAAGAGTGTTCAGTAATTCAAAGCAACTGTTTGACAATTTGTGATTTATTAGTGGTCTGTTCTAAGTCTTGTTGTTACTGAAAATATTTGAACAAACTGTCCACTAAACATGCTTCTGAGTAATACCAATGAATTGTTTGAAGAATTAAAAATATATTTAGAGACTTATTTAACAAATTATTCTTTTGGCACTATGCACAAAATGTAAGTCATTGCAAGAGTGATGGACAACTCTTTTGATGCTATATGAGATGGATTCAACACAGTATGATTTTTACATTTTAAAATTGTACTTTTAATACATCTTCCTTCATTTTTTTTAGGTTGTACAAGTACTTCATTGCACCAAGCAAGTTAAACTATATAATATAATTACAGAATTGTTTGAAAAATATGATGATCAACATCCAGTTGATTACATTTATTAGGCTTACTTTACACTAGCTACACAAAATTGTAATGTATTGCTTGTTTATCAGTAAGACGAATCAGAGCACTATGTGCATGTAAAATTTTAGACTACAGGATAACTACACTTGCTTAATTCAGAATAGACATTTGCAGTAATGACAATGAACTGTGATCCCCCCAACAAATTCATTTTTAGTTTTTAAGAGATACAACATGGTATTGTAAGGTGTAAACATAACCTTTAGAATTCTCACTTGTTCACTAAGTGAATTTCATTAGCTTTATAAAGCTCATTTTCACCACCTTTAAAATGAGGAAAAATGATACCACCTTTTATAAAGTGTTTTGACAGTTACAAAGCCAACTGCTACGCAAGTGAAAATTATTCTCATATGTAAGAGGGGGATTTCTAGGATACAACCACAGGATTAGAAGAAACATACTAGAAGAAACATACTGCATCGCTAAGTAACTGCTTAATCAAGCAAGGAGAAACACTTCCCCTCAATACAAGAAAAGAGTGCATCCCTGGAACTAATACCCTAAAATGAATAAATTACCCTTCCCAGATCCACTCAGTAAAACAGGACTATTTTACCTTTCCCCTATCAAAATTTTGAATGATGGTCAGATGGAGACACTCCTTACGCTGCCACTCTGTTTGCATGGGGTAGTTGAGAAATTCCCTGAGCGGCCGATCAGACCACTCCAGCAGCTCGTCGTACAGCAGGAGTGTGTAGGCAGCTTCTGCAAGACAAATTACAGCATGGCACTTATCAACACCAAACACATAAAACAGACAAGGTACACAGAGATGTGAATGCTTTTCTTGAGAGCCACCTTTCTAATGGTTAATTGATTTATTTTGAGTATTAGGCAGATGGGAGTGGTGGTTTTGGACAGAGTTACTATTACAGATATAACAAAAATAGCTTAAAATTTTCACACAATATTTAAAGTGGAGTCACTGGGACACTTCTCCTGGAGTCTGAAAATACAAAGGAGACAGAAATTAAGTAACCATTTCCTGCTTAGCCCCAGTCTTCCATACTGTTAAGGAGAAACTCTCAATGACTTTGCTGTCTGAAAAAAGGAACAAGGATTGGGGGATGAGGAACAGCAATAGTGAAAGAGGAAAGATGGCAAGATTGTGGGCACAGTCCAAAAGAGATCAGGGCTGGGAGGAAAACAGGGAGCCAGATATGTGCTTAATAGAATCCACTCCATCCACAGAGAAATAAATCCCTGATAGCTGAGCCTTACCAGCTGACAATAACAAGCAATTTAGAAATCTAATGTTTTTCTTTTTTTAATTTTTAAAATTTTATTTAGTTTTTGGTTTGGCAGGAATCAAACTGGTTGTTGGTTTCTACTCAGAGAGCTGTGTAGAAATATTTACATTAATCAGCAGACATTATCTGGGAATATATTTTTTTTTTACTTTGATTTCAGGAATTCCTCAGAAACAGTACACTAAAATAATATTAAATTAATATTTTTATTGGAATGTCAGACTTTGGTAAATTACAAAGCACCAGAATTACTACTGGCTACAACAATTCAGTTTGGCTAACTGAGCATGTGTAGTATTGGTTTCCAAGTTAGTATTCACAGTTTATGTTGCCACTCACAGGACCACTTTGAATGAGTGAGTCAGCACAAAGATGGGCCATGTTCTGGAGATGTACTGCATTGGAGAAAGAAGTTCCCTACTGGACTTCTTTTATTGCAGATTTTATAGGTTGTACATAAGGCAAAAAAATAACAATAAAGTACTAAAGTACTTTTTGTGTTAAGCTAAGTTTACCCCAGACAACCATATCCTACTTCTGCCTCTGCCATATGAGTTCCTGTAAGACAGGCGACTTAAGCCAAATTTTACAGTATTTTTTCTAGCAGTAGTGTTCTTCTACACATACAACTAAGAACCTGTGGACGAAAAAGCATCACCGCAGCAGATATTTGTGTGAGAGAGTGCCTTGAACCCCAGTGTTGTAAAATGCTAAGCGTGGTGCAAACTGGTGCTGTGCTGTGATACACCCACGCAAGGAAAACCAGCTCGAGTTGCACAGACAACCTTAATTCTGGTATCACACTCAGCAGTTCTCAGGCTGCTTGACTGGTAACCACCTTTGTCATAGTTTCAAGCTACATTTTTGTACTCAAGACATGAAGCACATCTATGTAACAATTTTAAAAATCCATGAAGCTCATAATAAATTATTCAAAATCATAAGGAAGCAAAAGATAGTAGAACATAAGTCTACTTATGGTCAGGATAGCTCACCATGACCTTTCCTTTCTAAACTTGGCATCTAAGTCCTTAACAAATTTTTGTCTGCCATAGCAATGTAGTTTTCTTACATTACAATAAAGTTATACAGAAGGTTTCTAAAATAAGAATGACCATACTGCATTACAAGTCTGAAGGGTTCCTCCACCCAGCATCCTATGTCTGGCACTGGCAAGCACAACAAATAAAATACTGGTACCTCAGGGAGAGATCTGTAACTACTGACTTGCATCAAAGCACTGAGGAAAGATAAACAGGGTTGGCTTACGATGTGGAAAATTCAATTTATCCAGGAAATTTTCAAAACACCAGACATTTTTAAGGTGGATAAGTAAAAAGTCTCATTGACTGAGGGGACTGAGGGGACACAAGGAATCAGTGCATTTATGTGATTCGGCCTCAAGAGAGGTATATTTATAGCTGTAACTGAGTGCTGTGTAAAGAAAGAATTGAAGTAATGTTTTGTATAAAGATGACTTTTTTTTTTTTTTAACAGAGCATTTTTAGAAACAGTCCAGTAAATCATATTATGGAAATGAGAGAAAAAACATTTCATCCCTAGGATGAAATGATGCCATTAGAAAACTAATGCTGCAACATGTAGGAATGCTGCTGAAGTATCAAACTTATTTTCCTAATCCCAAATTCTCTAGACCAGCTGATTTACAAAAGTCTGTATTGCCTCTGATAAGGCAAGGCAATGGACTACACAAGTCTGTTTAATAATTATGGGTGTGAGACAAGTCTTATTAAGGCTTTTACAGCAGAAAATTTAAAATAATAAAAAGAACAAACAGGAAGCAGTGAAATCTACCACAGTAAAGAACACAAAAATCACACAGACTGATAATATACACATAGGAAATACAACAAAGTCCTGGAAATAAATTTTGAGCAAAGTACTGTTTAAAATGAGAATGGATGGCAAAAAAAATTTAAAAATTAGGTTCATATCACACTTGAAGATAAACTGGACACATAATAGTACCCAGTGCATAAAGGGAACTCAACACTGCTCAAAGAGTTACTAAGATCTATTATCCAAAATAATAGCTTGATACAAAAGCCAGCTGTGGCAAAGAGACTTCTTGATAATCAAAATTCTCTTGTGACTTACTATTGCCAGGTCACATGAGGAAACTAAATTCTCTCCTTAACGTATCCTGCTATCTAGTCCACATTTAAATCCATGAACTGCAAAGGGAGTGTGGAAATTCCAAGTGAACAATCTTATCTTTCTCATGGGTGGCAGAAAAGCATAAGGAAAGTTGCTGTGACACCAGGTACCTGTAAGCTGTTTACTAGAGACCCCTAGCTAACTAACCTGCTTTTAAGAAGAATCAAAATCTAGAAATTTTGAACATATGCAATTGCAAACACTGGGGAAAAGATGGAGGTATTATAAGGTCAGTAAAATATTCTGGCAAAGACAGTGTGATTTAAAAGGATACTGATTTCATCTTCTCTAGCACTTACTGATGGCATGTAGCTCCCCAATGAAGTGTGTGTTTAGCTGTATAAACAACATGCACAATATCTTCTTATTTCTTCATGTAAAAGATAACAACCATCCTTGGCACAAAATTAGAGAAATCTTGGACAATAGTACTGCAAATGTGGTATGTGAAGATTTAGAAAGACATCATGACATTGCAATACTTGTCACAGGTTTTAGGGTCTCTACCTCATCATGAGTAAGTGATATGGGTCTTCTTTCTTTTATTCCTTTTTTCAACCCAAAAATGAGGTTCTGAAACACAGATGTGTGGAGACACTTCACCAAACAGACAGCCAGGAGCATTAAAAAAAAATGTATAGGCTCAGATACCACTAAATGAACTCATAAAAGCTTCCTCCAAGCTTTACTAGTTTTGGGTGAAAAATGACCGTATCACACATTTATTGCTAATGGGTATCGATAGAAGTAATTTATGTTCACCATGGCTCAGCAAATACTAGTGCCATGGGTCTGAAAAAAGCAGTATTTTGAGATATCAATTAGGCAAGGAAACTCAGCTGTTGCCTGGGTTGGTATGTTCTGCACTGAGGATACATCTTACAGGGCTGCAAAGGACTGCAAACCACAGACCAGTCCTAAATATCTTTTTCTAGTTTGTATTCAGTTACCTGTGAAGTTTTGTGCTTTCAGATGTAGGTCATAGAGCTTATGAATATAGCGAATATACATCTCTTCCTTGTTCAGTTCAGTCTTGTAAAAATTCTGAAATAAAATTGAATTTTGTAATAAAACACAGCAGTTAATAAATTTATTATAATGGTTACAAATAAAAGACTTCAAACATAATATTCTAGAAATACATGCATAAATTTGATTTCTGAACATATAACTGCTACTTGTTGTTACATGGATAAAATATGGTCTGCAATACCATAATTCTTAGTTCAAAACATTCTTTATCTATTTGCAAGCACTAAAGCAAAGTATGAAAAAGCAACAGGAAGAGGAGCACAAGCCTATAGCACTGTTCACAAGTACTGCCACGTTCACAATGGACATGCAGCTTAAGTCCTCCTGCTAGACATATTCCATATTCAGGATAATCTGCTTTGGTTAATAAAGATTTATAGGCTAGAAAAGTCTAAGCACTGGTTCTCATTAGCAATTAACAACTTCTGTTCTATTATTAAATCGTTATTTTGAACTCTAAGCAGTTTTTCTCCTAATGTACAGTATTTATGTTCTGTGCCACTGTTTTCTAAATTGAGTTATTATCAAGGAAAAAGGTGGGAGGAATACTATGAAAACATAAAAAAGAAAAACTTTATAGAGAAAATATTTTTTAAACTGATTTGAGAAAATTTAGCATTCGTTGTCTCTCTGTTGTGCAAGACTATTAAAAATTTCTTTGAAAATTATTAGGATATGAAATCCACCTTAGCCTGCATGAGTCATTGAAAATCCCATTAAAAAGTAATATGGTGTTTTGGGATTTTAAAATATTTTAATTTCTTTTTTGGTACAAATCTTGGATGCTTTGCTAATAATAGATTAAAAACTCCTTAGGGATGAAAATAATCCAGGTGCTTTACAGAATTCAGATCATGTCAGATATTTTGACAGCAAGCCAGCTGCTTTATGGCTTCATAGTAAATATCATCCCTATTTAGAGCACTATTTTCCTACTGAAGAAATCCTTTGTTCTCTTATGTATAACTGCTATTTACAAGTGACACCAAATTGTTTCACTGACGTCAAAAATGCAGAATTACAAGTCAGCTTATTTTTTTTTATTTTTCCTCTCTGGCTAAAAATACAGCTTTTCAAAAGATTCACCATGAAAATGGACACTTTCCAAGGTTAACAGAAGTCAACAAACTTGTCAGTGGAAACTGGCCTAGAATCAAAATCTTGTAAACAAAAATGGCATCTTTTTCATACTATGGTTTAGCACTCTTGGTTTGCGGTAATAATGATAGCATGAAAACAGGAGGTCTTGAGCAGCATTTCTGTCTCTTCTACTGGGGAGAGAATAGTCAGCCTGCAGTATTCACAAGATATCCCATATTATATGTTAGAAGAACCAACTTGCATCAGTTTTTGGAAGAAAAGAAACAAGAGATATCATGTAGGTTTTGTTGGGTTTGGGAGAGGAGGAAGTGCATGTTTGTTTCTACAAATTCAAGAGACTAATTAAACTTAGAAAGTACTTTGGTGAAGTTTATCCAGTAGGAAGAGACTTAAAACTGTATAATGCAGTTTTGGAAACCTTTCAGGAACCAAGCTACGAAATGGCATGGAAGACTATCTCCCTACTGTATCAATCTCAGCCGGGAAAACATAATCAGTGATTCTAAGTGTAATGTTACTCTGTCAAATTCCACTCAAATTGCAATAAGAAGCAAAGTATGTCCTATTCAAATGTGTATTTGCTCAACTGAAATCAAAAAGGGAAAGAGAAAGTATTATACAAACCAAAAGGCTAACAGTGCAGCCAATCTTTTTGCCATCCACTTCTCCCATTTTCATGCAATCCCTAAAGCAGAAAGTAATGACAGTCAAAAGGAATGATGTTTATTGTTTTACAGTGAAGCACACCTCAGAAAACAGACATATTTCACTTGGCAAGCTGACTGAAAGGATTGCATTTAGCTGAACAGCTGACCCAAGTAGCTAAGAGATTTCATGCCTCCTTTTGTAGTACACTGGATACCTCAATTGTCAAGAAAGTAAATGTTTTCTTTCTGGCTCTGTCATTACTATGTGACCTTTTTTTATCACACAAGGAAAAAAGGTAGCCAGTATAACCATGCTGAAATAAAAGAATAACAGGCAGACATCATCACATAATCACTAAAAAATTTAACATAACTTTAAAACATTCTTGCATATATGAGCTAAACAATTGCCCCAAATACTCTCATAACTAACAGCACACCAATGTTTTGGAAGACTGTGTCCTAGAGGATGTAATCCAGCTGATCCCTAAAGAGAAATAGCAGTGCCATGCTTCTAGAAATTAAAAGTTCAGTCTCTTTGGTGATGAAATACTTTTCTTTTCAAACTATCGGTGACAACAGCAAGTGCAGTACTAGGTCTCACCATGTGTCCCTACAGAGTCAGGGAGAAAAGCTCACAATTAAGCCCTGGACAGTTCTACAGTTGGTGGCAATAAGGAGGATTAAGCTGAAATGTGAAGCCTCTACACAGGCTCACAAGTGACTGGGAAAATTGCTTTTAGTCTCGCACTCCTGAAAGAGAGTACGTGTCTCTCATTTCTCTCTCTTTTGATCACATGGTACAGTCAAATGTGAGGTGTTCATCCAGAGATCCATGTCTTTGTATACACACTTACTGTCCCAGCTGACACTACAACTAAGCATGATTGACACAGTAATAAGAATTTTACATATTGTGTAAAACAACTGTCAGGTGATTAGCACTGAGCTCTGTGTCTTCAGACAGACTTGAGTCACCAACCTACTGCCAAAAGTTACTACATTCCTTGACATCAAACTCAAGCACATCACTGGATTTTTTACCATGGGGAGTCTACTTGGTTGTTTTCATCCTGCCAGTTGCATTTTCCTGTTGACTAAGCAACTGCTGTCAGAGATCCTGAGCACTTCCAGCAGCTGTATCCGTGTATCCATGTGCAGTCACCACTTGAGCAAGATAACTGTACTTGTTTCCTAATATTTCAAAGATGACAATCCTACCTCTAAATTGTGATAACCACTCACCTGTAGTCCAGGAGCCTCTCCATGAGGCGAGTCACAGTGGCAATTAATGAAACACCACTTTCCCTCCATGTTTCCCGCTCAATTTTCTTCAGCAGACTGGAAAAAAAAAAACCAAGCCAGAAAAATGTTACTGTTTATTTTTAACTGTTACTATGACAACCTCTCTGCTTTTACCAGTACCTTAATACCTTAGCAACATCTTTGATAGTTAGATTTTCTTTTACAAACACCCTCCCAAAAAGTGCAATTTACAAACAATGTCTTACCTAGGATAAGGACCAAAAAGTGGAATTCTACTCCAGGAAGCATTGACAAAACAAATGATTTTTATATTAGCTGCACCAGGTTAAAAATATGTCAAATACCTAATTTTCAGAACATATTAATATCCCAAAGACTTAACACAACTCTTCTATAAAATTAATATATTCACTTCATGCTGATATGTCAGAAAAGGAGGAATTTAAAGGTGCTCCTAGAAAACAATATTCATCAGCTCAATATACCTTCTTATTTTTTAAAAAAGATTTTTCTTTTTCGCCTCTCAAATATTTCAGAAAGTATGAAATTTAAGAATAGAGGAGGGGTTTTAATAAACTGATTCCCCCTCTTCACTTAATATTTCTTTCTGAGAACATACTGTCATGCACATGTACAATTCCATTAGCTTAAAGTGTCATAAGATTATTTTATTTTAAACAGTTCTGCTAATGTAAATACATATTATGCATTGAAGTTGAAAGATTTCAAAATGTTAATGTAAGTGGAGCTGTCAGTAAAACTATACAATATAATTTTCTTTATTATTATTATTATCCTTTATATAATTCTGCTACAGGCTTCTGTTTTTCATTGCTTAAGTTTATCAAATATTTATCTCTTAGGATGAATTTCCACATTTTCCCTATAAGAGTGAGCAAGGAAATATTTATCCACAGAGTTGTGTCACTTTTTTACTTTGGTACAGATGCTCAGGTGGATGACATGTCCATGGAGATTTTTCAGCAGTCTCCCTGAAAATGTACTCAGTTATGGTTTATTTAGAAAGCTCTGAAAATTCCCACATCCATATCCTTTGAGCTTTTAGAGCATCTCTGAACCTTCTGTCTGTCAGCTCCACTGACCTTCATCTACCCTGAGCATGCTCAGTCCCTAAAACCTCCTACATCCAAATCTCAAACCTGTAACAGAACTCAGGAACTCCTACATGCCAACTGCACTAGCTATACACTCCAGCTCTACTCCTTACACGCTCGGGGATGTCACAGATGCAATTCTCCAAGCAAATTTGACCTACATGAAGCTGTGCTCTGCTGGAACTGAGGAGCAAATACTGATCTTCATCTTGCACCCTAATATGAATGTTAAACTCACTTCTCTTAAGGAGGCAGTCAGATGTCTTTCCCTCACAATCAGAGGCTGACTATCTTTCATTGCTAGCAGGCAGATGATAAGGCCATCCTTAACCAGCAAATGCTGAAGCACTAAGCCTCTGTTTTCCATACAGAATACCTTAATTAATTTTTGAAGCCCTTAAGTTCCTTCTAATAGAAGTTTTTGTGTCTAGTAAGAAATAAGAGTAGACCCTGTCACATTATTGAACCTTAATTACGTCAGGGACTTTTATTTTCTACTTTGTTTCAACCCTATGTTAAAAAGGAACATTTCAACCTAGATTCAACAAAATAATTACTGATAGCTCCTCTAGAAAAACAATAGAAGTATAACTTCTCTTTCAAAACAGATCATTCTTATCTGTATTTGACTTACACATTTTCTTTAAAATTGCATTGGCATGTTCATTATAAACACACAATTTCTAATCATGAGTTGAGTTGATACACTCAAAACACTTATACAAACTGACATCAATGTGGTTGGTTGAAAAAAGTTCAGCCTTGCCTTCTGATGCATGCCTCCCTCTCCCCCGCCCCCACATTTCCAGCACAATGCACAGAACAAACACTCAGAATGAAAAAGCTACTCAAATATATTCTGGCTAAATCTAGGTAGAATTGAATCCCTGTTCTTACAGATCCCAAAGCATAGCCAACATGCTTGACTATTTGTACAAAGTACTAAGGGGGTTAAACAACAAAGGGAAACTATAAAAAAGTTTCTGTCTATCCATGCTAATATAGCCTAACACCTGAGCTCACCTGAACAATTATGGTTTGCTTTGTTTTATTTGGTGGGGGGAAAAGGGGGTGTATTTAATTACTTTTAATCTTGGGCACCTGAGGAGTAAGAGAATATTGATCGAGAGGACCAGAGTTATTCAGAGAGAAACAGCAGGCTTAGAACAATGTTCAGGTTAGCTCAATCATGTAGTAAATGGATTTTGTATGTCTAAACCACAGCATTATTCAGACTTTTAGCTCACAGGTAGCTAATCCTACAGGTGCTCTAAAACATCTGGATGCCTCTTTTGGAGTTCAAAAACCTCACTATAGCCAGAGGTTCCCTGAACGAGTCATAAAGGCTCTCAAAAGACTCACTCCAGACAGACTCTAATGGACTGGGCAGTGCTGAATTCAGTCATGCATTTGGAGAAGAAATTAAGATGACTGAAGACAGCAGAGGAAAGGTAGTAGCCATCACATTTTATATAATAGATTCACGGTTGAAGAAATCACCCAGAAACTGGCAGAACTCAGTTATAAATGCCTGCTCAGCTGAGTGTCAGCTACAATCTCTTTAAAGAGAAGCCTCATTGCCAGGCCCCCAGCAGAACTCATTAGTCCAGGTTTGTGCTTCAATGTGGCCACCTAACTTCCAAATCTGAAATGCCTTGTCTTGGGCCAAACTGAAATACAGCTACAGAAGTAATTAACTGGCAGCATCCATCTGATTCAGAAGAAAGACCTACTTGAGTATATACCTTGGCTTCTGAGGATTTTATTTTAACCACCAACTGTTCAATAAAGAAAAATAATTCTTTCCCCTGTGCTAATTAATTCAGGAATTCAGTTGCAGTATTACAGTGTAAATGTAGACCAGAACAGCTTTCATTCCGTACAATGGATAGCAATTGCAATGTCTAGTTTCTCATGATAACAAAATGTTCACTACTTCATGCTTTGCAGCTCCTTCAAATGACATCAGGAGCTAATCAGTGAATGGTGACATTCAAGTCCCTAGAAAGACATTGATTCAAAACAAACAGCAGTCACTTTCCCCCTACTTTCTCTGTCTTTTTATTTGATATAGATAATTCCATTGTAGGCAACACATTCTAAGCACATAATATCTTAGCTATCTCCAGAGATGCTGATAACTTATCCTTGAAAATAGATATTCAAAGGAAAGATGAAGTGATTGTCTCTGGGGAAAAAAAAATCAACAAAATGTTGAAGTGGGAGTTAAGAGATTTAAATTCATTTTCCAATTCAGACAAAATAAACAGCATGACAAAACGTGAAAGTCTCCCACCCACTTCAGTTCCCAGGCTGTATTCAAAGTAGGTGTGTGCATCCCCTTGGTTCCCAGTGATACCTATTAAGAGTAACCACACCTAATCTTCAGAAAGATCAGATAATATTGGAGCATTTTCTTTCATTACAGACTAAGAAACCACTGCTTGCTGCAAAACTGTATTACTATTTCAGTTTTTGGGTACCTGCTACATCTCTGCCACTTCAGCCTAAACAACTCTGTTTTCTTGCACTGTATAAAGGTATCCTAATATTGCTTAGTTTAAATTACCCATGGAAGAAATAAAGAAACCCCAAAATCTCAGGCTAACCAACCCTGTCTCTTGCAGTCAACTCCCCAAACTGTCCATCTGATTTTCATCATTTTTCTTCACATACCCTACAACAATATGTCATCCTCCATTCCAGATTAGTATCTTCTACAGGCTCTCCTCCTGAGAGGTGGTAATGCATACACATAATCAAAGTAAAAAAAACTAATCATAAATACTACCTTTTTTATTAGCTGGGAGTGAACTTGAACACTTACTCCGAAATTTCCCAGAGTTTAGATTTAACTTCTGTTATACCATGACAGAAACCACAAGTATACTGATGCTGTGAGACATTTTGCAATTTAAATTGCCATGACTATGTTTTCGGCAATTAGATTGATAAAGGCTCTCAGCATTTTTCACTGTATCATGTTTTACATTCCCCAGTTGAAATCTAACTCAAAACCATAAAAAAATTTGGAACTGTATTTGATACCTGTATGTTTCTTATAGAACTTTAAGTTATTTCAGTGATAGACACACTGATGTATTTTACATAGGCTTCATTTTATAATTGGAGCTTTTCCTTAAATGACTTAATTTTATGGTTAGAATTTGTATTACTAAAATATTGAAAACATCTTACCTTTTATTATCTTTACTCAGATTATGAAAATGTCATGAATATTTACAGGAAAGTTCTGCTTTAGCATACTGTACTGCTGTTCACTATTATTCATTCAATTCCATACTATTCTGCCTATTTTTTACCTTTGCTTCTCTACACAATAAATATTTAAAAACTCTATTTTTTTAAACTCAATACAATTACAGATTAATAAGTGTTTGCTGTTTTCAGACTCCAAGACCTGACTATTGTTTTTTAACCAAAGACAAGATAGCTAAAAATAATACTTAAAGAAGAAAGAATGATTAAGAAACTATATTAAGAAGAAAAAATAATGCATTCAGTAGAACTGAAGAAAACACAGCAGCTTGGAATCCTGAAGAAGAACAATACATCTCCTACTAAAATAAACACATCAGAAATAAGAGAAATCTTTTACTTTGGTGAAATTGAGCTCTGAGGAACAACAGAAACAGAGTCCAGTGAGTTATTTTGCACTTGTACTCTGTGACAATCATTTCTTTCAATCACTGGAAAAATTTATGCACAACTTTAGGGACTTCAGCATTATCATTAGCTTTTCCTATTAGATTTAAGTGACGTGCCATTTATTAAAAAGCACTAAAAGCTTAGCCAGTAATTTACAAAAAAAATTTGAAACAAATAATCTTATCTGAATAAACACAATTGTTTATATCAAACAGGAAATCAGCAAGTGACATTACTCAGAGGAGTACAAGTTCGTAGCAATAGAAAATCACTTATTAAATGCTTTGTTGAATTGTCATGCCTTCTTTTCAAAATGCTCCATCTGAGCTCTACCTGCACCGTATGTAATTATGAAGCATTTCTTGCTTTTCTGATTTTAAAATTAGTAGGTAGAGAAAGAGAATGTTCTGTGATATAACAGATTTATCCTTTCCCAATTATAGCTGTATGCAAGAAGTACTGCCAGACTTTACAGATGCTATACAACACCATGAAACATTTTATTCTTCAGATTTTAAGGAAACAAAAAAAATAAAAAGAAAAAATTAGCATCACAACTGGTTTAAACATTACTTCTCTACAAAGACATTAGCATCTGATACAACCAATTGAACTCAAGGAATTATAAGATAAACATATTACTCACATACTGTTGAAGAGCTCTCGGTATGTTTCATCACCTTTACCTTCTGACATTAGGCTGTCCAATTTGTCAATCAGCTTTGCTTCCACCTGCAACATATAAGTGTGGTGTAAACAGATTCTTTTTCCTTTAATGAGATCAGAGAAAACGGAGGGGAAGATCTGGTTTTATGTAAGAGACTTTGATAAATGCATATTTTAGAATTATTGGTCAATCATGTGATAAGTCACCTCATCTTTTTGAGGCTGTTATAATTCCCAAGGTTTGTAGGGCTTTCTTTTTTTTTTTTTTTTGGTGGTTTTTTTTTTTTTTTGGAGGGAGGGAGGAAGCTAATTTAAATTGAGCAACGTGACTTTAAAACTACAGGCTGAGTAGCATTTGCTGCTGCTAAGGCAGCTATCTATTTATGGAGTCAGAGGAAAAGCACAGAGCCCAGATAAATTGCCTGAATTCTCATTGCAAGGCTGTAAGCATAAGCTATTTTCTTAGACTGAAATAAAAATACAATCTTCTCCTACCTGCACCCCATTCTTTATAATTTAATATACATAAATGTCTGCACTGTTCAGAATACTTGGGAGCTCAGACTCTCCCAACACTCTTACCTGCCAGTGTATTTCATTAGGAAGCAAATTTCCGGGACTTACATATTAGCTATCAAAAAAACTTGGTGGTTAAGAAAATCTGATGGCTAATGATTCCTCCAATGCATGTTTTTAAGTGCATTGATTATAAAAAAATATAGAGGTGATGCTACACTGTGTATTTATATTTCAAACTCCCTTTTTATCAGTAATATATTAACAATCATAAATCTCAGGGAGAAACCAAGCTGTTGTAATTATTTTATTACAGAATAAATCTATTACAATTTACACTTAAAACCAAGCTGAAAAGACAGAGTAGCAGAACAAGTGGATTTTCTTCCTTCTCACTCCTTGTTAACATTTCTGTAGTAATTTTTAACAATAAGCTTATATACTGATAGTGAAAAGCTGCCTACTTACATCAACTGCATTACTCTTGTTTTTAATAGTTTGGTTTGTGTTTTAGATGCAGCTCCCACCCTAAGCATTATGATTGCCTGGGAGTAATTAAAATACTTCTACTTTCCTTCATTTTGAAGCAGCAGGAAGGAGGGCACTGAGAATGGTTTGAGGCAGTCTGAAAGAACTGAGTGGGAGCTGAGGGAGCAGATGGCATTCTTGGTCGTTCCTTCCTAGCCCATTAAGAATGTGTTTGAGCAACAAGAATACTTGGATCTTTACTAAAGAACATCTGGTCTTTTTCCATAGAAACCAGAATGGAAGCTGGTTGAATCCTATCTAACCAGCAGTCTGCACCACTGTAAAGCAGAGGTGAAAATCCACCCCAACAACCTTGTGGAAAACAACTTAAGTTTTGTTCTTCACTTCAGCAGGCCATGGATTTTATTCCTCATCTCACATAACTAACATGATAGTATTAATTGGAGAATCTTACTAGCCCTGCAAAGAGAAAAAAAGGGAAAGCCCTTGTAATCCCTCTTCAACGGGCAGAGTTGTGGGTATCTTCTCCACCGTGAACCACCAACAGAACTCCAGGTTCAAGTCCACTAGGACTCTATGGAGTGCTTTATATTCAGTCTTGTTTTATAAACAGCTTCACACAAAGTACCTGTTTAAAGTTGCCACTTCGTCTTTGCTCCCAATCCATCATGTCATGGAAAATAGGAATCATTACATTCCTCAGGTCTGGCTGAGGGATCAAGGTCACTTCCAGGAAAGGGCCAATCAATGCTGGAATAAAGTGAAGCTTGTGTTCCCCTAAAATGAAAATGAACATAAACTCAAATGTGAATTGGGTGTCCTGTGAGTTATCAAGCAATCCAAATGCTGTCTGAAGAATGAAAAAAGAGCATTTTAAATGCCTATTGTTTTTTGGTTTGTTTTTTTTTTAATCCCAAAAAATGAAAGCTATAGACAAATGAAGAATATAAGGCCAACATAATTTATCAGATTTTATTATGCACTACTGAGTTCAGAAGTGACAGTGGGTTAGCTGTATCTGAAGTTAATCCTCCAGCAAGATAACAAAGACAGACAAAGCACTCTCTCTGCATTTCATTTATATTTCACAGGAATAATTTGGTTTCTAAGCTCTACATCCTGGTCTTTACAAAATGGCTAACTGTCTAATATTCTGTGCTCATCCAAAAGAGGTAAGTACTTTGATTTTTACCTATCTTTAGTTTTGCAAGCATAGAAATGGAAATATGTGTTTGAATTGCAGGAAAATGAAAATGTGACACAGCTGTTCTCAAAACAACTTGCTTTAAAATCAGTTCTAAAACACCTATTATCTCACCACATTCCACTTAAAAAAAAAATTAAGTCCTTGTCAGGAAAGCTAGAAATGGCAGAAATGACATACAATAAACACTGACCATTCAGTTTCAGTTTTCCACAAGTAAGACTTCTGATAACCTCAAAATGAAGGGATTATTAATCAGGATGCATTGATTTTCCAAGCTAGGAATTTATTTACGTCCAGCCTACCTCTGGATATTCCAGGGGCATGCACCCCTGCTTGCTGCTGTGTTCAGTGTTTGAGTTTGTACAAAGGAAAACAAGAACTCCCTTTTCTGGAAACATCCTAGAATGCTTATCCCTATGAAAGCAAAGTGACTGCACAAGGATCAAGGCTTAGGAGACAATGACTCTTACCGCTGCAAGAACTGTAAAATGCTGACCAGCATAACACCAATTGAAATAAATATCCTAGCACTTGGACATATTACCAGATAAGCTCCATATTGTGTCCTAAAAACTCACCCTTACTGAAAGGCATAATTTGCCTGCATCCTAAGGTTCTGTTGAGCAGAGAACAACATGAGTGGGGAGGTGATGCACACTAAGGTGTAAATGCAGGAATGAGATGAGATCTGGGAGCATATCCTTGATATACCAGTTCTGAAATACCCATCATGTATCCATGTAATGTCTTAGTGAGTCAGCAATACTAAATATTGCAAATAAGTAAAATATGCTACTTTTCAGATGTTAACAAGATACTAATAAGAAAATATTTCTTATTTTGAACATGTCTTTTAGTACAAGTTGAGTTGAAAGACCAGTTTTTTGCAATTACATATCTTGTTGGGGAAAAGATTGATAGAACTGAAATTACAGTATCTCAGAAATCACTGATGATGGTTGCTGTATCTGTAATAAGCCCTCTGATGAAGTGAATATTGAATAACTAAAATATAAAGATGACAAACATAGTGTCCAAATCTTCTACTCACTTCTTATTTTTTTCCCAAACAACGTTCAACTGCATTTCTCTGACACTCATAATTTCAAACAGTTTGCACAATTATTGCTCAAAAATATAAATGCGTTCCAAAGTTTATATTCAAGCATGTACTTTTTCTATGTTGTCCAAAGTCTCATTTATACATTAGTCACTGACTTGTTTATGTCTTTATATTTTAGTGCAACTAAGACTTCAGAGAAGACTTGATGCAAATCCAGGATCTCAGGAGACCTCCAGAATTAAGACATGTCTTGTCCTTAAACAATTTGACAACAGGAATAAAAATAAGAACCTAAGTATATTTCAATGCATAAAAATTCTGCCCAAAAGAAGTAGTACTTTCTTTATTTTCTCTGATGGCATTTTCTCGGTTGTCAGTGAAGAAAAGAGGATGAGGCAGCTACAGTATCAAGACACAGAAAGCTGAGCTTAGCGATAAAGAAGAAAATTATAGATGACAAACTTTTTCCTAAACTTGAATCAAGACTTCATATCTTGAACATAATTATCAACAACTCATCTATCACTGGAAGTATATGTAATAGGCAAAGAACTAAAAATTTGCTTTCATTTTATGAGTTATTGATGATGTGTTTAATCACTTACCTAAATTTTGCCACATGCTGAAGATTTCACATCCCATTGTCACCCGCATGTCACCATATCTGCAGTGTATTAAAAAATAAGGCAAGAAAGCGAAAGATAATTTAAGAAATTCAAGTTCATATGCCATTCTGTGACATTATTAAATGAAATGCCTCATTTGTAGTCTAAAAAAAAAAAACTTTGAAAGTGATGGTTTCTCCCAAGTGTTTTGCTCTTTTGATTGTACCCAGCTAAAACTGGATTCCTAAACCCAGTGTTTTTTTTTAAAATATTGTCAAAATTCTACACATCAGTAACACAGCTGTGAAGCAAAACTTATTTTTTGCCATAACATGCTCCAGTTCACTCTCTGAGAGCAAATAGTTTTGCTCTAGCTTAAAGAAATACAATTAATTCATACAGACAATACTGCAGTGCCTGGCAGAAACTCCTGAACAAGTCTGAGTTGACTTAAGCATTCACTAGCAATGAATGGTTCTTTTGCTCCCAGTGTGTGAACCAGTTTAGGCACTCATATGAAGTTATTTACATACACTTATATGAAGTTATTGGCACTGAATACCTGTACAAAGGGCCAGAACCAATTCTTGTTCTAGTCAGTGTACATACTGTTCTGTTTTTCTTTTGGTGGGTACTTTTGCAACCTCCAATGGCTTGCATTTTGAGAAATTTTAAATCTATTACAGTTTTCTACAAGCTGATAGCAATACTTACTTTTCTAAAACCTTTTTCTTCTTGGAAGGTGTGAACATCTCCAGTTGCAGACATAACTGGTTTATAAAAATGACAGCAAGAAAAAAGTAGGAATCCCATATCTACAATAAGCATATGGCATGTGGTTATTTCATTTTCTCAGTACAATTTATGATTGCTCAAGATGCAAAATTTCAAATCGCAGCCCTTGTTTCAGTCTCAACTGATGAATTACTCAACCTGCTTTAGATTAAATTTCTGTGACTCAAAATATACTTTTCACCAACCCCAAGATGTTTGGCAGAAATACATCTATCTACATATCCTACATCTCAAAATGCAAAAGTTTCAAAGTTACAGATTGGGTTTTTTCATCCCTCCAAATCAAAAAGCCTTACTTTTGGAAAGTTTCTTTTGGATATATTGAAACAGAAAACTACAGAATTTATGCCTTTAAGTCCAAAACCCAAAAAATTCTGACACCTCAAAAGCTATCACACAACAGGACTGACATTCTCTGTCCATCACTCTATATATTGTTTGCAAGTCTCACTTGCTGCAGCCTTCACTGGACAAAACTAAAGCCAGGTTTTGTTAAGATATTGCAAATATACGGATGCTTTGTGCTCATGCTTTATGAATCAGATATTGAATATGCTACTTAGAAGACATGGAGACAAAATTAAAGTGAAATACTAATTATTATAACCCAATTATAGATGCTCCATGACTGGAAGTCTAGAGGGAGCCCTATTTCAGACCCTGCAGTTCAGCAGGACAGTGATAACATTGCTAATGAAGTCTAAGGGACAAAAAGGCCTTGTCTATAGAAAATTTTTATCAGTTTTAGCCTCTGAACTTGCATAAATTCATAAAGAAGAGATTTCCTCATGTTCAGTTAAGTAGATAAATTTGCATTCATGCCAATTTATCTAAGCCTGGATTTTCAGAGAAGCATCCACAACCCTGCTGGAAGTCAACAGGAACTCAGGGTCTTCTCTAGGAAGGACATTCTGCACTTTTCATGATGCAGTAGTTGGACTAACATCTCTTGGTTGGGCAGAATATTCATTCAGGTTTGTTTCCATGGAAATGTGTCTTTTCAGACACATTCCTAGATCTTCTCCTCTGAATCCTAAAAGCATAATCTGTATTCACAATTTATTATAAATGCAGTATCTCACTATATGAGGTATGTACTAACATATTTAACTACATTCACCATGAAGTGTCATAATTTTATAATTTAAACTATGCAGCATGTTAATTGGTCTGAGAGAAATTACAAAAATATAAATCTGCATTTTATATAAATCTGCATTGATTAAAAAAATGAAATACTTTTTCTTTCTGCAATAACTGAAAAACCAAGCTAAATAATTTCATTAGTTTTTATGATCCAAGAAACTGCTACGCAAAAATCCCAAATAAGCAGTCTAACAAAGAGGCTCAAATAATAAAATGAAAAATAAGATGAAATTAAAAATCCTCACAGCACTCATTTTTAGGATAGCCCTGGTATTTAAGAAAAAAAATGCCTCTGAGCACTTGAAATTGCTGATTTTGTACATATTCTAGCTATTTAGATGCTGGAGCTAAGTTTAATAACCACCAAGCCACAGAATGATGTAGGAGCTACTGCATCTATTTTTTACCCTACCTTGTAATCAAAGTTTTCATTTAAGAAGTTTTTACGAAGGGCATCAGAAAGGTACAAGACTGTAGTAATGATCACACTGGGAAGAAAAGAATGAAAAAGACAGGAGTTTTCATTGAGTGGAAATTCATATTTAATACTCAAAGCAGGACAATTTTCCAGTGAAGAAATAGACGTAATGTGTCTGGTGGCATTAAATAATACATTTTCAACACACCATATAAATACCTAAGATCTATTGACAGAAAACATGCCCATTAAGATAACAAAGAGTGCTGAAAGAACAAGTACTGAAAATAGACATTCTATATAGAATATAATTGATCAAGACCAATCATAAACTTTGTTCTGAAAATAATTATGATTTCAGATTTATTACACATCTTATCTTAATCGTATTAATATACACAGTTGTATAATTGTTTTCAGATTTCTTGGTATTGAAAATATGTGCATATAGATGATAAATATAAAATATCTAGTAAATGCCAATATTCAACCTTGACATCCCTATGGATAAAAAATCTTTGTAATGACAACAGATAAATGCGAAACTGCATGAGCTCTGAGAGAAGGATCTGCTTCAAAAGATCTCTATGCTGTGTGTTGTAAAAAGTCATACATTACACTGCATTTACACTTGCATGAATTATAATAATTTATCTTAAATAAATATATACGACCAAGATCCTCTCACAGTTGTTGTCACAAGAGGTCAATGATGGCTTTGTTTATTGTAGCAACCAACTTTGGTAACATACAGAAATAGAACATCTTTTGAGATAATTTAAATACACCTAATTTCAGTGGTTCAAACCTGAAACTAACCTCTTCAGCACTCTTGTCTGCCAACATATTTAGTCAAACTAGAAATTCCTGTAAAGCATTAACTTATTTTTGAAAATAGTCAGAAGTGAATACTTATGGAGAGAAAAAAAGATAAACACAGAATGATCTTTCTGCTGTTATGTATTTTACAACAATCAACTGTTTAAAGATCTTCTCAGAAAAAAGGTTGTATCTACACATTTCATTTAATTACCATCTCTCTATTATTAATACATTTAGTTCTTTGAACATAGTTCTTGACCAGCATGTTGCTACAACACTAAAATATGTTTCCCTTTCTATATTTTTGACTTCATTTTTTTTACTATTTTTTTGCAACGTATTCAAGACAAAAAGATTGTTAAGAATAATAACAGCAATATATATATTTCAAGGTTACAATAGTTTTCATTTTTACAACACTGGAGAATTAAATGTTAGCCAACCCACCTAGGATATAAACTATATTTTTCTTCCAGCACTTTGGACAGTTTTCACAATTATAAATAAAAATTGGCTATCTACAATTTAACATATTAGTAGTTCAAATATTTGCTTCCATCCTTCTACTTTTAAAATTACTACCCCTGCCAAACTCTACCTTCTTGTTTGATGTGCCTGAACACCCATAACAGCCAGTTCTGAGACTGTTTTTAGAACAGTGCTTGAGTCTCAAGTTTCATTTATTCCTATTCCATTGCTCAAGTGTATTTTCATACATATTATATTCTCAAGGATTACACTGTAACTTCTCTGTCCAAGTAGTGTTCCATCCACTCATCAGTAAGTTAACCCCACTTTTTCACCAATGGAGAGTTACAGCCTGTGTACAGCACTTGCTGTTGCAGCATGGAAGACAAAGTGAAACGTTAATAAAATGCAGTATAAGGAAAGGTAATAATCAAGGCATGGATAAGAAAAGAGCCCTGTCATTCTTCTTGTTGTGCATGATTTAATTCAAGGTTCATATGCTTCACAGAATGGAAATAGTTTGTATATTTTAGGAAAACATTCTGGTAGAAAAAGTCAGTTTATCAGAATTTATGAAACTTCCATCTAAGTTTAAAGTAATAAATCCCTGAAAACTGCACTCAAGAGAAAATTCCACAAGATCCATAACCATACTGCCAAGTTTACATGACATAGTTCTATTTATGTCTGAGACAATTCCTTTCTTGCTACATTTCTTCCATGGCAGGTGAAACTGAAAAGAAAGATCTGCTTCAATTCTTATGAAGTGAATAAAGTAGACAAATGCAACTTTTCAAATATTTTTTTAAGAATTTTCCTGAGATAACAGAATAATTGCAATGCAAGTATTTCTTCCTGCAGGGAACTTAGGTTTCATTTATTTGATAAGCCAAAGAAATGATATGGATTAGTTGATAAAATGTGGGTCTCTAACATGAGAGGGTATGTTGTAGATTAAAAAAAACTCTCAAAACACCAGATGCAACTCACAAGGTTGAAGACATTGTTTTTGACCCACCATCTGTTATTCTGAATCTACAACAATCTAAAATCAGGTAGAACAGAAAACAAGTTAAGGGTGAGGATGCTCATATACAAAAAAAAAAAAAGCAAAAATGCACAAGGCAGAGGCAGCAGCCAGAGGACAGCTGCCTGATTCAGTACAGTACTCACATTCCAAGTTGATTCCCAGCCAGTGATAGCCAAACAACAACAACATTCATTTGAAATCCATCTGAGTATCAAACTATAAACTACTGAGTTTGTGACAGGACTTGCTTTTCTTCCTCTTACCACCTGCCACATATTTGTTCAGAATGCCTGTTTTACAGGAGAAAACCCTCTACTTTTAGCCACTAAGTTATTCTGGACTCATACACAGGATGCTAACCCAGTGTCTGGTAAGGCCATTGTTGATGGAATGGCTTTTCCATCAAATTTTCAGAGCAAATCTTTCTGCAATAAGCTGTTTGAAAAATCCAGAAGTTCAACAACTGTTTACTGCCTGGGCTATGCTCTGGCAACTTGGCTTTTGCCTGGACAGCCAGTGACAGAAAATGAAAGCTTTCCTTTTCCATGCTGATATAGGACAAATGTATAACATCACCTTCTCATTCCATTCTTTGCTATTTCAGAGTGAAATAATCCCAAGGACAGAGGTATTCAAACAGAAAAAAAAATTCTTTCTAATTTCATAAAGAATTGAAATAAACCTTGAATCATGCTTATGTGTACGTATCTATTGTTATACGTTTATGAGCTTATTTATATATGCATGCCTATGTATAAATTTTTTTTGTGAAGGACTGAATGCCAGGCTTAGTTGCTAGCAACATTTTGCATTACATAAAAGCAAAAATTTGTTAGCAACACTATGTATTACATAAAAGCAAGAATTTTTGTTCATTGTAGGAGTCTCAGACACCCACACCATGGGAGCTAACGGGATTCTTTAGAGCAGCCATTATGATGACACTAATGCTGATTTGATACCTTCACTTGCTGTGTATTCCATTAAAGTTACTTTTATAATAATAATAGGAATAATAATAATAATTCAGCCATTACTGAATTTTATAACCAAAAGGATTCACTGCTTAAAGTCCTTATGCCCAGCTGTCAGTGGATACATTTGAAATTTCAGTGTAAGCAACATATTATATAAACCTTACTTTACAGATCAATTATTTTACCATAAATAATACTATTTGTACATCTATTTGTTTGTTTATATCATTCAAATTGACGGTTGGATGACCTAGCATCTCTACCATTAAGCAGAATGCTGAAAGGCTACACATAGTTAATTACACAGAGATCTTGAAAATTAAAGCTTCTTGTATACCAAGACCAGCAGAAAATTAGTTCTTTGTTCAATGACACATAGGCATTATGAATATCAAAGATTTGCTCAGCAACTAGTTGAAGCTCCTTTGCTTTCCAAGTCCCTCCTCAACTGTTAATAACATGACATACCTGAGTCTGTTAACTGTTTTCAAAAGATGCCAGGCAAATAAAGTATTAGACAAGTCATTCTTCCCCTAACCTTAAGGTAACTGAAGCCAGTGACCATTATACAGTGATTTCCAGTTGAAACTGTGAAGGTCTTCTCCAGAAGCTTCAATTTTAGTCAGGCATATTTTGCTATAAAATTTAGTACTTCTCTCTGGCACTAGGCAGCTGATTCAGACATCATCTTATATTATGTGGTGCTCCTCTGCAGTTACAAATAGAAGCTAGATACTATCTAGTTGATGTAGAAAGAAAGTCTACTTCTAGAATGAAAGAAATTAAAATAATATTTTCCATAGTAAACATAAAGCCATATTTGTCACTCAGTAGTAAAATCCATGTTAGAAATATTAAATAACCATAAGTAATTATTTTGCTTTCCTGCCTTCCTGAGCTGATTAGCTCAGATATTACAGAGTTATGAAGGTTTAAACAGAGTTATTTCTGTCTTTCTGCTCAACTGTTAGAAGCTAAGGATGTTTTTGCATGTTCTCTTTCCATTACAAAGTACAATTCAAAAAATCCATTTCTCTGCTTTAGTGCTAAATTTGCCTTTTTAAATATTACCTTATTTCTCAAATTTTAGAAATCAATTAATACTTTCACACATTAATACTTTCACACGTTGGGCATCAGAACACTCAGAACTATAGATCATACATGTGTCATCATGAAACATCTTAGTTTCTGGACAGTTACAGATTTGACTTCTTGAGCTCATAGTGTCTTCTGGTTTTGGTGGGTTTTTTAAATTTCACAGACAGCATCCAAGTATCAGATGCTACATAATTACTGAAAACATTGCAACTAGAAAGAAGAAAAACCCCTAGGAGCCAGGGGGCAGTGATATTTTTATTTTGTATATTTTTATAAAATATACAAAATACAATATACAAAATATTGTATATTGTAAGAATTATGGCATTTTAAGACTTAGAAATATTTCAGGCAATTCTAGTTTGCATACATAAATAAGAGGGGAAAAAAAAGTATTTTCTTCCCCAGGAAAAGCTTATTCCTTGAATATATCCTTGCTAAAACTTATTTCTTCCCTAGGCTCAGACAGGCTAAATCTCTCTTCCTTTAAATATCAGACAGTTTGAATTCTTATATCAGTTTAGGGACAGGGAGAAAACCAGTGCTGCTGTTGGTGTGATGGCAGTGATGGGTGGTGTGACAACACACACACTGCCTTCAGGTGAGCTACAGTCTCACAAGTGAAAGGCCAGACAGATCAGAAGGCAGCCATGGGATACAGGAAACACAGCACCAGGTTTATTCCTGGGAAGCAGAAGTTTGAAATACCCAGACTGTTACTGGACCACTTAATTCTGCTCTTAAAAAGATGGGCTACACCTTCTAGCTTTTTCTTTTAGACATGAATGGAGCAGAGAGTTCAAGAAGTTCTGCCTTCAGTTCTAAGAGTCTCAGATCCCTGGAAGTGCTCTGGCTGATGAAGTGAAGCTCAGGAAGAACAGCTCACTCCTCTCTGTGGGGCAGGCAGTGCCTTAATTTTGCATCCTGCCTCTAGGCTTTTTTTTTTTTTTTTTTTGCACTTAAAGATTTTGGGCTGGAACAATTCTAGCAAAGCTACTACTCTGTGCTTTTGAACACCTTGAGGAAGCAGTCACTGCCCCTGCAGTGAGGTACATGAGGTAAGGGAAGAAGTTTCTATTCAGAAACAGCCTGGAAAAACTACTTATCTGAAGCTGATGAGAGGGCAGAAGCAGAGTTTCCTTTCTGCTGCCTTAAAAAGGAACAGAATAGGAACATAGGAATAATGAGGCTTCAGCCTTCAGCACACATTTAAATACACCATTTCACAGCAAACTAGCACTTCGTCCACACAGGAACAAATTCTTAGCCAAGCAGTTATTGAAAGCTGAATTGGTAAAGATGTGCTTATAGCCCACTTGCTATAGTGGGCAAAAGTGCTTATGCAATTGTGTTATCAGGATCAATTAGCTGGTCTGATGAGCTCCTCGTGGCCAATCCCCACCAGCAATTATTGTCAGCTTCTGCCTATCTTCTTTGCCTGACAAAACTGGGCATAGACTCACCTCCTACATGGTCAGAAACAACATGATATGGATTAATAAAGGGAGATGTGTGATGGTTACTGAAATACTGGAGAAGAAAAGCGCTCTTTTTGCAGAACTTGGTATCATCTGAATATCACCAGCAATGTAACACGTCATGGTTACAGTGCCAAGGTCATTCCTAAACCTTAGTTCTGTACATGTCAGCTGTTGCAAAACCATCTGCCAAGCCAGCTTTTACTGGAATATATAAACATTTCTTAGATTATTTACTTTGTCTAAAATTTCCTATTTTTTTTCCTTCTTTCTTGTGTTTCACTGTTTATATCTTAAGCATAATTACCAGATGCAGGCTGGTATCAGTCATACCTTATTTAATATCGTACACAGAAACAAACAATCATATCTGTTCTTTAATTAGTAACTTTTTTTTCTGGAATTCAAACTTGAAAATATTAGCAGCACTGAGGTAATAAAAATGAACAAAAAATTGTTTCAAGTAATTACAAAGTTTGAACAAGTACTATTATGCTTGCATATCCATAGACACACATAACAAATACAGATCATAAACCCAAGTGTTGTTAAATTTAATTGTACCAATAACATTGCTACTAGGATTATGTACAGCACCACAAATTTAAATTCTCCTTGAAGCCAGAAGGCACAATGCAGACTAAAACTGAATTTCAATCAGGCATTACAGTATGTGTCATGAAAGTTTAAGTCAATCCTTCATTCTGGATTCCTAGGTCTGCCCAACACAATGCCCCTCCTCTGCTGACACTGATGTCTGTAAAACTGTGCTGATTGTTCAGCTGGGTTATCTGATCTAAAGCTAAGACTAAAAAAAGGGTAGGTGGTGATAGAGGTGAAATAAAACTTAATATATTGTTTCAGACCCGTTGTAATTACTTCTTAGAAATGCTGAGAACCCGGTTTCTTTAAAAATAAGGCCTGAGCAGAGAAAGAATGGCTGATGGGCACGTTTCATCTGAAAACCTCACTAAGCAGTGCTTAGTGCCTTTCATGACTGTTGCCTTGTGCTGCACCTCACTTTCCGATTAGTGATTTTTGTGACTTTTCTGACAAACACTAAATGAAAAAACATGCAAAAGCATCTTTAACAATATTACAGTTGATAATTTTTTCTTGAGAGCAAACAGATCTTTACCAACTCAGAATTTCAAGAAACAGATTTGAAAAGAAGTTCCTTAGAGACTTGTCATTTGTTACTTGGAAAACAAAGCTGTTGATGCTTTGCAGCTTTATTCTGTAAAAGTGTTTTTGAGTTTCCAGTTATATTTGCTGTCTAAATTTCAGAACAGAAAGAAGTACAGATTATATCATAAATCTGTGATATAAAAGAAGTGCAGAGATTTGAAATCTTAAATTAAGAAAAGTAAAACTGCAGCCAGCATTATTAAAAATACATTGAATTTTTATTGCATACATCATATAACTTTATTTTTATCATGATCTGTGCATACTACCTGTACTTTTTAATAACATTAAAAATGCCTTACTTGTTTGCAACCAAACGCATCACTGTCCAGTCTTTTGGGAACATCTCTGGTCGTATTAGTATCCGAAATACTGTGAAAATCTGTAGCAGGAAATCCTTTGGAAGGAAAAGAAGTAGTCATATGTCTTTGCTGCTTTAAAAAGAGGAGTGAGCTTTAAAATGTTGTAATCAGAGGGAAAAAAATAATTGTAGAAATAGCACAATTGCACTTATTTTCACCATAGATAAACCTCTGAATGCTTTTTCTTATTACTTCCCAAGAATTTTCAAATAGTGATTTAATCCTTTCTTCTTAAAATGATGAAAATAATATAACGTGCCATTTGATTGACAGCAATGCATAAAAGAAATGTCAAAGATGCATTTGGTTTCCACCCATACACTTCAACAAATGCAATGCTGAGAACAATTTGCAAATCAAAAAAGCACTTTACAAACACCAGAGAGTTCAGAATATCTCCTTAATCATGCCAGGATTTCATCACTTTCGAGATTCATTCTAAAAGCAGCAGATAGAGTGTAAGGACAATTTTGTCACTGACTTGACAAAGACCAGTGACTCCAGTAGAGTTGCCCAGGACCCATAGGTGGTAGTGCAGCTGGCTGGCTGTGTGCAGGTCACTTAACTTTCTGCGTCATCTGCTGGATCTGAAAAACCAGTCAACACCTCTGAGCTACTTTGTAGAAATGTAGAAAGCACTGCCTGAAAGCTTTTAGCATTATCATCACCTATGTCATGTAACTCTCTAATAAATAATGAAACTATTCCTCTCAGCACATGTTTTTTTTCAGTTTTTATTTTCACAAATAAAACTAATAACAAGGAACCATCTTGATCATGTACGGTACTGCCAGTATTCTTTCCGTATGAAAATCGAGCAGTTGACAACACGAAGAGCATGCGGCAAGTGATATAAACATATCTAAGAGAATCAGTGCAGTACGTGACCTTGAAATGTTTCATATTCATTCTGCCCACATCATTTGTAGAGTTACACCGAAACACAGATGAGATGAAGATACAAATAATTTTGAACACCAAAATATATTCTCAAGAGCATTTATCAAAGTGTAGATGACAGGCATTGCACAACAGATGTCTTTCATTAGAGAATCACTGTGAAGGGGGACGAATACAGGCACTGGGTAAGGCAGATGAGACCCCCACACCCACCCACCAGAGAAGATTACATAAAAGAGACAACCTGTTTTCTGTGCAAGATGCCAAAAAATATCTGTATTAAAGAGTATAAATGATACTGCAGATAACATACTGTTTGAATGCAGGTGACCAGCTTTACAGATAAACAAGTACCTACCTCTACGAACAATACAGTTATGCCAGGCCATTTCTCTATAGGTTGCACCTGGTATTTAAGTGCCTTTTTATTTTGCAGAGGTTACCTCCCTCCCCTGTGAGTGACCCCACAGCTCTGAGCCATAATCCCAACAACATGGCAATAGTTTGAACATTGCTGCATATCACTTCACATGTTCAATAACATCCCAGATTCTTCCATATTCCCTTTTTATCTTGGTGGTCCAGACACAATTAATGTTTCTGACATTAGTGATCTCAGGAGTGGACTGCAGAACTAAAGAGGCCAAATGGCTGTTATTGGGAAACCATAAAACCATGCGGTGGTATAAAGATTTAAAACCCAAGGGCTGTGCGAGGCGGAAACATAGTACCTTTGAGATAGCTTGTTCAAAAGTCTTAAAAATAACAGTCAGGAAGATCATATGTACTTCATTTCTTTGGGTAACTAGGCTAGAATCAGAATACATCTTTTATTCCAAGCAAACTTTAAAACAAAGCAAATGTAGACACTGACATTAAATTTTGAAACATTAATACCAGGATAATTATTTCTAATTTTCACTGAAAAAAATAGAAAATTGTGTCATCAATGTAGCAATATTAGCTCCGAAACATAGATTTAGTAACAGATTTTAACATTTAAAAAACATTTTTGCCGGCAGTATAAGTGAGCTAACATTTGGTTGACTCAGTACAGATAGAATTAATGTCTCATATGTCTTCTATCTTAAAAGACAAAAAGGAAGTAATTTTGTCTTCTACATACTCTAAATACCATTTCTTAATATTTCTACTTAGTGTAGATAAGGTCTAGTCCTATTTGTAATATAATACAAGATATTATCTTATTAGTAGTACTAAATTAGTAGTACTTATTTAGTAGTATTAAATTAGTACTAAACTAAAATGTTTAGTACTAATTCACACTACTTAAATAACTTCACACCTGAACGATGGGATGCCATCCAGAGAGACCTGAACAAGCTCAAGAAGGAAGCTGGTGGAAATGCCATGAGTTTTAACAGGACCAAATGCAAGGTGCTGCTGCTGGGTCGGGGCAACCCCTGTATCACCCCCGGCTGGGGAAGGAACAGATCCAGAGCAGCCCTGCCAAGAAGGACTTGGGGTGCATGAGAGGCTGCACATGAGCAGGCAAAGTGCCCTCCCAGCCCAGAAAGTCAATTGTATCCTGGGCTGCATCAAGAGCAGCGTGGGCAGCCAGTCAAGGGAGGGGATTCTGCCCCTTCTCCACTCTGGTGAGACCCACCTGGAATGCTGCATCCAGCTCTGAGGCTTCATTGGATCTCTTGGGGTACACCTATAAAGCATTTTCATTTGGGTCACTTTGAAGCTAATTGCATGATGTTCCACTGCTTTGATTCATGCTGTTGGATTATCAGACTACATGGTATCAAGGTTTTGTAGAGCATCCAGAGTGCCAAATGCCAATAAGAAAGAGGATTGTTCCACAGTGAGCTGTTAGTTCCTGGGCAACTCATCCATTCCTTGGCCACTTCCTTTCCCAGATCTTCTTTGCTCCACTGCTTTCTTAATCTACATCAGAAGCCACCTAAATAAGTGGCTTTAGAACTACCCCTCTGCCTCAAAATTCATCCTTTCAGAAGTCCCTTATGTTAGTGGATGTCCCTGCAGAGCAGGGGAAGGATGGTGGCTAGAACTGAGCTTCTCCACTGGAGACACTCCCCATGCCCAGGAGAGTGTCTCTCCTTACAGCCTTTGTCACCTCACACAGCCTGTGTCCCAGGGGCCATTAGAGAACAGTGGAATAAACTCCACTCGGTGTTATGGTTTGGCACCCACCTTACCCTGCTCAGGCACCTAGAGTTGAAAGAGAGGGATGACAGAATTAGTAAGATTTACACCTATCCCTATGAAATATCTTTTCCTTCATCAAATCTCTATTCTGTCACATTATGTAGGGTACATTGCCAATGAATAAAAACTAGGCCTTCTGGTATGTGCTTACTTGTTTTGTCTTCTTTTAATCTATTAATTAAAAACCCCAAGCATATTGATCAAAGCCACCTTGCTGTGGTCAAAGATGCATTGTGCTAAGTTTTTGAATTCACTTTCCCACTGATCTCTTCCTATTCATAACTTCCACTGTTATCTTTTGTCATAAATTATATTTGAGATTTTCCACAGCAGCAAATATCCACCTAGAAAGGTGCCTCTGTTCTATAAATTACTGTAAAATATATTTAGTAGGAGTAGAAAGCATTTTGTGGTAAGCATACCTTTAAAATAATATTGAAAGATAAAAGGAAGCATTTAAAATTACTATCTTGTTAAATTCAGGGTTTCAAAAAGTGAGTGAAGTATAGTGCCTGGTTCTACCACTCAGCCGTGAAACCCCTGTCAGTTCTTTTAGACTTCATTTACATGTTTTCAAACATAAAATGTTTTCCCTATCTTCTGCTTTAGTGAAAAAAACCTCTCTTAAAGTGAAAAAACAGTTACCATGTCAATTACTTAAGATAAATATATTTACAAAATAGAGGGAATATTTCCATAAGCAATCACTTGTTTAAGGCATCACTCAGATGCATGTCATATGTATACATGTCATGTGTACATATCATTCTTCAAAGTCTCCATTTTGCTTCTCTTTGTTTAACAAGCTGGAAACAGCCTTTAGTAAGTTCGGTATAGACTGCTATAAAAGAGAGAGAACTGCAAAACTTTTTGATTGGAGAAGTCATTTTTTAACTGTATCACAAACACTGTGCAAACATACATTCATGCAAGTACTGACATAGTCACCTTAAGAATTAGTCTAGAAGAAAGATGAAATGCCATGTGGTACCAGTGCCTAATCATTTAGTATAGATGGTTATAATAACCAGAGATAGGTAAAGCAAAATGCAGAGCATAAAGCAATTCAAAAGCCTAGGTTACACTCTCTAATAAATAACTTGGAAACGTGCTATCAGATCTGCATCTCATAATGTGGCTTCAGGAAGACCCAACTCACTTTGATACTACTGACTAGGGACAAAATGAGTAGTCAGAAATAGAGCAAGCCGATGTTAGTTATCACTGAAGTTTAAATCCCAACTAGCCACTAGACTAACTGAGGCTACTATTTTAGCTTCTAAAGCATCTCAGGGAAAAAAAAAATCTTATCACTGATATTAACACCTTTTGAATTTTCATTGAACCATACTGATATCATTTCCTATGATATCTTAAAACAAAGAAAATTCCACACTTAGCAATCAAAGCAGAAAAGTAAAAAGGCAAGTAGCAAGATGGTTTAGATAGCCTAGTCATACACAATCACCTCATGATTAACAGCAGTGTCGGTCTCACACTCGAGCTCTCATCTTTCCCTCTTGCTTTGCTCTCAGTGATATTTGATATTTCCAAGTGAGGGGAAAAAAATATATTATTTAGGATTCAGAAGAGAAGGAATGCTACATTGGTGATGATCAGACTACTACCACTGAATCACTGGTTGAGCTGATGCTGATTCGATGAGATCTGAATGGAAATAAACTCTGGACTTGAGTTCTTAAGACCTCTGTTGTGATAGCTGATGGCACCAGCTACAGCTGCTTGCCATATGTCTCTGCGTAATAGTAGGGTATGTGCGTGGGGGGAATTTAAATGTGTTAAATCAAACACCATTCAAGCATTAATTCCAGAGATTTTTCATATTCTAGAAGGAAGAAAAGCCTGAATAAACTCAACACCGTATTTCACAGATATATCAAACAGAAATAAAGCCTTAAATCTCTAGGAATACCTGTTCAGAACTCACACAAAAGGTAAAATATGTCCACTAAAAAATGCCTAGGTCCCACAATATTTACTAAAAATTGCCTAAGGATAGCAACTGTGCTAGATGAAAATAGATGCTGTATGCTTATATAAAAATCATTCACCCTATACAACTCCTAGGTAGTGGTCTTGATTTATGATAACTTCTTAACAGCATTTCCTATCTGTCAAGCTCTATATGACCACCTCACTCAAAGAAAAGGCACTCACAAATGATATGATCTCTTCGGCTCTAAGCAGCTATCAGGAATTTAAGTACATATGAAGTTGCACCATGACTAGACTCCTCTTTCCAGGGCAGCACTTAAGTAAATGAAATGACAATTAAGGAGTAATGCCTAAAATATATTATCACATTAGGACATGATTATTGGCTGAATAATGTGTATAAATGATTACTCAACATTTTTTGTGTGGATCAAATTTGATACTATATAACTTTCCAGGGTCCAGTAGAGTAGAAATCTTAGTGTATACATTTATGCAGGAAATCTTGAACAATATGTTTTTTTTAATCCTGCCCCTCCTCCATAATGGAATTAAAAATTAAAAATTAAATTTAAAATTTAACAGTGGAGTTACTGGGTTTACTCCACAAACCCAATAACTCAATTAATGAAACTGGTAGAAGTTGCCTTAAAAGACCTCCGCAGCTACTCCTTTCTATGACTGAAACGAACAGACAGACAATATAAGTCTGACACATCCACCTGCCAATGGACGTGCTGCACAGCTAAAAAAATGAAGTTAGTTGATTATGCATTTCTCAAGGTGCATGTTTGCTATTGCCATACATTATTTAATGAATGAAAAAAAAAAAAAAAAAAGCAAGTATAATAGGCCAAATATAAAATTCCCAATTGTCTGACAGCAAGAATCAAACAAGAGCAGCGTAACCTTAAAAAGAGGTTTGGCAGATAAGTTCATGGCTTTAAAGTTTTAAAGTAAATTTATAGTTCCCTCCATCCATATTCTCTCTGCTGTCATTGTAGAAGCAGTAACAGCCTTGCCTCATTGTGAGAGTAGACTCAAATTCCCAAGAAAAGCTGTGCAATACTTAGCTAATCTGTAAAACACATTGCATTCAAATACTGAAGTGATTCATCAAAGCACAGGGATATCTTAAAGGGAGATTAATAAAAAAGATATTAAAAAGGCCTAAGTAAGTGGAAACAATTCTGTTACTCACCCTCAGATCTTCCTTTGTGTTGAAGCTATCAAGAAGCTGTTGATAATGTCTATCAGTCATTTGTCGCAAGAGTGACAGTAAACAGGAGACAAATTCCCCCTGTTCAGATAAGCCAAGAGGAAAAATATTATGTTTTCAGCACTTGAGCTTAAACTCATATTATAAGCACTTGAAAATAATTAACAAATGCAAGGGAAATTAATTTACAATTAAGCTTCAACTCCACATTTTGTGAAAATACATTGATTGCACTTCCTTCCCATTTAAGGAAATAATTTTCCCTAAATGGAGTTTATTTGCTTAGAGAAGTCAATTTTAAGTAGTTCCAGAAGGGCTAAACCAGTAAAATTTTTATTTGTGATTTGTTTTCCTTGTATCTGTTTTTAAGCAAATTACTTAAATTGCTAAAATTACAACCTCTTTAGTCAAGTCAGCCTTGAAACAAATATAAACAAACATATTTTGCAAGAATTCTGAGAAGAATGCTATTGTTTTCCTTTAGGGAAGAAATTAATCAAATTAGCTAGGAATTATTAAAAACATTCTGTCACCCCAGATTTGTCAAAGAGAAAACTCATTTTTAGGACTGAACAAATTTCGAAAATGCTTTGATCAGAAATTTCTTTGGGCTTCCAGAAGAATTTCTCATTGAAAGAGCAGAGAACTACACTGGGTATGTCAGTGAGCAACCAACCAAGATATCATAGGAAGGAATAGGTTCTCCCATTCACCCTTTCCTGTCTGCTTATTCACTTCTGGACTGGCTAAAATCACTGAATGGTATCAGTCAGGTCTGACTGCAGAATTGATGAGGACAGGGAAGAGTCAAAGGTCTGGTTTGAATCCCAAACCTTAGAAAGAGCAATTCTGAAATCTCACAAGCTTGCTAAAAAATGGGAAATATATTTTTGCCTGTACCGGGGATGGAGAATGAGACTGAGAGAACAGGTGATAGCAGTAATTTAAAACTGTGTCTTTCATTAGTTCACCAAGTGAAATTCTGGGAGGATTTCCCTCCATCCTTCATTAAAAACAGAAAATAAGATTAAAAAGAAGTAGTATGTTTTCACAGGAATAGCTGTTCTAGATTTTACGTTGGGAAGCCTAATTCATTTGTGATTATACCTGGTACACTTGATCATGTGTGAGGTGATGGCTTTCACTCACATGGCAACATGGTGATACTTCTACACTGAAGTAATTATTCTAAATTTCTTACTTCCCCTTGTTTTACAGTAAGCATAGCATTCATAGAAACATAGAATCAAAATCTCAAAACAATATCCTAAGGCTACAAAATCTGTTAATATTCATGCTCTGGGCATAAACATAAAGGTTACAGCTGCTGTCTTGTAAGTATCTGTATACCAAATTGCTACTTGAGTGACAAAATTCCTTCCCTGCCTAGGCATTTTAAGCAGTCCTTTTTAGTCCTTTCTTCTATGTTCCTACATTTGTTTCAACTTATATAGTAGTATTTTAAAAATCACAACCTATAACAGAGAGCTGTACTATTATAGTTGACAGACAGATTAGTGTTATAAAAGTATCAACTTTAACTAATTGTTAACTGACTTCTAAATTTGAGCTTTTAATTTGAATGTAGGTAGCTATACAAGCTGGTTTTTAAAATAGCTATGCACATTCAGCTTCATTTGTTGAACTCAATGCGTTGTATGTTGTAGGATTTCTGCCAGTGTTGGCTACAGATTAACTTTCAAATCATGTACAAAAGCAAATTCCACACACATAACAATCTTGCAAAAAAACATTTAGGGTCCAATTACAATGTCAAAAGTCAAGCCAAGCAGTATAATAAAATAACTTAGTAGATTCCTTAAGTAATTTTTTTGTATCTTATTTCAGGAGCACGATTATTAAAAACCATGGAGCTTTCAATTAAATTGCAGTTAATTTAGGTTCTGAGGGACTGAACATTCAAGATGTGAAATCAATTAAAGTTCACTTTAATTGGACTGCTTTCTGCCAATCCTTTACATGCAAATGGGAATGCATTTTTTCTTAAGGAAGTCCAAAGGTCTAATTCAGCAACAAACCAAAGTAGAAATTTCACTTTCACCATTGCATTTAATTCCATGTTTGCCAATGCAACATCTGCAATACTGTCACCCTGGAGCCGTGTCTGCTTCATGCTCAGTTTAAAGCATCACACCCACTTTGCAGGTTACCATGAAACAAGACTGCTGACTGAAAATTAAATGGTATCCAGCTGTCAAAGCTGCTTGAAAGAAATGGTGGAGTCATGGCAGCACAAAGCCCAGTGCTGCCTGATCTGATGCTGTTTCTTGGTGAAGAAAAACAGTGACACATGGGCCTAGGAAACCACACTCAGATAGGTTTGGGACTACTTCCACAAGGAAGACTATGTCTCATTCAAAACTATGGGAGAATTTTATTAAGTGTGCCCCCGTGGTACATCTCACAAAGAATTTTTTATGACACATGCAGTTTGAAATAATGGCAACATACTGGAACAGACTCTACTGCTGTACTCACATTGAGTACTTTATCATACGTGCTCTACAAATAGTTCCAAGAATCTGGCTCCATGTGCTGCCAGAAGCCCGTACTGCATGATATTTCTACATAAATGTATATAATTGCCTTATGCTGTGCTGTGAGTCACTTCCACATTAAGTATTCTTTGGGATCCTGCAATGGCTTTTCTGATGCATAAAAGAAAATTTTGCAACTTGAAAGCACTTTCTGAGTCTAATTTTTTGATGGTCTAAAAGACTTAGGCTGTCATGGTGTTTAATGACAACTTAATCTGCAAGCAAGGGGATATCTCAAAACAAGCCAATAAAATCAGAGCTTTACTACACTAACAGTTTAACATTACCACCCTTTCTTCAGCTTAGATTCTCTTGTGGTGGCCTGATATGCCACATGGCATACATTTGCAATTTTGTAATTTAAAGAAAAAAATCTCCCAAACTCTTAGATGTATATTGCTGTTGAACCACAGTGATTAAGCATGATGTTAACTTATTACAGAGCTTGGTCAGCTCCATAAAATACTCCATATATAGTTTGCTCTCTGTGGGTCTAAAGAAAAAGAGAAAAGAAGCAAAAAAAAATCCCAGCAACATTTTTTTTTTCTGCAGCTATTAAATGCTTTTGAAATGTTTGATCTCAGAGGAAATTCTGGTTTGAAAAGCAACCCTCTATTCATTAGCAAAAACTGTTACAGTGTAAACACTGAGCAATTAGGTAATAAATGTATAATGAGATGGTAAATCACTCAGCATAGTATGTTTTCTGCACTAAATGCTGACTCCTCACACCTTCTTGGGGTGACATCTCTGGCTATATTAGAACCAATTTGCCCTTGAAAAGCAAAGTGAAAACCTTGCTGCAAACAAAGCAAAATAACACTTCATTTTTTTTTTTTGATCAATGCTCATCACAGACTTTTCCATAAATGCCTGTATTTCAACCTTCTAATTTCCATGAGTTGTTATAGCAGGCTCACCAAAACATCATTTGCTAATCTTCTAAATCTATCCTGTATGCTCAGCTTCATGTGACAAAAACAAAGCTCAAATGCTCAGACCAGAGAACAACAAAATGCTTCTCAAGTAATAAATTTAGATTAGTACAAGTTATCACAGATTCTGCAGGCATCTTTAGAGTTGTTTCATCATGAAAAAACGTATGCATTTTAGGAACTATTATTGATTGATATGCTTCTATTTTCAGGAATTCAAACTGAAGGAGAGTTTCAGAAAGCTATTATATTACAAACAAAAGGAACATACTGAAATAATTACTAACTTAAAAGTCTCAAAAGAAATGTTATCTTTTGGGCTTGTTTTTTGCTTTGTTTTGGGTTTTTTTGGTAACAATCTATAAAAAAACTTAATGAAAAAAAATTACTATTTCCACTAGAAATTAGTAGAATGCAAGGAAGGATTCATTGTCCTCCTCATTCTCTCATTTATACACAAAGTCTAACACTGTGAATTACAATACAAAGACAATATATTCATAAATCTAGTAGTCCAACCAGTGACAATTGTGAGCTCTCTCACTGCAGGAAACTTACAGTCACGTCTTGAAACTGGAGGCGCATAGCAGAGCCCGATGGCTGTGGTCGGCTGGTGATCTCTAGTATGGTCCTTAATAGAACATCTAGCAGACTGTTTACAATCACATCAATTTCTTCCAGGACTGATTTTTCCTTAAATAATGAATAAAACAGTTAAGATTTTAAAATAGAAATACGACCACAAGAATAATTCCTTTGATGTAGTTTTAGAAACTAATTACAGTTTCACTATGAATGCTACATTCAAGAAACAAGGACTATTGTCTAATTCAGATATAGTTTAATTCTATTCATTTTTTTTTCCTAATAGTTTTCCATTAATTACATCACAGAGGACAGTTACAGGGATGACTTTGAATATGTACATGTTAATCAAATTGCCATAGCTCTATTTCCACTTGGCATTTAGAGGAAAGCAGTAAGTAATATATAAAAATTTTCTGGGCAAGATTTTTATAGGTAACATTCATATATCTTCTGAGGAAATTGCCAAGAAAGGCTTAAAATCCAAAAAGTAAAATCCTATTTTACACTTTGAAATTATCACCAGAAATAAGCAGATGGTGCTCAACCTTCAGGACATGCTTCATCAATAAGGCCCAGCTAAGCTGCTTCCCAGCAGCTGAGTAGCACAAACAAATTAGTCATTTATGTGAGCCCACAACTGCTTGTACACAACATCAAAACAAAGAAATCAAAGTGTTCACTGCTAAAACAGACCATGAATACCTCAGTTACCAGCAGGAAAACACTTGATAAAGTCAAGTTGGAGTTACTTCTCCTTTTTAATTCAGATGGAAATATGTTTTCCCTGCTTCAAGACTGTTTTAAGTCTCCGCAGCAGCAGAAACCACCATCTTAATCTGAGCATTTTATCCATTGTTTAACATGACCCTTCTTCACAGAAACATTTGATAATCAAATGCACACAACTAAGCTAAAACTCTGACAAACAAATAGATCAACTTTGCTGATATTGAGGTGTAGGAGTGATTTGGCTTTTTTCTTTTATTTTGCTTCCTAGACACCCTACAGCATATGATTTGTAACAAAACTCAAAATTCCTTTTTGGACTTAAGTTGAATCTAGTGTCAAGCCATGTCAGAGTGTCACTTCATCTAGCATCAAAGAACTGTTAAACTGGCTTCTTATGAAAGCAGACAGTACATAGTATATTTAGGAACTGCATCCACCATGAGGACTCTTCTCTTTACTACTACAAACTACTTTTGGACTGAGCAACGGCCTTAATTTTCAAAGCTGCCTTACTGCAAATTCACTTGTTCCCTCAGTCTCCAAATCATCTTGATTATAATAGCAGAACTGAAATTCTGTACCGATGTACCAAAAAAACATGTCAAAGTCACAAAGTTGTTAATAGTCTCAATTACTCAAAGAATACTAAAAACAGTAGCTGCATATCCTGAACATTTATGTAGATATCCACTTGTAATTGTGCACATCTCTGGTTTGATGACTCCAAATGGAAGATCTCCTGAAATTGAGACCAGATATGCAAGGATTTCTCCCAGGCCAAAACCACAGCTTTGCTTTAGCACTTTGTCTTGTGATGAGATTTTATACTTATCCAGGAGCAGCTGGAAGAAATACTGTTGTAAGAAAAAGCTGTTGTTACAGTGCCAAAGGTGCAAGCCACATCCTTATCAAATCATTGATGGAGCAACTTTAATTGCTGAAAGTGGTATGAAACAAAGAAGCACATAAAGGAGTTCTCACTAATGCATTACAAGGTAATGTATGCTGGCCTTGACATGCATGTATTGCACTAATTACAGGCAATGCTTGTTTTTAATTGCTTTATATCCTGCTGTCTGTCAGAACCTATAATCACCTTCCCATTTGCAATACACCTGTCTAAGTGAGCTCTCATATGTAGCTTTCACACATTAATTCACAAACATTAGAAACTGGCTACCAAGTTTATTAACTAGCAACCAAGTGCAATCTCCCTTGCAATACTCATATCAATCTCTTTATCTAGATCAGCCCTGTGTCCACTAAGAATACACAGCCCACAATAAAAAACGCCCCTAAAAGAAAGTAGACATTTCTTTCTTTCCAACACAACACTCAAGAAGTGCAAAAGCTTGTCAGAACACTATGTGATACAATTAAAATGCTCATGAATGGAAAGAAAAGGATCATGTAAAAATCAAAATTACATGTTTATGCAGACACATTACACAGAGAACTCTAAAATGCTCTAGGGCAAGGTCCAGCTTGTGTCATTAAATGTCACTGAGCCATATAAAGAAGTTCAAGGGGATGTGACATGGTGTTTACTCACTGAGCTGTTCTTCTTGATGAGACAAAATATGTTGCTAAGGATACGGGCACACATTATAAGGTCCTTCTGCTCTTGTAAATGCGTGTGGAGATGATGTAAAACTACTGGAAGAAGAATGCATCGCGAATCTGGAAAAAAT
This sequence comes from Vidua chalybeata, assembly GCF_026979565.1. Classification (NCBI taxonomy): domain Eukaryota; kingdom Metazoa; phylum Chordata; class Aves; order Passeriformes; family Viduidae; genus Vidua; species Vidua chalybeata. The sequence continues at coordinate 46,155,133 of NC_071534.1, forward strand.
GAAAAATTTCATGAATAGGAGCTTCTCATAGAGTAATTTAATTTTAATACAGCTATAAAATATGTCTTCAGTCCAAAACTATTTCTGATAAGCAGAAGCTTTTGCTAGGTTTAACAAAATTTTTGATAAGCAGAAGCTTTTACTTCACAATCATAAGCAAATGTTTGAAGAGTAAACAATATGCTGGAAGTCACTATATCACAGATGAAGAAAAACACCACTGTGTGGAATATACTACATATAAAAGAAATTTTAAGTATTTATTGAACTGTCATCCAAAATTAATAAAAAAAAAGTAGAACAGTAATGCCTGTATCCATAACAATGAGAAATTAGGCTCTAGTGTTCCTGCCATGTGACAGGATCCATTTATATGCCAAGATTATGACAGACTTCAGCAGGAACTTAAGTTATTCTACAAAAAGGTTCTACTTTACAGACCAGCAGCAGTATTTTCAGATTTCTTTCAGAATTTTTACTTTTCCAGATTTCTCACTCCTACTGAGTATGAGCAACTCAGACTATTGACTTCTACAGAAAATAATTTGCCTTTCCATTCTTTCATTTTCTAAACACAGCTCTTTGGTGTTATTTGCAGGCCTGAATTTGCTGAAAATTGTGCAAGAACATACTTAAAATGCTACTCATTTCTGCTTCTTTTTATTAAAATTAAAGACAATATTAAATGGGAAGAACCCTTTTAAGAGCAACTTACACTTGTGGTAACACTTTATACACCTATTCAGAACTTAATAAATGGAAGGATATTACCTGTTTTCATTTTGTTGTTGTTTTAAAATCTTTTCCATAATTAAGAAATTATATTCCCATAGAAATGTACTTGAATAATTTCCTCTATTCAAATTTTAATGATTATAAGTTGCATTAAAGAAATATATTAATCTACCTCCTATGTTCATTAATGTGACTATATGCTAAAAATTGATTTCTCTCGTTTGAAAATTACTCTTTTAAAACAATTTTGCCAAGCAGGTATGGTTTGTGGGTTACACTTTCTATAAACACTTTTCTCCCCCTCTTAATTATTTCCTCTATTTTTTCTATGAGGAAGAAGAAGATATATTTATTCTGAGATTTTATTTGTTTAATGTTTCTTTCACTTACTGAAACACAGCACTAACCTTGTTATGCTTTACTATCCCCTTGTTTTCATTGTCTAGTCATCTGTATAATAAAAGACAAATCATATGGACAAACCCATTTGTACACACTATTTAAGGATATTCTTATTTTTGAAATAAAAGCTTGCCTGCTCTTTTTAAATGGGTGTTTAATGCTTATTATTTATTCAGTTGTACCTCTATATCTTCCTACTAAAGAAAATAATAAACAAAGGCTGTAAGGCAGTAAGCAAATGACCATCAATCAGTCATCATCGAAAACCAGTGGTACAGAAACCCAACACTGGGCAATAAATAGCCTCTCTCCAGTGACTGCTTATTTCTGCAAGAACCTCAGCAGGTTTTCATCAGGACTACCCTGAGAGTTCCTATGTGCCTGTAGTGCCACAACTGGGGCAAGAGTTTCTCAGTGAAACCAAGGCAGCATATTCTTTTTCTCTGCCTCAGAGTCTGGCTTAGCCAAGTGTTGTCCCCGGTGTTCTGAGATGTCAAGTGTGCACAGCTGCCACTGACCCATCCACTGCAAGACTTCTAGGGTCAAAGGGTAACTGGGCAGGGCAACTGCCAATGTGCAAACCTGTGGTTAGAAAAGTGCCATCTTCTGATCCTCACTGCTAAATCTGCTTATTGATTCCTGCTGGATGAAAAAAACAGAGCTAATGCCTTCAGTTGAAGCAATAAAGCGTGACTTTTCTATTTGTATAAAAAAGACTTAGCCCCTGGATTACAGGGGATGGCTCCTTTTCCCTGCATTCTCTTAGGCCTTACATGTATTGAATTCTTGACTATCTGGCAATCCATAATCAAGAGACAAGATGAAGTGTTCATTGTGTAAACCAGCCTGTGATTCTATGGTTGGGGTACTGTGCTGGCAAGCAGGTGATAGAAAGCTCAATCCAATCACTACTCAACTCCACAGCTATCACAGAGCAGTAATAGTAGCTCTTTCACATATTTTGTGTATGAGCATTATTGTTTGGGCCACAGGTCCTGTCTTGCAGCTACAACTCAAATCCCTCAGTCCAGAAGGTCAGAAGAAACCAGGAGCAGCCCTGTGCCAAGGTATTTCTTCTTGCTTCACTCTAGATTGTCACCAGATGACACAAGCAAAAACAACGTACCACAGCCTCGGTCACGATGAAGAGACTAATTTATTTTTTTCTGACTCCATTCTTTTATAGTTCTCAAAAGATGCCAGTGGATTGGAGGGTGAACGTGCTACCTCTCCAACGACACTGGACAAACTACCTGTACATCAAATTTCTCCGCCTCTATGAAAGAATGCAAAACAATAGGTTGTTTACAGAAAGTTGTGTGAGAAAGTTCTCTACAAGAATGTAAACTCAGAAGGCTTTAGAAAACTCTTGATAACCAGGGCGACACTAGATAGCTTCCTGATGAGCCCACACAGCATTTGGCACCTCACCCGAGGCGCCATCTACTCTGTGCACTGCTTACACATAAGTGCAGCATCATGAACTGCATTTTGAAGACCAAAAATCTACATGTAGCAACAGTTGCAAATAGCCAACTCGTTTTACACACAACATGACCAGAGGCATCTCAGGCAAAACTGAGCATCCTCATTCAACTGTTTCAACTATCCCATTTTTGCAAAAGCTTTATAAAATTATCAGAAACTCTGTTTTACCAGACCAAATAGACTAGCAAAAAGCAACTTAAAATGACTTGGGAGGCAATAATGCCAGTTATTGAAACAACCACTACATATATCACAGCTTTAGATATATTCCTTATAAGCCCAGAATCTAAATACCCCTCTGTCTTGATCTGTTTAGCTGATGTAGTGGTATTACAGAACAGAAGAGCTGGCTCATTCACCTCTGGATTCGCCAAAGACTAGGTGAGAAAGATTGGAGAATATTTGTCTGAGGTTATTCTTTTTCCTGGTAAACATCAGCTGCAGTGTCAGCCACTGGATATAGAAAAATTAATGACTGTAAGCAATGGTGCAATAATAAGAACTCTGAGCCATCAGTCACTGTCCTAATTTTTCTTCTATGCAGGAAGTCAAATTAGCTGACTGCTTTAAATGCTAATATTTGCCCTTTACAAATATTATACAGAAAGACAAGAAAAAAATCATGACACAGATATTTTCAAGTATGTGCTTGGCATAATTAGAAAGAGAGAAATCTTAGACTCTGGGCAATCCTTGTGACTTTCCTATGCAACATTAGCATTTAATACATAGCACACCCTTCCTCCCTAATTTCCATATAGTGGTAAAACCTCTGCAGAGACATACTTTCTTAGGTCTAGTGTATTTTAAAGATTACTTTCAGAAGGGTGATTAATTTCAATTACTAAACAGATGGTCAAAGCTTCAGCCTGCTTGGAAAAATTGAACACTATTCCCTTCAGCACCTGCTGGCCAAGGTACAAAGCACACAGTCTGAGCTCCTCATTTGCAGGCAGCCCAGAGTAACCTTACCTGGGTTAGTGTACAGGTGACTCTCCACAGTTTTCCCAATACTCTGCAGCTTAACAGCTTGAAGGGACTCATCCCCATGCATGATTGTTGGCAAGCTGCCCAAAGCATCGTGAACCAAATTTGCCACTTCTCTCACATCAAAGAGCTTCAGAAGTTCTGAGTACACTGATGGGAATGAGCTGAGAAACACAGCCTAGAGCGACAGGGTAAAAATGGACAGTCAGAACAGTTTTGACATTTATAGAATTTAATAAACTTTAGAAATTTAAGTAACTCTAGAGAAATGCCTGGCTTCCAGGGTAGGTAATAGCTTTAAAAATGGTCTTTTTTCAGAATGACTAGCCTCACATTCATTAATGGACTTACATTTGTTACTATTTCCTTCAAGTAATATCTAATGATTGTTCATTTCTCCCAGGACAAAGTGGAAGTTCAACTCAGAACAAAAATATTTATTCTTTAAACACACTTACATCTCCATGAGAGAAAATTTTTAAAAGGATGGCAGAATCTAGCTGATACGATACAAAAAATATTTGTGTGGTTTGGTTTCCTTTGTTTTAAGGTAAGTAATGTAACAGTCTCTGTATCATCCATTTTTCAAATACTGAACATTTTTATTTTGGAGTGAGGCAGTACTGGCAGTCTTGGTTCCCTTCAACAATCCTTAAAATGGTTTAGAACGTCATTGATGAATATGAAAACAAAACACTGTAAAAATAAGAAGAACAATGCCAGAGAAAAGAAGCTAAAACTGACTTTCCCTTCTTCTTCTCTAAATCCTGCTGATTGTGAAAAGCTACTTACACACTCACACTGGTGAACAGGCTAACATGAGTTTAAAATTCTGAAAAAGAATTCTAAATGTGGTTGTTTGTATTCTTTTGTTGTCTTTTGACTCCAGCTGCTTACATGATATGAGATGGAAGAGCTACCTTTCTAGCTCTGTTCTCTCTGATTTGCCATTTTCTTGGTGGAACAGTTTTCTACAGAAATTTTGAAAACATTAATTCTTAACAGGATCTTAACCATCTCTGTTTACAGAAACGTGGGAAAAGGATGGTATATTTATGAGCATTTAATGTAGAGTGCTGTCTCCTGTGTGTTTTGCTACAACACTTCAGCACGAGCCCATTTTTGTAGTCTCAAATGAAATAAAGGTATCATCTGAGTATTAAACCATATGGTTCATCAAGACTTAAAAATTTTCTGTAAAGCATGAAAACTCTGATAGTAGTCTTTTGTATGGCTCGAATTCTTCAGTGTCAGTGTGGTTAAACTGAGCAGTAAAAAGACCAAAACAGAGAAACGGATTTATTTGTATCCATCAACATAATTATTATAATTCAAAATAAAATACCAGGTTTAGGATTATCTATTCCAAGCATATTTAGAAGGTGCTGGTATGAAAATTTCACACTGTAAGATGGAAAGTTAAAAATGCCACTGTGCTCTAGCAAAAATACGTTTTCTTTCTGAACAGGCATACATTTTTTATACTGGATGTTGAAAATGACAACAAGCCATAAAACTTACTTGTAGCTGGGATAAAGCACTAGTTCCTTTGCTCTCTTGAGACAGGAAAAAGCGTACTGACATAAGGAGCTCCTGAATACAGCAGCGAAATTCCTCCTCATTTTGTCCACCGGTAGCAATAGAGAATAATCTTCGAGATTGAACTATGTATTTAAAGATATATTCCTGTGCCTATAAATGCCAAAATCAGACAACTCACAAAAATGAACACGCTTATCTCCAAACAGAACACGTGCAATGATTATATCATTCAAATACAAAAAAGAGTCTGAGCCCATTAGGTAATTTTGGTAAATCTCTCTATTGCAACACTAACAACATTTTAATTTAAAAAAAAAAACAAAAAAAAAAACAAAACAAACAAGCAAAAACTCAACACTACTTTCTCCTCCCACCCTCTCCTCATCCAAAAAAAACTTAAATTAAGTTGCAAAATGGTTGGAATGCAAATTCAAAATACTGCCCTCTCTTACTGGCAAGACATCAAAGTTCACAGCAGCACAGAAAAACACAGAAAGGTACCACACTGGTATTTTATTTCCAAATTGTAGCATGTGTCCCAAATGGGATTATTGTGTTGTATAACTCAGCCTGATGGCATGTTATGCTTTTCTGATTGTACAAACTAGGGCAAAAGGAACAATCGCAACCACTACAATCAGTAGAATTCCCTGGTGTCAGGACTGAACCATTAGGTCAGCATTTAGATTCATGCAGTGGATGTTATTACCATCAGTGTAATCTATATTTGCTTCCTTTGCCCCATTCAGTAAGGAACATAGAGCTCCACAGACTAATGGTAGTGAGCTTCAATGGTCAATTTACTTACAGAAGAGAATAATGAATAAACTGACTGCACTGAAAGTCTGCAGCTCCCTAGAATGAGTACTACTGTTCCATCATTTATATATATTCTGCTTCATTCCCTGTGTTAAACCTGTGTGTACTGTATGAAAACATCATTCAAATATATACTTGTCTTCAATAATTTCATTACCTTTAGTACTTCCTGTATGTGATCATGAAGCTCCACCTCAGTGACTCGATCAATATGCCATTTCAGTACTTTTATAAGATCTCTATAATAGCACATCAGAAAGTATTACAACACAGACGTGGGAGAAGGGTTAACTTTGCACATAAAATGCAAACCAATAGTTGTCATATAAAAGATTACTTGATTTCACTGATCATCACAGACTCAATAGTACACTTAGTTTTAAGTCTGCCGAGGAGCACCTAATAGATCTCTGATGACTGGCCAATAATACCAGCATTAAATATGCAGTAGAATGATTTTAACAGGGAATTAGTTTAGTAATTATTGTCAGTATTAAGTCAGATAAAAAAAGTACAGACTTCACCTGTATGCAAGTGCTCCTGCAAAATGACTTTCAATGTAAGTGTCCATTACTGGTTTAAAGTGGTGAAACTTGCTGTCCTGCAGCAAATTTATTATGTGAACCTAAATGTGAGAGAAAGAAAAATACCCAACACTTTTTTTTTGTTTTACTTGGCTTTTAGACAGTGTTAAGCATGATCACAAAATGAAACTTACCAAGCAATCAAATACTTTTGATCCATATTTTTGAGAATTTTCATCTAAAATCCCAAATAAAGTGTCTAGTGTATCTTGAAGAAACTGATGGGAGAGAATAAGAGTGTTATTAAAAAGATACACAGAAATACATTATTTCCGTCATATCATCTAAAAGTATGAAAAGGTATATACCTTCACTATTTCTGAACCATCAATTTCTTTTAATTTTGAGAGGCAACCTGCAATTTTGTCTGGGTGGGTTCTCCACTTCAGAAGGTCAAGCATATCTCCTGCAAAAACAAAATGCAAGATTAAAGTTGGAAGCAAAGCAGTATTTCATATTTCAGATTTTACTATTACAGTCCACTCAGCAAAATTTGGCATCGTTAAAACAAAAGAAAACACTTTCAGATTTGCTACAATATGATCTTCCCAAGAACACATTTTCATTCCATTCCATAATTGGAATGAAATACAAACATAAGAACATGGTACCGGGTCACTAAAATCACTCTCCTGTGGCCACTCTATCATGCAATCTCATTCAGATAGTACCTTAAATAAAGCTATTATTTTTTCCTCTCTCATCCCATTGAAGGATGCCTTCCAGGTTACTCTCTGAAACCTAGAAAAATATCTCCTAATTACTAGCTTGAATGTATTTGAAGCATTCATATTTCTATGTCTTTTTAGAGATCAAATACGATGCCTCTAAGATCTCACTTGACTAACAAGTAAAAAATCTCTTCTGGAAAATAAACTATTCTGAGCTAAAAAATACTAGGTATGTCCAAACTTCCTCAAGTTTTAATTACTTATCCTTCAGCTTTCTTAACCAAAATGATAACTACATTACAGATAAGATTACATCATTTTCTATATCATTAGCATACTCATACATCTCTTGTAAACACCTGCCAATTATGTTCTAGAACTTGAGTGTCTTTTAGATAAACATATTTTATGTCACCATTAAGATGCTTCTCCTGTTTAACACTATTCAGCTCCCAGGATAAAGAAGAATCTCTATGAGTCTCCACTAGCATATCCTACCTTTTCTACCATTAGAGTCAATCTAATTTCTATTCTTTCATATTAATTATTTAAATCAAAGTTACAATGTTTTGCTGTATCATATTTTGATTTTGTCCCTCTCCAGTGATGAGACCTTTCAAGAACATATTAGCAGAAAATTGTCTCAGACTTTAGGGAAGTTGCTCTCATCTCCACACCCTTCCAGTCCTTTAAAACAGAGGTAAATCCCAGAGATTTCTTCATATCTAGTAATCTAGTAGCATTTTCCATCTGCTCCAGAGGGAAATTTCTTCCACTATAGTGCAGCTTTCCACTGCCATTTTAACTTTTATTTGCCTTGGTTGAAAATTCTTATTTCTAATCTGTATGTTTTCTTATGTGCTGCATTGTTGAACTGCTGCATTTCCTCTTGATAGTAAATAAAAGAATTTTGAAAAGAAAGATTAAGAAGTTTATTCTGGCATGATTTGTCTTTGACAAACTCATCTTACAGCACATCTGAATTAGTTACATGTTGATTTTTTCATCCATGATTTCTTGTAAATACTTGCATAAAATTCATCATGGACGGATGGCCCAATGAATGTACCTGCTCATCCACATATCTTAAATGTAAGTTCTACGTTTAATAGTCTTTGAACACATGTTATTGCTTCACAGATGTACTAAAAAGCCCACCTTTTTATGAGCTTGAGAATTTCTTGTTCCATACCATTCAATATCCTAAAATAGTTTTGCAAACTTGGCTTGGTTTTTCAGCAGTTTTTCCTTGCTGAACTGAGACACATCTGCAGAGCTCCTTTCAAGCTGTATTCAGTAAAAGCTACACATATTTTTGACTGTTAAATTAAATAAATTCCAAATCCCTTTTATATTTCAGTTTACTACTGCCACGCTTCACTGACCAGCTTTTCAGAAATTCTCAATGCCTAGTGGTTTGAAGCAGAAAACCTTAATCACCATCCAACCCTTCCATCAGTTTAAGCTAAGCTACAGTCTAGCTGATCACTGCCCTGCACTGTGTTAGAAGGAACCAGGGCTTCTGAGGTGTTCTCAGTAGTTATTGAAGTAAGAAGTTAATAGTAAGTTTTCCTCTTGGTTCAGCATATTTTTGGCTACTTTTACCACAGACTGTTTTCACACTCAAGTAATACTTGAACAAGACCCATCTTTGTGTCATCTCTTTCCTGGTTTGCTCCAAGGAAGTTCCTTTATCCCACAAAAAATGAAGTAATAATTTTTACTTTATTAACATCAAATAAATCTCCACCTATATTCAAATTTTGCCATAGATGTTAATGGCAAACGACCAACATAAGATTCCACAAATATTTTGCTGCCTTAATTGCTTTTGATGGACACAGATTGTTTTGATGAATTTTTGTGTTACAATTTTGTTTTACTTCAAGCTGTGCTGGCATGGAAAAAAGAGATCCTTGAGTCGCACTGAGTGATGAAGAGTCCCACACATGCATCAGAGACACATCCCAAAGATCAAGGACAAATGATAGCTCTTATTATTCTTTCTGTCAGGAATTTTTAAGAAACAAGATTTACAAATCCAGTGAAATACATTTGTCTTTTGGATAATTAAATATACTTCCACACTTTAAGCCTCAGCTCAAGCTGACGAGTAGCAAGATTAGCTGAAACTGTGAGTTCAGAGCAGGAAAAACATTTCTTTACAGATTTGCTGGAGGAACTTAGTAGAAAATAGTTAACACTCAATATTAGGGATTTGTTGGGGGATTTAAAAAGAAAAAGAAAGCAAATGTAAGACACTCACTTCAAAGGACTTATTTCAAGGGAAGTGCTAAGGAGGAAAGACATTCTAAGATAACATTAGCAAACAGCCCAAGCATAAATGACATGAATAGAAAATCTGACATAGCAGTGTAGTAAGAGATATGAGAATATAAAATTGTCCCCAGAAATAGGCCCACTAGGAAAGCGTAGTTTTGGAAAAGGGAAAAAGTCACTGGTGATGAGTAATTTTGCTGAAGAATAAAAATATTTCCAATGCATTATCTTCAAAATAATCAAGGCCTGTATATTTAAAATAGACTACACCTGACCCATTATCCCTACCAAATAAAACACATCCTTCTAAAAGCATGTAATTTAAATCCAAAGAACTAGGTTTAATAGAAAGTTTAGAATCATGAGTTTAAAGAAGTGGTTTGGGATGATTTTCCATCTCACTCATATAAGTCCCGAGACATCAGAAATTGGCTTGTTATGACACAACTACACTTCAGGAGGAAAAGACTGAATTTCAGAACTGGCAGTCAGCATGTCTCTCCCAACAGGCTACTTCTGTGGTCACCAACACTTCCTCCAAACTAGAGCTATTTGGAAATCTGCCCAGTGCTACTTTTGTTTTACTGATTCACTGTTGTTTTGGTTTTTTGTTTTTTTGTTTTTTTTAATGCAGCTCGAAGGATTACATGTCTGCCATGCTGTATGGCATGTTGCTCTGCTGCTGAGCAGCTGAACCAGGGATGCCCCAATCAGTGCTGAGAAACAAGTGGATGCCAACAGCTAAAATATTCAGACTTACTGGAAGGATCCTGACTCTCTTGCAGCCAGCGATCTCTACTATATGTCAAAAACTAAGACTGTTTTGTTTTTTTTAATGCAGCTCGAAGGATTACATGTCTGCCATGCTGTTTTGGTAACTACTCGGTAGAAAAATACTGTTTTCTCACTTGCTCTTTTAGGGTTTTATAGAGTAATGAAAAATAACTACTAAGAATATAATAGATAAAAGCTAGTATACTTTTTGCTAATATTAACTGATTAACTATCCAGGATCAAAAGGAAAAGAGAAGGAAAAACTAAATAGCAGAAAAATTAGATAAGGATGCATTCTTAGCCATGATGAACGCACAGACACCCCCGGTTAGGAGGTCTCTAAAAATTGTTTGGAAATAATCCTAATAACCTCTCCAAAGTACCCAGGGTAAGGAAGTTATGGATCCCAACAACTAGGAGTCAGCCTCTGTCCCCCAATCCCCATAATTTTAATATGCATGAGAGCTGATGGCATGTGGGAACAATCAATGAGAGAATGACAGCTGAGTAAAATTTCCCAGCAAGCAAGTAAAGCTGCAGCCTAATTCAGTCACACCCTTTACAAGTCTGGGTTTGGGGTCCTTCACCCCATAGCCAGACAACAGAATAATTTTCAATTCATTTTCAGACTGGACATTGTTGTTTGTAAACAATGGGTGAATCTCTGAGACATTCAGAAAAATCTCCAAACTTAAAAACAAATTAAAAAATAACCAGCAAATTTCAAAAATACCAATACAAATGTTTACTAAAAAAGTTCTTTTAAACAGATCTTTTTAATCCTGTATTTTTTAATACATAAGCTACATTCTCTCAGGGATAACTGAAGTAATGCTCACATGACCAAATATCCACATGCTTTGCTCTATGTTCATTTTCTGAGCATGCAATAGATTTTGGCAAATTTTTGTTCAAAAGAATGGGGATTTGGAAACTCACCAAGATGAACTTCCCAAAGAAGATCCTTGGAGAAAATATGAGCCTGTCTATTGAAAATATTTCCACCCTCTGAAGTACTGCTGAAATAATTGTTAACTCTTTCAGAGCTGAAAAGGGGATCAATATTATTCAGATATTCTACACCCTCTTACTCAGAATATGGTTAAAAATAGGAGGAAATTTTATGCCCTATGTCACACATCTATTTACAATAAGTACAAAATAACTCCTGTACTGTAAATAAAAATTAGTATTAGAACCCCAGACAACAGGGCAACTATTTATCAGTGAGACACTTGTAAGTCCCAGGCAGAACTTTTATGCATGTGTAAGTACCAGTAGATTAATGTAATTTCCTAAATCAACGCCTTTAACTGAAGCAAATTTAGTCTCTGATTCCTTATTAACTACCTTCAGGAAAATCTTTCATTGAGTAACTTTCATTACTAAAGTAATTGCTATGAAAATACAAAATGGGTGTGTGCAAGGAAACAAGCCACTTACTGGTTGCACACTTCTATTTTGCACACTTGCTATTAAAGGGTGAAAATTAAGAGCACTATTTCAATTTAAAAAGCTGCTCTAGTTTTTTTTAAACATCTATAACCAATTTGCAAGCAGTTAGCAATTTTTTCATCATATACAGAAGATGGGTTAAGTCACAGATATTCACACAGAAGAGAGATCAAAGTAATAATATAAAATTGTGGCTCTATCAAAGAATGGTCAGAAGTGTATTGTGTATTACCAAGCAAATACACAATATTAAAAAATTTTTGGAAATCTGTTCCACAGTTTTTTGTTTTAGCTGCAAGTAGTTCAGTTATGGCAGGTAAACAAGAACCTCAAGAGCTTCATACATAACATTAGTTAAGAACTTTACACAGAGCACTGGTAGAGAGTGTAAACACATGTATTTAAATCTGCTGCTCCTTATAGCCAATGTATAAGACTGTTTTAAGTAGTAATAAATGTTTGTTGGTTTGAAGAGAAACAAAAAAGCAACATATGCCTAATTAGAAACAAACTGCTACAGCCTAAAGCTGACAATAGTGTTTCATAAACAATCTACAACACACAGATTAAGAGGTTTTATAAAGCAGCTGGGTTTTGATAGTTGATTCCAGAAGTGCTGCATTTGATTCCAATACCATGGTCATCTAAAAAGCATTCTTAAACTACTTAAAAACAGTGGTTTATCATCATCCATTTGTTTCCATCTGGATATAAAAAAATAATGAAGAAAACCAGTTCACAAAATAGATAGAACATAAGCTATTTTTGAGTGCATCCATGCTTGCTTGGCATGGAAAAAAACTAGCTATCACACTCATTTCAGCTCATCATGTTTTAAATAAACATAACCTACCATTTTGTGTGAGTTTGGTGGAGCAGAGAAAGGATGTAATCCAGAAGGACTCTTTAGTGGTTTTTACTGCTTGGCTGTTATTTCCTAGGGATATTCCCTTTGAAAAGGGGAGTTTGAGGTAGCGACCAGAATCCTGAAGGTTTGCATTTTCTTCACACTGTGGAAACAAACCAGTTAAAATAACTGTACTGCACAAAACAATTGACTAAATCTCTAAATTATATGAATCATTGTTTCTCTGTCAGAAACTGAAGAATTTCCACTATGCCTGTTGCAACTTTGGTTTTAGAACATAGCATCATACACTGACATTCAAATTTAACAAATTTGCACAAGTTACATTAAATTAATAGCTGCAAATTTTCATATTTTAGTTTTCAGATAAATTAAACTTTATCTGGGGGAACAAAATCCTCTGAACAAAGTGACAACTCTTACATGTGGAAAGAGAATTCCACGAAGTTAAAATAACTTATCTTTGTGAAATTCATTATAACACAATGTGATATAATGGTAAGACTTAGGAAAACCAATGCACTGAACCACATACCTAGATTCAATTGCAGTTTATAGGAATAGTCACCTTTTAGGAAAGTGAATATTAAACAATCAGCAATTGATATTTTAATGGTGACAAGATTATCACTCATTTGATAATCAATAAAGACTTTCTCAATTTAATGTCTCTGGGCATTTAAAGTAGGTTCCAGTGGAATCATTACGACTAATGACAGCTAACTCAAATTACCTTGTGTACAATTAGCTCATGGGTGCCATCTGGCAGAGTCCTCCCATTTTCCTGCATCAGGGGCACGAAAGAAAAGCCAAACAACTTCTTCTCACCCTTTTCTTTTGCTGAAATGCATATATAAATAGCAGTAGTTAAAGACAACAGCATACTTTTTAGACAAAAAAATGTATACAATGCAACATAAGAAAGTATACTGGAGCTGCAGCTAGTCAGATGAAGATTATCTTGAACTGCTGTTCTAATTTGTACATCGTCTCCTTTTTAATCTCCTAATTAAATCAGAAGGGAGTATTCTGAAATAATTTAGTATATATTAACAACAAATAATGTAAGCCACCAAATATGCAATCTTAGCAACATATAGAAGTTTATCCTCCTCTGTGAAACCTGTCTCTCATGCCTTGGAATGCAGAATGTGGAACCAGTCAGCAGTTTTTACCTCAAAATAATCTCTAAAATGTTTCATAATGTTTGAAAAATTTTAGAATTTTGTAAGTAAGGAAAGCATTACAGAGAAAGTTCATGCATCTGTCTTGTCCTTGAGGTGTTACAGAAACTCGTGTGCTGACTGCAGCCGTAAGGGGAGGACTAGCAGAAGTCATGAGCATCACTCACTGGAACAGTGCCGGAATTCACAGCGGATGTGAGCTCCTCTGAACTTATCCACAGGAATAGGAAGTTTCAGCAACTCAGCCCATCTGGGGCCATTGTTATGATAAAGCACAAAAGAATGGTACTCGCTGGCTGGTGGCTCTCCGGAGCCAAATGAGATAAAATCCTAATGAAGAAAAAATATGATTAAGGATAGATTAGTTCACTGGTAAAATGTCAGCAAGGACAAATCTTCCAAGGAAGACTATTTAATGTTTACATTCATATCATAAATGCCAAATGTGGTACAATGTTCAGTATCTTATAACCCTCAAAAACAGTAGCACTTTTTTTTATATTTGCAATTAGAGAATTATAAATGGCAAGAATTATTCACGTAATAATTGGGTGATCAGGATGTTGTGGATTCCCATGACACAACATGGTCCTGCCAATGTTATGCCCCAGCAAAACAAAGTATGGAACTGAGACCAGAACAGCCCAGGCTCAAGGTCTTCAGTCATCTGAAATAAGCCTGTAACCCTGGCACTATCAGTGATACGTCCCAGCATTAGAAAATAAATGTGGATTCTGTGACCAGGAAGAAGCAAAATGTTGGCTGCCTTTACAGCACCCATGACTGACTCTCCATAGCAAGGTAGACAAATGGATTTGTGCAAAGTCCTGACTCAGGGATATCTATTAATTCTCTGTGGGAAAGGTAAGGTGTAGCTTTTGCAGTTATAATCTCAATATCATGTTTTTGTTTAATATATACACACTCACACTTATGTGTATATATAAAAAATGTATCTATATTGGATGCCATGGATCAATATGCACAATTTCACTTCAGATACACAAACACACAATTTGAGCCAGGCTATTTTTGTAGCTTTTCTTCATTGTGTTACCCCACAGCCCATGAAGTCATGCAGAACATATGAAAATACTACTTCCAAATTTAAACCAAAGCAAAAATCATATAAAAATATGTGAGGAAAAGTTTGAATGTGAACAGAAATCTTTTTGGTACAGAAAAATTTTGAGAAACAGTCATCTATTAATAATTAAAATTTAAACCATTGCCTGTTTATAAGCTGTCATCATACAGCAGGATTAAATTAAATTAAATTAAATTGGAACATTGATTTATTTTTTTTACTGATACATGGTGCTGACTTTTGCAGCAAGAATCCTTGATTTATTAAAATCAGACAAAAATTCAAAATTATCAAGACAAGTTTTTCTGTGTAACATAAATCTTTGCATATTTCTAAGAGGAATTCTTAGAAAATACAGAATTTTCCCAAATTTGATCTTGCTTCAACATTTTTCAGCATATTAATGGAATCATTTGGTTGGCAATTTTATGTGTTTATCCCAATCATGTGATTCATCATAGAAATAAAACAAATATATATTAAGGTTTTATATAGACATTTTATAAATGTTTTAAGCAAAGTGGAAATATTTTGGTTACCTAAAGACAGCAAAAGATAAACATGTCCTCTCCAAAGCATTTCTGTATTCTTCAATCAGTGCCACAAAAAAAGACTTACATATGAAAAAATGTATCAAAAATAACTACAGCAAGGAAAAACATAAAACAAAGATACCTTTAAAATTTGACCACTGCTGTCCACCACATGCATTGTCACTTCCACATTTCTGGCCACACTTTTCCCTCCTTTCTCAAATTCTCCTCTTTCTACAGTGATATATAAATCATTCCTCATTTCACCTATCAAAAAAACAAACAGAACAAGGTGTCCAAAAGTCAGTCTGACTTGCTTAATTTTTCTTTCAGTACTTCAGTAGATTTTCATTCTATCTTACAAAGGATAGTGCTACACCCACAATTAATCAGTATTTTCAGATTTTAAACAATAATTGTTTTCATAAACCAAGAAAAGCAAATGATCTTCATCCCTCTCAAAACCCAAAGATTATTTGCCATACTAAACCAATTCTAGGGGCTTCTACTCATCTGTTGGGTCTGTTTGGTCTTTTCATTGGCCCCTCTAGCTATACTGAAGCCAGTGTCTAGCTCCACCTCATTTAATTCTTCTTCTAATCTAAGGCAATATTAATGTACTTCCTTTCACCTGTAATCATTACAGTTCTCTGTTTAACTGATTACAACTCTTTTCTGATTAATCTTAACAGCAAGTGTATTATTTTGCAAAAGGAAAAACCAAGAGGTTGGTATTCTTTCCATTAGAATGGCTATCTTCCCAGATTGTGAGTGGTACAATTTGTAATCTAAAAAATATTTTACATGTAATAGGGTGTTCCAAAGCTTAGGAGGAAAAATATTAGTTATTATTAGTTATTATTATTATTAGTTAGCTTATTTTTTGCTTGTTGGAAAGGCTTCTGAGAAATTAGACTCTTCATTAGGACATTTAAACTACAAATCCAATACAGACACTACCTAAGTACCATATGGTATGTACAAGTACTGTTAGCGTATCTAAATTTAAATTCTGTGCACATTCATGCACTATCATGCTAAGTAGTTTGTCAGAACATAAACAGATCATATGGACAAGATCAATAGTAATTTTATTTTAGTTTCAGTTGACACAAATTACAAAGTTTGATGAAAAAGGGAAGGAGTGTTTGCAGTGGGGACAGGACAGGGGAAAAGCAGTACTGGTGGTGACTGAAGTGCTATAGTAGGGAAGCCCCTGCTCTGTTTAAAGATGCTGAATCTATTTGTGAATAGTGTAAACTAATCCAGCTCTTGACAAACATTACCAGAACTACTTTGAAGCAATTGGACTTTCCTTGTGAAAGGAAGAACAATGAAGAATGAACATCATCATAATTAGGAGTATTTTCTAAAACAGAAATTGAAAATATGTGTTTTCCTCTAGTGAAATGCAAGTTTAGTGAAAAGGGAATATCATCTTTTAATAAGGCAGATTTTCACTCAGCATTGCTGAAAGTGTTATAGTTTAGTCTATTTATAGGTGTGCCACTTAGAAAGCAACCATGGGATGTGTACTTGTATTGTGGGTAAAATTAATTACAATCTATGTAACATAAACAATTAATGCATCTTCATTTTCCAGCTTCATTTTAATTTGCAAATAGAATTTGACTTGCTTGAACTTTCCACAATACTCTCATGTTTCACATTTCTTGTATTTTACTGTATACAACTCTCCAGTGATTTTTAAGTAACAGAAACAATGACCTTGCTATAGTCATCTAATATTCTATAATATTATTACATCACTGGATACAAAATAATTAAATGATTCCTCCAAAGCACAATCTAAATGATAAAAAATTAAAGAAGAAATTGCCACATCACAAATCCCTCAAGACGCATGCCCATAAACAAGGGCATGCTATTGTATTAACTTATCATCAGTCACCTACTGAAAAAATCATGGGCGGAGGCTCGGATACAGCTAGACAGAATCAACAGAATAAATACAAATAGTATTCACAAAATACAGATAGTATTCACTTAAGAGTGTCTGAAGTCAAGGATGAAAGTGCTGAATTACTAGTAAGTGTGTGCAACCACCAGATAACCACCAGATCAGTCTCTGGTTCCTGGTGGGAAACAGGTTTAAAAAAAGCAAAAGGTGATGGCTATTCAGGTGATGAACAGCAAGACTTGTAAGAAAAAAAAACATCAAACAAAAGCAAAACAAAAGGTATCTCAAAACAAAACCCAAACACAAACCCAAAGCTTTACAAAGGATGTTATGAATGTAAGTAACATAAAAGGATGAAAGGAAAGGATGGAGAAATTGTGGAAAAAAGATCAGCTACAGGATATGAAACAGGCAATCATAAGAACTCAAGAAATCCCTTGAGTTGAAAATAGCTGGAGGCTGGGAGAGCATCGGGGGCTAATTACCATACTCATATGTGCATATGCAGCTTTTACTTTTCCTTAGGATTTCCTTACAACAAGGGTCCTCAGCTAGATGGACCCTTAATCTGAGTCTGTAAAGCTGCTCTTATTTATTCAAACAATTAAAAAAAAAAAAACTTAAAAACTCATTAAAACTACCATTAAAACAATTAGATTATGATTATTCTACATTGCAGTACTATTTCATTATAAAAATTTTATAAGTTAGAATAGTATGATCACCAAAGAGCTTGCAGCATGTTGGGTCCTTGCTTAGCATATGCATATTCTGGGCTTGGTTCTAGTTAGTGCTGCCTGTTGGTCCCTTTCAAGTATTTGACATTGAGAAAATATGACAACACACAGTATTCAGAAAAAGAAGCTTTGCTATAGAGCCAATTGGAGCAAACAACACATAGGTGCAGCAATATCTCTTTAAAAATTGACTTGAATCCTATATGCATTTGTGCTATATTATTTTCATTTATCAGCACAGATCTATTTCAATTTTCCATGGGATTTTCACAGAAACATGACCACAACTGAATAAGCATTTCCACCACAAATGTAGTTACTTTCTCCAGGTGTAACTCAGTGAAAACTGCAAGTTTTCCTTTTTAAATAGAGTAAACTGTATGGGATTTAAATGCAAATGAAAATGACAGTGGAATGGGATGCCCTATTACCAGAAGTGTTGAAGGTCAGGTTGGAAGGGGCTTTAAGCAGCCTGCCCTACTAAAAGATATTCCTACCCATGTAGGTGGGCAGAAATAATAATATTTAAATATCCCTTCATACCAGCCCATAACTCTATGCAAAAAAATAGGAGAGCATTTTCAAAAGAAGTCATTGGGGCTCCACAGAAGTGAAGGAGGCTTTTAAAAATTGTGTTTCAATGCAGTTCAAGTTTTTTTTTTTTAATCCAAACCTGCCGTGTTTTACCTTTTTAATTGCCAGAAGAAATCAAATTACAGTGGAAAAAGAGGTGTAGGGTGTATTTTCTCAAACATTTATCTGCTTTTGGCCTAACAGAGCTTTGGCACAGTTTTTAATCAGTGTCATGAAAAGATAGTTCAGATGAATCTTGCCCTCACCTCTCTCCATTCAGGAAGCTCTGCTCTGTTTTCAATGTCTTGAAGAAACTCAAGACATGTTGGTCATCTTAGTGAAAGAAAATACCATTTTTTTTCCATTACCATGCATGGCAAATTAAATCTAGGAGGAGACTAAGCCTCTTATGCTATATGATGAATAACCATGTTTTATAAGGAAATTAATAGAAAAGCAGAAGGGAGATGATTGAAATGGACTGGAGAATTAATTTTCCAGTAAAGTCAAGTCCAGAAAAGTAAACTCTGGACTATGCATCAAGTACACAGTCTGAACCAAGTGGATACAACATCAGCTTTCTTTCCTCAAAGTATGTGGCATATCTGGCATTTTATAATATCTACAGAAATGTAAGGTTCAATGTAAACTTGCCTCCTGTCTGGAGGCACACAGATATTTCACTCTTGATTTATAACACAATCATTACTTACAACCAAAGTATAAGAAAACCAACTCTATTGAACTTGCACATTTCAGCTATGAGTCCTGAGATGTTAAGAACTCTATACCATGTTCCTGACAAATCTTTAGCACAGTATTTCAATAAACATATTACAAGTATAAGCTCATAAAATCAAAAAATCAAAAGGTTTATAAATATCAAGCACAAAGCCTTATCAGAAAACAGCTGCTGGCAAAAAAGAAAATAGATTTGACAAGTAAATGTCACGCTGGAAAGAAAATCAGAATAAAAACCTAGAAAAATATATTTGGATACCAAATTTTTAAATTATTTAACTATTGATATAATGGCCTGGAGATATCCTAATCACTTTTAATTTCTTATTGTTAAAATAAGAAATCTTCCTTAACAGAAATTTTCACTCCAAAAATTGCGATTGTCTATTTAAATTAAATTAGGGCATTCATTTGTGGCCCCACTTCTCATTAAAAAAATTCCAAATCCTCTATGAAGCATTCAAATATCAGCAAATTGCTGAATCTATCTATACTCCTTTAACTGATTTTTCTTATTTATGGTAACTATAATTGCACATTTGATTATAGGAATATGCATCATTTTTCTGTGGGATCTTTGCCTTCACCAGTACACCAGACAGATTAAATCAACTCCTTGTCACTAAGGTAGTCAATTACAACCATAAGTAGCACTGAAAGGCCAAGTCCTGATGGATATCAGAGTTCTGAGGTAGGTTTTGGTGAGTACAGATGGTATCTTCAGCTAAACTATCTGCGTGACTCAAATCTTATAGGTGTATGTGTACTGAGACTTTTTACAGTGTAACACTTCACCAAATGTGAGGAATCAACACAGAAATAGGAAGGGCACATTTCAAATAGCACAGTTCATCAGATTTTAATTACTGGTTGAAAGCATACCTACAGAATTAAATCTCTATCAGACAAGAGGCTTTAGAGGACATGAAAAAAGCAACACACTAATTCCAGCCCATTTCTGTGCTGAGAAATACAGTGTCTCCTTCTCCAAGCTTGTTTCAGTGAAAACATCCAATGGCTGTTTAATATGTTTTATGCTTTAATAGCATAAAGTTTGTTACAGGAATAAGCAACAGAAAACAAGATCAAAAATTCTGCTCAGCTTTTGAAGTGACAAACCTACCTCTACCTATAATGATACTGAGTGGTATGAAATATCTAGACCACTTGAAAGCATTTGTTTCAAAAGAAAGGGCAGCTCATTTCTCCCTGCTCTGATGGGGCATTTCCATTCCCTGGCCCCTGTCATGACAGGTCACTTTCAGCTTTCTGAATTTAGGGCATCCAGACTGTGAAATGAACTTGCAGAGAGCAACATCCAGTTAGTAACATTCTTAGCCAGAGTCAAACCCCACTGTAAATCAGCTTTGTCTAAGACTGTCAGTTTTCTGGGTAAGAAACGACAGTCAAATAGTGAATCACACATGTTTAAAATCATTAAACATTTTCTGTGAAGCTAAGGTCTCCTTAGAAGTCAAAGATACTTCCAAACATGTAGGTTATGAGCTGAGTCAACAGAAGCTGGAGAAAAGCAAATTAAAGGAGTCATGTGTTGCATTTCTGTGTTATTTGAATGACTTCACTGCTTAAAAAGCTGCTTGTCTTGGTAAAGCTACTTTCTAGACACTATTACAAGATAAAAAAGTAATTAACATGTTACAACCAGCATAGGTAAGACAGAGGATTGTTGTACATTGGGAGTGAGATGATAAACAACAAAGAAGAAATAAGAAAGTTGGTGTTGGTCCCTATGAGAGTGGGAGGTAATAAGCTGTTTCTTGGAAAAAACAGAACTGTGAGGATCAAAGAGTGTACCTAGGGAAGCTGTTTGTTCATCTTACAATCATGCAATTGAATGTGTTGAAAAGTGGTATATTCTGTCATAATTACAGAAGTGACCCAATAAACCAAACACTTTGGAACTTCTTAGTTAGCACCCTATGAATTCACCTTTTCATCAAAAACAGGCTGACAAATTCCTACAAGAGCTTCTAATATTAAGTGAGGGTTAAAGCCACATGGAAACTGAAATTCCACAGAATTTAACAACAACAAAGTCGAGCTGCAGGGGTGTGAATATAGACATAACATTTTGATGTAGCATAAGCTTTCAGTGCACATGCTGCATGGACAGCCACTCTGGTATGTGAATTTAACTGTAATTGAAAGGTGTTGAATTGAAATGTCCAAGTTGCTAAATAGAAATGTGTAGAACTCAGCATTGGCAGTACCTGCCTATCATATGGTCTTGTCAATACATTGCAACTTTGATCTGGCAAAATTATCTTGAAAGAACTCTCTATGGGTTAGGAGAGGAAAAACTCCAAACCCCTCTTGTCCCAGCTGTAGGTGCTTACCAGGTACATTACAGCTCAAGAATTCTGACCCATGAAGAAGCAAAAGCTTCATTACTTCAATCCAACTAGCAATGAATTGTACAAGGGCAGAATGAGGGCAAGGGACTGATCAGCATCAATTACATGCAAAAGTCTAACATTAAGAACAGGAGGAAAGGCCAATTAAAGTCAAAAACAAACACAAGAAGACTTCTGGAGGATTCCAACTATACTCAACCTGCCAATTATAAACTACAAATATTAAATAAGCAGTAAAGAGAAAAAAGCCAGGAGTAATTTTCAGGAGATGACAATGTGTGCTCAGGGTCATATTATGCCAACTGCAGAGTTTTATTATGGGATGCCTCTGAGGCTCCCTTTCCTTCATAGGTGGAGGCTCCATCATCACTGTCAAGGACCTGTGTATAAGCACTGGTCTCCTGCTGCTCCCAAGATATGCCTATGTGTAAACTGTCCCCAGCTGAGAGATGCTTAACTGCACCCACTGAACCTCAGGTGACAGGAACAACACAGGTCATCACTAGTAAGGAGAAAGTCAGATCAGTACAAGTCTCAGGAGAGCCTTTGCATGAATGTATCATTTGTGCTGTTATTTTCATAGAAACATTTGCACCTAACCTAGGCATCAAAGAAATGATCTTTCATCATAAAATTGTTTTTGAACTTACACTGGCAAAGCTGTGAGTTGCAACTGCAACACATATATTGTAACAAGACTTTTCACGTGTTTCAAACATATTTAGAACTGCAGAATCTCTTGTAGCATATTAATATGAAACAAGGTTTTCAAGCAGAAGATAGCTGTCAAAGATCAAAGGTAGCATCTTTGTTAGAAACAAGAGAGTAGTTTGCCAGTTAGCCTCAAAAAGCTTTCTAGTGAAATAAATTTCAATTTTATTGTTTAGTAGGGTAACAAAACACAGCATGACTGTGTTTGAACAAGCATCTCTGATAGTTACTGCTGTCCTGACAGCAGTAATTTAAAAATAAGTATACAGACCTCACAAGGAGCTTTTGTTTGGAACTGCTTTTTTGAAAGCTTTGCTCAGAACTGTACGTCTTTTAGAACCATGAATTGCGAAAGAGCAAAAAACATAATTTTGTTTAGAGGAAGTTCCTGTTCATTTACATCTATATAAAATACAAGCTAATGAGATGCTTTATTCTCTAAACATATCTTGAACAGCTCTTTAAAAAAATTTCAGTTGTAGGGTCTGAAAATCTCTGTATGTGGCACAGACAAAATGGTATTAACCCAGAATGTAAATCTTGTGGAGGAAAACATTCTAGAGAAAAGATCCTTAGAATACTTTGTAGAATGGGAAAAGAGCTGTGTAGCAACTGCCAGTGGGAGGATATAAAAAAAAAAGGAAAAAAAAAAGGCAGCAGAAGGTGATTTTAACTTTTAATTTGAGGAGAGTGCTAAGGAAGCTTAGTAAAGTTTTCCGTCTTGCTAATCCCTTTCTGGCAGTTGAACTTTGATGATTTCATTGTCCAACTTCCATGCAATGAGCTGGGACATCTTCAACTACAGCAGGTTGCTCAGTGCCCTCTCCAATTTGTCCTTAAATGTTGCCCAGGGAGAGGACGCTCTCTCTGGGCACCCTGTGTTGGCGTTTCTACCCTTTTTAAAAAAATTGGTGCAATGTTTCCTTTCCTATAATCACTAGGTACTCCATGTGACTG
The DNA here is from genome assembly GCF_026979565.1 of Vidua chalybeata. Taxonomy (NCBI): domain Eukaryota; kingdom Metazoa; phylum Chordata; class Aves; order Passeriformes; family Viduidae; genus Vidua; species Vidua chalybeata. Next base: position 46,178,557 of record NC_071534.1, read on the forward strand.
CCATGACTTTTCAAATATCATGGAGAGTGGCTTGGCAACTACTTCAGCCAATTCCCTCAGGACCCTGGGATGCATCTTGCCACAGGTCACAGACTTAAGTATGTTCAGATTCCTCAGGTGGTTAGTGTTTTCCTACATAGGGAGGAACTTTGCTTCCTTCAGTCCCTCCCTTGAGATCCACAGATTTGAGAGGTTGAGAAGAGAGACTTACAGTGAAGACTGAGGCAAAAATACTGTTGAGTATCTCAGCCTTTTCTCCTCATCTGCTGAGACCAGTTTACCAGTCATGTCCATCACAAGGAGTATGCTTTTCTTTTCCAGCTGCAATACTTACAGAAGTTCTTATTTTTCTTTGCATTCCCTTGCTGATTTCAGCTCCAACTTTGCCTTAGCCTTCCTGACCCCATCACTACACATCTGGGCAAAATCCCAATATTCTTCCCAGCATACCTGTTTGTATTTTCACTGCTTCTGCATTTCCCTGTTGTCTTTTAGTTTGACCAGCGTGTCTTTACTCAACTATTCTTTTCTCTTGCCTTCCCTTCCTGATTTCTTACACATTTAACTTAAAAACAAAAATTAATTTAAAAAATTCAAGTTAAGCAATCTAGGAACATTTGTGAAAATTGTAACACAGAAGAATGTTATCTGAGAAAAGGGCATTCTTAAGGACAGCAGCTCAGGAAGACACACAGGCATCCTGCATTACATAAAGAATTTCATCACTGTAGGAAATGAAATCCCATCACTGAAACAATTTCCTTTTTGTTTTACATTTTAGAAGATACTGAAAGACTGACTGGTTGCTTATCAGGGAATATATTCAGCACTTTTAAAAAGGGGGGGCAAATCTCATTGACATGCTTGAAGCTGCCAGTGAACATATTTGAGTTTTAAAGACTGTGACAACCACCAGTCAGCTGTCTGTTCAGTGCTTTTTCCCCACACAGCATACCTTTACTTCTCCATCACTGAGGCAAAGAACAACCAAGCAAATTTTGCACACATTCACAAGATTTATGAGTAATATACACACATGACTCAAGAATGAGAAAATGTTTTACTTGGTGCTTAAATATATACATACAAAGAAAAACTCTGAGACTGATACCTTCTGGGTGATACTTAACAAAGAATTTTTTTGGGGCAGGCTGTGTGTCTGTATTTAAGTATATTATAGGGGATAGGCAGAAAAAAATTAAGGCAATTTCAACTATTTATATACTAGCAGCCACTTTATATATTATGACTGGTATTCTTTTTTATATATGGGAAACTTAGTTAAAATAACTGTGTATGTTAGGATTTTGGGAGCATTGGTCACTTTGGTAACACCACTTCATTTTTATTAATGGATTAGGTAGACTTGGGCATTTAAACCAGAAATGAACAAACTGATTTCTTAGTACTCTCCTAAGTTACTTTACTTTCGTTTTTTAATAAAACATTACCTGCATTTTCAGCTTTACTGCAGAAACATTCAACAAGCTCTAAGACACACTCACCAGAAAACATCTAATTAAGCAAATGAAATGCCCTTTACAAGGAATTCTCAAATACTTTCAGATTTCAAATGGATTGTACATTTACCACATAATACCCAACTGTTCTGTGACTTTTTTCTCTTCCTTTTAACAATGAGATGTAAAACAAGCTGTTTTGAACAAGTGAGGAATAAAAGACTTGTGAACTCTTTTCAACAGATAACTTTGACCTGTTGACTTTGTCTAGCTTCAAAATAAAGAAAATATTTCCAACATAATTTTGAAAGACTGTTTACTTTAACAGAGCTAAAGCACTCATTTGTTAGTTTGCCAGTGTTCCTTACCTGGTTTATCAAAGAAAAACTTCCAAGCCATAACTATCCTTGCATACACTTCCCATGCAACACTGCTACTTATTCTATACTCAGTAGAAAGCCAGATTATTCTTCAAATACTATAAACTGCAGAAGACCCTTTTCCCCATTCTTCATTTCCAGAGATTTTAAATCAAGGGAAGTACACTTAAATTCTGGCTTGTCTTCCCTTTCCATCGTTTTCTTCTATTTTTTCCTTCAGTTTCTAATGAACCAAAAAAATAAGACAGAGGAGATGGAAAGGAGAAAGAAAACAATATACAAGTTCCTTGCACTTGTCTAATTAATTTCATCAAACCCTTCTTTTCTCCAGTGAATTATAGAAGTGTTAATTCCTTCAACAGATAGGATTAAAGTTTTTTAAAAGTATTAAAATAGGATTTGAAAAGCAGAAGATATTCCCCCTAGAGTACTACAGTTTGTGAAATGTCAAAATGCAGGGTGTGTCATTTTACTCCACCATATTGCTCAACATATTTTGTAAAACTAATATATCCAGTGGCAGAAGTTAAATTCAAACTGTTTGTACTTCATATAGTATAAAGAAGTTTGGAAAAATTCACTCCACTGCTCAAGGGAAAAAAATGTTGAAGTGTGTCAGACATAGATTTCTTCTCCTCGAATCAACAGCTGTTTACTAACTCCAAGCTCACTGGCAGACACAGACACTTACCATGATGAAGACAACATATTCCATAGCTTTCTTTACATTTTTGCAGAATCTTTTTCTATGCTTTGAAAGAATTAATGCCTCTAGTCAAAAAATCACATAATTGAAAATGAATGTTACCACAAAGATAGCATTTTGTGAGACTGTATAAAAAGACAAAGATTCTACTCTAGTTTTATTTTAAAAAGCTTCTGAAAATAGTAAGAAAGGTTGGTGAGTGTGTACTTGAACATGAAAAGACCTTTTAATAATCCAGATGAAAGCATGATTAGTACATTCAGTAGCTTTGAAGGACAGGATCTGATGAGATTTAACTGGACCACAAAAGGACATCTAATGAAGTTAAAAAGTGACAAACATAAAGCAATGCAGACGTGATGGTAAAAAAATTCAGTTACTTTTCCTAAATTAAGCATATGAAAGCTTAACATAGGAAACTTAAAAGCTTGGCAATATCCTCCTGGGCACCTCATTCTATCTGTTAAATGAGCAAAAATTGCAAAAAAGAAAAAGACCATGCTGAAGCAAAATGCAGCTTTTAATCTTGGACAAATAAGTTTGAAAGAATGAAAATTCAATTAAAAAAAAGTAATAGTGCAGCTGCATGTAGCATTTTTAGCAATGCTATTTGTCAAAATTTATCACACAAATAGAAAAGGACCAAAAAATGTACCCTTGTGTACAAGGTAAACACTAGTCAATGCAGAACCCTTGTAGGGATGCACCCATTCTCTAACCTCTTCTAATATCATATGAGTTTAATAATTTGGATGGACATGAAAAAATATTAACTCTTATCCTTAAAACATAAGGTGATCAGATGGCAGCAGTGGTAATGGCATCAGTTCAGATCATAAGCTGAAAAAACAATGGCTATAGCTAACTGATATCCACCTGTCAAAGTCCTTTGAGTTGTAATCCAACAGGCCAATTGTTTACACACCAAAATAAATTTATGGACATTTTGAGCTGCTGTCCTCTATAAGTCACAGAGCCTTTCAAAATCAAATCCATAGCAGTTTTAAGTCAGAATTATCTCATCATATTACTAATAGACAAAGATGCATAGAGGAAGTTTGTAGGTAAAATTTAGGAAGTAAGGTTTGGACCTCACTGAATTGCTTAGTGAAAAAAGTATTCTACAGGAAGATGATGAGATTACTTTAAGTGCTAATGTCTCACACTAAATGGATTTTGTCTTTGAATGTACAAAGTAGTTAAGACAACAACTACCAGTAAACTACCAGTAATAGACTTAGCACTGTTAAGAACAGTGTAGCTCAAATGAAGTAAAGCAGATGCAGTTCTGATCGGGAATGCACAACAAAGGAAGACATGCACCTATATGTATGCTTACCACACAAAAGTTTAGTCTATTTTCAAATGGAAGGCAGAGTGAGCATCTCTCATTTACATCCTCATTTAGACAAATAGCTGTGCTAGGGTTTATTCCAATTCTAAAAACTCCAGACAACACATATTAGTGATCAGGCTTATTTACGGAATTAGGTATTTTCCACAATGGCGCCAAAGAACATATACATGCACATTTAAAACACATGAGCATGAACAGCACTGAAGGCATGCACTGATACAGGTGCTCTAAGTCAAATTTGGAAAGAGATTCCATAATACTGAACTACATAAAATAGCAAAAAAGCGGGTAAAAGTATGCATAGAAAAAGGGCTTTCACATTTCATTACCTATTATGCATGTAAATTTAACCTAGAGTGCTCCTCAAAAGTATACTACATTTGTAAATATCAAATGCTAAATTTAATATACTAAGTAATGATGTGGTTGTTAGGAAATGGTGAACACAGAAACTCAGTGTGCAAGCACAGGTGTCCTTCAATGTTGTACAAAGCTTCCAGAGAATATTGGCTGTATATCTGCAGGCAACCACACTAGAACGCTGGAATAGAATTTACCAGTGCTTGCATGGAGTCTGCCCTGAAATCCTGGTCAAACCTAGAAAATGCATATTGATTATCTTCACAAGTTGACACTTTCACTGCCTTTCCTTCTTTTGCTGGCTAGAATAAAGTGAGTTACCTATTTCACAGCCTTTTTGAATGATAGCCATCTACTTTTTTTCCAGCCATTTACTTAATTTCCTATAACACTTGGAGTTCTTCATGATGAAATTCCAAAGGTCCTGGATATTATATTTTGTGGCTTCAGCCTGTCAAGTTGCAGTGACACAAAAAGCATTACTCTATAAAAACATGCACTATTACTGTCAGTTCTGGTTTGGCACGTATGCTGATCCCTGTTACTTTTCACAGCAAAATCTCCACAGAGAAAAGGATTGGTATGACAAAAAAAGAAGGTCAGAGAGAGTTTAAATACACCAGAATAGGAGAGAGACCTAAAATATGGCATTTCTAAGAGAGATACTGAAGTTTAGCAGCATGAAGCATTTCTTATTGAATAATTCAAGAGAGTCTTATTCACAACACTAACCTAAGTGCTAATTAGCCACAGCAACACCCTTTCCACAAAAATATAAAATAAGATCTAATTAATGGTCACTTCTAGTGGCAAAAGATGAAGTTTTCTAATTTATCTGTGGAAAAAAAATCACTAGAAGAGAAATAAAATGAAAGGGAAGCTTTAAATTAAAAAAGCATTTCAAAGGCTAGGTTGCTGAGGGCATTTCAGGGCCTAGGGCTCACTGCTCTGGTTAGTCCTTGAAACTCATCATTGCAAGATTAAAATTATTATTTCTCTTTAGGGGAAATCCCTTCTATGCCAGTAGACTCAGAAGTTGTATATTATTTAAACTGATGCATGTATACAACTGGACTGAGAAAGTAGTACACCAAAACCCATATAATTTTTTTTAACTAAAACAGTGAAAAAGTGAACCTGCATAACTCTTTGAAACTGAGTCAAGAAACTACTCCAGCAGCTGATTACACTGTACTGTTATAACATGTTTCTTGCAGTTTAGAACATCACATTATTTCTCAAGTGGAAAATGAGGGGATAAGAGATCTATTCATAGCAAATTTGATAACACAGAGAAGCAGGTCACTAAATCATAGATAACTGGGGAAATTATTCCTAATGGGAGTTACAATGTGCTCAGTAAAACTGCTTCCACTGCTATCTGCCAGACTATTTACAACACCCATTTGATTCAAATTTCAAATCCAACAGTAAGACAACAAATAAAACCTAGCTAATAAGCCATGAAATTTCATTTGAATTGCTTCCATTAGGCATATATATATATATATATATATATAAACTAACTTCAATTTAAATGGCACCTGACTTATGCATTTCATTATTCTAAATACTGCAATCATACTATTTTCATTGCAGTGCTGAAACTGTTTTATTAACTTGTATTATGTACATGTTTTAAGTGACCAGTAGTGCTGATCAAGGATGCAGAAGGACAAATGTTTAACTGGCAGTAAGCACACAAGAGTGAATTCTCAGTTGTCAAGTTTCAGGCAAAAGTTCAAGAGAAATACATGCCCACAGCTAAAGCTGAACCTCATTACTGAGTTTCAAATGCCTATTTAAGACCTTCTTGATTAGTGAAGTATGAAAGTTTATTTATTCTTGCCTCAGAACCCTAGTTTACTTCTGATTTATGTCCACAGGAATGCAAAGACAGATCTTTATATGAAGATAGTCCCATTTAAAAATCTGAAAGTCATGAGGATGATTTACACTTGAGAAAGTTTTAGCTGAGTCTACACATACAGTCTTGACTAAGATGTGAGCTCCTCCCTGCAACATTTCTCAGCAACAACATAACACCATAATCATGCCAAACTGATCTGCTTGAAAGTACGCTTTTCCTTTAAAGAGACATTTGTTTCCTAATTTTCAGCAACCCACTAAAACTTTTAAAAATATTTATTTCAGGGATGTAGCTATAAATTGTTCTATGATCTTCTTCCTATATTTGCTTCTTCACATTCACACTGACACAATCTTTCCACCTTCCTTAGCACTGGTTTAACTACTTGCATATTTTGTCAAATCATATAAGCAAAATGAAGTCTCTATATTATTATCCATTTCCAGTCTTGGAGACCCAAACATTGTGAAAGCAGAAACTGTACAGTACCAGTGAAATTCTGTGTGTCTTCATTTAAAGAGCTACCAGCTCCTATGAACAAAATGTTCTGCTGGTTATCTTTTTACCTACATAGAGCTCAGTAGTCTTGCATTCAGTCATCTTCACTTTTATGAAGTGAGGTTACAGGTCTCAAAAAAAGGCTGCTTTTTGACACTGGCATAGCAACCAGACAATATAATGTAATGGGGCCAATGGGACACAGTTTTCTTCTATCTTTATGAAAAAAATGGTAATATAAAAGTCTTGGGAACTGCTTAAGAAGTTTCAGAATACACTATTCATTTGAAAACCAGCTGATAATCAAGTTTTTTCTTTTACTGCTTATTAGGATAGTTTTCTCTTTAACTTACCAGGCATTATAATATTGGAAAAACCTAGTTTCCTTGTTATGGATACTCCATGTGTAAATCTAGATGTATACTCCCTCCTAATTTGTTCTATGTCTCCATGAAGCAACTGAAGAGAAACTGCCAAACCTGAAAATGAAGAGAAAAACTATTAAAAATTAGACATTCATATTATTATCAGTATTGCTTAAAAATTTTATATATTTGCTAGTATATATGCATTCTTGAGAACAGAAAATTCAGAGGAAGTTTAGTAATAACAAGCCAACCCACTTCAATTTTTAAGTGTAATTGCAAAGGGTATCAACATCCAAAAATCAGTAAAGTCTTGAAGACAACAACCCATGAAAACATTAGCAAATTATTACTGATGTGTAATTGAACCACAATGACATGAATGAAAAATACGTCAATAGGGATGGACTAATGTTTTAACTAAAAAGAGAACTAAAAAGAGGTCAGTTTGGAGAAATTTCAATCAGATTATTTGCTACCATTTTAATTTTTCACTTCCTTCAACACAATCCTGCCTTTATTGGCATGCAAGAAAAATGGTCCCGGAGCTATGGGTGAAACACAGAAATCTCATCACAGTGTATCACTTTATATTACCTCGTATAAAGTTATACAATTTATTCATCCAAAATGTGAAGAAAAATATTCTAGTAAGCTACTATAGCATAATCAGTATTCTTAGGAACAGCAATTTTATAATGACTGAAATTACAATTTTTGTTCAACATTTATCAGATTTAATCAATCACACTCTTTCTTAAGTTTGCTAGAAGACATGCAAAATGCAAGGATGGCCATATAATAATTTTCCAATTTTTATTCCTCTAAAACCAAGGAAGCATAACTTCTTCTACTACATCTGCAGTATACAAATAAACTGCAAATCATTACAGTTGAGATTAACAAAAGCAACAGGCATGCCTTTTGGTTATTTCAAATATAATCACTGAGGCAAGTGTCTGAGTGATACAGCTTGTAAAGATTAATCTTGCCTGACCTTCAGCGTTACTACAGCATATCCTGTGTCAACATACAGATCAAGGAGAAGATAAAAGCAAACTCTGCGTATACACTCAACAAGTGGAGACAGACAACTCAGAAGAAGAGTCATAACGAACTTGAGATACAGCTGAAGCAAATAGCATGTACAACACAGACTGAACAACAAGGTCATCAGTCCTTTTGGCTTTGAAAGAAATTTTCCCTACAACCATTTTACTGTTTAGCTGAATAAATTTACTTGAAGTCTGGCAGTTCCTAAAATCAGGTCTCAGAATTCTCTGCCATGTACTGCCAGTCCAGGGTCCTGCAGATCAGATATCTAATTACTATGACAACTTTTATATTTTTCCTCTTACCTACACTTACATTTTCTTATTTTGGCAGCTCCAGAGAATGTGATACTCTGACCAAACTTTCCTTCTCATGAAAAACAGCTTGCCTACACATCTCCAACTGGGTACATAAACAAATCTTACAAGGAAAAGCATTCAGTGAAGGCTTTTCTATTTTAAGGACTGTATTTAATACCATGGATATTAATTATTTTTGTAGGGGAATTTGTTTTACACAGTGAATGACCTTTAGGAAGAAGTGGCAATCATTATTTGGGCAGGTGAGAAAACAAACCGCTAGCTGTACCGCTAGCGGTACAGAAGCTTGGTACAAAGTCATACAGGCAAAATTCAGGCTCTGTAAGAGAGGTGAAAGGTTTTTCATTGCTGTATGGGAATAGCTAGGCTGAGTACAGCTCCCTGATAAAAATGGATATATAGCCCACCCCCAATCTTGCTGCTTTTATATTTTAAAAAATTGTTATACATACACATGTATAATCATGCCCTCAATATGCCCCTATTGCACTGTTTCCTTGGAAACCTGAAAAACCCATTTGCTATTGCTACAGATCACATCAACCACAACAGCATTAATCAGATATTGTACACCACCTGGTATAAAGTTATTGTGTTTTCTAAACAAGGGTTGGAGTCTCCAAATCCAATTGTCTTTAAGTATGAATTTCACAGATTTCCTTGAAGAATTTTATTTAACTCTAAAATTAGATGTCAAAAAAACCTCATCAAAGGCTAAACAGTTTTAACTTGAGAAAAAAGCTATCTGTCAATGATTTGAAGTACTTGCTCATGCAAGGCAAGAAAGATATAGAGCTCTGTATTTTATGGCATTCATTGTTAGAAAATAAAGAATCATCTTTATACATCCAAAAGCATCAAGAAATCTCTCAGTGAACACACCTGAAACACAGGTAAGTCATTTTACCCATAGTTTAGATACATCTTTGGAGTATAAATGGCATGCATTCCCCAGCTTTTCAGAAAAATGAAGAACATTGGATTACAGATAGCAAAGTTACTTTAAAGTGTTATATGGTGTAAAGAGGCCAGTAAATAGGAAAGAGTGAAAGTCAGCCAAAATGGAAACAAAGCAAGGATGCACAGAGAAGGAAATCTGAAGGACCTCCATAAATCAAGTCTTCAAGTTAACAGTTTTGCCACAGAGGACCCAGCTGTCAAACTAAAGGGAAATGACAAGAAGGGAAGTAGAACTGATAAATCTGGTAAAATGCTAAAGTTAGGAGCACGCGTACTTTTACATATTCAATGTAAAGAACACAATTCCTAGGTAGGCATTCAGATTGCTCTGTCAAAGCTCCACTAATTTTGCAAGGCATCCAAGGCTACCCTCCATTAAGGACCTAAAATCCTAAAAGGCATACTGCTACTGAGGTGTGATACCCACAATACAGAACAAGTTGCCTGAATTCCCAATGATTTGTTACATTCAGGATGTTGAGATAGGCAAAAGGAACATATTATATTTCAAAGGGTTTCCCCTAGAACTGGTTTCATTCTGCTCTCAAGCTCACACTATTTGATGACCAGTAATTGGCCACTGGTGAGATGTTCATAGGCCTCTAGAATCATCCTATGCCAGTACTTCCAAGGTGTCAGTTATGGTCATATGTCTTTACTCTTCTGTGTTCTATTTTAGTCTAGGGTTATAGCTAGTTAACTCTACACTGAGTAACTACATTTTATAGCTATTTGTTAAATACAAAGCATATATACACCACATGACTGCACAAAACTATGCAAGAGCTATAACATGGCAGATGAAATGTATTATTTTGTCATTAGATATATGCTTTTACAAGTCAGAACAAATAAATCTCCTGTCAGAACAACGCAGGGTAAGACAAGTTCAGCCAGCCAAAGCCAGATAGGTAAAGAGGACCTTGTTGTCAGCTAAACACAAAGTCTGTGGCCAGTTGCAAGCCACAGCAATCCCATATTCATGGGTTTATAAAAATGCAATACACTCGCTAAAGAAAGTAGACACCCATCATGACTGAGGAATTACACAAATGTAATAAAAATCATGGGGAAGAGATATTTTAAAAAGATGGATTAATCCACATTTTGCAAGAGCCTAGAGTTTGTATGCTTATTATAAATTGAGCTACCAGAATACCAATAAGCATTGACTAGCATGATTTAAAACATACTGACACATCACATTGAGATTTTCAGAAGGGTGCAGATTCAGCTTAAGAGGGACTCCCTCAGACACATTGCAAAACAAAGTAGATTGAAGAGGAACTTGCAAGTTGAAACACATCACCCTTAAAATAAAAGAGAGGAGATTTAGACCAAATGTTAGGAAGAAATTCCTTATGGCGAGGGTGGTGAGTCACTGAAAAAAGATGCCTAGAGAAATTGTGGGTGTCCTGTTCCTGGAAGTGTTCTAGGCCAGGTTAAACTGGGCTCTGGGCAACCTGATCTAGTAGGTTGCATCCTTGCCAAGAGCAGGGGGGACTGCACACAGCAAAAATTAGTTTTAGAAAAAATTGGAGCATTTGTGATGGGACAGCTGTTCACAGACAAAGCAAAATAGAGATCTGCAACATGTCACTATACACTGCACACAACCACTGACTGTGGTTGATAGGACCACCACACCATTTATTACACCTGGGAGCCATCAAAAACTTCATAACTATACATTTTCCATTTCTAGAACATTAAGAGCTAAAACATAACAACGAAAATTATTACCCAGTCTCTGAAGGACTGGCACATTTTTTTAATAAGGTATATAGTCTAGCTTTGTCCCCTCAGAAAAAAAGCTTCATTTACCTCCCCACTGATAAATAAAACTCTTGTGTTAGCTATTATTCTTTATTTATCCCAGTTTTGAAACCACTACAACAATACTCTGTAAGGAACTACAAATAGATATACTTTTATTTCTTTTGCAAGCACATGAAATGTCTTACTATTAACTTGTACTAAATTTCAATACACAACAGATTATTTTTATAATTCAGATGAAAGACAATGCAGACAATTGTCAATCTGCTGAATAAGCATCCCAGATTTTTGTTAGATTTGTCATTTTACCTTCAAACAGCTTTTGTACTGCATTATTGATTTCTGCACTTAGTTATGACAGAAGGCATCTGTTCATTATGCTTATAAACCCTTTATTTGCATTTGGGCTTCTGAGGGCAGGGGAAATAATTTACATTCAGCTTCTATCTGCTGGCAGCAGAGAATCCTAGATCATATTTAGAAGAAAATGCCTAGCAGCTGCTCAGAAAACTGACAGAAGAAAAAAAACAAACCTCAGACAGAATGTTGTTCAGCACTGTTTGTATTTTAAGAAAAGTAATAAAATAAGGCATCTGTCCAAATAAAGCTGCCTAAAGATGTTAAAGCTTTTTGAGGGTTTACAGGTGTTCCCATTTCCAGTAGTGCTTTAAGTGCAAAGTTAAAAAGGTACAGGTAAAACCAGTAGATTTGCACAACCAAATGGTTTACTGATTTAATGTGATCTGGGACAAACAGCTGTATAAATTTTGGCCACAGAAAACTCTGTGTAGAAAATCCCACAAATTACTGTCTGGGAATAGAAAGCTAAGAAAGGAGAGGTAGATTCAGTCCTTGATGGCCTTTTTGAAGACTTCATTCTGATTAATTTGAATTATCAAATTAAACTCTGAACTCCTCTTTTCCTCAGCTTTAAATTCTGGGGTTTAGCTCAGTAAAAAAAAAAAAAAAGAATGCATGAAAGCCATTGCAACACTTTGACAGCTTTCTTGGAGCTCTTTTGTCAAGATTGTCAGAAATGCCCTCAAGTGTATAAAGTAGGGATGTTTTTCTTCCTCAAATGGAACAGAAACACTTAAATGCAAATGGCATTTAGCTGTCATAGGAAAACTGGCTTGGAATTTCTTTACAGGGTAGATGATAAAACTTCAAGTATTTCTTTCAGACTTACCCCAGTATGAAGGATAAAGGACCACAAGGCTAAGTTACTATTATAAAAGCATCTAGTCTAGGAACCATATAAAGACAATAAAAATTTCAGAAATAATGTCTCCAGTTCTTGTGTTAGCAAGCCCACTGCTGCCCTTTTCTATTAACAAGTCACTTGGTATGTTAACACCATTCTCATGGTGTTGGACCATGTTATACTGCAAAGGTGAACCATCTTGCACAAAACTTTTTTAAATTACATTTTTACAAACTGGATAGTTAGCTAGAATATTATGGAGTGTGCAAAATACACAATTCTGCAATTATAAGTGGTTTATATTGCTTCTAGTGCAAATAATAGAAAAAAGGCTCCACGGAAACACTTGTTATTTTCTCCTTCATGAAGTGTAGTTCTTCATAGAAACAGAATTTTATTAGAAATTTAGCTATTTGCATTCGAATTGTGTGTCTTATTTCAAAGGAAACAGATGTTTAATAGGTACCTGAACAAAATGTTAAAAATCAAATCCCCACCAACATAAGAACCTAGGTAACAATTGTAAAGAACTTATAAATATATTCTTGAAGAAGTTAAAACCATGTGTATGTGTTCTATAATTAATTATTTGAAATAGTGTTAAGACTTTTTATTCATTTAGCAGATAAAATGAAGGAAGTCAACACTATCCAACAAGTAGAACAAATTTTTGGAAAAGGCTTATAAAAACATAATGCAACTCCAAGATAGAAATATGAACCAGCTATTGTTATTATGCAGCCTTAGGTAGGAATTTCTGGGTTTAAATTGAGTGCCACTTGAATCACGTCCTGCAACAGTGTGTCCAGCACTGCTCCCCTGGCCTTGGCACTGGTGAGGCCACACCTCAAATCCTGTGTTCAGTTTTGGGCTCTTCAGGACAGGAAGGAAACTGAGGGGCTGGAGCATGTCCAGAGAAGGGCAGCAGAGTTAGTGAAGGGTCTTGGAGCACAATTTCTATGAGAAGCAGCTGGGGGAGCTGGGGTTGTTTAATCTGGAGGAAAGGAAGCTGAGAGGAGACCATATTGCTATCTACAATTACCAAAAAGGAGGTTGCAGTGAAATGGGGGTCCCTCTCTACTCTCAAGTTGCAAGCAATAAGAGGAAACTGCATTGGAAAAGGCTGCCCAGATAAGTGCTTGGCTCACTATCCCTGAGATATTTAGAAGACCCACTTGGCAGCCCTGGGTTAATGGTTGGACTCCATGATCTTAAAGGCCTTTCTCAGCCAAAACGATTCTATGATTCTATCATTGCAGTACTGACTCGAACAACAAATCACAGTTCTACTGAACAGAAGATCTCCCTGGCAGTATCACAATGGCACATTTTTCATTCTTCTCTGAAAACAAATCTTTTAGCAACTCTGAAGACAACAACATTAATTTAACTCTATTACACCCTTATCTCTTCAGGGCCAAATGATCTTGGAACAACACTTTATGTGCAAAATTCTTTATGCGGGTAATCTTTTGGCTTTAGCATTTTTTGAGAACAAAAAAGAATGCCTTAATTCACTGTATACTTAGTGAAGCAGATAAGAGCAATATTCTTATTTTAAATGTATTTCAAACAGCAGCCTTCAGTGACAACTAATTCTTAAACATATCAAACTGGAATACACATAATCTCCTTGTCACAAAACAAAGATTAAAAATGACAGATTTATAAATTGTCCTAGAACTAGAGTAACTAAGCAAATGCATTTGCTATTTAAATGCTAGTGATATGAAGATAAAAAACACATTTCAAAGAAATGCTGACACCTGAGAACTTTGTTGATAAAATACAAACATCAGAAATCTTTTCTGTGATTAATTTTATGCCCAGAAGTTAGCTAGAAGTGATGTATTTTTACCTTCTCAGTAAAGTTCATGTTACTACTCCTGCTATCATTTCCCCTCATTGTTCCCCAGTCATTGCTCCAGTCAATTCTCCACTGTAAACCTATGCTTTCTTTTTGGCTAAAAGTCATAGCTGTTTCTAGCAGGGAATGCACATTTAGCTTCCCATCTGAGATTTCTTGTGCTGGTTCACAAGAAAAAGCTCTCCTTCAACAACTCTGAGTGTGGTAACACTGTGAGCTGCTGGGGTAGTGTCATGTAAACACAGTCACATTACTTCTGGTATCTAGAAAATACATCAAGCTAGCACAGCCCTATTCCTAGAAATATTGTAGACTTCTACTGAGCTAGCAATTCCCCGCTGCATTTGATCTCTTGTAGCTCTTCATTTCACAACTGTGAAAAACTGATGCTCCCTGATTAATGGGCCTCTGCAGTTACAGTTTCTCCCCTGCAAGGTCTGATAATCCTAACAGGCTTTCTGCTCCAAACCAAGGAATTTGTAAGCCAAATCTTACTTTTTGTGAAACAGGAAATGAAACAGACAAAGTATTTATTTGTTCCTTTAAATTTCTCAGTGTTTGACAGTAACCATGGAGAAATTATATCATCAGAGTGCCAAGGGGCTGCTGAATGCAGGTAAACAGGCATGAGAAAGCCCCAAAGCACATATCACTTTTTCTAACCAGCTGTCTCCATTGTCATACTTGTCCCAGAACTTACATCTTGTCAGATGAGTTCATGCAGTGGGCTGGTCTACCTCGTGTCTTTTCTGACCAAGCCTTGTATGACCACTGAGCCAGACTGAGACTTAGTGGCAAATGACAGGTATACTGTGGAGAAAAAAAGTCTCACACATGAGGTAAAATAGTTCCCTAATCTGAAGAATGGTCTATGAAACTTACTTTAGGTTGGTTAAACTAAAGTTAAAATTATTTGCCTTTGAATGAGCAACCTCACTGAACTTCAAAAGAGTTCAATCTCACTTTGAGGTGGGTTCCTCTTTTCTGCTGGTGTTGGACCATAAAACTTCCTGAGGACCCTTCCAGCCTAACTCACTGTATGATCTGATGAATAACTTTCCTCCTTAAGATGACAGATTGTCCTTCCTCATGATGATATTGTTAGCAAACATCTGTCAACACATGGGCTTCAAGTCCTCCATGCTTCAACCAAGGAATTCCAGTTTTAAGCACTCACATCAATTAAGGTTAATGTATAATTAACAGTGTTCCCAGTGGAGTTGCAAAGTAAGTTTGGCATTGGTACCACAGAATAAACCACACTGCACTCAGTAAAAATGCAATTAGGTTACATCACTCTCGTCTAATTCATCAGACCATTCCAAGGTAATGGCACAGAGAAAGACTTTCCCACTACATTAGTTATTTTCATGGACTCCACACGAGTTCAAAACTACAGAGCAGCTAGATGTGTTTATAATTTCTTACATCAGTAATTTAATCTCTACAGGACATGAAAGGATTTTTACCTCCTTTGCTGTCACAACTGAAAAGCACTTGTATCCCTTTCTCAGCTTCCAAGAATTATGGCATCAGGCACATGCAACTTTTCAAGATTTGTTATAAGGAAATCCTAATCAGCACTTACAGAAAAGCTTACACTTGAGACTATTAAGGAGCCCAAAGGGAAAAGCAGAGTAAAACAGAATGTCTTGCATCCCTTTAAAAGTAAGTAATTCAGTCTTTCTCTTCATAGGAATGTGAAGAAAATTTGTAGTGCATTTCATCGACATTTAAATATGATACTTACCAGGAAACTCACTGGGGAGAACATTCATATATATCATGAGATCCAGGCTTAAATCTCTCTTGTGAGAGATTGGTAAGAGGACATGAATATAGATCACACTTAAGAAAATTATGCGCTTTAGAGCCACTTCCACTTTCCCCATGGTATCATGAATATTTTCAGATCATACACAAAGTTGAATAGTTGCTGCAGGGAAGTTGGAGAAGCCAGGCAATTAGCATGCTCATCTGGGACATGCAAGACTGACTGAAAATCCTTTTCCAAATCAGATCTCTGATTCTACAGATACAGAAATAGAAATGTGCTATTTTCCTCATAAAATTGATGCAATTAAACGTGATGTCTATGCAGGAATATAAGGTTTTCCACTGCTTTGTGCATTTTAAAACAAAGTAACCAGCTTCTAATTCTAAGAAAAAGATATTATACAAAAAATAGATTTTACAGCCAGCTCTGCTCCAGGTATTACTGAAACCTGGTTTGTGTAATAATGACATTCCACAAATACCAGAAACTCACTGTAAGAAATAACAAAGCTACAGCAAAGATTGTACAATTTGGCCTTTGCAATATTGATTTGATCTCTTACACCAGGCAACCAGGTGTTTTCCAGAAACATGATACCTTACACAGCTGAAAGGCCAGTGGTGAATGGGAATTGCATCCACTACCTGCTACTCTGTTAGATTGGAAATTCATACAGAAATCACATTCCAGTTCCTACTTCAGCAAAGGATACTAAATTACCCATGAGAGTACATCCTTCCTTCCATTCCTGTACCACTAAGAAGAGGAAAGGGGCTCCTTTTTGGGCTTTATAAACAAATGACAGTCATTTGTCTTTATGTGATCCTTTTTAGACACAAGCTGAGAATAAGAGGATTCTGCACTTAAGAACTGTCATGAGTTGAAGTAGAAAAGGTAAGTTTTAGATGGTGGAGGATTGAGTGGCAAATACAAATGCTATAGTATGTCACTATGCATTTTACATGCAAGACACTCAAAGTACATTTTGAGTTACTTTTTAGATTGCCACAAAAACCGAAGACTCTTTTTTTCCTGAAGAATATTATGAACTATCTGATAACACAGAACACAACAATTAGTGGGAACTAAAGCATGTAAAATCTCCTGACTTGAAAGAAACTGTAAGAGGGAACAAGCTTACAGTACAGACTATAGTCTGAAGCATCTTTGCTGTTGTTTTTACTATGCTTCCTTTCTAAGTATTCAAGGTGATTTGAAAAGGGTAAGTGTGATATAAACCAAAAAATGAAGTTTTCCTACATCTGGCTCATACCTACAACAGTTCCTAAGGGAGAGAAAAGACTTCTCTCTCCTGTAATGCAAGGTGTTATCTTTTTTTGACAACAACAAGGTGGCAGCCAAAGCTAATGAGGCTTCAGAACCAGCCACAGAACTCTATCATAGAAAAAGACAGCAAGTGAAAAATAAAAAGTAGTGTAACAACAATATTTTCCATGAGGTGTCAGCAGAAGTATCTGAACATGTTGCTAAAATCTTGCAAGTGCTTTTTCAGGCTGCTAAGGAGTCACAGGAGAATGAATCTCATGTGTGTGCTATAAATAACATTCCATAGTTTATCTTTCACTCACTCAGTACTCAAAGTGGCATCACTGCTCACTTCCTCTTTCTCTTTCCAACTTTCACATCCACTACTGGAGTTCTGTGCTGCTCTTCCCTCTTAGCCTTCCTTACCCTGACAAGCCTTTTCAAAACGCAACGAATCTTCTGTTTGCTACCTTTAGTTTCCAGCATTCTGCAACATGTAAAAAAATTCATGTGCCACGTCTTTCATGTTGAATATTCACATAATTAAAAGTATTCAAATTTATCCAATGTCTCCTAAGAACTGCATATTTAACTGTGAACTTTTTTTTCATGAGAGAAGAATAGGATTAGCAACGTATCACAGAGCAAGCACATATTATATGGACAGTCAGAACGACCATGTGTAAGTTTTTCTTGATGAATATGATTAACATATTTAAGAAACCAAACATTAAACTTACTCAGTAATGTAGCCTTCTATTTTCAGAACATGATTTTTATACTTATTGTCCAATAAGATTCATGATATTCTAAACCTTAAACATATGGATATATGTGGCTAGATTCTATATGAGAAAATAATCAAATTAGAAATGGTTAAATATGTAACTTCAGTCTTGATAAGTAAGCTTTTATGTGCTTCTTGGTTATCCACTAAAGATGGCAAAACATATATTTTTAAGATAAACATTATGCTTGAAATCAAGTTAAAGAAGCCTGCAATGTCCAATACAGTTAAAGAAGTATGAAATCTACTACATGAATGGCATGACAAATACCATATACTGGAACCTCAAAAACGAGATTTTTCTATGGTTATATTTCAACTAATTGACATTTCACAGGGAAAACTGACATTTGAATAGAGGGACAACAGACTCATAAGTCTCCATTTCAGGTTTCATTTCAAGTTTGAGCCCCCCTTGAATGACAGAATTCAGAAAAAGTTAGCAAGTTGATATTAAAAAAAGAAAACAAAAAATGCAAATTCAACATCTCTTGTGAGTCAAACCACCATCTCATAATAACAAAGGTCAGTTGTGTCCCATTCCTTTAATCTCACATACAAATTTCTTTCAGACAGTTCCAGTAATGTACAGCTGATTGTGAGGACTATTGGTAGGCACTGAAATTACGACTCTGCATCTTGCTCAGCTGGAACGCAAAGCTACCAGTTGGAACGCAGACTGTACATTCATTTTTTTCTGAAGTGTAATATATAATTGTTCTGGTTTTGGCCATGGGGGCTGAGGTCTGGAGCTGTGTGGGCTTGTCTAAGTTGCTATTCTATTCTAAGTTGCTATTCTGTTCATGAGCAGCTACATCATGGATGGTGTGGAAGTAATGAACTCTGGGTTCCAGGAAGGGGAGGTGTGACTTCAGGTCAAGAGAGAGCCTGGGGGGAGGGGAAACTCATCCACCGTTGCTGATTGTTACCCAAGCCCTAGGTGAGCATTTGCATGTGAATCACCCTCTTTTGCACACTTTTGTTAGTAGTATTGCTGCTGTTTCCGTTTCTTTTTCTCATCTCATTGCTCTTTCCAGTAAATTGTTTTCATGTCACCTCAAGATCTCTGCCTTTTGCATATCCCACCAAAGGGGGCAGGAGAGTGGCTCGTGGTTTTCTTTTTAATTGTGAGTACTAAACTGGGGAATACCATTCCTAAAACACCACAGAAATGTCCATTGCAAAATTTATATTCCACGTGAAAATGTGAAGCAGAAATGTCAAGCAATATGGATCAATAATTTGATCAGCTCCAGAACTGAACAGAACTCCAGCAAACTTTAGCTCCTCAACACAGAATAAAAGTTTATATTATATAGCTCCTTGAGGAAAATTCAGTGATTTTTTTTATTTTAAAATGTGTACATGAACAGCAGTATTGTACATTTTCATCTATTTTTCTCTACGTGCAAAGATGTTTCTTTCATAGATGTTAGTCTTTTTACAATAGAGCTACTTCCTTTGCAAACTAAGAAACCCCTAAGAATGCAATCAGAAAGGCAGCAAATTACTCACCTGCATTGGAGCCTGTCAAGTTGTAACGTGCATTCAGCTTTTTAATGATATTTTCATGGATCTGATACCAGTCACTCTCTGTGTTGCACCTGGAAAAATTATAACTTTCTTAATTCTGAAATGGGAACAGAAGTTCATCTGACCAACTTCACAACACATCCCTAAATAAATCCTCTTTAGCTCATGAAACAAATAGGAGCTAACAAAGCCCCATGAAACTACCTGTCTCAATGGAAACAGTGCCCCTACCATTTGAGAAAGGCACCATGAAATACCTGCTTCATGTGGCAAAGGATAGGAGAAAGACAGGAACAACTGTGCTGAGGAACTCAGTCATGACCATTTCTGTATAAGCCAAGTTCATTTCTGTATAGATCCATCTTTCAGGGCTAACCCACACAGAAATTTATCTTGTGACACTCCAAAGAAGACACAGAACTCAGAGCTGATCTTAGTAGACAGAAAAATCTGTGCTATACACTTCAAAGTTACTTTAAAAGGTTGTTATCTTCAGGAGGTAGTCAATGAAAGAGCAAATTATATTTCAGTATACATTTAGAAAATAGCTGGTTTTCCATAAGGAAAACCTGACTGTGTTCTAATGATCAAAGTCTAGATTTGAGTTACCCTGAGCAATAAATGTGATTTCCAGTGATAATTCTTCTTCCATTGTTTTTGTTATCTTAAAACGAACAGGCTTTTTTTTTTTAAAACCCAAAATATATTAGGTAGCCAAAACTAACAATTTGTTAACCAAGAGTGAACGTTTATCTGACTTTAATGTTCTGGGAATCTAGATAAGAGCCAGCCCACCTGCCCACTGTTACACTAAGCTGCTTTTCTGCAGCACTGATTCCAGCAGTTCTAATTCACCACAGATGGAGACGGAGGAAAGACACCCATGCCTTCAAGATTTGAGTGCTACCCCTGGGAAGGGCAGAGCTTTCTCATACACATGACAATATATGTCTCAGGTATATGTAGTTAGACTAGACCACTCCACAAAACAGCTCTTACTATCATGTCCAAGATCAGCAGGAAATTGCATGCATTGAGTTGCTACTAGAAAATTGAACTTTCTTCCAATTGCTATCAGCCAAAATCCACTATCTAATCAAACATTCATTTTTAAACCTACTTTTGATTTTTCATTCCAGCACTAACTGTCTTCTCTATTTTTGATATTCCCATTATATAGTTGCTTTATTTCACAAAAAGATACTCTGCCTGCTTTTTTTTCTGTAGCTGCAAAGTACTTCCACTAGATGCCTTGGCAGCACAAGGCACTTAAGTCCAAAAAGCACTTTATATTGCCATAAGAGAGCCCCAGAATAATGTCAAAAATGCTGATACATACACAAATACCTAAAAGGATGTAGCCTTTCCTTTACTGCTATCCCACTTTATAAACACACCTGTAGAATTAGTCAAAATATCCACACTGTTATAAAAAAAAGCCAAAAAAAACCCAGCTACTGTGCATTTTTGGAAAAGAAAGGAGAGCTATTTAGTTACACTGCATTTAACACCACTGATTCTGAGGCAAATTACTCTAAGGTGTTTTCAAAAATTAAGAAAAAAACATTCTTACATGTAGACTTTTAAGACAAGGTCATCCTTTGAATCTCCTGCCAGCAAATCTGCAATACTGAGGACTGCACAGCCAAAAGGCCGTCTATATTGTACATTGCAGGCATTTTTCTTTTCTCCAGCTCCCATTCGTCCTGCCAAAAAAACATATTTGATTCATAATTCATGGAACTGTGTCTCTCCAAACCACAGAAGAGAGGCAGCAAGCAATCCAGCTCAGACAATGCCAAGTGTACTCCCATTGGGAACCTACCTGGTCCATCTTTGTACTACATTCAGATAGCAAATAGTACAGCAAGTCCACTAAGTATGTGGCGATCTTGAAAGATCTCCAAACAGACCAGAGGTTCTGCTCATCCTCTCATGACCCTCACTCAACGAACACCAATTTGTAATACTCAATCATAGAATCCTCATGACACTATCAAATTAAATTTAGAGCTCAGACATGACAGATTTTTCAACATTCACTGTCTGATAAGAATAATTTGACTGTGGCTGTTGCTACCCATCATTTATGTGAGAGGTGTGATTGAACCATTACAATTTGATAACCAAATGCTGTTTCCTTATAGGCAACTGGACAGCAAGGGGATAATTGACCAGTTGCAGGAAAATAAAGAAGAAGAGAAGAAACACAGGGAGAAAAGATGACAAAAGGCAGTCAAGGAAAAGAGATTTGAAAAAAAATATTTTTTCTAGCCTTTTCTATTTGATTTAAATACAATTTATCATTCTTCCCGCTGTGTTCCTGGCATTCGAAACTGCCCTCTTTCTATCAATTTTATTCAATTGTGCACTAGCAGTTATGTATCTTTCCCACCAAGTCTTAATTTCTATGAAAAAAACCTATGGCTGCAGTTGCTGCAGGGCAATGTCTCCTCCAAATATCCCTATGTATCACAGCAGCTTGAAAAGTAATTATTCATTTTCACACCACAAAGCAGATAAATGTTGTTTTAACGTTTTAATATTTCAGTGGTTCACGTATAAACTTGGCTGTGAATATATTTGAAAATTATACAACTGGAAAAATCCTACTCTTTAATATTTTTAAAATGTTTACTCTTCTAACTTACTTACATCAGAATTTATCATATATTTTCTAAAATCTTGCAAAAAAACCAAAACACTGCATTTTGATGAAATATCAAATCAGCATAAAAATGCACCGAAAATTATTTCTCACATCTGTAAAATAAATTTCACTTTGTAACAAATTGTTTCTGAACTCAGCATAAGTTACAGCAACTATACTTCAAACCAAAATGTCTTTCAAAAATAGGAAGAAAAGTTATATTTTCCACTGCACCAATGCAACTAGAGGCAGATTACAAAAAAAAACAATATACTGAAGATGTCAGAAGCAGACCCAAAGATTATTGTTTCACATCAGTACAGCCCAGAGGATTTAAAATAAGTACGCAAACATATACTTTTCTTCTCCTCCACTTTTTTCCTAGAGGACTTGATATCTGTCTAGAGCATCAGAGATCAATTTTTATGAAACATTGTCCATTTTTTTCACCTCTCCCCCTTTTTAAAGGAGTCAGGGAGAAGACAAAATTAATCTGAACAATATCAGATATACATCAGATACTATATACAAATGAGGTAGGCTAAGTGTCCAGACAAGCTTTTCTATGTTCAAAGGATGCTTGAAATTACACTTCAGAACAAGAATGGACTCCCCATGACAACTCCATCATCTTAACACAGTTCATCTTCGACATTTTCATTTTGTTTTGGGATAGTAACAAAGTATACTGCATCGAAACTCAGTTAGCAGTATACTTGATAAATAACATAAAACAGCGCTGAGAAATCCATGTGATTTTTCCAACAAAAAACAGGCATTTTCTTTTCCAAAATTTTGTTCAAAAGTATAGCTATTATAACAAACCCAAAAGCTAGCCCAAAGCAGTTTTATTTACTGCCTATGTCTAACAAATAAAACATTATACCTACCTATTCGAATAATGTGCACAGTGATATAGATGTCCTTCCTGAGTTCACTGCTACCCAAATCCTGCACAAGATCAGAACCTCATTATTTACGACTCCTGATTAAAATGCTACATTTAAAGAGATCTCCACACACAGCTTCATTGACAATGAGTTCATTTACCCAGCATTAACAAATCCCTTCAACACTTTAAATTGGTGGTCATGCACTCAAAATGAGCATCCTAAAATATCCTGGTTAGAATTTGCTGTAATGTAGCAAAAGCAGTGGGAGGGCACAAGAGACTTGCTGTGTGCCTTGAACATAGTGATGCATTTGTGCAATTCCAAATATTCTGGATGTATAGAGAGTGCTGCACAAACAATTGTTTGAGTGTAAAAAGTACAAGGAGGAAACATAACTGGTCTTTGTTGCAGAGAGAATGACTGGTACATATGCCTACATGGAAGTTCAATGAGTGTCCACATACTGCCATAAAACATTCAAATTGGGGGCTCATCCATACCCTTCAGCCCCTCAAACCAGCCTTTTGAGTTGATGTTCGTAGCAATGTACAAGCTTAGGGAGCAGCTCTGAGTCAACCACGCAATAACAATTTAATCCAACTTCTATTCCCAACATCCAGGGCAAAAAAAGATTGAGATTAGGAAGAACTCACCACAAAGAGAGAACAGTGTCTTTCAGGCTTTTCTGGACATTTTGGCAAACCATTTCTATTCAGTCTTAAAAAAAATCTTTCACTGTAAGAAAACAAATATGACAGATATGTTGAACAACACTACAGCAAAAGTAGATCTCATTTTGATCTTATTTCCAGATGCAATCTTTCAAGATAAAAATGAATGAAATATCTTTCTGAAAGTATGAATGTATGTATGAATGAAAAAAAAAGGGGAGATGCTAGTGAAGGGTGGTGATTAACTAATCACCTAAGAAAATTACTAAAAACTCAGTACAAAATAGAAGACTAATTGTCATTTGGAAGAGTGATACTGTACACCCTAGTACACAGAGAAACACAAATTATAGAATCCATTTATCCTAGAACAAAAATTAGATGTGTAGTAAGTTGGTATTGATTCTTGCTAAACAAATGTCAACATTACCATGTTTGTATTCAACCAATATTCTTTTTCATACGTAGGATGATGATCATAAGAGACATTTTTCTTACACAACTCTGTTAAAACCTCTTACTACAGTACACTGATTTTAGTAATTTTGTAAGAGTCTTGAAAGTTCCAGCAGGGCAAATTTCATTTTTGAAATCCTGTTTTGCAATGTACTGTGGGGTCTTAAATGCTGCAGCTGATACAAGTATTAATACTGCTAGTAGGGAGATGCAGAGAATTCTTATTTCCAAATAGAAGAGGGCATAAGACCACACTGGAAGAGAAATTATTCTTTCAAGTATTTCCATTAGATAGTAGGATTTATGGATAAACTATGCAAATCTGGCAATTCTTGCATGGCAATATTATAAAAAAGCCAACCTTCCATGCTTCAGATAATTTTCTCTAAGACACCGCCTCATAAGAAACGTAATAATCATATTTCTGTAGTGAGAGATGTGGAAGATGGGAAAGGCAAGTAAGTGTTACAGACATTTCCCTTCACCCTCTCACCCCCAGCCGGCCAGACACATGGGTCTGGATGTCCTGTTATGCTCAAATCACAAATTAAATTTCCTAAGTACACCTGTTTTTTATTCTCAGCTGTATCCACATCTTCTGCTTATTCCAGAAGCTAAACATGATTTACCACTGCTCTATATCAAGCATAGCTTTTCAAAATGCAGCTGGAAAATCACTAGGAATATGTTGGATAAGATCCATCTCAATAGAGACTAATTAAATCTTTACTGCACCAGCATTTGCCTTGTAGAAAATCTGCATTGATCACTCACAGAATCACTCATTCACATTAAAAGGGACCTCAAAGGACCTCTAGGTCCAAACTCCTGCTCAACATGGGGTCAGCTATCAGGTCAGATTAGCTTGCTCAGAGCTTTAGCCAGTTGGGTCATGAAAATCTTCAGCTATGGAAACAACAAAGACTCTCTGAAAAACCCATTCCAGTGTCTGACTGTCCTCAACTTTTTTCTTTACATCCAGATGCATACCTTGTTTCAGTCTGTATCCCTTGTCTCTCACTGTCCTGCTATTGATGTTATTGATCTTCTTGTAGGTAAACGGGGACAAACATTTTACTGGAGATGGTTGCCATAGGTCAAGGAATAATGAATATAAACTAAAAGAGGGTTGATTCAGACTAGAAATAAGAAAGAATTTTTTTACAATGGCAGTGGTAAAACACTGGAACAGGTTTTCCAGTAAGATAATAGATGCCCCACCATGGAAATACTCAGTCAGGTTGGACAGGGATCTGACCAGCAAGATTCCAAGACTCTATGATCTTGGAGGACTTTTCCAACCTTAATGATTCTGTGACGATGTCTCAGCTCATTGCAGAGGGGCTGAACTAGATGACTTTTAAAGGTCACTTCTGACCCAAAACATTCTACGCATCTGTGATTATTCTGTGATTTAGCTCCCCTCAAAACTGCTTCTTCTCCAGTCTGAACAAACTCCACTGCCTCAACCTGACCTCCCAGTGCAGGAGCTCCTGCCCACAAATGTGAGGCCTTCTGCTGAATTCACTTCAGCTCATTAATACTGGTCTTGTACTGAAGGACCCAAAACTGGCATGGTCTGACCAATGCTGAGCAGGGGATGATTACTTCCCATAAGCAACTGGCTGTGTTCTTGTTGACACAACCCAAGATGCTGTAGCACTCAAGAGCACACTTCTTGAGAGCTATTTCTGGAGAATGCTTTATGTTTTTATGTGCCAGCTAGCCAGGCTGATCAAGTAAATATTTAAGACTTTTTAATGAGATTCTTTAAAAACTTTTATGCAATCTTAGCTGTACAGCTTTTTTATCAGACACCATAAAAGGCAGAACCTAAGTAACAGCAGAGGGGAGCTCACACATCAATGTACATGAAAATGTTATTTCTTCAGCAAAATGCTGTTTTTCTCATTCACCTTTTATGATATAGCAAACTTCTGCAGCTTAGGTCTCCATGAGAACAATAAAATTGAGTTTTAAAGACTGTTTATGTAAGTGTATTTTTACAGAGAAACAAGTTGGTATTTTGCTGTTGATTTACAACTGGTTTCAAAATAATTATGCTTTTTCATTTAGAATTTAGCTAATTTGCAATATTGGGAAATACAGTAAAAAAAAAGTGCAGAACTTTGTTTATAGGTCTCTCTACATTGAACAAGAATTATTAATTATATTGCCAAAGTAGCTAAAGTTTTAGGACCCCATTATGTGTGGCACCACTCCAAACTGGATACAAATGAAAAAGTCCATTCCAGGAGTAACAGAGCTTCTGTGCACATGGTATGTGTCAATAAAAATTTGGCAAGTAAAGATGATTCTGAATTTCACCACTTTATCTTCAATCTATATAACAAAGTTGAAAGTAATATGTACATACATACACATCACATCTTACTATGTTTTTGTCTTTAAAACAAATGCTAGATATGTTGGTTCAAAGAATAACACCATTCATAAGCGATTTTCATAGTTTACCTGTTAACTGGGAAATACATTTAACTGGGAGAATATTCTGTATTTAAGTTTATATTCCACACAAAGGCACATCTTTTAAAAACTTCCAATTTACTATTCACTACAATATAAAATTTACAAGCTCTGCTTATACTTACAGATCATGAGATTATGATTCACAACAGAACTAAAAGTATGCTACAAAGAAATATCCTGATAGCAACAGATATGTAATGGTTATGCAGATCTACTTTCATCATTTGTATTTGAGATTTTCTTTCACTGAAACAGAGGATTCAGTGGCAATGAAATAAGCAAACAGAAAACAACAACAAAATCTTAATCCTTGCTTGGTGCTTTATGACAGCTTTTTTTTAACTAGAAACATATGACAGCACCAGTTACACCTCAGATTAAAATGGTTATTTTTGAACATTTCCAGGGAGCAAATGCAAGCAGTTAGACTTGTGAGATTAGAAGACAAAAATGGCAATGTTATATCTATGTACATAAGGCATGCGTATTTATATACCATTTCAAAGGATTTCTGTAGAGACCAACAGGTTGGAAAAAGTGCTAAGGAAAGTAAACAGCCTTCATAAAACAAAATACAGACTTCCCAAGATCTGAAAGTTTGGCCTCAAACAGCAGTAAAAATCTCAGAGAGTTAAACCTAGAGCTAGTATTGCACAGCAGTTTTCTCAGCAGTCAGCTACACATACATAGATACAGCAAATACACACAGCAGAACCACAAAATAGAAATACCTCTTCTTTTTATTAAGACAACTTGATTTTAGTTTAGACTACAACAAACTTTTCATGAGCACCAATCTCACCACTTAAACATGTCGTACACATTCAAACTCAGCTGTCTTCCCTCTGAAAATAAGGAAATAACTAATGCTGGAGAGATTAATTTAAGAAGGTCAACAAGGGATTTTTGTACTGTAAGTTCTCATGTATTAGCAGAGTAACAACATGTTCCAAATCTGCAGGCTTAACAGATGCATTTTAAAGGAACATGGCTGAAAACTGTTCTATTTTCATATGTGACCCCTATTTCCTTAGTATTAGCAGGAAAATATTGCCAGTCACATGGTAACAGTCTAGACAGATTGTTTGCTCTATGATTTATAAACACACTATAAAAAAAAAAAAAATCTGGCCATATTTATACCACATGGCATATTCTTGTGGCAAAACAGTCATAGTTCTCAGTACAGCTCCACTTTCAGACATCTTTATAAATGCTTTCTACTTCAAAATATGTTACAGTGATTTTCAAATTAAACAATGAGAAGCAATAAGAGAATTCTGCCACATAATTCACCACCAAGTTTATTACATTCCAGAACACTGTAAATGGATGTTCATTAGGAACTTGAATCTGAATTGATTTCATTTACAGCTAAAGGGTCAGTGGTTTCATAAAACCCAGATCAGGCACAAAATGTTACCCTCATACTTAGTGGTGAAATACAGAGGAATATTGTACAACATATCATAAGTTACTGAAAGATCATAAAGCCTTAAAGTATATCCTTAACCAGAGAATAACTGAATGATAAATGTGCTAACATGACTTAGCAGTACCAGCTGATTCACAGTAAGTCAGGTCCTGTATTGCATCTGTTATGTACTTAAAAAAAACATTCCCAAATTTCTAACTGTAAAATACAAGACAATAAGCAAAGGGGGACAGAAAAGGAAGAATGAGTACTATAAAAATGTCAGCCAATTTCAGATTAAGATCAAAGCAAAAATACTAACAAAAAAACCCCATACAATCTTATTATGGTACATCGAAGCGTATCTTCCTGTCCCCTAGCCATGCTGACAATGTGAGGGAAGAAGAAGAAAAAAGCATTCAAAGAATGTTCATAGATTTATGCAGTGGAGCCCAATATCCCTTGGCTAGGTGTACAGTTAACAGGGAAAAAAGAAAGCAGACAAGGGGATTGGAGGAAAAGCAAAACAGATTTACATAGTTAAATCGATCTCCTGCTCTCATCTTCTTTTATCTCTTTATTAACTGAAGACAGCCTTGAGAAATTAGTTTTTATTAAGGATTTTATGAATATAACCTATATTATTTAGATAATTGCACCTGTATTTTAAATGGAAGATGGTATCATACATTTCTTAAAAGAGCTAGAAAGCAGTAACTTTACTTTTCATGACGTACCAGGAGCCAGAGGAAGGAGACACTTTAAAAACAGAATACTGTTTTTAGGAATCTATCAGCATATATTTACAACTAAAGAAAAAACATATACCAGAAGCTGAAGCCTTCACTGATCTTAGTCTGCCATCAGGGATAAACATTTCACAGCATTACCAGTACACAGACCTACAGATCCTTTAAGCTGAATTACAGTCTTTATAATTATCTTAGTCAATGACTGAGCTAACAGCATGGATACAAGCAGATTTGCAGTATCTTTCCCCAAAGATGGAAATTAAACCTGAAGGGAGCAGGAGAAATTGGTAAAGTGAAAGGAAACAACAGCATTTAAGAAAATTCCCCTTCCTCCAACACCTCCCAGTTTCCTATGTATTCAACACCATTTGGAGTTTCACAAGGAGCAAGCCTGTGTTTTATGTCAATCCTAACATGCCTTTTGCTGGTAGCCAGTGTGACTGCAATATGTTCCTCATGAGATGATCTGTAAACCAACTATATATATATATATACACATACACACACACACACCACTGGTGTCAATATATCTCACAGTTACCTAAATCTGCCACATACATGTCATGGCTGGTTCACATACCATTTATTTCTGAATGTAGCTAATTGTTTAAGCTCCATTAGCCACGTGACAGGTCACCTCTTCCAGTGTTTTCATCATCACATTTAAAACCAGTTATTTCTCCTGTCATTTTTCAATTTTTACAACAGAATCAGTAAGAGGATTATTTGTTAATGCATATGAGTGGTGTAATTGATACCACAGGTTGGGTTGGTTTTTCTACTTTAAAAATGTATCTATACAAGCTCAGATCAAAGATCTATATAAGCTAGCACCCTTAGTCCAACTAAAGCAAGTAGAAGATATTTGAGAAAGAATCTTTAAACAGTGGGTAAGAGGGTGGATTTGTTTCACTGAATATGGCTCTTTGTGAGAGGAACTGAGCTACATTATGAAACACAATTTCTAACACACCCTCACTCCTGGGAGGGCTTATGAAAGGTATAATTAAATGAAGCTCTGTCTACCTAAAACACAAAACCAAACCTTCTCAGAAACATATATCAATATATAGGCTGACATAATTTTAAAAAATAGCAACCACATTCAGAAATGTACATACCAAGTAAGCCATCTAAAGAGGCAATTTATTCCAAATGCATAAAAGACTGGTACAAGAGTAGTGGCGGCTTTCTTGTCAAAGTGACCTTTACATTTTCTTTGAGGTGTTTTAACCTACCTGCTAAAATTAGGACTAACTCCTGAATTTGCAGGAAGTAAATAAAGTTAGGCTGGTTTTGTTTTATTTTTGCTTCTAAGGATTAGCAAACGAGAGCAGTAAGTGACTAAACTAGAATGGAGGACTCCATGATGAGTCTGCTAGCCAGAAAAACCAAGATACTTCATCTCTCCTGCATCTATGAGGCATATATACCGATATATAAATACATATATGGATTGATTTTGTGTAATTCTTTACATCACAGTTTTAATACTGTGCAAGATCAGATATTTTTGTGAACGTGACACAGGAAATTGAAAACAACACTGAACTACCCTAAATTGTGATCCACTATGAGTGCAATCATGCTTTTGTGGAAATACTGTAACAGAAAAGTAGCCCTGAGCTAATTCATGGTTCTGGCTCCCATGGGTTGTTCCCTTTATCAGAAATGCTGCTAGTTCCTTTATCTTAAATCCCTGCCCTGCTTGGCAGGCACATCTGCATGGAAAAAGTCAGGATCCAAGAGTACCGCAAGACAAAAAGCATCCATGGATAATATGGAGGTATCTGAGCAATAATTTCCAAGGAACAGTATGAAAAAAGTGAAGGTTAAACAAACTAGAAATAGTATTTTATTGGAAATAGGTGGTGTAGATTATCACCTAATGATAGATTAAAAATTTTAGGGAGCACCTGGATTGTGCTTCTAAGATAAATAATTCACATTGCTAAAAAAGTGCAATAAAGTCCAGTCTGAGCTCTGCCTTTAGTCATTGTTCACACCTCCAGATATTCTGTGCTATTGGTACCAGGTAATTATGTCTGAGGCACAGTTAAAAGACATCCTTAAACAACTCAAAAATACCACATACACTTTTTTCCCCCCAGAATGATACTAATTCTCATAGATAATGTTAGAAACAAACCCCTGTCTTCATGCAGGGTTATTTATTAATAGAAGCCCTGAATTTCCATGACATTCAGAGACGCAAGACTTAAATATCAAACAATCAAATATAGAAAAAGAAACCATATGCAGAAGCAGAAAATCTTAATACCAACTAATGTACCCAATGAATGTGTATGCATGTATGCTCACATAAAAAAAAAAAAATTCTCCATCTCTCTCCAGCTTTTGTACTTGAGATATGTTGCATCATTTCAAATTATTTCCAAATCTGGATTTAAACTGTCCTCACAATCATTTTCCAAATCTAATTTGTTTTCATCTCTGATGTCAGAATAAAATAAAGAAACAAGAGTCAGAAAAGAAGATGGAAAGTAATAACAGACTCACACATTGTAAACCTGGGCATCCTGGTGGACACCAAGTCAAACACAAACCAGAAATGTGCCTTTGCAGTACAGGAGGCCAATGATATCCTGGGATGCATTAGACATGAAGGAAGGGATCATTTTCCTCTCTACTCAGGACTGGTTATACCACACTTGGACATGATTAAGGGACTGGATAGAATCCTCTGGCAGCTGGGATTCTTGAGCTTGGAGAAGAGAAAGCTCAGAGGAGATCATATTTATAAATTGGAATATATCTGAAGAGAGGGTGCAAAGAAGACAGTCAAGCAAATTTCAGTGGTTCCCAGTGAGGCAATGGACATAAACTGAAGCACAGTAGGCTCCCACTAAGCATAAGGGAATAAATTCTTTACTGATGGATCGTGTCTAAGCACTGGCACAGGTTGCCCAGGGAGGTTGGGAACTCTCCATCCTTGGAGATACTTAAGAGCCATCTGGACATGATTCTGGGGAACCAGCTCTAGAGTGGTTAGACCAGATGATTTCTGGACTTTCCTATCAGCTCAACCATTCCATGATTTTGTGTTTATGTGTAAGTACCAAGTACAGGCAGCCCAGACAGGCGGTCGGGTCATTTGGGTCTTTATGGAAATATGGTTTTTTACAGTCTTTTCCATCTTCCACCTCTGAAAGTTAGTAACTGCCACGATGAAACATTCTGCCACTTGTCTGCTTGCCCAGATGTTCCAAATGACTATAATTAACAAACTATCCCTCACAACAACATGTGACATGTTTTTTTGTGAGCCAGAGGGTCAAGGTTGAAGGTACTGTACCTTTTTATCAAATTCTGTAGCCCTGTACTGAAGTTGCAAGGCTACAGCTTCTCAAATATAATCACCCTACAGCTTCACAAATATAATTTCCATCTCCTTTGTGGTCTAGAGTTCAACATAAATTAGAAGCAACAAAGAATTTATTTAAGTCTCCTGCCTTTAGAGAGCTGATGTCTGGAGTACTGATTCTAAGTAAACTAGATACTGAAAGTCAAGTGTAACCTATTTCTGTGCTTAAAATAATATTGAATCTTTGAGCTCCTGTACAACAGAGACCATAGGGATATATTAGAAGAAAGACATCTTGGGTTGTCAGTAGTGAACCTTCAGAGTAGAGAAAATGTATTATTAGCTTGATTCAAGAGGTATTCAAGCCCTTCCTTGCTGTTGTTAACAGTAATAGTGAGTTGAGTAAACTTTAATTAGAGTGATGAATAAAGTAGGGTTCTTTGAAATGAGCAGTTCTCAGATTTGAAGATGCTGATGGAGGTTGCAAAATATGTATTTAAACATTCTCTTACTATACCAAAATCCTTTTAACATTATTGTGGAATAAGGGGGAAAAACTGATAGTATGTCTTTTCAAAAATTTAAAAACTAGAACACCAAGTAGTGAATATTTTGACTAATTAATGTGGACTTCCCACTAAAAGGTGACATTGAGAGCCACAATAAAGGAAGGATAATCTTATCCATTGGTATAGTCTGGAGTTTACACAATCATTAAGGATATAATCAAAAGCTTACAAAAAAAAAATGCAGTTTGCTTTCACTGGCCTTGGATAAACAGCCTATTCTCTTTGTGCTGTTTAAGAATCTCTTCTCATTTGAGGGCAATATGACAGTTACAAACAAGGTTGTTCAAGGTAAAAGGAGGATTAGCATGCCAATTTATCTCCACTCCCCACACAGATGGGGCCAGAGGCATCAATCATTTCTGATAAGATGTTCATCTCATATTGACACAGACATAAAGTGTATATCAATGAAAGAAAATCTTAACACACTCCATCTTACTGAAGTGCTGCCTTGAAATTTTCCCACTAATAGTACTGCTACTTGGAAAAAAACGAAATGGTTTAGAATGTTACATAAGAACTATGGGTCATATTACAGATTTAAGAATTTCTACAGCAGTGTGTTGGCATAAGACAGAGGCACAAACTCTATATAAATGTAAAGGTCAGCAGAGGGAATGGGACTCTGAGCAGGAGATGATGCAGCATTTTTAATGCATACTCATCAGTGCCAAGAACAGGGGCCACAGTCTGAACTGAACAAATGTAGGCAGCAGTCTTAACACCTTCCATTCCTTTTTTCGTAATACACTACCCAGTGCTGCTGGTGTTTTCAAAATTCTCCTAAAAAAACCCAGGCAAGATCTCTACATGGTAATGTGCTACATATATTAATACAGTCTTATGGCATCTACACTGGAAAGGTAGGAATTTCAGAGAATATGGAATAACTTGATTTTTTGAACATAGTCGTCTGGTAAATGTTTTCTTTGGGCTTTTTTGCTTTGTTTTTTTTTTTTTTTTTTAATAGCAGCAGAATATTCTTATAAAACAAATAAAGTTAACACAGCCTCAGTGAATAATGCACATGTCGAGAAAACAGCTAAGCTCTTACTTTGTCCCTAGCCACTTGTTAAACTAATTCTATTAAAAGATAATAAGTGAGATCTCTCCAGGATCTGTTAAGGAAAAAAAAAAAAAAATCAATATATTTCTGATTAAGTGATTGGTGTTCTTAGAGCTCCAGTGTAAATGGGCCCCCTGTCTATACTAAGGTCATCAGTGCTGAAAAAAATGCTATATTGGGTAGCTGATATTAGTACATGTGAATGGAAAGCACAGACTGCCATCAGATGTCTTTTATTTCTCTGAAAAAGTGCCACTTCAAAATTTGTAACTGTGTAACCCCTTGAAGTATTTATCATTGGCTTTTTAAGTGTAATCCTACTGCTGAAAGAAAAGTTTGTTTCACTAACTTCTGTTCGAATAAGAGAAAAATATATCCCCAAAGCCAACAATCACCACCACACTCACACTCTTCAGCACTCTAAATGCTGGGACTCTATATATTCACCTTCATATTCCAAGGAATAGAAAATCTTGTAAAACTTCACACACTGTAAAAAAAACCCCACATACTACAACTGGTTTATAAAGCAGCTAATAAAAAACATCAGAACACAGAATTGTTGCAGTGTGCTGAAATGTTGCAAACACATGTTTCCAGTTTTCCTTTGGAGCTGTGGCAATGGCCTCTTACCTAAAGTTATTGTTTCTCACATTAAATCAATTGCACTCATGGCTCTATAATTCCTTTGAACTCTGAAACTGTTTTTGCAATGTGATTGCAGTAGAAACAATTATGTCCCAAAGCACAACTGAGTTACTCTGTTTTACAGAACTTTCCCCCATTCAAACTATGATCCTGTAATATCCATCTTACATATACAATTTTATAATTATATATATGATCAAGTTGAATTAGGTGCTTTTGAAGACAATCTTCGATCATCTCCACATTTTGATTCACAAGCCAGAGCAGTCTAGCTATGAGCCCAAACTAGAACATATGCTGCTGCCACTCAGCCCACACAACCACATATTTTGTCCACAGTAAAATCCTTAAAACATTTACACATTAACATAGGGTCTAGTATGAACTGCTGCTCTACAAATCCACTCCTACTGGATGGGACTACTTGCATAAGTAAACAGCAGTCTTAGACTTTCAAACTGTTGATTTGCTGACAACAAAATTAGATTATATAAAAGTGAATCTTCAAGGCTCTTTAACAAATTGCTAAGTCCTTCTGATTTTGCTTTTCTCAAACATTTGTGCAACATGCCAGATTCCAGAACAGATTTTATAAAAGCATTTCTTTAACAACATGAAGTACCAGTACAGATCCAGACAGAGTATGTTTGAGCTCATATACTTTAGGAACAACTCCAAGTAGACAGTAAATGCTCAGCAGTAGCCAGAAAAATAGGACTGAACTAAAAGACAAACAAATCTCATGAGATGTCACTATGGACCTCTTTCATTTTCCAACTACAGTAACAGCACCTCTCTACAACTGCATATGCTAAAATGCTTCCTTTAGGATTCTATAATAGTGAAATTAGTCCTAAAATTTAAGTGTTATCATTATTGTATTTTACTTTCTTAGAAAACCAAAAATACCCAAGGAACACACAAACTAGGCTTCTGACCTTAACAGAAATAAAAGAGGAAGAGAAACATACGGTTACAAGACAAAACAGCACATAAATCAAAGAATTTTACTGGGACAAGCCATATGGTTGTATCATGTTAAAGCAGTGCCACTCACAACTTGCTCTACCCCACTCAGGGGCTATTACTGTTCTAGGAATGGAAACTGCAAAGCAGAAGAAAGGGGAGACAAATGGAACATGATACAAAAACACATCAGGGAAAACTCTAGGAACCATTGGGGCTGTCTTCAGCTGTTTATTGTTAATTTAAGTGATAGCAAAAACTATTCCTAGCAGCTAGTTTAGCCAGAAAATATGGATATATACATATGCATATAGATAAGTGAAATTAGCATGCACCAATTAAGTAGAAAATCAATGACTTACAACTGTAGCCTTAATATGCATAAGCTTGTCATGACTCAGATTTAACTACTTGACTTAAATACTGACAGTTTTTATGGTTCCATAGAAGTAGAATATTCACGTTCAAAACAAGCCTTTTAGAGTGGGATGGCACACATTAGACAATTATTTTAGTACAGAAACAGTCTGGAAAATAATATTTATTATTATTGTTTATTAACAGCAACAATAAAGTCATTATTACCCCTAACTTAATACAAGAGGACTGCCATTATTGTGGATGCCAACATATTTAGAAACAGTTATTTTTAATAGCAATTTTCAGGAACAAAAGAAAAGTCTGGAGAAAAGTATAATCTCATCCTGTCCCAAACAAATGGAAAATTATCCCAAAAGAGTATTTACCTCTAGATTAGTAAAGTTGATGGAACACATTCCTATTGCCCAAAGTGGGTGCTGATCTCAGTAACTTAGGTGTAAGCGAGGCATTACAGCCCTTGCCAATCCAGAGAAATCTTTAGATAGAAAGTCTGAAAATAAAAAACCTTGAAGCATCACTGATTTTTTCTGTCACTATCTGATACCAGATTTCTGCTCTGGGGAAGTTACTAATGCCTTTCAATATCAGTTTTTCACATGTCATGAAAAACCTATTATCTAATTCTCAGTACATCTTGGAAAAATTATGAGCATTTACACATGCTGTAAAAGATGAAAAAAAAATTTAATTTAAAGTAGCCTAGCTATAAATAAAATTAATTTTTCTTTTATTAATAGAATCATAGAATGGTTTGGGTTGCAGCACAGCTTAAAGATCATCTAACATTAAGGGCTGATATCAAAAACTCAGATAACTAATATTGAGAATCTATATCCTGTATGATTTCAGTATCAACTCTTTCTGAACTTGAAGCCTTAAACTTTACTGAGATCTAAAGTAGTGAAACAGAAAGCAAAAAAAGAAATAGGATAGATTCAGATCAAAATTACTTCACGGTACACTGAGCAGCTCCTTAATCAATACCATCTATGGATCCCAAGGAGCTATCCAAAATGTCCTAAAGAAGATGAAAACATTTCACCAGCTGAATTGCTTTCTAGGTTTTGCTGACTATAAATAGCAAGTAGTTACTGGAGGTGCAATTCATACAAAGATCTTAAGTTTAGATGCCTTTGGATCTGGATTCCAATCCTAAAGTCCATTGATTCATCATGAAACCTTCTGATATCAGACAAAAAGGAAAGCATTGGTCAATGTCTTAATCTTGGCATCTTTCTTATGACTGCAGAAAGATACATCCATGTACACAGATTCCAGAGGTGATGCTGGTGGTCTGCTCCTCCCTCTGCCACCCACCTGAAGACGTACTTTATTTCAGGACTAATTCATGTCTAATGAGGCACAACTACTCAGAGAAACAAAAGATGATGAAGAGGAGCAAATTCTGAATTTAAATATAAGGCACTTTGGGGATCTTCAAAAATTTATTTTTCAAATAACGAGGAACAAGAGTGCAGTGTAGGTGAAGAATAGATTTATATTAGTAGGTGTGTTTTTTTTCTTTAAGAGAAAAAAGACCCATGTCTAATTTCTCACTCTGCCTTTGAATATTCAAACTTACACTTCCTATCTGCCAAAGAATCTGAACTGTCTCTTAAGCCACAGCAATATGCATTTAAGATATTTTATAAACTGTAAAAGGAATTAAAATTACTACTGTTCTTCTTTTCCTCATCTGCTTGTCTTTACAAAGACAAACTGGATCTACGTTGCATCATGTTAGAATCCACTTCTGCTGAGAATACTTACTAAATGTAGTTCCTGTGGCAAAATATATGGGTCACAAGAATTGGAGAGAGGTTTTGTGCTGACATTCAGGTGCATAGCTTTCAATTTGATACCTAATTTTTTTCTACTTTATACATCTGTATTCTTTTAATCTGTTCTTAGCATGCAATAATACTGTATTTCCTCATTAGACATTCAATTCTGGTCCCACTAAGCCAATGCAAGAACTGTTAACACACTGTGCTTTCTCCTCACACCTTGGTTTGCCTCAGTTGCTAAAGGATGCTTTTTTTCAGAGAGAATCTATAACTGTACAATAAGAAACACTATCCTTCATTGCTCCACGGATATTTTCAAAGTCTGATAATTTCTTAATATTGCACGAGAAAACTATAGTTCAAAATGGGCTAAGGAAAATCCTATTCTTGAGCTATAATAAAAAGCTCAGCTATCAAGCCATACATTCCCTATGTTATGAAGTACCATCATTGCACCTTACTTTCCAAAGCATGGACTTTTCCACAGGGCATTTTCTTGCACTAGTCTGGATGGGAAATACTATTCCTTTTCGGAGAGACTTTCCTCACCTCAGTATCTACAATTGCTATTCTGCTTACTGTGATACTTGAACAAATATTGCTGTTCAAACAGCTAAATGTATGATATGATGACATAAAATCAACAAAAAAAGCTGTGGAAAAAGAGATTCAGTCAATTGAAGAAGTAAACTGACAATGTTGCTTCTAGTCCTCCAACAATCTTTTAAAGCTGCTATTGTAATTGCATATACTTGAGGTTAGAAAAAAATAAAATAGATTTATTAGAGATAGATTTATTAGAGATAGATATAATGAAATAGAGAGATCTTACAATTGCAGGTCCATCTGAAAAGAAGCTAAGTTAGTTTTAAGAAATTCTATTATTAAATTTGAATCCTTTACTCCAAGTGAACTCTTTGAGAGGCTACAGAGCTGACTTGCTTTATGTCAATTTATATGAGGTATATAAATATTTATATACTCCATATATATTTATGAGGTATATATATTTATATGAGGTAGACAATGAACACTATTGTGCACTCAGTCTCATTGAAAACCCAGGATTACCCACCTGATGAAAGCTTGGTACACACACAGTGCTTGCAAAATTTAACATATAAAGCAGCAAAGTCCAAAGAAATAAAGCCCAAAAAATTCTAATAGCATGAGTAATGGTTTGGAGAAATACATTTGGAGTAATTTATATTCATACACTTCTATCTTTACCTGTGCCAGTAACAAGTTTCATCTGTTCTTTTCATTACATTTTTCTACAGGACCAAAAACAATGACTTGGGAAACCAATGGACAAACGACACAACTAGGTTGTAACAGATCCTAAGGTATTGCCACACACAGCTTTTGGCCAGCACTTCTGCTAGAAATGAGCAGAAGAGTCTGAATACCCAAGCTCCTCAACTCCACTGCTGCCCATAGGCTTTGGCATCATTGCAGGGCATGAACTGTTGGGGCTGGGGACACTGTCTCCTCTCATGCATCATCATTCTTCTGAGGCAGATTGTTCATGTCAAGTATGCACCAGCAAGGGCCTAAAGATCTCTGAAATATCCCACCCATCTGTATTGAATAAAAATTATACACTGTACCATACTGTAGTGCACAATGACCAGCCAGCTTTGGTTTCAGTCTGTAATACACTGGTTAAGTCACTTCCATGTCTAGTCCAGATAGAGCATATAAAGATCCATCTTGTACACCTCTGCATTCCAGAGTTCATTCTGTGATACAGATATACCTTGCATCTAATTTGGGAGGGTTTTTTTGTTGTTTGTTGGGTGTGTTTTTTTTTGTTTTTTTTTTTTTTTTTGTTACAGTATGGTACGTTTGTTTGAATTTCAGATGGTGTAAACTACCTTCATAGGTAGTTTGACCTTCACTATCCTGTCATTCCCCCCACACCCTAGAAGGCAGTTTGGATTTGTAACAACACGTTTCTTCAAGGTTTGCCAGTAATGGGATGAGGAAGTTCACAGCAGCTGAAAACAGACACTGGAGTCAGGAATCAATAGCTAAAGGTCAAATCACAGCAAGCACGTGAGAAACAGCTCTAGAATTTGTGCTTTCATGTAACATGAAATCCAATCTATTTGCTTTCACACCCCCACCGCTGCCTTAACCTTGTTTTCAGCAATCCATATCACCCCAAATTGTTTTCTGTCAAAGTCTGCAGCTCTCTCGTAAATCTATCACCTGCTGTGGCATTCATTGGAATGAACACAAACAACATGTCCTGATGTACATTTAATTCTCAGAAACAACAGGAAACTGAATTTTCATGACAACTGTCTGAAGTTCAGGCCAGAATGAAATGTCAGTATTTAACAGCTAACACTTTAACACTAGCTGTGTATACATGATCTCACTAACCGTAAAAATTAATGTACTCAATATACTTTTCCTTCAAAGTACTGGTTACTTATTTTGCCTGCACTGCAAAGCACAGACGTAATTTTGTCAAATTCAGCCCAACTTCCACATAGTTCCCCAAACTCCTATTGCCATATTTAAGAGAAAAACTGTGGAAAGGATTCAGGCTGGAGAAGTTCACAGAAAACTGCCTCCTGTGGGAGGGCCTCCAGGTTGGAGCAGAGGAAGAGTGTGAGGAGTATTCTGCTGGAGGAGGAGGTAGTGGCAGAGACAATGTGTGACCAACTGACCACAGGTCTGATTTCCAGTCTCCTGTACTGCCAGGGTGGATGAAGGAGAGAAAAATCAGGAATGAAGTGGAGCACAAGAAGAAGGGAAAAGTGGGAAGGAAGATGTTTGAAGTTTTGGGTTTATTTCTCATTATCCTACTCTGATATGATTGGTAATAAATTCATTTTCCCCATGTCAAATCTGTTTTATCTGTGACGATAATTGGTGAGTGATCTCTCCCTGTCTTTATCTTGACCCGTGAGCCTTTTGTTCTACTTTCTGTCCCCTGTACAGATGAGGAGGGGAGTGACAGGGTGGCTGTGGCTGGCTGGAGGCCAGGGTCAACCTACCACACCCATCACCACTGCAGAGCCATTTAATGGTTCAGATTTCCTGGCGTATTCCTCAAATGGAACTTACTGAGCTCCTGCACTAACTGTACTCTCCTCCTGTGCTCATATTTATTAAATGCATAGTGGTTTCAATACTAATCACTCCCATGTTTTCTCTCTCAGCCCAGAATTCTGAAAATAGAAGTAGCTACTGAATATTTTAAAAATCAGAGGTTATCAGGTCTCTCACAGAATTTAAACTCTAGGACAGATTGATTTTGACAGTTTCACTGAAGAACCAGCACCTTCTCATAGAAGTAAAGACTACTTTTATAAAAAATATGCTTACATCACTGACTAAGGGCAGCCCTCCAATCTCATGTACAGAGGAGAATTCCTCTTATAAATATTACAGAGAAAGCAAAAGTTCAATGTTTTGAATGTGCACTGAGTGATTAGCAGAGATGAAAATAGGGATACCGAAAAATTACCATTCTGTACACTTACATGTATATATATTTCTTCACTTAAAAAAAAAACAACTGGAAGGTGAAATAAGTAAACAAGACAGATGTATACATTTTTGTAAACCTTAAATGACACTACAAACCATTAAACATAACAACTGCATTTCAGAGGGAAGTAAAATATTCTCATGAAACAAAAATACCATGTTCTTGATTCTAAATGTGCAATTTGTTACCTGGATCAAAAGTTATAGTATTTATTGTAAAACTTATATAAAATCAGTATTTAAATATAAATAATATGGTACCTGATGGGTCGATTTTCTTTACTATCAAAGAGTGAAAAGATCACTTCCAGTTCCTCTCCCAGATTGGAGCACATTAAGCTTTTCATCTGAACAAAAAGATGGTGGCTGCTAGCTGGTACTGGTGTGTCTTTTTTTCGATGGCGATGTTCCATCTAAAAATACCACAAAAACAGTGACCAGTTTGAGTCAATTATAAAATTCTCAAAACAAAAAGAGGTAAAATATGTAATGTAGAACTACTTTATTATTCCAAACTAGTATTTTTTTAAATTTAATACGAACTTGTATTTTTTCCTTTCTTTTTTTTTTTTTGCATCAGAGAAGGAAAACACAGGGAATTTACTTTCTCAGTGTTACACTTCATCATAGTTATCTTTAGGTGAAAAACAGTAATCTCTAGAAATTTATTTTTTTTTACTCTGAAAGTGGGGAACCACTTTAAAGCTTTGTGCTATAACAACATAGTATTTCTTAGCTGGTTTAAACAGTTAATGATCTGATATTACAGTATTCAAACACATTAAAAAATGCTTTCACAGAAGACTAAATACCAGTATTTTAAACTGGGGAAAAGCAATCATACGCACATTTTATGATCTCTGGCAAACTGCTTTATACAAGCTAATAAATTGTCTTGATTTGATGTCACAGTTTATATCTTCTGCATTTTAGTCATCCATTAAGAGAAGGACAATATTAAGTTGTACTATGCCTCTCTTAAATTGTAACAAAAATAATTTAAAATAGCAATCTTTTTAAGCTACATAGTCTTCATACTGAGGTTATCTTTTTTCCCCCTTTTTATTTTTCAAAGTACACTCCATGAGTGCCATTACTAGTTTTCTGGCATAGTTTTCCTCTCTATGTTTCTTTTATCATTAATGGTTCCTCACTATATTTTATCTAGTGCTTCAACAGGATTCCATAATATTACATATCACTTTGAAATTACTCAAAGGTATTCTAGCACAAAGAATTTGCTATTAGGTTTGACACTACAGGTCAACAATACAAGTAAAATACAACTTAAAAATTATTACAAAAATGCATAATTATTTCAGATCCACAAAAAATTGTAGCAATGATTTTTTGTAGGGTTTGTACTTAAATACAAAAGTTATAATAAAGTTCAGCTTAAATACAAGCTTAGTCTTAAGCACATAAGGCTCAGAACTGTGTATCTGTAACAGCTGCAGTACTTAAATATGTGCCAAAGCCTATATAAATGAATTGGCAAGTTTTCTTAGACCTTGCTGGATATTTAATCAGAAGAATTATCAGCGCTGGTTTTAATAAATCAAGATGGGCTTTTACACCCAAAGGAAAGCTTTCTTATGCAATTTAACTGCTATTTACATTAATATATTAGAAACTACCAAGAGCCCAGTATGATTAATTGAGACAATATTATACCATTATTATATTTCCACAGAGCTTATCTAGACAGGCTCATAAGCCAGGTAAAGCTCTAATGATTAAGAGTCCCACAAGCTTTTATTGATGATTAAATTCATATTAACATATTAACATAATTTTAAAGGTATATCAGAAAACTTTTAACAAATAACATGTAAGCTAAGCATGTATGCACGGACAAATTTGA
The DNA here is from genome assembly GCF_026979565.1 of Vidua chalybeata. Classification (NCBI taxonomy): domain Eukaryota; kingdom Metazoa; phylum Chordata; class Aves; order Passeriformes; family Viduidae; genus Vidua; species Vidua chalybeata. Next base: position 46,221,538 of record NC_071534.1, read on the forward strand.
TATCAAATCAAAGAATTTTATACAGATATAGAGATGACATAGCTGTCCAAAAAAATTCTTTCCTTACAGTAAAATTCATTACATTATGAAATGCCAATTTAGTGGATCAAAAAAGGTACTTTTGGTTAAATAGAAGAGTGGCCATCAACCTATCAGTACGTAATTTGATAGCAAAAGTACCAAATATTACATTCACATACCAGCCTGTAGAGCTCTGTAATGCTGATCTCTTCAGGATCTACCATAGCATATTCTTTTCTTGGAACTAAGTCAAGTCCCAGTTGTCTGTATGAGAAATGAAATCACAGTAAGTAGCTTCTACTTTCAAAATAAACAAATTAGCACTGCATGTGTTTGTTGTTTATTCCAATAAATAATGCACATGTTAATTGGTAGTCTATAATTAGTTTACTTTGGTTTTATTTTGGTCTATTTTGGCTGTAACCACCATTCACATTTGACTCATTCCCTTTCTCCACTTTGCAAAATTAATAGAATGTTTTCCCACAATTTTTAAATCTGTTTCACATAGTGGACAACTATGTGCAATGGACATTGTCCTTCGTATTATTCTGAATATTTCAGTGTGAATGCACTAGCACTGTCAATTTGAATAACATCCATAGAAAGGAAGATAAAAAGAAAATCCATCAAATGTCAAAACATGAGCTTATTTTCAGTTTGGAGTGGATAGTATCAAAGCTGAGCTTGAATCAACAGGAATACAATTTATTTCCAGCACAGCAGTAAGCAATAATGTTTAAGAATGCATAAGGACATGAAGGCAGTCAGGCTGAATTTAAGAAAATTCAGTTATTCAAATTAAAGAAAGATGCAGAGCGCAGTAGCTGGGATGTATGTTGAGACGCCCAAGTAGAAACTAAATTGTGTGACCAAGTTAAAAAAGAAGCAATGTCAACCAACAGAGTTTCAGTTAGAACGCAAAGCTCTGCTAAATGCATCATCCAGGCATCATGTGTATTAAAAAGATGTAAAATGCTGCTTCAGATATTCCAATGCAATTGGAATAAGTACTGTCTTAAAGATAGTACTACTGCTACATAAATTATACTGATATAAAAAGCAGAATAAAACAATTAATAAAACAAGCCACTTTTCACTGTTAAAACATAGTGGACATAAAAACAATGAAGGAGAAAGTCCATTAATAAAAACAGGCAGCACTTGTTAGAAATTTATTCTTTATTTCACCATTCTACAATCAGTCTAAAGAAGTGGCATTACAGTTTTATTACATTTGATTTATTTATATTCACTCACTCGTTGCCCCAGTCCAGACGAGCAGTGATGTGTCGCTTGACATCCTTCATTCGATCGTGGGTGAGATGGCCAACAAGGACCTGCCTTCGCAGGTCCAGGATTTCATTCATTATGTGCCACAGCCGGTGAAAGAGATCCCCTTCATTCCTCTGTGAGATAAAAATATGATTGCCTCTACATTATCTGATAATCAGGATATCAGCTTATAAACTGATAATCCTAATAAATACATACATGATGAGGAAATTAGGAAAACCCCTTTTTCCCTTTACTTAGTCTTTTATTCCCCATCACACTGTGACCATTTTACCTGCATGTGAGTGTGTGCATATAAAATAATTTCAGGCCTTGCCACAAGACCTTGTCTATGCTCCACACGCATCCCAATATTCCAGTCCAGCTCCTTGTCTCTCTCACATTAACCTACTCTAATACACATGACAGTTTGAGAAAAATTTAACAATAAACGTACATGTGTTGCATGACGCAGCATTGTTTTACTCCAAGAGTACGTTCATTCTGTACTGCTGTCTCATCCAAACTGAATATACCATCTATATTTCAAGACTATTTGAACTCATACACATAAGGGATAGAGAAAACAATAGCTCTGAGCAGTCAAACGCTGAACTACAGTGTTAATTTGTTTTAACTTTCCCTTGCATTGATATAACTTTACACACTACTGGCTAATCATAAATAAATAGCATGATATAGACAGAATCTTGTCCAGACAGTTCTTCTTTATCTAACTGTGAAGTAGGAGAAAATATACGAATATGACTGCTTTGAAACCACATCATCCTATTCTAATTATATACCAGCTATGGGCATAACAATTTCCCATAAATGAACCTCTGTTCTGGAAAAATCTATTAACTCTTCCTTCACTAATTCTAAGTAGTTTTACATCTTTTTTTGAGAACCTTTAGCTTGAGAAAATTACTACAACCTTCATCTACATGATTCATCACACAAAGTTGAAAAAACACTCCTGTTAAGATTTGTTCTGTTAATTCTTGCCAAAAACCCTAAGTCCATTTTCCTTTTCCTTCTTCCTATGAATAAAAGGCATAAAAATAAAGTTCAGCTAGTTCTGCTGCATAAGTTAAACCTAAAATTAATTTAGAAGTACCATTACTCTCCATCAACAACTGTTATATTCCAAGCACTCTGAAAAATTGCAATTTGATAAATCTGCTCATTTTACTTCACAGTCATTCACTTCATAAACTCACTAAAAGGGCATTAATTTATTGTTTGTCTTGGCTTTCTGTCTGGAAAAGAAGAAAACCAGGGTAATTTTGAACATGCAATAACAACAGCAGTGAAGAAAAATGTTGCCAAAAAGACAAACAACTGCTGTCCCTTGCAAAAGGGAAATATGAACATCATAAGTAAAAGAAAACCAAGGGAAAAAAGTCATAGAAAGAGCCCTTGAATTAGAAACATGAGACAAAAAGGACTTCGTAGGAACATTATAAAAATGTAAAACCTACACCGATAGTATGTTTTCACAATTTTCCATCAGACACTAGTATATAGAGCTTTCATTTCTGCAGCCAAAAAACCAAATTGAACAAACAGTAATTCAGGTGCATCTTTGGTCCTGGTATCTGATAAGTTCTTTGTTATTATTCACGTGAATACAAGAGACATGTAAATAACACTATGAAGCTCAAAATAAGATTTGAAGGTATTAGTAAAACAATTAAAAAACAAACTGAATGCTTTGGGATTCTTTATGAAATATATACTTCAACCAAACCAGAGCATCTAAACAACAGTGCACCTTTTGAGATGACGGTAAATCAAAGCAATATTATTCAGGGTACTCACCACATAGAGTTGTTTCCACATTGTTCCCCAGTCTCTTAGAGTTGATGTCATTTCTGTAATAACAGAATCTTCTGTTGGAATAACCATTTCAAATTGTCTGTAACATGCAGAAGAACATATGATATTGCACAAGCATTACTAATCCCATTGCAGTTACTAATATGTAGACTTCCTACTGCCAACAGTGATGTCTGTCAACCTACATGAGTGCTCCTTCAGACCATGACACTATTTTTTTGTAGATTTATTGAAACCCAATGGAAAAACTTTGGGTGAAAATAGTTTAATCCCCATACAAAGTCTTGGCCCTAGAGAAGTCAAGGTGAATTTTTTTACTATGAGATAAGCACATAAAAAACTACTTTCACAGCAGAATAAATCCCATAGTTTCCAAAGGGATCTTGACTTGTCAGCTTTTCATGCCTGGATTACTTTTTTCATGATATCTTGTCTCTCTCACTAAATTAACATAACAATGTGACAGCTCTTGGCCATGATGTGCAGCAGGGAACATGGCCTGAATGGGAAACTAACTAACAAAGGAAATAGATGCAACAACAGTTGAAATCCATGCAAGTACTGTCATGGTGTCCACTAACAAAAATTATTCTGCTTTTAAACTTTATTTTATTGTGATGGCTTACAATTTCACTGAACCTTAAGTTTTAGCTACAACTTTAAAAGGAGGAAAGGATCCTAGGGCAAGACAAACCACATGTGGCTGTAACTTCATAGCGGACAACAGAGAGTTTAACAGTAATGTGGGGACATTTTCACCTGTGAGAATGAAACTCATTTTAATATTATTACAGTCTTCATCATTATCTCTGCTCATTGTGAATAATGGATCTTCAACACACTCATTCATGCTCCCAAAACAAAGGTCACTTCATGTTCAGGCATCCATCTATTATGAGAAATGTCCTTACCTAAACAGTTTTCAAACTGTTTTGTATCAGTTCTCTACTAATAAATCCAAAAAAAGAATACAATATGAACTATTACAAATTAAGCAAAACTGAAAAAAACTTTTAAGATCACTGACAATTTTTTAAAGTTTTAAATTTTTAGAAGTGATACCATCAAGGTATCAAGTTTTATGCATAAAAAATTAGTGGTTTTTTTTAAGTCAGACAACTTGAATTCCAAAACAAAATTTTAAAACTAATTTTAACCGATGATTCTGGTTTTTATCAACTCTTCTAAATATGAAAAAACATCAGCTGTTGTCAAAAATAAGTACTGGCTCTCCATCACCTGAAGACAAGAAGCAAAGGAAAAAGTTTCTCTATTCATTTACAGGTTTAGGAAAATCTTTTGCCATTAAACTGATACATTATTTTACCCATTTTTGTAAAATGGCAACTGGTAGAGCTACTGCCCTCAAACAAAACAGATAATCTTAAACAGCAGGTTAAAAGACAGCTTATGTACAGAATTTCTTCAAATTAAGGCAATGCTATTTTCAAGCCAAACTGAACATAATTGTTTCCCCTTTTCTCTAGACAATACAGAATGATATTCCCAATTGCATTCAGTGTCTTTTCTGGATACAGCATTCCAATTTTATGACCATGCAGGAGTATCAGGTTAGCTAGACACAACCATTTCAAGTCCTCTGGCAGTAAGCTGAAGATATCATAACATAACTACATTATTTACTTTATAAGCAAAAGATTTTTTGGTACAAGTAACTGACCATGTTTAAATATTTGATATGAGAACATTTCACACATACCCTTTGTTCTTAACGCATGCATTCTTCAAGTGAATGTAGTTAGATGGAAATATGCCCTGAAAAATAAAAAAGTTTAGGTAAAAAAGGTCCCCTTACATGAGTTTGGCATTCCATTTACTATCATTCAATATGCAAATGCATACTGAATTCCAAGTCCTCCAAATAATTAACAAAAAACACATGTGAGGAAAGAATGCAATAAATACTCAGTATAGCCCTAACAGGAACTAAAATGCCATATTCAGTAGATTTTAAAATCTTCAACACTTCAAAAAATTAGAAGATAAACACACATAGAACATGCAGAAGATTGTTGAGAGCTCCCTTAAGGCACACTGTTTTATTCATTATTCCTACCTTGCTAAGAAACAGAACAGCTGTGGGGGATACTGTCTTATCAACCACATCTTAAAAATAAGGATTTTCAGACAGGGATTTTTGAAATTAAGCAGAATAAATGAAGTTAACAATATTCAATAAAAATAAAGTCAAGCAAATAAAGAAAATCAAAATGTAGTCTAATTTGGTGGCAACTCTGCCTGCAGTGCACAGGAAAGTTGTGGCAGATGCCTGTCACAGAGCCTATGTCTGCCAGGAGCAGCCCTTCCCCAGTTGTTTAGGGGCTCTCCACCATGCTGGTGAATACTCAGCATTGCTGCAACAGCCCCACTCTCTTACAACACACTGGCTTGCACAAATCAGAATGAGCAAAATGAAGCAAGCTCCAAGCCTCTGGCTGGGAAGATAAGACACTACAGCTCATGCAGTCAGAGAAAATGCATATATGGTCTCTTCATAATAAGCACAGCTGCATACAGCTTTCCTTTGTGATGATGGTGTCCCATTTTCTTTTCACACAGCCATTAGACCTTCAACAAAACCAAATCTGCTGTGTAGAGGCAACGACCCTTTTAAATGCTCCTACTCCCCTCTGTAATGCAAAGTAGTTCAGGGGAGCATCTCCCAAGGACAGTAGGACATACAGCCCTGCAGGTGTAACAATATGTCAGGGATGCAGATGCACCCTTGCTGCAGAGCAGCTGCCACAGGTAACTTCTTCCAGTGTCAAAGCTGGCAGAATAACAAGGGAAGAATCTTGACAGAGCAATACCAATAACAAGAGGAGGTACAAGGTGCTCTCATGACTTTACTCTTGGAGAGACTCCCTTCAAAAATTCAAATCAGAAAACTGTTTTCATTCTCACTAGGAAAACAGAGAATTTACATCTCATCTCTTCACACATCAAGTCATGTTTAGAAAACCTATTCGTAACTTCCATCACACATTTGACAGACCACAAAGCAAGACTGACAGCAAGCATGTGGTGAGAATTGCAACAAAAGACACAAAAGATGCAATAACAAACAACAACTGCTCATGTCTTATAAATCAAACTGTAATATACATCAATGAGATCAAAGTAGTAAACATCAAATTTTATTCTGTGGCTACATTTATTGTTTGATTTGACCTTCTGTATAAAGAAAGGAAATTTATGTGATTAGAGACCACAGGCCTTGGCACAAAAGGCCAACGACTTGATACGAGCCCCTGGAAACTTTTCAAAATTATTGTGTATGTGCTTTTTTTGCAGCTGAAGAATCTTGAAAATGAGGACAGAAAAAGAAGAGCAAAGCTTACAATGCAGATTAAAGGACCGACAGATAATTTAAGACCTTTCTTTTCCCAAGAAAAACAAAATCTGTAGAATCCCAGAGGCAAGACAACAGGAGAGATCAAGAAAATGGAAAGACAAATAAGACAAGTAAAGCTTAAACATACAACATGAACAGACATTGAAATATAAATTTCAGTAACTTTTCATGTCTGAATGTAGAAGAAATAAATCAGTGAAGTCTGGTTTAGAATACTATGCTACTATGGAAACCAAAGACTACACATCAAAGAAAACCAAAATGAACCATATATTTTACATGGCAACACATACATTTTATTCAGTTGATACTCTGTATGTGGCTCTTATTCTAGCTGTCTCCACTGGCTGCTCTAAATTAATTCATAGCATCAAGAAAAACAGGCACAGTTTAACCAACTTTTCCAACAGTGTTTACAGTTTGTATTCTCAGTAGTCTTCTCCCTTCAACTTAGCTTCCTCTGAGTGGAAAATCTAAAATTTGGAAATGAAAGAAAATTCACCACAGCCCTGGATTTGTAAAGTGTATTATCCTAATACATAAAAGCATTTCAGAAGGGTAATCCATGACCAAATCTATTTAAAGTAGTACCAATAATATGCTTTACACTAAGCTCTAGTTTTCTTTTAAGAGTAAATATCATACACTTTCAAGCAGATTATTAACTTTTAAAAAGTAAATATACATTTTTGCCCAAGAATGCAAAATTGCAATTGACCTTTACCTTAAGATTGGGGTTTTTTAAGGCAAATCCTCTGTACCATCCTGTGAAGAAAGCACATTTTGCTTTTTAAAGAGTGCAAATCATTTACATATGTAAAACAGATTTCATCTTTCCCTTTTGGACACATATAACAATTCCACAACGCTGTCAGACTACATTAAATTAAAAGATTTTCCATGCAATGAAAGGTATCTTATTTAAACCAGTTCATATTTGGATGACTTCATTCACACAATTTCAGGAATTACTCTTTAACCCTATACTCCTAAATGTTTCTAACAATGTAACCCAAGTAAATTCTGCACTGGACACCACAACGGTCAAAGCAGAATAGTTTCTTACTAACTAAAAACATTTACACATCATTTCTGGGCTTCAGGTTCTACATCTATCAACCACAATGCTATATAAATTTCATAATATACCTGATTCAACAGAATAGATCCTATGCCTTCTAAAAGAACATTTCTTACAAGGTTAACCATATATAAACCTGATATTATATTACAAAAAAAAAACCAAAAACAAAAAAAAAAAACCACCTATATGATCCCAAATGATAAAAAAATGAATAAAAATTATTAAAAAATCAATGTGTTGACTTTCAAGTGTTAAGGAGGCAGATTATGAAAAGAAAATGCAACTTTATTTCTCTGACACTAGCAACAGACATTTGCTAAAATTTTGTTTGCATTCTCTAAAACAAAACAGATGTAGAAGAGAATGCTTACACTCCTTTAAGATTTTTAAATTGTGTTGAATTAATTTGAAAATGTCTTGATGACAGTCAGATTTCCCTCAGAAATACCAAGAAAGCAGAAGAATCATGAGAGACTTCCTTTCTGTTATAACTCTTATCATCTGTAAATGTTTATTAAACAGAAAGATTAAATAAAAATTAATGTACTGCAAATTAATTATTTTAGAGATTAGAGCTCACTGGAACAATGGAAAAAATTAAGATGCCAAAATGTATTACATTATTGACTTCAAAAATGCATTACTTTAACAAAATAAATGAATATTAATGGACTTCACACCATCAATACACAAAACTTAATTTTCACTGGAATCACCTGTGAACTCACCATCGCATTTCTCTAATATTTGAACGGTGTCTCCAATCTCCAATGATAGGCCATGTGGGACTGTCCCTCGAAAACCAGCAATTACTGAAAAATACAATATGCTTCAATTATTCACAACATTAAAATATAAATTATTCCTATTGTTAACAAAATAGTATATTACCATGAGAAGTTACATGTTAGAATGAATAGGCTTACTCAAATGTAATAAGCTGTGAAAAAAGTCAAAAGAAAGACCCATTAAGCTACTTTTATGAGCAGAAAATTCAAAACAGAGGACTCAGAAATAAACCTAAACACAGCCTAATGATACATGAATGGAAAGCTTGTACTAGAGAACACTATTAGCTAGTATAAGTACCCCGAAGGACAGAAAGTGTTTTATTCCAAATGCTTACACTAACACGCATCAGACCTCAGAATTTTGCGAGCTGAAAGTGCCAATATGTGCCAATATTTTTGTTGCCATCCATACCACTCACACACTATGAAAAGAAAACCTTATTTCACATTTGCTAATGGATGCTATAGACCCAGCACTCCATATAATCCCAAATGTGAAGAAATGGTTCGGGGGTGGAGACCACTAAAGCATGTTGTTCACTCCAATACATGAAGTGCACACTAAGCTTCCCCTGCAGCTTCACCAAAGCCATTGAAGGGAGGTCATGAGCTCAGGCTGGCACAAGAGCTACAGAAATGGAGCTGGAGATAAAACATGCCTCAGAAACAAAACATCCACCAGGCAGTGATGTTCCCAAATACATACAATGGCCAAATATTGTCTTATATTGTTAATTCTAAAACAATAGACAGCTATTTTTTCACTCTGAATCAAAACAGAATACCCAAAAGCCACTCAAAGAGTTCACTCCTAAAAATGCTAAAAATCCATTCTAGATAGCAATTCAGCTATTCAATCCTGTTCTTTCTATACTTGAAATGCTGAATTAAAATATTGCCTAATCCAGCCCATGAGATCAAGCAATAGTGCTTTTGATTCTCTGTATTGTAATCTTTCAGAGCTGAATTTTGAAGTGGAAGAGGAAAACAGCCTATTTACCAGGGCATGATGCACAAATAGACTTTGTAGCCTGACATCAGTCTTACTGCTGTCAAATACCTACCCATCTAGACAGGAAACCCCAAATCTCATAGGAAAAAAAGAAATCCCACTAACTGAGAGGCATGACAAGAAAATGTCACATAAAAAAGCCAAAAAGATATGCATATATGTAAGGACATATATACACTCTTGCCTGCTGTTGGAAGTCTAACCTGCCACAAGCAGACACTACACTCAAACACAACATAACCTGTCATCCACCATCTGTGCCTGCCACATTGTTCATCAAAGGCAGCAGGAGAGATTTTGTCAGCAACCACAGAAACTGAAAATTCATTTGTGAATCTTCAGAAGAAAGTTCCAGATTTTAAGAGTAAACCAACAGGATATGGTTTATGCTATGGGACAGCACATTTAAAAATGCACAAAAAGTACTTTTTTGCCAAATCCTTCTTCAGAATGTGAAGACTTCAAAACTCATTGTATTCGGTTATCACTTCACTCATGAGAAAAATCACCACTGTGCTTAACCCACAGTCTTTATGCCTGAAAAAGTCCTGTGAGATCGTATCCCTGGACAGTCCCTAAAATTTTGATACAACATGAGACCAGTATTTATAGTACTGATCCTACTCAATAATGTGTATTGAATCAATCTCTATTTGTCTTGGTGCTACTCCCACTCTTGAAGTTTTTTACACTGAGCTGAATACTGTGAGATATGCAGCATAAAATAAAAAGCTACTTTGGTTCCCCACCATGACCAAGTGCACCATTTTTAAAGCAGCTTAGTAGCAAGACAGCATTAGTACAGTGAGAAAGTTTGTCCAAGAGTTGAAAAAACCCTAGAACTTTTCAGATAATTATTTTACAAAGGTCTGAAACTTAGAACAATTTATTAACTATGAAGAAATAAAAATAAGAAGCAAATTCCCTGAATATCAATGCAATGTACATGTAAATTCTGCTGTGGCACTAGAATGACAGTAGTCACTCTAGTCACCTTTCTAGTTTGAAAGAAGTAAAATTTAAACATGAAGCCTGCCAAAATAGCATGTACAGCAACCGAAATAAAATTAAGGAATTAACTGAAGAAGTATGCAAAACCAAACCAAACCCTCATGTTTTAAACTCCATCAAATAAAAAAAAGACAGTAATTTTCTCCTTATGAGCCAATATATCCTGTCACATTGTTATGATTTCACTTTTCTGTGACATTCAGTTTTTATTACTTAGTTACTAGAGTTGTTAAAGATATTTTTCTTTTCCTCTTCTCTCTTTTTTTTTTTTTTTTAATAAGTTTAAAAAAAACTTTCAGGACAAAACAAGATTGAAATCTGACACAGTGTAGAAAATAGCTAGAAATCATTTTAGAGCATGTATGAAGAACAAAAGAACATGAAGAACAAAATTATACCCTAAAATATCTTCTAGAAAGATGGCCTGCAGAGTACTAGAAAAAGAAAGAAGGAAATGAGGTCATCATCTTTACCTCTAAGCACATTCACCTGACACTTGAAAAACTCTCCCTGGATTCTTGTGGTGTAAGGTCAGGCTCAAAACTAGTAGCCTGTGGTGTTTAGCAGTGTCAATCAAAGTAAAATAAAGAACACTGGAGAGCAGCAGAGGATTTAATTAAAAGCACAGGAACTCACAGATAAACTTACCTCACAAATGTTGTCTCAGCTAACTTTGTAATAATCAAATCATGCTACTGAAGTTGGACCAAGACAGAAGGTGGCCATCATAACAACTGTTATAACAACTGCTAACAATAGATGAGGGCTGAAGAACTCAACAAATTTTTTTGCCTCTGTCTTCAATGGCAACCTCATGAGATACATCCCCAGAATCCTGGGGGAATACAAGAGCATGTAGCAATATGACAATGGGAATGGCTTCAAACTGAAGGAGGGTAAGTTTAGTTTACATAATAGAAAAAAATTATTTACTGTGAGGGTGGTGAGGCACTGGAACAGGTTGCCTGGAGAAGTTGTGGATTCCTGTGAACACTTAAGACAAGGTTTTGGATGGAGCTCGTAGCAACTTGGTCTAGTGAAAGTGTCCCTACCCACAGCAGGGGAGTTGAAACAATGATTTTTAAGGTCCCTTCCAATCCTTCTATGATTCTGTAGATTCTATAGAACTCTATAGAATCTGTAGATTCATCTGTTCTATGATTCATGTCTTTTCAGTTTATCTGTGCTGTATACACATAAGTAGTCTACAGGGAGGATTAAAATTAAGGCATGGAATGAGGTAGCTGCTGTTCCACCAGAGAAGATCCCAGGGCTCAGCTAGGACATGGAGTTCTTAAGCAAGCCATAATATAAATTTCATGTACTAAACATCTCACCCTTTTCTCCAATGACCACATTGTTCTGCAAAAGCAAATGCTCTTTAATTCTTTCTTCTAGTAGCAGTAAGTATATAATTAACCACTCTGTAGTGACCATGGCTTGAGGCATTCCCAACCTAACTTAAGAGCAGTACATATTTATCATACTCATAGAACCAGACTTTTTTATATACAGCATTCACTGACCCATATGCATCATATATGTCCCATTTTAATTCTTCTAACAACAATAACTGTTGTAATTATCACTTTCTCTCTCTTCATTGCAAGTGTATACCAGAGACCTTGAAAAGGAAGATGGACAGGAGAAGAAAAATCTATTCTGAGCACAGGTAATTTACCAATAGCTGCAGTCTTTGCAGATTGATAGTCACATGCATGTCCCTGGGAAGCTATGTATCAAAACCATATCTAGATATATTTTTTTGTCATTGTAGTAGCTGAAGGTCATATAAATGTCCTTTTCAAGCACATGACAGTGATTGATGTCCTCTTCAATCACCTCTCAGCCACAGGAGAAACATGGAACTCCACAATAAAAGTTTGTAGCAGGATATGTGCTCAGAAATATTTTAGAAGCTGTGTTCAAATACTGCAGCCAACTGGCATTATTAAATATTTTCTGGCTGCCAAAGCCAGAAATAAAAAAGAGAGAATAAATTGCTCAGAGAATAAAAAAGCAAGACAACAGCACAGGATACAAAAATCCTAATCTATACAGAAGATGAAATCATACAGTGAGAACTATAGTGATATGCAATATTAAAGCAACTTCAGTTTTGGTTTGCTCCTAAGTTCAGCTTCTCAAAACAAAATTCATCTTTGTTCTCTCATTCAAAATCTCTGGTTGGATATGCTCACTGTTGGACAGTTTTACATATGAAAGTGCCTGCTGTGTGAAAAGATCTGTCCAAGCCCAAGGTCCTAACTAAAGCCTAAACTAAGTGGGAGGTTTTGGTGCAGCTTCTGCTCATTTAGAGTGCTGATAGCATTGCTGTTCTAAAAACTAAAACAATCTATTTTTCTGCTTGCAACTAGCATATAGTTAGCATTATAAAGAGGATTTCAGACACTCAGAGCAAGCTGGTTTCATGGCTGGCTTGACTTTATGTTTAGGAGATGAAAATGTCTCCCCACAAAGGGTACAGACATGACATGGTGCTCAAGATGCCCTCGTCACAAGTTAGAATTAGGATCAACACCACAAAAGGAGACACACACTACATTCAGTTCTGGGCTGTGTGGCAGGACATACACCCCCATATATAAAGGGATGAAAAGAAGTCATATCTACAGCAACTGCTCAATGTTCAAAAATGAGCACTCGTATGACAAAAGCATATTTGGGTTTCACATAATAAAAAACAGTCCTTCAACTGAAGAGAAAAGAGTGGGGAAAAGATGCGAGGTAGAAGAACACAAATTACTTTAATAATTAATTATTGCTTAGCCATATTCTGCATGCAAAATACTTGAGTGAAAAATAGACTCTAGTTCAAATGCCCTAAGTCATGATGCCCCAATTAAGAGAGGTGGCATTTAAAGCACACAGAAATGTGCTAAGTACACACTAGATGATCAGATTTGAAGGGTGGGAACACTGTGTCAGAGGGACTGGCTTTGAATGGGAACAAGATGCTCTGATAGAAAACGAATTGATTAGCTGGCAACAGGGGTGGTTGGCCCACTTCAAAGTTTTGCTTGGGGTTATATTCTTAAAATTTTTATGCCTGAAATAACTGGAGATCTGCATATAAGAACTAATGAGGCAGACACTGTTGTTCTTTTCCTCCTAACAGATGGCCAGAAGCTATTATTGATTCCAGATATTATCTGCTATAATTGAAATCAGGTCCTCTTGGTAGCAAAAGCAATTTTTTAAAGTTTTTATTCTGGACTTAAGTGCTTTTCTCTTAAGAGATTAAGACTTTCACGAACAACTATTTCAAGGGGTTTTGCTTCTGTTCAGCAGTTGAAAAAGAAAATCTGTAACAAATGAAATTGGGAAGTTTCTAACATTATGAAGTTATTATATTGGTTAAAACAGTCAATATTGTATTTTGACTTGATAACAGAAAGATTTTTAGTTTTTTGATGAGAAATGACATGTATATATTACCTTTGAGGAAGGTTCTGACTCAGTGGTCTTTTTGCAGAAATATAGAAACTATCCTTTGATATGGCCTTATCCATAGTAAATACAACAGGCATCTGGCACTGTGAGCAGCTGCAGAAAGTGCAACATCATTTTCACGACCGCCATTATTAAAAAAGAATAAAAATCTGTCACAGCTCTCCTGAGCATACCGTTTGTAAGTTCACGTCTGAAGCTGCTGACCACTGGCAAGCAGAGCAAGGATCTCAACATTCTGTAGCACAGGAATCTCGGATCTCCTGAGCCAGGCCTGGTATTTCTGTGTTTAACAACTATGGATGCATTTTTCTTCTATGAATTTTCCTAACTAGAATTGATATGCATCATAATGTCAGTGTCCACAAACTCACAGTAAGCTTTCCAGTTTAAGTATGTTCAAGCAAGAGAAAGTCTTCCTTTCATTTCACAGTGCAATTTCTTGTACCCTTGTTCTTGTGGGGAAGTTTGAATACAAAATCTCTTGTCATCCTCTCTGCTGTACTTTTTTCAGGATAAAGCCTTTTCCTCCTCAAAAGAAGCTGAAGAACCTTTTCAGGTTTCAAAATAGGTAGGCTTACTAGCAGCAGAAACACATGGAGGCATGCAGCTTTCCTAATGCCAAATGGCCAGAGCTGACTGTAAAAGGCCATCACGTGCATTGAGCTTTGCCTACATATGAATTGATCTGCATGGAGCAGAACGATAGCACAGCTACGTGCTCATGCTTCTAATACACAAGTTAATTCAGGCATCTGTTCATAATGCATTGTGCTGCCTGCAGCCACCCCAGGAGGCTTGCTGCAAACCAGCAACAAGCTAATGAAGACAGAGACAGAAAAGAGAGAGGGAGAGGGGTGGGGAATCGATTTAATCTCCTTTCAATGAACACAATATATACAAATGTTAGTTTCAATAACAAAAGTGATCCTTAAATCTCTTGCAGATTACCAAGGATAAACACTTTCAAATTTATATTGAAATAAAAGAATGTGGGTTCTCTTGTCTGTGTACACCACAATTAAGAGGATCAAATGCACAGTTCAAATAATGACAGCTCAGTGTGACTTTTGAGTATCTCAAGTGCTGCTCACATGCAGCAGTTTTCTTGAGAGATGAGAGCTTACATGGAATTTTCCTAACATGGATATTTATTGAACAGTTATTCATGAAAATACGTCAAGGCACATAAAAATAATCAAAAAAAACTTTGCATCAATGTCCAAGCATTGGAAATACTGTATAAAGTAGAATAGATATAGAAAACTAGTCTTCAATTGCCTGTAAAACAAAAATCTGGAATTCCTACTGCTAATAGCACTGCCTACCTGTACAGATAAGGCAACTACCAAGTCTGAAATACACAAAGGACATGGAGCTGCAGCAGATTGTATTCTCTCCTGTGCCCAGCTCAATATTTGAATTCAGCAAAGTAATCACTTTCAAATCCCTGATTACAATGCTGCCAAAAACCATAGGACAACTCTAACACAGATAATCAGTTTAATGTGAATGTCTGAATGCTTGTCAAGCTCTCTTCATCCTGCATCTCACCTACAGGCAGGCATTTTATAATCTCTTTCATGACAGCTTGATCAGTTCTCCCAATATCTGCAAACGATTTTGTTCACTCTTTGCTTTGGGTACCTTAGGTATTAGGACTACATATTACAACAGAGCACTATACGTAACAAGAGATGATGGTACCTATTTGCTGTTGAGAATGGCTGTCCATCTAGAACACCAAAGCTGCAATAATTCAGCATGCACCACCAGTGTCCCTGTCCTTGTAGGTATGAGATTTTATTAATTATTTTCTTTCTTCTATCAAACATCTAGTTAAGCCCTTTATATTCCTTGAAATCCTGCTTGATATATTTTTAAGTCTATATCTTGTCTCTGCTAAGAGCATTCTCTTGATACACATTAGTTCTGGAAGAAGAAATTTAAAAGTAAAAAGAAAATAAAACAAAAAAATCTTTACAAGTCCAGAAAATCTAGTACAACTTAAGAGGTTATGAATAAATGACACAACTCTTCCCATGAATTTGGTCGGGAATGTCTTTTACAGAGAAGGAATGTCAATGTAAAACCCACCAGAGACATCATGGAAGAAGGCAAGGTGGACTCCATACAAACAGGTGTAGTATTCATGCATTTAATCAAATTATGACAAAGGAACTAGTCTGCAACCAGTTCAACCAGTTGGTCTCACTTTAATTCTTAACTGTAGAGCTAGAGATGCAGTATCAATGGATTATGACTGCCATGTTAAACAGGAAGGAATAAATGTGAATTTTCTTTTATTACTTGGAAATATCAACAATTTAAAAATCCAGCTAGTAGAAATGAGTAAGTGAAAAAAAGTAGGTTATGTTGAGATGATACTATCTGTAAGAACAACCTCTTTTAGCTAAAAATAGCGATATCTTTTATTAAGACTAAGTACTTCCAAAGTTCTAATAATTTTTAAACTTTGTTAAGAAATTGCCTTAATTATTAAAATCATGATCAAGGAAAAGAGTTACAACTATTTACTTGGAAAAATATTTATGTTTCATTCACAGCCTCTGGGGAAATATTTTCTGAGCAAAATCAAATAAAGCAGCAAGGGATTTTCTAACTTCCTGTAAGTGTCAGGTACGATAAAGAGGGGTGATGAGAGAACATAGCCACAAGTTGTATTAGGGGAGGTTCAGGTTAGAATTCAAGAGGAATTTCTTCACAGAAAGGGTTGTTAAATGTTGAAAAAGACTGCCCAGGGAAGTGATGGAGTCACCATACCTAGAGGTATTCAAGAGATTAATGGACATAGCTCTTACTGCTCTGACGTAGTTGACAGGGGGATGATTGATCAAAGGCTGAACTTGATAATTGTAGTGATCTTTTCCAACCAAAATGATTCTGTGATGTATACACAATGCAAGTGTATCATCTGAGGCCTACCAAAGCCAACAAATCTGTAAATGCCAGATCTCATAGCAATTCTTCAGTACACATCGTACTTCATTAAAGCCCACCAAAACCTCCAAAAACTTACGAGATGCAAAGTTGTACATTGTTTCAAATACAGATCTATGGTATAATTTTGTATCTGCCAGAGGGTTTGCTGGCTATATGTATACCTACAAAGCCAGCAGAATCTGAAGCAGAAAATTAAAAGCCTCACATGATTATAAACACAGGAGTTATCTTCCAGAAAACAGTTAAATTTTTCCAGAATAATAGGAGGACAATTATTTCAATGAAGGTCTTGAATACAAGAGTATGTGCTTACAATTGAATGCTGAATAATAATGTCAGAACAGTGGATATGGTCCAAAGTCTAATAACTACATATTCCTCTATTCTCCTCTTTCCTCCCCAAAAACATTATAATACAACATGCTTCTCTGAACTCGGGGGACATAATTTTGGAGCCATGAACAAACTTTAAGTAGCACCATGCAAACTCAAGCTCAGAAGAGCTGTAGTCTTACGGACTGCAAAAAAAAAAAAAAAAAAAAGACAATCACTGTGCAAGCTGCAAGAATCACTCTTCAACTATGAGAGGCACCTAAGAGGAACATGGTTAGACAAGAGTGCAGTAGCTCAAAAACTCCATGTGCTTGCTATCAAAGACTTCAGTAAATGAGACTGGCTTCCTCTTAAAATTGCACTGTTTGCTCCAACTCAAGTAATAAATAGCATTCCAGGAAACCAAGAAAACCATAGCATAAATTTTCTTCACTAATACAACAGGACACCATTCCTCCACAACAAAGTTGGGTCTGTCAATCGACTGTAGAGATGAAACACTTTCCATGTATTGTACGCTGTCTTGCATTTCCTTTGGAAGAGCAGGGTTTAATTCTGTATTTGACCTGCCATCAGTGGAAGACAATTAAATAAAACCAAAACCAAATACACTAGAAAACTCAAACACACACACCAAACCAAACACAAAACATACAAAAAAATCAACACAGCCTGCAATTTTTAATGGCATTGTTTTTCAGCTTGTCTGGTATTGTATGTCAGATGAGTTTTAGTCTTCTACTAAGCTGCATTTCTCTGATATTCAACCATATCATTATAAATGCATTTCAAGTACATTCTTTTTACCAATAAGACTTCTGTTTACTTTGACTTTAGCCTTCATGCAATGTTCTCTGTGGCATTTTATAACTAAATAAATTATTCTGCTTTTCTAAGCTATAAGCCTTAACCCCATTGCTACTTACAAAGAACACTTATTGAATATAATTTTTGCTGCACTTCAAAAATTATTGCAATATGGTATTTTTCAGAAACAAAACAAAAACCGTATCAACTTATGCAATATGCAAATTGTGCGATTTAGCTAACACAAAAAATAAACTGGAATTGTGAGCTTCTGTAGCCTGTCCCACAGACCAGCCAATTCTCTGTAGATAAAAATATCAGAAAATCTCCTTAAAGAAAGGAAAATTTCACAAGGTGTGGAATTAAGTGGAACTAAAGAAGATGATTACAAATCACTTAAAAGTACCCTGGCATACGCTTTGTTATCTTAAATGAGGCATAACTTTCTTGATCCAGTGTAATTGAGAGGCATTTCAAATATACCGGAACACAGCTATAAGGACTAGTAAAGCAAAACTACTTCCTCCTGTGAAAATCCTCAGAGACAGCTGAATGCAAGTTTAAACATCCCACTCTGGCTTTAAGCTGGTTTATTAGGTTTAATGGTTGGAAATAACCACTGCACTTTTCAGCCTGATTTCAACAGCTGAACCAGCAGAATTTAGTGTATTTAGCCCTGCAGGGTTTCATCACTAATCCATAATCTCTGTAAAGTTAAAACTTCAGGGATATTTGAAGAAATCCTACAATTATTTTAAAATGTGTGACCAAATAGAAATGTAACAAGTGCATACACCTTTTCCTTACTCAAAGCTCAAAAAATACTACCTGGATGTATTTTAACAATGTTTCTGTGGCACAGTGGCACAGTGCACTTTCAAAAATCTAAGTGTAGGGTCATCTTGTAAAGTCAGAACCTTCACTTTCTGCTCATTCTTGCTTAAGAATAGTACCTATTATTCCAAAATTAAGGGTGAAGAGAGTTTAGGTTCAGTTGGCAACTGTTTATAAATGCACAAAAGAATAGGAGAAAAATGTATCTGAAAAGTGTATGCAACCAATTAAGATAATGAAGGTTGTTGACAAGGGGGTGATTCTGTTTGATGCAATGGGGGAAGGAAGTATATGAGCCAGCAGTCCTTTTTAAAGGTTTATATTATGATCCGTTGATTCATCTGAATTTTTTTTTTTTTTTTTTTTTTTTTTTTTTTTGGTAGGAGTATTTCAAGGGACAAGATCATTCCTTTGGCTTTTAACACCTTGGAAGAGTCGCTAAAAATCACTGTCATTATAACAGTTCTATCCTTCCTCTAGATTTGGCATAGAAGCCTAGGAATACATTCAAATACCACAAGTGCAGAAAAACATGAAAAACAATGATGTTGTTCTAAGAAATTAGTACCATGAGACACACATTATCATCTGGAACCATAAAATATCTCCTGAGTGAAACTAATCACGATTTTGACAAGCAACTGGGCAGTGCCAGGCAAACCAGACACAGGGACTTCTTGTCTTTAAGTATTAAGGCATTTTTCAACCCTTCTCCAGTTGAAGGAACATACAGAACTCTTTCCTGAAACTTAAACACAAAAACTCTCTTTTGTACCTAAGAAAAATTGGCAAAGACAGGTAAAAAGATTTTTGTGTCAATCCAGTGTCTGCCAGCAGGTTAGGAACAATGCTGAAATAAACTAACACAAATTAAGATTTGCAGTCTATCCACTTGGCCACTGTCTGCGCCATTAAACCAGATGCCACGTGCTTGTTTTGCACAGAATCAAGCTACAAAACTCACAGAGTTAAAGAAAAAGACACTGTCAAACTTCACTTGAATGTGGCATAGACAAGGCAGGGAATGAAGGGAAATGAAAAGTCAAGGCAAGACCTTCTGCAAAGTGCAGAGCTTCCTCCCAGGGAGGGACCATTCCCAAGGAGGGACAGCAAACAAACTGCAACTCCAGGGCTACACTAGGCCACAGTGTCACAGAGAGCCATCGCACCGTATATCATCACAGACACCTGATAGAATTAATACACTGATTTAAAATCATTAATTTTCATAAATACTGTGAGGTTTTCCCCTACAATTAATAGCCTCCAAATAGAACAACATAGACCTCGTAGGATTTATCCAGGAGCTAAAGTAAGGAAAAGACAAAATTGTATTTTTCTCCCATGCTTGAAAAGATCTTCTGAAACAAGAATATGAAACTCCTGCAGACATTAGTGTCTTGATTCAGCTTGATAGTTTTTCAGTGTCTGTACTCCACCAAGCAGTTTCTGATCCCAACTTCAGCTTCAGTAGCAAAACACAGGTGTTGGACATTAGTAAATTAGACAGTTCAAAGTTGGTTTTGAAAGTGAGTGAAACAAGCCCTTAGGACTGGTAAGATGGACATTATGTGGCATATCTACTATACAGAGATTTCTTCTTTTTAAAGAGAAGACTTTCAAAGGCACTGCCAAAAAATAATTTGCCAACAGGGAAACCAAATGGCAAAATTGAATATGGTTAAGAACAAACATATTTAAAAATAGTAACTTTCCTTAGTCACAGCTGACTTTAGAACACCTGTACGATTTGGTATTTCTGCATTATTCTCCTCCCCTCTCTCAAGTAATCTTTTGCCCAAGAACTCTGAATTTAAGTAGTCAAGGGATAGATAGATAGACAGACAGACAGATAGATAGAGTCATCTGTATTGTGCACAAGTTCATAGGACCCAAGGACATTCATCTGTAGGTCCTGATCTTTAAGGTCCATTCCAACCCTTAACAATCTGTGATTCTATGAAATATTGAATCCCTGGAGCACTGTACATGAACAAACACTGTTTGGATTTGATCCAGCCATTGGATTTGATCCATATCCTAATCCCACTCACTAATTAAAACAATTACAGGTGTGTAAATAATCAAAAACACACCTAGTCTGCAATGGGCCTACTTTTTCTAACAGCAAATTGAAGGGAACAAATAAAAAAAAAATAAAAAAAGAGTAATATTTCCTTGCAGAAAGAAAGTAGGAGTAAAAAGAGCAGGAAGGGATTTGCAGTACACTACACAGTTAAACATGAGGAGGAAAAGCAAAATAAGAGGCACATCAAGACTTGCAACTTGTTTTTAACTTCCTTAAACAATTTCAACTCACTTATTAAAAATATGCTATTTATTAACTGTAAAATTACCATCCAAATTAAAAGGAATCCCTGTTCCTACTACACTAGGACTGCTTGAAAGGTCAGCCAACAATCACTGCTGGGCTCAGACTGAAATTCATTATTTCCAGCCAGCAGTAATGTTAATGGCTATGATAATTACAGTCACTGGTGATTTGGTTACTCGTTGTGCCAGAAAGAGATACCATTATGTGACCAACATAATCCTACCTAATCCTTGAAGGCTTGCATACAAACCACAGAGGTGTCACAGAAAGGAAATTATATATGAGCAAAATCAATGAAGTGTTATGAGTTTTCATACTTGTTTTCTAAAATGCATGGAAATTAGATGATTTAACACTTTCAGTTTCCAAAAAGGATGGGAGATGTCAAGTGAGCCAAAACAGAATATTCTTCCTCAAGTACATCTTGTGAAATTTAGTCTTTGCATTTCAGCTGGATTAGAAGTGAGAAAACACACTATGAATTTTATTTGGGAATACCCCTACCAATGTTTCACCTTTTCTGAAAGTAATCTTAACTCTATCATTTCTATTTTACTGTTTCAATTCCTTACCCTCCCCCTTTGTCATTTTAAGGACTGAAAAAACCACCAACTCTGGCACATAGAATGATCAAGTAGTGATGGACAAATTAGAATTAAATTAAATTGAAGATATCTTTAATTTGTGCCTTTGTAAAAGCAGCACAGTAGTACCTGGGACACAGAAAGGATGTGACCTTGAATGTGAAGACTGGTCACTACAAATACTAAACTGATCAATGGAATTATTTTAATGTAGGGCAAGTACATTCCAAAGACTAAAATACCATCTTAATCATTCAAGCTTCCAACTTGCTTTGCCCAAACTGTTTGTTTTTTCAACATGCTCCATCAGGACTAGGGATTTACATTAAGCATTCAGGGTTGACCTGGTTTCATCAAAGTTAGCCCTATTTAAAACTTTTCTGGCTAGGACTAGGAAGTGGAATTGGGTTACAGGACAAGGGTGTTCTGAGTTTTCTGGTTTGGGGTAGATTTTTCTCCTTCAGTAATTCTTGAAATATATCTAATTTGTGCCAAAAGTATTGAAAAAGAAAAGGTCTCTGGTTTTAGCAATACAAAAGCTAACCCAAAGTATAGCAGAGCAAAAATTGGAACAGTTCAGATGGATGTATTTTATATTATTCCTTATTAATTTAGGGTAGTAGTAAATGAGAAAAAAGCTCTCCAGTTTTGTCTCCTCCCTTATTAAAACTCTGCTTTACACCTTTGGAAGCAAATCTTGCAATTTAGCACTTCATACTTCATTTTTTTAACTATAGAATTACTAACAAAAAGGAACAAATAATTTATGCTTTTCAAAAGTATGAATTACTCATAAACTACAAGACAGGACCCATGTAGAATCATATATTCTGATTCCTACTGAGGTAGCTTGAAATAGCAGCAGTAGTGGCAAAATAGCCACTATAAGAATCATAGAATCACTTAGCTTGAAAGAGACCCTTAGGATTGAGTCCAAACATAAAACACACTACAATGCATCCATATATACTATACTGCCCCCATTTCTCAGCAGGTTCATTAACTCCTGCCTACTTATGACACAAAACTATCTTATCTTAAATTTGTTATCAAGAAAGTTCTTTCAGATTAATTTTGATGTCTCTGCAAGACACTACACTCTGCCATACAGCCATAAAATCCAAATGTCAGAGTGGCTATGGTTCACGTATGTGGGTTTTACTCTTGTTGTATTTCCAGTATACATAACATGACAAAAATAAAAACAACTACCAGACTTTGACAAAGCTGTGGTGACAAGAAGAATATTCTGGCAATGACCTACAAGATTTTGGCAAAGGACAAATGTTTCCAGTTGAGTTTGCCCTGGAATTCATATGGCTGACACTGGGAGGATGGTACGAAATCTGTAGCTGTGACATTTTGCCTGATATAAATTAGAAAGTTAAAACCATGAAATAAGAAGGTATTCTTACATAACAAACAATTAAAAAATTATAAAAAACCCTCAAACAACAACAAATAAGTGAAAACCCAAGAATCAAAAAAATTAAGGAGAAACAAAAAATCAAGGAAAATCAAAATAAAATCAAGGGAAAGGAATTAAGGAATTCATCAGAGGCTTGTGATGAGAAACTGTGCATTATTCCCAGTAAAGCAAAGTGGCAACATAAACACAAGTGCTGAAACCACTGTATCCTGCAACAGGGAATTCACTGAAATTACTAATCTCATCATAAGACTCTAAAGTAGGTCACAGCAAGCTTAAAAATTGGCAGAAAGCAAAGAATAAGGGGTAATAGTATGCAAATCACCTTCTTTGCAAAGTTGATACTTCTTCCCCCACCCCCTTGATTTTGACAAAGCCTCAAATACAAAGGGATCCATTGTCTCTGAAAACAGAAAAATGTTTATGAACGCATACACAAAAGCATGTACTAATGACAAATCATGTGCTTTTAGACCATGTCTAATTGATCTAGAATTCCTTCAGTAATTGTTTTTTCTTAATTACTGATTTACATCTGGTCAATGCTATCTAAAATGCTCTAATTAGGAGGTATTAAAAAGATCAACCACATGATTCAGAAATCCTAGTTGAAAATATACACATAATTATAAAAACCTTTTTTTCCTCCACAAAATTATACTCTCACAACTCAGGAGAATTTAGTCCTACTTTTGCACAGAAGTATGTTAGAACAAACTTCAATTATATTATGTTCTTTTGAAAAGTAAAGAGGAAAACAACAGTTACTTCTTTTTGAGCAACAATTTTAGGCAAACATTGTGCAACCAAATTTATCTTAACATTCAGCACATCCTGAAAATTATATTTTTTGGTAAAACAAAGAAAAAATTAACCAAGACTGAAAAATGTCTGCAAAGGGTCTGGCTTTATTACATCACAAACTGTAATAATGATTTTCAGTACTTAATATGTTTAACACTTAACACTTAGTAATTAAGTGATATTTGTCTCCTCCCTATGTCTAACAAGTTAATTTGGACTAAATTTAGGCTATCAGAAGCTCAAAACATTTTTCTTTGGTCCAAGGAGAGGTCAACACTTGATGATAAACTTCTCCACTATAAGTAAAATTCTTACGAGCAGCTCCAAAATCACATCATTAAATGAAAGACATATTCTGATAGAAAACTAACAGCTAGAGATTTGGTTTCCTACTCAAAGTTTCAGATTTCACCCTGGGAATAAAGCATTGCACTCATGATATATTTAGTTAAAAGTGAAATGCTACTGCACCAACTCTGCATTTAACAGAGCATATCTGTCTCATTCTACATTATTATACTCAACAAATAATCTACCTCGTGCCAAACAATGCTTTTTCTTTATTTCTTTACACTTTGTTTTAAAAACAACATTTTCAGACTGCAGTACTTTGCACTTGCAGGGCTTTGATAGAGAAAGGACAAAACATAAGTAGTTATAGTAGGGAAAATTATGCTGGATACAATACAGTGATCTGGTGGAACCATGTGTGTTAAAATTTGAATTTTGTTCTCTAGATTTTAAGAGCCCCAGTACAATACTTGTATTTATTGTCAATACACAATCATGTTTTCAAATGTCTGCTTTGGAATCAAGGTAGTTGCATGTAAGGAGATCTTTCAAACCCTAATTTTACTTAAGGTGTTGGAACTTCCTAAAATCATTTAATGAGATTTTAAATATTCAGTAAATCAACTGCCACAGTTTAGAGTATCTGTCTGTCCCTGCCCATGTTATATCACAAGTACTTCTATTGCTGAAAGGTTGGTATTAAGAATGGGAATCAAGAATGATTAGACTTGAATGACTTCTGTGAAAACCAGACTATGTCTGTTGTAAAGGAAAATACTCCAAGACAGAGCAAGTTTTATACATTATTAATGCAAATTCTTCCAAATCTTGGTCTCAGGTGAGCCGAGGTGGAGAGATTTGGAGGAAGCCACAAAAGGAAGTGGAAGAATTGAGGAATCTGAAGAAGTTGCAGAAAGGTTCTGCAGCAGAGAGAATGATGGATGCTTACAGAAATGAGGTAATGTAGGCAAAAGGAAGCCAGCATCAGAGAAGTTAGAAAACTGAGGCAGGGAGGAAATGTTAAAATATTTCACCTGTGAGAAATGGAACAATTATGTGAGAAATCTTTTGGGAACATACATATTCTTATATATTGTTAGTATCCTTTCAATAGAGCATTTGCCTAGAGAGGCAACCATAAACATTCAGTGCCAACAGAATGGTTAGACCAGCATCTTTTCAGGACAGAATTCTTCTGAAAATCTAAGTGGTCCATCAAATCAGAGATGGCTCCAGGACTTGCTTTCATGAAAAAGCAGGATACAGATAACCCACACTAGGCAAGTGCAGCTGAAACTCTGGATGAATCCACCATAGCCAAAGAAACTCTAAGGCTGTCAGTCTGAAGTGACACCCAATAATGTTAACACAAGCCTACAGCTCTCACACAGTTGGATTTTGGTATTTATTCAGACAGAATATTAACTGCTGCCATAAAGGAAACTGCAAAGGACCTTAAATCTGAAAAGAAAGGAGAGGTGCCGAATTCAAAAATGCTAGGAAAAAAAGCATTTTGGTTTTGGCTGTTGCATCCCGGGTTTGGGTTCAGATTAAGGGTTCTGATAAATGTTAGTTAGCCAGTTCTGTGTGCCCCTGTGCACCCCCCATGTTCCCCTCCCCCGCAGTGGTCCGCTCCAAGTTACTTACCATTGGAGTCCTTTAACCACTCCCCTGTCCACTCCTGAGAGTTCTATGTCTGTCACCCCGTCCCCACAACCCCATTTGTCCCGAAGCCCTGTGTTCCCTGTCACGTCCCCTCTGGCTACCGCGGTCACGTCACTCCCCCGTTGCCTGTCCCCATTGGGCGGGAGGGCTTCTGCCCCCATTGGCCCACCCCCTATAAAACCCCACGCGCCCTCGGTCCCAGCGCCATTTTGTCCACGCGGCGCTAGGGAGCGGCCACGGTTCTCCATCGCAGCTCCACACCACAATAAAGCCTTCCAGCCAACCGTGCAGACAGACTGGACATTCCTTCCCTCTTTGTCTCGTCCCCAGCGCCGGCCACAGACCGTGGCCAGCCCCACCCTGGTGTGCGGAACGCAACAGCGCCCGGGCAGCGCAGCAGCCCCAGTCCCGCCAAGAAACAGCGCCATTAGCCAGGCGCTCCGGAGCTGCCCGGGGCCGGGGAAAACAACGCAACACCGCATTTGGCTTCTCAGACTTTTTACCCCAAAGAAAATCTGCAAGTGTTAACATTGATGAGGGAGTTTTGGGGGGGTCTTGTTTTGTTTTTTTTTATAATATTGTCATTTTTTCTCAGATAATGGGACTAAGACCAGAAGAATCATTCCATATAAGCCATTAAACAAGGAGCAGATTGTTGTGATTTCTGGGTTACATTGACCATGCCAAAGGTGAATGCCCCTTCTGAATAGGCATGAGCATCCCTTCCTATTTCAAAACATTATTTATTACTGTTTTGGCAGAGGCTAAAATAAAATACAGCCACCATTTCATATTTGACAGATTTCAGTATGAAGAGATTTTATAGTAATTACTGTGCATGAAAGCCTCAGTGTTACAATTTATCTCAAAAAAAAGCACTGCAATAAACAAAAAATTGGTGATGAAGGGACACTACAAAAGTTTGTAACTCCTAATAGTCAATGAACTTGCTAGTTTACAGTTGTACAAAGCTAAAATTTAATAGAAAGCAACAAACTAACCTAAAGAATCTGTATTTACACAAATAGATGAATTAAGGAGATCAATTAACATTATGATGTGTCAGAGAAAGTAAAGTGTCAAGATGAGAAGGGAAGAAAAATTATTTAAAAGGTAAGAAATAATGTTTCTAGAAGAAAACTAATTAGCAGCTAATTTATCACATTGCAACTACCTACCATCCTGAGGGGGTTTCTGACAAGCTAGAAGGGGAAAACTAAAGAAATCCTCTGAAACAGATCTAGGGCAGTATTCTAGGTCAGTATGCCGAGAGAAGCAGCACTGCAGAGGGCTAAGCAGCAGCAGCACTGCAGCCTCACAGCTGCCCCTGTGTGTTGCTATGGGCACAAATCCCACTAAAGACATCCTCAAAACCCCAAAGACTCATCTTTCCAACACTGCAATAAAAGTGTTATTTTGGAGGAAAACTTGAGCGATACTGTGAGCAATGTGAAGAACAGTTGTTAAGATCCTCCTCTCCATGACCAGGGAAGCACTTGCTAAGCCCTGTGAGTTGCTGCTTTTTGAGCACATGGGGGAAAACTGCCCACAGGTGGGCCAAGGCTTCACTCTGATGGCTTGAGCCCACCGTGATGAACCTCCTGCCCTCATCCTCAGCAGCCAGCAAGGCCCTTTGTCCTACTTTAACACTGGTGGTGGGACTTGAGCATCTCCTTTCAAAACAGGCAATTAAAAAAACAAGACAAATCAAGTATTTCAGAAAGACAGCTTAGATAACTGTGACTTAAAAGGCTGTTTTAGGATACAAGGAAGTAATAACAACAACAACAAAAGAAAATAAAACAAAACAACTCCCCAGACAATCAAAAAAACCCCCACACACACAAAAACATCCCCACAAACCCCAGCCACCAACACAACCCTTCCCACAAGATTTGCATTAGTATCTCAGTCCCAAAGGATGACAATTCATTTCTTCAATTACCTCCCCCATACCCTTTTCTAAGCATGTGTTAAATAAGTTCATCACGTTACACTATATTTTAAACTCAAGAAGACTGAACAAATTATACTGCCATAAATATAACTGTCAAAGTTAGGCAATTCCAAACTGCTTTTTGTTCCAAACTGAAAAAATTGCAGTTTATCCTAGAGATCAGGATAGACATGCTCAAGTAAATTACAAATATCTACACACCAGAATAAACATTCCAGCAAAATCTGAAGTAGCAATTACAAAATAATTAACTACTTCATTTTAAAGGAGAAAAGGACATCAACTAGTATCTACAAAGGTATTTATTATGCAACAAGCCTTCAGTTAAGATAAGCCCAAAGAAATAGTTCTAACATGTAGAAGGCCCTAGTCAACAGCTCAATATGCATAGCACAGGAGTCCAGAGAGATTTGGGTTTTTTAATAAAAATATATAAAACATCTAAATTTAAGTACATTAAGGAGATTCATTAAAAGACAGCTTTAAAAGTTCAGGAAGGAGAAGTAGCAATCTGAAGGAAACTCAAG
Source organism: Vidua chalybeata (assembly GCF_026979565.1). Classification (NCBI taxonomy): domain Eukaryota; kingdom Metazoa; phylum Chordata; class Aves; order Passeriformes; family Viduidae; genus Vidua; species Vidua chalybeata. Next base: position 46,249,951 of record NC_071534.1, read on the forward strand.
AGTAGCTGCTCATTAACTTCAATTGAGCTCAAAATATTTGTTCATCCTAAAATTCAGTGTTTGAACAGCTAGTCAAAAATGTGATTCTCTAACATTAATATTGTTTCATTCATCTGACAGATCTGCAACAAAGCATCATTCTCAGTTACTATACCTGGAATATACATGTCACAGTCAAAGCAGCCTTTGTGAGATCCAACTACCAAGTGGCAAATTGATAAAGCATTTAGTATTCTTAAATTAGTTTACCAGTACTTTTTCTTATAACTATTGCTTAGGGATACATGATGGTTTTGGCTACAGTTTTTCACCCAGTTGCATTACTTTTGAACAAACATTCTGGGAGTTTGCTAAATAATTTCATGTAAGAGACAGAAACATGAGGATACCATAAGCAAAACAAGTTATTTTGCTTCCTAATTTCCAGCTGTGACATACTGTTAGTCTCTCAATTTAATATTTATACCATACCCAGGACCAATCTTCTAAGTCTGCAGATCCAAGTGAAATATGGAAAGTGAGCCTCCACACTGATAAAGAGAACTTTGCAAGTTATTTGCTTATATTCACAGCAGCTCATATGGGGCCGTGTTTTGGATTAGTGCTGAAAACTGTGTGGATAACATAGGGATGTTTTAGCAATTGCTGGGCAGAGCTTACCCAGAATCAAGGCCTTGAGGCTGGGAGTGTACAAGGACTTGGGAGAGGCAGAGCTGGGGCACACTTGGCATTGCAGCCACTGGTGCTCACATGTTGCAGAAGTAAAGCCTCCTATAAAATACAACTTTAAATAAGCCTCTTTTTATTCTTCCTTATTAAACTGACATAAGTATTCCTGTCAAGGTCCTACTTAAATATCTTACATTCCCTTTAGTTACTAGTAAATGAGGCTGCAGTTATTGAGATAACAATCCATTTAATGCTCAGAACCAAAAAAATGCGGAATCCTTCACTTAATAACTACCTTATTCATGAAACACAGAGTTCCTCCACTGCATAGCAAAGTACCAAGAAATCAAACATGGATATAAACCTAAACTATTTCTTAAGGATTAAGGATTTCAGGACTTGAAGTCCTCCAGTCTCCCCAAGAAAATACAAAGATTTGAGATCTGGCAAGAGAACACCATTAAGAGTCATTAACAAGCATCAAAATTGCATGAAATTCAGCAACTATGATGTATCCTCTAAACCATACAATCCATTCCACATGCTAATTTTGATTGTCACAAGACCTACACAAACATGTAGTACAAACACCTATCAAACACACCCACTGAACATACCTTCAGGAATAAAGAAATAAAACTGAGGTAGAAAGCAAGAGTTCAAAAATTATCATAAACAATTAACAAAGAAACAAAAGCAGACATTGCCTATTTAAAACACAAAACTACATGGAAGTACAATGGGACTTTCTTCACTTCTTAAAATTTATTAAAGGCTTCTGCAAAACAGCAATGAGGATAAGCATATTAGCTCAAACCTCAGAACTCACTGCATACACAGCACAATCTGTTACAAAACTAGAAATACAGATCAGCAAATATTTATCTGCAGCTTAAACATACAAGCATAAGCTTAGAACAAAAGATTTCTTTTCTAAACAGGTTGACACCTCCTCTCTGATTTTATTAACTATGTCTTGTGTTGATAAGCAGGGTTGCATGCATTTTTTCCACTTACCACTCTAGCTTTCTGATGAAAACATTTTGCTATTCTAGAGTTCAGTACTTTTTATCTCTTTAAAATGTATGGTTACTCCAATTTTAATAAGCTATATACCCTCAGAAAGACTTCTATCTGTATTAAATACTGTAACCCCCCAAAACAAAGCCTAGAGCTCTCATCCACTTTCTGTAGGTCACATTTATCAAGAAAAGCATGTTTATTCCTAGAAATAGCATTTGCTCAGGATAAAAAGCTTGAAAGCAGCTACTCTTTATGTTGACAGATTTGTAGGAAAGAAAAAATAGGAAAAATAATATATTCATGTAGCAGATTTGCTCACAATTTCCAACACTATGATGAAGATTGCAGGGTTACTTACTAAATTTGCCTTTTACAAGACCAGTGACAATGATTTCCATAGTCCATTAGACTGTATGAAATCACCTGGGAGCTTATTTGTTTTGAAGTACTTTTAAAATCTTTTTATTTATCCAATCACTTCTTACAAGAAATTCAAATTATTCCTGGAGATGAATGACATTACATGACCTGGTTTCTAACTCTTTTTTTTTTTTCAAGATTCTGGATAATCTCCAAATTTCATCTTGTCTGAAGCACCATCTACACATCTGGGTAACAAAACTACTTCTCAGTTCCCAGTTAGTTCTTGACTTATCTATTATTTCATATTGTCCCACTAATAAGACTATAAACAGGCATTTTAACTTGATTTCTGACAAGAAACAGATCAATTTCACTGATCTACCCTGTTTCAGTCTTAGTTGTGACATTAGAATTCAACACTACTCTGGCTGAAGGCAAATCACCATGTCAATGGATATCTTTTCCACATTTTTGCCTGTTTTCAAAAGAACTGAAGAACCCTATTTGCTTCTGGTAGCATAATCTTTCAAATACACTTTTAACTCATATTATTCTATCCTTAAACAGAAAAGAACTACAAAATAACCACAGTGTATTCCTTTGCTTTCCATTTGTACCAGGCTTTGAGTGTCAAAGAAGCATTATGGTTTTATACATAATGTGACCATTAAAGCATTATTTGCCTTAGTTTCCTTTTCTTGTCACTTTTGTCATTTTCTTAATAAACTTTTAAAGAGTAGTGCTTGTGGGAAACTCAAAGGTTATGGATACATCATGTCAGTGACACCAGGAAAGGTAGGAGAGAGGAGGTTAGAATAGAAGCTAAAGAGGGGAAAGGTTACAAAGGAGAAGAATGGAGGTAGGAAACATGAGATAGATTCCTTCTCCTTTTGAAATTCTAGAATCTTTATATCTGGCTTTTGAAAGGATATAAGGAGAAACTGTCACAATAAAACAGTACAGCAGTGCAAAAGGCTGCTCAGGAAGGTTGTGCAGTCTCCCATGCTGTACGTTTTCAAGGGTACCAGCCAGATGGTGTGCTAAGTAACCTGAGCTCATCTCAAAACTGATGCTGCTTCAAGCAGAAACATGGACTAGAGACTTTCTGAGGTCTCTTCCACCCTGAATATGCTGCACTTTATTCTGAACTCCCAAGCTGAGTTTGTGAATACATTTCTAAATTATGCATGAAAGGGACAAAAGAAATCCAAAACAAACAAGCAAGCAAATTCTGAAGAACCCTTTTACTATGATTACAGCCTTCCTATTGTCATGTTCAGAAGCAACATTAAGGGTAATATGCTTGATCTTCAAAAATGGAAGAAAAAACTGTTATTCAGTATTCCTACAAAATCCTGTTTCCTTTAAAAGCTATGTTATTGTACATTTTGTACCCAGCTCAGATGAAACTACAGTGAATATAACTTGCACTTAAATGAAGACAAACTTGTCCAAATAAAGCCTGAAGCTCTCTTCTGCTCTTCAGAGCAGAGTCATTTGCCTCAGCCCTGCTCTCAAAGGGGAAATTTCTGATGAACCACTAGAATCAACAGCACTCCCAGGTCTTGCTCATGTACATCTATCTGAGTTCTTAACACTGCTGTTAGTGACAGAATTGATATCCAAAATGATAAAGACATAACAACAGTCTAACTACTGAGGGCCACCTAGGAAATCTTAAAGATATGTCCAAAGCAACACACAACATCTTCCCCTCCATGTAAAATCAAAAATAAATGGTTTGTGGAGGAAAAGAGTTGAAGGCAACATACAAGCTATTTGGATCTGCACTTTACTGCACATACTGCAACAAAATATAGACATACATTGCACACCAAATCAGGAATATGTTAATAAAAATTATAATACTAAATAGTGAAAACTACATTTTTAGAAAATATGGTACATCCTGAATTAGCACAAAACAAGCATAAGCACAGTCTTATTGTGGAAAAAAGTAGCCCCTAAAAACCAGAGAAGTGGACAAAATCACTGCTGTATTAAAAATAGAACAGTGAATGACAAATTCCAACAATTAGAGCTAGAACCAGACATCTGGACTTTAGATTTCAGTTTTTCATGACAACCAAACAGAACCACCTTTCACCTCACTTTACCATAGTTAAAAGTGTACTAAAATAAAAGTAACAAAAGGAGAGACTGTATCTATTACCTCAAAGGGGAGGATGGGAGAAAATGCATTGAATGAACACCTATCCCTCAAAAACCACAAACAGATCAAAGTATCAAATATATACAATGCCTGAAAAGCAGAAGGTCCTTTACTTTTGCACTTATAAGCTACATATAAATATATGTATCATTTTGGCAATGGGCTGAGTCTCAGAAAGTGAGACAAGTAAGACAACTTATTCACTAGGAGACTGATGAAAAATAGGCATTACATTAAGTAACATGTTGCATTCAAGTTTGACTCCCTTTAAAACAAACAAACCCAAACATGAAAAACCGTTCCAATTCCCAACAAGCCCACCACCACTATCACACAATCATCAAGTTGTATCAATGAAAACATACAAACAAAAATCAATCATGGTATTCAAGGTATTTCCCAAAAAGCTGGATATTGAGCAGCTGAACCCATTTGTACACAAAGAACAGTACATCTTAAATTCCTACAGTTCTATACAGAGTGGGCTGTTACATTGCCCAGAAGTCAAGATGGAAGGGGAGAAAAAAAGCAAGACTTAGTTTCTCTTCTACCCAAATTACTCCTCAATGAAGAATTTACATCTTAAGTCTCTATTTTAAATGAACCATAGTTAGGAAGAAAAGTTATCTACGGGGTCACTAGTGAATTCTTCTACCAATGAAAAAATTATATCTTGCAATACACAACAATGTTTTATTCAATCTAGTTTAGACACCAGTCAATAGCACTTTCCAGGAATGACTGATTGCATATACCCCACTGGAAAAAGCTGTGCTGTTTAATCCAAATATTGTGTATTTAATATCTAGTCACCAGTGACAGGGAAAAATTTCCATCTGTGAGTTTTGTTCTTTGTAGTTATCTTCCTGCTTTGCGCTGCCAGCCATCTTCCATCAACCTTCACAATCCCTCAGGTGAAATTCTCTCATCCCATTTTTATTCTCTCACTATGTATATTGAGACAGGGTTGATAAAAGCTGCTCAGTTCATGCACCACTTTCCACTACAGCAGTTCTCTCCAATACTGATTCAATACAGGTAATGAATGCAAGGGAAGATTCTAGAGGCAACGATTTCATGGGCCTAAGGAGTCCTGAGGACACTGGTAACACCAGTTACAAGCAGTTACGGGGAGAAAATAGCATGTAAAGCTGGAATAACAAATAGCTCAGGAGCCCTCAGCGACAAGAAAGAAAAGCAAACAAAAACTAATGATAAAATAAAATAGGGTTTACAAACTTCATAATAAATCATGAAAAGGCTCATGTAAACATAGCTCAGAAAAATCCTACCCACACTCTCTCCATGCCTTCAACTCACAGGCTTTTATTACCTGTGCATCAACGCTTCTGTGGCTGTGCTGGGTTTTCACCAGACCGCTCTTCCCCATAAATCAAAAGCTTCTGCTGAGCCACAGTTTCAGACCTGCAGCAGACTTTGCTTTCAACTCAGTTGACAGGGAAGGGGGATCTCAATTCTTAACTTGCATTTTTATTGCTATAGTGTCACTTCTTTCAACTGAACATTTGCTGCAGGCCCCACACATCAGTGTGTTGTGAGTGGTAGTGTTTATGTCATTTGTGTGCTTGGTGGCACCTCCTAAGCAAATGATTTCAGAGATGACTGCCACCACATAAACTCCATGCAGCATCTAGTGCTTAGCAGAACTGTAAAAAAATAAACCAGATAATGAAAGCCCAAATTGTCAGCTTGCTTAAAAAAGAGCCCATGCCCTTGGGATCAAGGTGAGGCATGAGAAGAGTAATAGACTTGCCCGATCCCTATCTCATTTTGAAACAATAAACCTAATTTACTAAGCTTAACTTTCAGAACAAACCCACACATTTAAACAAGATAGGCAAACTACCTGGGAATATGCAAATTGATCCATTATGGAATTTGCATAAAATCTGAGAGAGAAAAGCTATGAAACATTTGGCACTTATGCTTTAATCCTCATGCTGTCTCCCCTGGCAGGCAGAGAAAAGGCTCTCTCTTCAAATCATTACAAAACTCAGCATTATTAATGGCCACCCACCTCAGAGACACTTCTGTGGAGAGGGTTTTCATAGCTAACATTAATATCTGTGCAGCAAATCATTTTTATTTCATTTTTCTAGTGCAGTAAGCCCCAATGTACCAATTACAATTGCTTCACAGAATTGCAAGTCTAACATTCCCAGACATTATCTCATAGAAAAGAAATAAAAAAGTAAAGACAAGAGAGTGTGGAGAGCAAAGAGATTACTTAACTGCAGTTATATATTTCTGTGTACTGTTAGAGCATTTAGCTGAATGGAACCTGAATCTTCAGCTGCTAATAGTGCCTAAGTCAGTAAGTAATGAAAGCACTTCTCTTCCTCTTGGTCCTGTCTGAACATGCAAAAGACATTCCTAGTATCTATTTTTGGACTACTTAGTCTACCTGGCTGAAAGTAAAAAGAAAAAACATTCTTACTTCTAACTGCACATCCTCATGTGGACAGACTTGATGGAAAAAGTTCTGCCCAGGAAGAAATATAAAATCTACTAAAAAAAATTCCTGTCATGGTAAGTCAAAGAAAAATAAATCAGTGCTTCTCTGAAAAGAGAGTGCCTTTTTCATCCCCATGACATTAAAATCTTAGCAACACAGACTTTTTCAATGTTTCAGGGAGTGTGTGTCACTAAGAAATTCTGTTTTAAACCATTAAATATATGCAGATCAAGTAAGCTCTTTGTATTCCCAGGGAGCTTTCCTATGTCAGACATGCCTATCATGAAGGCCTGTATTAGAGAGAGAGCAATATAACTTGCCCTGAGTCCAATGAAATAAAATGTTTCATTATTTCAGTCTCCAGAAAACAGAAATGGAATAAACTTCCAAAACACCTAGGAAAACAATAAACAGATAAACTGGTAGAGCATTGCAAAGAAATGCATTGATTACTAACATTTAAACATACTATTTCTAATAGATATTAGATTATTTCCTGCAGTTGAAGAATGGTAATCAAAATGAGTATGGGAAATCTAGTACTGAAATTATTTGGCTACCACTTTATTTCTCAATATTAAGCAAAACTTTGAGACCTCAAGTACTTTTTAGATTTTATTTGGTCTTGGACACTGCATATATACATGATTCTCTTTCATGTGAAACTTCCCAGAGAAGAGGAGATGAACGCAGTCAATAACTCAGTGTGAGAAACGATCTGCATGACTGAACCCTGTCCCACTTTCCAGCTGAAATAGGTTAACTCAGCTGTCAGCAAAACCATTGGGCCCTTTCAGGGAGACTGCTTGGCACACAAAATGGTCCTCACCTCTCTTCAGCACTTAAAAGTCAAGCTAGAATTCCAAAAGTTATAGAAGTTACTTATATAAAAATAGTATTTTTAATACTATGACTCATTGCTATCATTTTATAAGAATACTTGAAAAGCATTTTGAATCATCCTCCTAACCAAGAGCAGTAACATGTAATGCCAATGCAAAGATCAAGTTGCACAAAATGCATTTATTTTTTAATAATTCATTTAAATAAATGTATTTCAGACAAGGAAAGGAAAATTACTTTAAAATCTGGTGGTTTTTTTTTTTTTTTAGTATTAATAGAAAGCTTTTACTAGAGTAGAAAGTTGTCAGCTTCTGGAATGATAGTGAAGTGTTACCCTGCAGCAGGTACTGGCAACAACAAGCAGGTACAGCATTAATGAACCACCTCCCCTCAGTCTTCAAATCTCACCATGATTTAAATACAATTTGCAATTCTGCTCACAAAAAACCCAATCTGAACCAGTACTGATGCTTAAACCCAACAGCCTGCAGTCCTGAGCAGCATGCCATAGCTGACTCTCCCTTGAGCAGAGCAATTGGACAAGATGATCTGCAGGTATCTTCCAGCCTTTGCTCTCCTGTGATTCTGTGATCTTTGAAGAAAGCACAGCTATGAGTCAGAAAGCTGTACACATCTGTACAGATGGGCTCCTTTCACCAAATTGTCTACTCATTCAAAACCAAACTAAAAACAGATAAACATGAGTGACTTTGCTATGAGTGGAATGAACAATAATGGAATATTAGAAATAGTTAGGAATAATTAGGAATAGTGGAATAGTGGAATGCATTGAAAGGAAACAGCAGGCCACAATTTTAGTTAATCATGGCATAAGAAGAATCCAGGTCAAAGCTACAGCATTCCCAGCATGGTATCTCCTAAGGACACCATTCTTTTGGTACAGACAGCCCTAGCTAGGGAAAGATGATCTCTTCCTGTTGACATAAGGTCTATTAACCTGAAGTAAACCACAGCAGAATGTATAGCTATCACAGGTTCAAAATTGGAACAAACCCAACTTCCAAGAAAGAATACTTTTTAGACAAACAGAATAGCTGGTCAGTTTCAGTTATTAGGAAAATTTCTTGACCAAGGAAGCACGTGATTAAGTAACTCACAGAATAAGCACAAATTCAGCTACGCTGCCACAAAGAACGCAAAATAGTCCTGCAAGTTTTCTTCTTTTGTCCTGAAGAGGTTTGTTATCTGAAACATAAGTTGGAAGGCTGCCAGTACCAGCAACACTAATCAGTGCTCCTGGGTCTAGTGATGATACCAATGAACTTCATTCTCTGCTTTCCCTACACCTTTTGTACAGTTACACATGGTCAGCAGTATTCTGCCTCTGCTAAATGCTCCAAATCCACAGAAAACAAAGTCAGAAATAGCAAAGCAATGTTCCTGTTGGCTGTGGATGGGATATCATGGAGGCTTTTCCAAACCTACTACACTTTAAGCATCAACCAACCTATTGTTTTGAGAAGCTTTTCACAGAAAGCTGTTATATTCTCTCTTTTACCAGATTAAGGTAGAAAGGCAAAGGAGGACAAAAACAAGGAGTCTGAATAAGTAACTAGAAGCCAGTGGGAGTGTAATATTTTTTAATTCAAGTTAACATCAAAACCATTTGCTAAATGCATGCTATTACTGTAGTGTAATGCACCTGCACTTTTAGTGTCTTACTAGCACAGCTTCCACTGCTTAGTAATAAGTGATAGCAATTCTTACTCAACTTTAGACATTAGATGCTCCTTATATAGCCAATGACAATTATTAGTTCCAGAATTCTTGAAAACCTTCTTAACAGTAAAAAAGGCTTCTTGTCTTACATCAACCTATTAATGATAAAAGAACCTAATTTAAAGCAATAACATTTGACAATCAGTGAATTCTGAGAGCAAAGCATGCATGCTTTCAGACAGTTTTAAAGAATGTTACCTTACTGAAAATGAGCAAACTATAAGACTGTTGTACTCCTGTTAAATGCATATTTGAAAAATATAGAAGAGCATCAGGTCTCTTACAAACATTTCTACAAATTCAGTATAAACTTTTATAAAATAAAACAGCAAAATATTTCAGTGATGGCCTATATCCCACATATTCCTTCTGCTTTCTCAAACTGGCACCCATCTGCATTCCTTCAATGTTTAAGTTACTTGAAAAAAGAAAAACAAAATTTAAGAACAACTACTGTAGCAACACTAGTCAAAAGAATATTGTGTTCTTTTACCTCCCTTTATCAAAATTCCTGTTGACAGATAAAGAGGGTAAGTTTAGATATAAAGATGCCACAAATATTTTTCAACCCTTGAACTGTTACACCTTACTACTGCTTCATACCAAAAGGCAGCTGGCAGTCTGGTCTGCTCTGGCCAGCCAGGTACACTGGAGCTTCTCCCCTCACAGACACTAACATTATCACAGTAACTTTTCACAACAGCTCACCAAGAGTTCATGGAAGAGGCTCCCTGCTCCCTCCTAATGATAAACTCCTGCTCATCAGCTCTGTATCAGAAATCTCAGTAAATTTCTGTAATCGCCTCTTTAAGAATGCGAAGAAAAGGTAGCATTTTATTAGAATAAAACAAAAAATTCTTCAGCACAGAAGTTGGAAGACATGCTCAAAACTCTATCATATTAAGTACCACATGTAGCCTAGGTGATGATATGATGTAAAGTAATTTTTAATTTTCAAATGCAAAACAATAGTTATCTTCTGACAGAAGGAGGAATTGGATACATCAGCTGCAACTCTTCTTGATAGCAGTCATTAAATCCCATGCCTAATCTCAGGCTGTTCGCATTTTTAGTGCTAAGACTCCTTAAAAAAACCAAAAAAAAACCCACAAATCACAGGAAAAAAAAAAAGAATTCTAATGGCCTGAAAGGAAACCTGTAAATCGTCTGCTCAAACAACTAAGCTCCAGTTCAATTAAATGGATTTTTCAGCTAACTTCTTGCTATTTGGCATTTTGAGTCATAGGAAGATCATTACATTTTTCTGTATAGGACAAGGGAGGAGCTGGTCACAAGAGCTGAGCAGAGGAAATGTCACATTTAAAAAAATAGCAAACAGCATCTAATTTTTGTAGATTGACAGGGATGATTTCACAGACAGCATGAGATCTACACGTACGCATAGTTTTAATAAAAATACAGAAAATCAAAAAGGGCATTAAAAAATCTGTATGATTAAAACGTCTGCACATGTTCTGTAGTGCTACTCTCACTTTTTCCACATCAATCAATTGCTGTCCTTTTCAGCAGAACACTAAGCTAGTTCAAATACCCCATTCACTTACTACTCAATAGAAATAACATACTCCATAGTTCACCTCCATTGATCTGTTGTAGATTAAGTTAACAGTCATTATGCAATTAATGGAAAAACAGATATATTAACACTCAGCTACAGAACAATGATGGCTTCTGATTGGATCTTTAATATAATTCAACAGTTCTATAAATTAGAGTAATTTGTTGTAGAATTAGTGTATCTTCACTGGCCTTTAGAGCCAGCAGTGCAGTTTTATAAGAGATGCTTTACAAGCAGCTGAGGGTTTTGTTTATATTAATAATTTACTTCTGTAGGAATACAGTATATGATGCTTTCAATTATCAATTAATATTTGAAAACAAGCAAACAAAAAACAACCCAGGCTTGTCATTCCAAGAACTAAGCCAAGAGCAGCAAATTGCTTTTGTGTAATCCTACTGAATTCTCATTTTGATTTATTGCTTGTGCATGGAGATATGTAAAGTGGGGTGCACTTCACATTTTTGATCACTGCTAATTTCTCCCATGTGCTGGCAGTGAGAGTGGCTGCAGCAATTAAATGATCATGACAGCAGCAGTAGCAGCTGGGGCCATGGCATTTCTTTGTTTTCCTCCTCTCCTTCCAGAAAGGAGACAGGTAAGAGGAGGGAAAAGCCCTTCATTCCCATTTCAAAGAGGAGGCTTATGATCCTGTTCATAATGGTTTTGCCCCCAGGAGTCCACAGCAAGGATCACTCCAGACCCTACTCTATAAAATGAGAAGCTCTACTGGGAAGGCAAAGTAAGACACAATCTGCAGAGCCAGGGAGTAAATGAATGAAAACCAGAAAAGGTAGTGCAAACAAATGGAAGGGGAGGGAAAATGAGGGCAGTGGAGTCAAAGAATTTTCAATGGGTGTGAGTTTTTATTAAAGAAAAAGAAGCCATAAGTGTAACAAAAAGGGACACTGAATACTCCTGAAAGCATCCACCAGCTTCTGAAAAACTGCAGATTTCCAAAGCACAATGACCAGTCACAGGCCACATGGTCAATATAAGCCACCTTTTCATGTTTCCTCCCCATCCATAGAAGTCTGGCAAAAACCCCACAGAAGTCTGTGGTGTGTTGGAGTATCAAATATTAGGCAAATGCAAAAGCGTCACTACGTTCTGTGAGAGAGGGTGGGCTCACTCAAGGAGGAGCTTGTGCTCTTCACAGGACGAAGTCCCCACAGCACTTGACTGTGTAGCCTCAGGCATGAATTCAGGTGCCCCAGGGACAACAGAGCATCCTCTCTTTTCCTACTGTGATGTGTGTGGTTGGGGAGCTAAGGCATCTTGATCACCTCCTGCCTTTACCCCACAACTCTGCGAACCTTTCAATCCATAATCCATATTTAACCCATATACAATACAATTACATTTAATATCTCAAACAAAAAATACCAACTTATTAAACATATACACCTCAGGTGAAGAAAAAATGTAGATCACTGTATGGAAAGTAATCTAAAAATAGGAGAGAAGAAGGCCATTGGAAAGTATGTGTATTATGCTCAATTACAATCAATGGATGATTTCCAGAAACTACATTTACTAGGTGTATCTAAACATTTCTTGAATGATTCCTACATTGCAGATGTTGCTTCAGCTTCTTTAAAGCAAACCACTTCACCACAAACCACTTCAGGTTTGTGGGGGTTTGTTGGCCTTTTTTTTGAGGGTGGAGTTTTTTTGTTTGTGGGGGGTGTGGTTAAGTTCAGCTACAAAAGAGCATCCAGTCTTTATGGCTGCTGTATGTTAGTGCAAGTATATTCTAGCATTCAACAAAAGCAGGAAGCACCCAGGAGGAAGAAAGAAGCCTGTCCTCAAAGCTGACTAAAAAGCTTCAAGAACTCTAAGAACTCAGCTGATTTCAGCTTAAATAAAATAAAATACTTGTCAAAATGATACACTGATTGTATAACCCTGCAATATCAGTTCAGCCTGATGCTAAAGGAACCCCCTATTTAATTTACACTGCTATGCAAATCCACCTTGACTGAAAAGCCTCATAGGGCTCAGAACTCTTTACCATATATACATTGTATTAAGGACTGCTGAGCATTACTTCAATAATGCAGCAGGAAGGGCAGAAAGCATATCTTCTACACCACTTCCATTTTCCCTAATTGGTTATCATACAGGCATATTTTTAATATCTTGCAGAATATAGTAATTAGATTATATTTATGGGTATTTTCCATGTGGAACTTGCAGGACTATACAGATTTTCCTTTTACAACACTGAGTCAGGACTAAAAACATCAAGAAAGTTTTGTTTCCAGATGTTTAATTGCAAACAGAACAAGTGAAAGTCACACCTAGTATTAAAAAGCATTTATACAAGTCTACAGACACACAGCACAGGATCAAAGTAGAAGTAAACACATTCATGCAGAGTTCCCACATTATTGAAATGTGTGTGTACCCAATCTCCAAGTGCTGAACTACCATTATTGGGATATGACTTCAGAAATTATTGCCTAAAGACTCTATTTAGAAGGTGAAATACATTTTGAGGGTTTTATTCTACACCTCTAGGCCTATGACCAATAAAAAGTGGCAAAGCATTTCACGTTAATGGATTCTTAATTACTCTGGGATGCACAAAAGAAATTTAACATAAAAGAAACTTCTAATTCTAAACTTTAAAACACCGGAGAGCTTCTCAAACACAGCAACAGCAATATGTGTTCCAGTGTCACAGTAAATAGGAAAGATAGAGATTAAAAATTATAACTGTAGAATTCTTTTCTTCAGAAAAGGAAAGTTATTTTCAAAAAATAAAACATCAAACATAAAAGCAACAACAACAATAAAGCCCAAAACACTTTATATTTATTCTGCAAGTATTTGCAGCAAATTATATCAAATCAGCTTTATAAACTTACTTATGTTTTTAAAAATACAGGAAGATGAACCAAAAAAAAAAAAAAATACAACACATTAAGTTTTTCCAGAAAAAAGTTCTACCTCTAGTAAATGGGGAGGAGTAAATCCCACTGTTGCCCTGGAAGCCATCCAAACACAAGTACCAAGTGTCCAAATATGACTGCAACCACATGCTGCAGAGCAATCCAGACCTGCCTTGTTTCTCATTGCCATGGACCAGAGACAGGAGTACAATTCCATATCACATTTCAGCCTGGGATAGATGGAAGCACCGTCTCATTCTATTGATGATCTATGAATTACTTGCAGTCATACCAGCATGTTCTAACACTATAAGTTGAACAAAATTTAGGTTAGCATACAACATATCCATGGCAAATATTGGTACACCAAAATATCACACAAAATAGAACCTACCTCCACAAGATGTACCATTGTACCACTCCACTACAAATCTGAACCACAGCACTCTTTAACACTCTTTTGTGCTGAAAGGTCTTCCACAGTACCAAGCATGATGTTTTATTTACCGTGATCCCAGCTTTAACCTCCACCAGTGCTAAAGCAGAGTACTATTATATTTAACTACACTGTCTTTGAGATCCCTAAGAGAAGTGAAGTATTTGTTGGACACAGGGATCTGAGTTGTTCAATTTTGCTACACCCAGCCTGGATCCAAGAGACAGAACCAAGCAACATTTCCTCTCTATGAATACGACAAGAAAGAACACAAGTCAGCAAGATGAAAGCATTTTCTTGGTAAGCCTTTCTGAGAGGAGCTGGCAAAGACTGGAAAGCATTGTGCTGCTCTCAGACACAAGAAGACAGCATAATAGCTAATCTACTGTGCCAGCACAGCTCAGCTCCCTCTGCAACAACAGAGTAAGGAAAAACAAAACAGAATAATGTTGAGTTTTGAATTAGACTGGCAACCTACAGGAGCAAAAAAAATTCATATGAAAACCTTTAAAGAAGTCAGGGGAAGCTAGTTCAATTAAAAGTGAGGGTGGGTTTAAAGACTAGTTCAAAGAATGCAGCAGAATTATTTATACTACTGTATTTTGCTTAGAAGGAAATACCCTTTCCCCATTAATTTCTCTCTGCATTTTTCTTCCTTTATATTAACATGCCAAAAAATGAAGATTTAGCATGTTGAATCATTTAGAACGGTCTTTGAAAGTGTAGAAATTAAGTTACGGGCAGATATAATTAAGTCTTAACAATTCTGATGATGTTCCAGCATGAATAAATTCAACACTCTCCCAAGAGTTGTTTAAATTACACGTGTGCATGTTTGTTTTTATGGCAGCCAGATCAAAGTTATTATATCCAGTTTCAAACAAAGGCTTTATCTAGCATTTAAAGATGTCTTGGTAGATCCTTTTTATAATCCCATCTAAGCACAAGTTTACTTATCGCTGGCAATCAAGGAAAAAAAACTTAAATGAGCCATTAGTTCAGTTGCTCATTGCATCCAAGGAAGCTGACTTGAAGCTAGTCATCAACACAAGATCTCTAGAAGAGCAATGCAGCCACTGGCAAGTTTAAAGCTAAGGTTCAACCTCTCAACTGTAATTTTACCGAATTTTTTTTGTACTAAAACTGGAAACATTTCATTCAGTTTATACATCTGGAAGTGTTACATCAAGCATTAATAGAATTCATAAAGGCAGGCTGTGCAAGGAGATGAAGAAGAAAAAATAAATTCTCCTTACTTCATGAGAATTGAACTTGAATGATTTCTAGAGGTTTAACAGAAAGGGACAAGTAGGAAGATGAAAACAGTAAAAGCCGAGGACAGAGCATAACTAACAGAGACTGGTAGGCATAAACAACTCATTTTTTTTTTAAAGTGCTTTGAATGAAATGTTATCACAAATGCAGGCTCTGATGTTATTTAAGGAAAACTGATGATTTTTCCTCAGACTGATGTAACCAAAGTTGAAATTATTAGAGGGAAAACAGTAGTCTCAATTCTCCTTAGCAGGCTTTGAACACCTCAAGAGCTATAGAAAGCAGTGTTGGGAACTGCTGATTGTAATTCTAACAACAATTTCAAGCAAAGCTATGGGCAGGTATTAAAAGCATTCTATGAAAATCTTCAAAATGCTCCAATAAAAAACGGAAAATAATTCCTCTGCACTCTTTCTTTTTTTATTAACTCAGAAACCTATCTTCTTCTGCTAGCTCAACATCCTATAAACAATAATGATTGTTTTAACATAAAAGAACTTCTATCAACATCTGATATTTATTATGTAAGTACTAGTCCCAGCCATGCCATTTAATCACCATTCACCTGATAATACATGACATCAAGACATTTACAGCAGCATTAACAGATAACCCAATAATTCTGTTTCCTAAGAACTCTTGCACATGACTTGTAAAAGATGCTTCAAGAGACAGCTGAAAGCAGATTTGTCACATTTTAAACCATCCTGTCCAGATGTCAAAATAAGAGACTGAGATGGTGGCTCAAAAGTCTTCAGCACATAAAAACCACAGCCAGGAAAAAACCCACTGCTTAACAGCAGTAGCTTTTGAAACTGTATTTACTTGAAATAATTTTGTTAATTTTACTTAAGATCCTCCAGACTGAACTAAAACAGTAAAGCTATTTAATAGAACACATACAATTCTAGAAAAACATAAGATATCTAGTCAGATATCTGTATTTCTTAATACAAGTCATCTAGACATCGGTGCAAAATAGAACCAAACATTTCTTCCTTTTATAACCAATTTAACCTTGACCCTTTTAATCCAGTTTATGCTGTCAGCCTTTCTAGAACTTCTTTCTTATAGACTAAAAAACATAACCTGAACGCACTATTGAAGAATTTTGTTATTTTAATATCTAGTGGTTTTACTGAAATCTTTCAATCTTCAAACACCTGCAAGTTGCATCAAGTACAAATTCAGATATAAAGAAATGCCATAAAAAAGAGATTGAGTTTTAAGTTCCTATTTGCTGAAGAAAATAGTAAAATAATTTACCATGGGTTTTTCTGAACATGGAACACACACTAAGTACATCAGCTCATGCAGATAACACTGTATGTCTTCACAGAAATACAATCAATTGCTACATCCAGATTCCCAGCTGTAACCAAGAGCTAATTCAGCAGGATTTTTACATCAGCCACATGTGAAAGATTGCATGCTTTAACTATTTGTTTTTAGTGTTCCTTCTAGATGACATACCCATTACTGTTTTGTTTTGTTTCTTATCCATCTTCACAGTAGTCAAGTTCACAGTAGGAACCACAGGCTGGAACAGCAATTCAACAACCAAATGAGATCCAGATGACTTTCTCAAAATGTTTCATAGTGGTTTATAATATGCCACACAATTTGTTTTTATATGCATCATCACATGCAGAGATGCAGCTACAGCTGTGATCACAGAAAACAAGACCAATTCTTAAAAGAATGAATATACTTTACATGCTATTTCTTTGTTCCTTTCCTCAAAATATAAATAATGGCAATACAGCCACATATTTTATTATCGAGACAGTAGCATAAGCATTGTCATAGAAAAGTTGGAATTATACCCAATATACCACACCTACTGCTTCTTCATTTCTAACAAAGAACAGACGATGGCAGAGGCTAGTCCTACAGCTCTCACAGAATTGAGAAAGGGAAAACATGCAAATACATATTGATGAGACTGTAATTTGTCATAGAAGAAACTGAAAAGCCTGTTAACTTAGACCTGTAGATGAAAACTAGATAGCTTTTGAAAAGTTTACTATAATGGAAGAAGTGGCTTTAGAGAGACTGATTGCTTCCATTAAGCTTCTTACATGTTTAAAAAGAAAATCTTTTAGTGCCAAAAGTGTACTTTCAAAATAAACAGAAGGAGCTGGTAACTGGAAAAAGAAGACCACATCTAGAACAACTGCTATCATAAGTACCAACTACGTGCAAAGCCATCTCTCACCAAAAAAGGCCTTTTTCAGGGAACATAAAATAGGCCCAGACTAGAGTTTTCCATGTTATCTACCTACATTTCCAGGGTTGGAATTGCTGCTTTTTTTCTCCCTCATTCACTCATAGTTGTGGTTTCTGTTCCATGTCAAAATTCAGCAAAGCCCTTAAGAGTACCAGTACTACTTAAGTGTTGTGCCAAATCATTTCTATAAAAGCTGCAATTAAGGATGAAAGGTCAGGGGTACAATCCACACAACTTGCATAACTAACCATAAAAACCAGACATCCTTAGATGTCGAGATTTGATGAAATATGATTGAGCATGTAGGGAAGAAGAATTTGGTTTAAAATATGAGTGCTTCCGATAGTCTACAAAATTAAATACTTTGTGAACAAAACAAGGATTGGGATGGGAAAGCACAGAGAAAAGAGACAAGAAGGAAGAAAAAAAATAATAAAAAAAGCAGTGAATAATTAATTACTGGAGTAAGTAGAAAATCCTGAAGAGAATTACCTTACAATGGCAGCAGCTGGAAGCAGTGGGGATGAAAGAAAAGAAGTACAGCCAGTGACTACTTCTCACAGGTCTTCTCTTAGTTTTGGTTGGGTTCTTTCAGTTTTTATTTTAAACACTAAACATCAAAAGATGGCAGGGGGGAGGTTAATACCTGATTTAAACTTATTGCCATAGTTATTTATTAGAATTGCTATTTAATCACTGAGGTTTCAAGACATGGAGAATGACAGGACACAAGTGTTAGTTTAAAGCTTTAATTTGTATTTTGCTCTTAATTTAACACAGAAGAAGCTTCCTCTTTTAAATTCAAGTTCAAATTCCACGGACAGAGTGGGAAGCTCTAATAGGCTCTTGTGGCAGAACAGCCATTTATGGAATTTAGAGAACGCAATTCTAATTCTCTCAGATAAGACAAGTGTGAACAATTATTTTAAAGAAAAAGCGACAGTAAGCAAGCCAGAAAAATAAGGCTGAATTATGCAGGAATCACTATGTAGAACTAAATAGCAAGATGAGACAATTATGATTTTAAAATTTTAGAAGAAAGCTGATAAAAGAGCTAGAGAGCATTTTCAAAGACACAGTCAGCTTTCAAGCATCCTAGTAAGTTTCCCTGTTACAAAGTAATAATGGCAAGGGCAGCAGGGAGAAGAATGATCACAGGCCTGGATTAACAGCTGTATCACTTCTAGTACCAGCATGGATCTGGAAAATTTACTACCCACTCAGACTATAAAGCTGAGCTAGTTTTATGCAGAACCAGCTCAGGCGTGTTAAGAACATAATCCTTGAATTGCAACTGCTGTGGACTACAGGCTGCAGAATGCCCAAGTTCTCAAGGTCTGTCCAAGCATAGCCGGGTCATGTGAACTCTGAGGCACACAAGTTTCAGCACAGCTTTGTTCGTCGGGGCACCGTGACAGGTCCCTGCTGTCCCTGTACGCCTGATGCACCCATGCAGAACCTGAGCACTGCAACAGCACTTGTTTGATTTGAAAATCACTTCAAGTCCTGTGTAGTTAATGGTGGTGAATAAATCCTGTTAAGCATGAGGCAAATATTGTAGAGTCACTTAAGTGTTTCTGCACTATGTTCCCAGCATTCCCTAATTCCTTAGCTTCTTTGGGGTACACCCATTTTACACAGTCCAGTTAAACAGTTACAGAAACATTTTCAGACGGGAGACTTCACTTAAGGAAGAACAATAGTATTTCAGCGTAAGGTCCAGGGCGAGTCTCCTGAAGGTGGCATCTTTCAGCTGAAGTCACAGCTAATTCCGCCCTCAACATGTAACATTACTGCAATTGGGCAACTTTGTTTCCACTGTCTCGGGCTACAACACACTACCTGCCTG
Source organism: Vidua chalybeata (assembly GCF_026979565.1). Taxonomy (NCBI): domain Eukaryota; kingdom Metazoa; phylum Chordata; class Aves; order Passeriformes; family Viduidae; genus Vidua; species Vidua chalybeata. The sequence goes on from NC_071534.1 coordinate 46,269,504, forward strand.
CAAGATGAAGTGAAGGAAGTTTTCAGAACGTACTTTAACCTACTAAAAGATTGAGGTTTGAGGGTTTTTTAATTCTTATTTACAATACACTGTCAATAACTTCTTCTGACACTGAGAAAATGCCTTCATCATGACATGTCTGAGATTCATATTAGAAGTTTCAGCTAGAAAGAAAAAATTAATATGATTTGATTTTTCATATCCAATATATTAGAAGTCTAAGAAAAGTTTTCCTTTTCAAGCCTTTCCTATCAGCTGTAGACATGAGCACATAAAAGAATTAGTGTCCAAAGGGCCTAGGCAGAATTATTTTCCATTGGTCTATATCTATATAAGCATACTGCAACATCTGCTCCAGATTTACACATATCAGCAGAGAAGATGATTATGCAAATAATGAGAAATAATACATAGGTATTCAGGGAAATATTCCTCCAGTAACTTTTGCTCTTCCATTCAAACCGTCTGCTTCAGAAACACACTACCACATAACAATAAAGCCACAAACTAAAGTATTCATTCTTACACAGTACGTATTTAAGCAGCTCAACAGTTAACCACAAAGAATTGACAATCTGGATTCCAGAAAGCATAGAGAGAGCATAGCTTTGAGAGAAAAAAAAAAAAAAAAAAGGTGGATTTTCCACGATAAGTTTCTGCTTCTTGCATAATTCCAAATATTTATATGAGGAACAATAAATAGTAATAATTTTTGAGATAGCTCCCAATGTAGACAGAGCACTCCAGAATATTTGAAGCTAACAGATCCACCAAGTCCTACATTAATATTTCAAAGAAGGGGAAGGAACATCATGTGCCTACGTTGCTGGAAAGCTGATTCAGACTGAAATGTAAATAGTCACAATTGCATGGTCTTTCTTGTAGGGCTCTGCATTTTAAAGTACCTACCACAAATTATATTTTACTCTAAAGGGTAAAAAAAAAAAAAAAAAAATCTTTTTTTTTGCATGCTTTGCAAAAGACACTCAGCAGAGCCACTCAAGCCCAAGCACTTGCTCACAATTGTGTTGTGTGTGGGCTGCCCACAGGTCTTTTCCTAACCGGAAATCTGCCCCGAATTAATGTCATTTTTGATCAGCAAGAGTCCACATTTAATGACTCTCTAGACAGACTCCAAAGTCCAAATCCTATTTTGGGTAAAGATAAGAATTTGACAGGTTAAGTTGGTGACAGAGGGTGATGAATTCCACTCCTTTTGGCGTTCAAAGTTTTCCTTATGTTTCAATAGGAAGAGACACACAACTGCAGTCTGCTTGGGAAAGGCTGGGTTAAAAGCTCAGAGATGTTTATATCCACAGGAAACCAAGTATGGTCATAAATATTTCACACTTCTTCCAGGCAAGGTCTCTCTAAAATTATTACTTATTAAATCACATTAAGCAAGTTTTTTCATAAAAATTGAAAAAGTTAGATGAGGAACACTAAGCACTCAGTTTTAAATCCATGTATGTGCACTGATAGGTTCCCAGATTTCAGTACTCCTTAATCCAGAGCTGCCCCAACTGCCCAGCAAGGTGTCCTAAAAAGCCCCAGCAGGGAATCTGTAGGATTTACTAAACATGGTTTAACATACCAGAGCTAGTTGCTTATTTTGGGGTTTTCCCAAGTAATATGACAGTAGTTTTTTTGAGACACCTAACAGCCTCAAGGGTGCCCGAGGTGAGGGCTGGCTGTTGGGCTGCACAGACATGGACAGCTCCAATGCACCTGGGCAGGGTGTGACCAAGGTGGTGGTGCCTCAGGGAAACCATCTCAGAAAGGGCCAAATGCCTGACAGAGAGAGGAGAGGGCAACAAAAGAGGAGGAAAGAAACACCCCAGTCAGTGAAGGAATGGAAGGAGGTGCTCCAGACACCAGAGCAGAACACCATGGTAGGGCAGGCTATACCTCTGCAGCCCATGTTGAATCCCCACACTGGAGCAGGCAGACAAGCTCCTGAATGAAGCTTCTACCCATGGAGAAACCACACAGGAGTAGGTTGCCTGTAGTCAGGGGCAAGGGTCCACATTGGAGCAGCTCTTGAAGGACTGTACCATGGGGGGAACCCATTATGGAGCAGAGAAAAAGTGGAAGGAGCTGTTATGGACTTATTTAGATCCTCAGTTAGCAACTGCCCTGCACTGCTTGGGTAGATACAGGAGTTGGGAATGAAGGAATGCAGTTGAGCCTGGGAAGAAAAGAGGGATGACTGGCAAGAGGTGGTACAGCTTTTGCCTTTGTTTCTCACTATCATACTCTTTTCAATAAGCAATAAAGTACCTTTCTCCAAGTCAACCTGTTTTGCCTGTAACAGTAATTCTGAAGTGATCTCTGTCTTGTCTTCCTCCAAAAGTTTTTGCATCTTACATTACTCAAGGCCTGCTTGAAGGAAAGACTGAGAGCAGTGGGTAGGCATCCAGCACCCATCCATGGTCAATCCATCACACCAATATATCATTAGTACCCATTTTCTTGAAATACTGATTCGTCTGTATGACCTACCTCAACCAGTTTTTTGCTGCTTTCATCTGCTATATACATAAAACAACTAAGATTTTTTTTTTAATATTTTCCTACTGCAGAGAATAACACTTCTGAATTGTAATGGACATCTCACTTAATATGATAGGAAGCATTATTCAAGGTTACAGGCTAAATTTTTATTTCATGTAAATGTCTAAACACACCCATAATTCAACTTTTTTACAGAATTTGATGTACACGTAATATACTTGGAGAAACTATTTACTTCAAATTACCTTTTCTTGACTTATTTCTTCATTATGGAAATGATGTTGAACAGTCAGTTTAGACAAGTTAGCCATGACTAAATATTCATTTAAATTGTTTTAGCTCAAACTGGTACAGAACTTTATCATAAGGACCAAATCTTTTCTTATAATCACACACACCACCAGTACAGTTAGAGACTAATTTCTTCTCTGTAATTACCATTTCCAGTGTCTCAGTAATCTTTTACACCAAGACATTTTTTGGCCTTTACCCTGCTGTAATCTGGCCAGAATCTTTCTCTGAGCATCCCTTCTGCTTGTGGACACACAAGACAACCACACTCTCAAGACAAAGGCAGAAGAGACAGGGAAACAGGGGTTTTGGGTGCATGTGCATTCACACACACACATCAAACGACAGAAAATACTTGTGCAGGAGATTGTTTAATTTAGAAAGGTAAACTGCAGAAGGCAGAAGAACACCAAATAATGTATAAAATTTGCAGAAGAAAAAGTGTGTGGTTCAGTGTTTCCTTTATCTATTAAATTTCTGTTTTGAAGCCAAGCTTTGTTCTAATGAATTCCGAATACTTTATTCCTCAATCTAGCTGAACAGCAGGAAGAAGGTCTTTCCAAGCTTTAATAAAAGAAATTTGTTTACAATTAATGCATTAAGAGGTATTTAGTTCTTTTATAATGTTAGTACTGTGACAGAAAATAGAGGAGGTACTTTTGGATAGCCATATATCAAGTGTAACAACACTTAGTTCACATTTATAACGAAGTAGACATTTTCTACCAATCGCTGCTTACGTTTCCAAAACAACTGTTTTAGGTTTAAAAGAGCTTCCAGTGAGGATCAAAATCACTACTTACTGAAGAAATTTATTCAAAACAATAATATATTGAGACAATTCCTTAATAACCTTTTGGAATTAGCTGTGTGTTTATGATTGTTCCTGATGCACACACATACTCTCCCCCCCCATGCAGGCAAAGAAAGATCAGCATGAGGTCCTACAATCTATTTCTAAAGCAAGGTTCTAGAAACATTGAAAACAACTGAAATACATTGGAAACAACTGAAAAAGAGTGAATTGCAAGAAGTATGCATCATAGGAAATGTTGTTTCAGAGTTGGTCTTTTTGTTTGTTCCTCCTTTTTTACAAGAACAGTTTCTATTTAGGGTATCTTGACACTTGATGTCATCAAGTGTGCAGTAGTGTGGAACACATATCCTAATTCTCAAATGAAGCTTTAAGCCAAGGAAAGTCTTTCTGGTATTTTTCAACCTTATAAAATCATCTTTTAATTTCTAGAGCATAACTGATAACATTGACATTTCTTCATAAAAACCGTAGATGTTTCTCATACATTTCACTGCGCATTTTGCTATCTGCAAAGAAACTAATAATTCCAGAAGTTTATGGGGCTTTTTCTTTCCAAAATATTTATTAAATTATCTTCCCACATCAGATGAAGTATCTTTCCTTTGCATTTTTATTTAGCTCAAGTGTAGTAAGAAATACTTGACTTCAAGCCAGACTTCTGTCTATATCTCATCAATTCGTTGAATCAATTTCTTTCATTTTTCTCAAGAGCAATTTTTATTAATATGTTCATCTCCAAGTCTTATGTGTCCAGTTAGCCACACTAGAGATTTTAACTTAATTTACATTTGCCAATAATTAGTTTGGCCTTTCCCTCATTCCTGAATAAGCAGAAACTGGTCAGAAGGAACTAAGTTCTGAAATACTTGAAATGGAATTAGTACTCAAGGAGGAAAAAAAAACAAAACTCTGAGACTGAAACAAAGTATGTCAGAGAACACTCAACCAGATTTCTCAATTATGTCACTGTTGCCCCTTGCACAATGTTCAGCACTGCTTTGAACTGCACACATTGTTGACTGCTCACCAACTGGCACATCAACAAGGCCACTGACACCCAAATATACAGTTCATCACCAACATATCTCAAAATACAGAAAAAAATTGTTTCATGAATGCGACTGGTGGATCTCAGACAAGGGAGAAAGTGCACAGACATTCCATATTTTAAGACTCACTAGCATTTGTTTTGTGAATGCTATTACCACTTTGGTAACAGTAACTCCATATTAAGTGAGAAAATTAACATTAAAGGGGACAGAGAGGCAGTATCATAGGCATAATGAACTTGAACAACCTTGTTATTTCCTGTACTTCCATGTTAACTTCATGGAAGGAATAAACAATAGCATTTTTCTGAGATTTTCTTTAGACTAGCCACTGACTCAGCTGTGGACTGATTTAGTGCTTATCTACACACTCTACATGTTGCCTTGTTTCTTGTTTCATATGCACATTTATTCTGAGTTTGCATATTCATGGAAACCTTATTGCAAAAGCAGCCCTGGTAGTGGGAGAATGAGTTCTATCCCAACAGCTTCAGCTTTTTCAGACTTCAGAGCCTGTCTTCTGCAGGAAACAAAATGAAGGCAGTAAAAAAATGTTTACAGAAATTAAAGTGATCCACTTTTTTTTCTATTTTTCCCTCTTAAAAGTTCATTTTCCACAACCCATTCAAAAAAAACAAAGGATTCCAGTGCATATGAACATGGTTACATGTTCCAAAAGGGATAGGTTACATTGATGAAGAAAACAAGAGAAAAATGGTTTCTAAAAATACTTTGGTTTCAAAATATGCCATGATGGGAAAAAAGGAACCAGCACTGTCAGTATCACTCCCTGTGAGGGAGTAGGAAGACAGAAGTATTTCATAATCATTACAGAAGCTCATTACAGCTGGAGGTTGAGTTGCATCCCCAACCTCCCTGCTCTCCCATGGAAGTACATTGAAATGACAAGCCCTATAGATGCATTCTCTACAGCATGAAATTCACATTTCACCTGATTTCAAACTAGATTTCTTCAATAAGACATCCCACTTCTGAGCTCCCCATCATGATTACTGGGCAAATCACTTACACTGCCTTGCAATCTCTCATACCATGATAGGGCTGTATTATGTCTCTCTCCTCCTAAGGTGAGATACTCATCATTACCATTTGGTACAGGCCCAAGACACAAACTTCTCACTGAACCTAGTAACACACAGACCCATATAAGAACTGGGACAAGGAACATGACTGCTACTCAGAGGCTATCAGTAGTTGCTGTTTGGAAGATAGTTTTTCAGAGCTTGCAATTACTGTGTTGCTAAAGAAGGCCAAATAACTGCTTCTAGGTAATTTTTTTCCATACAGTCACACAAGTGCAGCACCACCAGGCAGGAAAGGTTACAAGGGACCTATGGTCCCTTCTCTCCATAGCTATGGCTGTGACTATCCAAACCAGGCAGCCAACATTAACACAGACAGACATGCAGTGGGCACTGCTGGGCCCCACTCCCTGTTGTGCTGCACTGTCTTATGCCCTGCTGACTTCCAAATAATGCAGCAGCTGCTGCACTCTACTTACAGACATGTTACCATCTCAGAATATCTATTCCAGGAAGCAATTTTGAATAGCATAATATTCTTCTTGATCCCAGACTTTGGTTTTAGAAAAACAAAACTACCTGATGATTGACAGGAAGCCATTTCTCCATGGTTCCCCAGAACAAACTCTAGAGAGATGGTAGTTTTGAAGTATTTCATGGTCTATTTTCTTGAGCATCTCTTTTGATTTTATTTCACACATGCAGCCAGCCAGAAAATAATTAAGGAGTTAAACTAAGGTATAGTGGGTATTTTCCTCCCTCTCTTCTCTAAACATTTTCTGAATAGGAAGTTAAACCCATTTTTTTCCCTGTTATGGACTGTCTTTTGAAAAGCAAGTTGCTTGCTTTCATATTTAAATTTCATTCTTGAATTTTTAACCTAACATCTATAGTCTCCGATATATTGAGATTTTGAGAGATGAGCAGGTCCAATCCATTATCAGGCAAAGATTACCCACATGATTAGTTTATAGTTTCCCAACACACAGAAACACACAGAGAAGTCCCTTTCCCTAATTGTATTCATGCCTATTCCTGTGACCATAAGTAAGTTTTGTCTTGAACAGCAAATTTACACAAAAGCCAAAAGAAATCCCACACTGCACTATCTGCCAGTAAGGCATTATTGCCCATGCCAGCCTTCACTAAACCATGTGTGGCAAAGAGTAACTACTGTCTGCCACAAAGGAGTAACAGCAGAAAACTAAGTCATGTGAATTTGAGATACCTACCAAACATCGACTGAAATGGCGCCCTGACTTAGAGTGAGTCAGTGAATGAGTAAGATCCACATATTCTAATGCATCAGCAGGAAAGAGAAAGCCATCATCAGAAAACAGTTTGTCTAGAGAAGCGAAGTAGTATCTGAAATACCATAGTAAATAGTTGCTCCAGAAGAACCCCCAAATTCAACAGCAGTCATTGCTTAGCACCAATCCAAGTGCCAGCTTTCCTAGTTGTGAGCAAACTCTCTGAAGAGGCAGAAAAAAATTCACACTTTCATAAATCTTCTACTGAAGTGAACTCATGAAATAAGGTAAATAGAAAGTCATAGCATGTCATAAAGTCATAGCATGCTGCGATTTTTAGCTATGACTGATCTTACCTCGAGGGGAGAAGGAAAATTGCGCACATGTAATTCAGTGTCTAAATATAGGAAAGCTCATTCCTCTATCCTGGAAAAAATCTTTATCTTGCCAGAGGGTAAGAGAAATGGTGGCAAAATATCTAGAAGTAAGAGAACCCACCTACAGCAAGGTATTCCCACTCATAACAGCAGCATGTTTTGTCAGTGAAATATTAAAAAAAACAGGAGACACTATTTCCTTGGAGAAAATATCTCCTTGCAAAAGCTTTCTTACCAGTAGGCAAAAAGGGAAAATAATGTTCTCTGAGGACTGACAATATGGAGACCACAGTTTCTTAGTTTAGCCAAAGCAAATTTTAGATTAGAGCAGTAGAAATGTATTCCAATGAAGGGGTAGAGAAGGAGTTGTTCCCATTGAAAAATAAAGTCCCTAAAGAGGCAACATGGTACAGATATACAGTATAACGAACAGCACAGAAAAACTAGGTCAGTTGCTGGCTACTCCATTTATCTTCATTTAATAAAAAAGTGAACACTGCCATACCTATATAATTTATTAATTTAATCTCAATATGATTTCATTAATAGCTTTACAAACTTTCAGGGAGACTGAGAAACAGAATAAACACAGCTGAACAAATCAATCTTTCTAAGTTTTCAGCCTTATACTCTTGACGTTTACATCACAAATAGAAGCATTTCGAGTTTTGAACATGTTAACATGTAGAAGTGAAGCAATCTGTCTGTAAAACTCTGATGGATAATTACTTTCCTGAGCTCCTACTACACCCTACTTGAACATTCCTGATTTTGGTTAATTTAAAGCAATTTATTGCTGTTCCAATAGCCAGATCTCTAGTCCAAGAACATCACAGAAAGTAGGTATGAGGAACAGTTCAAAGTGATCACACACAACACTTTACTTAGCTGCAGGAAAATAAGGGGAAGGGATTGTTGCATATGGTAAGGTTAAGGTTCTTGTATCAAACAGAAAAACTGAACAGTTGAAATACAGTCAATTGAGCAGCAGGAATGTTAAAAGAAAAATTACTTTGGGAGAGTTATGTGCTGAGATTCATTTATTATGCATTACACTAAGCTATCATTTTCATAAAACCACGAATTACATATTTCAATTGACACAACTCAGACTGTTCAGTGGCAAATTTTGAAATAACCTCCCAAAAACTACATCCTCAATATGTTTTACCATATTTCAGTCCAGTCTGTATTAGCCACCATTGTCATGGCTATCAATTCCATCAGATTTCATAACAGCATTTTTTTACTTCCTATATTCCCACACACCATAAATAATACCAGCTATCTATTCCACAGATTTCATTCCTTACATTTTTATTTCCTGGCTTGGTCTTTGTCATCTTGTAAACTGCTTTTTTAATGTTTGTTTTTATACATTAAACACACACAATTGTCAGAAGAAATTATGAGTACTAGAAGAGCTGCATTCACACACAGACACTCAAGAAAAACTGTAAAGAAAGTAAAAAGAAAATTCTGCCCTTACTCAAAAGTTTCATCCTCATGGACACCAACTCTGTAGTTTCTACAACATAAATAGTAAAAATAGCCCCATAATTCCCAGGTCACCTAATGATTTTGCCATCTTGGGAAGTGTCATTGAGAATATTTCATTATTGCAGAATTCAGAGTTTGAATTTGTTCAGTTTGACGTGGAGACTCTGCAATTGATAGAGAAGTAGAACACTAAGGCCTCTAAAACTTAATTTGAGAACCAGCATTCTAGATGGCAACAATTTAAATAATTCATCTCAGCTTTCTGCTACTGTTTATAGTCTTTGATATTTGCTTTCTTTTCCTCGCGTGCAGAGCGTGTGAATGCAAAAGCAAACCTACATTAAAGAAGTTGTATGCAAAGTGATTGCATAATCATGGAAACATAAGTACAATGGGAACAAAAAAGTGATGTTTCACCCAGAAGAGTCACACCAAAAAAGCAGTGGATAACATAATGTGTTATTTCCCAAGGGCCTTAGTCTACCAGGTTATTTCTTTTAATTAAGTTTGACAGCTTTTGAAAAAGCACATCCTAGTTCACATACTTTGCAGAAATCTCATATTTAAGTCTCTTTTTAATATTTTCTTCTATTCTGGTATTGTTTTTCTTTGTATTATAACATGTCAAAAGACTGAATGTTTTCTTTTACTCTTACTCAGTATCCTAGAAATTGCTCAATGACAAAATCTGAAAAATCTTCCTTCCAAGTAGATTTTCCAGAGCAATTCTTAAAAAGGAAAAACAACAAAAGAAAAACTAAGGAACAATACTTCCCTCCATACACATGTTCAACTCATTATCACCACCAGATATTTGACGTTACAAAGAGGACAACAGATCTTTAAGACCAGACCATAAAACACACACACAATTACTATAATTCTTAAGGAAGTTTTAATGTTCTACATTAGTTCAATATATGTTATAAACCCAAGCAAATTTATCTAAATGCTAATTTCCATACTTGAAATTAAGGTCTTCTTAGGAAAAAGGCATTTCTCATTTTCAAAGGACAAAATGAAACCTAAATGGCTAGGTAAGGCACTGTTTAGTTGTACCCAAGTACCACATAAAAATCTTTAAAGTACAAAGCACAGGAAAATAATGCCATGTACTTCTTTCTAAATTAATTAAAAATTTAGGTACAGAAGCTGTATTAGGAATTCCACTGATAACAACCTACTGACATCCTGATGTATTGAAACTCACTTGAAAAACTAAAATTCTGTGTTGTAGATGTCGGCGAACTTAATGGGAAGAATGATGATGTCTAACTCTATTTCAGAAGGCTAAATGATTGCTTTATTATAATTATGTTATAATACATCAATATGTTATATAAAAGAGGATACTAAATACTATATGCTACTTTTTTAAACTATCATATCTAACTAACTCACAACTCGTGACTCTGTTCTCCAGAGCTCAGACACAGGTGGATCTGATTGGCTCTCAGGCCCAAACAATCCACCATGATCCAACCAAGAGCTCACTCTAGGTAAACAATTTTCTAAACACGTTCTACAAGAGAAAAACATGGAGTAGAAATAGAAATTGTTTTCTCTTTCATTTCTCTCTGTGCACCTCAATAAAAAATCTTGAGAGAGAGAGAGAAATGTGCTTACCACAATTCTGCTGAATATCATAAATTCATTACAAAAATAAGGAAATAGCTTCCAACACAGCTAAATAAGGGTAAACTTAATTGTGATATTTCCTGTACTGTTCTTATCACTTGACAGTTACTGCTGTTCTTTTCAGACAGGACTAGCCCAAGTATCCAAATTTAGTCAAAAACCCTTGACTTTTTCCAAGAAGTATTACAAAAGGATTTAAGAATTGATTTGTTCAAAGCATAAAACTAGGCACAATAAAAATAAAATGGGTAAGTTTACTAAATGGTTTAAATATTATCAGCTGAAGTTATCAAGTTTTAAAGAATCCATCATTCTGTCCTTCATCTCATTCTCCTTTGCTAGCAGAAGCAGATATAGAGTGGAGATACACCTTTAAACAGTACATTTATAACTTTTACATGCTGACTTATCAGATCTAGTGAAATTTTTAAACATTTAATGGCATACCATTCAATAAAACTAAGATTTATTCTCTTCTCCCTCCCTGCTTTATTCTACTACAAATGTCTGATTTCATACTCTGCATAAAAGGTATTTGTTTTAACATGAATAAACATTCAGTCACTGTTCGGGACTTAGCCACCAACACCCAACTGAAATAGCAGGTCTGCCTTTGTGGAGCCAAGGATGTATTGCCCAGCCTTAGCCCACCCTGTGAGAAGGCACAGATCTGCCACTCAGTCAAGTCACAAGCACTATTAGTTCAAATTCAGAGATGCATGTTCCCCTCAACCCTACTTCTTGTGGAGGACTCGGGAAATACAAAAAAGCTATTGAGCAGTGAGAAAATGGTCTAATTCTTCCTCACATTTAAGGGTACACCACAGAAAAAATGGAGGCTGGCAGTGAAGACTTACTAGGTCAGGCAGAATGTATTCAGCTAATAAATTTAAATGCGTTTTACCTGTGACGTAAGTGACCTCATTAAGAATTCTCCCTGCCACTCCATTCATCAAGCAACGACCAAACAGCTCCAAATAAGAAAGAAAATTCCCTGTTCTATGCAAAGAAGCATAAGCAATATCTATGCTCAATCCTTTTAAAAAACAAAGCCTTAGGGCCATAAATTTTTATCATACAAGGGTAAGTTTACCACAGGAGAAACTCAAGTCAATGGAACTGTGCCTATATACAGCAGCCAAGCAGTTGACCTCCATTAACTCTGCTACATCAAAATAAGCCTTCAGAAAAAAACAATTGCCATGTAAATGCAATGGCTCCTTCCTATCCACATACAGCTGGAGTTTGCTCATGGCAATCATTTCAAAATAATAGACTCCCTGGGTAAACATTAATATGGTGTATCTTATGCAGTGATCAAGTACTTTTGACAGAAGGGAGCTCATCCCTGTGAGTCAGGTTCCATGGCATCACAATTCTCCTGTTGTTCTGACCAAAATAATTCACTTTCTTCTGAGCAAAAGCCAAATTAAAGCCTTGCACTGAAAGTGACTAAGTACACTTAAAATAGGACTGAATAACAAAGAATCAGTCTTTTTTCCTCCTTCCATTTTGCCCAAGTATCCTATACTCTAAAGTTAATAAAAAATAGAGAAAGCTCTATATGTAGCAGTTTGTCTCAAAATAATTACAACCTTTCTTGGGAATACAACATATTTTGTCAAAAATATAGTTTTTTATTAATTATGATTTAACAAGCTATCAGATTTCTTTTTTTTGAGGCATGTTGTTTCTAGACATTCCAAAAATATGGACGTAAGTGCATACAGTTACACAAGCTTCATACCAGGATAAAATTTTTCTACTTCTACATTGTAAAAAGGGAAGAGAAGAGCACAACTAAAATATACCAAACGTTGTTTACTGTTTTGATTATTTAGGAAGCAGATACTTTTACACACAGTTGCTTTTCAAAACTCCATACTACCTATTATTTATACTTTATCTCAGCCATGACATCCAGAAACTCCCTTTCATACAAAAATATAAAAATTAGGAGTTTAATTTATTACTTTCCTCTGAAACAAAGTTTGTTTATTAGAAACAGATATTTGGAAGGAGTAAAAAAATACATACAGTACATATCAATTAACTGTCTGAAGTAACTTCTAATATTTCACAAATGTAAGGATACAATTTTTTTCCTAGGCTTGCAAATGAGTATACAAATAGATCTGGTGATTTGCTGTGTGTCATAAAACCAAACTGAGGAACAGATAGAAATAGAACACAGTTTCCTTATTCTTACCCCAGGCCTTGTACATTATGGCATAATTACTATGGCTAAAACTATACTGCAAGCAATTTGTGGCTGACAGCAGCCAGACAGTAATTAAAGGACATAAATGAACAATGCAAATCCCACAGTGGAAGTCCCTAAAATACCTTTTTTTAGTCCCTAAAGAAATTTATTTGGGTTTTATCAAAATTGAAAAGGCCAACTAGAGGTTTTGTCTCCATTAAATATTGAAATAAGAAGCCTGTGATAAAGACTTTAAGGTTTATATATTAATCATAAACAATCTGATTCTACACTTGGTCTACAGTTATCAGGTGTCCCAAAGCAACTCTAAGAATCTCCCCCAAATCAACTCTATACAAACATTTCATTTGTAGAGGGGAAATACATCTAACCCCTGAAAAGCTTGCACATTAAATATTATACCAATACTTAGACACAAGCACACCCACCCTCACCATTCCTGGACCTTTGCTTCAGCTACAATAACGTCTGACAGGGTGCTGCCCAAAGTCTTTTCCTCTGATCTGTCCTTTAGGAGCTCTGGCAATGGGTACATAATGAAATCGTGCTCTTAGCCCATCACCCAGCACAGATGTGAGCACTCCGGAAGGAGCAAGCTGTCCAGGGCACTCCTGAAAGCCAGCTAACGTCAGCTAAAGCAGAACTGAAGAGAGCAGCTGTCCCACCACATCTTCTGCTCACCTGACTGCTGGGCAGCAGCATCTACTGAAGACATAATGTCAAAGATAAAAAGAGATGCTCCCCGCACTTTAAAGTAATATTTAAATCACTGTTTATAAATATGAAAGATTTTTGATCCCTTCTGCATCTGATGTTACAAAGGACAGCTTCTTTACTAAGTCTGTATTATTTGCTGAGTGTGCCAACAGATAAAAAGGCATTGAAATTTGTCAGTGAGTGTGGTAAAAATCTGGTCTTTATTTCCTTGTGTGCAATCAGGAGTATTAGATGTTCAGTGATGCATGCATCACCTTCCACGAACACACTCAAAGCCTGGGGACAAGACAGTGTGGGGAGAGGTATTCCCACCTGATATCCAATGTGCCTGATAGCCACCTCTAAGGTCCAAGATCAGACAAGTAGGAGTTTAGGGAGGTCCTGTATCTCTGCTGTGGAAGATGTAACCCTGTGCCATAGACCATGAGCTACAGTTTGGCAAACTCCCCTACAATTGTAAAGGGCATTGATTTCTACATAGTAATGCAGATATATACATATCTACATATAATGCAGATATATACATATCTACATAGTAATGCAGATATATACATATCTACATAGTAATGCAGATATTCCAGATTGCCTTATCTTTCAGTCACACCTTACATACTTCAACTTATTGATAAATTCTGTAGCTCGCTACTGTGGCAAAGTGAAGATACCTTACCTAAAATACTTTAGATTAAAAGTACTTAGTTGACAAAGTTTTCCTTAGTTTTACTCCTACAAATTCAGTGAAGACACACACAAATGCCCTCAAATAAAGCCCATAACATGAAATGACCCAAGAAAATTCAGTGAAAACACTACTGAATAAAAAAGCTAAAACTGATTTAAATGACAGTAAAAGAGGAGACTGCAAGAGACTTAATTGCTTCAAACACTGTCAAGGACCACAGAAGAAACAGAGGGGCAATCTCACCCACAACAACTTTTTTGTCATTAATTTCTGTAACTTCAGAAAAAACAGGTAGCCGGTCACCAGAGCAAAAACCCTTGTTCTACATGAGAAGTACAACAGAAATGCATGCAATGCATATAATGTACAATATTATTGCACAAACATTCTCATTGTAAAGACTTACACAAAAAGTACATAAGCAAGAGGTTTAAGGTTATCTTCATACAGCATATTTACCATTACTTTTGCTGCAGTTAAATCAGTTCAAGTGTGTACATAAAACACATCCATTTCTGAAACCCTGCAGTAAGAAGTTAGTTTCCATGGCAACATAGCAACTGTGGGATGCTTTGGGGGGAGGTTATTTGTTTTTAACAGATGGGGAAAAATATAATGCTGTTCTCAAGCTTCAGTTTCATTTCAGATTTGCTAATATTAAGCCTTTAGGCAGAAATCTGTGGTAGGACTTTTTAAAATTTTATGTTTTAATTGAACAGTGTAAGGCTTGTTAAAATCAGCTTAATCATGTATGATGAGACTAAGCTAGAATAGCTATGGCAGATCACTCTTTAGGTACTTCTCATGATTTTTTTTTTAATCATTTTAAATAGTTGAAGATGTTCCAAAGCTTGAAATTTATCATTAAGGCATTCCACATTTAATAAAATAAATTTATTCCCATTTAGCATAGCATTACTCATTTATCTTACCTAGTAGAGTTAATAGCTTCAAGTGCAGAAGCCTAGGAAGTGATTTATGGTCTATACAGTGCAGATTCTGAAACAAACCTAGTAAGAGCAATGCTTCAAGAGTTATAAGTTAAACAAACACACACATGTACAGGCACATACCTACACAACATCCTGCTACAGCACAGTGACTTGCCTGGTAGTCAAGAGGAGAGCAGTGGGTAGTGTCTACCTGGACTTCAGTAAGGCCTTTGATACTCTGTCTTGTAAGACTGTCCAGAGAAGTTGATAAAGTACAGGATGAGCCAATGGCAAGGTGGATGAAAGCTGTCTGGATGGCCAGGCCCAGGGATTTTGGTCAGAGAGTGGTGACCAGTGGCACAAAGTCAGGCTGCTAACTAGTGGTGCACCCCAGAAGTCAACACTACACAGAGCCCTGTTCAACACAGGCCGAGCGTACTCGCAGCAAGTTGGCTGATGACACAAAACTGGAGGGAGTGCATCTGGGGGGGGGGGGGGCTCAACAGGCTGCAGAAATGGGCTGATGGGAACATCCTGAAACTCAACCATGGGAATTGCAAAGCCCTCCACCTGGGAGGGAACAAACCCAGGGACCAGTGTATACAGGGAGTGGGGGCAACTCTCTGGAAAGCAGCTTGGCAGAGAAGTATCTGGGAGTCTCAGTGGACACCAAGTTGAACATGCGCCAGCGATATGCCTTTGTGGGCACAACGTATCCTGAGCTGCAAAGTATTGCCAGCAAGAGTGGTGATATTTCCCCTCTATTCAGCACTGCAGGTGGCCACACATGAAACAGATGGAACTGTACTCATTTCGAGCTCCACAGGGCAACAGACATGAACATATTGAAAATCATCCAACAAAAGGTCACGAAGGTGATGAAGTGACTGCAATGAAGATTTGAAGAAAACCTGCTGCAAAAATGCTGGTAAGCAAGGTGTAGTAATTGCATATTTTAACAGCTTTGCATAATTACATGCTTGTCAATATTCATTGAGTATAAAACTTCTTATGACATGCAATAAAGGAAAGAAACGAGAAAGTCTTATGAAGTCCAACCTATGGTGGCACTTCTTTGCAGAAAGTGGCAGGGGGAAAAAATAAGATAATAGAAGCAGAATCACCAACGTCCTTGGATTGGAAGGGACCATAAAGATCATATAGTTCCAACCCCAAAAGCATAGGTAGGCATGCCACCCACTAGACCAGGTTGCTCAAAGTCCCCTCCAACTGGGCCTTGAACACTTTCAGTAAAAAAAATTATTTTAAACATCAAATCTAAATCTCTTACCACTTTAGGCCATTCCCCCTTGGCCTATCACTATCTGCTTGTGTAAAAAGTCACTCTCCTTTTTTTTTTTTTTTTAAGCCCCCTTTAGGTAGTGGAAGTGACCTCAAAGCCTGAAGTGACTCCAAAGCCTTGTCTTCTCCAGGCTGAACAACCCCAGCTCTCTCTGCCTGTCTTTGTAGGAGAGGTGCTCCAGCCCTCTATCCATATTCATGGCCCTCCTCTGGACCCACTCTAACAGGTCTGTTAGACCCCAGAGCTGGCTGCAGCACTTCAGGTGGGGTCTCGGCAGAGCAGAGAAGAACATCTGAATCCCCTCCCTTGACCTGCTGCCCAGCATGCTTTTGATGCAGCCCAGGATGCATTTGGCCTTCTGGGCTCTGAGCACACACTGCTGGCTCATCTCAGATTTTTAGCCACGAGAATCCCAAGTGCTTCTCTTTTGGGCCGCTCTGAATATCTTCTCTCAATCTGTACAGGGTAGTAATTTTTCTTAAATTATATCCAGAATATATGTTGAGGTAAATGGTTACTTTAAACATTTAAGTTCTACTATGATTCTGGAAAAAAAGAAAGTAAACATCACTTTGCTTCTAGAGTAGATAAAAAATGTAAGAGCACTTCCACCCTTCATAAGAAAGGTTTTAGATTATTACATTAAGCACTGTCAACTCTAAGAGAACAATTTTTCCCTGGAAAGAATTTGTAGAAAAAGAGACTGGCATTTATTCCTCCATAAGATAAAGGCACACTCATATCTTACAGAAATATTGGCACAGATTAACAAATCCAGACAGGACAGATCTTTAACAAGGCTCATCTCTATCACAATTCCTCTTTTTAAAGTACAAAGGCCCTGCTTAATTTTATCAATCATTTCAATCATCATGAGCACAAACAAGTCCAGTACAAAAAAAAAAAAAATGACTGTACTATATGTATATTGACACAGCAAGAAATGCTAGACACATTGGAAAAAAATTCACTACAACTGGTTTTGAAAACTATCACATAGCTGTTTATTCTCTGTATGGAGAGAAATGGAGACAGTTTAATGATAAAAAAAGATCTCCAAGCTCTTCTTCCAGGAGTTTTAGAAGCATTCATTAAAATTAACTGAGAAGCCTGAGTCTTTGTAGCTTGCAGTAATTATTTCTTTTCACTAGCTTGCTTTTATGAGTTAAAGTGTTTTTGATTAACATTACATTCATTAATATTAAAAAAAAATCTATTTAGGCAGGAATGAAATTGTCTGCTAATTACAGAAAGCTGCCAATTAAATTATAACATTTCATCAAAACTACTTGTTAAAATAATATATCTACTTGAAGTTACACCAGTAATTTTTTTCCAAGGATCGGTTTTTACTATATATTTATATCTATGAATTATTATAAATAATCAATTGCTTATGAAAATAAAAGTACTAGGGATTGCATCTATGGAAAAAAGACAAGTTCTTCTCTCTTTTTCTCTGGTTTAGGTAAGGTCATGTATCTTCATTAGTATGACTTCAGGTTGACATTAAAGAACGATATTCACTCCACTACCTCCACACCCAAATGCATTGAGACTAGCTGAAAACTGTCACAGTCTTTGGTGTAATGTGAAACATGGAAAGATGACCACTTCTCACAAGGGTGAGACAGGCCCTTGGAAATCTTTTTTGTCCTCATGTGCCAGACATCCTTGAGGCTTGACAAAGGCACTAACTTCCCAAACTCCCGCTAGTCCAGGATAGCAGTCTTCCATTGTTTACACTGCATGACACAAAAAAACCTCAGCCCACATACATGTGTATTGTCTAGTCAAGGATGCAGCAAATTCATACTGAAGACAAGTGTGGTCATTTTAAGGCATAAAAACTGGGTATGAATGAGGGTGGAGACCTCAAGGCCACAATAATGGCCATTACTTCTATCACAATGGAGCCTGAAGTCCTTGGGACTTCAGCATGCTAGGTACTAAATATATTTCATGACAGCTTTTAAGCCACCACTATTGATATCCTCTAGGAACTCTAAAAACTATTACATGAAAATAATATGCTATACTTAATTTGAAGCCTTCTCCATTTTTTCATCAAATGATATAGCAAACTATTTTCTTAGTACGTGCAGGTATTAGGAAAAACTGTCTTTGCACTACCTTCCAAGCTGGTACCAAGAGGGCTTCAGGGATGAGAGGTACATGTATGTCTCAGCACTTGCCAGAAACTTCAGAGAAGCAACAGGAGTCTGTCTCCATCAGACTTGGGCTTCTGTACATGCACCAGAGGGATGAGAGTATGTGGATGAAAAATAACCAAACAGGTTAGAACAAGGAGTCCTGGACAGGCATCTGTCCATTAGTCTGTTCTCACTTCCTCTCCTGAAGCTCTGGCCTGAGATGGTTCTGCTTTTGTAATTCCAAGCTTTGACTTCCTCAAATCAGTCTCATTGTCTTCTCATCACCAGCTCTCTCTACAGCAACCTGCTGCAAGGCACGCAGGAAGAGCTTGAAGAGGAGAGTTGGAAACAAGGGCATAAGTTGGGAATCAACCAAGGAAGATGTTAAAAAAGAGCTGAGCACACTTGCTTAGCTCAGGCTGCAAAAGGCAGTAGCAATCCAGGACATCAGCAGAACACAACATACCTGCACAGAGCACAAACCAGAGCACCCACATTCTCAGCCTGGCAGTGCCAGCTGCACATAATCTCATCCCCATTGCCCCCTACTTCAAAACAGCTAATAATGAGGCTTCTGATAAACCACAAACAGGTGACTTTCCTAATTCAATTATCATCCCACATCCATGGGCTTAAGCAGAGTTAGAAAAGAGCCAAAGGCAGAAAGCTCCTCTATAGTCAGTCCTTCCCCACAAATCACAGAACAGAAGTAGTTCTGCTGCCCCCAAGTCTTCTTTTTTAAATACTTTCCCTGACATTTTCAAGCTCCCATTCTTATGTGTCTGTACTCTGGCTTCATCCTACCAAATTCAGGTTTTTTCCACCATTTTTTCTCTTCTGTCTGTTGCTGCTTTGCATGTCCAAACTATGTGCAGAGTATAACAAAGTAATGGAGGTAGCTAATAAAAAAGTCTCAAGGGAGGTGAAACACCTGAACTTCAACAGTGGTGGACTTCAAGGGCTCCTTTTATCTATCACTTTCAGAAATAACTGTTTCATGTTAGAAATAACTGTTGAGTGTTACTCAAAACCAATAGACTTTTTGTGTTCCTGTAACTACAGGGAAAAATCTCTAATTTCCAAGTCAAATGGAAGAACTAACAGGTTTTTCATATAAATGCTTAAAAACACAGAATCTCAGTGCTATCTGAAACACAGGGTAGTGTTAGCACCTTAAAAAAAAAACAACAAGGAAAACACGCAATTAAAAATTATTTAAAGTAAACTATTACTCCTACAAAAGCAGGTGCTTCTGCACGGGATATATACCTCATTGAACCTATAAAGGATTTATAAGATTACCATAACAAATCCAAAAATATATGGAAGTACTGTCAGGAAATAATTCTGGTCTTGCTGAAAATGTTAATTCCAATCCTGCGTTACTGATACAATCAAAATCTTCGTATCAAGCAGAAAAATCATTAGGATATAAACACATTTTAAAAATACCATAGAATAAGTGGACATTTTTGAAGAAATTCCAATTTTACCTTGTCCATTTTTCCTTACCATCTGCTTGCTCCCCTCCCAGCAGCTGACAAGCTTCTAGTCTGACTGATAGCAATAGGGAATCAAAGTTTGGTTCCTTTTAGGAACTAGAGATCTGTCTGTCATGAAGTCTGCCTTTATTAACAAAGCCTTTCTAGATCCACACATTATAGAAGCTTAAATACTGACCCAAAAATCAATGACCTGACAGCACCATTTCCTTTTGCAATAAGTATTTCCAAACACATCAGCCCTTCTTCCCTCTGAGATGGTTTGACCCTGGCTGAAGGCCAAGTGCCCACCTAAGCCACTATCATTCCCCTTCTCAGCTGGACAGTGCAGAGAAAATAGAACAAAAGGTCAGAGTAAGGACACGGAGAGATCACTCACCAATTACCATCATGGGCAAAACAAACTTGACTAGGGGAAAAATTAATTTATTACCAATCAAATCAGAGTAGGATAATGAGAAACAAAACTAAATATTAAACACCTTCCTCCTCACTCTTCCCAGGCTCAATTTCACTCTCAATTTTCTCTATCCATTCCCCCAGCAACTTATGAAGACTGGGAAAGGAGGTTGCAGTCAGTTCATCACATGTTGTCTCTGCTGTTCCTTGCTCCTTGGGGAGAAGACCCTCACACACTTCCCCTGTTCCAGCATGGGGGTCCCTTCCACAGGAGACAGTCCTTCACAAACTTCTTCTGCTGCAAGAGGCTACAACTCTTCACCAACTGCTCCAGTGTGGGTCCCTTCCATAGGGTGCAGCCCTTCAGGAACACACTGCTTCAGCATGGGGCCCCCACAGCATCTCAAATCCAGCCAGCAAATGTGCTCCAGCTCCTCTCTTCACAGGGTCACAAGTCATGCCAGAAGCCTTGTGAAGCCATGCTCCCACATGGGCTTCCCACAGGGTCACAGCCACCTTTGGTCATCCCCCTGCTCTGGCAGGGGTTCCTCCATGGGCTGCAGGTGGATCTCTGCTCCACTGTGGACCTCCATGGGCTGCAGGAGAACAGTCTGACTCACCAGGGTCTGCACCATGGTCTGCATGCTGTGGCACCTGGGGCAGCCCTCCTCCACTGCCCCTGGAGGCTGCAGAGCTATTCCTCTCACATAATAGCTCTCCTCTCTCTGGCTACAGCTGCTGCCATGTAGCAACTTTTCCAGTGTTAAACACATGACCCCAGCAGTACTACCACCATCACTGGTGGGCTCAGCCTTGGCCAGCAGTGGGTTTGTCTTGGAGCTGCCTGGCATTGGCTCTATCAGACATGGCAGGAGATCTGGCAGCATATAAAAGATCCACCTCTGTACCGCAAGGAAAACCTGACCACGCAAACTCAACCCACCCTGCCCTCAACAAAATGTTGGCCATTCACACTGAAGACAATCTGTCACAGCAAAACTAATTCACTGATGATTTTTTCATGCACTGAAGACTTTTCTGGGTCTTGAGAACAGCTTGAGAACCAAGACCACTCTTTCTCCAGACTACACAAAAATTATCAGTAGCTCATGTATAGCACATTCACATCATAGTTTATGTGGCATAACAAAGTCAGCTGTCAAATCTTTAAGCCAGGATAAGTCTCAGTCTCTTTCTCCAGTGGCACTGTCTGGAGAACAGAAAAGAGAACATTGACCCTGTTTCTTCTTTCAATAACCTAACAAGGTAGGGCATAAAAATGGTCACATCTCAAACCCAGCTGTTACTACACCTAATTGCTTTTGACATTGATAGCATCTCTTACCCAAATACCTGGCTGAAATGGTTAAAAGAAAATAAGACAAAACAGACATTGCATCACAGAATTTCCAGATCTGTGCATTTATTTTGAGAAACAAAGCCTTAAATTTAGCCACCAAAACATAACTTACTTTTATGTTGATCACTTACAAATTGAAAACAAAATGTTAGTTTTCATCTTTACCTTTTTAAACTCTTCCTAGCATATATATATTGAAGTCTATCCAGGATAAAGCCCAAGTATGGTGAACACACAGCCAGTAAAAAAAACAAGTAAATCTCTAGAGAGCTTGGATGCTCTACCAACACTCTCCAAGATATACCAAGACAAGCTGTTGTTCGTTATCTTAATCCAGATAATACTACTTCAGACTTGCAGTGGCACATTGCTGGCATATAGCAATCCAACTTGTCTGGACACCATTGTGAACAGAAAAACAATCTACATTTGACACAAAAATGGTTTTCCTTAACCTATCTTTATAATATACAGTATTTTACCACTTGGGAAGCAAAAATTCTATAAACAGGATGCACAAAAATCTTCCCCTGTATCAGATGACACCAAGCCAGACATTTATCCCTATACCGAATGCTCACAAGTAACTAAACAAAGTTGCTTCCATGTGTATTGTTTAATTACACTATCTTTCTAATATGCTGAAAGCAGAATACTAGATACTAATTGGTAGATGTTGAACTGGTTTGTATTTTGTTGTAGGAATCTTTTGTGGAGTTTTGGTTTGGATTTGCTTTTGATTTAGTGGGTTTTTTTGTTTGTTTGGGGTTTGTTTGTTTGTTAGGTTTTTTTACAAAGTTTTATCATGTTGCTTTTTTTTGTCCATGGTAGATTCTTTTACAAAGAAGGGCAGGAAAGCAAAGAAATGAATGAACACTGTCTCTGACATTCATCTTTGGTACCCAAGAGATAAAAAACCAAAAGAGAATATAAATATTTACTGTAGAAAGCTTAAGAGTGGGAGCTCAATTATTCAATTTTGGTTAAATAAATTATCAAAACCAGTAAGATATGCTCAAAGAATTCTTAATATTTCTGTTGAAGCCTCTATAGCATGACAGCTTAGAGGAAGTTAAGTTTCTTGACAACAGTGACTCAACTGGGACCCTCACGACAATCCTCTAGGATGTCAGAGGGACCTGCAGCCATTACAATGGCAATCCAGCAGACTTACCAGCCCCACACCTACACAGAGCTCATGCAGACCCTCCATATCTCACAGTAGAGTCTGCATAACCACATCCTAATGCCAGATAACCCAATCCTAACACACTAGATACCTTCTGAAATGGTAGAACATGTAGGCTTTCCAACCCAGGCTCTGTGCCTCCCAGACCAAAGTTCCCACTTCAGCATTGCCAAGTTACCAATCTGTCTAACAAGTAATACTGCCAGATTACAAAAATCACACTCATCCAGACAAATGCTGCAAGTGTGTACATAGCTGACTATATTTAGATCAGATTCACAGCCAGTGCCTGCTCAGTCCACTCTTTTCTCCTGCCTAAACCACCAGCAGTCCAGGTAGTCAAGCCATCTTTTGACAAATGACTTCAATTGTAGGTATTACAGAATGTAATGGAAACAAACACCAAAATAAAAGTGAGAGTTCATCAAGCATTTTCACAGCTTCTGCAGTACCTTCCCATTTCACCCTATCCACTCCACTAGACCGAGTCTGTGGGAACACCAAATGCAGCCTTCAGATGCAACAGAAAAAAACAGGAGACAACTTTTTTCCATGACTGATGCATTTTTAAAGTGCAGGATGAAAACAACCCATTGGCATTTATACTGAAACCAGAAGTAATTTATGATTTTTCTAGTTTAAAATTTAGTGCACCCAATTCACTGCATCATGGTTAATCTCTTGACAAAAAAGGTACAAAAACTTTAGAAACCAACAGCAGCATTTAACACAGTGAGAAGCCATAGAACAGCCACCCATTTTCCCTCTAGTTTTCATCAACTAACCACAGATGTAACTCCTGAACTATCTCAGCTATGTCAGATGAAACAAATACACAAGCTTTCAGTCAGCAGTGCTAGCCTGCTTTTCAGTGTGCTGCTTTACTGAGGTCATGTAATTTGGATGTAGCCAATGAGCAGATCAGTAGATGTGGCAATGTAACTCACTACTGAAGATTCCCCATTCAGCACTCCAGTTATATTGGGCTGTTAAGGGATTAGTTTCAAAAGCATTTACCATTAGATTGCAAAGATATATTTATGACCAGTGTTTCCTTTTTTTTTCAGTTTTGTATATTGAAAAGACATGACCAAAGACAAATACTTTAAGCTGCTTGTTTCAACAGTTAAAGGAATATCCACACACTCCAACAGCACATCAGCACTACCTGGATGTTTTCCACTGAGGACAACCACCAAGCTCATGCAGAGAAGGAGAGCTACAGTGAGACTGAGCACAGCTATACGGCTGCCACTGAGTCTTGCAGTCCAAAGTGTAGGAGCATGGTTGGGGAAAGCAAGCACAGAGGTGCAGAAGGCATCATCCTCTGTTCTTTTCCAACAAGCCCATGCTTGAATGGCTGATGAAGATTCAAATGACTACAAGAGTCACAAAGACACCCAAATGGTCTACAGTACAGACCTTATCCACATGATTTGATTTCTTTTTATGAAAGGCAATGATGAGATGCCAGAAAATGAACAAAACCTGCATTTGCAAAGGGAATGGAAAAACAGAAGCAGGTGGTCAAGTAGCTAAGCTGGCAGAGCATTTGGATGGTAGCCGAATGGCCTGAATTCGGTCTTCAGTAAGGTCACCAGCGTCTTCCACTACACACAGCTGCATTACTTGAAAATTTAAATCATATTTGTGATAAGAAAATAGAAAGCACTTTCAAACACATATTTAGGATTTCAGAAGCTAACTATGTAAGAACAGACATTTAAAACATTCAACTACAATTATTTATTATGAAACATTTATTATTTTCAATAAAAAGGCCATCAGACAAACACACTATAGGCATTCATCACACTTCTGCTGCACAATTCATGATGACACAGACTCAACTCCTATCACTCTCTGTCACAGCCCTTTGTGATCATATTTTGAGCAGTACTGGTACACATGTACTCACACATGCTTGCCGTGTTTTCTAACCAAGAGTGCCTGCCAGCAGACTGAAGGCTCTCTCTACAAAGAAGCCTGTTAAAACAAAAAAAAAAAAAAAAAAAAAAAAAAAAACAAAACAAAAAAAAATCCTGCAGTCAACCTTACTTTAAAGAAGAAAATAAATCAGTCACTCATCACTTCCTACACTTCTGAACAATAGATACTCTTCATTTTATTTAATAAATAGTATTTTTTAGCACACAAGTTCTACTAGTCTGTATTTTAGTGAGGTGAATTGAGGTGACACAAAACAGGGAATGCTAGTGTATTGTACAGCAAACAAAGCATTTCTTTTAAAGCCAAGTGAACATGTCATTTAATCAAGATAACTTTCAAGTGGCAAAACCATACTTACAAATGAATTCAAACTTGATTCCCAGCAGACACAGGACACTGACAGAATCCACTTCTTTGGTAAAAAAGCATGAACATCTTACAGATCAGATTCTTGTCTAATTCTTTTAACATTCTGCAGTGTCTAATTCTTTCAGCATCTACCACTATCTGTCATTTGTAGGTCACACAGTGACTGAATCCTCAAGTTGCAGCTGAATGCCACCTATTCCTAGCAAATTCACCAGCACCTCAGTGGCTAATACAGCAAATAGCATTACCCCATGAGCTCTCAAGTCAATTGCTTCTTTGGTCACAATTAAGTATTGAGTCAAAAGTTTCCAAGCAGCCTTCTGGAAATGAGAAACTGTATATTTTCAGGAACAGTTCATTCACATAGCAGGGAGCCTGTGCCAGAGGACGAGGACTTTTGATGAGCCCAAAGCTCATTAGCAACATTCAAGAATCTCTCGGAGTCATTATCTAGCAAACTAAAACCTGCATGACCTACAAACTAAGATAAAGACAACTGATTACAGAAAGCTCAGATCTGAGGTCCTTACCTTACACCACACAGCTTACATGATTCCATGAAAATTCAAGCTGAATCAAGCCCTGCAAAATCTTGACAAGGTCTTGTTTCTGAAGTTTACTTTAGTAAGATCCAGTTAGCACCAGAAGTATATGGTTTCCAAACCATAATCCCTGACAGCACATCATCCAGAAACACTTCCCAGATCTGCTTCCCCCATTGTCTTTATTCTGCAAGTTTTGCAGCAAACCTTAATTACAACTTCCCTGCTGAAAAGGCAGGCAGCAGATGTCATAAAACAGGCCATCAGTGGAGCATAAAAAAGTTTGTAAGAAACTTTCCCACACTCTCATATATTTT
Organism: Vidua chalybeata; assembly: GCF_026979565.1. Classification (NCBI taxonomy): domain Eukaryota; kingdom Metazoa; phylum Chordata; class Aves; order Passeriformes; family Viduidae; genus Vidua; species Vidua chalybeata. The sequence continues at coordinate 46,295,622 of NC_071534.1, forward strand.
TTCTGCTTTTCACTGTAATCATAACTGCTCCTTACTCTGTGCCTGACTACCAGCCTTTTCCTCTGCAAGTTCCTTAATAAACCCTTATAAAACATGTCAGTTCTGACCTCTCTGCCCCTGCCTGTCATTTCACTTGCACTCCATAATCCCTCATCCAGTCTCTTCTGAAATCCAGTACCTTCAATTCTCTACTGGGTCTGCCAAGCCTAAATTTGCAGGCACATGTGTCCAAGTCTCCATTTCCAATTGATACTGCTACAATAACCTGCATCCATATTTACCAAAAAAGCCCCTCTAAAAAATACAAATAAAATACATACTTAACATAAGTGTTTTCAGGTCACATACTTCATGAATTATAGAAGTTCACCTTTGCAAGGTTAACATGCAAAAGGTTTCTAGGCAAAAAACAGTTTGCAAGTAACCACAAAAGAATTCGCATTAGGTCTTTGTCAATATATCCACACAACTGTGCAGGTAAATTTCTTTTTCATATTATGAGAAACTTAAGCTAATTTTGCCTGAAATGGACAGAATTGTACAGAAAGTACAAAAAAAATATTTGGGAGAAGCACATGGGTAAATTAAGCAGGGGGAAGGGTAGAAGTTCTGCTTCTAAGTCATTATCAGAGGAGACGTTAAAAGAGCCAAGTGCCAGCAAAGCCTGCCAAGTGCTATTCGCCCACACACGCACAAGTGTATAATGCTGCCTTGAAGAGAGCTTGACATGAGATTACAAAGCAAATTCTCTGAAATCCTGCTCCATCTCTAAGCTTGGGGAATTCGAGGTATTTAAATCAGGTATGCTACACTGTTTGTGTGCTGCAAGGTTTCACAGTAGCAGTGTCAGCGTTTCAGTGCTGTATCTGAAGCCCCAGCATACCTCTCACCTCCCCAGGGCCCCCATGACATACCACAGGCTGCAGGAATGCCTCATATGTTCATTAAGTCAACATCCATATGGAACACAAATTTCTTTGTAGCTAGTACAAAATAACTAATACTAGGAAAAAGTAAAAGTATTTTATGGCTGAACTACACACTGAATTTCTGGAGGTAAAGTCCTCTAGAGAAGAAGAAAAATGACTGCATCATGGAATTACCCAGTATCCAACCTTTGTAACTAAAAAGAAGCAAAACCAGACCTGCCCAAACAGCTTTCCTATTAAATATAGATCTGAGGAGACAAAGCTATTCCTTTCAAAACCACTTTCATATTTCATCATAAAGTTGTCTTTGTATCTAATCTTCCATAAATATATCACCCACCAAACACTTCCTTTTGCAAACCAATAGGGTAGAGTTGTTTAAAAAAAAAAAACAAAAAAATTACATGCATACAGATGAAAAGGGTTATCTAAACTGTCTTTGCAAAAAGCAATAGGAACACCAATGCCTGATAACAACTATTTGCCCCTAAAATTTTAAAGGTACTTCAACAAATCAAGACTTCATGAGAAAAGTAAATATTGACATTTTCAGACAAGTTCCATATTTTAAGATCACAATAAAGAACTCTTTATAAACAGAACCCTGGATATGAGCCAAACAACAATTATCATACATATGATAGCTCCTTTTTTCTCCTCCTCACCTCCTAGTTCATTGTGATAGAGCTGAACAGCAGGGACACATAAATTCAAAACCTTGTGTGACAACTGGTCAAAAACACACTTGGTAATTGAAGTATCACAAGCAAGATGACAATTTGAGGAAACTGAGAAAAAAATACATCTACAATTTATGTATCACATTCCAGTTCCTATTCTCATATATTTCTGTACATTAAACACACCCATTCCTAGAGGGTGTTTTAGATTTTAAAAATGTGTTGAACACAGTAAAAGTCAGTTCATAACTAGACTAATTTAGAAGGGAGAAGATACTCAAGAAAATGCCTCCAGCATGATGTTACATATGTGATGCCCCAGCTTTACAGCTACCATACCAGAAAAGTCATAAGGATGCTGTTTCGTATTTAACAGACACTGAGAAATCTGGTACCCCATAGATCATAGCCAAATCAAACAATTCCTCCTGGCCTGAAGGTTCTCATTATGTATCCAAAACTTATTTTAGTACAAAACAAACAATGCATAATTAACCAAAGAGTATTTTCTCTAAGCTTGAGTTGTAGTTTTCAGACCTAAAAAACTGGCAGACAGAGGAGAGACAAATGAGCTCGGCGACAGCGGATAAGAGCCAGAAGGGAACATGACTCTGGCGGTGCAGAATGCTCAGGCACTCCACTGATGGCTTCCAGGAGAGCTAACACAGATAGCCACAACAAAGAAGAAATGGGACTAGTGGACATAATTGGAAGGAGAAACTGCTAAGACCTCTTCCTCAAATTTATTCCCAAATCTGTGCTGACTGAAGAGGCAATGGCAATGCTTAAGAGCCATCATCTTGGAGAAGCAGCAGTTTCCATTTAAGTTCTCATAACAACCACATTATTATTATTATTATTATTGTATGTCATTATTATAAAATATTTATTATAAAGTATTTGTATAACATCAAATATTTTATTGTGAAAATGTCAAATATAAAATAGTTCTATTATATCAGGCAGAACTGTTCATTTTTTCTTTTCTGTATTTTGATTTTGAAAGTACTTAATGTTTACCTGTTTAAGTTCTCAATGTAGCAGTAGGACGACATTAGAAGTATGACATTTGTGCTCATTTTATTTTACTGTGTTATTAACATCTGACAGGACTCCTGATGTATATTTACCAGTTCTCAGTTCTTTCACTTTCTATCTTTTTCTGTAAGTTTTGCTCCATAGCATAATTTGACTAATTTTACATCCAGAAAATTGAAATTACACCTTTAGAGTTTTTATTTTCTGATCTTGTGATACTCAAACTATTTTAGCAGCCTGCTAAGGGCTCACAAAAATCAATCTCAGCTTCATGTCCAAAAAGTGTGCTTGGACAGTTCTGCTTGTTGCAAGGAAGACAAAATTTGGGATTTCCAAAACAGGCAATTGCTCACAAAGTAGCCTCCGGAACAAGAAAGCACTTACCGTACTTGGCAGTAACTTAAAATGTGTAAGAGTTTTATAACTAACAGTGGGTTGTGCATAAAAAAAGCACAGATGAATCCAGACCAAACAGCTGGATAAGATGACATACAGTTTATCAGTTTATTTGCTCCTGCCCCATGAAAAGTGTGATATATTCTTGATAGGCCAACTAAATATCTCATTAGGCTGTAGCTTTCTGTTACACCTCATCTGACACGCCTGCAGGCACAAGCAGAGCACAGTGGTCCTGCCATCCTCTGTACTCCCAGCTGCACCCTCCCTCACTTCCCCCCCACGCTGGCACACTTATTTTGGCAGACAATCCAAACTCAGCTAGAGGTGCTGATGCAGTGTAAATACCTCCCTGCCAAAAAAGTGATTAGTTTTCAGCCAGATCAGCTCTCTCAATTGCTCATCAGAGAAGCTGTTACAAAGGCATGGGGGAAGCACATGGCCAGAGCTGGGTGACCCCCAGAGCTGACCTGGCCATGGTCATGCTGGTCCCCAGACAATTACATTCTGCTCAACAAAGTCTTACCACACACATATCATCAACTGAGTTTCCTGGATTACTTTAACATTTGGTAGTGTAGCTGTGCATATTCATATCCTACACAAAACCTGCTATTTGTAGTCTGCAGAGTGTTTTTTAAGACTTTGCATAAGGTACATAAAAACATAAATGGTATTTGACAGAGGTCATTAACAAGCCAAACTTACGGTGGCTCTGCAAACAATAAATTAATTTCACAGACTAAGCAAAAGATCCTAACTTGCTAGTTTAAGAGTCCATTCAATTAAATAGGTTTATTCTGGACCTTTGCCTCTTTGAAAAGAGGCACCTCCTCATTAGTCCAGTCCCTTTCCACTTGGTCACTATTTTGCTGGGGAACTCAAAAAGAGGCAAAGCACACTGATAAAGACCACAGATTTCTATCAGCTGTACAACTATATTTGCATGTCAGTTATGATGCTGTTAACTGGCTGCTCAAAAAGAGCTAGAGGCAATATTTATCAATATATATCCAAACATATCTTTGTAAGAATCATGATGAAAACCAATGCAATTTTTCTAGTATTGCAGCTGCACTTTTCCTATTTACTATGTTACATTTTTCAGATTAGATTAGGAAAGCAGGGACCAACATAATTTGTGCCTGCTCAACAGATATACTTTATCTCAGCCATTAAAACTGGTGCCATTTAATACATCTATTAAATATACATTTTTAGAGGCACTGCTATTCAAGACCCAGCCAATTTGGCAGAACCATTCTTTGCAGAAGTGAAACAAAGAAATACTTTCCTTTGCATGCAAACACATTAAAGATCAACAGTTTTCAGTCTTAAAGGTTTCCCCAGGAATTTTCTAATGTAAACAAGCAAGAGTACACTTAAGCTTGAAGATACAAAAGCAATAGATTCAGTCCAACACTGAACAACAGAGAGGTAGCAACAGCAAGACTGACACCACTCTTCCTTCATGCCACCAGGAAGCCAAGGCTTTTCATCAAGAGAGCAAGTTCTATGAATTGCTTCTTGAAGCACATTATAATTGCTCAGGTTGAGATAAAGCTACTATTTAGATTTAAAAAAAAATAAACCAGTAAAACAATAATGTTTTCTAGAAGCAACCACTGACAGCAGCTTAAAAGAAGTAACACTGCAGGCAGTTATGGAATAAGTGATTTGCATGTCACCATGCCTGAGGCTGGAGAATCCATTACCTCAGATTCCTCAGAATATTGCTTACCATGTTACATTTCCAAACACTATCTCCAAAGAAGATTAAACTCGAAAACCAACAGCTGTCTCACATGCAAGAATATCACACATTTGCCTGGAAAAACACATAGTATTCTGCTATTTTACATATTTTTCAGCATCTCTTACAATGCTTTTTAAATTAATTGGTGGAAAGAAATTGTCTCTGGATAATTAAATCATTACAAAAAGCCTAACTTGTCTGTTGTCTTTTCCACATATAAGTCTTTTGTCTTTCAATTCAATCTGAAAAAAATAATCAAAATTTAAGCAATTGAATTGAGCTTTCCAGTAATGGAAACAACCAAAGAAACTGTAATTTGACATACTTACTATTACCACTGGCATATTTCACCATGACAAATCAAATGGCAAAATATATGCAGGCAGATATGTCTGCCCTTATTTCACCTATTTAACCTGGCAGGCAATAGGAATAAGCCCATTTGTTCAACACAGCTGAGAACTTAGAACTAATGGCCAAATGAGAAATAGCCTTCAGGGCTTCTTACTCCAAATGGAAAAGAGGATATCAATATCATTTAGGCTTGACTTATAATCAGCTAATATTTTTTTTCCTGATAAGGCTAAGTGGAAGAATAGAGGTTACAAACCCAATAGAGAACTGACATGTGCTTCTTACACTGAAACAGAAGAACAGGGATCTTCTGTTTTCCACCTTAGGATTTCCTCTTTTTTTGTCCTAAGTTTTACAGACCAAAAAAAAGGAAGGAAGCTGGGGGCAGGGGGCAAATGAAGAGGAATAGGGAAGAAATAGATAAGTAAAGAATGTTTAAGAAGTTTCCACTATTAACCATGAATAACAGAGCAGCTCTGCCAACTGTTGTTCATGAAATTGTTTCAAAAATACAGAATCATATTTCTTCTTTATCAGAGAAAGAGGAAACAACCTTAACACCAGAAGGAGCACTTCTAAATCCTATGCAAAGACACAAACTGCATGTCAAGCCCTGTACTCTCTCTGTACCGACAGGCCTAGTACAGATGTGAAGAGAGGAACCATGCAACCTAGGAAAAGATGCATACCCCTTGAAGATACAAAGCATTATTCAACTTTATTTCTTATCAAAACTACCACTATCATTTGCCAAAAAAAAAAAAAAAATTTACAACCTGTGGCCCATCTCTATCCTGCTTTGTTTCAAGCAGCATACCTCAGGGCTGCACCTAAAAGTCTGAGACTGCTCCTCATAGTTGTACCTATGGATTCAGTGGTTCATAGTGATACCTCTGCTGACATTTAAGTTACCCCATGCTATATTTTTCTCCAAAAGATAAGCTAGTGCACTTAAAACCCAATAGCCATCTTCACACAGGGCTTTTCTCATAAAAAAATTAATAGCCATTATTTTATGGGTAATATCACCTACAGAAGTATGAATGCTACTTCATGGAAGTACAACTACTGCATACTTATATAGTCTATAACATAACTCCTGCTTGATTAAGGATCAAGTTGTTACCCATTAGGTTTCTATAATAAAAATAATGAAATAATAGAAATTTACACTTAGCCCATGGAAGAAAACAAAGCATCAGAAGTACTGATGTATCCTGTCCCAGTCTGCCCAACATCTTGAGGTATATACTCACCTCACTACACTACTCAGGAGAAAAGTTAAAATAAGACTTTATGGAATAATCATTTAATTTCTGCACTAAAACCTGTAATTTAAGAGTTGCAAAAGAATAAAACATTATCCTGTTATGTAGTAAATGATTTATGACAATAAAAGAAAATGCCTTGCTATAAAAACAATGAAGGAGAATTCCATAATTTCTATTATGGAAAAGATCCTATTATGCAGTTATAATGGCTTATCCACAGTGTGTATAGATTCCCACTTACTCCATGATAAGTATTCATTGAAATGCATCAGTATACACCCTTATAGTTAAGGACTCATTTTGCATTTCTAAATAAAACTCAGAAATCGTAAGTTCAGTACAAACAACAATAAAATTCAAATCAAGAAATGCCAAGCAATGGATTTCAAAGGGCACCACATTTCTTCTCTGCTGCAGAAAGGACTGAACAAGCAGATGATTCAGCATTAGACCAGCGACCACCTACTTCCAGAGCCTTGAAAGCACAAAAACATATACTTGAAATCCAGTAACACAAAAAGCAGAACTGAAATAAATTTATTTCTCAAACACCTTGAGTCTTGCTAATTAACAGCTCCATTTTCACTTTTATTACCTCATCTACTAGTGTGGTTTTCTATACACAAACTATGAAGAAAATAAAATTCTTTGTACTGAGTAAGCACACCTTACTCACTTTTAGTTGAAGTAACTTCAGCAGTTACTATTAAAGTAGATAAATAACTGCATGTGAATCCAAAAAAATAAGTTGATTTGGTTCTTTAACTGGAGAAAGATGAAAGGTGCAATTAATATCAGCGAGGGTTTTTTTCCTACAGTAAGGCTTTTGATTTTTTAATACTGCAATTTCTTACTCAAAACAACAACAAAGAGCAAGCACAATACATGACAGATTGCAAAATCCAAGCTTGTTTCTTTGTCCCTATAGCACAGGTGACTTTCACAGCTACACTGTTTGCAGCTCTCCTGTTCACCTATGAGCATCTGGAAGTTAGATCAGCATTATTTTTAAACAAAACATTTCAGGTGCCCAAAAATGCAAAGTTGACAAGTTACCATATAATCTTTAAACTATATAACTGGGAACATATATTCTGAGTAACCAGGAAAATGCATTATGAAGAGAAACTGCAAGCAGCTGACTTTGGTCTCTTGTCATTGTAAAGATCTGAAAAACACATTCCTTTAAACATGCCAATGCAAACTAATAGCAAATCATTGTGGCATCCAAGCATCTTTGGTTGCTTATCACGCACTGGTTCTCATAAAAAGATCTGCTTCTGCTAGTGAGTACATTTCCTAAATTTCATCTCTCAAACCTGTCAAGCAGGGTGCTTCCAACAGACATATGAGAGAAGGAAAATTTGGGAGTCAGTGTGGCTGACAAATGGAATAAATAGCATTGAAGAGAAGTGCCATTCAGTAAAGACACATAAGCAGAAATCAGCTGACAAATACAGGATGGAAGAACGACTGTCTAGACAACCGTAATCCGGAAAAGGAGCTGAAGGATTGATTAGCAGTTCCCGACTGAATGTGAGTCAGTGCAATGCTACTGCAAAAGGAAAAAATGTCACACCAGGAATGACAAGCAGACAAGACACATCACCTGAAGCACACACTAAGATGCTCATGCTTTACCTGATAAAGTTTCCCTGCCCAGTTTTGAACATAGATCAATTTGTCATAGATAAGAACATATCATCTGCAAGGAAAGAATGAAATAACTGGAACTACTTCATACAAGGAAAAGTCCTGGCAAGTCTTCATATACACATAATGAAATATTCAAGAGAAAAACTGGTCCAGTGCTAAACACTTCCTAGGTAGTGAGATTGCTAAGCACTGACTATAGAAGTTGTAGATGCTCTGCTATCAGCATTTTAAAAACCATACGGGCAAATATGCTTCAGAAGTGACAGCTAGAGTTGACCTGACCTTGAGAAAGCAGTGCAGATTAAATCTCTCAAAACTCTTCCTAAATATTTTTATATATTTCTATTGATTGCCTTCAGGAAAAAAAAATAAAAAGCAATCTTCTGTTTGTCTCTAATGCTAGAGACATTTAAGACTAATTAAACACATGTGACAAATAAATAAAAAGAGACATTTCCCACCAGGTTAGTCACCTGGCTTCTAAATCACTGGGAAGTGGATGATGGTCACCTCAAAGTCATTCTGCCCAGCTCCTCACAAACAGATCGCAAGAAAATGAAGAAAAGTAAAACAAAAGGTTACTCAGTGATGTACAGTTACATGCAAAAAAATCCCACAGTAACAAAAGAAATTCCAGACTGAAAATGATGCAAAACTTTTGCATTTCAACCATTCTGTGAAGAACCAGGCTTTGACAGGTTATCAAGTTTGTTCCCTTGTACCTTCACAGAACCAACAAATCCAGCTAAAAAAAAAAAAAAAACAACACAAAACACAATGTTTCTAAAAACCAAAGAAATGAAGTAACACGTTTCCCAGGGGTGCAAACTGTCTGCTCAAAGTGCCTTGTCCCAGTTGCTGAATACATTCAAGTGTCACAAATGATCCAAGCAGTAAAATGCTCTCCTCAGGATTTTCCCCAATCCCAAAACTCAAATTACTGAGAACTTTATAGAACAAAACCTACACAGTGAATTACACTCAGAAATGAGCTGGGAACTATGGAACATCATAGAAAACATTGTCACAGGCTGCAAACATGAAACTCAAGTTTTTTCTGAAGTTTCCTTTCTGGGGTACAGGTTAGGGAAGCAAAGAGATGAGTCAATGGCAGACACTCTTGCAGCAGTGCAAAAAGCTGCTGAGATCTGCATGGTAGGAGCTCAGTAACCAATTATAGCTTCCTTGACAGAGAAGTTAGTGACTCCATCTCAAGCTGCCTGAGTGTGCAGAAACAATCACAGATTACATTAGCCTACATTAGATTAAAAAAAAAAAATTAAAAATCTCCTTTTCCACAGGGAGAACACATTCTCACCTTCATGGCTTACATCATTTAATTCACCATTGTTCTATCATGTTTTGGATAAATCCAGCCCAGCTAGTAGCCTCACAAGTCCAACAGTGAGAACGGTTGTAAAAAACCCTCAATACAGCCAAAGAGGAAGAAAGAGTGACATCAGTATACAGCTAACTATGAAATAACCACCACCTTCAGAAATTGTCCTCAGTAGCTCCAGATATATAGGGAATAGGAAAAATTTGGGTCTCTGAAGGGCACTACTTGACATGTTAATGAGCCAGCTAGCTCTGAGCTATCCTTAGGAAATAGTGAAGACATTTAAAACATTGCAAACCCATAAGGAAGTATACAGATTTCTGGAGGCAGCTTTTTAAAATTAGTTTTTAAAATCTTGATTTAGCTTTATTTCAAGAAATTTTCACCACCTAATTTGTTTAGCCTAAGACTATTCTTATGACCAAAAATTTCTTAAGAAACTCAACTTCATATTCTGTACTCCAACAGAATACAGTCAGCAAGTTTTTTTTCCAAAAGCTGCAGGTTGAGATAATCCCATTTTAAAAGACATTGAAAGTTAATGCTTATATAAAAGACTAGAAAAAATACCACCTTTATTTGACTGACATACTAAATTGATATAAAAGCCTCCAAGACAAATGTGTCATGTGTCAAAAATGTTCCTATAGAAAATGTGTGGGTCTTTGTGATCTCAGATTGCTAGAACTCAGGGAATATTTCATAAAGGACTCCCACTGTCCCAGTGAGGCAAAGGGAGCATTGGTATCCTCTCAGCCTCATTCTTGGAGCCCCATGGTACCTCACCTCCACTTGTTTGCAGGCAACCAGCCCTACAAACAATTACAAGCTGTACCTAGAAAGCAAAAATCACCCTTCAACTGCCCCTCAGTTAAATGAGCCCACAAATACCTTATATTTTGCCCTGCCTCAATTCTCAATAGCTATTTAGACAGCTTGGTAGAAGTTTAGGATACGGCTCATTTTTAGTGACAATATTAGTCTAAGACAAAAATACAAAGCGAATTCCAGATAGAAATGTGAAGCACAATTAATGGAGAGGAATGGAGGAAATAAGGCTTGATTGAAGACTTTATTTGTACTGTTTGAAGAGGCACACAGGAAAAGCAAATGAAGTGTTTATGTTTAACAAAACACATTATACCATGCTACTGACAGAGCTACTGTTGAGCTAAACAAACCAAGTTCATTTACAGTAAAATAAGGGAAAGGGATAAAAAAGGGATTGCAGCATGGAGATAAGGATATCTGCTATCTTTCAACAGGACTGCTAGCAAGACTATTTTGGCTGCAACTCAGAACAGGACACAAGCCAATTGATTTGGCTTTTGTCTATGTGCAAGTCAATACTGCTCCTGTGATCAACTAATAGGCCCCTGTCTTTTTCCTCCTACGAACCTCAGCTTACAGTACAAAGCCATTTGAACATTTCACTTCTCCATCTATAAACTAGGAGATGCCCAAACTTCATGCCCCCTCTCAGAAAGGCACATTTATGGCTTAACCACACTAAAAATATAAATCACTATTTCAGCTTGGCAGAGTTGAACTGGTATATTTTGCTGTACAAAATGAATTTAGAATGACTTCAGCATCTGGATTGCCATTCTGCTTATAAATTAGGTGATTCATTCAGCAACTGTTTTTAATTATTCTCCTTAATTAATCTTTCCATCCTAATCCAAAAAAATGCCTTCCAGAGAAATACTGAGAAACTCTGTGCTCAGTGAAAAAGGGTAAATCACCTACTTTGCAGAAAACATAACTGCACTCTTACAGATTCAAGTAGATCAAAGAAATCAGATTATATGGCAATATGCAGATCTGGTGAGACAAAAAGAAAAACATATCCTGAATATAGAGGATGAAACAGAACTTGTATCTTTACTCCAAACAGCAGCTACAAGGTAATTATGTAGTCCTGTGATTTATTTATCACAGCTAAAAGTTTCCAATACGCACCAACCAGTAAGAGTCTCTTTTGAAAGCTGCACTTACTGCTTTGCACCCTAAGCTAAGCAGTCTTAAATGATTCATTTTAACAAAGTGTTTTATTATTGTTCTAAACAATATTGGTCATTGGTTGGACTCTATTATATTGGAGGTCTTTTCCAACCTAAATGAATCTGTGATTCTCTTGGGTTCTGAATTCACATAGATCAGTATACAGTATTTACGTACGTCACTCCATTTGACATCGACCAGATTTAAACACTATTAACAGCAAGAAATAATCTTACCTCTCCTACCCTTTCATCAGCATACTTTGTGCTGAATACTCCACATAACTGACCACAGGATCCTTCGCACAATGCCACCACAGCTGAAGGTGTGATTCAAAACATATGCAATTGCGAAGTGAAATATACAAGCTTAACCTTCTGTTCTGAAAATACAGATACCAAAACCCAGACAAAGCAAGTTCTCAATATGGGAGAAATATTCCTATTTCACTTAAACATCCTGAGGGATAATACAACATAACTGACAAAATCTGTAGCCTTGGAAATAAAAACACATAACCATAGTACAAAGGTGGCACATAAAAGTGCAGTAGTGTTCTCCTCTTAGCAGCATGAATGTCTACCATGAAATGAACAAGCACTGTGTCTGCCTATTAGTAAATGAACTCGGACTTAAGCAACATGCTCAGTGAAAAAAAATCAACCAGATATCAATAGCTAGCAGGCAGAAGTTAAAAAAATTATAGAAAAGAAGATTATGACTTGAATTACCTACCCCTCAAAGTCAGATCAGTCAGGCTGTGCAAGTGAGCAATAGCCACCTGGTTACCAGCAACCCTTCAGTGCAACCAGGTGGCTGTTGTCTGGTTATTCATCCATTTTGGCATCACAGTAGAAATGTGCAGAACACAGCATGTGCTGCAGAATTCAGACTAAAAATGCAGATGAGGTCTGATGTTGATGCAAGTCCTGAGTTTTGCATAAAGCATATATATGCTTGGTACAACTAAGCGGGATTCTCAAAGGGGTTTCCTAACGCACCCATTTTACCAGAGCAGATAGACATAGAAGTATTAAAATAGTTGTTTGGAAATATAATAATCTTATCAGTAAAAAAAATAAAAGAAAACACATAAGTTGGTCTGTGATGCAAAACGCAAGTTTGATTTATGAGGCTCACTTTATATAAAGTTTAAATAATTATACAGCAAGATACAACCCTTTTTCCTGCCTCCCCTCCCACGGCTATGTAGTACAATAGCTTACAGGGTAATTGGGTGTGAAGATTTTGCAGACAGCACTCATCATGCAAGTGAGTGAGCACATAACATAAAAAGCAGTCCAAGAGAAAAATTAAATTACATTAGGTTAGTATTTCAACATTTTGCAATAGTCATATTGAAATATAATATAATTCCCATCCTAGGAGTACAGAGAAACCAATTTGAACAGTGGCTTTTTGTTACTAGCTTGAATAGCCTTTGGAAGCCAAATGACAGAAAACCAGGAAATGAATTTAAATAAGAATACACATCGTTTTGGTGACTATATTATATTTGCATAAATAAAGACAATCTTTGTAGTGGACTACATTTTCTGGTTGATCCAAAGGAAGCTCTCTATTGAGAAATTGCAACTGTATCTCTTTAGCAGGAGTAGGATTTCAGCGACACCAGCTCTCATAAGCAAGGCAGAACTGAAGAGCAATTCGCCTCTAAGTACCTGAAAAGGGTTACTAAACGTAGAAAAGCTTACTTAAGGAATATCTCTTAATTGATTAGCAACGATGGGATAGTTATTCAAATAGGGGGAACAATTTCATCTGCTTGTTTTCAGTATAAGAAAGAGTGATTTTTAGCTCATATATCGGGAGTGGAGGGAGAATGCTTACAGTTGTGAAATAGCACACTAGGATCAAAAATAAAAATAAACAACAAATAGACGGAGAGGAGGGCTGCAGCTTGAAATACTTGACTGCTAATATCCAGCATGCCATTCCAGGGAGTCCCAGAGTGGTTTTTAAGCCTCTTGCCCATCCTCGTAAAGAAAGGCGGCTGGCAGGACTAATCAATATCTTGCAACCCAGCTGTGACCTGACAAATAAAGAAGTCAAGAAAAAAAAAATCCCATCGATGATCTGTGTCATTTAGCATTCGGAAGACGGCAACATCTGGGCTCAACTCCAGATGGGACGGAGCGGCCCCGCGCTCTCGGCTCTCCACAGCGCTGCTATACGCACACACACACACAAAGGAGGTCTCCGCGCTCCTCCCGCTTTTCTCCAGCGTGAACAACTCCGCGTTCAAATGCGACGTAAACACACGGAGAGCTGCCTACTACGCCGGCAGGTCTGTACAACAGTTCAGCTACATCCGTGTCAGAGGGGGCTATTGTCCGGGAAGAGCGGCCGGCGCTCACCGGGTGTTGGCGTAGGCGGTGCCAAGAAAAATAAAATCACTGCGAGTCTCTCCGATCACGCCGCAAGTCAAACCCGCGGGCTTCAGAGCCCTGCACCGGGCAAAGGGGAACAAACAGGCGAGGCAGCGCGGTTCCCACAAGCGACACTTTGTCTGGTTTCCAGTGAAGCAGTGACAAAACCCCCGACACGCGAACAATGCCCGCGGCCCCGTCGCCGCTCGTTGCCGGGCCGCCGGCGGACACCTTCTCCCACCGGGTCGCCGCTCCCAGGGATGTTTTTAGGTTGCTTTGTTCCCCGTGAAACGCCAGCCTTTTCACCCAGCGCCGGCAGGGAGAATCGAGCGCCCGCCTCGGAGACTGGGGACCGGCCCCTACCCCATCCCCTGGCAGCAGCGGGAGACGCTGGAGCCGCGGCTTGGGCATCGGCCGCCCTTTGTTGTGCCCCCGGGGAAGGAGCCGCTCCCCCGTGCCCTGACGGGACCTCGGTTCCCATCGCAGCGCTCACACGCGCAGCGGGAAACGGCAGCAGCGCCCAGCGGGGCGAGCCCGCTCTGCCCGGGATGCGCTCCCCGCCGGCAGCGCCGCTCCTCGCCCCCACTCTGCCCCGCTCGCCTTCTCTTTCACTCACCCACGCCGTACTTCTCGTGCTCCGTGGGTAACCACATGCTCGCGGCGTGCGAGAGCCCGTTCCCCCGCCAGCCCCTCCGCCGGGAGCGGCGGCGGCCGGCAAGCGCGTCCGCTGCCCGGGGCTCCCGCCGCGCTCAGCCGCGGTTGCCCAGCCCCAGCGGCGAAGGCATTGTTCGGGCGGGCGGACCGACTGAAGCGCGCTCGCCGGCAGCCACTTATATTCCCCGTCCCGCTGCACGCCGGGGAACGTAGTGCCTCGATGCGGCCGCGCCCCTCGTCGCCCGCGGCCGCGGGAGAGACTACGAGCCCCGTCTGGCTCCGCGCTCCCCGCCGGGGCGGAGCGGGGCGGAGCGCGGCTCCCGGGGGCCGCCCCGCGCCGCGGCGGGCGGAGCGGTGGCGGCATGGCCGCGTCCCGCGGGGCTGCGGGACCGGCGGCGCGGGGAGGTGAGTGCGCTGCGGGACGCGTGGGGGTCTCGCACTGCTCTCCCCCACTCCCCTCCGTTCCGCGATCCCGGCTTGGACGGTGGGACGGGGCTGGCGCAGCCGTCCCTGGGATGGGGTGCGGCGGACACGTGTCGCGCAGCCGGGAGCGCCAGGGCCCGGCGCGGTGGGGCTCGCTTGTCGCCCGTCGGAGCGAGGATCCGCGAAGAGCCGCGGACAGCTCCGTACCCTCCTCCCGCTGGTTACAGGGACTTGAGTCGCTCTGGTCCTACTGATGCCAGTCCTTCCACTTTGGCGCACCGAACTGCGAGGACAGGGAGAGTTTCCAACAGCAAGTCGAGGTGGAGAGGGAGTTGAAGCCGGCAGCGCGCCAGAGCGGAGGGACGTGAGGCTGATGGTCCGGGAAGCAGTTTGGCTTCTCACGTGAATCTGTTTGTCAGCGCGCACATACACAGCGGTAGTGCAAAGCAGGCAGTGCACAGCAAGGAGCACAAATGGGCCATGGGGAATTACTGCAGTGATAAGCCAGGTGCCGTAAGCAGCAAGAGCAGGGTTTATGTCTTTGTCGAGAAGTCTGTATGTCTGCACCGTCCTGAAAGGAGTTTAGCTAGAGCTCACCGTAGAAAAACTGCAAGAAATCCTCAGGCTACACTGGTCCTTTTAAGAGAAAGCTGGGTGTTTTGAGGCAAGGGCAACAGCCTGGGTTATATTTTCTTTCTGGTCCTGTGGAAAGGCACAGACAGTAAAAACGGAGAAAACCAACGATAATGATGCTGCTTTGCAGGCCTTACCAGATACAAGTTATCTCTAAAATGATTATGTCTGGTTTTAGAAAAGTGTTCTCCAATGAAATCAGTATTCTGAAGTGGTATCTAGAGATTTTATGGGTTTCTTTGGTTTGATCCAAATGAAAAAAATAGTTTAATGTTTTCACACTTAAGAGAGTAGCTTTCAGTTCAGGTTGACTTTTAACTTATGCTGTCAAGTCATTAATAATGTGAAGGACACAGTGAAAGGAAGTCATGTGCAAGCAAGCAATTTCAAATCTAGAGTTAGAGCACTTTTATTCTGTGTTTGGGCCTTTGATAGTGAGTGGTCTTTTAAGTGACATTTGTGTTGTTTGTCTAGTATGTGCCCTTATTCTATTCATAAAAGTAATATCAATTTGTGCTAGTAGTTAGAGCAGTAGCCTTGCCTTATTTCTGTGTTACAGTATGTTGGTATGAACCTCATACAAGAAAAGCCAGACCCTTTTAGAGCATTTCCACACTGGTCTAATTGCACCTGGAGGCAAAGCTATGCTGTTTTAACTATTGGAAAGAACATGTGCCTGAGACTGTGCAGCTCTTCTGTGTATACATAGGTCTGTGGACTACTAGAGATGATGAGGTTACCCTGAGGTTTTTTTCCAATAACTCTTGTAAAAACATTGGCACCAGTTCAAAGAAAAAAAGGAATTTTTTTGAGGAAACTGAAAATTCAGAGGCCTATGCTGTTTTCCTTTTACTGAGCGCAAATACTCATTGAAATGACTAGTGGACTTTCTCTGTCTTTGCTCCCAAACTCACTTTGCACCCCCTGGCAGATAATTTGGAGTCTCTAGGTAATGAAATATGTAAAAATCACTGTTGAAAATCAAAACAATAGATGTCAGGTTAAATTAACTTTTATGTTAGCCTATAGACTTTCATGTACATCCATGTGCTTTATCTCCCCATAAGACAGGTCTGCCAGCATGCTGTCTGGGAGTCATAAAATTTTGCCCCAGCCTTGCAACTGCTGTCTCATGTTAACTATGACTGACTTCAGCATTAACAAGGACAAAGGCAAAAGTGCCCAATAGCTCAAACAGCCTTTTCAAAATTATTTGATTACAACACAGTTACTTAGGGTCAAGAGATCTTAAGAGTATAAATCACATTGTCTATGGACAAATAAATACTCCACCCTAATATTTATTATTTCTCTGCCTCTGAACAAAATCTTTATTCATTCAGAGGTTTAACTTCTACAAAAGTATTCTCTCTAGCAAAATCTTGTACTTGCATGTGCACCTGAGGTGTGTCACTTACTTGGAGGCAGCATATAGGAAAATTAAATAAAATACTATTTCCTGGTTTGCTGATTCTATTTACTGGAAAGCCTGTGTTTTTATATTCTAATCCAGGACAGTGTTGCTTTCTAGTTAGTTCCTTCCAGCAGCCTTCACCAAGTGGCTTTTAATAAATATATTACTGTACTGTCCACAGTACAGTTTGTTCAGTCTGCATATCAACACTTCTTACAGCAAAGTCAAAGGATTTTAAAATGAGTATTTTTTCTGGAAGTGTGTCTTTCATTGTTTTTCATCGGTAATTATAGTTTCCTACGCAAGGTCTTGTGCTCAAGTGCTTTTGAACACATGCTGCTGGGGGTGCACCATGTCCAAGCACAACATGTTACTCTGATTCCTTCCATGTGTCTCTCTCATACCCCATTTTTAAGAATATTCAGTTTACTCTGGAAAACAAAAGTTTAACTGATCTTGCACATGTCTACTTTTTTTTTTTTTTTGCTCTACCTAGAGGATACTCCAGTGAGAGCTGGTTTGTTCCTGACAGTACAGCCATTACTTCTTTTGCTCAATTCTTTAACTTCTGTTAAGGATGCTATTAGAGCTGCTCAGTGCAGTGGGCTCTGGAATGCAAGGTTTTCTCTTTCCTGGTCACTGAAAGGTAGTCCCATGTACTCTCAGACCCAAAGAATTTCTCCATATAGGTTAATGGATGCATTCCTCATTAGCTTTGCAAGCACTCCCATTGAACAGGCCACTTTGTGTATAAGTGTGGATTCTTAAGTCTGTTTAAGTCCATTTCATAAAGTATACAAAATTCCACTATCACCTTCTGATCCCATCCACAAACACCCTCAAAAATACCATAGTACATATGATAGTCATGCATTTTCCCTTTACTATCAGTGACAAAAGTTCATCTTGACCCTGTTCAAGCATGTCTGAGTAGTTCCTTTAATGCCATTAGTTCCAATATTGGCAGAGACAACTTACTGTCTCTGTTTTCACCTGTTATAACATTTGTGTGCAATCTACCATTTTCATTGTTATTTTTTGTTTCTTTTATACTGAATAGTCCTTAACCAAATAACTGATGGACTAGATGCCTTCCCAGACCCTGCTTCCTTATCCTACCACTCCTGTTCAGATCAGACTGAGTGCTTTACTTCTTTCCTCTCTAAAATATCCACGGCATGCATGGTGGTGAACAGGGAGCTGCTGGCTGCTCATGTCTGTGGGTGAAAACTCCAGCAAGGTGACAGAGCACACAGCTGACTCTGCTCATCTCTTCATTCTCAAGAGATCCTCAGACCTTAGCCTGATAAGCAGCCCATGTGTCTCTGCCCATTTCTGTTTCATGGGTTTAGAGGTTGATATCCTCTCAGTACCCTTCCTTAAAAACCCCCACCTGTTCCAAATGATCATAAATGTGGTTGCGTCCTCAGTTGTTTTCCCACAGGGCACTTTCAAGAATCCAGAACACCACTGGTGATCTGTTTCTCAGGTTAAATCTTTGTGTGCAGCAGAGAATTTCAGGACCTGAGGCTTCCACCATACTACAGATTTTGGACAGAGAGAGAAGAGATTCCTTTTACTAGTAGGCATTATAAGTTCTGTAAAGGATGCAGAATAATCATTGTGAACTGAACAATTAGCAATTACACCTGGAGGACAGGTTCACTAATTAATTCTGGAAGTGCAACAAAATTTATTTTAATATGATTACCAGAATGGATCTCCTAAAGCAGTATTATTTAAAAATGTTTAAAGAGCCTTTTTTGTGATTTTTAATTAAAAATTCAATCTCAAAGTAATTTTAAACATTTACCGAATAAGCAAGTGGATCTTTTGGAGGACTGGAAATTACTAAATTATTGTTGTAAAATCACCTTTTATGTGCTTCTCTGTTTGAAAATTGAAAAGGCAGAATCCTTTCATGTAACTGTTGCAGTAATATTTTAGTGGTTTTAGCCTTCACATCACATTTCTTAAATAACTGACAGTGGGAGAATATACAAGTGAAACTAAATATTTCATTAAACAGGTCATCATGGCTTAATAAAATAAGTAATGGATTGTATTGGTTGGTAATAGAGATCTGAAGTGCCCACGATTTCTGCCATAATTTTACAAATAATTGTGTTGTAAATGTGCAGTGTATTTTACCTGAAGACAAGGGGTATCCCCACACCTCAGCATGAATGCATAATTTCTGTTAGCACAAGGCATAGGATATGTTGTATTCCCCAAAAATACCCGATAAAGACTTCCTATTTGGTTTTCTCTGAATTCAGAAAACTTTCATAGCTTAAAAGCAAAGATGGGTGGCCTTTATCTTTGTATTTCATTCCAGTATACTGAGCCAACTCTTGCCCTCTCAGTCGCAAGTGAAGGCTTTGATACACGAACAAACTACGTTTTATCAGCTCCTCTATTCTCTAACCACAGCTTATTTAGAAGTGAGCTGCTTCAGACTGATGGGTAAGCAGGTACACGGCTTTAACATGGCAATCTGTTTGCCTGTTAAAGCCTTCAAGTTCCTTGAAAACTGTGCTCAGTCTTTCTGTTACCTGCAGTGGAGCAGGAATGAGTGGTGTTTTATCAGTCCTCAAACTGATGAAGACGTATAAACTGTTTCTGTGTTGGCAAATATCTGATTCTTACCCCCAAAAAGCTTTCTCATCACTTGAACAAATAATAGATGTGAACATGCTTTATTTACATGTAGAGGTATAGGCTAGAGAGGTACGTCAAGTGTTTTGAATGTTCTGAGTGTAACACAGATGCCAGGATAATTCGTTATGCCTCTTGAAACACCTTGTTCACTGCTCTTGTTTTTACTGGGGAGTACTGGTTTTCTGGAAAGCACCAAAGTTATAGATTCTTGTCAGCAATGATGACTACCACGGGGTATGCCTGTCATATAAGCAGGTCTTAGAGTTCACCCTTTGAGACTTTAGCCAGCTTTCTTGATGAAGGGATGTAGGGTTTAAACTAGCATATGGTTGTGTATATGAACAGTAGGAAAGGAAGAAAAAAACTTAAGTATTATGAAATTACAAGCGTTAAGTATTTTAACTTCAGTATAGGGTAAATTTGTCTATCCAAAGAGCCTTCATTACCTTTCCCAGCCCTTAGTGCTTCCTTCCACTGTGTCCTGCCTTGAAACCTCTGCTAGAACTCTGCGACTTTGTGTGACCATTTATATCCTAAAACTGCAGTTGTTCCCAGTCTCTCTCTGAGGTTTTTGCTTCACATTCGTATCCACAAACTCCCAGCAGGCTGAATCTGGGAGAAAAGCCTGAAAGCATTTGAATGTCTTTCTGTGGGCTTTTTAAAGTAGCTTTAAATATTGCATCAATAAAAGCCTCACACAATGCAGGAAAGAACATGACATTCAAGAATCAGGAGAAAAAAAAAATATTGTGAGTTTTGTACAACTTTAAAGCAGGTCTGTGCCTGTGAAGAGCTGGGCACATCATCCTGACTAGTGTCTCACTGAAATCAGGGAAATGTGTTTGTAAAAGTCTGGGTTCTCTGCAGAGTTGTTGTCTACAGTACTTAATTACAGTCACTTGAATGGAAAAAGCCTAGTGTTCAATGACCTGATAATTGTTGTATTAAATAATGCATTAGTCAGTACCACTAAAACCACATAACCAGACTGAAATTACACTGTGGCATCTGTGCCTATGGCAGGGGGCAGGTTGGAACTAGGTGCTCTCTTTTAGGTCCCTTCCAACCCAAACAATAGCAGTCCATGTTAACTTTTAATGTTTCCATAGGAAATTATATAGCTGCAGTAGTCCAATCATTGATCCCAAGACCTAATTTTCCAGCAGGTGTTTCCATGATCACTGCTTGTTTGCCATTCTGTCCTAATATTCTGCTGTAGTAGACCTTTAAGTTAGAAATTGTAGTACGTGTTTTGTCAGTAGCTTCAGTGGCCCACAGACACCTGTCTGTTCTTTGTAATACATTTCAAATATGTTTCTTGAAACTTTCCTCTTGGTTCTTTTGCCTCTTTATGTCCTTTCACTGGACACTGTCTTCCAGTTGGTGTTTTTTTTTTTTTAATTTGTGTATTTTTCTCTGATTTTTATGCCTCGCAGGCAGTGACCAGTGTGAAATGGCCCAGCTGTTTCTGTTTGATTCTTGCTCATTGAGATGTCATCCTCCCATTTGTCTTTGGAGGCTCTGTATCCAAGGAGTAGCCACATGCATATGCGGTTGTAGCAGGTTAAACACCTTCTCTTTATCCCTCGGGTATAGAAGCTGTATAACTTGACATGTTATCTGTTTAAACCTCATGATTTTTTGTGGTATTTTGTGACTCTGTTCACCTGAACAAATAATAAGGCACAGTAGTTAAAGGTGCCACAGTCCCTGGTACTTTACTGCACGGTTTGGCATTTCTGCTCACATGAAGTGAGTGTTCCCACACTGAACAGCCCCTTGGTTTAGACCCAGGCATTTCTGTTAAGGGTTAGGATGCATTTTTCATATACCTGGACTCCAAACAAATCCTGTTCACATGCTTCAAAACAGATCTCTAAACCCAGCCAATGCACAAAGCAGCTGGAGAGTGACTGGGGTCAGAGCTGTGCTGAGATGCAAAAGGAGAGACAAGGCTGGTGGGCAGCATAGGGAAGTTTGGCACAGCACCCTCCCATCCAGAACCTCACGCCAAGTTCTTGGCATGTGCCCCAGGGTAGGCCTGTGAGTCCCATGGTGCAAGTGCACAAGACAAACAATATAGAAACAGCAATGGTTGTGAAACAAATGTGTGCAGTTGTAAGTGCTACTGCTGTCAGAGGAGCATTTTGCTAGCATTTGTCCTGACCAGTGTGCCAGCACCGAATTTTATTATGACTCTGTAATGCATGAATAAATGAGGTAGGGCTTTTTCTCTAAAGACTAGTATGTAAAAAAACCATCCTGCTGGAGGTTTTAATTTGATTTTGTCTTATATGGAATGAAAACATGCAGTCTGTGCTGTATTTTTATTATTTATTATTACTGTACTAATTTAATGTTCAGGAATCTGCATGTATTTATACAAATGTTGCCTGAAAAATATAAACAACTTGAATTGGTAATTCAAAGAGTCTAATTCTGTTTCTTGATGAAGTTAATTTCATCCATGTCCACAAGCTACATTAGTAGTATCAGTAAGCATATATAGCACTTAGGAAGTTGAGATCTGTGTTATATGTTTAATGAATGCACAGAGGACAGTATCACAAAAATATTTATTTCAAACTCTGGTACAAAGTCAGAATACACTCATAGGAATTTTATATAGCTTGCTGTGAGATGTCTCTGGGATCTATAAGACATAATTATTTGAGCTTTGACTTAAAAATATTTTCCTCTCAAAATAATTGTCAAAAACGTATGTGTAAAGAGTGTAATAAATAGTGGATTATTTGAAGTACAATCAAAGCTTTGTTTTCCTGAGTCATGATATCAGGCTGAAGTATGTTGATTCACATCACTGCACACTTTGAGCCACTGTTTTTCCAGTTTGGATACCAGTTTATGGAGGTTTGATTCTAAAAGTAGAAACAACTTATTTTGCTACTTTCCATCTGGAAAAGCTCCAGTTCACTGAGAAAGCAGCAACAGACCACAGAGATTCTAACATCACAGGGCCTCTTCTTCATATGGATTCTTCATTAAGTACAAAATTCACTTAATTCAGCCTTGAAGGCTCTCTGTGTGTCAGGAAGCTCAATCAAAATATCTGAGAGAGATTTCAGCCTGTTCTGTCAGTATGACACCCACACACACAAGGATGCCAGAAACGAGACCTCTCAGGATGCATTTTGAAGTTAGTTCTAATTTATATGAGTCTGGAAAAAATTTAAGTGCTATTTAAAATAAAAGATTCGCACTATTTGCAGTTGTTTTTTTTCACATAGTTGCCTTTTTCAAGGAAAGTCTACCAGTGGAAAAGTTGTAAACCCTGTAATGCAAATGTTTTAGTTAGGACCATGGTAGAGATTCCCATCATAATGACGTGGGGGTGTCAGGAACTGCTAAAGCAGGCTTTATGTTTTTAAGCCAATTCACACAGCCTTTCCTTTAGTTACAGAGAGTAAAGCGATTGTTTAAAAAGACCACGCAGCAATTCTTTTAACATCAAAAGGATAAACGTGCTTGGAAATTGAATCCTTTTAGAGGAAAAGAACATGTGACAAGAAAAGGAAAATCCTTGTAATAAAGCATTATTGATCACTACTAAATGATCATGATAAAAAATAAAGTAATTAACCTGTTTTACATAGCAGTGCTGGCATAGAAGTTACTAGGTTCAGTACAGTATTTGTTAAAGGCACTGCAAAGATAAATTATAGCAATGAAGTATTACTATCCATATTAAACACATTGTTAAGACTCCTCCTTTCTGGGAGAGCTAAGGTCACAGACACAGAAAATGTAAAGTCAGACATGTCTTTTTCCAGCTTGCTGCTCTTTGCAGAGGGTTAAGCAGAACAGTGGCAGTGATAACATACACAAATACTACATTTGCATATACATTTTTTACTTGTGATGCCTTCCATTATGTATTTTTTAATGTTTTTAAATGATGGTCTAGATCACCTTGACACAAAATTGTAGCCTTTTTTTTTCCCCTCTTCTTTTTTTCCCCAGGAGTTTTCATATGAAAATAACAGAAATTCAATCTTTATACCTTAAATTTAAACAGCATTGTTTATGCTTTATTATGATGTCTTTGGTATGACTTTTTACTAAATAGCAAGTTTAACAGAAAAAAGCTGCTAATTTTTGTTAGATAAGTTGAGTGATAAGTACAAAAGAAGAACCTGGATGGTCACTTTTGTCCTTCCATTTCAAATTCTTCTGTTGGATATTTTCTTCCTCTTCCTTGTAACTCAACATTCTGAGTTTCAGGCTACATAATTACTTTGTTAATCTTTCCAGATAATAGTCTAGGGTTTAATCATTGCTTCTAATCCCTTATTTTAGTGGAAAATATGGATCTCAGCTCTCCATGTCTACCAAGTCATGTGATCGCACTAAACAAGGAAAGGTAAACAGAAATTTTGTTTAACAATAGCCATAAGAAATCATAGAAGCTCTAAAAAGTATAATAAAATTATTCAGTATATAATGCTGAAGTAGATAAATATGGTTTCATATGTGTGACCAAAATATCAAACCCTGAATTTAGTTACCC
Source organism: Vidua chalybeata (assembly GCF_026979565.1). NCBI lineage: Eukaryota > Metazoa > Chordata > Aves > Passeriformes > Viduidae > Vidua > Vidua chalybeata. Next base: position 46,319,748 of record NC_071534.1, read on the forward strand.
TAATGTAAGTCTGTGTCATTTACCCAGGAATGAGGCATTATACAGCTCTGAGCTTGCAATAGAACCTGCTGTAGTGTGTTAAATATTTATAAATAGCATATTAACATCATACTTAAATATTGTTATGAGTACTTACTAGGGTCACATTCATTAGTTTATGTGTGGACATGTGTGTCCCTCTGTGTGAGAACAGTAGGTTTGTTCTGGTCTTTACAGATGTGGGGGTTTGTCTGGACCCCAGCAGAAAGACAACAAGCAGCGGCATGTATCTGCTGCTGAACTGGGCAATAATCTAGTCTATTATTTAAACATGATCTTAGTGGCAAGCACATTGGTTTTGTTTTATTAAAATTCCAACACTTCACATTTTTATTAATCACTTTCCCAGTCCTATTCAGTTGTGTTCTGATGCCTGTGCTGCGGTACCATAGCAACACTTGTTAATGCTAATGAAACTGCAACATCCTAAGCTCCCCGACAGAGCAGCCCTGTTAAATATGGCTATTAAGCACAGTTGTATTTCTGTTAGTTCCAGCTCCCAGCAGACACCTGCTCTATAGAAACTCTGTTCTGAATTATTAGGATTCAGTAACTTACAGCTTTTTCTTAAAATTCTCATATTCCTAGACAGCAAATGCTACAGAATATGTACAGTGTCTGTAAAACTGACAAGCTTTAGCTGTAGGATTAAGTGTTCTTTTGAAGTGCTCATTTGCATTCAATGAAAAAACAGGCAGGGTTGAGACTGATTGATCTTGGGGGAAGCTACAGGATGTGTTGTCCCCTAGAGCACATGGACATTTTAACTAAATATCATTCATAGTGTGTTAACAAGCAGAAGTAATAGGTAAATAATTCCTCATGAACTCAGACTTAATTCAACTTAATAGAAGTACTTGAGGGCTTTAATATATCAAGGTAGGATATGATTATGTACATTGATTCTTCTTTCACTAGGAAGAATATTTGCATGTAGTATTGGTGAGGACCATGGCAGGGTGTTTTATTTTCATTATTCTAAGTTTTGGCTTTGAATACTGTTTATTTGGCAAGTCATTAGTCACCCATCTTTTGTGCTCTGGAAAACAAAGGAAAACTCCTATAATCAGTATAAAATTGCTTCCAAGAATGTGACCACAAATTAGGGAATGCTGCTTTGCCAACAAATAGATGCTGCAGTGCCAAGGCTGCAAAACAGGGTCACTGTCATGTGTGCATTTCGAGTGTCAAGCCGATCCTTCTTGATACTCTTGCATCATCTCAAAAACAATTGATTCCAAGACAAAGCTTTAAAACTGGTCATTTCCTAAAGAGTTTTAAATGCAGCAGTCCTTTGTGCAGAATTACCTATAGGAATACAGGTTGGTTCCTTAATGTACTCTCCAGAGGGGTTTGGTCGTTTCAGCAACTAAATGGTTTTGCCATGTAATCAGTGAGACCTTGGGGGAGGGTGCTCAGCCTTTTTGTTTTCCATTCAGCATCTGTTGGGCTGCTAGTGTGGAGTGCCAGGTTTGCTAGGTGTCTTTTGTTTCCCTGTCATTCTTTCTTCCCTTTGTTCTTTGTATATCTAAAAACCTGTCTTTTGCTCATTATTTGGACTCCTATATTCACCAGTATGTCTTTGTTGTGTTCATTTTTGTTTTAGGATCATTTCAAGTTCTTGTGCTAATCTCATAATATCAACCAGCTGTATTAATGAGATAATAAACCAGATTTGTTGGTAATGAATTGATCCATTCAACTATTGGATTTAATTAGAAAGACACTTAACATTCCAGCAGATGTTCTTATTTTGTTTCATTATCCTTGTGTTACCAACAGTGGGATATTTACATCATAAAGTCCTCAGCCTAAGGCCTTGTTGCTGTGCCATAGACTACAAAAAATGACAGGAAAGCCATAAATATGTCTTAAGCAAATTTGTATTAATTCCTTTCTCATCATTTCAATTTTCAGACTTTGCAATGCCTTGAATTTTCAAAGTATTCTTCATTTAGTAATAAATTGATTCATCTGGTTTAAAATAGTTTGATTTCTTCTTCCCTACTTAAAAACCTTTGTCTTTGGACTTACCTCCTTTTCCTCTGGTCTTGGGACTCTCATTCCTTTTTATCTAGTGGCAAAGCTTCAAAAAGAAGGATGTGAGTGCCCCTGTCCTCAGCATTCCTGCAGACCAGTTTATGGAGTTCCTCCCTCAGCTTGCTGGTTGCCTGCTGGAAGAGTCTGCCACTCCCTGAGCTCTGCTTGAGGCACGGCTGCAGGTTGCACCTCAGGGCCAAGCTGTGTGAGTGACGAGTTCTAACAGTGAAGTTACTTCATTTATCTGAACCCACATACCTTCACTTTCTAGTTAGAGAATGTAATTCATGCAGCAAGTGTTCAGTTTGTCCCCAGAGCTAGTCAGAGCAGATAGTTCAGATGTACAACCAAATAGATTTGAGCGCAAGAGCTCCACACTGCATTTAGTGTGCATTTAGTGTGTTAGGTGTACCCCTGCTGACAACAGTGGATTCTGCAAACTGAAGCCAGTGCTGAGTGTCCTTGTTAGGAAGCAGTGATAAAATCTTAGTGGCTTGTTTTTCTGTGTGTAATGCCTTTGAAGAAACCTCACACACTGTGGCAGGCTTATGCTAAAATTGTATGAGACAGCTGAGGCTGTAAAGCTGAGAAGAAAGGAGGAGGCTGAGAGGAAGGCTCTGTTTCACCTTACTGCTTCTCACCGTGCACTCCTTAGTTTGCTCTTGCCCTTGGTGGACTCTTGTGTCAGCATTTTCAACATTCTTGAGCAAAAAGAAAGGAAGGAATGGTTCTTAATGGTAAAGAGTTGGATTGACTCATTTAAGGATTTGGCAAGCCTGGGAGCCAGCACAAGCAGAAGGGCAATGGTAGATGGTTAGGAGTGGTGGGATAAGGTGGAGAAAGTCAGGATAATGAGATAATGAGACATCCCTGTGCCTCTTGATGGCAGCAAGTGGTTACACTGGCTAAACCATCTCTGGAGACCTTGCCTTTCAAAATTCCCATTCAAATGATGAATCTTTCCTTCCTTTCTTTCTAATAATAATATCTGTTCTATTGGCCATAACATTGCATGGCATATTGCTTTGTGATAATTGCATGTGTGATTGTGCAGGTGGAGTGCATTGCCCGTTCTGCTGTAGGCTGTGTTATAACTTTGTGGGTGGAATGTTTAGTTAATTGTGCAAATGAACATTGGTTTGGAACTTAGAATAATTGTTTTCAAAAGTAAAAATGTTCCAGTAAGGAAAATGAATACATTTTCATCTTGTTGCTTCACTAGCTGTAAAGATTAACTAGTCTATATTATAACAAATCTTAAAATAAAATAAAGCCATATAATTTCTATAACAGGCAGGCTTTTTTAATTTACTTTTTTTTCCCCATTGTTGTGATGGTGTGCACAGTCCCTGTGCAGGGATCAGAAATCCATTGTACTGGGATGCTTATTAAAAAAAAAAACCAGTGCTTATTCTAGTTTTGAAAGTAAATTGTTTTCTATACCTTCTCATTCTCAAATATCTTCAGAGTATTTATTTCCCCTGAAGAACTTGGTATACTTCTTAGTTTTAGTTTTCAAATAATGTATTCCTCTGCTCTCTTCATTCTACTAATCTACATTTTTTAGCTCTGAATTAGCTGTTAAAGACCATAGTTTTATCTCTCCTGTTAAAGGTTGAACAACATGGTGTCAGCTACGAGTTCTGTGACTGAGAAAGGCATTTTCTTATTTTCTGAGTTCAGAGGGCTTTCTGTGAAGCCTTTGGGATATCTCTTTGTGTAACAGTCATGCTGTTTTTCTGTTAGGCAGAGAAGAAAAACTCAGGGGCAACAACATGATTCATCCAAAACTTAATGGATGGGTTTTATAAGGCTCTCTTCTCATAGGGAGTCTCATGAGTCTGTTCATCACAGATGCAATAAGGAAGGGTGATATGTTTTGCTGTTGATACACTTGTGTATCACTTTTGGGTGATACACTTTTTTTTTCTAAGTGGTAAGCAGGAGGGCCAGCTGAAGCATTGAATGAAATCTCATGTTATTTGAGCAAATTGCACCCAAAAAAGTGCTATTCAATGTTAATAAATGCAGAGTAACACACAGGAGTGAACACACAAAGAGTATGACTGACCACTGTCTTGTGCATTAACACCTGATTAACAGCTTAGGAGACTTTGAATCATTGAGGAGAATTCAGTGGTTAGTTCAATGATCCTAAAAGCAACTGAAATACCAGAAATAAAAAGTAAATAGAAGAGAGATTGAAAAAGAAAAATATCTGTGAAAATATGAAAACATATTTTCTTCCACTCTTGGACATTTTCATCTCTTACCACATTACCTGAAGGGTAGAGTAGAACTAGCCTCAAGTTGAACCGGGACGTCAAGGAATAAAGGGCCATTACAAAAATTACAAAAACATGAAAAGTGTATGCAAGTTTTTGTAGGTATTAAAAGACCAAGAATTTCAAATAGTGCAGGAATAAGTCAATGAGAAAAAAAATAAAAGCTGTTTATCTGAGGGGCTCATATAGCCTTTGACTTAAACTCTCCATACTCAGACTTCTGGGAGACTATTCTATTTGTGTGATTGTTTGTTTGCCCTATTTTTATACCATTCCTCGGCAATTGCTTCTCACCCTTGTCACTCAGGGCACATGCACCAGAGGGGTGTTTAATCTGTCTCTGTGAAGTTGTTCTTGTTGCAGTAGATTCTAAGAGAAAAGCTTGCTACTTTTCCCTCATTTTCAAGTCTCTCTGCATGTAGGAATCTTGGAGTCTGAGAATACATCTGAGAGTTTTTATTTCCCTGTTAGCCCTGAGCTGTGCTATAGTTAACAGCTTTTATTCAGTACCTGTAGCCACTCTGCTCCAAATATAGAAAAAAAATTAGCTGCTTTTGCAGAGATTTCAATATTATGCTTGGATTTATTTGTACTACATTAGTCCAGTAAGTGCTATGCTAAAGGCTGTGCATTTGTTCAGCTCTGTGCATTTATTCTCTTGTTCAGTGTTTTTTGTAGCAGATGAGTAAAAAGATATTTACATGGATTCCTTTTTCCTTCGCCTCTTTTTTTAAATGCTTTCAAAAGAAATTGCATAAGCTTCTGCATTTACCAAACAGCTCTGATAGCCTAAAGTTATTCTCTTTTAGTATTAGCTACTCTGTTTGGGCAGCAAAAAAAAATCTTCACCCCAGTTTATTCCTTTCAGCAGCTCATGACTACAGTTAAAGACTTTGCGGTTCTGTTTTTCTAACCCAAGCAGTTGCTATTCACAAACACCCTTACTAAATAACTGTATTGGCTCCTAGTCTAAGTTTTGTACCAGTTCCTGCTGTGCACACCTATCTCTTGAGGCAGATAGATGCTTATTTATTTGGATTTCTAAAGGTTTAAATACATCATTGCAAGAGACCTATACCAAAAATTAACAAAAAGCAGTGTTACTAAGTTGAACTGGCAGACAGAGTATCTTCTTAGTTCACTTGGTATCAGCAATTGCAAAGGAAATTAAGTTCTACTTTTGTCCAGAAGCATGGTTTAATGCTTCAGCAGGCAACAGAACTGACTGTGAGAATGGACAAAGCTGGACTCTTGCAGGTACCACCAATTTTGCTTGGGAGATTTGACCCTTTCATGAGGATTGCTCTAGCACATAGTGTAGCCACTGCTATTCTTAAAATAGGACAAAATTGAACAATTTCTGCAATGCTAGTTTAATGAAGAAATTTCTAAGGGAAGGGAATGTGCTGAAGTGTAGATAAAATGATGAGAAGAAAAGTGTTAGGTTGTGCACAGCATCTGTTTTGCTGCAGGTAGTACCATGCTCTGTTTTCTGCCATCTTTCCACAGTGCTTAGTTTTATGTGATAAATTGAATTCAGTGTAACCCAACCATCAATCTTCAGTCAAGTCAGTGCCTTTCCAGGAAGTTCTATTTTTCAGAAGTCCTAAGTAGAAGCCAGTCGTGCAGGACATATATATTGTTCCAGGAGCAGTATAGAGCTGATAAAGCTGTGTTTCCTATGGTTTTATACCCCTTACCACCTATGGCTTCCAGCAGCTCCAGTTTACCCCCAGTCCCCTGGAGCACCCCCATCCGGGAGCCATTGCCTGTGCTGTGGCTGCTTTGGAGCACCGTGTCCACGCTGGCAGGGCGGACACTGCTGGGCACCGTGTGTGGTGGAAGACAAAGTCTCACTCCCCTCTCCATGCCTGTTCCTCTGCCTGAACACCGATTTGTCACAGAACTTGTAGGAGTTTCCCAGGTCTGCCTCTGAATGGGATTCTCCAGCCCTTCTTTGGTTATTTCAGTCTTGTTAGAAGGCAGGGTAGAGCACTGATACATTAACGTATTCTCCTAGGAAAAAAGCTAAATTACTGTGGTTTTTTAAGTTATTTTTTAAATTTTCCATGTGAGCAAGTTACCAGGCTGTCAGATTTAGTATACTTGCCAATGTATAACATATATATGTGATTTTTGTAGGGTGAAAGTTATCTGGTAAATATTAATTAAGGTTCCTTTAACTGTATTTTAAAATTCACATGTGACAAAATAATAGACTTGAGAGAAGACCTTTTTCTTAATTCTTCAGGTATCTTCAGAAACTGATGCCCAGGAGTTTCCCTCAGAATATCAGGAGATGGTTTTGCACTGTGAGGGTGTCTGAGCACTGGCACAGGTTGCCCAGGGAGGTTATAGAGTCAAAGCCATTTGCTTATGGCCCTGCGCAACCAGCCCTAGGTGCTCCTGCGTGACACTCCTCCTTGACCAGATGACCTCCAGAGGTCCCTTCTAATCTCATCCATCGTGTCATTCTGTGAAATTTCATTTCTCTACAGAGGTGTTCATGTCACTGCAGGAATCCAAAGACACAAAGTTTATTCTCCTGCTGCACAAGATAACTTCATAATACAAGAGTCCAGGACATCCATGTTTTCAGTTTTCAACTTCAAGAGTTCAGGAACATGAAGAGCTTTTTTCTGTTTACTTTTTGCTATCCAAAATTGACGCATCTAAAATTGAAGATACGTGTTGAAATTGGCATCTGCTTCCAAGATAAACCCTAACCCAAGACTGAGGTATAATTAATTTGGAAAATGAACACCACAGTTTACTTTTGGACAGCTGGAATTTGGTTAGGCTAATGGGGCCAACTGTTTAACTTTCTTGGTCAGTGTTTCTTAATGAATTATACTAATTTATGCCAATGGAAGAGCTTATGAATTTAGACCAGTGTTGTTTAAATGGGGAACACACTCATATAACCCTAGGACAATATGTGGCAATGACTCGCCTCTGTGTGGTGTCACCTGGGGAACCTGTGTCTGGCTGGTACACTATGGTACAAACATCGGCCATTCACCTTTCCACATGGAGCCCCCTTCCTCAACATCTCTACAGTTAGAAAGTGTTCCAGTGGGCATAAGTGTCCGTGTGGCAGTAATCTTTATCAAGGATAGTCTTTTGTCACTGAACAGTAAATTAGATGTTAATGGGAAAAAAAGGCAAGACAAATGCATATCTTCAAGAGTCAGTCAGAAAGTTATAGAAGTATTCTACCATAAATGAAAGTGTAATTAGGAAAATTAACATGCAACACAGTTTGTGCTATACAGTCTAAATCCTTCCTGAGCAATGTGGCTCAGGGAGCCACAAAGAGAGTAACTTCATTCATATCAACAGGTAGATTAGATAGTGAGAAGAAGAAAAGTAGGTTTACCATCATAAAATTTCTTTAGTAGTAAGCAGAGCACTTGTGTGTGACTGACTTGGTATCATCTGGGAGTTTCATTTGGGAAAGACACCTGAGAACCATCCTGTGCCTACCTCCCAGTGTCCTTCTTGGAATCAATGCAGTCAACCTGATTACAAGCATCTTGCTCCTCAAGTGATCCATGCAACAAAACTGAGATTCAAACAGGTTTTACATGTACTACCTAAAAGTACTCTAAGCAATGTACATTTATTTACTTAGTCAAAATTAATTATTATTATTTTTATTCTTATTTTAGATACCGAATGTATTTTGGAGCCTCTGTCTCTGCCAGAAAGTCCAGGTGATGTCGATGCAGAAGAAAGTTCTCCCTATGTGCCTTGTATTTTCTGCAAAGAATGCTATGTCTTAGCAGAACAAGACCAGCTCCTGAAGCACATGATTATTGAACACAAGCTCGTCATAGCAGATGTGAAACTGGTTGCAGATTTTAGAAGGTAAGGGTTATGTCATTTAAAATGAGTGTGTATGTGTGCAGATGTTATTGAAAGCTTTGGAAAAGTAGAGATCATCTTTTTAAAAAGACATTGTGGGAGGATTTCTGCTAACTTTTCTTATGAGCAATTTGCTGCTGGCTGTAAGGTTGTTTTCCTATTTCCTTCCCTCTCCCTAGTGCCTAGATGTTGCTGGGAGCTCAGTTTTAGAATACATGGCAATTCCTGTGTTTGACATTTTTGTATATATCTTAGGGTCTTCTCAGGTCCTGTCACTAATCAACAAGTTGTGTGCAAACTAGAAAGCTGTTTTTTAGCAAAGCCCATTCCAGACAATCAGCTTGCCTAATGTGGGGTTTTATTTGTGTAGGGCAAGACTATTTCTGTCCCTGTACAATGTGCTAAGGCTGTGTATTGTACACAGAAGCTGCACAGTCCAGGATCTCTCACATTCTGGGATGAAATTTGTTTGTGCTACTTTAAGGACAGTATTTCCCCATCAAAATCACATTTAATCCTTAACTATGCTTTACAGTACTGTGATCTACATACAAGTGTGACTCCTTCTACAGCTGTGTCATTGATCATCTCATCAAGGTCACATTTGGCTTTCTCTCTTTTAACTTCCTCCAGCAGCTGGCATGGCCCTAGCTGGCTTGCAACTTCAGAGACAAGGTACTTGCTTGTCTTTTTGCTTTCCACAGTAATGTATGGGCCAGAAGGAAGGCTAGACAGTACCTGGCAGTCTGTAGATAATTCTGCTGTAGTATTTAAATGTTAGATGGATAATTTCTCAACTAAAATGAGATTTCTAGTAGGTTTTCTGTCACTAGTTACTTGGTCAAAGTCAAGACCTTGCGTCTATCAAGACTCAAAAAAAAAAAAAAAGAAATAGTACAATATAATTTAGGAAGAGAAATGTAAGCTATATAAATCCTTAATCAAATGTATGAGCTTAATATTGCTTAAAATTGAAAACTTATGGTAGTTTTTGTTTGCTTTTCTGCTGAAGGCAGGCAGAAGGAGAATGTACTGTTCTTTGGAGATAGTACTAGTATCTTTGGGTAAGTAAAGGAATCGGGGCTGCTCAGTCATGGACCGCCAGTCTAAGCGTGCTTGGGGGAATTATTTTGCATTAATAGAAAAGTATTTTAAAATCACCCCTTCAAAAAGGGCCCATTTAGATTCTTTTTGCTGCTGATGCAATTGGAAGGTAGCCAAATCTTATAGAAAGTGGCCCCAGGACACGAAATCATGGAATTGTTGCTCTGATGTGTGCTTTCTCTGATTTGCTGTATTAGTAAAATTGTTTAATACTACACACAAAAAATAGAATATATTCCTAAGTGTTGAACTGAGGTGTGGAAAATACAGGGATCAATTCTGTAAAGATAGTATTGTTTTTATATTTAGCAATGAGTTACAGTCAGTCTTAGGAATACATTTCTTGACAGAACTGCAAGAAGTGGATAATCCAGAAAAGACCAATGCTAATGGAAAAATTTTTTCTTTTCTTTTTAACTCTGAAGAATAAAGATAAGTTGGCATAAGGGCAGAGGGAAGATATAAGGGGAATAAGCTTCTGCTTCATGATTCAGCATGATCATTTTTTCTGTCTCCCTGGAAGTATCACAAGGCATTGGATTTATCTGGTCATTGATTATTTGGGTGAAGTCTTATGATATGAAATCCCTTAACTGTAATTTCTGTGACACAGACAGTTATGGGCAGGTGAGTTTGTACCAGTGTTCATTTCTCTCAGTGCAAGGGAGAGACGTATATTAAATGAGCTCTTGAAATGTCTTCCTTTGCACATTTATGTCCTAAAAACACAAGGATGACTTAGTCTGGAAGAACTGTAGTTCTCTTTAGCAACTCTTTCAATGTGCATTACAAACAGTGGAGTAGGCAGGAGGAGAACTAAAGACTCACCTCTCACTTACTGACATCTGATGATGCTGCTGAAAGAGCCTCAGCCACGTGTGCTGGCATCACTGTGCTCAGCTGTCTGCTACACCAGAGGTTAGTCCTCTCTGTGTCAGAGTTAGCAGAAGGAAAGATGTGCTGATTCCTTGGCTGCTGCAGTTGAAGTCCTCAAATATATTAGGTGAGAATGGTAGGGGCAGTATGAGCCGCTATGAGATGTGATAGCTGTGGCAAGTAAACTTACAGATTGCACAAGTATTAAAAGCTGCAGCTATTTAAAAATGCTCTCATAATAATGATATGTGATTTTTTAATTATCTTTTTCCTAATTTGGTGGCACAAAATAAGAAGCAGTCATTGAATAGCCTTTACCTTACCAACTCCCACATGTTTTATATCATACATGAGTATAATTTTAACCAAGCACTTTAAGCATTTTCAGATTATTTTTTATAGTAAAATTCTGAATAATTAGCGCAAGAGTTGGTTCATTTCATCATATAAATGAAGTGATGTTTTCTTCTTGGTTAGACAGTAGCTTCCTAGTTCAGTGGAAATCTAATCTCAGTTGTGTTCTGTTGTTGCAGCTGTAATACCAACAAAGATAGTAGAGAATGGTTTTAAACAACTGCAGTTGATGGGTTAAACTTTCAAGATGTGTTTAAATCTTTTCTTATTCTGTCTGCTGTCTTACCCCCAGGTGTTCAGGGACTTCATTTTTCAGTCTTTCTAGTTGTCTGCCAAGCTACAGCTTTCACTGTAACTCCACAGGAGACCTGCCAAAACCTCACTTTTGTCAAGTTGGTGTTTTTATTGAGTTTCAGCTTCCTGACTGCATCTTGCAGAACACAGAGTACAATATTTTGGGAATTTGAGAATGCTCTGTAATATATCTTTTCAGTAAAGATGCATCTGAGTGGCACTTCTGTCTGTAGATGTGAATAGGTCACAGTGTTTATGCAAAGCTTGGTGAAAATCTGCTTTTTGAGTTCTTCATTTTGACAACATGGTTAAACCCAGTTTAAGTGAAACTGAATTAATTTCATAAAATTGAAAACTAATATGAAGGAAGGAAGAAGGGACATAGGAGTTAAAAAAAGAAACTAAAACACTTCAGAATTCAGAGCATGAAAAAAACAAGGGCTAGTCATTTTTTTATTAAAAGTTTTTTGGTGTTTCCTTTTTCACTGATCATCTCCCCCTTGTTTTTAAAGCTACATCCTGTACTGGAAGAGGAGGTTTGCAGAACAGCCTATCACAGACTTTTGTAGTGTGATAAGAACAAATTCAAAAGCTCCATTAGGTAAGTATGCTGCATGCTTACTCTCTGATGGGCAGATCATGAGATAATTTCTGGCATATACTGCTACTTTGATCAGCTAAGTGTGTCTGACACTAGGTCAGAAAACCACAGAAGTAATGTTTAACTCTTAAGCACATATCTAAACTTAGCTTTTCCAAGGATTGCAACACGTGCTTCAGCACTGTGCTGAGTGAGGATGAGATCAATACATGCTTAAATGTCCTGTGAACTGGGGCCTGTTGCAAATCAAGGCCTTGAAGCAGAGCTGCTCACATGGTGCCTGGGGAGATGTTGGTACCCACTGCATAAAAAACCAGTGACCGTCCTTTCAAAATGATGAGAAACACTCCCAGTGAGCTGCCTTTTCTGACTTCACCCTGCCCACCACCTGCACTGATGCTGCCAATTCTTCTTGGGCATCAGGGCCACAACCCCCCCTTCCTTTCCCCTGCCACAGTACTCCCTGCCCCAAGAGTGTCAGGAGATGTCATCTTCACAGAAGCCATAAATTGTGCAGTTTTCTGGGCTCCAGCACAAGTCTGAAACCGCAGTTCACTGTTCTGCTGAGTTGGTATGGTGGCACATTCCATCTTAGGGACAGTGTTGACTGTGTGAAGGAAGTGTTTTTCTCAGAAGCAGCTGATGCATTACTTTGGCTTTCCTTTTCTAACAGAAAAACAGTTTACCTAAAATAGATAAGAACTTTAGGGCTTTTCTGCATCTTTACTTCTCAATGCGGACTTTAAAAGAGAGGAAACAATGCATACAGCTGGTGTCAGAGATGGTTAGAAAGTGGAAACTGTGTACAAAATGGGTGAAAGTAATGTTTTTAATTATTCTAAATAATTTTAAGAAAGGTAGCTCTGGAAAACATGAAAATCATTTCAAAAATCATAATTCTGTATCTCTTACAAACCCCACTCAGTTTGAAAACTGCAAATCAAGCACCTGAATAGCAGAATTATGAAATATCAATGAGACTTATCCCTCTCTCTTTCTCTCTCTCTCCTTCCTCCCTCACCCCTCCCTCTCCCTCCAGAAAATTGTTCTTATCTCAACCCATTATCTTTGGTATTGTCCTACATGCTGAGTAATTGTAATTTCTTTGAATAAAATTTGTTGCCTTCTTCAATTGGATATGGCCATAAATAGTAAAAAGGTTACTAACGATAAAATATGTGTAAAACATGTAAGTAGAAATTAAATTAGGCAAGTCTCAATGTATGGTACTGAACAGTTCTGTATATCCACAGGTGGAAAAATATTTGATGGTAAAAGATAATGTGATAGATCCGAGCAAGGGGAGGATAAGCCAAAATATGATAGCTACTGAAAATTGACAGTTACTTAGGGAAATAATTGATAAGATAAAATTAAAAGTGATTTCAGATTTCTTTCATGCTGACTTTAATCTGTAATCAATATAAATGCTAATTGTTTTTTGTATCCAGAAGAACCATCACAAAAATGAATAAAGCTGGTAGTGGAGAAAAGCTATGCAAGACTTTTGCCTTCATACTCCAATATAAATATGCACAAATATTTAAACATGTTTCATTAAATTATGAAATTAAAGTAACTGACTTTTATAGGTTAAAAATCACATTCTTACATTGTTAATATGTTCTAAAGTCTTAGCAAATTATCTGCCAGTAATATTCAAAACCAGCTGCAACTTTCCATTCCTTATTCACACTTTTTAATCTCTTAACAGAGGAACAGGAAAATTATTTTCTTTTATGTGATGTTTTACCAGAAGACAGATTACTTAGAGAACAGCTTCAGCAAAAGAGACTGGTAAGAAATTATTGTTTTTTTCATTTTTTAAGGTAAACACTCCAATAGAATAATATATAGTAACTTAGCAGGCATTTTAAAGTGAAAGCATATTTTGCGAGATGGCAAAATTCTGAATTTTTTTTAAGCTCATTTCCCTAGCTCCTGCACAACTGTACACAAATCCCCTGTTTATAGATTTTTCCATGGGATAAATTTACAGGTTGTATGTCAGTGTTACACACAAGTGGAAAATACACCCAGAACACTGAAGAAGGTTGAGTGTGCTGAACATTTTTCTTCTTGCAAGGATCTATTTTTCATGTAATAATATACATCGAGGGAAATCAGCAAACTAGAACTCGGTGTGCAATACTGTGAACAGAGAAGGTGATACTTACCTACAAAATCTTTGAGCAAGCTGCTTTTGTGCATTTGCACTCCCTTTCCCAGATTTCATTAATTCACAGTCTCATACTCACAAGCACCATAGTGTGTGAGTGGAGGAAGTCTGGCCAGTATTGTTTCTGTGAGATGCAAAGGACATGAAATGCCAGCTCTTGAGTCCACATGAGCCATTCTGGTTCTTCTTGCCTGATGGCAACCTAGTACTGTGGACAGACCTTGCTGAACTTTTAGGCATTGTCAGTTCTGAATGGATGGTCCTTCAAGTTCAACTCATGCTGACCGGCTTCCAGGAGTCTTAGTCTAGATTGTTGGCCAGTGGGGTTTTTTCTGGTTTCTTGTTTGAAATACACATCTGAAGTCTGGTTTTGCTGTTGGGCTAATTTAAAAATGAATGTTACATGGTACACAGCAGCTTTTTTGGCAATCTCCTCAAGTTAGGACGCAGGGTATTCCACTGGAGATGCGCAGTGCCCTGTGTCTATACTGTGAGATGTTAGAGTGCAGGCCTTAGGGTCTTTACATAAATACATTCCTCAGTTTAGTGCTGGCAGCCATGTCCTGAGAATTGTCAACACAGGCCTTTTAACCATTTGTTATGCTGTTTCTTCTGCTATGTTTGTATTACAAGTTTGTTCATACGCAGCATGCAAATAAAGACACGGTTAGTGATATGCATTCAGAATGAAGGAGAACCCTACCAAGCCAAATTCTAGTCCTAGGGAAATTGGGATTGGCAGGCAAAATCCAGTTGGTTCAGCTACTCTGTGAGTGCTATTTCCATTTGCTGGCAGTAGTAATATTCTTCAGCTTGAAGTATATGACTAGTGAATCCACGGAACTGGAGGAATATGTACAAGTCTTACACAGCTTTCCATAGGATCCCAGCTCCTGCAAAGGAGAAATGTGGTAGTTCTTCCACTGGGGATTTCCCATGGAATTAGAGTTGCCTGAGCTGAAACCTGTATTCCTATATAGGCCCATTGGATTTTCATGGACTCAAAAATAGCTGATGCACTCATGCCTAGCATACTTCCCTTCCAAAGCTATCTGGGTTCAGTAAAAAAGGTTTGTATAGATTAGTATCTCACCCTTGACAGCAGCTAAGTGTCTCTGGTATTTGCTGTCTTCTGATCTAGTGGTGGTCCTTTCCCAAAATACTCACTTAGTCTCCTGCGACTGGCAGCTCAAAAATTTCTGAACACAGCAATATGAGCCTCCAACTCTGAACCCACAACAACTTCCAGGATCCCCACTACTTGCGGGAGTGAGTTGCACTGCTTGATCACACACTGGGAGAGAGCCATCTATTTGGTCCTTTTGAACCTGTCATGTCACAGTTGTCAGGTTTTTGTATTAGAAGAGATAGTGAAGAATTTGTCCTTAGTATTATCCAAACCATTCATGATTTGTCTCCTGATTTATCTGCCTTGCATTATGTCTTTCATTAGTCCTGTGCTGGAGCACACACTCATGGCAAAGAAGGACAGCAACATCCTGGGCTGGTTTAGGAAGAGTTTTGCAGTCAGGTCAAGGGAGATTATCCTTCTCCTCTACTCAGCACTGCTGAGACCACATCTCAGTGGAGTGCTGGGTCCAGCTCAGGGCTCCCCAGTTCAAGAAAGATATGGACTTCCTTGAGTAACTCTGATGCAGGGTCACAAAGATGCTTAAGGAACTGCAACATCCTACATACGAGGAGAGGCTGAGACAGCTTGGACTGTTAAGTCTGGAAGACAAGGCTGTGGGGGAACTTAGTGATGTATATAAATACTTGATGAATGAAAAAGGAGTCAGATTATTCTCAGTTGAGCCCACCAACAGGACAAAAGGTAATGGGCATGAATTAAAAATCAGGAAATTCCCCCTGGAAATAAAGAAACACTTTTTTTCTACTATGAGGTTGGTCAAACACTAGAGCCACGTTAACCAGAGAGGCTGTAAACTCTTCCTCTGTGCACACAGTCAGAAGAAAACTCAATACACTCCTGGATAACCAGGTAGAGGTGACCTTGCTTGGGCATAGGGGTTGGACTTGTTGCTCTCAAGAGATCCTTTGTAACCTCAGTGATTAGGTGATTTGAGGTTGAGGAATGCTCTTCGGTGGTTCTTCACAGTACATCATTACTGCACTTCTCTGTATCATTTATGGTTTTCAACAATCTTTTTGACTTTGTGAAAGATACCTTGAATTTTGCATGTGGGCATACAGTGTCATAAAGATATTTGTTTCCCAAGTGTATGTCATGATTTTGGCTTTGAGGGAGGAAAAAGGGTTGTGATGGAGCATGCAGCTGATGTTTTCATAGAACCATCTTATTACAAATAATTCCTCCTGGCTGCTATAAATTGGACTGTACTTTTTTGTTTTTTAAAGGGCATTTGTTTCTGATTTTGTGGTGTTTTTTACTATGCAGTTCTGTACCAACTAAGCCTTCTCTCCACTGCAGTGCCAAAGGCACAAGGAGTCTGTTGGCAGGTGAGCAATCTCATCTGCTCTGCAAGTAGACATTTCCTCAAACTCCGGAATGAGTGGAGAATTTAACCCAAAGCAAGTGCTGGTTTTGGTTACAGAGTAATTAAATTAGGAAAGAAAGAAATACACATTTTTATTATGGTGTGAAATAGTTTGCAGTGCTAAATAGTTCTGAATATCAGAATTGTATCCTCAGTTTTTACAGAAGGATTTTGTGAAATCAAGTTGCAGCTGTAGTTGGGGCTAATGGAGTCACTGCTTTAGTTACAGCAATAAAGTCTGTTTATTTTTTCATTTCCTTTTGCTGCAATCTGAGTGTTGACTTGCAAGTTAAATAGATATTTTGCTTTGTAAAGCCTTTTACCTCCAGACAAGTCCAGCAATTAAGAGTGAGTTGGCAAATGGGCTCATGTGAGTTGCGTAGAATAAAGACCAGAACTATACAACTTTTGGTGATTTTTCTGCATCCTTTGAATCCTAACTGCTGTCTCCAACAGCAAGCCCAAACAAGGACAAATGCTGTCTTTAAAATGTGCTGCCTGAAGCATTTCATTCTGCAGTTTTGAAATCAGTTTAGGAATATTTCAGGCTGTATTGCAGCAGGGAGCTAGCCAAGGTGGATGTCATGCAGAGACATAATGGTGATTGTGATGTATTGAGAGAGGCCAAGGAATGAGCCTGAAGTAGGTTAGAGAGCACAGCTTGCTGAAATAGCTGACAAGGCTGTGAAATATAAAACAGATACAGTCTTTTGGAAAAACACAGTCTTGACAAAGATTTTGTTGTTGTGAAGCACTACCAGGCAAGGAAGCCCTGGCAGCAAAACTAGAGAAACATGGAGGGGCAGTGTCAATATAAGGCACCTGGGTGTTTCCTTTAAATAAAAAAGTAACATCCCCAGACTTATTTTCTTGAAAATACATACTTCCTTACAGCAGCACTGACCTTGTCTTGCTGTCATGCATACAGTTATTCACCCATCATCTGACTGGTAGTTTTAGGTGAAGGGGCTTTTCTTTCTCCCAATAAGTAAAGACCCTGAAGAGGAGTCTTCACTAAGGCTGCAAGCTGTACCAGCTTCCCAGGAAGAGCTGTTTGTATGATCCCAGTTTGTCACAATCTTAAACTGAGACAAGGTTCAGGAGGTTGAAAATATCCACTGGAAGGGATGGAGATGTTAGTGCAGTTTAGTGTAATGCAACATCAGAAGTGCTTGTGATGTGTGCCAGTTTCTTACAGAAACTGCCAGGGCTGTGTACTGTATTAGGAAAAAGCCCTCTAGGTTGCCTGCAATTAGCCATGTAGGATTGAGTTTGCCTTTCCACGGGGCATTAGGTGGTTACCCATAAACCTGCTCACTGATACCACAGGTAAAGCTGAATCACAGGTAGAAATATTAAACTGATACCTTTTATACAAAATTATTTAATTTGTTGCATAAGATCTCACTGTGGATTTTATTTATTTCCATGCACCATGTATATAAAGTTAAGAGAATTTTACCAAAACTTAGCTGGGACACATACTGCCTTTGGAAAAACTTGGAATTTCTGTGAGAACCCACACTCAAAACATACTGACATCTGGTTTGTGCCAGCAGCACATTTGAATTTTATATGTTCATTGTTACAAGTAAGGATAAATATGTATAATAAACTTATGTGATGGAATGATTTTATTATTATGGTTTTGTCTGAATAACTATATCTGTTCCTCTTCATAGAGAGAAATTCTAGAACAGCAACAACAAGAGAGATATGACACAAGTTTTCATAGTATGTGTATGTTCTGTGATCAAGAATTCACAGGAAACAGGTTTGTTTATTGCCCTGTTTGCTTTTGTTTTATTTTTTTGATACCTACTCAGCATCTTTATTTATGTTTTCAATGTTATTGAACGAGTTAATGCATAATGGTAGGACTCAGAAGGTAGAATTAACTTTAAGGTATAGTTTACATATTTCTTTCAACTGAAGTGCCATTTTAAATAGCTGCTGTCCTACTTCTCAAACTTTTTTATTTATTCCAGTGCAATTATTTCTACTATATGGTATGCTGGAGTTGAATGAACCATTTTAAAGACAAATTTTTTTTTTTGGCTGCTTTAGTGACAAGGACAGCTGTGTAAGCCAGTGTGATGTTTACAAATTTTTTTTATCCAGTTGTACATTTTCTTATTTAAAGCTTACCTAGCTAGTGTGAATTTGAATATCCAATGAAAAAGAGGAGAGGAAAATTAGAGTGAGAACAGAGGACTTTACAGCATCAGTCAAGTGCAGGCAAGAATTGCATTGAAGTGCATACTCCAAAGAAACTTTGTTTTTTCAGAGTAAATCAGTTTCAATTGGAGAGGCTAAGTCTGTTTGCATGGGTAGTTCTGCTAATCTGGAAGGGTAGAAGCACCAGGGTCATATTCCTGCAGGTCATCCCAATGTTCGATGAGTGTCCCTCTCTACTGCTTGGTGACAGTAGAGGAACTTCCTCCTCTGCTTCCTCTTGAGTCTGACAGGCAGAGTGCATGTTTGAAAATCATGCCTGGGCAATGGTAAAAGCAAGTGTCAACATTCAGATATTTCTTTAATCCCCAAAAGCAGAAGCTGAGGCATATAGAGAAGCTGGGCACCTAAGGAATTAACCAGTATATCTCTGTCAGAAGAATATATTTTATGAATGCCCATTATGTTTATTTGTGTACACTTTTGAGTGCCATTCATGTCGCTAGTGCTGCGTGAAGCAATATTGATGTAAAAGCACATTGCATCCAAGAATTTCTGCTCTGCTAACCAGCATAGAGATGTCTGACAAATGGCTGTTTAGAATGTTTCTCAAGAGGGTTGTGTGAAATATGATTTGCTTATACAGGGTAATGAATGATCTTTGCTAACAGTGAGGGTCAAAATAAACTATACTGTAATTTTCATTTAAAGGATTATATTTCATGCATGTGGATAGAGCAGTTGCAATGTTACTGAACATTCAACAGAGCTGAAAATGAAAAACTTCCTGTTTCAATTAAATTGTTTTTTTTTTTTTCCTAGCAGTGGCAGCAAGACTATTACTGTTTATTTAACTTTGGCTTTTATACAGTTTTAGAGCCATTGCTGTATTTTAAATCAGTAATTGAATAATTCTTATATATAGGCAAAAATATGTAACACTCTATTTGAATGTCTTTTGTAGATCTGTTCTTCTCAATCATATGGCAAGAGAGCATGCCTTTAACATTGGGCTGCCAGATAACATTGTGAACTGCTATGAGTTTTTGGCTGTATTACAGGGGAAGCTTGACAAGTAAGTAGAGTTTTGTTTGTTTGTTTTCAATAAACTTGGGTTGTATTTCTTTTGACTTGGAAATAGTAGGTAAAAATGAATTCCACATTTGTGGCTAGTTAAGAAGAAGCAAAGAGAGCAAAGAATTTATTGTGAGTCCTCTTAGAAGTCTTTTTGTTGACTTACTGAAAGCTAATTCCTAGCAGTTAATAGCATGAAGTCAAGTGCCCTGTTTCAGTTATGTGTTGCACAGGTTGACATCAATAATAGCACATGCCTTCTTCTCATAACTGTTAGCAATAATGCTCTTTCTCATCATGACAAACTTTTTGCTAAACATCTCTTTAATCACTGAGTACAGAGACCTTGTTCCAGTCTTCATTTGCCTCCATATACCATTACTTGGGATGTTCTGTCTCTCCCTTTTGTACTGCTTAGAGAGTAAACCCAGAGCAGAAGGAGATAGATACATGTTAACTTTTCCCAGAAATGAAGACATATTAAGAATGCCTTTTCTTTTATCGTTGGTGTTGCCTAATGCACTGAATTACCATGCTCACTGATAATTTGCAGCTCTACTGTTTATCAGTAGGACCTGAGGCTTTCAGATAGAGGGAGTTTTCTCAAAGCTGATCCTCTTTGTAGTTAATGCATATGCTGAAATTGTGTCCAGAGTAGTGAAAGGCCACTCACCCTACAGCTAAGGATAGACATATTAGCTATGCTAGTAGAATAGTACTAGAGGAGAAAAATCTTGTTTCAGGCAAATAAGACTACATTATGCATGCTGACAGAAAGCCTTCCATACTTTTCGTGGGAATGCCTTTCTCAAGTAGAGCAAGCACTTTGCTGTTAGCAGGTGAAACAAAGCAGATATTAAAATTCATAGATGTATTCTGGCATCAGACCTATGATTCACCAGCAAGGCAATCTTGATTTGAAGTCTGCAGGCATAGGGAGAACTCAAAACTTCTTAAATGTTTTGAAAGGCAGAATGATACTGAGAATCCTGAATTCCTGTTCCACACAAAACATCAGAGGGGAATCTGGAACCACAACAGTTTTATGATGCTGATTTAAGTCAGTGCATATACTTCTGTTTTGTTTGAATTGCTCTGGAATTTTACTGTGGTAAAATTCTCAGTTGTTAATGAATGTTTTCACCTTCTTGAGTAATGTGTATATGCACCTAAATAATACTTTCCTGTCTGTGTACATATATGCATGTACCTATGGGTATGTATGTTTATCTGTGAATTATATATACTTCTCTCTGTGTGTGGATATGAATTTTTTTACAGAATTTTACTACTTAGGATTTCAAAACCCATTGACCACCCTGGCAAACTTTCATTTACCCTCCCTGTTGATGTAAAAACTTTCTGTTTAGCTAACATAAATTGTTTCAAAAGAAAAGTAGTATGTTCACAGTTTAGTTTTTTTCAATCTGAATTACAAAGAAACAATTACAGATGGATTGGATGTCAGTGTAAGTCCATGCTGAGTTACAGAGCTCACACAGTGAGCAATCAGCAGCCTTTCTGTGCCTACTTTGGGTACTCAGACTTTTCTCCCACTTTGCATATGGGGCAAACAGTAAAAATTTTTGTTAGCTATATTTTTCATTTTTTCTCATTGTTATTTCTGTTTGATTGACTGTACCGTGATCTAAGATTATCTTGTCTTTTTTTTTTTTTTCAAATAAGCTTTCTGTTTCTATTAGTTTGCTCTGACATGCTTAGGTTAATCTTATGATATATAACTCCAGCTTATTTAAGTTTATTATTTTGTACTATTTTCAGTTTAACATGTTGACCTGTTTACCTTTTTATCTTAGCTTGCAGTGTTTATACTGTGAAAAAGTCTTCAGAGACAAAAACACACTTAAAGATCACATGAGAAAGAAGCAGCATCGCAGAATCAATGCCAAAAATAAAGAATATGACAAATTTTATATCATTAATTACTTGGTAAGTAGTTCTATGAATAATTAGCAAATTGACTAAAGAGATACAGACATTATCTAGTTAAAAGTGAATAAATCCAAACTAGCAATTAGTATAAAGGTCAAAAATCAAGTGAAGGATCCTTAAGAAGTATGCTCATTTATGCTATGATATTCTGGATAATTGTCAAACTAAGCACTAGTAAACATTTTTTGTTGAGATTTGATTTTGAGAGATGCTAGAGTGTAGCTTGAAGAGACACTAATCATCATGTCATTAGTGCTCAGTCTCTGCTTTAAAAACAGAAGGGAAAGTGAGATAGAGCAATTAAGTAAATGGAGGTCTAACTTAAAACAAGTTGGCTTTGAGCTCCTTTTCTACAAAGCTTAAGCTGGAAGTGCTCTTCAGAGGGTAAATTAAATGCAAAGAGGAGGAAAATGAAAGACACGGAGATGAAAGAAAAACAGTTAGTTTTTAGCTTCCAGGTAGGTGTATGTTACTAAATATTTTTTTTATCTCAGACCTCTGAGTGTGTGCATGTGTATGTACCAGATTGTCATTTGCTGCCTTCAACTTATGAATATAGGAACTGCTTCAAAAGCTGCTATGTACTGTCCTAGAAATAACTATAGTTCACCTGAAGTAGTCTTTGTGCCTTCTACATGTGCTAATATCCAGGTTATAAATAGGCATTCTTGACTGTTTTACCTACTCTTTCCTTTTAATTTCTCTCCATGGGTGTTACTTTAATACTGAGGACAAAAATTTGTATGTTTAATGCTCTGCCAAGTCCCTTCTACCCAAGACAGAATGAGTTCCCTTGGTGATATTTTATATTATTCTTCCAAAGATCAATGATCTGAGACCTGGGGCTTTTTTTCCTAAATATTCAGATTTCACAATTTTGAAAACTGACCTGTATTTGCTGGACAGTGAGGAAAAAGTTGTGAAGCTATGTAGGGTAGATGTTTTTAGATCCTCAGCAGAACTGAGCATTTACTTCTCCTTTGGAAGTTAACAGATTTTAATTTAATGTAATTGTTTTAAGTGATTTTAATAGTTCCTTCTGCTTGTCCTGCACATAATATTGTCCTTCTCTGCTTGTCCTGCATGTAATATTATGTTTTCAGAACTATTGAAATTATCTTTTATCTCTCATTTGCCTTCATTGTTGACATTTTAATCTGTTCCGTCTTAGATCACGAAACTGAGCTAGATGACTACCCAGAATCTCTGAGAACCGTGAAGTACTACTTGAGAAATTTGAGACATGCAGGGAGGTCATAACATGAATACAGACACAATGGCTGTGTCATGTTAATAAGCAGAATATGCCAAAGTAAATATAACAGCAAGGCTAATATTCACATACCTAACCACTTTTCTCCAGCTGCTCCAAAACTGGTGGCCTTGCTTATGCCTGTCACCTGAGAATGATCAATGATCTGTGGTCTGTGTGCCTCCTGACCCACATGCAGGCATGGTTTGAGTGATGCTGCTTGCGTGGCCACAGACCATGCAAACTGTTTCACAGTCAGGGCCTTG
This sequence comes from Vidua chalybeata, assembly GCF_026979565.1. Taxonomy (NCBI): domain Eukaryota; kingdom Metazoa; phylum Chordata; class Aves; order Passeriformes; family Viduidae; genus Vidua; species Vidua chalybeata. Next base: position 46,342,626 of record NC_071534.1, read on the forward strand.
GTCCCCTTTGCCTGCAGCTGGGATTCTGGCCAGGACGTGGCAGGGTGTCTTCACGTGCCAGCCTGAACCAGCTCAGGTATTGGTCACTGAGTAGCATCACTCAGACATGTATTCTTTCTTGTTCTTGAAATTATAGACAATAATAAATTAAACTCAAATAAGCTACATCAAACCACCAAAATGTTTAAAATTGGGCAGTGGGTACTGCGTATGCAAGATCTGTGCCAGTACATCTTCTGGGACATACTTGAATGATCACAATTCTGTCATGCTCTACGTGCTCTGCTACAGCCATGTTGTCTTTCCACACATTTTCAGTTGTCCACACTATAGTCTACTCAGGGGACTGTTTCTGCTCAGCCTTTCTGATCCTTCAGACTATACCCACAGCAGAATTTCTGACATTTCTTCTTTTAAAGAAATATTTTTTTTTAAAATGAAAGCAGACTAAAAAACTGTCTTAAACACTTATAACATAGTTCACTATAAAATGTTTGTACACAGGAAATTTTTAGGAATGTTCCTACATAATGGAAAGAGTTTGCTTTCCAAACACCCTTTGACAACCCCTTTTTTTCTGCATAGGGACAGGAAGACTAAAAGGAAGAACCTCAGTTTCTTCACTAGGAGTTCAGTAGATTGGCCTTTACATTATAAGGAGGAAATACTCTGTAGAGCACATACACGCTCTACAGTAGATTATATTAAATGTGATAAGATGGATTTTTTTCAAGATGCATCTATATTCAGTAAATTCTAGATGTTATACAAGATCTGCTTTTTTTAATGGCTCAATGTAGTGATTTTGCTTCCTCTCCCCTAACACCTTTACAACTTACCAGAATTTTTTTTTTAATGTATACCATCAAGATTTACTCATTTTTATCAATGAGTGTTAGAGGTCTGTGCTTCACATTACTCTGAATGCCCAGGGGCTTATATAGTTTCAAAGACACAAACATGTTTTACATATCGTATCTGAAATGATTCTCCAGTGGATTTAGAGGTCTTTTGTCTGTATTGTGGAAGTGTGGAAGATTATACCAATCCTACAGAATGGCTTGAAGTGTTAATTCAGAGAGATAAACTGGTACTGGAGTGCAAAGAACTCAGCAACAATGTATCCATGATATATAGATGTAGAATTCCTTGTTTTTCTTTTCTTCAAAAAAAATCTTCCAACCTAATTTCCTTGTTTCTCTGTATGTATTGTCCTGTGGCCCCATGGCACACTGTGCACAAAGAGCCAAGTAAAAATGGAGAGGGAAGAACTTTGTAATCTGTGGTGCCTGCTGGAGGCCATAAAAGAACAGAAGGCAGTATTAAAACTCTCTTATTCCCAGAGGAACTGAGGCAAACCCAGACTGACAAGGCCTTCCTTTCTGTATTTACCTGATTGTTACCAGCAGCACTTTTAGGTATAGAGTGTCCTCTGTAGGAAGCCCAGATGTCTATTTTCAAATTGATTAATGGCATGTGTCTACAGTATGTAGGATCAGTGAATTAATACACTTGTAACTCAACTAGGCAGCTGAGAAATGGTACCTGCTACATACTAGAAAACTTGTTTCATAAAGCCTTTATTTTCCTCAAAAATAAAAAGACGTTTTCTCCTTATTGCCAAGCTCTAGGTTGTCACTATTATCTGTTGGGGAGCAGTGGAAGATGATGATGATGATGATGATGATGATGATGATGATGATGATGATGATGATGATGATGATGATGATGATTATTATTATTATGGGAGCCACTTCTTATATTTAGCCTCTTTTGATTTACACGGTGTGTATTATGTAAGATAGTAAAGGGAAACCCTTCTTAAGTTGGTGATGATTCAAGATTTAATAAAATCCCCTAACTGGGGAATGCTTTATATTGAAATTCATCCAGTGTGGAGTAACTACAGTTGGGGTAATCTCTTCTTCCTGTTAGAGCATCTCAAGTTCTGCAGCAATATAAAACAGAAAACTCAGATGATCACAGCAAAACAGGTGAGAAGAAGGGCAAGAGAAAAATTGCAGAGGAAATCAACATATGTTTGGAGTTTGTGAACTGCTTGGGCTTGGATTTCCATTTGCATGTAGTTTGGGAACTGCTCTTTAGGGAACACTGCTTGAGATACCAGCTGCTGTTTCTAGTTTCTCCCATCTCTGCACTTTTTTTCAAGCTGGGGTGTGTTGCCTCAGTGAGGCACACAGACTTTCTTCCTGTAGAACTGCACTCAGGTTGCAAGGGTAAATTACCAGTGAAGCATTTCATCTCTGTGCAATTAGACTACATTTTGGAAGAGGAAATAATCAAGCCACACACATTTGCATGTTCTCACTTTTCTATAGCATCATCCTCTCTGTGAGGTACAGAGAAAGTGTTTAAAAGAAAAAGTTGTTTTTTCTTGAATATATAGCAGGGTCTTCAGGGTTTTTTTAATTATGCATTTTCTAGTGTTTGAACTATTAACAATGTCAAGTCTCATTTTTTTCTCTGGTTTTGTTAAGAATTTCTTGGGAATCTCTAGAGATCATTCCTGTCAGCTCTTGCATCTTGGATGAAAAAGCAAAGAAAATTGAATACTTATCAAAGGCACCCTTGGTCCCAGATGCCCATCAAGCTGGAGAACTGAAAAAGTGTTAAAAAAAGCAAAAAAAAAAAAAAAAAACCAAAACAAAACAAAAAAATAACCACCTGAAGGATTTTAAAGATATTTCAAAGAACTCTTTTCCACCCAATTGCTTAGATTCAGTCTCTTGGCACTTTCATCACAGTGTTCCTAGTTATCCGTTCACCATGCAATTTTCCAGTGATACAAGACCTGGTTAGCTTTTCACTTTTTCCTTTTTTTTTTCCTCCTCTGAATATAAATAGATGAGGGAAACAGAGACATCTTACAAGCTCCCTCTCTGCCTTCTTCACAGAAACACCATAAAAAACATCAGCAATAACGAAGCTCAGGCGTGTTTTTTCCCTTTCACCTTCAATTAAAAGGTGAAGCTTAATACTCTCTTATGCTGATATACTTTGAGCTGGCAAGGGGAAAAATGGTGAACATTCATCTTCATTTTGCAGTGGTTGTGAGCCACTATCTGCTCATTAAGGTGTTAACATTAGCAGACATAGGAAACCAGTGTGCAGCTGGGAGAACATGTGGTGAGAGGTGTTAATGGCTTACATTAACGAGTCTCCCCTCTCACTGAGAGCTTACACACTACCATGTAGTATCACTGAATTAATTACGGAATTTCCATTCTGTAATATACGATGACATTACATTTAGACCTGTCTAGGGACAATTGTTTATCATTTTCCTTATAGACACTAACAACTTTAAAAATTCTCATTAAATTCTTAAATGATGGATATCTTTTCCTTCTTTTTCCAAACACCCATAAAGGCAATAATCATACCTGTTACCAAGGATGTTATTAAATATATTTATTAGTAGGAATATTTTAATAAAATCAATTAAAGGATTGTCTTTTTATTAGCTGTTTTTTTTTTTTTTTTTATGGAGACAAGATTGTCAACTATAATCTTTGTGAATCCTCCACAGCCATCAAAAGTATGGGTTCAAAAATATGATTCTGATTACTGGTTAGTTTGCTTGGGTTTATTTTTAAAGACAAGAAGAATCCCAGGAAAGAAAAGCACAAGCTAAAGATCACTGCTGGTATTTCAGTAGAGTCCTTCAGCTTTTTATTGCCTTTTATTTATATCTCAGTCATGCTGAGAGTGCTTGCCATTGTGCTGAACGCTGCACAAATGTATTGCAATATACTTCATGCTGAAGGTCTTTAAGGTATAAATAAACAACACAAAAAGTAAAAGTAGGAACAGAACCCGGGCTCTCACTGCCTTTCTGGAGCACTCTGTAGTTAAGTTGACACCGTGTTTTCACTGGCACAGCCTTGAACAAGGCACAGGCACTGACTGGTGCAGCTGTGCCTGCTGAAGCCTCAGGTGGGACAGCTGCATTAAGCAGCACATGCTGCTTGATAAGCAAGGTAGGCAGACTGGATTGAACAAGTGTGAGGGCAAACTTGAGATAGTGGTAACATACCCACCTCAGGAACACTTTGGAAGTGTTGCAGCACTGGTTTTCTTGAGAACTTTGTGCCAAATCATCTTCCTCTCAGCTATAGTATGACTGTTAAATGATGAAAATAATTCTTATTTTAAAAATTCTTACTAAAGCAGTGCTGTACCTTTTACTCACAGCAATACTGAAGTGATCCAAAATAAGATATTGATTGTGACTTCTGAGATGTTCATTCAGTTCAGTGACAATGTGTGATGAGAATCAGGAAATGTTTTTTTATTATCTTTTCTTCTTCCCCACCAGGAATTTGGAAAGTCCTGGGAAGAAGTGCAGTCAGAGGATGACCGGGAATTACTAGATAACCTAGAAGAGTAAGAGTTATTTATGTACCCATTACACAGACTTGCAGGACCATTATTTTTTGAAGTAGTTGCAGGGAAAATGCTGTGCACAGTTAGCACATGGTTTAAATTCATTTAAGCCAATCAAATCAACTCCAAATTGTCCTCATTAAAAACACTTCTCAGCAATGAGAGCTGTAAACTTCATATTTCAGCCACAAGCATGTTTTTTGTTTCCCTAGAGCTCAAACAAGAGCCTTCTGGGCTTGTAATGATGTAGATAAAATGCATTATTTACTTTTGCACCAGAAAACAGTCGAACAGCTTTTGCTCAAATTTAAAAATCAAAAATAAGCATCAAAAGTGTCAGTATGAAGAAGAAATTGTGTGAAAAAAAATTTGATAAAAAGGTAATAATTAGAGATTAAAGAAGGATTTCATAGGAAGCTTCTCAGCAGTGCTGACTGAGGGCAACATCCACCTCTTCTGCATTCTTCTGTGGTCCAGGCCTTCAGATCACTGCAGATGTGATTTCCTTGGCCATAGACAATTGAATAAGCAGGAAGAAATTTATGGGTATCAAGGTCCCCGATCTTCCTGGTTCTCTCTGTGACTTGAGGTTAATTTTACTTTACCTGGTTGCAGTAATAGTTCTATCTCTCAGCAGTACTAGGATTGAAATGGATGTTTTGGTAAATATCTGTGTACTTGTCTAAATGTAGCATAAGTGAGTAATTAATATTTCATAAGTAAATAACACTTAGAGTTAGCTCTGCCTGATGGTTATGACTTTGGCTGGTGTATTGAAAGATTAGAAATGTATACAAGAATTTCAAAAGACCTTAGAAAAATAAATACTGAAAGCAATATTTAATGACTTGCCAAACTGGATAGAAATTGAAGTTAGTATTCTGTATATTAGTGCAGACAATTTCAAGTAGAATTAAATGCCTGTCTGCATAGAAATTACCCAATATTAACTGCTCAGTTTTTCTCAAATTTGTAATTTTTTTAGACTCTACAGCAGATTGTAATCATGTATCCAGCTATAAATCCACACTGTCTTTTCCACCCCTTTAAAATACTCAGTTTCTCTGGATTTATTTCTAGTGTTGTGAAAGCAGAATCTGAATTGCCCTTTCTCAAAAAGTCTCTTCTCTTTCCACAACTAAATGAATATTTTTGACTTTTATTCATAAGAGATTGGTCTGACTGGGAAGAGCATCCTGCATGTGCAGTTTGCCTGTTTTGTGAACAACAAGCAGACACCACAGAAAAACTGTATCTTCACATGCAGGTAAGACTTCTTTTAAATAACAGTTTTTTCATCACTATGGAATTAAAAATTGTGTTTGTAACATCTTTATTAAGGTCAAATCAGCTGCTGCATTAAAATGTCCTCTTCAGCACAGAACTAAAGTACTACATGCATCTCCAGTATCTATTGTTTAAAACATGCAGAGAAGTCAAGCTTTACATTAAGAGTATGACTAGCTATTACTTTTGACTGTACAGACTGCTACAGGCAGTAAAGAAATAGCATCTTTGATATCATAGTGCTTTCATGATTTAATATATTTTATTATGGTTAGCATCTGTGTTCCAGTTTTAGTAAACTATTTAACAGTATTAAATATGAATGCAAAAGTTTCTGATGAACCAAAACTTCTGTGGTTTTTTTCATGCATTCATTTTTGTGTGTATATATGTGAATGTCTGTGTCAGCCCATGAAAAGCTGAGCTGTTTTTAACTTGGAGTAGTAGTAGAAGTAGAGGTAGTGGAAAATAAGATGTTTTTTCTTCCCATTTTTTTCTCCAGAAATCACATGGATTTCACTTTCCTAAAATAAAGTCAGAGCATGGTGAGTAAGAGGGGCTGTAATTTTCAGCATTTGCCACTAGTGTGGAGAAAACCACATCATAAGAATAGTGGAAAACAAGTTTATCTGTTTTATTTTTGTAGAGACATTTAACTTTTCCATTATGGAAACTGTTTCTGCCAGCTTACAAAAGCAAGCCAAGAACACTTTATTTTTATGGAACTGTTGCTACTGCCAAGGATGTGTGCTATTTTCTTTAGACCCATTTGATTGTTTTGCAGAGTAGCTTTTATAAGTACCTGCTCTATGAGTTCCAGGTCTGGCTGCTGGAGACTTGGAAGTATTATTATTTTTATTATTATTTTTGTTGTTATTATTGTTATACCTGTTAATGCTTGCTTGCAAGCTAGGAGCTTTGTTTGGCCAATGTTTGCTTTCTGCTGTAGAGTAGAATCATTTAGGTTGTGGAAGACCTTGAAGATCATTGAGGCCAGCTATTAACCCAGCACTGCCAAGTCCCCCACTAAACCATGTCCCTGAGTGCCACATCTACACGTATTTTAAATACCTCTAGGCATGGTGATTCAGCTGTTTCTCTGAGCAGCCTGTACCAAGGCTTCACAAGCCTTTTGGTGAAGAAATTTTTCTTAATATCCAATTTAAATCTCCCCCTGTCACTTGTTACTGGGAAGAAGAGACTGACCCCTAGCTGGCCACAGCTTCCTTTCAGGTAGCTGTAGAGAGTGATTAAGTCAGTCTGGAGACTCCGCTTCTCCAGGCTAAACAGGGGGGGCAATCCCTGCTCTGGTCCTGCTGGCTACAGGATTGCTGATACAGGCCAGGATACCATTGGCCTTTTGGCCCCTGGGCATTGCTGGCTCATGTCCAGCTGTGTCACCAGCACCCCCAGGTCCTCTTCCACTGTGCAGCTTCCCCCAGCCTGTAAGGCTGCATGGGGCTGTGTGACCAGTTGCAAGACCCAGCACTTCTCTTTGTCAAACATAATACACTGACATCCTGACCCAGGCTCATCTCTAACGGGCCTGGTTTTATCCCTTACCCCCTTCAAATCTAGTTTGAAACTGTCTCAGTGAGCCCTGCTAACTCCTGTGCAAGGATCCCTTTCCCTCTCTGAGACAGGTGTACCCCATCTGTCACCAGCAGGCCTGGGGTCGTGTTGACACACCCATGATCCAAATACCCCAAATTCTTCCAGTGACACCAGGCTTGGAACCAGGTGTTGAACTGCTGGCTCTTCCTATTTCTTCCCTCATTATTCCTTGCAACTGGAACACTGCTTGTGCTCCTGATCCCTTAAGCAGTCTTCCCAAGGCCTTGAAGTCACTCTCGATTGCCCTAGGACTTCTTGTTGCAACTTCATCACTGCCCACCTGAAAAATCACTAACAGATAATTACCCATGAGGGTGGGAAGGTTTCTTGACATACATTTAACCTGTGCCCCAAGGAGGCAGCAGACTTCCCCTAAAAGTGAGTCTGGTTGGCATTTTGGCCTTCATTCCCTCCAGCAGGGAACCATCTGTGACAATGACCTGTCTTTTTTTCTTTATGGGAGCAGCTTTTTTGCAGGGCATAGGCTTACTTAACCCCAGTGGCACCTCTGTGCTGGGTGAACCATTGTCCTCATCACCCAACCTCATTGGGTTCCACTTGCAGGGGCTCTCACCTGTTACACCTGGGAAGGCAAGGCGGTCACAGAGGAGACAGGTCTGCTGCACCAGAAAGGGACGTGTCACCACTGCCCCCGTCCCTTAAGTCACTGTGCTCAGGCAGACAGAGGGAAGGCAGGGAATATTCCAAACCATGTATCCTGTCTACCTGCTGGGCCTGTCCCAGGGAAGCCAGGATACAGTGCCCGTAGTCAGTCCCTCTCTCATTTCCCAATATTCTTCAACCTACTTGCCTCCTCCTGAAGCTCTTAACTAAGCCTAAAGACAGACTGAAAGGAAGCAAAATGTTTCCAGTTTTTGCACTAAAAGAAGGGTTGGTTTCCCAGCAGCTAGGAAGAAACACGTATTCAGTTAATTTGCTAAGATACAGAATGCAGGCAGTGCTGTCTTCAGTAAACTCTCATCAATCCTTATGCTTAAGCCAAGAAAGCATTTTTAAATTAAGACTTACGTTGCCCAAGTGCTTGTTCACTACCATCTCTCCCAGGTCTGAACTTCTATCAGCAAGTAAAGCTAGTGAATTTCATCAGAAGAGAAATCCATCAATGTCGTTGTTACAACTGCCAGGAGAAATTTGAATCCAAAGGAGGATTGATAAGTCATATGGAAGAGACCAAACACATTGCATTCCTGCCAGCCAGGTCTACATGGGATCAACCACAGTAAGGGCAAATACACTTCTTCCAGCATTACTTGATAATTTCTATGAAACAGTAAATTGAAAGTTTTCGGGTTTGCGAATACAACAGTGCCCTGAGCTCCCTAACTCTAGTGGCCCAGATAAAATAATAAGGGGTCTCAGAACTACTCAGAATTAGAAATCTCTATACAGCTCTTCTCTATGACTCTTCTACACTGTGCATACCTGCACTGTGCAGTTGATTTTTTGGGTGTGCTGTTTACTGTCATTCCAGACAACCAGACTTGCTCATGTTTCCTTTTTAAAATTCTTGTCTCAGCCTCTCAAACAAAATGTGTGACTGTCTAGTAATCATATTTTGTTGCTTTCAGGTATTATTTTCCTACCTATGAAAATGACACACTCCTGTGTACATTGTCAGACAGTGAAGATGCAAAAGCTGAGGATCAAAGTGAAGAAGTGCCTGTTGTAAGTGAAGATATATCCAGTCTAAAAGCTCTCAAACAGAGCAGTGTTTTAAACCAGCTTCTGTGTAAAGAGAAAAAGAGTCAGGAGAAATTTTGACCTGGAAGTACAGTGGATGACCTTTAATGCTTTTTCTGCAAAACAAAACAAAAAAAAATTTCAGTACTTTTGGAATTCAGTTAAACTCACAAATGTTATCATCATGGGACAAATATTAAAAAGTGAATGCTAAATAAAAATTTAAGTGTTAACTTTGTTGGTATATCTTCCTTTAAATTTTAGCTTCATTTTAAAATTGAATGCTCAATTTTCTGCTAGGATCTTCAAATATCCTTTGTGCGTTAGTGTTATTTACAAATTTTTCATCTTTTTAAAATTTTTCCCGAATGAATCAGAATATGAGTTTTATTTTAAGGCCACCTTGTGAAAGGTGAGAACAACTGAGACAATGTGTAAAGCCAGTGAGAAATCTTCTGTGTGTTATTGCTGTTAGAGAGCAGACAGAAAATGTAATTCTTGATCTGGTGTGTGAAGGAAATCTTGCTCATTTTTACCTTAGAACTTTTGAAAAATAAAAATAAATCTGTATATCTCTATTATTAATCATCAGTATTTAAAACATATGGTGCCTATTCTCAAAACTAGCTCAGAAACATCAGTAATGCTCTGCCTGCCCCGTGAATATCTGACTGCATGAAAAGTTGCCAATCTAAAGTCTAATTATTATAGGAATAATTGCAATATTGGTTGCATCAAAAATCCAAATAATTTAAAGTAGATTTCTTGTATGGTTATGAACTGAGATGTAAAAGAATGACTTAGGGAATTGCAGACACATAATCCAAATGAAATCCTAAAAATCTCAAGTCCAGAAAAGCTGCCATATTTCCTTTTCAAGTTCTCAAAGTGGCAGAAGGTCTTCAGCATGTCCAGAAAGAATCTCAATCTTGATAGGGTAAAGCTTCTCAGAGCATAGGTCGTGCTAGGATGATCCAAACTAAGAATTCCTGAAATGTTAAGTAGTTCCAGAATTTAGGTTTAGCTTTCCATAATATGTATAACCTCTTTCAAAAGTGTTAGTACATTCTTTTTTCTTCTTCAGGTCAGTGTTAGAGCACTGGCGGAAAGAATTGAAGTCTTGGCTCAGTGCCCTTCCCTGCCTGAGAAGATTCAAAGCTGCAGCTTTGCCTTTGCACAGCCCTCATTACCTGAAATTCCTTGCTATCAATAAGAATTGTTGTTGTTTGTCTTTGTACTGTGATTGTGAATTATAAAGCAGTCCCTGGGAGCAGGGGCTAAATTGCAGATCTACAGCCATGTTCTGCTAAGCTTCAATGTCCCACCTAATTCACCCTGCAATCTTATTTGCATCAGTTTCTTTTCATTTACATTGAACTGTTTTCTCCTGCCATTACAGGTCACCCTCTAGCACCTCTCTTTGCTTTCTCTGTTATATTTTTCTTAGGCCTGGGTACTCTGGAAATACGGTAGACCAACAGGAGACTGAAAATGCACTGAGTAAGATAGATCAGCCACATAACTGCAGAGTGAAACAGAGACAGAAGCAGTATCTCACTCTGTCAAGAGGAAATGGGATAGAAGTGCAGCAGGTGCTGAGAATACAGACAGGAAAAAGGGACAGTTGTAGTCATACGTTTGGATTGGTATAAAAATCTAGGAGGAGCAAGCACCAGCCCAATATTTTTGAATTAAAATGTCCTGACCATCATAAATAAGCTACAGTCTTACATTTGTAAAATTCTTAATTTCATACAGCAATTGCAATGGCTGTTGCTGCTTTTTTTGCCCCCTAATTTTCTCCAAGCAATTATTTTCTTCCTAACTTAGGAATTGATTTCAGTCGTTGCTTTTTAGTCAGATTCTTAGCTGAAGGAATAAGAGTTAATGGGGCTTACATTAGTGATGTGTGTTGAGCAATGGAAAAAATCAGCAAAAGAATATGGCAGCAGCACACAAATGAGTTTTATGGCAAGCCCATCTCAGGAGGGCACATTAAGGGAAACATAAAATGTTACTGATATATAATAAAGTGAATTTGCAAAACATTTCCTAATCATAAGGAATGTGATGCTGAGTCATTCAAATCCCTACAACATGAAAACAATATGAAATGACTGCTGTTCTGGTTCTAAGAGAAATTTGAAAAAGCAATGTTTCCATGCAGAATTAAGAGACTATCTAAAGAGAAATTGTATAAATACCACACACTGGCTGTCTATTTTGAGTAAAGAGAAAAAGGGACTTAGGAAGAATTGATAAGCAGTGTATAACTGTTGACTGGAAATAGCAGGAACATGAGGAATCAGATTAGGGTTGAGCTTGTTACTTCAGTTATGAACAGGCAACAAAGTAGATTTAAGTCTTTTGTAGGATCACAGAGAGGGTTGGTTATGGTTTCTAGAGTAAAAATCAAGCATTTTCTTTTAGCCCAATGATGCTTGTCATTTTGCTGGAGATACTTATTTCTTCATATAATGCCCACAATTTTCCCTAGGCATTCTTGTCCTCTTATCTGTTTTAAAACTGAAGCTATTTTTTGTCACAAATAGAGGACACAGTAATGATGCATACAGTTATTAGGGGCAAATATGGTCTTCTAAAAAAAAGAGTATTTTTGGAAGCATTGCAACAAAAATTATATAATAATGCCTTAATGCTTGGAGTGGACAGAGTTCCAGTTGGCAAATGCTCTTGAGAGAGTCAGATCAGGAGAATGAGTACTTCTAATTGGTATGAAAAAATCTATACTAGTTTAACTCCCATGAACATTTCTTACAATAATTCTTCCTAGCCTAGACCCGGACTCCTTATGCACATTCACTTTTCTGTGTCTAAAGCCAAATTTAGAAGGACCTGGGTTAAAGGAAGAAAAATGCTTGTGTCCAGGTGATTGATAATCCTTCCTGCCCTTTTTACAAGTATCTTAATTATGTGTTTGATGCTTCTTCACACTCAGTTTAGTCTGACAAGTCTGTGGAGACTTAATCTGACTTAAGGAGTTGTTGGCTTCCATTTAAGACACTGTTTTCTGTTTCTGTCTACATTTGCCTGGCGTGCTGTGAGAGCTGTCAGTGTCTTCTCTTAGCTGGCTAAATGGTGCCTGATGAGAGAAACACCAGACTAACTCTCTGAAAAGTCTCTCTGCTGTTGTCCTTTCTCAGTGTCATTGCTGCCTCTGAATTCCAGTCAGATCTCTGCTAGCGAGTGAGGTGTTTGTTACAGTCTCTCTCTCTTCTTCTTCCATTTAACGGTGTTTGACCTAAATCTGAACTTTGAGTGGAAGTAAACAAGGTTGCCAGTGTTCATTCTCAAATTCAAGTCCAAAGCAGATAGTGGACATAGGCCTTGTCATCATCTACTGTCTACTGCCAGTGAACAGCAGCAAATTTCCTGGCTTTTCTCATGACTTCATGCTGTATTAAGTGGTCTTGCATTATTTGCATTTTATTTGGATGTATATAAGAGGCCAAAGAGAATCAAAGATCCCTGGAGAAAAGCTGCATTTGACATTGGCAGCATGAAAAATACTTTTGTTTCCCCAGGAGGTTTTGTTAAGTCAGGATACTTTCTGAGGCTTAGTTACAGTGCAACAACTGAAGCATGTGTTGGTCAAATTATGCCTTCATCTATTTCTGCCAGGTATGTCAAACATATTGGTTAGATAACAATTGTCACATGCAAGAGGTGATTTGTAGCCCTAGAAGGAATTACTGCTTCCATGCAGTAGTCATTAAAAATCAGCTGCTGTAGAAATATATGCAGCAGTGGTTGCATGTAAAATGAATCCCTTTTTTATGAGCATTCAATGAGCTGTTGTTCTGAGTGCAGGTTTTTTTTTTTTTCCTTTCTGTAGGAAGTTTTCTCCTACTAAGCTGTGCTCAATTTGACTTCTTCCACCAGGAAGAAATTTTTAGTTGCTTCTTGAATTGGATTTTACATCTTTTGCCAAATGCTTGCTCATAAAGATGCAGACAAAGTAACTATTTTAGTGATTAACATGTAACCCTTTAGTTGAATTCACATTTATCCCTGATAAATTCACTCTCTCCATAAGAAGAGCAGGGGAATTAAGGATATTTACAACTAAAAATATCAGTTGTGTTTGCATAAATTTAGATAGAAATAGAAGTGTTCTTCTTCACAAATGTACCTTCGAACACAATTCTCTCTATCTGGTTTATGATCTTGAGACTGAAAAGCTGACTATGTGTAGATTACATATGGATCAAATGTCTAGCCTTGCATTATAATCAATAAATGTAGTCTGCAGATCCTAGAGTCGTTCAGCTCACCCTAAAGAAGTGCCAGTGACAGATTTCTAGTGTTACTGCTAGAACACTGATATGCTACAATTGTAATTCTCAGTATAAACAAATGCTTCAAAATTTCACATTTTGATGGTGTCATGCAATGCATTTGTCTGTCACATCACATCTCATGAGTGTGTAGTGAAATCCCTCAGAATAACTCAGGCAGACTTAGTATCACCTCCAGCCACCGCTTCATTGAATGTCAGGAGATTTACTTTTTATTTCTATGCTTCCTGGAAATCTAGGAACAGAACAATCTAGGAATAAATAATGCAGGAATTGCTAATTGCTCATTAGGGAGTCTGTCTTTGTAACCTGCCTGCACAGCTTTGCAGAGCCAAGCACTGCTTTAATCTTTAGGTGGTTTTAAATTTAGGTTTCCAGTTGTACTGAGGTAATTTTGTTACTTTCTGATGCATATCTGTGTCTTCACACCACTCATGGAAATATTGCTATGGATCTTCACAAATATTTGACCTGTTGCAATAAACTGGTTTTTGTTAGAATCTGGGTGAAATAAAGAGCAGATAAGCAAGGATGGAGCTTACCATTTGTGAAGAAGGATCATGAACATGTGACAATGTATTTTTACAAACAGTGATTTGCCATGCATCCTTTGACAAATATTGTTACTTCCCTCTGCCTCAGTTTCCTAAACAGCAAGACTGTGATTATATGATAACAACTACTAGGAAGAAAACCACACATGGAAGATAGGATTCCAATGTATGCATGCAGCTTATCTGCATTAATTGGGCTTTCAAATTTGAAATATTTAGTTCAGAAGGTGACTAGATCACAGTCAAAAGGTTTACTCATTCAAGAAGAAGAAACTTCATATTGGGATTACATTCCCATAAGGAAACAAATGTTGAACATTTTGAAAATTACGTTTTTTAAAAAGAAGGGTTAACATCCAAATCAGATTTTCAGAATATTTCTGATTTGCCTTCAGTTGAGGTTTTCAAGTAGAGAATGTATATATTGTAGAAGATCCTCTGCTTTTAGTCATGTTACAGATCTTCCAAGTGTTCAGTGGCATACTAAGGAAAATTGTTTTCCTGTAAGAAAAAAATGACTCCATAGCGTAGCGTACCCATGGTTGGCACAGATGAGAGATGTCCATGCTAGTCTGCTCTAGCCTTAAAAGGGATAAACCTATGAGTTTGCTGAGATTAAAGAAAGGAAATATATTGCAAAATGCTGTGCATCCCTTAATTTATTTAATTGATCAATTGCTTTACAAACAGTCTCTATTTTAAATCCTAGCTCTTTAAGAAGGTTTCAAGAGAAGGTTTAATATTTTTCTCAAAAAGTATACACATAAGGTAGGTAAGATTTCTCAGATTCACTTAAACTTGTACCTTGCCTTTCCTTCAGTGTAGGAAAGTTTCTGATTAAGACAGGACTTCTTTTCAGTATTAGAGCTGATACTTGGATATTTTCTTCTCAAAAGTTGCTGCAATGGTACTTTTGTTCATATTATCATCTTTAACAGAGGCTCGAGTTTTTTAATTTGCCTTGAACTACTCAGACAAACAGTTGCATTTCAAGTAAGCAATCTGTGAAAGGACTGATGCTGGGATCCCTGCTTCAATGCAACAGTGTGGACCATTTTCCCATTGATGCTGAATTGTCCCTAGGGATCTTTAAAGATTAAGGAGATGTGGTTCCTTCTGCCTCCTAGACTTTGGTGACACTGGGAAAGTTGTTTAAATGCCCCTAATGACTGATTTGAAACCAGTTATATAGGATTTCAATCAATATCCAAAATGAATGTTAGCATCCTGTCGAGCAAAGATTTCCTGCTGTTTAGTTTTGTTTCCAGTTGAAAAAAACCCCACAACATTCCATAATATATGTGACAGTGTTTATCTACTAAATTTTTGGGGGTTTATGCTGATTAAAAATAGTATAGTTCTAAAGTCTGCCCTCTCTTCTTTCTACTGTAATTCCTCATCTCTTCCTCTGCCACCATCCCTTCCATTACCACTGGCCACCTCCCACTCCTCAGTCAGGTGTACCTTGCAGTCTTTCATCTGAAAGCTAGACTAAATCTTATTCCAATATCATTCCAAGCTAAGGATTTAGTAGAGCTTCATACATGTGCAGAATGCCTCCTATGCAATCTGAGGGCTTTGCAGAGGCAGGGGAAGGTAGACAGGTTAAATGTTTTGATGTTCTCTAGTCATGAAGTAAAAGGCAAGAACATGTTTTCTGCATTTACATGGGATAATCTGTGTAAAAAGCAGTAGTTAACACTACTTGTCTTGCAAAAGGGCTTTTATGAAATCAATAATGATAAAATATGTACTAATCTATTGGACATAATATTTGAGCATAATATAAACAGATGACTGGTGTCATCTGTTGTGCAAGCTGTAAATTGATGCTCTGGTAAGAGCATAAACTACAAATAGTAAAAGAAATCTGGATTTTAGGTTTTTTTTTTCTAATTTCAAAGAATCAAATAGTATTTTATGTCTTCCTTTGAGAAGGCTATATCCATTCAAGAGATTTGAACTTTTTGTCCAGGTATTTAGGGTAAACACTGCTTACCCATCTGAATTTAGATAGCAATTGAAGTGGTCCTTTATGAGACAAATGGTGATAAGGCAGCCATCTGTTTAAAAAGGGGTCCAATAAATCTCATTTTCAGTGATTGAATTAAAATACCCTTTATCTTTAGCTCCTTTCATTTTTTTATTAATTATTTTTCATTTACTTTATTTTTTTATCACATTATGTGGAAGACAGGAGGCTTAGAACTTGGAAATAGAAATTTAAGAAAACGCAGAAGCCAGGTAATAGTGGTACAGCTTGAGATGCAGGATTTCCAAAAATGTCAAAGGCATGCCAATAAATGCATTTTTTTTGCAGAATATTCAGAAATCTTGCAAAAATCTGAGTTTTGTTTTCTGAAGTTAAACTTTAATTCTCAGGAATGGGAGACATTGAGAATACTTAGCACACAGAAATTTTTAGAAGGCCTATTTAGGAAGTAGATGTAGCTTGTTTACACTTGAATACCAAGGAATAGACAGACCACCAGAAGTAAAACCTCCCAGACCTCATAAATCCTTCCTAGAAATTTTCCTTCCCTTCCCACCCTCCTATTAGTCCTGATGTCTCAAATCGTTGAAGATTTTGAGGGCCCATGGTTTCCCATGTTTTCAATGGGAGTTGCCAGGAGTAGCTTTCACATTCAGTCACCCAATGTATTCACTTCCTCTGCAGACTGCTGCAGCCAGGAACTGCAATATGTCACACTATAAGATATTTTTCTAGGGAGCAGCGCCTGTTTTTATGACAAAGAGCCACACATGCTTGCAAAGACACCAAGGAAGGGAAAGACACTAATTTTCTCCCCTCCCACTTTCAGCAGGTGAGTGACACCACTTCTGTCTTGTTCTGCAGCCAGCTGGCAACTTGCCTTGTCCAAAATACACCTTTTCCTGTGGTGGTGGAAGGCAATGACTTCCCCATCATCCAAGGACAGCCAGAAGAATGAGAAACCGTCCTGATTTCTTCTTCCAAGAGTACATTGTTTATATTCACCCTTCTCTGTTTTGAGGCAGAACACACATTTTTATCCCTGCCTTATCAGGTGGTGTAGGGGGTTGCAGGCAGATGGTTCACTGTCAGGGTCCAGATTTCTTTAATCCTTCCTTTCTCTTGAGGGCAATAGCTAATATGCCAGCTAAAAACACAACTAGAGCACTACTTACTGATATTATTTTGCCCAATGACTGCTGATGTGGAAGTTCATACATATGCACAGAGTATTTTTAATGAAATCTCTGAATTTCATGGTTATATCCAAGTAAGGTTTTGGGCGCTTTAAAACTGAGCTAAGCAAGGTTCAAAGTATTGGGTTTTACTCCACTGAGTGTTTGTCTAGATTTAATGCTATTCTCTGAAGCAGGAATTGTCCCTCCAGGCTGATTGCCCTCAGCATGGGGGTTTAGACCTGTGCCTGTTTTCGTGCCACATTCTTCTTGTATCTCTTTTGTGGCAAAACATCCATGAGACTTGAAAATGTTTAAGATGTGGCTGCCTGTGCAAAAAATGCTTTAAACATTTTTAGGCGGAGGAAGGTGCCAGACCAAGTCCCCGCTGCCTGCGCATCTGTACTAACTAGGTTCTTACACAGCAATTCCTCCCACAGCATGAAAGCAAGCAATGAACACATTTCAATAATTTAAAACCAGATGAAAACAACCTCCAGGGAAGACTGTGAGCTCCATATCTCACCTAGATGGAATTTCTGCAGCCCTCATACAGGTAACTATGTGCTAGAGACTGTGGATGCAAACATCTTTTCTGCTGGCTCCCTTTGCTGACTGGTTTGGGCTTTGTTTTAGTGTGCTTGTCACTATGGACTGGGCAGGGAATGCAGGTAGCAACTGGGGGTTCTGTATTTTGTGGCAAGGGCAGGTACTACACAGAGTTACTACACAGCATCTGAGCTGCTCGTAAGGGCCCCGCAGCCCCCACACGTGAGCAGAGAGCAAGAAGGGTGTGCCAGCACAGAGATGCTGCAGAACAGCACAGTGCCCAGGGCTCACCTGCTGTGGCTCTCTAGGCCACTACACGGTGAGTTAATAAACCTCAATCTGGGGCTCGGGGCAGCTTTTTTGTTTCAACGCTGTTTAACTTCTCTGGGTCCTGCAGGTAGTTGTTGCAAAAGTAAAAAGCACACAACTGCCACAAGTTTGCCATTATTGGATTAACAAGCTGCAGAGGTCCCTCCTGTCCTTTCCTGTGTAGCATTGCTGTTCTTACTTGAAATTGGTTTTGTCACTAGTGACAGATTGCAAACTGCCTCACCTTTAGAAAGTTGACCGCTTTAGGCTCTGTATCCATTACTGTCACTTAACACACTGAGAGAAATGTAGAAACATCTGCTTCCATGCAACATGCTACAAACTTCCTATGAAAAAATCAGATGTGATGTTTTGACAGCAAATATTGCTTAGCATGCAAGGCAAGTTCTACTTGAGATAGGCAAAACTACTGTCACTGAAGTACAAAACTTGATATGTGCCAGCTTCCTGGGCTGACAGGAATAGTACAGAGCAGGAATATTCAGCCCTGTTTGTTCAGGAAGCATAAACACCTTAGAAACTTGTGGCACGCACAGAGTCACACATGAAGGATACATATTTGCTTTTCTCAGTCATTTTGGAAGCAGCCACTGGAGCACCTGGTTGGAAAACACAGACAGAATTCTCAGAAGAAATGAAAGGACTAAGTGTGTCCCAGTTTCTGGTTAATGAGAATTAGCGGGTTTTGTGCAAAAATACATTCAGTTGTATAAAAGTTACGCGTAGACTACAATAGGTAAATGGCAGAGCTGAAAGGATGGGAAGAGCTGTGGGGCTGGAACCCCTGTAGCCAGCTTTGCTGTCGCACCATTCCTGATGCATTGCTTTTTTTTAATAAAGTAAATGTTCGTAGAGACACCAATCTGGGTCACTGAACTCAAATCATTCTGCAAGCACTTCAGCCCAGTAATACTAAAGAAGAACTCAAATTATTTGAACTACTGATACATCTGATGATCTTTTATTCATTATTTTCTGTGCATTATTGATTGTCTCTTTTGCTTGTTTGCTCAAAGGGAGTTAAATTGCATTTAGGAGCTGAAAGTTTGGAACATCTGACAGTTGGTCTGGAGGTACCTCCTGGCTTCCAGGAGATTAATTTCAGAATGTTAAACATGCCTATTCACTGGTTTTCAGTGATCTGCTAACATCCAGGAGGTAAGAACTACCAGGAATCTGAACTACCTCCACCCCACTGGTTTCTGCAGACAACACATACAGAGAGAGTATGTAGGGGTTCACCACGAGTGTAGGCTTACTGGGGAGGTGTTTGGAACTTGTGCCCTTGGCCCTGCTCCCTTTATTGTCTAGCATTTCTATATTTTGTAATTAATTTCCTGGGAATAAATTCTAGTCTCTCGGACTGTCCAAAGGGTTTTCTTCAGGAAATCAGTTTGAGGATTTGAGAATGCTTTTCGCAAATATTTGTATTTGTACTCAGAGTAGAAAATCAAGCACATACATTAGTATCTGCTGGTAGTTCTTTTTCCTTCAACAGCCTCATGGATCACTCAGCTCATTTTTGTGAGGACACATGTCAGACAATCTCTCTCCAACTTGCTTGACTGCAATGCAATTTAACACAGGTCAGGCAATCAAAGAAGAGCATACAAGGCCAAGCAGCTGCATTTGCTCTTCTGGGAAATTGAAGGGAATTGAAAATTTCTCATTATATTTGTGCCTTTGTATTAGAAAGGCAGTTTGTTCCAGCCTCAGAAGTTTGCTACCCAAAACTTCTGTGTTAGCACTTAGCTTTTTTTTGTGAAAGACTGGCGGGGGGGGGAAAGGAAGACAGAAATGGGGTTGCGTTAGATAAAACTGCAAACAGAAGGGCAAAAGCAGCCTAATACAATCTTACTTTCTAACACTGTAGTCTTTTCTGGAAGTTTACAGAAAGATGCTGGACTTCAGTCCCCTGTCCACTGTAGTATCTTCATTTATCAGTATGACTGTATTTCCTGCATTGGAACAATTTGCCAAGAAAGTTGTCTTGCACAGCAAATTTTGAGAGTTTCAAAAATACAAAATCTATTTATCAGTCTAATCTACTGATACATTTCTAAAAAGCCTTTTTTGTATAAACAGTGTTCAGCCATCTCTTTTAATACAAAGAAGCTTATTTGATCCTAATCAGGTTTTCCATATGTACAACTTGGCCAGTATTTTATATCAAGGGATAAATTAGCAAACAAACATAAAGAGAAAAAATAAGTTCTCTTATCTAGAGAACTCACTGAATGTATTTCACATGTTGGAAAAGAAGATTAATGATAGCCTTTCTTTCTACAATTGAAGAAGAAAAGGATGAATTTATTTATAGGACTGTTTGCTTATGAAAGAAGTATTGAGGGAACTACTACATTAAAGAAAAAAAATATTTTCTTCTATTTGTTTTGCATATTGCCTCCTGGCTAATTTTTTTTTTTTTTTTTTTTTTTTTTTGGACAGTGTCCTGTGATTCCATGTCAATGCTCTTTGTCCCACATTGATAAGCACCCCCATATGCTAAAAAGTTCTGTCATGCCACCATGTTCTTAAGGAAAAGACAGGATCTCTGGAGACCACAGCTCAGAAGTGCCCTGTGGGTATGAGCAGTGATTCCCCAGAATTAGTCTGGGTGGGATGACTGTTTAATGATTCATTAGTCTCTCACTAAAAAATATTTGGAAGTTTTGCTGTTCTATTTACCACTATAAACAACATTACTACATTCTTGCTCTTCCTTCCCTTTCCTTCTTTCCTCTTGCATCTTAATCCTATTTAAGTCCTGAGCTCTGAGCATAAGAAATACATCCATGTGTATTTGCAGAGTTACAAAATATCACAAGCACCTTTTCTGCTTTGACCTAGGTCTGGTGTCATATAAAAGAATTATAATAACATTAGCTCGCAGCTCCTTCTTTCAAGCATCGGGTAGGTGTGTTCTTTCATCCTCCATGGGCAGTTATCATCAATTTATAATTAGGCTCAGCTACTTCACTGTAGGATTCTATGTAGTTTTCCTGCTGGCATGTAAATAATACTCTCTTAATACTCTCAGAAACCACATCCTTCTCTCTCTCTGAAGTACTTCATCAATGTATTACCCTCATGTTTTCTAAGACAGCCCAATTCTACACTCTTATGCTCAGAAGCTGTTGGATTCTCCTAAAGCAGAGACTTGAGGGTAGCATAGCTGTAACATGAAAGTCTAACCCTTAAATGCTGGAGTCAAGTGCAAACCTATACCCTTGTAGGGAAAGTTTTCTCCAGAATTACTTGGAAGTCAATAAGGCACTTGTCATTAAGGCTGTTAATTGGAGAGGGAGGCAAGCACTCTTCCCACAGTTTCCAGCACTCATGCTTGAGTGCACCTAAGAGTTGAGGTAGCAGTGCTGATGAGGCTTAGAAAAAGCATTTCTAAGCATTACACTGCATTTCTTCAGCTCTTTGAATTAAATATGCTAAAATACTCAAATATAGTGACGGTAGAGCAGTGTACACCATAGGTATATGGTAATAAGATTTGGGCAAGAAGGAAAGACACTGTGCACTATCATGTGAGAATCCCAGGCACGCCTTCGGGATCAGGTGGAACCAGCTCTCCATCTTTGCTCACTGTGTGTCTGCTTGCAGTGATTGTTTTATGATATTATCCTGAAAATCTTTTTCTATTTCCAATACACATTCATTTGCATTCACATGGGATAATATTCTGCAGTTGTTACTAACGAGATGCTGAATAGCCTCTTCCAAATAGAGGTATTGCTCAACAGGAGCAGAGGAATTTGAATGAAAACCCATAGTTACCCAGTGGGAATGAGGAATCATTTCTAATCTTCTCTCTGCAATTTCTATAGGTCATTGAAATACATGGGGTCTTATATGAATCTTCCATTATCTGTGGAGGAAAAATCCTTGCTACTTTATAATAATTGTGCTGTTCTGCAAGGAGAACTGTGAAACCACTGCTATATTTTTAGGTTCTTTAGCCAAACATTTTTTTTCTGTCTTGACCTGGGTCTGTTTTGAGTTTAATTTGGAAACCTTTCCAACTCAAAACACATGGGAGTACATTTCTAGCGTGAGGCAATTCAGTAGAGAAATACCACGTCACCTCCACATAAGAGCTTTTGGGTATGCTATTATGCTTTGCAGACAATCCTCAAGATGTGCCAATTGTTTCATGGTGCCTGCATGTTACAAAAATTGTGCATATTCAAACTGGGATGGCCATTAAAAGATGTCCACGCTAGGGAAAGGCCAAGGTAAGGTCTGCTAGAAGTTTGTGCTGACTAAACATCCTTGCTTTAAATCTTCACTCACAGTAAGAGAGTGTGAAAGGGCCATTCCAGAAATACAGCCTTTGATCTCTGCCTACAGACAGGGAGGTAGAGGTTAAACCCTAACTTGTCAAGTCCTTTTTAAGAATCATTCATATACTAATCCCATTGAGCAGTCTGCTATGGTTGGAGACACAAAATGATCCCCAGACATGAGCAAAAGCCCTGATAACTGCCCAGGGCTGCACTCAAAAGTTCATGTACAACAGCAGGGCTCAGTTAAATCCTCAATTACTGTGAATGCCCTGAAAATCTGGCATTTCCAGCTATCAGACATGCAAGTTAGGGGCTCTGCACTTTTGCAGACTGCTGTTTTGCAAATCAGGCTCTACAAGGCTAGAAGTAAGTCAGGAAAACAAGTGATACAAGGGGCAGCCTGGCTGACTGCTTGTGAAACCCTTCTGTTGGAAAGAGGCTCCATGCCAGCTTCTTCTTTTCTATGATGTTTCCCTTTCAGGTTTGAGTCCACTGTCTACCTCTGCCTCTTTTGAAGATTTTTTTTTTCCCTTGAACATTGCGTTCTTGCTTCACGGGGAAGCAGAGCCATGGGAGCACCAGGAAAAAAAAAAAAAAGAAATTGTAACTTGAGAATCCAGAGTTCAGGCCTCTTATTTCATTTGCTTTTGGATCTTCACACATATTCAAGCCCCTTACAACCTCAGTCCCTGCTGGCAGCAGTGGGTTTGCCAGTTCCCAGTTTCTTTGAGTGTTAGAGGCATTGTTAGGGTATATCTGGAAGAGAAGGCAATTACTTTGAAACCTATGTAGCAATTGGGACCTAATTTCCTTAAAAAGATGGAAAGACATTTTTTCTTTTTTCCTTAAAAAATAGGATCCCAGCTTGATAATGCCTAAAAAAACTCTGAAACACTTGCTGAGCTGGTTGAAATAGATAAGCCTAAAATAGATTCTCTACAGGCAGTTACAGAAACTTGAATCTGAAATATTGATCAGGTAAACTGTTGGAAAAATATGGTGATGTACAACCATGTTACACTGTCTAACCTTGCTCATTCATGCTCCAAGTCACAGCACAAAACAGCCAGGTGCCCACATTAGTGTTAGAAGGAGACACTTTTTTTTTGTTTGTTTGTTTAAAGTAACTTTGTCATGTCTCAAGCTGTACATCCACACCAGGAAGAGAAAAGGAAATCAAAATCTTTCTTAAGCTAATTCCCCCTCTGGAGAGCATCCCACTGTGCCGCTGGCCAGCCCAGACAGACCCACCTGCCACTGCCACCTGTCCCCAGCATCTCCCTGCATCAGGTCATCCTCCTTGTAGCACCAAAGGTTGGGAACATTTCCAGTCCCTGTTAGGGGCTTTTCCACACAGAGCACAAAAGGCCTTTCCAGGGCTGTACCAAAGCCAAGCCTAGTTTTGTGTTTTCCTTTGTTTTCTTCAGTCTGACACTTCCCAGCCAGCACAGTGGAAGATGCACCATCTGAATCCGGTTGTCTGCAACCACGGCTGTGTGCTAAGATGCTGGTGTTTTCAGACATCTAATGTTAAAAAAAGACTATACATCTTTAGTAGACTATACACCAAAAGTGTCTTTCTTTAGAATAAGTATGTATTTTGTAGCACATTTTCAGGAGTTGAAAACTGCATGGAAAGTGGAAGGTTCTGCAACTGCCATGAGTGGTAGGTGCAAAACCATGATTTCCCAACAGAGCAATCACAGGAAGTCATGTCTGGGGAAGAGCTTTGTGAAGATGAGGAGAAGAACATGGTCCTTCTTGGCCAAGCAGAGAACAACTACCCAGCAGATCCCTCAGTTCAAAGTTGAATCTCAGGACGAAGGTTGCTGACACAAGGCAGTGCACGAGGCAACCTGACCAAGGCACTGGCACTGAGGCTGCTGCAAACTTCTCTATGTCATGGAGATCTCTGGGAATTTTGCAGCAAAAACACATAGACAGTCAAATAAAATAAACACATCATAACTACAGAGACTCAGAGAGCTCAGATTTAGGTATGTTAAATCAAGTCTTCTCAGGCTGCAACAAGGGAGAAGCTGGTCTCATCTCTGTTCCTTGGTACAAGCTTCAGAAGACAGGACAGTGATATCTGGTTTAAAACATGTCTGTGCATCTGCAGAGGTGGTTTCAAATCATTTTCCTTTGATTACAAGACAGATCTAATAATCTGCTATGGTATCTTTAACAATCTAGTTCCTGTGTGTTCTGCCCTTTCAGGTGGTCCAGTTTCTTTGTAAAATTAGGTATTTTAACCCTGGTCATAGACAGGGTCACACAAACAACAGATCATGGTTTTCATGTCTGCAGCATCATTTCATTACCGCTAGAATTACCATTAGAATAAACCAAAATACCATAATCTCTCTATTTCTCTCCTGACACAAATATTACCTTATGCTGGAAAGGCCATTTGAGAAAGCTTAAAATCAAAGAAAAAAATCTAATCCTCCATGTAAACCACTGTCACTTGAATAACTAAACTGGTAAAACTGTAATGCTGATGGAAACCCAGAGCAGAATTCAAACCAGCTTTAAATATGTGCAACTCATTCCTTCTGTTCTGCCAAGTCATCATTCAAAGAGGAACACACAGACACACAAAATGATTCATGCAGGAAATCCAGAATACTGCAGAATTCCTCTCTCTGCTGTGACAAGCTCATCCTAGTATCATGTATTTTATTTCCAATGGAAATATCTTTCAAGAGACTAGGATGCTGCAGGGCTTGCTTGGGGGTACAGCAAGTCAGGGCTGCCCCCTGCTTACAAAAGCTGGTGTCTGGTTGCAAGGCATGAAAAAAACCACAGATAATGAAGAAAATGTAACTGCACCTTAAAACTGATATTTTCCAGCATTTGTGTCTCATTGTGAAATCCAATGCACTGTTATGGAGAAATGACTAAGTTGCAAGGCAGAGTCTTTCTGGGGGTACTGTTCTGTGTGCTGGGTTAAAAGCTGAGGGATGGGGGAAGCACTTGCTTGCATGGGTACAGCAGAGCATGTTGTGAGCTGGGCCCTGCTGCTGGCCTTCCCTCTCACCACTGGCAAAAAGGGAGCTGACACAAGGGTAGGCACAAATGTGTTATAAAGGACAAAGCAACATGAACTTCCATTGCTTTAACGAAAGTTTGAAAATATTCTGCTCATGTCTCAATGTGGCATGTTTTTGCAATTAAAATCTCCTTTTTTGTGAGGGTAACTTTACACTCTGTGTTAGGGATCAAAAGCATAAAAACATAACATGGATGCACCTGAGTAAGACATAAATTAAGCAAAAGTTAACAGAAAACAAAATGGATTTTAAGCAGCATTTTAATCCACTTCTACTCCATGACTATGTCTTTTGAAGAGTTATTTTGACAGCAAAGAAGGAAAAAAGGCACAATATTTTTAGAAACAGTACAAAGGCTTTCAAAAGGTTTTCAGAACCTTTTAATCCTACTTTGGTATTCTGACAATCTTCCTCAATTAAATACTTCCTCAGCACCAAAGATCTCACTGGTGCTCTCAGGAGAGTTCTGTGACACTTTTCCTTCCAATAACCACCATAGTGTTGCCCACATCTTTGGGCAGATTCTCTGTCAAATCCTGTAGGTTTGCTCAGCAGGGGAGAGATGTATGAGCAACAGGCTTGGCTTTTGTTTGTCTTAGCTTTTTGAATCATCAGAACATCCCCTGGATAAGTTTTCCACGAGGTTTTGGTCTCCCCAGTCCTTCTCCCCTTTGGTATCTACCTGGGCAATGCTCACTGCTACCTGTACCTGTACTATAGAATTTTATTTTAAAACTTCCTAATACTGCCAATATGGAAGTGCCTAACAGGTTTTTTTTTTTTTTTTTTTTTTCTAAAGTGCTTTTATTTCCCTTTTTGGTCCAACCAAGTTTTGCTGACTGTAGTCTATGTTAACAGTAGGGCAAAAAATGGTGGGAAAGGTCAGGAACTCCAAGAGATGGAAGGACACAACAGTGACTCTACTAAAAGGCTTCTTTCTGCTTCAGGCAGTGCACTGTGACTGAACAAATGGGAAGCTGAAGATAAGTTAGAGGAGAAAAGGAAGGAGATTACAAAAATAAAGGCTGTTTCTCCTTGGG
Organism: Vidua chalybeata; assembly: GCF_026979565.1. NCBI lineage: Eukaryota > Metazoa > Chordata > Aves > Passeriformes > Viduidae > Vidua > Vidua chalybeata. The sequence goes on from NC_071534.1 coordinate 46,368,949, forward strand.
GATGATCTCATATCTGAACAACTGAACTCTCACTTCCTCGTCCTTTGTCTTCTGCTTGTTACCAATGCTGGTACATGGAAGGCCAGGAAGGAAACAGAACAAAACAATTTTAGGGAGATAATGTTATTTGCAAATATCTGAGAATGCTAGTTGGAATCACCATTTTCCTTATTCATTAAGAGATTTTCAAAATTTCCTTAGCCCAACCTAAAAATGAAGGAAATATCTGAGGAAGGTTGGTTTCTTGTGGTTGTTTAAAAGTAGCAATAAGTGCTCATTGCAGAGCAGTTATTTAACTAGGACTGCCTCCACACAAAGGAGATGCTTTTCAGGCTCTGCCAAAAGCAGGATAGAAGCCATTGACATAGGACAGTTTGCTCAGGACTCGTTTCCTGCAGTTTGCTTTGGCTGTGTGGCTGCACCCAAGCTGGTTACCCAAGCCTCTCTGTGGGTGTGAGCAGACACAGAAGCAGTATGTGCAAGGGGAGGGCTGAAGTTCAGCATACGTGCACAAGCCAAATGCACCAGCTGCTGGTGTAACAGTGGAGGAAGATCTCCTCCACGCAGGCTGTGTAGCCAGGAGCTCTACTCCCAGAGGTAGCAGTCAGTCTGTGCCAGCCTTGCTGCTCTTACTGTTGAAGGGCTCTCTGCTTGCCCCAGAAATAATGAGTGGTCCCCTTGAAAGTGAAACCCTCAAATATAATGGTATTTCTGCATACACTTGCAGGGGATTTATAGGTAGCTTTAGCCTTCAGAGTTTGGAAGATGGAAAAAACAATTAAAATATCATGGGAATTAGTTTCTAGATAGCTCACATACAGGCTCATTGGGCTCTTTGTTCTCATTGTCAAGGGAAACTAAAACACCTCCAGACTGAAAACTAAAGAATCTAGCCATGCCAAGCAGGTTATGGCGTGACCATAAACAGAGAGCAGTGCCTTGCCAGAGAGGTTTTCTCTGCTTCTCTGTGGACCCATGCCATTCCACAGCAGCCCAAGTCCCTGCTCCCCACAATGTTGTGATGCAAATGGCAAACATGGGCTTGCAGCTCCTCTAATTTTCAGGCAGCGGTATTAGCTGAGCTGGAAGATTGAAATGGCAAGCCATGAGTGAAATTAGTGTATTGTGGTAGAGTAAAAGCATTCAGGCTGACTTCAAGTGCCATGCATAAGTAAGACACCATTCTCTTTCTACTGCTTAGCAATTATTTTCTTTATACTCCATTTACCCTGTATTAAGTATCTATAAGAGATCACTCTAAATCCCCTTTGCAGTCAGCATGTGTATGTCAAGACTCATGCCTATTTGCTGAGGCTGTATAGCCAGGAAAACACACTGTGGGTAATTGCTGCTGTGAGGATTTTCACTGAGCAGGTAAAAAGTATATAAGTGCCTTAACAAAAGAAGCCATTTTTTCATCTGCCCACTCTTATGTATGCCCAACTCAAATTCATTTAGCTAAGAATGCTAGCATGTGCTTCAGAAATAGGTGTTAAGCTGGGGAGAACCAAGTGAATTTCATGTTTTGTAACTGGAAAATTACTTTCTGCCCATATAATAAGCCAATGCATGTGCTGTGTCTGCAAGGCACAGCGTGCAGTGTGGTACTGCACCCTGTTGGTCTGTGGTGTTATGAAAGCCAATTGCATTCTCAGTACAATGTGAGGCAATTTCTTTTATATTAAACCTTTATTTCAGGCAAGTTGGTTTCAAATGCAACGTAGGGACAGGTGGGATAAAAAAAGAAACTCATCCTGGCAGAGAGAGTGTGACCTACAAAAGTGAGAAGAAAAAGTTGTGTTAGAAAAGCAGCTGATTGAAGTGTTCTCACTCACTAGTCAGTGCATGGAAGAAACAAAAAAATAATAATCAGCAAGCGAGGAAAAGGAAAGCAGGTTTTCATGTTACTTATAGGGAAGCAAGAAGGATGTTTTAAATCATTAGAAGAGTGACTCAAAAGTGTAGCTCATGTGGTTCAGATGTCTACAAAAGAGTGAGTTCAGGAGAACAACATTTTGGGAACTTGGTGCCAAAACTCAAATTCCAGAAAAGGTAATGAAGGATGTGCCTGATTCAGCCTTATTTCCTGAGTACATGACTAGTGAACTCATTTTAACTCAGAAAGATGACATTAAGGTGGCCTCCCAGCAGAGGAGGAAGAGCAGGCATCCTGGAAGGGGGCCAAGGCAAAGGACACAAGTGCCAAGGGTCTAGCAGGCTGTAGGAGGCAGCATGTATATGCAGCCACAGTGTCATCATGAAGTAGACAGCAGGATTAGGGACATCACATCTTATAAATCAAGCCAGGCAGAGAGGTTCAGAGGCAGATCCTTGGTTAGGACTGCAGAGAAGCCTTGCCTGTGCACCCTGCTGATCATTTGGTCATATGTTCCTATGCCATTAGCAGTGTTTCATAGCTGAGCCAGGAAACAGTGCATACTCATCGGGTAGCCTTTGCCCAAGCAGCCTGCAAAATTAACTCATCCTGTTGAACCAATGACTCAGTGTCCACACAAGACTGTAACTTCGCATATGTCATTGGTCTTAATAGTTCTTTCTTCATCCATTCCTACAGGTTACCTGTCTTGTGCCACCACCTTCTTGGAGGGGACTTCCCAATGAATGCAGAGATCAGCCAGTGGTTGTCATGGCCTTGCTTGCTCCCATGCTACGGCCCATCCACCCATGTACAGAAGCTCCCGGTCCTGCCTGGCCTTTTCTTTAATCAGTCTTGGCCTGAATGACTTATCCTAAGGCTAAATAAGCACTAAAGACAAGCAGCTTAGAAATAAGCACCAAAGACAAGCAGCTGGTTACAGTAGCTTCTGGACTAGCACCTTAAGGGAACGGGTTTTAGGATGTTCATTTGGTGAAATCAGATTCTTTTAATAGTTGTTGACAGTAGTATTTTATATCCAATGTATTGCAACAATATCAGAAATTATGTGGAGATAGGATTGGGTTTTTTCTCTTTAATACACAAGTTCAGTGATTCTTTGTCTCATTACTTCCTTGGAATTTAAACTAGGATGCATTACAAACTTACATGCCTGAGCATCCAAGTACCTACTTGTCACTTAAGTACATGACTTGACATGATCAGCTGTGACTTTCCTTGGGTGTTGCATTTCAGGTAGGGTTCCTTCCAGCACAGCTCTTCTGTTACAGAGCCAGGTGTTCCTCTCCACACCTTTGAATGCAAAGCAGCCCTTGCACTGGGCAGCTTTACACAGTGTTTAAACCAGCCAGGAAGAGTGTTTGTGTCAGCAGCTGTGATCTGCTGTTCTCCAAAGGCTGACAGAGCTCAACACATGCATATGGGCAGGAGCCATGCCTTAAAGGCTGCATGTTTAATTACTGATTTCTATGAGAAACCTCAGCATTTTCTTGCTCTCATTTTCTCTTGCACTTGTGTGTAGCCCCCAGCAGGAGACAGCTTCATCCCAGCAGCCATTTGTCACACAGTGAAAGAGAGAGCTGCCACCAGGCAAGAGGCAAGGAGGGAGGTGAGAGCCAAACACCCACCCCAGCCCTGGCTTCATGCACCCACTGAGAGCAACTCACTTAGGAGCACTGCAACCAATACACGAAGGAAGGCAGCGCAGCGAGAAGGCCGCAGCGTTAGAGCAGCCATCAGAACCACCCCAGTGTACACAGGGGGAAAGCAGATTCAGTGTGAGGTAGAAAGAGCTGTGGTGAGGGTCACGTGTGCACCACAGCCACGCAGGGGAGCAAGTCAGGCTGCAGCCACAGAAATAAAGCCTCTCAGGAGCCCACCTGCCCTAACAGAACTGGCTGAAAGTTGCTGGACACTACAGGGCTGGCCGTGTGCTGCCACTGGAGACTGACAGGAAGATGGAATGAGGACATCGGGAGAGCAGGCAGTGGGGTGGCCACAGCATGCCAGTGTCTCTGGGCAGCCCCAGGGGCTGCTGAGCTCCCACACCAGCCTGATGCAAACCTACTTCTTCACCTCTTCACCTCTCCAAGGGAAAGGCCCTTGGATCATTAGACTTGCAAAGTGACAGAAAAATGGAGTCTTCTTCCCAGTCAAACTGCAGGAGCTACAGCAGGAACCTTTTCCTCCTGCCTGCACCCAGCAGGCACCAGCTGGCCTCGCAGCTGAAGGCAGAAAGCAAAAGCAGCTGTCGTTATCAGGTCCAGCCCAGAGCAGCCCGCAGGATTTTCCTGTTGTCTCCCATGCTTTCACAGCCCTCAGCCATGTGACTCTGCTGCCAGGCGGCACCCACCTGCCAGCCAATGCTGGGATGGGTCAGCACACCCAGAAAGTCCCGTGAGAAGTCCCCCTTGCCCACACTGAGCAAAGAGCACATCAGCTCCTCCCACCCTCTCTAATTAATAGTCAGACAGGACTTTACATCTTCCCATACTACAAGCTAACTTGAGGCAGACCATTGCCACCCTGCTGGGCCCCCATGCAGGAGATGGAACTTTGCTCGGCGGCTTCCAGCTACCCCTGGGGCAGTTTTGGGATTCAGAGAGTCTTGATGGGTAACTTTACAAGGGCCAACACCGATAATACCTTGCAGTTAGATGGCTGAGCCCTTGGCCTTTCTTGTGTGATATCTGTATCTGCCCTCTCACCTAACATCACAATTATTGGGTTCAAACTAAGGGTAACAGCAGGTATCCAAAGTGCACAAAAACAGAAACAAAGCTTCTGGGAAACTCCCCAGGTCCGGTTCACTTCTGCTCTAGCAGGTGCAAACAGCAATATCCTCTGTCGCCTCAGGGCTGGATTACAGGCAGAACATAATGAGTTCTGTGGATTTGAGGTTTAACATGCAAGGGGCAGGCAAGACCTTCAACACAGGAACAGAAGAGTGAAAATGGTGATCCAGCATCATAGCTCTAGCCTACTACTTTTGAAAAAGAGAAATTTTAATTTTCATTTAACAAGCTACCTGAGACAGGCAAATTTGCTGAAGAGCAATCATAAATATTGCTGTATTTCAAACCACTCAGAACAGGCTTACTCTTATCTGTTTTCAGTGTTCTTCATATATTCATCTTGATGAGATATTTAAAACTGTCTTTTCTTCCTGTGTGAGCTAATCCCTGTCTTTCTGTCCCACTCGTAACGTGTAAGAATATCAATTGCTTATCCTACTGTTCAAACTGAAAAGAAAGAAAATTTAATTCTAAGCTGACTCATTATTTTATGGTGTCACTCATCCCCAGTCCCTTGACAATGAGAATATCAAGGCAAAGTTTCAGCCATTTAATCTTCTTCAGAACCCCCTAGAGATGTTATTGTTATGAACACAGCCCTTCTTGCTTTTTTATTTCACTATAACAATGCTGAAGCAGTGCAGCCAGCCAGAGGGTGACCCCCTGTGATTCGTTTGCAGATTTGCAGGGAAATCTGGAAAAACCCTGGGTTTTTAACAATTCAGGGTTTCTCTCCCTGCATTACACTCACCGGTGCTTCCCTGGTGGTGCCAGCAGGCTTCATGTTGCAGGCAGACATTGCTAGGGACCATGCTCCAGGTTTGCTCAGGATTTGCCACTGGGATGGCTGAGAGAGGCACACTGTCCCCCAGGAGTGCTGGCCCAAATTTCCATGACAACACATTTGGAATGGAGACCTGGCATGCTGAATGACACAAGGTCACTGCAGCAAAAAAAAAACCCAACCAAAACCAAACCAAATCAAAAAGGTATAGGGGGACGAAAAGAGCAGCTGGGGAGGAGATCAAGGGGCATATTGCAGCATCTTCTCCATATTGCAGTTCGGAGTTCATTGGCTCCATGTTCTGGGGCTTTTAAAACAGTGTTGTAAGAAGCAATTGCCACATAGGAAAAAAAAAATCCAAGTCCTGTGTATTTCTATCTGCTACTACTTTTATTTTTTACTGTAATAGAGAAAACAGCAAAAATATGTTTCTTGCCTTGTGGATCTTGTGATACACAGTCAGGATGAGAGACAAGAAGTCTGGTAGGCAGACAAAAAGAGAGGGTACTGAGTCCAGTTCCTTATGATCCATTTTTCAAAGTAAGTAATTTTTAGCTCTACTTTCTAAGGAATTAATGTAGCATAATTGCAGTGACTGCCTCTCCTCCTATCTGCCTTCCCACTGCGCAAAGACTCCTGAAGCCATCCTGTTATTTTTACCAAATCTGCCAAAGAAGTAGGAGTCTCAAAGATATTTAATTCCTACAAGGATCAAAAAATGCAGGTGACTACTAGACAGGGCTGAGGAAGTGCCCCGGAGGAGGAGAGGAAAGGGTAGCTCAGCCCTCCTCCACTGCAGGAGGCATGGCTCCTCTGCGTGAACAGCATGTGCTTGCTGGCACAAAGGGCATCACCCATGGAGCTCTGAACCCCACAGAGCATATGTTGCCTCTTGGGCTGCCAGAAATATAGAGGCATGAGAGAAAGATAAAGCACCACCACCAGTGAGGAATTAATGAAAACATGATGTACAGAAATGAGGGAAAGAGTAAGAGACACAGCAGAAATCTGGCCAATGTTACATGAGAGCGAGTGCAGAGATGGAGAGCAGGCAACCAGGATGTGTAGGAGGATCATCTGAAATGATCTGTAGGAACTCTGTGCATAGAACAAACACTTGGAATCAACTCTTGTGTGTTGGTGAAACTATGTGCCTGGGAAAACTGCTGGGTTGGAAAACATGGCAACCCTGGTCCCTTCTTTAGATGGAAGAGAGGTATAACAGAGTCAACAGCAAAACAACATTTGCCCCATTAGTACAAAATACCTTCAGGGAAGGGTGAGCCTGTTGCTCATGGAGCCTATCTCCCATTTCCATGCAGGGGTCAATGCTAAAATTACTGAGCAGTGTGAGTGCAGTGGAAACATTTTGGAATGTGCTCTGGCCCTCACTTGCAGAGCTACTACACTTGAATATGTGTGCTTCCAGCATTCCTTCTGTTCCACATGCACACACAGAGCTCACTGAAATGCTTTCTTCAATGCTGTGATCCACCTGCAAATGCTCCCAGGCATCTGCCTCTGACAAAGATAAGGGGAGCTTTCCCATGGGTATGTTTGCCATTTATAGTGGTTATGATAAAACAAATAAATGATAAATATCTTATACTTTCTGTGTACCTTCATTCTCACCTGTTCTTTGAAAAAGCAATATATCTGATGTTCACTGCTGTAAGCAACCTTGAATCACACCAGACACCTGCCCATCACCATGGCTGTCACAATGCTCTTCCTGTGCAGTACCTGCTCATCCTGTGCCTCCCCATGAATTCTTCATTAGGTCACACTTGTCTCTAATGTGTGTTAATTCTTTTTCTTGCCCACACCTTCTTATAGAGACACATGAACTAGGAAGGCCATAAGTAGAGCAAAGAAAAGTGCATCATTGGTTATCTTATTCTGAATAGCAGTGATATCATATACAATGTCAAATTCTGATCATGGTTATACTCCAGCAGTTTCATGAGAGCTAGTTGTATTTCACATGGCAATTGATAGTTGGATTAAAAATACAGATTTTCAGGTAAAAATTACTTCATTCATTGCATGGGGTAGGGGTTCCTAGAGAACATTTTATCGAGGAATTTTACTTTCCTCCACAATGCAAAGAAAATAGCTCAGCTAAAGGGTTAAGTTTTACATTTCTGAGGTTTACCTTCATTTATAGATGAAAATATTTGTTGAGCATAAATGACTATGCTCCAGAGAGTGTTGTGCACTGCCAAATTTTTTTGGTTCCCAAAATAATTTTGTCTGATCATATGGAAACCATTCTTAACCATTCTTAAATCCAGAAACCTGGATTCCATATTGGCAGGCTGCCAGCCAGGGTAAACCAAAGATATTCTGTCCTTGGAGTGGGAAAGGTACATGGTTCACAGAGGCTCTTAGGAAAAAAAAAAAGGAAGTATTTTGGCCAAGAAGAACTTGGCAGAGCAGTATTTTAGCTTTGCTGAGGGACTGTGTATGCCCATTGAAGCAGTAACATCTGTGGAGGAAGGGCAGAGAATGGGGATACAATGCAGTTTTATGGCAGCACTGCTTAGTCAGGGAAAGGGACTCCAAAGGGAGCTGATGCAGCCAGCTGGCTGGCTGATGAATGGAGTAACGATTGTGGAAGAGATCAAAAAGCTATCAAGTGCTCCATCTCTCCCATAATGAATTTCTGAGGATTAGTGAAGCTTGCAGTTGAAGTATATAGGTGTGATGTTGGGAAACATTGAGTGGTTTTTTGCATCCTTAAATTTATTTGAACACACAAGCAATCCAAGGCAATGACAAAACTTTAAAAAATCTGAAACTGCATGAATGAAGGGAATACAGACAGAATATTGTGCTTTTGTTCACAAAAGAAGGGCAGAAATTCAATGTATTTTCTATGGGTATGATGGATTCCCACTGGATTCAGCTGTGGACCTCATGGAGTTGCTCTCTTTGCAAAGCACAGCACAGCCTATTTTTTTGCAGTGAAATATGTTGAGTATGCAGCAAAAACAGCACCTAAAGATATTTATTTATTGCTCACTGAATTTCTTATTTTGCCTTTACTGAACTCCAGGAGATTTATTAATTTTTCTTTCATTTACCGCAGTTACGAAACGACAACAATTAAATGGACACAGTCAGCTGATCTGTTCCAGAAGTGTTAATTAAAGACATTCCTAACCTTGCACCTCTCCTTGAACTTTCTTGTGTAATTTCCATTGTTAAAGCATTAAGCATTTACCTGTTTAAACCCCATAATGTTCTCTTTTTTCCTACTCTGAAAGAGCTCTTCAAACAGCAGAGAAATTACTTCAGCAAAACCATAAAATTGATTGCAGAGTCATTATGTCAAATGCTTACCAAAACACAGAGAAATATAATTTTTTCCATATGTTTTCTAATATCATCATGGATGTTACATCAGAACTACAACAACAAGAAAGGCAGTTCCAGGGAGCACTGAAGTTTCCATCTGGCAGTGGTCCTTCTGGTGTGTATTATCTTTTAAGATGCTTTCCTGGCATCTACCAGCTGCCTTCAGGAAAATTTACATGCTATTTTAGTTTGTTTAATTTCTCTTCCCTGCTAATGTGCTTTTGTTATTGCCGTGTGGAGTTCATTAACTGTGCCAGGAGATGGCAGCAATGGAAACCACTTCGTGCCCTCCATTCAGAAATGATCTCTCATGCTGAGCGACAACATGATTATCAACCAACGTTTAAAAATTGTTTTGAAAAACCAAGCAAAGCTGTCTTCGCAGTTGTAGACACTGAAAGATATGAAAAAAAAGAACTATGAAACGTGAAAGGAACTATGGGATCCCTTTCCAGGATCTGAAGGTCATATTTTCACCATGTAAATTGCAAAGGCCACAGATAGATATCAATAGATAAAACTGTAGGAAGGCATGACTTTCCCAGGCTACCATAACCAAAAAGGTCTGAAGTAGCTTTAATTAATCTGATCTTTATGGCATGGATGAGAAAGCATTTGAGTCTAGAGCAGATGAGGGCTGGGGAAGAGTCTGCAAAAATATCATAAAGATCAGAGTTGGGGTTCAGGGCTGCTGGACTTTGACCCATGTTTCTGGTTTGGTGAGAAGAGGCACAGGGAGCAAGCTGCTTATTTTTATAAAACAGGTGAAGGGACATGCAGAGCCAGACAGAACATCTACTTAGGAGAAATGAGTGTTTACACAGGCAAATTACCATACATATTTCCCACAGGACACAAGCATTATTAGACCTGTTACAAACTTTGTCAGCAACCACTGAGGAAAAAAAAGAATCTTATTTACCTTTCTAAATACAGATCAGTCTTCAGGACAATATAGCTGCTAAATTTACTGGCACAGATGCCTGTGTTACAGCCAGGATTTATCACGCATGATAAATGCAAACCTGTCTCAGCCTCAGTTACAAGCTTTTGTTCCAAGCATATTATTTATTTATTGCCCAAAATTAAGAACATAAGGGGGAAATGAGCTTTCCCACCAGGGGGTAAAGTTGGTGTGCCACTGAGCAGAAGGAGCAGTGGAGCTGGGGGCTGTGGCAAAGTCCCAGTTTTGCCCTTGTCCATGCCTTTCAGCACAGCTAGGACAACCGTGGGCATGTGTCCCCACAAAGGGTTAGGAGGCAAAGGTTGTTAGTTATGTGCTCTCCTGAAAAGGAATTGGAGTGGTGAGAAAAGACACAGCTCCTTGTCATGTTTCCTGTCAAATTTGGGGCTGCAAGTTGTCTTGCTGCCTTTGTGAATGAACAGGAAGCCCTGTCCTGAAAAAACACACACTTTCAACATCAATGTATCCTCACAGAAATTCTGTAACACTTCCAAACTTTGGCTAATTGCTTGTTTTAATGAGACAGATAACACAAATCATGTTTATGGAAATAATCTGTCCTGCATCATACTCTTTCCATTAGTGAGATATTAGTTGTGACTACTGGAAACAAATGATATTGTAAGATTTTATGGGACTTGCTTGAGTTAAAAAAGGATAATATTGCCAAGAGGAATACATAGTTCTTGTAACTACAAGCCATGCCAGTCATGGAAGAGACTTCCAAACAATTTTGCCTTCTGTAAATTAAAGATCCACAACCCTCAGGGAAAAGGGAGCTTTATTGCAAGAAAATCTCACTTATACTGCTCAGAGATGTCCTCTGTGCAACCCAGGTCGATGATTATTCTGATGTAAAGCAAAACTGTCTAAAAGAAACGCAGATCAAAAGAAGCCTCCTTTAGTTATATAAAACCCGTAATTATGAGGTTAGTTGCTTTTCAGAACAGAAGAGCACAACCTCTGGGTTTGTTCATAGTTGAATACACTTTGTGACTAAGAGCACATGAGGAACATGGACTTTTGCACCTCTAATTGTTCCTGTGGTTAGTTTGTATGAGAAGCACCCTTTCTTAAATACCTCAATTGCAATCATGTCCTATTACTACCTGTGTTAAAAATTTTACTACAAGCTACAGTGAGTATTCAGCATACGTGGGTCTATATTACTCTGTGTTTCTCTTCCTTATTTCTAGCTCCTTAATTGCATCAGAAGGCAATATGATTTATATTTTCAGCATGTTATCCTACTGGTCTTAGATGCTTTTAAATAAAAAATGGAAGGGAAGGTACATGTAGCATTACTGGTATGCTGTTGATCTGTAGTGTATGCCTCATTCCTCCAGCCCTAATTATAATACATACAAATAGACTAGAAATCTTTAAAGATTTCTAGTACAATTCTAGGTACAATTATAAATATATATAAATTTTATATATAAATTTATAAATTATATATATATAATATAATTATATTATATATATAATATATATATAATTTATTTTATATATAAATTTATAAATTATAAATTCTATGTACAATTATAAATAGAAAAATTCTGTGATACAGGAAGAGGAAAACAGTGCCTAACTGCCCTCTGAGCATATTTTCTCAATGCTAACCAAAAAGGTCAGGAGAGGTGTGGTATCACAGAGAAGCATGAAGGTCCTGGACAGCAGCATCCATGAGGGGCCTGCTCTGACTTTTTTGCTCCATCAGCTTTGCCCTGCAGGAGGAGGAAAGGGCACTCGGAGGCTTGTGAGCCCCACCCCTTTCCCTGCTTCAGTGTGGGCGCTGGCTGCCTTTAATAGTAGCAAGACAGAGCATTTCTGTGAGCCCCCTTTAAAAATGAGATGCTCTCTGAAATGCCTGTATTTAGAAACAGAATTATTATACAGGCTGTAATAGTGACTGGCTTTCACCAGCACCACCAGGCAAAAGGGAGCTTTCTCAAAATTCAGTAGTGAAATCTAACAACAACAAAAAAACAACTACCACCAATCAAAAAAAAAACCACACCAAAAACAAACAAAAAAGACACAAATGGAAAACAACCTGATAGTATGACCTTGTCCTGCCTTGCCACTTGATCAAGTTTCACAACCACAGCAGTAATATCTTACACAATACAATACTGCATTGTACTGTATTCTATCTTGCAATATCTTATCTTTTCCATTATAGCCTTGTTCATACTGTTTTCAGTCCTGACCCCACTATCTCTGTCCTAGAAATAGCAGGGAAACTAGGAGCTGCTAGATGTAAGGACACCCCTTACCAGGCCTGATCCTGACCCCACCACACATGCAGGGTGATGTCCCAACCTGTTCTTAGGCAGTCCCCATCCCCATGGGGGTGCCTGATGGCTGGAAGCAGGGCTGCCAAAAAGGCAGTCAAGGTCTGAACAGGGCTTTAGTGCTGATCTTTTGGAGATGAGGATTTGGGTTTTAATGGCATTACTGGCAGGTGTGGTGAGGTGTTGGCATCAGTCTGACTGGTTTAGGGTGCTGACCTCAAGGCAGAGGAATGCTGCTGGCACTACACACTGTGATTACCACCTCAGCCAGGCAGCTCATAAGGCACTCACGTCTGGATATTTCCACTGTGTCTCTGCTACGCTATTCATGACACTCTCATCACAGGGCATTTTGAACCCCCTCAGGGATGGGGGTGCAACCCCTCCATGCTGCTGCCTGCAGGGACAGCCATTAGAGGTGATGGTGCGGAGGCCACAGGGGAATCTCTGAGTCTGCAGGCACATTGCCTGTGTGAGAGATGCCACATCCATGTTTCTCAGTGCGTGATGAGGATCCAGCAGGCACTAAAGTTCAGTGTTTTTCTCTCTTATATGAGGAAGCAACCTGCTGGAGGCAGAAGATATCATCCATGTGGAGTACACATGTGCAAATACTCAACATGAAACTGATGCAGGGACACATTTTCATCTTTTTTTTACAGTTTCCTCTGTTTGTCTTAAGGTTCTTTTGCTACAAATAATCAAGAAGACAGCATGTTTTTTACCCACAGACCTCAAATGAAATTTGGTATTTCTGACAGCAAACATGCATGCTTTCCAAAAGTTGCTCTTGGAGATGGATATTTACACAACACTTTTCAAGATATAATTTCACTTTTCTTAAGCAACCTAAAAAAATTGCTCACATGCCATAGAAAAACCTTGAAAGAATGAGGACAGCAGGTGCCAACAAGACTAAGAGTTTGTACTTCTGCATCCTCAGGTCTGAAACATGCTTGTGAGTAGATGAGATTTCTGTGGCACATAGGCACATCAGTGCAGTGGGCATGCCAAGCACAGACCCAGACCAAGGTGACAAAGCTGGGACACGTGGCATAGGCAACTGACATGGCAAAAGTATTGTGGCTTGTCACGTGTCACTGAGTAGCTAGTTGTGAAAGACACTGTTTAAACAAACTGTTGTGTACATTTCCATGTCAGTACCTGTCTGTCCAGATTCTTATTTTTAAAATGCAGCTCTTAAGCATATTTGAATGAGTCATTATTTTTGGCCAGCATTGACAGTAACTGGAAAATTTAAACATTCTTGCACTGTACATCCTCTGCACTCCATAGATTGCACAGCAGTTTTTTTATACGGGTTGCATCCTATCATCCTATTTCTGCTCTGTCCACACACCCTCTTTTCTCTATTTGTATCTGAGAGCTTTTTTTTTTTTTTTTTTGGTTGGAAAGAGCTCTCCAGCTCCTGCTGGATACATACTTTCCTCCCCTTGGTGCAAAAGCCCTTCTGTATAGTTTCTCTTTGAGCAAACGGTGACTACTTAGCACTGGCAATTTGGTTCTTTTAATTTTATACATCAGTGCTTGAAATAGCAATGCAGCTTTTGAGTCCTCACATTTGGGAGATGAAGCCAGGGCCCACAAAAACCCTTCACAGCCATGTCTGCTTATTTATGTTTGCCTGTAATAGGGTAACTGTACAACATGGCATTCATTCATTTACAGAGTATTGAAAGAATATTACAAACATCCCTGGGCAGGAATTGTCTGGTTCTGAGACCAGTCAAGCAGAAAGCAGTAGTTGGAGCCCCTAGTTAGCATGTCCTGCACTTCCAACAGCAGTTGGAACAGCCCACATCTGATAAAAGTTGATGAAATCATTGAGAATATCTCAATCTCCTCAGTTTAAGTCCCGAGTGTTCAAATAAGTCTGTGAAAGAGAAGAGGAGCAGGATGAAAGAGGGGAGACTCGTGGTGGCCATTCTGAGGGAAGAGGATACAAGGGACACTGAACCACTTGAGGAAGGAATAGTGTACCCAGATGCAGGTGGGATACAAGGCCTGGAGTGAAGGAGAGCTTGGAGACAGTGAATAGGTAGATGAGAAGGGAGTCACACAGTCATCCTGTAGGGAAGAGAAAGGCATGAATGCAGAAGTATCTATGATGTGCCAGGATTTTGATCTTGAGGTAACCATAAGGCATACAGTGATTCTGATAGAACAAAAGCCATGTAGCTATAGTCTCTTTTGATACCACAGAAAAAGACCAGCCCTCCCTTCCTTGGAAATGACCCTTGCCAATTCTCTCCCTGTCTTGCTTAATCAGCTCTCTGTAAGCCAGCAGCTGAAACAATCTTTTCCCTCCAACAATGAACCACTCTTCATATTTTCAATTTTTAGTGTAAAGAGAAGCATGAAGTCTGCATATTCAGACTGTGGAAACATGAGCTTTAGTAGTTCCCCACAGCTTCAGTGTGACTTGCAGTGAGACATCACCTCTCATATAAGCAGTAATTAAATAATAATCTTTCAAATAAGCAACAGTTGTCAATGATAGAATGGAAAAAGAACTGCAATTACATGGCAGATGGTAACAGCCTTATTGTTTCTTTTCCCTCCATTTCAAGAACAAAAAATGATTAAGAAACACCACCTTTCAATACTCATTATTTGGGCAGCCTAGCAAATGTATGATGAACAAGTGGGTGACTATGCAACACAAAAATGTGGACTTCCGACAGGAATTTCTTGCTCTTCAGAGGAAGCAGCCTAATGTTGCCACTAATTACCAGGACACCAGAAACAAGGGGTTGTTAATGGAACTTAAAATTGCCATGTAAATTGGAAGGTGGTGCCTTTATAAAGGAGGTTTTAAATATTGCCTAGGAAGAATTGACTATGAATCCAGGATGACAGAAATAAAGTAAGACTTAATAAGCCATGGTGAAAGATCAGGAATTTCAGGATTTTAAAAAATTTCAAGTATCAGCTAGGGTGGTAATGAACTCTACATCATGGGGAGGGAGGAAGGAAATACAATACAAATTTCAGGCCTGTTTAAAATAAACATAATGGCAAACTATTTCAGACAGGGTACTTCCAATTGACAGATGGGAAAGCTATCAATGACACTTAGGAGAATTCATTTGGAATACTGATCATCTACATTCAAGAAAGAATTGCCATGGGAACCAGTGCAGAGAAAGACTTCAAGACTGGTCAGGAGGCAACCAACAAACAACAGCACTAAAATCCAGATTCATGCTGCCAAACTTCAGGTACTTCACAAAGACACATAAAACAGGAGCACATTCACCAGGGTCTCCTGTAGTCAGTGGAAGGAGATGGGCACCTCCAGTCATTCAGCCTACCTAAGTTCTGACTTGGCTTCTAAATTAGATGATTTATTTAAATACTCTAACTACAAAGGGAGCATATTGCTCCAGGGAATGTGCATGGCACCCTAAAAAACAGAGGGTCAGAAAGAAACCAGCTGCTCACAGAAGTGTAAACATCACAGAAGAGGTCAAGGTGAGGTTTAGCAGCGAGACAAACTGATATGTGCTAGGCACAAATAAATTTTTCTGATAAATAGAAGGCTGATCTTTGGAAAAAGCTTTCCATATGTAGATGGGGGGAATAAGATACTTGCCTAGAATTAAAATGCAGCTGAATGTGTTCATTTAAGAGGTTATATGATGGACATACCAGAAAGAGCAAACATTTGGACCGGCAGACACAAAAAGTTCCCATCTCATCTGTTTTGCTATGATGTTTTATTGGGATTTTGTGTTACTGAACACAAATAAGACTTATCCTTTATGTTGACATAAAAGACTTCTTGTAAAATTACACGTGTTTTGAAAAGGAATTATTGGAAGGTGTTGCCGCCTTGTCTTTATCTGCATCAAGGGGAAGGACAGAAAAATCTGTTTTCTGGGACCAGAATTGCTCAAGACCAAAACAAAAAACAGCTACAGCTGAGCAACTGACCTACACTCAGCAACCTGAGCAAAATGCTTGCTGCCCAAGGCAAGGGAGGCCAGCTCCCCTAAGTGATGGGCAAAGGTACTGTTTGGAAGGAACAGAAATGCTATCAGCATGCTCCCAGTTATCACTGGCACAGGCAGCATGTGCAGTAGGGTGTACAACTGATGGCAAGTTAGTGTCTTTCCAGTTTATGGTTGCTGCAGCAATGGAAACTCATTGTCCATGGACCAGCTCCACATACTTAAAAGCGTCCCAGCAAATACAAACACAGAATATCAATCACAGCCATGTATTGCCAATAGGGTGGGAAAGCACAGCCAAAGGTCTGGCAATAGGGTAGAAGAGGACATGGGAAGGTAAGCACAGAAGGATTTTGGCAGGAGCATTGGCAGAAATGAGACTGGAGCATTGTCTCCTACTATTTAATCCTTCCCAATTTTCAATAGAATGACCCTCTCTGCACATTGACAAAAAAAAAAAATGTGGCAGAAACAGAAGTATCAGATTCTCCTACACTGATATTAGCTAAGCAGTTGGGTCAACAGCATTCTAATGCAATAGTAATGTGTGCTAAAATAAACAAGATGTATACTCCTGATTATGGTACTGCATGCTGCAGAATGGCTGTGTCACAGTCCCCTAAATCTACACAACCCTGGTATATTGAAAACAATTTGGAAGGATAAAAGTAATTTTGAATTTTATGTTTAAACCTAGGCCTGTGTCTAAAGTAACATATATATTTCATTTCCGAATAGCAGAAGGCAGCTGGTTTTCCTGGGTAATTCTTAGCATGAACTTAGTGGTTGATATTAGGAAACAAAATTTTGCAAAGGACAGAAAATCAAGTGAAGCAAGACACAAACTGACAACACACAAGGCCTTAAGAGTCATGAAATACATGATCTTACAACAGTTTTAGAATGGTAATTACATTCATTATTCAAAGTCATTTATTCCCTACAGCTTGCCCCACATGAAACAGTATGCTAGAGACAAACAGAGTCGCGTATGCTTTTTGTTTTAAAAATGTGTTAATCCTTACTCCAACATTATTAGCTATTGCAAAATGTTTGCAAGGGCCTTATGTTTGTCAGAGTCTTATCTTTCTTTTTCCAGGGGGTCACAGTTGCTCTGTAATGCTGTGGCTGTTAAGGATAATGTTTGTGGTCAGCTGCTATTAGCAGTAACAGTCAAAGTTCAGGCAACCAAATTTAGACATTAAATTAATAATAGCATACGGACCAGAGAGCCTAAGTATGCATTGTTTCTTCATGACTTACCAGGAAAAATTCTTACTGGGGTCTAAGAAAGCTTGGCATGAATAAATCATATATATAGAATGAAGAATCTGCCTCAGAAAATAGAGCTAAGTATCAGTAGAACCTAGATAAAAAACAAAACATCAGGATTACGAAGGAAGCTGAAACCCCCTGCCAGGAAAGAAAGGGTAGTGTACCACTGAGGATGTGCTCAGCTGTATAAATACAGTGCTTCATAAAGTCTACATATACTCTACTGCAGAAATTGTTGTTTTAAAAAGAACTGTAAATTTGAATGCAATATATACCTCTAGCACCATACATATAGTATGAACGGTCCCAAGGCTGTGGAGAGGATTTATCTGTGACCACTAAGCACTTACCTGATTTGCAGAGTCATGCTTCTGTCTCAGCAGACATACTTTGTAAATCCATCTGCTCACCATAAATAATTTAACTTCATTCTTGACTGTGTTCTTTTCCCTTCAAAACATCCTCTCTGTGTCCATTCACACAAAGCTGCCAAAAATAGGGGGAAAAGTATGAGCTGGTTTTGTGCCATCTTACTGTCACAGCACATGGCACAGTTGAGATAGGCACGATACACAGAGCACTACCACACAATTTAAGAAGGCTTCAAGCATCAGCCCATACAAAGCAACCCCACTTCAGCAGGCTTCAAGCAGCCACCCTTTTTGACCTTTAGTGCCGGAGCCTTCCCCTAGATTGGGGTGACTCCGGGTGGTGGTAAAGTCTCTCCTCTAACCTGTGCCTTCAAAGAAAGACTCAGTAGTCTTCAGTCATCTGGTCTTAAGGCAGTTTATTGCATGTTATCTCAAGGCACACAGACTCCCTGACATTGTCCCTGACTCCTTCTCCCTCTGCATCTCTCTTCGTCTTCTTCTCTCTGTCCCTGTCTCTCGAGGGGCTGGTGCCATCTTTTATATCACACATTACGTATTAGATGTTTATAGTTTTTCCCTAATGCCTATTACCTATGTTGAACAGTGACTTTCTACTCTAAACCAATCTGTGAGTGCTAAGAACACGGGGAATAGGAAGAAGAAAGAAGGAGGACAAGGCATGCCCAAATCCCTCCATCTTAGAACCTCTGACCCCCATGTACAAAACTCAGACCCCTCTGTACAAAGCCTAAAACCCCCCTGCACAGCACTCAAAAATCCTACCTTTTACTTTGTGATTACTTCTATTATAATATCTAAACTTTTGTGATTTCTTGTTCTTCCTGCAAGGTTGGTAAATTGTTCCATGGGTCAAACTCAAGGCCACAGGGGTTCCTGGCTGCCTGCCAGGGTCTCAGAGGCTTCTGCCCTGGACCCAGAACATCCAAGAGTGTCTGAGTGACACCTTGGGTTCCGACACTTTAGCCCAACCTTTTATACCCCTCATGTTCATGCATTGCATCTGTGTGTCCTCTCTACCTTTTTGTGTTTGGTCAGTGCACCTGGGCACTCCATGTCCCATTACCTTCAATGCTGCTCACCTGTTTTGCACAGCTGTAGCCCATGAGGCTCAGCCACAGCCCCACTCCCAATTACCACAAACTGTGTGCCTACACCTTACAGCTTTGGACTTCAGCCACCTATAGACATCATGAGCTTCCCTCAGTGTCTGAGATGTTAATCCATCAGCTAAGACCAAAACTCCCTCAGGAACTAATAATAGTAACTCTAGTAGGCAGCCTGCCATCACATTTATTTTATCCTGGACTTGGAGTTCTTGGATGTGCTTGGACCACAGCTGGTCAGGCTTCCAAAATATAAGCAAGAAGACAAGAGGTAAGTAATGTAAGAAATCTGAAAGGACCTCCAACACAGGTGGTATGTATTTTTTGCTACAGTGTAATACTCCTGAAATATTATATCAGGAACTGCTTAGGCCTCCAATATGTGTTCCGGCATTCAAAGTGGAAAAAAACTGCACCTCTTGGCTAGTGCTGCCCACTAAAAATTCATGACACTTGCAATCCCTATCTCAGAAATAAGAGGAGTTCTGTGAGAACTGATCAGATATGTCTTGCATGTACACCTGGAAGTACATGCATTCATCTGAGCACCTTCCCAGTGAAGACCTGACATGAGCTTTCCCTTCTAAGTCTTATTCTTTCTCCCAAGAGACAAGACTGGGAGCCCTACCTATGCAAAGGGAGTGAATGAGTTCCTTCTGCCTGCAGTCAAGTCAACCCCCAAGCAAGCATTCCACTGTAGCAGCTGTAGCCAGAATTGAGGGGGCTGTGGCTATAATTTAACATAGGCAATTTATTTTCAGCAGTGCGACTACATGTCAGTGCTGACAGCATTTGTAGCATTAAGTGTTCCAGAGAGAGGACCATGGCACTGCTTGGAGGCACACATTCTGAAGGCCTGTCAGTCCTGACCAGTCCTGGTAGGTCACTAAAAACCCAGGTATTTTGCAATATTTGTTGAATGCCTTAGCATAGCTCATTTTCCAAGTTTGGATGAGCTTGGGATCCTCTTCTGAGTTCAAAGACAGTCATGCCTTAAGGCCCAGCAGAAAGGAAAAAGAAAATCCAAAGGATTTTGTATGCCAAGATAACAGGAGCATTGTGTCAAAAGAGGAAAATACACCCATATGAATCAAGGATCCATATGATTCCCTCAATTCTGAATTATTTACATTTAATAATGTACAGAGTGTATGTCTGGCCATGCCTCCAGTTGGTCATAAATTATGATGGCTTACATGTCTTTAAAATAAACTCTGGCACACAAATACTAAGCCACATAAACTGAGTCAGTCACATATGTATGTCCCTCAGCTGGGGTGAAGTTCTTAATTAGACCCTTTCTTGGGGGCTTAGTCAGCATTAAGGTGCCTGTGCTCAAAGGCAGCTCTGTGCAGCTGAGTGACCTTGAATTAGAGTGCTGTGTGAAAGAGAGCTATAAGAATTGAGGGCCACCTACTTTGTTCAAGAGCTGTGCCTACATTGAAACACTCTCCCTTAGTCCTTGACTCAGCTATGTTACGGGTATGACTGCGCCTGGCCACACACACTGATCCAGACCCTGACCCAACTGAGATGATCTTGGATCCTTCCCATCACTGTGGGCTTGTCTAATGATGACCAGACTGGTGGCTGGTTGGTCCTGGTTATTGTCACTGAACCTGATTCTGACCCTGATTCACTGGCTTGGCTTTTCTGGCTTGACCTCAGATCTCCTTGTCACTGTGTTCACTGGGATGGTTACTGGTGATCTGTACTCTTGGCTGAACTTCTAGCCACCACCAGAACTGCTTTGCTATTCTTGTTTGGGTGCTATGGTAGTTGCCGGTGAAGCCACTGTCATGCATGCCTTACTGTCACTCTCCATTCCCAGCTTGCCTTGCTACTCCATAAAACACTTTTCTCCTAAGGATGTCACCTCTCACCTACCACTGGTATTATTGGTGCCACTGGGACTGTGACACTCCTGACACCAGTAGTTCTAGCACAAACCAGACAATAGGAACATGGATTACAGACACCATGTGACTCTCCTTTTAGCCAAAGATTTTTGTTAGAAAGCTGCCTTGAGCCAACCTACTGGCGCCATGTATTCCTGCCAATAGGATAAATCAGGAGAGTGGGCAAGAAGTCAGCAATCACAACGAAGAGTCTGTTCTGTCACAGAGAGCAAAACTAAGCAGTGATACACAACTCCTCTTATGTGATCTCACTTAATTGTTGGTGAAATAATCAGGGATTTTCAGTAAACTGGAGACATCATATTTCAAAAGCCCAAGTAAAATGCAAAGTGATCACAAACCCAAAGTAGTCACAAGTTCTTTGTCACCCTTTGTAATTTATTCTAGTTGTCTAAATCTGGCAACAGCATTTCATATTTTAGCTGTTGATTTTCCCACATCATCTGCAGCATTCTCTCCTCTCTCTCTCCAGGGCACTAGCTCCACCTCTCCTGGCAGGACCATCTTCAAGTATACAAGGGCTGCAACACTTAATTCTTCCACCTCCACCATGAGGTAGCACTGGTGCTGCACCTGAGCTGCCACACGGACATGCACAGTTCAGCACATTATTCAGAGTGTCACACCTGCAAGGATTTCAGCATTAAATTAAATCCTTGCTGGCAGCCTCAGACAGCAGTTGTGAGCCAGGGCTGTAAGCTGGAAGGCAGAAATTTCAATTCTGTTGAGGCCAGTCAGCCTGCATCGCAAAATCAATCTGTATATTATGAGGGTGAACATACAGGAAATTGTCAGGACATGGCTGCTCTCACTCAAGTGGTATTGGCATCTTACAGCTCAAATACTCCCACCATACAAGTTTGCTTGGCTCCTATTGGGTGTTGTGGTGTGCCCAGTGCTGCTCCCTTGTTCTAATAATGTCTTGTGGACCCAAGAGTAGTTTTTGCCTTCTGCATTTAATTGCCACTCCTTTACCAACCTACCCGGAAGGCTGTCCTTTGCTCTAACATTTCATCCTGAGGGAGAAAAACTAGTGCCTTTGAGACATGTACGTGTTGTCCTGTATAGATGCAGTACATATTAATGTCTGTCTCTGCTCTTCTTAAACAGGATGCTAAAAGATCTGGCTAAGCCTTTTCAGAGATTTGAACCTCCCACACCCAGGGAATTGTTCACCAGGAGTCTCACACTGCACAGCAATGAAAACATTGGGCTCAGGTACAGCCAGCTACTATTTACTAGAAATAGACACTTCTAGCATTTCCCGACCCAGCATGCACAAACGGCTCACTAACTCCTTTGTTTTTCACGTGGCATATATAGACAATTGTTATGGGAGTTTACCTTTCTGGACGTCAGTGTAAATACATTTTGCACACAACATAATTCAAACAGTGTAATCACAATTGTGTCTTATGTAACCTTTCAGCTAGTTCTGCAAAACTGCCTTCACTTCCTCAAACACTGCAGTTCTGATATGGCCCATCAGTGAACACTCATAAACATTCAGAGCTCAGAAACATAAACCAATCTCTGTTTGGTGGACAGGAAAGCTATTTTATTTCTATTAATTAATTTATTTAGTTATTTATTTGATGTTTAGCAAAGAACATAAAAAAATAATTTTGGATTAAAAAAACATAAAATACAAGCCTCTACATTGGAAGATGTAATTGACAAAACCAATTTCTGCATTGGAAGAAAATCTGCTGTGAAAGAGTAAGGCATCTATCCTATGTATCTGTTTTTAAGTGAGAAGGCACACTGGTTCCCAGTTCCTCAGTACGAGAAAGACAAGGAGCTACTGGAGAGGGTCCAGTGGAGGCCCACAAACATAATTTGGGGTCTGGAGCACCTCTTTTATGAGGGGAAACTGGAAGCTGGGCCTGTTTAGTCTAGAGACCACTGAGAGGGGATCTCATTAATGCATGTCAGTATCTCAAAGGTGGGAGCCAAGAGGATGGTGCTAGACTCTTTCCCGTGGTGCCCAGTGACAGGATGACAAGCAGTGGCCATACACCAACACACAAGAAGTTCCCCCTCAACACAAGGAAGAACTTTACAGAGGCAGAGCACTGGAACAGGCTGCCCAGGGAGATCGTGGATTCTCCTTTCTGGTGACATTCAAAGCCCACCTGGGCACGTCCCTGTGCCACTTGTTCCAGGCGACCTTGCCTTGGCAGGGGGTTGGACTGGAGGATCACCAGAGGTCCCTTCCAAACCAAACCGTTGTGTGATTTTGTGAATCCTTCCGGCACTCCCCGCCCACACGGCCAGCACTGCCGGCGACAGCCCTGCACACCCACAGAGCTGCACACGGCCCAGCCGAGTTTGTCCTTCCCACTGCCAGCCGCGCACACGGCGCAGGCTGGAAGCCGAGCCCAGCCGGCACGGAGGGACCCGCGGGCACCGCGGGGCCGCTTTGTCCCCCGCCCCACGCGGCCTCAGACGCCCCCAGCACCGCCCCTGGGCCGGCGCCAGGGCCCGCCGCTCCCGGCGTGCACCGCGGCGCGACGCGCGAGGCGCCGCTGACGTCCCAGCCCCGCCACTGGGCAGCAGCGCTCTCGCGTCACGAGCTCGCGTCGCTGAGTCAGCGGCCCAACGTCGCAACGCTCGGCCATTGGCTGCGGCGGCGCGGGGCTCCGCCCCCGCAGTCCGGTGAGGCTATAAAAGCGGCTCCGGCGCCCCCTCCGCGCCTTTAGCCCCGGGTGTCTGAGAGGAGAAAAATGCATCGACTCCGCTCACGGGCCTCCACGGGGATTTCTGCCTTTGCCGCCGGTTCGCCATCCGCCTTCTCTCGCCAATCACCCCCGCTGCCCCGGCCCGAGAAGTCAGCCTCGCAGAGGCGTTGGAGTAAAAAGCGCTCCTGCTCTTCCATCGGCTGATTGTCGCTGATTCCCGGGCGGGGGGGAGCAGGGAGACCGAGACCCGGAGAGGGGCCGCGGGAGCCGAGCTGAGCGCCGCTGCGACCATGCCCAAGCCTAAGAAGCGGGGGAGCAACCACCAGCGCGGAGCCGGTGAGTGCGGCCGGGCCGGCGGGTAGGGGCGCGGGGTCTAGACGGCGTTTCCCGTCGCCGTGGGAGGGCCGCCCTGTCCGGCCGTGCCCCGCCTCCCCGCGGCCGGTGGGTGAGCAGCAGGAGGACGGACGGGCGGCCGCGGCCGCGGGGCTCTCGCTGGCCGCGGCCGCGGGGCTCTCGCTGGCCGCGCCGGGGCCGGGCGGGTGACAGGAGCCGTCCCCGAAACCGCCACCTCACGCCGCTGCGCGCATGCGCCGGGGAGCCGCGGCCGGCGGGCGCGGCCGCGCTGGCGCCACCGGCGACGGCGGGAGCGGCCCGGGCCAGCGGCGGCTCGAGCGGCCGCCCGCTGCGCCACCACCACCACCGAAAGGCTGCTCTGTCTTTAAAGAAACAATCCTTTTTCTTAGCCTAAAATAGAATGTTTTTAAATGAGCGGTCTCCATACAAATGCAGAATGTGCGTGTCTGTGGTGCTGATGCTTGGGGCAGAGCGGAGGTTTTGTGGGGTGGTGAGAAATTGCACTCCAAGCTAGCATAGCTGTGTGCAGCATCGGTTTCTAATACCAATTTTTCAGGAAGTGAGCAACTGCTCGGGTGTTTCTGCAACTGCTCTTATTTTAGTTTGTGAAGGGCTTGCTGATTTTCTTGCCACTTCTGTTGAATCCCTGTTTGATAGCAGCAGCAAGAATGTGGCCATGTGAGAGCTACGAGCCTGCAAGTTTGTTGGCTCATGGATTGGCTGGTGGGGTTTTTTGGGTTATGGTTAATGATACAAGTGGATACAGCTAAAAGTAGCAAAACTTCCGGAGTGTGACTAACTTCATTAGAAAGCACTTGGACACTGATCCAACTGAAAGTTGAGTCTGTCTCGATAAAAATAGTTTTTTTGGGTCTTGGTAGTCAGGGAGCCTCCTTAAAGCTGGTAAACCCTGTGTTCAACCTTCTAAATAATTTAGGAAAAAAATAGCTGAACGAACAGAATTCAGATTTCTGTAAATGATGTTTTGGGAACTGTTGGAGAAGTAACAGATATTAAAAGGGAGGTGAACATTGCTAAAAATACTACTTTCATCAAAAAGTCTGAAAGCTGCTGCATCAAGGCCTTCTTTGTCCTGAGAGGGAAAACTTCTATCCCCTGTTGAAGCGTTTGACGTTCTGGCTTGTACTTGTAATTCAGTAGTAAAAGTGTTGGACGTAGCTGATGCTGCACTTACTACACCTAATCTCATAAACCCTGCTTTTAACTGGGTAATGTATGTTTGCCCAAAGGTTTAACTTACATTGTCTTGAAGTTCCTCAGAATTAAAAAATAAAGATTGTATGGCAGTTTTTTTAGGTAGCTCATTCTAACAGTTAAATTAACGTAGCCCTATTTTTAAAGCACATTAACATGAAGTGGATTGTAGAAAGATCCTAAATTTACAATAGGAATTCAGCCAATAGCTAGAGTAGGAATTGGACCCAGTACTAGGTGGGTCCTTCTTCACTGCTCACAAATGATCTTCCAGAACAGAGCCAACAAGGTCTTCAGAGTAGGTGGGAGTAAGGGAACCAACAGAGGATGGAAATGTTCGTGCTGTGTGGTTGGGTCAGGGAGAGTGAATCTGCTCTGGGAGGGTTCAGTTCTACTTCTGGTCCTCCGATCTTCCTTTTCTGTATGAGAAATGACCAAACTATTGTATTCATCTTTGTTTAAGGTGGTCAGCCCAGAAACGTGCAGCCTTTTAGTGATGAAGATGCTTCAATTGAAACCATGAGCCACTGCAGTGGCTTCAGTGATCCTGCTAGCTTCACTGAGGATGGTAAATTCTTTTATTTATATCTATTCATCTTTTAAAAACATAAAACCTGAGCTGATTAGTAGTTTTAAGTAGTAGACTGTAAGTAGAAATAATGACATATTAACACTGTGATAGTTAATCCAGTGGCTGTTGTTTTTGTTTGGTAAGAATATAACTCCAAGTTTCATGAGCCTTGTGAAACTGTCAGGCTCTGTTCTATTAGAAGAGAATATAGATACAGAGACGATAAGATATAGAGTGCTGCTACAGAGTCAATGAGAATTTTAAGGTGAACTGTAAGACATGGATTATCATAACAGGTAGTTGAAGCAGTAAGAGCTGCAGAACAGTTTAAGATGGGAAGAGTCACATTTGCCTGTTTTGAGCTAGATTTGTTCTTTGTCTCCTTTACCATCTCTGCAACCTGGACTACTCTAATGCCATTTTGTTGAAAGGAGGGGACCTGAAAGCCTGATACAGGGAGATAAGCAGGGAGCCATCTTTGGATACAGGCCACTCTTAAATTGATGCTATATAGGACAGACTGCTCTGACTCACTGCATCAGCTGTAAGCACCTCACTGTACTCCAGGGGTAGGTGTAGTGGACTGGATAAAAATGCGTTGTTGACAGAATTGGCTGATGGTCATCAGATGGAGAAAATTTATGTAAGACCTGATTCACTCTTTCATTCTTGACATGTGTAAGAAGCAGATCTAGAAACAGCACAAATGTATCAATAGGCCAGTTTGTATAAAAGTATTTTAGGGCACAGTCTTATATAGTAGGTTTAACAGCATTATGCTGCTTTGATACTGAACAATTCTGTAGCTGTTTTCTATATTAAGCTGCTTTCTTATTGGTGTTAAAAGCATTGTGTTGGAATGACTGTGTCTGCTAATGAAATGTGTATTAGTAGGACTAAATTATTTCTTCTGGATTAGGGCCTGAAGTTGATGAAGAAGCCACTCAAGAAGACTTGGAATACAAGTTGAAGGGATTTATTGATCTTACATTGGACAAGAGGTATAGTCTGCTTTGAAGAAACAAATTAATGCGTTGTTTTCTTGCTTGATTTAATAAGGAAAATACACATCAAATCTTTCTATGCTTACTTAGATGTTTACTCTAGGGAGGACTTCTGGATCTAAGAAAACCTTTTTCCTTCTACTGTTTTTTTAGAATGGGCTAGACTTGACTTTTCTAATATATTGAAGTAGAGTGACTTTCTTTCTGGCCAGCAAAACTGCTGTGAACTCTTATCTCCAAACAAAATTTTGCTGTCGTTGAGTAAGGAGGCAATTCAGAGCATTTCATTTCTTCATGGTACTTCTGTGGATTACTCTTACTACTGGGTGTAGGCAAATATAAATCGCCATAAAGCAAGGGCAGAGGTTTAACTGATATGTGCTGATTTCAGGAGGTCTTCCTTCTCTCTTCTAACAGTGCAAAGACAAGACAAGCAGCCCTTGAAAGTCTGAAAAGTGCATTTTCTTCTAAAATACTATATGAATTTATCATGGAAAGGAGAATGACTCTAACTGATAGCATTGAGCGCTGCATAAAGAAAGGTAATTAATATGCATGGTACTAGAAAGCAATAATCCCTATGAAATAGCACGTTGTTTAAAAGAAATTAAGATTGTGAATGTTCTCTTAAAAATTTAGGTAGCATTACTTTTTAAATGTAGGTGTCACATTTTAACTGTCCTAGAAAATTAACTGAAGTTATCTTCTATCTATTGGTTCCTGAATTTTCCTTTACATGCTTTCACTGTTATCTTTAAAAGATTAAAGGAGGAAAGCAGGGCAAAAGGTGATTGCTCATCACTGTTTTAATCCCTAGGTAAGAGCGATGAACAGTGTGCAGCTGCTGGACTGGCATGTCTTCTGTGTGTGCAGATGGGGTCAGGAATTGAAAGCGAGGAAATTTTTAAGACCCTTGGTCCAGTTCTGAAGAAGATTGTCTGTGATGGAACAGCCAGTATCCAAGCCAGACAGGCTGTAAGTATGAAATGTTTATTTGCCAGGCAGGGACAGAGGGCTGCTTCTGACCAGCTCACTATTGTGTAATCCAGGACTAAAGGTTACCGCACTAGTGTGTACTCATAATGTTGACATACGCCCTCAATGATGTCTAGCAGTTTTCACTGGCTTAAAAAGTTCCACCTGAAGGTTGGACATGATTCTCTTCTTTAGCTGTTACATGTACTGCTTTGTCAAGTGTCTGAACTCACTGTACTGCAGCTTCCTTACTGCAATTCTGGGGACTGATGTTGGGGTCCTAGAAAACATTTTCCCACTTTCCCACTGCGTGATATATCCTTCCTGTGTTAATTTATTTTTATTCTTGAAATTTAATTTTATTCTTAAACAACACAGGAATGTTACTTAAGCATATACATTTATTTATGGTAAAATCACATGTAGCACATCTGGAGACTACATAAACAATACAGCCATTCTACCAAGTTACTTTTGCCCGGTCATCTCATCCATACATCAGCAATATGCTCAAAATAGTGAGAGAAGATTGTCCAAAGTGCTTCCCAAGGGTTTTACTTTTGCTTAAACTTCAGAGATTCAGCTAATATTCTCCAACTTTCCTTTATTGTTATGTGGCTGGCTATTCCTATTCTAGTCAAGCTGTAGCACAGCTGATACTGTCGGGCGCAAAAAGGGGGTAATATTAGTTCAACAGCAGTTATTTCTACAAATAAACAACAACTATTAAAGTTTGTCCTGTTCAAATGTAGTTTTGAATCGTGTGTGGTTGGTGCCAGCATCACTTTCAAATGGGTTTTTTTTCTTACTCTTTGTAAGAGAAATTGAACTAGAATATGGGGCCTAGGGAACAGATCTGCAGGAGAAGTTGGAAAGTTCCAGGAAAGGCTTTTCAAGAGCAGAATTTTTATGCTATTTAATTGAAATAGTGGTCAGAAGGAGAAAATATTTCCCACAGCTATGATAATTATCAGCATCATTTCTGTTTGAAAATCCTCATGAGATTTAAAATCATTGGGTGAAAAGAATGCCATGTGGAGCTTTTTCAAGGGTTTTGTAAGCTATTTTAAAATAATAATACATGAAAAGTGGAGGCTTGTGAGTAGCAAATGCTGTAAAATATCCTGAGGGTAGATGAGAATTGAGAGCTAAGTATTATAAAGCAGCTGAATTAAAGATTCGGGACTTCTAGACTCTGCTAAGGTTTTTAATCTCAAATTTCTGTTGTTCCAGATGTTAAATTTCAAAGGTCCCAAGTTTGGAACTGTAACATTGTTGTCAAATACTGACACTTTTTTTTCTTTTGTGTCTAGTGTGCAACCTGCCTAGGGATTTGCTGTTTCATTGTGACTGATGACATTACGGTAAGGCTGATTGATGCCTTTCAAATGTAATAAACTGACAAAGTGTAAATGTGTGACTCCTAAACCACTTCCGTTATATTTTTCCCTTGTACAGGAACTGTACTCTACTATGGAATGCCTGGAAAACATCTTCATGAAGGCCTATCAGCGGGATAGAGACACTAATGGTGTATCAAGTACCCATAATACTGTGCTTCACATCAGTGCTCTCTTAGCATGGACACTATTGTTGACCATTTGTCCAATGAATGAAGTGAAGAAGAAAATTGAAATGTGAGTATCTTTCTTGGAAAGTAGAATTTATGATTCTTTATATGCAATGAAACCGTGTCAATAAAATTTAGATCTTAATGGAATATGACTTACCCCTTAGGCACTTACATAAGCTTCCAAGCCTGCTGTCTTGTGATGATCTCAACATGAGGATAGCTGCTGGAGAAACACTAGCACTTCTGTTTGAACTGGCACGTGAAACAGATACTGTAAGTAGATGTCAGCAACTAAACCGTCCTTCACTGGGACAATGATGACACAAATTACTTAACCTGTGTTGCATACCACCCTGGATCTCAACAAGTAGCAAATAATTCCTTGATTTATGTTTCTTCTAAGTCCACCCAGTCTAAGTGGGTATAGCAGTAATTCACAGCTATGATATTTTACACTTAATTTCTACATTGCAAAACAGGACCCATATAACAAAATGCATCAAATACTATGTAATAGCAACTAGAAATATGGAATGCAAGATTTAAATCTGAATCCAACACCTGCTTTTAAAATAGAATAAAAAAGATACCTCTAGAGAGATTCCAGAATGAAACAGTATTGTTTACTGTAGTGGGATCACTCATCAGATGCTTACGCAGACAAATTTGAGTAATTCATAGCCTGCACAATTCTGCTCTCACAGCCAAAAATCTATCATCAGGGAGAAAACATGGTGACTTTAAGTATTGTTTTTTCACTATTCTTACTTAGGTAACCTGAGAAGAATAACTTGTATTGCATGATGATTTCACAGCATTTGACTATTTTAGTCAGTTAAGAACTAGGCAGTCATTTTAAGGGGGAGGTTTTTAAAGAATTGGCACAAATTTCATACAGATAACAGTAATATTTGAATTGGGGAGATTTCTTAGAGTTTGCTTTTAAATTGGATTAGGTGCAAACTGCTCAATATTAGCTTGTCCACAGCTAAAGTTGCATTTACATTCTTCAAAATTACTTATTAATTGTCAGACTTTTTTCTTGACAGCACTGAAGGAAACAGCCTCCCTCTGCTTATGCGTGGCACAGTTTGGGAGAGTTGCCTGAAGGGCTCCCAACTCAATCAAGGCTGCTGCGCTTTGCCAGAGTGCCGCTTAAAGTGAAAGGATAACTCCATTTAAGTCAGGAATTATGACACACTAGCACAGCATAATCTGAAACAATGTTAAGGCTCTGTAAGCAGTGATAAATGCAAGCACTGTGGATTTGAGTCTCTTGGCTATGGAAGTCAACTTTGAAAGGAAAAAAATAAATGGAAACCACAACTTGATCCTTTATTTGGTCAAGCCGACTGCAAGTACTTAAAATCTTAAAATGTGTTAACAAATGAGACTATTCACTACAATCTCTGCTGTTGCATTGAGGAAATGCCCCTTTAATCATTGTTCTTACTGAATCCTTAACAATCAGTGCAGATTAAAAATGCTTGATGTATTTGCCCTTGACCATTTCCTTTCAGAAAGCATGCAGTAAGCTCACTCTAGTCAGTTGATATGAGAAAACATTCAGATTAAAAAAATCCACACAACCACAAAAAACTTTTTACGTAAGCTTACATACATTCTTATTAGTCCAGGTGAACTACTGCTGAATTAAATGCAGCAGAGAAAATATTTATATATACATAAAGCACATATTAAGTGAATAACACAAAGCTATTTGTTACAGTTTACTTAGTGTTTTGTTAAGCATTAAAAAAAAAAAGCTTCGTAATTCCCCATTCCATACCAGACTTACACCTAAATATTCCATGCTGTCAGTCCAGTGGTGTCTCACAGTTTGCCTCCAGCAGCAGGGATTTTGTGATAACATTAAAGTGCCCTCAGCTTGTTGGGCTTGTTGGCAGGAGTAGTTCAGCAAATCTGTTAAGCAGTTTGGAGTCCCTTGGAATTACTGAGTAGAACAGATTGGCAGGTATATGCACATTGATGGAGGTGTATAGGTCACATGGCTGACCAAACAAACTTTTTTAGTGCCCTTCCTGGTAAACTGGGTGCTGTGGCTTTGTTCTTGCTGGTTTCAATGCTGCAAATGGAGCTGCAGAAGCGTTCTCTGTCTTCTTTAAAAAAGTAAGAGGTTGTAGAGATCTACATGCCCAAAATTTAAAGAAATCCATTTTCTTATTTGTGGGGAAAAAGGTTAAGGCCATAAAATAAAATCTAAAAAAAAACTAAACAAATATTTTTTCTGGTAACCTAGGATTTCTTTTATGAAGATATGGACCTTCTAACAGAGAAACTAAGAGCTCTGGCTACTGATGGAAACAAGCACCGGGCCAAAGTGGATAAAAGAAAGCAGCGATCTGTCTTCAGAGAAGTTCTACGGGCTGTTGAGGTGATTCTTTTGTCTTAGTTACAATCTTGACCTTCAAAATACATAGTGTACAATTTAGTGAAAGCAATTTTATTATTAAACAGAATTACCTTTTCAGTGAAAGAAACAGGAAAAAGCTGTTTTAAGTGAGATTTCATAATCTGACCATATGTGTGGAATAGAACTGCTTTTTTTTTAGGAATGTTGAACAAAGATACTGGGAATAGTTAAACATTGTGGAAGCCAAGGAGAAGGCTTGGCATAATTTGAAGTCACCTCTGGGATTCTGCCTGTAGAAGGATCTGAGTCGCCTATTAGTACTTAAAACATTCCATTGTCCCAAATACCTGTAAGGTAGAGACTAAATGAGGCTTACAGTCTGACTTAAAGGTGACTTCTGCACTCAGAACTGGTTTTCCTGGAGATAAGTCCAATTCTTAAAGTAATTTTAAAGATGAAAGTTGAGTGTTTGTTTTTTAAAAGGTTTTGTAATCATGAAGACTATCAGCTTCAAGTTCTACATGAGATTTGACTGTAGGTGTGCATCTACTTTATGAACAAATACAATCTTTAGGATACGTATACTGTGTTATTTGGAAGGTTTTGGTGTGCCAAATTTATCAGTCAAAATAAAGTTCACTGAGATATATCAAATTGCTAGGACAAAAGACTGTTTAAATTAAAATTAGAGATGTTGTTTCCTTTGATTTTTGCATAGGAGCGTGACTTTCCTACAGAGATGGTGAAGTTTGGACCTGAGCGCATGTATATTGACTGCTGGGTTAAAAAACAAACTTATGAGACGTTCAAGGAGGTTCTGGGGTCAGGGATGCAATACCATTTGCAGGTGAGCTGCTCTTTGACATTTGCTCAGACTGTTCCTCGGTGTCTGGCTTCTTTGATGTAATTCAGTCTGAATTACAAAATCCTGAGTAGAACTTAGTGGAGTAATGAGCCTTGCATTTGAGGTGTTAAAGACAGCACTTAAAACATTAATTACACTGAGCTACAGCTGTCTGGGTTAGCTGGTTCTGAGTTGTAGCCTGGGTGTGCTAGTGTAGTAATCGACTTCTCCAAGAAGTAAGAAATTTAAGATGAATATCTTTTTAGCTTCAGGGTTTTCCCTGAATCCTCCACTCTCTTTCAGCGAAGTAGTATAGTTGTCTGGCTGTTATAAAGCTGCTTGCCTCCACCCTTCCTGTTCAAGCCTGTAAAAGAAAGGGAAAGTTTTAGTAAAAAAAAATTAACACAACTTGCAGCCAATGGTGATAGCATTCCAGAAGAGAAGGTATGAATCTTTCTCTGTTCTGGGAACCACTTGTTTACTAGTCATCTGTTTACATATGTAATAGAAGCAGGAGCTGTAGCTTAGGAATATATGCTCCCAAATTGCTGTGATAATCATGGGGTTAAAATCTTCAGTCCTGTATTAATTGAATTTCTGTGTGACTGAGGGAGCTCAGGCTTGTAGCAGGTTTTTCAGTTTTCTCAAGTACTACTTTCACAGCCAGATATTTTAAAACTGGTGTTGTGAAGCCATACAGGTCTTGATTTTGTGTAGAACAGAACAGTGTCTCATTTGCTGAGACAAAAATTTCAAAGGAAACAGGAGTACCTGTCTGTCTTCTCAAGGTGGCTCTTTTCACTTTTAGCCTTATTCTGGTTAAAGAAGGAAGTGTTCTTGACTTCATTGCAAAAGATAGCAGCAATTTGACACAAATCTTAGTATTTCTTACTGGAATACTTGATATTTTACAGTAGTCAACTTTAGAGACTTGATAATTAGAGGGGAAACTAATCATTTGGTATGTTTCTTGTTTAGTCAAATGACTTTCTTCGAAATGTGTTTGAGCTGGGTCCACCAGTAATGCTGGATGCTGCTACTCTTAAAACAATGAAGATATCCCGTTTTGAAAGGGTAGGTTATTGCACCTTAATGAATTTTCTTCTTGTCTAATTACTCCTGCATTTCAGAAGCTGTCATTGTCTTGAATGAAACCCAGCCTTTCTTGTATGCATCTATGAGCTCTTAGTTTTTTCACTGGGCATGTCTCTGCTTCTATGTTTTTTCCAAGGGGTCTGAAGGTTTATGTGGTTGCTGCTGGGTACTAGATTCATGCTCCACACATGTGAAACTTGGTCTCTTCTGAGAGCTTTTCAGGAGGGACCTACAGGAAACTGAGTCTTTATAAAAACAATATCCCAAACTCTACAATGTGAAATAGGCACTAGGAGGTTGGCCTTTTTCTGTTGATTGTGAATGCATTAATCCTGCATATAATCTGGGGAACAGTGCTGTCAAGTTGAATCTGGGGGTAAATGTAACCTACATGGTATCTGCTTGACTGACTGGCTTCCAGAACTACTCATAGTTCAGCCTTTCTTATACAGGCCAAGTTTATTTTAAATATCTGTCTGTCCATATATATATATCCACACACAAATTAGTCTTTGGTGCAAAGATATATATAAAACTATAAATTTTAGAAGGCCTACCAGTTTATTTCAAAGATTAATAAAAGGATATTTTCATTTGATTTGTAACATGAAAAATACCTGAAGGGCATAAGCCTTATGGCAATATGTAATTCTTTTTTCTTTTTCTGTTTTGTAGCACTTGTACAACTCTGCAGCATTCAAGGCTCGGACAAAGGCTAGAAGTAAATGTCGTGATAAAAGAGCAGATGTGGGGGAATTTTTTTAGATTCCCTTTTCAATGGGGTTCAATTTTCATAATTCAAATAAATTTGTACCATATAAATGAATTTTTTCACTTCTATAGTCAGTTTGCAGTTGTGCACAGGTTTGTTACATAGTCTGTAAATATAATGCATGTTGTTGCTTAGTTGCATATACATTGTATATATATTGATGTAACATTTGGTGCAGGGATACATTATAATACCATATATTAGCCCCCCACTAGCTCAAAGGTCCATTATGTTGTAACTGATATATTAAATGGGGTGTATAACTGTAGTCAAATGCTGTGTGACAGATTGGATTCTTTATATAAAGGTAAAGTAATTAATTGGCCAAGTGTTCTGGTAAGAATGTGCTAATACAAAAAGATGATCATGTTTGTGTGAAGTTATTTTAGTAACTTTTTAAAACTCCAGTTGTAGACAAGAAATCCTTATATAAGTGTAGCTTTATCCTGACAAGGGACTATGAAGTTCAGGAACTTCCACTGACAGTGAAGTAGTGAATGACAAATATTTGCCTCCATGTAAAGTAAAAGCAAGATTCTTGTGTTCCGAAATTGTGTATTTAATTTTTGGAATAAAGATGCTTCTCACTGCCTGCTGTCTGTGTAAAAGTAATTATTCCATGAATGAAAAGCTGTAACACTGGTAAAACCTAAAGTATGAAAGGGATGGGTTTATTTGCTGGTTCAGACACATGCTTGGGGTATTCTCTGTGTGTTAGTAGATGCTATGTGCGAGTCTACCTTGCTGTGATTCAAAGGTGTCTTATTCTTGCATGTGGTCTGCACAGCTGCCTAATCTTGATTTGTCATTGCTTCTCTAATGGTTTTGACTCGTTTTCTAGTTTTGGTGCTGCAAAACATGTTCTCCTTTATCTTAGAAGAACCATTCCAGTTTTCCTGTGTTCATCATGTTGAGAACTACTCTTCTACCCTCAGTTTCTGGTTCTATAGGACTGAAATGTGCTAGTAGCTGAGAACTGTCTTAGCTACTTGGGGGGGGGGGGGGGGGGGGAGGTGTTATGTAATAAAGACATTAAAACCTAGATTGCTGGAGCTTCTGAACCTGAAGATCTGTCAATACAATATGCTGTAACACTGCCTTCTGCAATGTCAGCAAGGAAAAAAGTGATCAAAAGAACTCAGCAAAGGAGCAATTACACTACTGTCGTAGTTTGACATGGAAGTGAATTTTTCTTCAGGAAGTTGGGTCAAACCTATCAGTGGTCAGGTTTGGATATTGGCACCTGGAGTGACCACTGAAAGTATGGACACGCCTCTGAGAACACAGGGGGTTAAAAGCAAGAACTCCCAGGAGAACTGTCTCCTTTGGTTCTGCCCAGCCTTAGGCTGGGTGGGGGAGGGGAAGCCACATGGCCTGGTCCAGGTAGGCCAAGGGGGCTGAAGATCTGGAACCAAGCCAACTCCTGCAGACGGAAGGGTGGAGAGAAATGGAGATGCCTTTGTCTCCCCTCAGAGGGAAAGAGACAGAGAGCCTGATGGCACCTGGAAATTTGCTGGTAGAGGAGATGCAGAGAGGGGGATGATGCCCAGCGTGAGAGATGGGAATGCTGAGCAGAAATTTCAGCTGTCCAGGGAGTCTGAACTTTTAACCCTTTCTGGGAAATGAGGGCTTTGTAAAATATTACTCCTCGATTTGTAGTGGAAGAGAGACAGTCCGGGACCTGAGATGTTAGAAGAAAAAATATTTAGGTGGGAGGAGATGATAGAGTAGCTTTTGGCTGGACTTTCCATAGACTGAACCAAAATGTCCTGCAATAGAGGCTGCATTTTAGGGGGATGCAGTGGTGACCCAAGGAGACCTGCTTCAGCAACCAACAGCACAGGAATGGCAAGAACAGAAGAAAGCTGAAGAGGGAATGGTGATGCCCTCTGTCTTCGGGAAGAAGATGATCTCTGTTCCTAGACCCTTGGCCCCAGGGGAAAAATGGGGGGGACTGTAGTCCCAAGATGAGAAGCTGAACTGTTGTATCTTTGGGTCCGTGGCAAAGCATCCTTAAAGGAGCCCTATGAGCAGTCTGTCCATGCATGGTGGTGAGAGCACTGTGACATGGAAAGGAGAGTGTCACACTGGCAGATTTTTTCTTCCGGGCGGTTGCCTTGTGTGACACAGAAACACAGGAGGTGGCAACTGTGTTTCCTCGGGGGGTCTGTGGTGCAAAAGAGACTTCTCTCTCCCTTAATAGATTAAGTATTGGTTATCTGAAGGGTGGTAATTTGATCAAGAATCCCAGGTGATGTTTCATGGTGGGTGTTTTGGAAATTAGGAGGAGGAGGGGTGTGTTTTAAAAGGTCTTCATCCTGAATTTAGTCCGTGTGTCTTGTGTAGTAGTAGTTTAATAAAGTTTTTTTTTTTCCTTTGTTATTAAACTTGGGCCTGCTCTGCTCCGTTCCTGATACCATCTCACAGCATTTATTTGGGAAGGTGTATTTTCATGGGGGCGCTGGCATTGCACCAGTGTCAAACCATAACAACTACTCACCACCAGTTTATCAGAATTTAATCTTTGAACAGCTAAGGATGCCAGACAAATTAGTCCACCATATAATACTGTCGCACTTGAATTCATAAAGTGTATGAGACAACGGGGGAACAACCCTGTTTTTTCTAGTCTATGACTTTAAAATACTCATGACTGCAATACTGTGGATATGACTCTTCTGCATAGCAAACTGGTTACTCATAGCTACAGTGTTGTAGACTCTTCTGCATAGCAAATGCATTTTAGACAAGCACTAAACCTAAGAGGTTTGGCACTAACAAAAAGATTAGTGAAATACTGATCATCAATAACAACCCTCATTCTCCATGGTGGGATATTATCATGATTCCAATATAATAAAAAAGAGCTGTGTATGCGCTGATTTCTGTTTAGCAGATCAATATTGCAAAGTGAGTATACTTAGCCAAGCTGAACTCTAAATATAGACTGAGAGGGGCAGTCTGTTTCACAGCTACCTTTATGGGTACTGCAGGACTCGACAGGTTCCTATGGGGCTAGAAGCAGAGAGAGGAACTGCAGAACAAGTTTTCTTCACATGATTTTCACTGTCTGATTTCTTCCATACTGGCACATTACCTGAATGTAATTATGTTGTAAGTAATGTTTCATTCTCATATTTGTTAACCTTTTAGATTTTATTTCCTTTTTTTTTTTTTTTCTGTGAACAATTCTCAATGTATTCTCATTCTAAGGGTTTTTTTACCACAATGACTTAGGAAGACATTTAAAAGTTGCATTGGGGAAAAAAGTCTTTAGGCAAGGTTAAAGTAAAATATAAAGTGAATCCAAAGGTGCCAATGTTTAGATTGATTTGTTGGGAAAATAATCAATATTTTTATCCAATGACACTGATGTTTGTATCCTTTCTTCTTTGGCATATCAATGGAATCAAACAAATGTAGTATAAACTTTTTTGAATTAATAATGGTAATCCTCACTGTGTTTACATGTGCAAATACTTAAATAATATGTGCAGAAACATAGAATTCATAATACTAGTAAATCAAAGGTACTCACATTTATTGCAGCTCAAGTAGTTAAGAAGAGTGTTCCCTGAAGCTGCAGGGAGGTATTAATCAAAATAGTGGAACAACTGCTCTTCAGAATCTAAAAATAACCAACAGCCTTTGTGCATGAAGTGGTGACTTTTGGCACGCAGTTCAAACACAGGGCTCCATAATGACTGTGTTGGCTGAGGATGTGCATGTGGGGAGACAGCAGAGCCAGCTCTGGGGGGGACGTGGCTTACAGACTGTGCTGCTTAGTGCCGTGTCATGCTCTAGAGGAAGGACAGCGGGCACAGCCATCTGTCCTGAAGTTCCTGCTGCACACCTAAAAATCATATACTAGGTAAGGTTAACCCCTATCATGCCAGCTTTTCTACATTTTCTTTGTACTTTAAAGGAGCACTTCTGGACAGAGAAAAGAGTAAGTTGTAATCTTTTCTTATGGGCTGTTAAAAAGAAATATGAAAGTATCCATGTCGTCCTGCCAGTCTCAACTAGCAGGAGAGCAAGCCTTGTTGTCAGGGTTGCTTTCAGTGCTTAGTCTTTAGACTTACTGAGGCTCATTGAATGTCTATTTTGCAGTGTGCTCAGATTTGGGGCAATTATAGTGAACTTCTGCATTTGGTTTCATGAGGGAAGGAGTGAAGATTTTCTGCAAACAGTTAGGGTTCAAATTTTAGGTTTTTAATTTAAATGTTTTATTAGGAATCTCGTCGCACTCTGTTCTGTATTCCTTGGAGAGGAAGAAAAGGCTCAGAAGCATGTCATGTCAAGAGGACAGTTAATCCATCTAGGATTCAGAAATCACCCTTAGGTGATTAACGCATGTCATCAAGGGAGGTTTGCATCCCACAAAGTGCTGATTTATATTGGCAGATAAAATTGAACTTGGGAGCTTAACTTAATATTATAAAATATTAAATAGGTAAGATGCATTCTATTCCAAATTTAAACTAATCTGTGGGGGCTCCTTCCTTAAATTCACTAGCAAGAAAAACATACATTTAGGCTGTGATGCTAAGGTGAGAAAGGAGTATCTTAGAATAAGAGGGATAATACCTGGAGGAATATATTTTTCTTCAATAATTACAAAGGGAGTTTTCAGTGACAATTGTAGACAAACATGCCTACTTAGAGTGTCTGCATCTCCTTATGGCTAGAAGTGTAATTTGTTTCCAGAAGACATTTTTGCAGTCAGAGTAGTGTAAAGAAAAGCCAAAGACTGATAAGGAATAATGTGCAATACATAGAAGCCACTTCCCTAGGTACTGTTTATTTTCTATATATAATCTTCTTTCAAAACTGTAGTTATGTTAAGAATCATTCACTGAATTCATGCACCCAGACTCTGCAGCGAAACTGTTTTTACTAATTGAACTTAATCTAGTGCCTTTTTTAAAGCAAGGGGTACTACTCTGAAGAAGTAGACGTGTGAAATAGATTACATTTTTTCACAAATAATAACTTCACAGTGATATTCTAAGGTGTATAAACAGATACGTACTTCTGTTGCTTATCTCCTACATTCATACCTGCTTTCCCTGTTTTATCTCCCATTTACTTGATGCTGAAAGAAGAGGACCTGAGTGACATCCTTTCTGGAAATATTAGTGAAGGTTTGGCTTTCACTGTGGTCAGGATCTCACACTGTCTCTTACCAAGTACTGACCAAATCAAAGGATAATATACTAAATATGTACCATTCAAATCAATGCTGGAGCCAGTCAAATTGACTTTTCGCTTTCTCTCTTTCCCCATACACACACGTATGTGCACAAACACAATGTAAAAATGAAATGTTTTAATCATCATAGATTTCCGAGAATGAACAGGTGCTATGTATTGAGTTGTCCCTGCTTCAAGATCTAGTAAGTGTGCTGGTCCTTCAAATCTCTGTTTTTTAAGGATCATTTAGGCTGCTCAGTATTTCCTTAGAACAGGATACCAACTGTTACAAGTTATTTCCTACAGCCATGGGAAATAGGTAAATTTAGGTAATATAGGTAATATTATTAGGAATAATATATGTAATACGTAAATAGGGAAAAAGGTAAATTTAATTTACCTTTTAAATTATTGTTTCTTTTAGAGAGAATGGAGAGACCTGCTTTGGAATTTAACCTGCCTGATACTCATGAAGAAGGAAAACTTTATGTAGTTGATTCCCTAAACAACCTAAACAAGCTAAATGTTTGTCCAGCTGAATCCCAACGTTCACTAGGTGTGTATGATAGATGATCTGTGGATTTCTATATATACAATCCATATTGTGTGTCACTGATGTCAACAGCCTAATAGGCCAAGAGGTATGCCAAGCTCTGTACTGAAAAATGTAAGAAAAAGATTGAAAATGGCATAATTATAGACAGATCAGACAATGGTTTTAGCTGTCCCTGCTGAATATTTCTGCTTTAGGTTCCTGAAAATCCTTGCATTTAGTTAGGGATTTACTTTCAAACCTGAACTTATCTTCCATTTCAGTTGGGATTTATGAGGTGATTTCTTGCAGGATAATGTCTCTAGTAATGCCCAATATACACCTGCTAATCAAATAGCATCATAGCTCTTCCCAAGCACAAAATTTCATATGTGGCAATAGAAGCACCTGAGAATTTCTGCTCATTCCTTTAAGACGCATCTCCTAAGAACTCAAACCAGTTACCTGAAATATCCTGTGAAACCTTTAAGTATTTTACTTCACAGACTTTCTTTACTCACAGTTTCAGTTATGGCTCCCACATTTCTGCTGGTTTGATAAGGCTTTTGCCTTTGATTTCTCACCGCAACAAGAATATTTTCACCCAGTGATAGCTACAATTTGAGTTCTTTGTGACCTGAAAATATCTTAAAACCTGGAGCTCTTCAGCAGCATTCCACATAACAATATTTAAGTCTGCTTTTATTTCCCTTATTGTAATTGCAAATTTGAGTGAAGAAATGTATAGGTCAACAGCTATGTTGAAATGTGGCCATAATTTAATCATGCTTTCTAATTATTTGTTTTCTCATTACTTCTGTTTCCAAGTCCTCTAACCTTTTCTTATCCAACTGATTAGAGTGGTGCTGGTTTCTGCATTTAATGCAAATATTTTAGACATAAAGTACTAATTCCTCATATGCAGATTATCTTGATATTGTTACTTTTACACATAGAAAATGAGACAATGGCATAAATCAATTTTAATTTTAAGAAACTCCTTTCACTGTGACTGTTTTGCTTTCTTTTGCAATTTTATTGGACAGTACTATTTATTTTTCAGGTAAATATACAAGGTTCTGTGGAAACATGTGATTCTCTGGAATAATCACATGCACGCCTCTCCCTACATTTCAGCAGTAAAAAATGGTAGCTTAATAAGTATTTTATTCATATTTGTAAAATGCTTTGGTTTTACAAATGCTTTGTAAATTTGTAAAATGCTTTGGTTCCTTCTAGGACTATTCTTTTAATATAGCTTTTAAGCTTGGAGAGTTTATAGATATCTCATCCTCTCAGCTAACTTACTCAACAAAAGAAAACTCTGGTTCTGTAGACGGAAAATTGGAGACATGTCAAAAGCTGTTTAAAATCCATACGCTGTTTGGTTGCTTCAGTAGGAGCCATGCAGTAATTTCATGTTTTAGATGATAAAATGTTCCCACTGCTTGCAGTTTGACAAGAATGTGTGCTCACCAATTCCTCACAACACTGCAGCCTCATGCCTCAGGCATGTTCAGCCTGATGAAATAGTAAGAAGCATTCATTAGGCAGAGTGAGCTCAGATCACTTTTGAGACCACTATTGATAACTTAGGATGCTTGGCAGGCAGCAGAAGCAGGCCCTGCCTATCCCTATTATTCTGATTAGAAACCAATATTGGTGCAGACATTTATTATATGATGCATTTGTTATGAATGCTAAGGGAATAAGAATAGAGGCTCAAAAGAGAAATATGAAAATATTTCATCTTACTCATGGACAGGAGTGTGTTAAACACAAAATAAAGAAAAACAGATATTCCCAGAGATCTACCAGCTCAGTGAATTGCTCAACCCTAGGTAGGGTCATTATTAAAGTCCTGTAATGGCATATGCAGCCTTTCCTCAGCTTTATCGCTACAGGCTCAGTTGCAAAGACCTCGGCGATTTCCACCAGCTAAAACAAGAACATGACCTAGAAATACATTTTTCACAGATGCACACATTACTCTCCCTTTCAGAATGGCAAGAGAGCAATTACAAAAGGATAAATTACAGTAATTTGCATGTAATTTTAGTATGTATGAGACTGACACCAAAGTGAAATTACATTAGCTTTCTCCTCCCTCCAAAATAAAAAAGAAACCCAAATCTTTGTAAGTTATTACAGTAGTATACAAACTTAAGATTGAACAAATCTGCCTCAAGTGTAAATTTTTTACATTGGCATGAATTTCCTCATGGTGTTCAGTTGACTCGTTATCTCTGGGGCTTGCTGCCACCTCACAGTGATTGCAACTGTTTCTATGAGAAACACTGCTGAATTTCCTTATATATGCAACACATTCTTTAAAAAGCAATGAACTGTCTTGTTGAGCTGATTCAAGATCAGCATTGCAAGTGCCTTTGCTTTTCCCCCTCATTCTTCCTGTGCTTAAAGGACAACACCTGTAGTCTCTGTGAGAGTCTGTTCCATTCTTGACAATTAGCAGGATAGGTGCCTCATTTTTTACTGGAATGAAACCAACAAATCCTAAAGATGAAGAAGAATATTGACTATCCAACATTAGGGGCTTATCTGAGGTGTTTACTTTGGGAGATTAATTATCCCAGGGATACTTTTCATTAAACAGAAAAATAAGCATATCTAGAGGATGAATGTGTATAATGAATCAGTACCTTGGTGTTCAATATGAATTTTTCTTTCTTCCCTTTTGAAAAGGTTAAATGCAATCAAGCCCTTACCGCTCTGCCTGATGAAAACTTCATTGCAACCTTTGTACATGTAAAACAATTGTAAAACTCTGAACTGTAAAACAAGTCAACTTCAACAAAACACTGTATTTCAACATGGAAATATTTTTGTTGAACATGTTCTAACAGCTATAACAGATGTATAATTTTTTATATTTTCAAATTCAAGCTGAGTTCATAAAGTTGATTTCTTTTCCTTTCATGAAATATCACAGGAAATAAAATCTGTTGGCCAAATATACGATGTATTCTGCATCATTTCATGATACCAGAAGCATTTTGTCATGCTTATCCTAACCAACCTTAAAAAACTGTATCACCAAATGATTTGTCATCTCTTAACAGATGAGGAAGAGAACACTGGTGGTACTGGAGAAAGTATGGCAGGGATCAATGCAAGAAACCAGTGTTTGTTCTTCGTCACCTTTATTCTTACTTTGACCATCAGTTTGGCACTTGTTTCATTTGTAATATTCTTAATATGTAAGTAAGCCAAAGAGTAGTTCTTAAAAATGTAGGTCCAATTGGAAAAAGAACTTTGCTGTAATGTGTCATGCTACCTTGTAACATGCTATTCCTATATTTGCATGGTCAAAGGCTTTGGCTGGTTTTGGGCACTGGGTCGTGGTCCTGGGGGCAGAAGCACAGGCAAACAACACTCTCTCAGGGCTAAAAGGCACAATATTATTCTTAGTGTTAAGGATTTGTGAGCTTCAACAGCAGAGAAGAATTTCTCTCAGCAGCATTATACTGTGTTGCTAAAATTGCTGACTGGAAATGAAATTAAAATTTAAAGGTAATTGTATGGCAGTGAGACACTTTGGCAATGTGCCTTCCATTCCTTTCCAGATAAAACTCAGTATTGGGGTCATTCCGCTGCAACTGGAATTCCACCCAGGCTAACACTTAAATCAGGCTACCTGAAAGAAGACCTGACCCTTTGTCATCAAAGTACTGACTGGAAATTGATTTGGAACTAGAAAAGTCTTAAGCATAAGAAAAAGAATTAGACATTTATCAAGATTTGCATGTAGCATAGAGTCTGCAGACACAATTACTGTTCCAGTCTTTTAGGAATGATCAGGCAGGTTTAACTGAAGACTTGGCTGGTTAATGGAAACCTTGTTATCTTGGGGTTTTCTGAGCTAATAATATTGAATAGAATCTGAGGTGCATTATTTAGATTTACAAGACTATTTTGGAAGAATTGAAACCCATATGAAATCAGGATTTCTTATATCCTGTAGTAGGGAATTCGCTGAAATGTAGCAAAAATCCTGATTTTTCTTTTAGGCCAGGAAATCCTAACCCTTGACTAAATTTTCTTACAGGCACTCAAAGAAATATCAGACAAGTAAAGAACATAAAGTATATTTTAAGTAACATGATTGTAAAATCCTAATTGAAATGCCTCAACTGATACCAAGAGAGATTTATTTAGCTGCTAAAAGTAGACCCTTGGTATAGAAAAATTAGAATTGGGTTGCTCTAGTGGAAAAATTATAAACTAAAGTGAAAAAAATTCGTACAAGAATTAAAGCAGTTTGCTTGGGCTCAGGTTGGTGGAGGCCTGGGTTTTTGAAACTGATTTCCAGTGGTGTTTCAGTTGATGTTACAATGTTTTATTCGATACATATAGGTATAATGTGTTCTATAATCTGAGATGTTTGCAAACCACATGCATAGATTCATTTAACATTGCTACTGTTATACATAAGCTTCAAAACCCATGGGTAAATTTTTTAACTTCAGAAGGCCAAAATAAAAATAGCTCCAAAAGTAAATATTGGCGTGCTAGAGGAGGCTGGCCTCGAAATGTCAGTATTTGCAAGAATTTTTCTTTTATTTCAA
This sequence comes from Vidua chalybeata, assembly GCF_026979565.1. Taxonomy (NCBI): domain Eukaryota; kingdom Metazoa; phylum Chordata; class Aves; order Passeriformes; family Viduidae; genus Vidua; species Vidua chalybeata. The sequence continues at coordinate 46,413,478 of NC_071534.1, forward strand.
ATAAAATATTTGCACATGCCACAGATTGGATCTTGAAGCCCCTAAATAAGACATTTCCTTGTTGACACTAATGGTTATGCTTCTGAAAACTGCAAAAATTATCTGAGCCATATATGATTTTATTACTCTGCACTAAATTAAAAAAAAAAAAGAAAAGAAAGAAACCAGCAAATAAGCAAAAAAGAATGTAGTGGGCAGGTAAACCCACCAGATGTATAACTTCTTATTATTAGGTTCTGCAGTTGTTATCCTGTTTAATATTTTTAGTCATCATTATTCCTCATAGCAATACAAGTGAGGGTAATGATGCTCTTGACTTAAATGTTGCCAATTTAACATGGTACATTCTCCTTTTCAAGTTCAAACTAGAAATGAGGTGGACCAAATATCAAGCAGACTACTATCTGAAAAGAAGAACATAGAAGAGCTGAAGAAACTTAACAATATTATATTAAAGCATCTGAATCAATCCAGAATTAAGGAAAAGCCTTCTGATCTTCATGATTACCTCTTTACCCATGCTGAGCTCAAAGTCCCTGGAGAATAAATCTTCTTTGGAAAGAAATTTAGCATATTCATAACTCAGATATGCTCACATATGGCACACAGGTTGCTGAAACATGGTTGCTGAAACATTGCTGGAAAAGCCAGCTGAATGAAAAATATTAGCAATTAGTATTTTACCCTGTTTTACGTGGACATAGATTTGTAATACTAAGCCCACAGGATTCACAATAAACAATGGATTGTCAGTTTGGGGCAAGACTTCCAGATTCCCTGTGCATTGTAAATCACAGGGGAAAGGGCCTCGTTTTATTTTAAATGTAAGTGAATGATCACAGAAGATCACTAGTTCTATTCACATGATTCCATCACGACCTTGTTCACTTAATCATTCTTCTGTTACCTTTGTACAAGCTTTCTGTTTGTTTCTATTACTATTTGTATTTAAGGATAACTTCAGATTTCATAACTTATAAATAAATCCATTTCTGCTCTAGAGTTTTGTGGTTTTCCCTTCTGTGCATCTAAATATACTGATATGCTACTCTTTTTGAGAAAAAACCACCCAAACTTGAATAACAAACCATTTCATAAGATGCCATAATCAGTCCACATTTGTATTGACAGTGAGTATCCTATTGCCTTACACAGAAAATGTGTTCAGAGGACTCAGTCTGGTAATGTCACAGCATCATCGCAGCCACTCTATCTCATAGTGATGCCAATACACTGTACTCACAATTTGCAGGTGCAGCCCAAGTGTTTTTATAAAGTGATAAGGGGAAAATACTATATGTTCTTGTACTCCTCCCTATAGTTCCTGCTGGTCACCGTCAGAGAAGGGCCAGATGAAATATGATTGGAACCTTCATGGTTTTAATGTCGAGCGGTATCTCAGAGGCTAAAAGGAGCTTTTAAGTTCTCATTCTCATCCAATTCTTTCTTATATCTTCTGGACAGTTTTACAAAAAAAGTCACCAAAGTCAACAGCTAGCATTGCAGTCTTCTTTTCAGAGTTCATGATAGTCCTTTCTGTGATGACTACTTCATTGTCTGCAACAAAGGGAAGAACTAAGTCCAGGAGAATTTCTCAGTATCATTCTACTTGGATTTGCCTGCCAATTATATTCCTGCTATTACAAGTGCTTTCCTTTACACTTATGTTTTACATCTCCTTTCTATTTCCTGATTTCTATTTTCCTGATGCATCAAGTTATGTCAAGTTATTCACATGAAAATAGTGAAGATTGGTTTCAAGAGTTTATTACTCCTGCTGTTACTTCCCATCTGCAATTTTAGTTATCTCCTCTGGACATCACAAGCAGTTTTTACAAAGATGACTCCAATACAGCTATCAGAGAATGAAAAAATAAGTGCAGAAAACTTGTAAGGAAAGGAACGCTGAAAGTCTAACCCAAACATCTTTCTGTAAATGCTGTTAAATGATAAAAGGTATCTTAAGACTAAAATTGTGACACTTGCAGTGTTGTTTCTCTGTTCTTCTCTGAGCTGTTACCTGATGTTTAGTGACAGTGTTAATTTCTTATCTCTCCCACTCCCATTGTAGCTACTGTAACTGCTCTCAAGCTCTGCCTTGCATTGACACCCATCCATACTTGTGAGCCAGGGAGAAACACTAGTATTTGGCACTCAGTGTATCTCAAATGTGGATTGGTCACATCCCTCATTGCAACAGCAGTTATCTGTGGTCTGCTAAAACTGATACCAAGGGCCAATAGACTTTTTTTTTTTTCTGGCAGGAAACTATAAAAAAAAAAGTGTGCTAGAGCAACAGTCTCCAAAGGTATGAAAGTTTCCTCATCTCTCTGATGTCCTCAATTATTCTTAATCTGGTTGTTCAATCAGTATCCATAATAAATCCACTTTTTCTGTCTCTGCTATTGATTAGAAGTGTTGTTTCATTCCATAGTTTCATCCTGCAAGATGTGAGTGACCTCAACTACGCCAGACTTATGACCGGCTGAGTCATAATAATGTACAGGCATGCTCAGTATCATACAGAACTGAGGCTTTAAATGATCCTTTTCATATTTAATTGCTTCTTCACTTGCAGTGATCAGCAATTAAGATCAGTGACTGAAGAGGTGCAAAGATCAAATGCTGATCCTGCTAGTGCTGCTAAAACACACCTCATGCTGGGAGATAATTGCAGACACAGAGGGTGTGGAGTAGCAGTGATTAAGGCTGCCTTTGGCTTCTCAGCTCAAGTTAACAATAGTTAACAATATCCATTTACTGTCAGAAGTGCTTCTATATGACGTCAGAGCAAGGGCTGAGAGCAGAGTACCACAATCCCTCCATCAACACTTTCTGGAGGACCCCCTACAATGTCCTTTAGAGGAACTTTTCTGTCTAATCTACAGTTAAGTAGTCCCAAACAAGCCAATAGTTGACTCAAAACCTCCTACAAACCTGACCCTGAAGTGAATTTCAGCTCAGTTCATAGGCCCATAATCCTTATCTCAAATACACAGCTAACTAAACTCCAAGCTCCAGCTGCATGTGACGTAACCTCTGTGCTGCATATGGATGTTCCAATATCTCCTGCAGACGTGGGTAAGATCTGTTCCCGTATAGCTGCACATCTCAAAGGCCTTTGCAATGTCTGGTGTTACAACCAGAGGAAGATGATCTGACAGCTTCATCTTACAGTAGTCACAGCTGTTCTTGGTAGTACTGCTTCTTCCCTTTTTCTCTTATTTGCAGGCTGTAGAGGTATCTACCCAAAGTAATTAATCCACCTTTCAGTAATTCCACTGTAAATGAAAAGAGTGCACAGAGGGTTCAGATAGATTTCACAACCCTCACTTGCTGCAAATACTATCATTGCTGAAATGACAACATGGTTTCAGGAAATTTTCTGCTGAATAAATCTGGACAATGCTAGAAAAGTAGGTAAGCAAAGACCTTGCTGGTAAGCAAAGAAGAAAAAATGAAATATTTAACCAATAATATACCTCTACCTCCCATCAAAGGCATTGTCATGCCAATCCCTGAAGGGCTGGCTGAATCTTTAGGTTGTTAGGTAATATCAGTAGACAAAATACTTTCTTGCCTTGGTTAGCTTGCTGATAAATTCACTCCTTTGTTCCAGATATCCACATCAGCCCCTGTTCTTGTTAGCCTCAAACCATCAGACAGTATCTGAGTAGAGAATAGTATCTGTGGAGAGAATATGCATTACTAAATATTACTAGAGGGTCAGCTGGGGCAAGCATTTGCTTGCCTTGCTTGGGGTCATGTTACCTTGAGAACATCAGCTTGTACTGGTCAGCCTTGTGCTGCTCTAGAATGAAACAGCTCAAGCTCAATATCTGCAAACAGCATGTAAGAACTGAGGGTAAAACATCCCTTACCTGTCCATGTCAAGGGTTACGTAAATCTGAACTGCGGGTACCTTCAACAGAAAATAAGGCACAGACAATAAAGAGGGATTCCGAGAGACAATCAAATGCATCCCTCTGCCTGACAGCAGCATTCAATTTACTCCAACAATTCCTAGCAGAAGCTTGTCTATTCACATTGTAAAATATTCAAATAACGGACTGTCCACAGGCCTCCCCTTCTAATGTTCAACTAAAATAATATGGTTAAATCTATTTTTCCTGAAGTCTAACTAAAATTTTCCCTGATGAAATTTAAGCCCATTATCAACTGACCAATTCCTTGTGAACATGAAAAATAGTTTGTGCCTTCCATTTTTTCATGTATTTTATATTATACTGAGTGCAAATCAATGGTTAAAAGCTTAAGAAAGCTTTTTTGCCCCCTGAGATACCTGGAATTCTAATCTAACATTTATTCTTAAAGTAGAGTATGAGTTCAGTTCATGTGCTTTGCTCACTGGTAACAATACAAAGTTGAACACGAGTTATAAAAAACAATAACGATGATGTGTGAACTCTGAATGTAGAAAGAGAGAAAATAACAGAAGTGGCAAAAGGATTGTCACAAGTTTTTTAGACCACACGCTCTCGAAGGTGATGTGTTGTTTGTGGCAGACAATACAAACTGTTCAGGAATCCTAAATATGGTTAAGGTATTTGAAAAATGAGCAGAGTGGAATAGTGTTGAACAAAGGCAAGAACTATTGTCAGAGCACAAAGTGTATGAAGAACAAAATCCCACTTCATCTGGTTTTGAAGTCTTTGAAGATCAAATATTTACTTTTGTTTTATCAAAGCATAGTCTTGTAAAATTACACAAGACTGCCTGCAAATATGAATTTTCAGGTCCAAAATTCCAAGTTTTCTTATTAATTTCACCCTGTCTAACTGGGGTTTGTGTTCTTGAGGTACAGAACCTATCCCATTGGAAATGGTAGCAAAGCAATGTGCTCCATGAAAACTTTAATGTTTTAAAAATATCTATTTTGACAGACAAAAATGCAACCAGTTCTATTTAGAACTCTGATTAATAAAAACTTTGATAAAACAAATGCCAAGTAGCAACTAAAAAATAGATTTATGCTTTGACTAGTAACTGAAAATCATTTGTCTGAGAAGATGCTTATCTTGGTCTTCTTATAAGCTGCTAGTATAATTATCTTGGAGATGTTGGTGAATAATGAAAGTTGGATCAAAACCTTAGATCTCAGCCCAGTGCTACTGGGATTAAGGGGATTGTTCTTTTCAATTAAGAAAAAAAAGCACATTCAGTCTATTACATGTTACAGTTCTTATTTTCCTGAGAGATTAACAAGAATACTAAAATATAAAGAGAGGCATGGAGGGGGTGAGTGTACTGTTACTTCCTCTGGGATACATAAGAAATAATAACACTAAGGCCAAAGAACTTAGTCCTATTCAAGAAACCAATGAATCTTAGAATTTAAGAAAAGGCTTTTATAGACTCTGTTTCCGATCCTTTCTTGGTTTCTGGGCCACACTTCAGCAATAGAAATGCTGTCCACGATTCACTGATGAGCCAGCAAAACCCCTGAATGGTAATGAGAACCTTCCAGTAGAAACAGTCACAGCACAGGGCTGCTGCTAATTTGTCACTGTGAGGCAAACCACATTACTCACAAGGGTGAAAGGACAATTTAAAAATCGATTGCCTGCCAATTTAAATATCTATTAATAATTATGGGTTTGCTTTTCAGTTCTGCACTACTCATTTAATCTTAATATCTTCTTCATCACATAACTGACTTTGGAAAACAGCGGCTGTCTGCAAGGTGACACGAAATGCTGAAACTCCCAGACACCCTTTACTCCTCAGCAAAAGCTCATGGATAATTCATTAACTTCCCATTTTTAAGGTGGATTTTTAGGTGGTTTTTTTATTAGGTGTTTGTTTGGTTTTGGTGATTGTTATTTATTTATTTATTTATCTATCTATTTATTTTAAGCTTTAGTTTTTTCTTAAAGCAACACTGAAACATTTTCTTCATAAGAAGTCTCCCTGAGTACTCAAAATTATTTGGGTGGATATTCATAATGAATTAAGGTGATTAGGACAATGAGTAATGGTTCAAACTGAAGAGAGAAAGTTTAGGTTAGATATGCAAAAGAAATCCTTTACTGTGAGGGTGGTGAAGCAAAGGAACAGGGAAGTTGTGGATGCCCCATCCCTGGCAAGAGCTCAAGGCCAGGTTGGATGGAGTATTGAGCATTGAGCAACCTGGTCAAGTGGTAGGTGTTTCTGTTCATGGCAGGGGGTTGGACTAGATGATCTGTAAAATCCCTTCCAACCCAAACCATGCTATGATTCTATATGTAGGTAATAAAAATACTTTTAGTGATTTTTTAACAGAAGGTATGACATGGATTCTATGTCTTTTCATGCATTCAGATTGGTGTGCTTGAGCTGTTATTTTGATCTGAAATAGCTTTTAGGTTGCACTTCTTGCATGGATGTGATGAATCAATGCTCCAGCTCCCTGAGGTCTTAGTGTTTAGCAGCTGGCTTGAGACTACATTCAGCTTCATGGAAAAATCTGCAGCAGGAGGATTCCCAGCTATGGGCACCGAGTCAGCTCACTGAAGTGCATGGGGAGTGAATGAAATCCAGGGAACTGATTCAGCATCCATAAATAAATACCGATGGACTCACTTAACGTCTTCTCCTCGAGGAAGGGTGGTACTGACAACACATCGAGATAAACTGATAAAAGAGGAAAACCTCCGGAATTTGAAACCTCTTCCCTAACGCTGTTCACATTTTTCGTGTCTTCCACAAGGAGCAGCCTTCAGCCTGCGCAGATGCTTCGGGGCCTTTGTTCATCAGGCAGCTGTGCAGAGGGGGCGGCGGACGCCGGCCAGCGCGAGCATTCCCGTCGGGCGTGCTGGAAACAGCCGCTCTCCGACCCCCGGCAGCAGCGCCCCGGGGACGATCCCTGGCGGGGCGAGGGGACCCCGGGGATACCGAGGCACCACCTTGGCAGCATCTTGGCACCACCTTGGCAAGGGCGGTGCAACGGGGAGGGGCGGGGAGGGGCGCGGCGGGGTCGGCGGGCTGAGGTCGGGGAGTGGGGGCGAGGGCGAGCGAGTCGGGGCTGCGCGCCCCGGCCGAAAGGGCGCCGCTCAGGTGGTCAGTGTGCGGGCTGAGGAGCCAGGCTTCGTCAGTGGCCCTTGCCTCTTTAACTCTTCCCTTCCCCCCAAGTCCCCGCCACCAGCGCTAATGCCTTTTTAATGCATTTTGAGATGCCTATTGCTGTTTGATGAAGTTGTCGAGTCATGTGTACACCAGGCTTGCAGATGAAGAAACAGCAAGAAGGCTCGGCAGAAGTGCAGCTGGTCAAAAACATTACCTTGAAGAGAGAGAAATATGATCTAGTACACGTGCTATATGTACCATAAACAGTTACTAGCGTCAGTATGCCTTTCAGTATCTGCAATCCAATCTCTGCTGACTCCATTACCCGCGGCCCGTGAAGCTGCTCTGCTATGGACTACAGCGCTGCACCCAGGGGGGTCATGATCAAATCAAGTCTAAAAAGGAATTAAACAAGTAAGTGACCCTTGAAATGTGCCCAAGCCTTTCAGCATTCCCCTTCACAGGAAGGAGGGAAGGAAGGAAAGGAAGCAAGCAAGCAAGAAAGCAGGCAGGTGAGGCTGGCAGGTGAAGTTGGACAGAGGGATCGTGTCTGCCGATCCTGGAAAACATGAACCTCTCAAATATCTGCTTTGGCTATGTATGGGGCACAGCTGGGGTAGGGACTGTCACAGGAGGAAACTCATCCCACCTTGGAGGTGAGGAATGGGCATTACTGGGGCAGTGAAGCCTGTTGCATCCATGAGGAAGGTCTGTGCTGGCCCCTATGGGTATGTGAAATGCAGCCCTGTCTGCGGGCATGTCGGAGTCCAGGACATCATTCTGGCTGCCCTGGCTGTCTCGAGACCCTGGCAGGGGTCTCAGAGACCCTGGCATGAAGTCAAAAACATCTGTGGCTTCGATTTTAGCCTGTGGAAAAGGCTGCCAATTTTTGTATGAGGAATTACAAGCCACAAGAGTTTTAGTAGTGTGATATTTGAATTAACATAGGATGGAAAAGTAGAAATTTGGGATTTTTAGAATGGGGTTCAAGGGGGTACAAGATGGAGGAATTTTGGCGTGTCCTAGCCTTCTTCTCCTTCATCTTGTCCTCCATGTCTTGGTATGATGGTGACACTTTTTTATTGGTTCAAGGTAGAGATTCACAGTCTAACATGGGTGATGGGAATTGGTAATAAATTGTAAACATACACACATAGTTTTGAGTATATAAGGTGTGAGCCACCCAAGGCTTGGGGGCAGAATGCTATGGTGGACTTGCTAGGCAGCGCTTGGCAGGTCAGAGGAAGAATGTTTTTAGATAAGAAGAAATAAACAACCTTGAGAAAGCAATTGGACACATTCCAGACGTCTTATTTGGCTGCATTGGGCTAGGGAAGCAAAGACTCTTTGTGATCTCGGGGTCAGCTCGACCTTCTGAACCCCAAGAAATCAACAGGGGCAGACAAAGCAGGAGTCCTGTGCTCAGCATGTGGCACTGCCTAGGCCTGGGAGCTGGGGTTATGTCTTCTGAGAGGTGGTTAACTTGGATCTGCACTAGTCTATTCAGCATAATTTTTTCCTTCTTTAGATTTGTGATAAAATGACATTTTGCCAGTGACTGGAATGGCCATTCACGTGCTGATGGAGAATGTACTGCTAAGGCTGTTGTACAATCATAGAGGCACACACTTTGGCACATGCATTTAGGCATATGTATTAATTTGGAGGAGGTGTAGACCCTCTGGAAAATTATCATAATACAAGGGGCAATTTTATATCCATGATCTATTTACTCATTTTAAGATGCAGAATTTCTTATGCCACTTCAAGAACCCTTCCCAGTACACTATAGGGCTAGTAATGATGAATCCAATTCCTTCAATAAATGTCCTCCATTAGAGGACAAGTGTTCTTTATGCACCCTTGCTACATCTCCCTTTCTATAAGAATCTGGGATTTGTAGATTGATCTTCTATCATCCTACTGAAATAGCTGCACTACCTGTCTCAATATGATATTATTATACAATACTTGCCATCCCAAATTAGCCAACAATCTGCCTCTTTCTGCTCTTGAAAGGAGTAGTTAAACACTACAGAGTGAACTGAGTCTGTTCAAAATGGGCCAGTCCTCTCATTTCTGAGAGACTGCCGTCTCCTCTGTATTCAGATTTCCTCCTAGGGGACCTCTGGTCTGGGCTCAGTCCTTGCTGGATTGCTGCCATCTGACTGATTTCTTTGTTCTGAGCAATTCAAACCTGTTGTGGATTAAAATATTTCAAGACAAACTCTTGCTTGTCTCCTTAAAGCTGTCATCCTAGAATATAAGGAATTGTAACTACTATTTTTAGTCAATTTAGCTATCCATCTTGGCAGGAAGTGAAGCATCTTATTTGTAAGAGATTTCATGATGATTCTGTGCATCTCAGTGCAGAGCTCTTTTTCCATTTAAAGGACAGCAGTCTTCACATTTTTGCAGCCATGAAAGTATTACAGTATAATTGGAAGGAACACTTACCCATCCCAAACTGTTGATATAGTCTTCTATCCTTTACTTAGGAATAGCAAGTACTAATACTATTATTTGGCATGAAATAACTATTTGGAAGACTTTCCATCCAGGTTCTCCTTGCCAGCTCCAGGTGTCCTTGACAAGTAAAAAGTCTTTATGGTAGTTTCCAACAATTTATGTTGCATAGCTTACTTCTAGGTCTTTGTTAGAGATCTAAAAAAGCAATGGGGTTTCTCATTTCTAATTAAGTTGCCTCTTCCTGGGGGATTCTTTTATGAGTACCAGACTGTACTCCTCACCTGCTGTTAATTTCTTGCCAGCTATTCATGCACTGTATTTTCTTGTTCCTACTGCAAAAATATCATATGAAAGTCACAGAATCACAGAATGGGTAAGGTTTGAAGTGGCCACAGAGGGTCACCTGATTCAAATTCCCTGCTCAAGCAGGGTCATCCCCGAGCACATGGCACAGGATTGCATCCAGCCTCTCTGGACAACCTGTTCCAGTGCTCAGGCACCCATGCAGTAAAGAAGTTCTTCCTCATATTCAGGTGGAACTTCCTGTCCACCAGGTTCTGCCCATTGCCTCTTGTCCCATTGTCTGGCACCACAGAGCAGATTCTGGTCCATCCTCTTGACACCCTTCCATCAGAGACTTATAAACATTGAAAGGTCCCCTCCCAGTCAGATTTTCTCAACACTGAGCAGGCTCAGCTCCTCCAGCTCTCCTTATAAGAGTGAGGCTTCAGTCCCTTACTCACCTTTGTAGCCCTCCACTGGACTCCAGGAGCTCCATGTCTCTCTTGTACTGAGGAGTGCAGAACTGGACACAGCACTCCAGATGAGGAGCACTAGGGCTGAGTAGAGGAGTAGGTTTACCTTCCTTGACCTGCTGGCAGTGCATTTCCTAATGCTCCCTGGGACACCATTGACCTCTTGGCCCCCAGGGCACACTGCTGGCTCAGGGACAGCTTGTTGTCCACAGGACCCCCAAGTCCTTTTCTACAGAGCTGCTCCCCAGCAGGTCAGTCTCCAGCCTCTGCTGGTGCAGTCCTAACTGTTGACAATTCTTCTTTTTCTTTCTCAAATGTATTTTTTCCATGCAAATGGTATATGGTTAATAGTTGTCACTGAGTGCTACATTTAAATGCCCTGTAATTTGAGACCTGTAGCCTTCACCTAGGAAATAGGAAGCAATAGCTGAAATCTCCTTACTCCTACCATAGGACAGCTGAGCAGCCTCTTGTTGAGCTAGTGGACAATGTGGGAGAGGAGACAATAACACTGTCACTGCCTTCCTTGTCTTATGTAAACCATGATTCATCAGAAGCTCTAAACACCTGAGCAGACTGAGTACTGTAGGACAGAGTGATGCACAAACTCGTTTCTGAATTGTGAACTAGATGCTAACTGACCACCATTGCCTGGAGAGGGTATTTAGAAGCTCAGGCATATTTTCTGCTGCAAAGGTGTGTTTGCATAATTCCAAAGTTACATGACAAATTAGCTGGAGTTTTGAAGATCTCAATTTTGATCAGAGATGAATGAAGTGACAGCTGGAAATAAGGTGCTGGCAAAAAGCTGCATGATTATAACATTCAAAGAATCATTATCAGGATGAGCTAAATAGTGTGAGGCATCTAGTGATAAGAATTAGATAATGACATAGTTTGATTTTGTTTGATTTGATTTGATTGGTTTAATTTGATTTGTTTGGTTTGATTTTGTGATGGTGTTTTGTTGTTGTTGGTTTTTTATTTTGTTTTTGTTTGCATTTTTTTGGGCTTTTTTGGGGGGGTTTGTTGTTTTGGGTTTCCCCACTCCTGCCCCCAGGGAAAACAGTTGGAAAAATGGGTACAGGATTTTTTCTGAGTCATTATCCCATCTGTCTAATGTAAAAGGAAGAGAGCTTCTTAACCCTATTGTTCTTACTGCTGATCAAAGCTGGATCTGAAAACTAATTTTTTCTCTTCTAAAAAGAGATTTTTTTAGAATTTTTTCTCCTGTTTTGATTTGGCATTTCAGTATCGGCACCTAAAACACAAAGCATCCTGACACAGACAATTGCCTGAATGAATTCAGTGGGTTTTGGCATAGTTTGCACTTCAGGATATTCCTGAGTGGGGATACTCCTGTGAAGCAGAGGAAGGGAAGCAGTGACATTCATTGGCAGAACTTCCTCAATTTTTTAAGCTTTTCTGTTTTCCTTTCACATTACAAATCACTGAATTGAAAACACAGACAACACAGTTCCTTTATATTGAGATGTATTTTTTGTGGAGTATATGTGGAGTATTTTGTGGAGTATGACACCTTCAATAAGAGTTTTATACAGCTTAGCAAATTCACCAGTTCATGAAAAATAAAGAGAAATACTTTGGTAATAAGTGCTGATAGAAAGGGCTTACAATGGGAAGGTTTAAGACAGGCATTAAGGGGAAATCTGAGCAAAGCTTTTTGGAGACTGTACATACTTTCCCCACTAGGTGGTGGAAATCTGCCACCATCCAGAGCTTTAAAAAACAGGAAAAAACCCACATAATTATGAAGGGCAGGTTGAATTAAGATAGAAAATAGCTGTAATAACAGCTTATGATGTATCGATTAAAATGAGTTCTCTGCCTGTCGAAGAGACAGTCATAGAAAATTATTCTTAATGTTATCCCCGACACAAAGGCAAAAATGTCAGTTAGGGAGGTTTTCTGTTTTAGAAAAGGAAATGAAAGGATAATTTAATCTAAATGAATTCTCTCACCCTCTACAGAAGGACTGTCATCTGTAATTTCAGACCATAGGAACTCAGGAAACAAATCTCTCATGCATTTATTTATCTTCAACTGCCGAAATATTTATTTTCAATTAGCAGTTTTAATTAACATGCATCACAGATCTCTCACGGCTCAGGACTTGCTGCCATGTAAGCATTGTTTCTAAAGGTGTCCTCATGGTGGCAGGCAAACAATCAATTATTTAACAACCAACTTGAAAATCACACTATTTTATGTTGTTTTTGGCATGATTCACGGCTGGAACAGCAGAGACAAAGCACATGCTCCGGTGCTAACATCACAGAAAGAACAAGGCTTTGGTAACTCTTATAGTACAGCACCAACAGACAACTGTTGCTGACTTTACTCCATGCATTTTCCTTCAAAGCTACACCCAAGCCATACCCAACATATGATTCATGTTTTAAGATAAAAGCAACTATCAGAATTTTCAAAGACATTGAGGATGTGCTGTTTTCACTGAAATTCATGGCTTTTATCTCAGCAACACATCTCAGAGGTGGGTGAAGGCATCAACACACCATTTAGGAAAAAAACCCAAAAGATTAGTTACCTTCAGCTACTGAGATGCAGCTAATCAGTGCGCTTTTGGCCGTGCCAATGAGGGTCATACCAGCTCTGCTTCTCTATGGCATTGCCAGGGAACGTGATTTTGCTATTTGATCTCTGTCCTTGGCCTGTCTGTCTTATCTCTGAGCAGCCTCCATGTTCCATGGGTACCCACTGATGTGTGCAGTGGCTGTGGTTCTTGCTCTTACCTCTGAAGACGTCTTGCGTTCCTAAGTATGACCAACACAATTTTCCATGCCATCTTCTGAAATTCCTGCTTCTGCACTGTTCTTCCATGCTGCTCTCCTTTACTCCTAGAGCCAGACCGTGAATTCTGGTTTATGCAGTGATGCTGCAAGCAGGGAGTATGTGCAGAACTAGACTAGCTTCACACCCAGTAACCTTGTAGCCAGAAAGTGTCAGTCCTTCTGTCCACACATTGGTGTGCCAGGATATCTGGTGACATTTCGTACCTGATTGCCAAATACTAATGGAGCATACAGTGGTTATTCTGAAAGTAGTGTAACATACTCCTCAATTAATTTACCATTCATGGACTTGTGTGGTTACTGAAGTGATCTACTTTTTCTGAGAAGTTTTTAGGTTTGGTTTTTTTTTTTTTTTGTTTTTTGTTTTTTTTTTTTTTTTTAAATAAATATTATGTTGCTGCTCAACTGAGGTCTAACCCAAGTGTGCTGGCTACAGATACACTAAAATGGCATGCCCAGGTCAGACCTGAAATGCAGTGTTATAGTGATGAATGACAGCAAATCTCCAGTTAGATAGCAAAACTTAGACAGGTGTGATCATAACTAGATTACTTTTCTCCTAGTAATTAAAGTTGGGGCTTCTTTTCTCAGAGTATTTTTCACGGACCACTGACAACCACAGCAAATGTTGAAATTTGTTGAAAAACCACAGTATGTTGAAAATTCTAATAAAGGAGATGGATATTCCCTTTTTATTTGATTTCTGGGGTGTCATTCAAAAAGTTAAGCTTTTTGAAGAACTCAAGATGGCCTTGTTTTCTGTTCTGCCTAAATATAGGGAGAGGAATTTCTGCATTCCACAGATACTCTCTAATAGTTTCCAGAAATTTATTATTCATGAAATATTGCACCTAATTTTAGGTCTTTCATTTTGCAATGTTATCCTTCACCCTCAAAAATGTAGTATCACTTACATAAAGGTTATTTTAGAAGTTTCTATTACACAGGATCACATTAGCAATCCAAACCACTTCTTCTCTATGTGGACAATATTATTAAAATGCAGGAGTTACAGTACTTTTCTTCAGCTTTATTTGGAAGAGAGACGGCTTCTTTAGGGGCACCTAACAGCATCCTGCCAGTATGTGAGGGGAATGTGTCAAGGAGAGTGAGCCAGACCCTACAAAGAAGTGCATAGCAGGATGATGAGAGACAAGGAGCGTAAAGTACAGTGAGAGAGGTTCTGACTGGATATAAGGTGCAAATTTTTTCATAAGGACAGTCTGGTATGGGCTTCTTAGAAAGGTTGCACTATCCCAGCTTTGGAGTTTTTCAAGAACTAACCAGATAAACCCTTAAGGAACTTGCTCTGAGCTCACAAGTGACCCTGCTTTGAGAAGAAGGTTGCACTACAGACCTCCTGAGACATCTTCCAATCCTAGTTATCCTAAATGAAGAGAAAATCCTGTACCCACAGATAGCAAGAGTACTTTAACCTGTTCACAGGTTTTCTGTCCTGTTCTATGAAGTCTCAACAAATACTAACAATAATTTGAAACTTTTTTTTGTACAGATCGCTGTCATGTGTAAGGTCACAACCACCAGCTATCACACAAAGCTGGGACAGACATGGCTACTGATACCACTGCAAGATTGCATCAAGCCTTCTGTGAATTTCTGTGGTGGTGACAACTATCTTTTTTTTCTTTGTTATGTCCGAGTCAGAAAAACTTCTACTCATCTGAGCAAATAACTTCTTTCCTGTAATATTTTTCCCATATGGATACAAATGGGAGTTTTGCTACTGACTTCAGAGATTTTCACCCAGTTATGTCTAGAACTAGGTGCAGATATGTACCTGGAAGCTCCTGGAAACTTGCCAAGTGACTGAAGCTGTATCTGTCTCCCTGTGGCTCCTGGGAATGTTAGTTCTGCCTGAAATGCTGTATTCCCTAAATGATACAGGAAAATGTCAGATGAGGCAATGTACATAAAATCTCCTCAACTCCTTGTTGAGGATTATGGACTAAGAGCTGGATCTTCTATATCCTGTTAGCAACGCTCTAGGTTGCTGACTGTATGTATTTTTTCAGTCTTGTGTTGTGAATTTGTATTTGAACCATGACATAGTCACTCTTGGTATGAAGTGCCCAGTTTCACAAGAAGGCCAGAGAATGTCTCTCAGGGCAGATTACTTGCAGCCCTGTAGAGACAGCGCTCAGTTGTTGTGGGCTCCTGACACCCTGAAGCCAAAGAGCTTAATTTGGGTTTGCCTGCCCTGCTCCTCACACTGAGGAGTGCAGAGGTGCAGGGGAGCCCTTGCTGCTTGGGAGGGGCTGCAGGGGGAGTGCCTGGTGCCCCAGCTCCCCTGGGCTGCAGCAGCAGCAGGGATGGGGGGAGGTTTCTAGGCTTACCCCACAAAACTCTGCCCTCAGATCTGCCAAGGGAAAGGATGAATCCTATTCTGGACTGTTATCCTTGCCAACATTTACAGTTTCTTAAACCCCCCCCCCCCATGGCATGAGAACTATAAAAGAGTGTTAGAGGGAAAGATAAAAAAATGTGTCCAACAGCACAGGTGAAATGAAGAATATGACTGTATTACTGGCACAGGCGTGTGAAGCAGAGGAGCAGATCAATTTCAGTGCAGCCCAAAGAGTTTTATGCAATGTCAGCTCTCATGTTGGATATTAGCATCATTCACTCTTTAGAAGAAAACTGGTATAAGCAGCAGGTTCATCATGTGAACAGACTTAAACCAAACTTTTGAAGTACTTTCTCATTGCACCTTCTCATCTGCTAAAAATATTTTGTAAGAGCTTCAAGTCCTGGAAGATCTCCAATCACTTTTGATGTGACTTTTGGGAAAGTTTTGATAATAAAAAATATTTTGATTATATAAATAAAATAATTCTTCAGATCTGAAGCTTGAACCTTTGCTTATTTTCTGCTGTTTTGAAACCCAGAGCATGTTAAAAAGATATTAAAAAGTTCAGTGCTGAAGAGAATATTTTAGCATTCTGAAAACTCACTTGGGACTGTAGTTTCAGGCTTCCATTTTATTGGTATCTTGCAAGAAATGATTTCATAAATATTTCTAAAGGTTTGAAATGTCCAGATCTATATATGATTGTAAATTAATTATATATTGGAAATCCTGGAAATTATATCAAATACTGTTACCCAAATCTAAAAAAAAAAAAAAAAAAAAATCAAGGCAGGCTGAGATTGATTCTACTTTTTCAAATCTACTTTTCAAAAAGTGGCATTTTTGTATTATGGGATTTTTATCCAAAACTATATTAGACATTATTGGATAAAAATGATAAAGTGCAGTTATATTAGAATGGGATGTTGAGCCAGTCACAGTATGTGAACTGTTACAAAAGAGAGAAAATGGGCATGAAGGACAACTTAGCTGCAGGTTATTGCTTTACGATGTTTTACCATCTATGACTTTTAGGAGCTCAATCACTGTAAGCCTAGAAACGCCTTTTGAATTTTAAACAACAAACAAATGAAAAGAGCTGATTCAGTTTTATATTTTTATTATTTCTCCATGCCAACTATCTCTAATCTGGCAGTTTGAAGGATCTAAAAATGTCATGCATAGCAAACATCCTGAGCAACCTCAGGCTGAATACAAATGGCACAGTTTGATTGAAATTCCATTTTTGGTATAATTTCCTGCTTCCTGACAAATGTTGTGAGGAAAAAGCTGTCCTTACATACCAAAGCTTCTTCCTTTTTGATGTATCCTCTGACTTCAGTGGCAATTAGGTGGCAACTGTCCAGGCTAAAGTTGTTCTTCCTCAAACACTTCCACTGAGCACAGTTTGCACAGAACAGTAGTGGAGATGCCTGTGGAGTAACAATAAGTAGGATTCCCTGATGATGTGTCAAACAACAGGCTCTATTCACTTTGAAGCAGCAACATCCAGTGTAATTCCACTTTTATGTGCAGAATTACTGGAGTTGCACTGAAACAAAAGTAACAGGTGTGAACTGGGCTTTGTGGTTTTTTAGTGTATCTATGAAATGACTAGATATGAACAGAGAGACTACAGCCAAAAGAGATTGCTGTCTATTAAGGAATGGTGCTGTGTTTGTTTTTACTGTAGAAAATTTGGGAAAGGTATAATCATGTGTAATATAAACTAAGGCCTTTTTTTTTCACTGTCCTGTGTAAGCTGTAGTCATTTGGTCACTACAAGTGGATGCTGATTGTTTCCACTTCATGCTTAGACCATGCAGGTCACCTTGGGAAATGCAGAGGTGGAAAGGGTAATGTGAGTAACATAAACTACATTTGGGCTAGGTAGAAGAGAATGTCCTATAAGAGAGGAGATATCTCCATATTACAATACCAGTTTGAGGTTCAATAGTGCCATTTTTCCTCAGGAAAGCATTGACTTAATCACATTTTTGTAAGCAAGGAGAACAGAATACAACACCTCATATAGTTTTCTGTATTTTATCTGGTTACACATAACCAGTAATCTCAGGAGCTGATCCCTGGTCATTTCCAATGTCCTTTATATACCTCTCTTCAAAGAACAAGGATATTCAGGAAAAAAAAATACAAATCTGATAATTTTCTAGTAGAGGTCTTCAGTGTTTATTCACATTAGGAAATCCATTATAATACATGGTCATCTTAGCAGATGCATAGATAACAGCTGCTGTCCCTCACACTTCTCTGAGCTGTGTGAGAAAAATGTAAGTCTATTTAGTAGCAATTAATGGTGATTATGCTGATGCTTCTTCTATTTAGAGTTACATTTTGTTTCCAATAAAATCTTTCTGAAGCTGCAGAATTAGAAATTATTTCTTCTGTTTGTATGTAAGCATTCATTTTCTGTGGTTATATTTAGTATTGTTTGTGAATTTTAGTAATGATAAAGTTGTAGGAATGCTTGACAAATAGGTACTCTTTTGAATTTCTTTTTCTGTTACTTGTTTTTATACATGAAAAATAGTTGTGGCCTTGAAGTATATCCATAAACCAGGTTAAACATTCCCACATTTGTAATTCTAGACAGCAAAGCAGTCACTAGTTTGTCTCTGAGCAAATCTGCATGGGGGTTAGAAGGAAACAGTTTTCAGTAAAAAATCCCAAAATTTTTAATGGTAATAAAAACATAGGTGTCAGTATATGCAATGAATTTACAGATATTTTAAACTCGGATTATAGTATTAAATTCATATTACTTTTTTTTCTTTCCTCTGAATGTCAGTCTACAGATGTCAAGTGACATTCTGAAAACAATGCAGATCTAAATATTAGACAAGCATACAAGAAGGAATACAGGAATAAGCAAGTACTAGTTAATCAGCATCAAGTGATGTCCAGGGCATGTCCCAAGGAGGTTGGATTCCCTCGTTTCCATGGCTTTCGAGGGCCATATTAGATCAGCCCAGGCTCAGCCTGGATACCTGAGTAGATGTAGCAGACCAAAGCTGGATAGCAGAGCACTGTAGCCTTCTTAGCTTTAGATACAACCCTTAAGTGTCCAGTGACATGTATCTGGCACTGAAACAGGAAAACAAAAGGCTCTGGCAACATTATTTTGAAGAAGTGCTTAAGAATCTTTCCTCTTTTGCTCTGTAAGTTATGCTATAAAAAAAGTACCTACCATGTTGGAAAGTATTTGGTCCAGTGGTACTGGCTCAGCTTCCCAGGATGGTGTAGTAAAATAAAGCTGAATCCCCTTTTTGGTCTACTGCAGACGTTTTGGAAGTTCATTTGTTTGCTGGGCCTTTTTGGATACTGATCCAAATTGTTCAGAAATATCTTTTTAGTCCCCTGCTTAAGACAAATTCATTTGTCTGTTTGGCTACGTGCACTGGCAGATTGCCCCTTAACCGAAGAATATGTAGGACAGTGTCCTACTAACTGAAATGATTTTTGAGTTTCATTTTACCTTGCTTGTGTCCTTCTGAAGTTGATACAAGGAAGAAGAGGACAGGGTTCATGTTTAGAGCTTCAATACAAAGCACATGGCAAAGTTGGATGCTTCTGGTCCTCATCTACAAGATGAGAATCCACACACACCTGGGTAGTTCAGAAAGCAGAGTTAGAAAGCAACATTTGTGTTCAGATATCGGAAGAGGCTGCAGATACCAGAACTGCTACCAGAGGAACAATTAATATTGAGGGAAAGTTTGCTAGATGAGGTGGTCCAGCACTGAAAACCAATCAATAATAGAAAAATGAGCTGCAGGTTATCTTAGGTTTTCTGTCCTGCTTTGTACGTGCTTGTTTTGGTTTCTCTTCACAAAACAAAATTTGATTTCAATAGCAATAACTGCAGCTGCAGTTGCAATCCCTGTAACTTTTTTTTATTGCCCTTTGAATAGGATAACCACTGCCCTCTAAAAGGCAACTGAAAATAAAGCTTATAATTAATGCTTAATACTTTCAGTTGTTAGTGCTTTCATTTTTCCCCTTTGCTGTCTGTGCTTTGATAAAGAGAACAAAAGATTTTTAATGGTAGTCGACAGTAAGCAGGCTTCAGTAGCAGAACTGGCAGATTATAAGCAACTATTGAATTTCATATTGTGACAGAGTTGTGTTAACAATTTTAATTCTCAAAGTCTGTTCACTGCATCAAAATGATTCCAGCAGCTTTAAGGGACAATTCTATTCACTTCCAGTATTGAAGGGTATTCTGGTCTGTGGACATCAGTAATATTCTGACTGTATCTATCTGACTATCTCCAGACTTTTAAAGTGCTTTGTCACCGAACAGGCTCTGCAGTCTTGTGCTCCTATGCTCCCCATACACCCCACCACTGCAGCAGTACTGTTACAGCCAGGAAGCACAGGCATGTGAGGTAGGCAAGGCTTGCAGGGAAAGGTGACATCTTTTATCAAAAGACTGGATACAGCTGAAATACCTGAAAGTGCCACAACTTAATCTTGAAAATTCTGAGTGCTGATCTGAGGAAACTTCAATTGACAGAGGTGACTTAACCTTTAAGAAAAAATGAGTATTCACCAATAGGTTTTAGAGTGAAGATTTCCTACACTTTTAACACAGAGAAGAATTTCATCCTGGAGCTCTGCAATTACATTCTTTTCTTGATATGTAGAAAAAGCCTAGGTAGGTGTTCTGCATCCCCTGGGTGTGTCTAACACACCAAGGTATTCTATCTCCTACCTTGCGTTGACTTGGCAGTTGTAGTCAGAACATTCATCAAGTCATCCCATGGACAGCATAGAGGAAATGCCTGTCTCTGGGTCCCTAAAAGGTGGAAGCTTCTGAGTTCTATCAAAATTAAGACATATCTCAGCCTGCCCAGAAATAGGCATTGAAGTATGCAGGAGATATTATTGTAGAAAACCTTATACTTAAAATCCAGGGTCTATGACAACTTGGCAGTGATATCGAGAAAAGAAGTCATTACACATTTTCCTGGTCTTCAGCTTTAACCATAGAGCAGTTTTTCTGTTTTTAAATATCTCTGCAAAATATTGAAATAAATAGAGGACGGTATTGTTCAAAGATTAATTTAGTGCTGAGATTGTTTATGCAAACTATATCTTCTTCCGAGTAGTTTAATGTTCTAGTGAGTCATATTGCAATTACATGTTTCCCTTAGTTAGATGACAGTAATTAGCTATGCTACAGGAAATTGCCTAAATGGAAAATTTTATGTAAGCTTCCTATGAATTTATGGAATATATAAAGAAAATGTTTTTTCTATGCAGCTGAAAGATATAAGCCTTCTCTTTCATCCCAATTTTGCACTGTTTTAAACTTATTAATTTCAGGAAAGTTATGCATGGTTTACCCAAAAATGGCTTTTGTCTCCAAATGATAACAGAATCAGGTTACTGCTTCTGTATCAGAATTGGTAATGAGGCAACATGTTGCTTTCTTTGCACTTTAAAAAAAATGTTAACACAGTTGCTTGTGCCTTGGTGGAGTAAACGCATTAGCAAATATAGAGTCTAATCTACCATCTCTACCTGAGATCTCATCTATTTAGTCCATGGAAGATTTTCTTGTGCATTTATTTGTCCTAGATTTTAGATATAGCTATTAAAGTATTTTGTAACATCTTCACTTTTATTTGTGAACAAACATACAGATATATATATACATACATTTCTAGCCACATCCTTTAAAGGACAACACTTACAGTTCAGTACTGGTAGAGCTGAGCAATTTATCCTGACATGGAACACACAAAGATTTAAAAATAATTTTAATAAATAAATTCTTGTAATTTACTTTTTAAACTAACTTCTAGTCACAACATTTTTTTATTCTAATTGTGTAAACTCTGTGTCTTTTTTATACTCTGTTTAATGCAACATAAAACCAGTCTTAATAAATTCCGATTTAATTACATTTTAGTCAGGAAGCAACTAATGAATTTATTTTTATATCCTAAAAGCATTGAAACTGTGGGAAAAAAAGAAAAAAAGTGATACAGCTTTGAGGAATAAGTGTTGCATCTTATTTGTTTTAAAAAAGGAAATGGTCAGATTACTGTTTTATGAAAAAGAAATCCAGTAAGTGTGGTGACCAATGCAAGCAGAGTACAAATGCAGAAAGGCTAAAGTACTCAGTCTAATACCTAATTAAAACTTCTGCAAAGGGAGTTAAAAATGTAGACATGGCTACAGAAAGTACAGGGTAATGACTGGAGCATCAGGTCAAAACCAAAAGAAGTCATGTTCTTTTTTCATGAATACTGCTGTGGCCTCTGGGCATGTCAGTGCAGAGAAAGATAAAACACACTGATGTGGGCTCTGTTTACATGTTACCTCTGCTACTTCTTTCTTGTTCCCAATGCCTATCCATGCTACCTAATTGCAAAAGAGAAATTCCCTTTGTTTTCTGTCTAACCATTTTTGGAATGTACCATGGAAGTACATTTTGAATCTCATCTGAGCATTACCTTGGTGCTTCCTGTACTGCTAACCTAGCCCTGTGTTTGTATGCATTCAGTACACTCATTTAAAAGCTATTGCGTATTATATCTTAGCTCAAAATTCTCAAAATCTATTAAAAAAAAAAAAGAATAACATAGATTTATGCTAGTAGCAATCCCATTTTAGCACCAGAAAATTTCCATCATCTGAAATGGTAAAAGGTCCCAAGTGCTCAGAATAGTGAAGTTCCACTGTATGTGTCCTTTTAAGACATTTCCTGGGATTTAATTTTTATTAAAGTTAAGTATTGTTGTTCCTATTTTAATAAAGACCTAATGCTGGCAATCATCTAATGCAAAATCTAAATTTGACTCTGCTAGAGTAGAAGGTGTTTTCTGTATGATGTACCTGTTAAAAAGGATAGCAGTCTTTATTACTTACTGTTTTTTGAGGAAGAAATGACAACATGAAAATAATATAATCAATAAAGTTACCTTTTTTGTGATCCCCAGATGTGCTTTGAGCCTTTATATGTTAAATCTAACTTTACTAATTGCATTCCTTCTGCAAAGCTTGCTACCTACATGTTTTTCTATGTTTAGACCAAGGCCACAGGTTTTGATAAAGCTAGCCCAATTGTGAGAGCACACTTTCTATTTAGTTCTTAGCAGAATGTCTTTTTGCAGGTCACCATACAATTTATTAAAATGTTGATGTTTCTTGTTCTGGAATAATTAAAGTTGTTCAGTGAGAGATTCTAAATTAATCTAAATTCTGCTTGGAAAGCAGCATGGAGTCTTCTTAAGTACATATATGAGACCCTGTCTGTGAGGAGACACAGAGCCTAACTAGTGTTTTGATAATTTCTTACTGGCCCCATAAATTCATATATTTAAAGACACTCTATGTACTGCTTAAAAGAGTTTTCTGGGATGCTTTTCTTATACACAATGCCACCTGTGGGTCTGCCTATATTTTAAGTAATTTTGAGGAACTAACAGTATTAAACTTTGTGCATTTAAAAGCAGGAAGTCTAAAAGGAGAAAACGAACCTTTTTTAAATTATGAAAGTATGTTATACTTTCTTGAAAGAGCATATAAACCTCTAAATGTCTGGTTTACTGGCTGCATCTGTTCTGACCATCCATCCTTTTTTCTGTTGTACAGCTCAAGTGATATGGCAGCTTGGTGAGAGATTAAATGATTTATGAGAAGAAAATGATTCAATGAAAGCAGACCTATAAACATAACACCACTGATGAAAACAATAGTGATAATGATCAGTGAATTGCAGCAGAAACTGTGAGTGTACTGAAAAGATAGAGTGCTTTTTTCTCTTGGAAGAATGAGTTTCCTAAAACAACTGTAACAGTGACTGTTACAATGGGGATAGCAGGTGTAAAATACCTTGGTTAGGTCTTAGCTAGGCCTGAGTGTTACCAATCTAATTTTACACAATATTGTAGAAATAGGAGACAGAGATTATGTGGGAAGAAAGAAAAAGAAAAAGAAAAAGAAAAAGAAAAAGAAAAAGAAAAAGAAAAAGAAAAAGAAAAAGAAAAAGAAAAAGAAAAAGAAAAAGAAAAAGAAAAAGAAAAAGAAAAAGAAAAGAAAGAAAGAAAGAAAGAAAGAAAGAAAGAAAGAAAGAAAGAAAGAAAGAAAGAAAGAAAGAAAGAAAGAAAGAAAGAGAGAGAGAGAAAGAGAGAGAAAGAAAAAGAAAGAAAAAGCTAGCTTTATGTGACTGGTCTTTTCTGAGGAGAAAAAAAAAAGTGGAATTAGAGAATTTGGGATCATTCCCATCCAATATTTAAACATTTAGAAAACTTGTTTATTCACAGTGAAGGACAAAATTTTTTTTTGATAATGACAAAGATATAATTCCATAAGTAATACACTATTTGGTCTTCTAGTGGTTCATCTGCAATTGGAAGTCATTGATAAGAATTGGGACCATGCCAAAACAGACTGTTGGTAAAAACTGTGATTTAGATTATAAATGCTTAGGAATAAGATACTGGAGTGCTGAATATTTATTGCTACTGCTGCTTATGCCTGAATGCTTATTTTTCTTTTTGTGTGCCAGAAAAAGACAACCATCTTCAAAAATGCATCTTCTCCTGTGATTTACACCTCCAGAGATTAAAACTGCGCTGTGATACTGGTCCCCAGGTGGACAGACTGATCTTCTGTAGAAGCATGTCATTGACTTTCTACCCTTTCCACAGCATTGCCTCCATAAGATAAGACTTGTGCATTGATCCTTTTACTTGCATAGATCTTTTCCAGAACAGATGTGTGCTATAAACAAGCAGATATTCCATGCAGGATGTTGGAATTGAAATTATTTTTGCTTCTTTTTGCTTGCCAACACTGAATTGAGAATGATAGCTTGAATAACTCACACATTTGTTTTGTGGTGTTTTATTTGGATTCACTTACCTTCTGAAGGATAGGTTGTTCTCAAGGAATGGCACTCTCTCATCTTCAAAATTTTAATGGTACGAAGGCAGGAGAGGAGAGGAGAGGAGAGGAGAGGAGAGGAGAGGAGAGGAGAGGAGAGGAGAGGACATAGGGGCAATCAGGGTACTAAGAGAAAAGTGCTGTGCATCATTGTAGTTTTTCCTCTCAGAGACCTCATGCTTTCTGAGAAAGTCTATTAGAGATAATCTTCCTTAGGCAGACATTACATCTTCAAGAAGAATTCTGAATACCTAAATTTCTGAGAAATATCTTTCAGTTTGAGCTTGTTAATCTAGATGACAATATAGACAAAAAATGACCAAGCAGGGATTCTCAGAATTTTGAGGTGAAGATTAGTTTTAAGAGAGATAATCTCGTGATAAAATGTCATTGGGAAAACTATAGTAGAGATGTGTCATGAAGAAAGAATGTTGTACATGACTAAATATTTACCTGGAGATCGCATCTGGAAGCAAGGAAAAATAAGAATTCAGGAGATGGAGTGCACTCATAAGCTCATGGCTGATCAAAGTTTGAAATTTCTCTCTAGTGCCTTGAGACGATAGCAGTCTGAAATGACAGATAACCAAGCTCATAAAAAATAGACAAATGGATCATTACACTTGACCTGAATTTTGAGTATTTAGTGTTTTGGAATCTA
Source organism: Vidua chalybeata (assembly GCF_026979565.1). NCBI lineage: Eukaryota > Metazoa > Chordata > Aves > Passeriformes > Viduidae > Vidua > Vidua chalybeata. The sequence continues at coordinate 46,438,549 of NC_071534.1, forward strand.
ATCTACAAGTAATCTAATCTGATCCACATCTGATTAGATACCAATGCTTTGGAGAGACAAGAGCTTTTTTACAATGTAGAAATGAAATTCAGTCTGAAATTTGGCATATAGTTTTCTGGTCTTACACACTTCAAGAAATAAAAAAAGATCTCCAGTACTAGAAACCGACCTGAAAGGAAGGAGGTATAGTGGGAGATAACTGCTATGCTGATGTTTCTTAATCACTTTTTAACTGGAATGCAATGCCAATATGTGTATCTTTTTTCCTTGCTGTCTAAGCAATAGTTTTTTACATTTTCTGCGAGTTTCATCATCTAATTGTGCTGAACTATTTTCACCCTCTAATAACCACTGCAGTAAGTGTGGCTGAAACAGTTAATCTTCCACTTTTCATTAGAGAAAGTACTGGGGGTGAGTGGGTAATGTTTTCTCCAGAAGGCAGTATATAGTAGTATAATAATGATGCTGTTCACCACCTTACCTATTATTAGGTTCTGGCCAGGACCGAGCTGGGCTGCAGGTGGATGCAATTCAGTACTTGGGACTGAGGCAATGGGGTGAAGTTGAGGAGACCTGCTGGAAGGTATGGAAAAAAATATATCTGTGTTTTAAAGATGTGTGATTGACAGCTGTGATTAAAATTCTAATTTGTGGAAAATTGCATATTGCTTGCTGCTCTTAGCCAAGCATGACAGGATTTATGCAGGAGTTTTGTGCCTTTGCTGCCCAGTAAGCTATGAATATTTGTTTTGGAGAAAGACCTTGGTGCCTAACTCTTATATTAGATACTGGCCTGTTATATGTTTTTTACTATTCTGTCTTGAAAAAGAAAGTGATGCTGTGGGGAAATGAGCAGCCTAATTATTTTCCAAGAGCATATAACAAAAGTATTTCATGATGTGGAATGTCTGTTTATTTCCCCATGCTGTTTGAGACATTGGCTTTGAGCTGAAAAACTCCTGAGTCAGCTTGGGATTTTTCTCTGTGTCCTCATACACTAAAACTCCTGGAATGGCTGGGACAGTAACAGCACTAACAGTGTTATATTGCTTGTTTAAAACCACAAACACCTGCTAGCTGGAAGTTTTCTGTAAAGGGCTCTCAGATTTGCAACCTGATTCTTTCTCTCACTATCAGGAAAGAATAACAGCATCCCTTTAGGAGAGCAAAATACCAGCATCCACTGATAATTAATGCTGGCAAAAAAGGATTATTAGTTCAGTACTAGGCTTTTGCTACTTGATAATGGGATTAGGTATAAATATATCCTATTATGTGATTCCTTTGCTGTAAGACAATGGAGCCTAGAACCTACAACAGTACCTTTAATGTCCTCTAATTCTGATTAACAAAGCATGTTCAGAGCAGCTGTGTGGGAACACAAGGTCTCTGCACAGATGGCCTTTGCCTCTGACAGCATTTCCAAGATCTATGTGGATAATGGAAATCTAAAAACTGCAATTTTTTTCTTTTTTGTCACAGAAAGTGAAAGAATTAAGTTCATTCTGTATTGTTAGATGAAAGCTGTGATAGCATTTTCCCTGCTCTTGCATTTATGTTTCATAATGAAAATAGGCTAAATATCATATTCACCACACTCCAGACCAGACTTCCATAAATCAATAGAACATATTATGTGAATCTATTCTGAAAACTGACAAGTGGTGGAAGGTGTTTATATTTTTAAAATAAAAGCATATAATGCTTAATATTGGATTGCACAGTACAGCATCTCTCAAAATTATGTAGGCACTGGTTTTCAGTTTTTAAATTAGCCATCTACTCTCTCAGCTATGAGTTGTAATCTTTTAGTCTATTTTATATGACAGAAGCAGTTATTCAGTGTATTAAGATTTAATAGGAAAACATGATGATCCACAGAGAGGAGCACAAGGCCTTATTATGCTGTTTTTTAGGCAGAATATGAATGAGCTTTTTTTTTTTCCTAGTAGATTCTCTGTTGGAATCAGTGTCAAAGGCCTGATTCTCTTAATTCTTCATGGAGAGGAAGAGGGAGAATGTTGCATACAGCCAATTAGAGATGCTCAAACTTTAGTTGAACTATGGGATCAACTGTAGGACTTTAAATATTTGATTTTGTACATAAAAGCATTCTATAATTTTTAGAATGATTTTTTAAATTAAAAAAAAACACATTTTACTCTCAGTTTTATAAAAATTACCTTGTTTTTTTGTGGATATATTTTTGATAATTGTATATCTCCATAGCACAACCATTTTCTTGATCTGAGAGAGGGATTGGGGGCTAGAAGTAAGGCTCAGTAAGAGTTTAGGTAATTAATCATAAGCTTGTGTTTCTTAAAGAGGATGTCAGCACCTGAGCTGCTGCATGCTGCAGAGGTGGTCAGAACATGCAGCTGTTGTAGCTCCTTGCACAACTCCAGCCTCAGCCTAACCAGAAACCAGAAACTGAGCTTTCCCCTGTCCATTCCCAAGAGAGGCTGATTTCAGAAGGCTGTGTAAAAGCACTTAGTGCACATGGGGCTGACTTTGAAGCACAGGTAATAGCTGTTTGGCAGCTGAGACCTATTCCATGTCTCCCTCCAACTTGAGGCATGAGAGATGTTAAAACTTCATGTCCCATCTCAAAAATAAAAAAAAAAGAAAAAGAAAAGGTGCAGTTGCCTGTGGGTTACTGCATGTGGCTCTGTTTTGTTCACTGAAACTGCAGACATCTAGAGAAAAATTGAAACTCCCTGAGAGATCACATAGGTGCAACTGTAGAAAAGGCTCTGAAAGTTGAGACCTGACATGTGATGCTCCAGATTTTTTGTCTCTGCACCTAGGATTCTTCCTTTATATCTAATTATGTGAAATAAAATACAGAAAATATAAATATGAGCTTTAGTTGCAATGAATAGAGCCTTAAGGTCTCCCTCCATAATGGCTTTGCCAACCATAAGTTCATGAGACTCACACTCATCCCATCTCCTCCAGTGCTAGTTTCATGACTTTGTTGCACATTTATATTGGTTCAAGAGGGGTGAAAAGAGCACCCCTGCCACTGCCTTGGTCATTTGGTGGATACATAGACTTTAGTGCCCATATTCTCCTTCTGGATTTACCTGAAATCTCACCAGATAACTTTAACTAAAAATCACTTACAGATTCATCAGCTATCAGCAATTTAGAATTGGAAGAATCAACATTTTTTCCTTGTTTGTATAAGGTAGCTGATTTTTTTTCCCACTTCTGTTCTTGGAATAAAATATATATCTAATGTTTCTCCCCTACACTTGGAAATGAGAGTTTAAGCCACATTGTTTCTTAAGTACTGTGAGCATCGATCACAGAATCGATCGATCGATCACAGAGCAGAAAGCATGGAATGTTTACTTGCTTGTTTCCCTTTGTTCTGTGGGAACAATATGAATGGAGTAGAGAAAGGATAATTCAAAGAGCCTTTTCAGAAGTAAAGTTCAGGTCTCAGAGCCTCTGTTAACCATGCTATAACTTTTAAAATTTTTTTAACCTAATCGCCTCTTCAGTCACAGGGGCATAAAATGGGCTGTCATTACTGTCTACCTTTTTTGCTCTACGGAAAATTCTTTCCATGTTTCACAGCACCTGTTTCTGTGCTCTCAAGATCTACATTAGAATTTGGGGAAATGTGACTCTCCTACAGATCCAAGCAAAAGCATTTTCATCTTTAAAGGTAGCTGCTGTACACAACTGTTCACTTTTATGTAACTCTATTTGAACTACCTCTTTTGTGGATAATTCTAGCACCTATGAACAGTAAAATAACAGCTGTGATGAAGGTTATTTTTCATACAATGTCATTTTGTTGAGTTAGGACTTACATGCATTCTGCAGTCCAAGTTTAAAAGGACTTCTATTTTGTTGTTTCAGTGGTATGATTCTGAACATAGATGGGCTAATAGTCTCAAACTGGCTTGTTGTGTACTATAGTTGCTGCTCTGGCCAGATGAAGAAAATGTAATTTTTATTTTGCTTGGGATTAGAGCCTGCAATTCACTGGGAACTGTGACTTGTAGATGTTGGTCTACTATTGTGCTCAGAATAGGGCCTGATGGAGAGGGCACTACTTAAGAAAATGGGAAGATGTATGTTGTATGGTTACACATCAGGCTGCCATGGTTTTCCCAAGTGCAGCTGCACACTCCTACAACAAAGAGTTGCCACATTAAAAAAAAAAAAAAAAGAAGAAAAAAGAAAAAAAAATCCTTCTTCATGAACAAAAGGGGTTTCCATATTGGTCTTTCATATACTACTGTCCTGCTTTCACTAATAAATATATCTCACGGTGATCTAAAAAGAAGAATAGCAAACCCTGCTCTGTTCTTGGTAATAGCATTTTTAAGTACCAATTCTTGAGAAAATGCCTTAGCCTCTGCTGCCTCTGTAGATGAAAGCTAGTTCAGGAACATAAACTCTGCAGAGGTGATAGGATATTGGATTTCCTAATCTGCATTTCATCTTTCTTGTCAGTTTTAGATACTCTGTTGCTTACAGGGTGGTATGGCTAAACTGAAGCAGGTGCTGCAAGTCCAGACAGTTCTGTTTTTCCACCCCTGCTCCCTTCTTTAATTTGTGTGCTACAGTTGTCTCTCAGTTGGCAGTGGTGTGTGTCTGGTACTGCAGAGAAACAGTTCCAACTTGCTGCCAAGCTGGTTCCATGAACTGCCTTACCATGGCATCAGACAAATGACAGCTTTGGGCCAAGTGCTCAGTCTGGGGAAGGCAGTGGGACTGCTGCCTCTTTTGGCAGCAGGTAGATATGAGATACCTTTGATGTATTCCCAAATTGCCCTTTTGTGCATAGGGGATTTTGAAGTATGTTTCTGCCATGCCAAACTCTAATTCTAACTATCCAGACTGGAGACAACTGCAGCAGTCATATATTTAATGAGAAAGTGCAGAACCTCTTGCATTATCCAGATAACTTACCCACGATGGTTCGCTGTGAAAAGCACTGACACATCTGGATGCGTCACAGCCTCTGCAGTGGCTCTGATGTGCCCAGGATAGAGCACATTGACAGAGACTAAATATGGACAAGGGTAAGAGACCCAATGCATTCATGACTTGTCAGTGCTAATGAATATGCAGAAAATGAATAAACAGGAATAATTTCCCTGCTAAGACTTGTGTGTGGTTTTTTTTTTATTCTTTTTTCTTCTTTTTTTTTTTTTTTTTATGTGGCAACTCTTTGTTGTAGGAGTGTGCAGCTGCGCTTGGGAAAACCATGGCAGCCTGATGTGTAACCATACAACATACACACAATTCAGGAGAAAATAGGTTAGAAAAAAACTCAGAAAAATGGTATTTCTCTATATCCTTCTAACCTCTTGCCATCCTCACTGTAGTGAAATACTTTTAGAGAAGCATTTTAAAAACAAAATTAAGATAATAATTTTGAGGAGTTTATGATTAAGCAATTGTAATCCACTGCAGCAATCTAATTTTTTTAAATATACTCTATGTCCTTTAAATTATTCAGACATTTAAATTATCTGTTATGGGTCTTCATGCTAAGATGTAGTCTTAATTTCTTGTTTTAATGAAAGCTAGAAGCCAGAAATCACAAAACCCGCAGATAACACTGTACAATTGTATTTTCCAAGGAATGGTGCCATGCTTATAAATGCATTTGGCTTTTAAAACTGGTTTGGGAAAAAAATAAAATCCTACCATGAAAAGACTGGGATAAAATCTGTTTAACTCACCTGATTTACCTGGTTTCTTCCTAAGGATGGTAACATGGTCACCTGACAAACACATGCATAATGTTCTTTGTATGACCATTATTAGTATTGTGCTGTACTTTCATTTTTCTCAAGATGGGGCAGTGCCAAGCTGAAACAGGCACAAGTCTTAGTGCTGTTCAGAAGGACACTCCTTTTCAAGCCAGATTTTTAACTTGATTTCAGAAGGTAGTTGTGCAGGAGGAAGGAACTCTTATTTCCCCCATTATTGGCTGATATCAACCTACACTCTATTAATTTGTTACCCCCTTCTGTCTGATCTGCTCTAGTGCCCCTCCATTTATCTCTTTCATTAGGTCTAGAATTACCTCTTCAGTGGTCCCTTCTTTTGCTGTTCATAATACTAACTTTTTTTTTTTTTTACAAGCTTGAAGTAAATAATATTTTTTGTGTGGCTTGGTACTTTGATAAGTTTGCAACATTTAAATTAACTTGTCAGATGTACAAACCATCTCATTTATTTCCAAAGATCTTGTAATGTGAGTAATTTAGTTCTTACATCAGCAGCAAGTTTCATTGTTCTAGTAAATGAGTGAAGGACTATGTTTTCAGCTGCTGTGAAGCAGCATATTTCCATTTAATCCTGTAAAGTAGAGGGCTTTACAGAAAGTAGGTGTCTGTCCTAAGACTGACACCACCTGCAAGTGTCTTAGAGAAGGCATTCGAAGTAGACAGATGTTTGGCTAAAAGGCTGCACAGGAAAAAGTTTAAAAGTAGTTTTCATTAGGGTAAAGAAAACTTAGAATTAAAACTGCAAAAACTAGTTATGATTCTGATCACTTAGCTGTAGTCTCGCAGAAATGGAATATCCATATTGGATATTGGCTTTGGATGAATTCACTAAAGCAATAGAAGTTTCATCTATCCTAAAGGTACATCTGCAGTAGGATTTATGGTATATTCATTGCATAATAGCCTTCTCTTTTGTGGAGAGAAGAACATCCTGGGTTTAGTGAGCTGCTACATTTTCAATCAGTGAGTATATCAGAAAAGGGTTTTTGTAAATATTTGTTGTTGTGTTTCAGTCTTGTATACTCAATTTATTCTAAAGTGAATGGCATCTATGTCTTAGAATATAGCTACAGTACAGCAAAATTAGATCAGTGAATATAACAATACTGCATCTAGAGACTCAGGTCAGACTGAGCTACAAATAATCCATCTCCTGAATGTATTAAGTTATGCTTACACATAGCATTAAGCATATTAAAAATTGAATTGTGAGATTTTTTTAAAAGAAAATGAGATATTTTAGTGAGTAATGGAGAAGAGAGACTGAAGTTCCCTGTTTTTCTATTCACATAACCCTTATCATTAGGTTTTATCCTTAGTGGTCACTTTCTGAAATCATGGGCTACCTTTTGATCCTTGCAAGGCACTTGGAATTTTTAAAATGATGCATTTATAAATCTATGTCTGCCACTAATGTCAGGCTGATCTTGCAAGAGTTTGAGAGTGCTTAAAAATACTGTGCAAGTACTGGGGGCACTCACTCCTTTCTGGGATTGAGTATTTTCAGTGAAATGATGTCTTTTCTAATTTTTTTGATCTGTCTACTAACATCAATAGAACTACACATGTGGAAATGGAAACCTGCTTGTGTTTTCATTTTCAGGAAAATTATCTGGGATGCTTTTACAGTTATTGATTAAATGCACTTAAAGCAGTTGCATTGCTTTGTACTTCTGTAATCTTATTAACTTTTTTTTCAATTTTTTTCCCCTCCAAGGGAGTAAATTGATTTATATGAGCATGCTGTTAATATTATAACTCCTTGTCTAGCCCCTCGGGTTCTAATGTTTTTTAAGCACAGTACAATTATGGGAAACATTATATTGGAATGACAATATAAATCATCCCCATAGGAGTCTGAGCAGTCTAGGGAGTTAATCACAGAGAGCCCTGCTGAGGTAAATAAGAACAGTAATTTGAAATAAATAAAAGACCAGTGGTGCTAATGCGGGTATCTCAAGAATATCATTAAGTTTGTAATGGAATTGTTTACTTGGTGTAATGAGACTCACGTAGTGTAATGCTGCTGCTTAAATCATAACTTTACAGTTCATGATCCTGTCTCTTTTCTTCAAAGGGTGTGTCAGAGTGTGTCAGGTTGGTCGTGTTTCCACATCTGCCCTCTAAACTCCAGCACTTGGCTGGAAAGCACATGTGAAATGTGTTGAGATCCTCTAGAACTCTGGTTAAAATTAGTGGACATATATTGGAGTTCAGGTACAAAAATTTGCCAATGGGGATAATTTTTTCTTTTTTTTTAATTTTCTGTTTCTTACCATAATCAGAGTGTTAGAAAAGGTATGGAAATTGGGTAATGAAAATAGTTTCATTTGCTGGTCAACCACATTCAGTAGTGGTGGTGTTTGGGTGCAAAAGGGGTCTTGTAGTGCTTTGTGCTTGAGCACAGTGTGAATTTGGCAGCTGGGCAGCCTGATGGTCTTCTTCTCTTGCGGTAGCTTCTTCACCAGTACTTAATTCCCAGTGATACTCCAAGCTATTCTCCCTTCCTTGACATGCAGGGAAAGTAAAGTATGAGTCTAAAATACAAAATGAAAACAGTTAATCTGAAAAGGAACTACTCTAGGAATTTTTCTCAATTTTTGTTTTTAACATGTACAAATTACATAGTAGAAAACACTTCCAAAATATTACTTTTTCATAGAAAATATATTCCCTTAGAATAAATTCAGCAATATCATATGTATAAAATTAGGGCAAAAATTTAAAGCAATATATTTTTGAGTCGAAATTGATCTTCCACAAGATTTTTTTTTGTAGATGCTAGGGAACTTGTATGTAAAGCCACTTGTATAAGGAGGAGGGGAGAATAATAGTAACCTTGTCCTTGTGTTTTGGAAATGTAACAATGTTGATTGAATTATACCTTCACTGCTATGAAATGCTGTTCACCAGCTGGTAGGATGGTATGCCTAAGACTTTGCCTATTGCTCTTTCATAGCCTGGTTACAACTTCACAAACTCATAGAGGCAAACCCACAGCTGTTTAAGCCCTTCAAATAAGTGGTTTACAAGAAAAGGCATAATCAGTAGTATCAAGGATTTTGTCAATTATACTAGCAACATAAAATTAAAATTATGACTATTTGACAAGAGACTTTTTTATGATACCACATTTGCATAATACTTGTATTTTCATACTATGGAAAGCAACAAGACATCACTTTATTCATGAATTTAAATAATCTGACTAGCATGTGGAAAATAAGACAGAACTAGATTTTAAATTGTTAGAGTGATTTTTTTTTTAAATATGGGCAATTATTGTTTGGTTTTTTTTAACTAATCCTATTTCTTCAGTCTGATTCATTATATTAATTTGCAGTTACAGAATTAAATATCTTTTTATTAACTTCAGTAAAATGGACACCTTATATGACTAGATTGCTGAAAGTAAACAATTGAAGCTGAATTATCCTGTCACATCTGCTAGACATAAACATCAGTCATGACAATTCAGGTTTACTGTAGTGCATGTGGCTTCTCCAGAGGCCCCTATACAGTGAGTATGGATCTTGACTGAGGCTGCTTTTCAGAAATACATAGGTTTCAAAAGGCAAAAGTCATTAGGAAGAAGAGTCATGTTATTCTATTGCTCCATCTTGGTTTTGCAGGCAAGAACGGTTTCTTTGGTTTGCAGTTTGCCCTGTTTCTCAGTGCAGGAATAGTGACAAGACCTAATGATCAGTGGAGGACACATAAACAAGCCCAGTCCACACCTGTTTACCCAGATAGCCAATGCAACAACTACATGACAAAAAAAAAAAAAAAAAAAAAAAAAAAAAAAAAAAAAAAAAAAAGCCTGAAATTTGGTTAGCTCAAAATACTTGGATCTCTGTGGGTATTTTCTCTCTTTCCAGTGAAAAATTGCAATGATGCAACTCTGTTGTTCAGAGCAACAGCTCCAAAGCTGCAACTTGCATCTCTGAAATGCAGATGAGATTGTGTTGCAGCAATTCTAAAGCTCCATCAATTCCCTCTTACTGCTGCTCCAGTGAGATGTTAGAACATCTCTTACTCTATTCAGGCTTTTTATATCCAAGTCTTACATGTCTCAACTCAACAAGATACTTTTTATTCCTGACCCTACAGCTTTATATTCTTTAAAGATAATGGTGTACTTTGCAGATTCTTATCTAGTAATAGTCACACTGTAATTGGTAGTGGTAGTTTGAGATTGTAAGGAAATGAATGTTTATAGGTATAGGTAATATCTGTTAATTATTTTATTTGGTGGAACTTTCTGTAGAGCAATGAAGACTTTTCTGACATTGGTCTGAGCAAAACCAGTGATGCTGATAAAAGTGTGGATTAATACATAGTTAAAGGAGGAAAATATAATGACGATTAACATAAATTTATGGAAAAATGGCATTGTTAGTTGCAAAACAGATTCTTCCTAAACAATTTAATATTTTTATATCCTACCAAAGATAATTTTAAATCTTCCCTTTTACTGTTAATTAACTTTCTCATTGACCAAACTCAATTTGATCTAGGAAAATGCTGAGATTGTAACCAGTGATGTGATCACAGGTCTTAAAGACAACCTGGACAGGACAGAATCCTTTGGAACTTACTTTGGCTTTGTGGCCTGTTACAAACAGATTAGAGATCAAGATTTTTATATTTAATACTATTTAAATATATATCTTACTGTGATAGGTACTATTATGAGACAACCCTGTTCTATTATGATTTGAACTGCTTCTGTTATATGCACTATAGAAGCAAATACTATAGAAGCAAAACTATATTTTTTCCCTCACAAATCTCTAACCTGAATAGCAGTTTTGTAACTGCTGTCTGCTGATCTCATTATCCATGAAGAAACATACTTGAAAAAGAAAGAATAGGTATTTACTTTACAGACATGAAAATTATTCCCTATGGATTCCATGGCTAAAACAGCTTTCCATTGTAATCCCGTATTATATAATGCAAGAGGAACAGGACTGCTCCAACATGAGGCATAAGGACATTTTGAATTCAGCTGGGGTTCCTCATGACTGCTGCAAACCAAAGAAAATTCGATGACAAGCACTTGGGAATTTATTACACTGGAATGGAAAACCTTAATGATGATATTTCTAAAAAATATTATGTATTATTTCATGTATTTCTAAGAACATGTGGGCAGAAACTTTCCTCCTTTGTATCATTATTTCTTGTCCCTCTACAGTATTTTTATTCTTGTCTGATTCCAATTATTACAATCCTTTCATTGTTTTCTCATACAGATGTCCTTCCCAACTTTGTTTTCCAATTGTTCTCCTGACTGTCTTTGCATGTGTATGTTCTTTATGTGTTCTTTCATGTAGTGAGTCAAGATTAGTGTTATAGGAGACTAGCTCAGTGATAGATAAAATATGTTGGAATATTCTCTTCTGTCATCATCTTTTTTATTTCTAAGACTGCATTGTTAACTGTCACAGCACACTGAACTGCAGTTTTAATGTCAAGATTTCTTTTTGGTGAGATGTAAAGTTAGTTTAGAACTCAAAACATTGCTCCCTTCTGCACACATTACCTTGCATTTGCCAATGCTTAACATAATCTGTTTGATATACAGACTTCCTCTGACTCTCCGGGGTCCTCTGGACCTCATCCCCGTAACCTGCACATGAGATTTCATTCTGCATTTCTCAGTTTACAGGAAATGAAGGCTGGGGCTCTTACTTTAAAGCAGGTTTCATGTTTCTGTAGGAAGCATGTCTACCTTTCATTTACTCTGTTCTGAAAAATCAAGTGGTTTTTCCAAGACTATATATATATATTTTAAGCACTGATAAATGCTCATAACTTTACGTTTACTTAACAAAGTATTTTCCCCTGAAAGTAAGAAATTTATATACTTCAGAATGCTCTTAGAAATGCATCAAGAAAAAAATCATTCTGAAAATGTTAAATATCTGAATTTATGTCTCAGGCCACTCAGTTCAGATCTTGGAGAAGTGTTTCTGTTCCTCCCTTTCCCTGAAGAGGATTTGAACTCACAGGACATAACTCCTGAAGAAGGGAATTTTTCCTCATTGAAGGAGTGCTTAGAATCTCTACTCGAAATTGTTCCACTTTAAGATGGAATACTTAAATTTTTTTTGGCCCACAAGGACAGAATGTGTTTTATAAGGCAAGGCTTTGAGCTTAATGCCCTGTGAATGTATTGTTTCACTGTTTTCTGTATCTCCTGTACTGGTAGAAATGTGGGGGGTCTATTGTTTTGACTGGCACTGTTGGATTTAAGTACACGTGTTTGATTTTAAATTCATGATTTTGATTTAAATCAAAATGCCACTTTAGACATCTACATTCTTCTATGAAACAGGAGTTTAATGCTTCCTGACATAGGCAACAGCTGAATGAGTATTTAGGAATTTAAATTCTGGGCCTCAGCACTGAAGACACATAGTGGAGGTACTGAAGTTCTGCAATTGCACACTTATATGGTCTTTGGGGCTATTTATAAGCTTACACTGTTTTTTCAATTTAGCTCAAACATGTGATTTGATTAATTAGCATTAGATGTTTTGATTCTTCTACCTAACTTCAAGTTTGAGACAGATCTTGTGAACTCGTATTTTCAGCATATTTTGTATTTCAGGTTTCCTGTCTTATTTCTATTTAAATCAGTGGCTATAGGATTAGGAATATCCCTATGTTTTGTTTGAATTATAAGAAATTTGTTTCTCTGATGTTAAAAAAGAACAAATTCATTTGAACTCTTTTGGATGATTTGGGGTTTGCTGCCTTTCAAACTCTTAGAGCACTTGATTAAATGTTACTAGATTTACTCTTAGAAGTATCATCCTCTAACAGGAAGTATTTGTTATCTCACCATGGAATATGCTTCCTGCAGTTCAGGGTTAGGTAATAAACACTGCATTAATCTCATCATGCCTATGTTTTTATTTAGATCCATCTGGTTAAAAAGGAAAGGGGAGAATATGTTGACATCTGTGTGGTACAGTGCCAGCAGTCAGCTAAAGTAAGATGATCATAGAGCATTTTAAAAGAAAAAATTTCTGGATTATTGGCATGGATAATCTGGTGAAGATTTTAAGATTTTTTTTTAATACTGTAGAATTGTAGCACTCCATATAATTGCACTTTTTGGGTCTAGTCATTACCAGGAAAATAAAACAAGTTTTCTGCAGTAATATGTATCAGTTTTAGTTCTGGATTAGGAATATTTTATGCTTACTCACACACCAGTTTTAAATGCAATTCAATTAACCTAATTCCTTAAAAATTAGAGGATTTAGCCTCTGACATATTCATACTCTTGCAAAAGTAATGGTACAACTTATAACTCAAGTAAGGTGGAATATCTAAAGTTCCTCTGAAATTTCTCTGCACTGAATTGTTTTAAAATATTTTCAATTGAGAAATTGAAGTGTCTGCTTTATACTCCTGATTCAACATGAGCTGAATGTTCTGGGTTTCCAAAGCTCTTACACCTTGTTCCTGGAATGGGAAGATCTCTGTTTCACCAGAAATTTATTCCTTGGCTGTGACTGAAGGCAGTGTGACAGTATCTTGTGTGAGGGCTTCACCTGAGGTCTTCCTGTGTAGTATTTGCAAGATATGTCATGCCCTAACTCACATCTGTATCAACATTTGCACTCCTAAAATGAGATTACTGCCTGGGAGAACAGACTATTTGGGGTGCTACAGAGCAGGTAGCAGTCAGCATCCTCTGGGAGGTGCTAGTGCTTTACATTATTCCCAGACTGTATGTTGTGGGACCTATCCTCCGAAGGAGGCACTGAATGCTGTTTATTCATACACAACTTGGGGAAGCTGAGCAGCCTTGAAAAATTGGTCTCAAATTATACTGATTATATTCAAGGTATTAAAACATCATAATTTTCTCCTTTTATTTCACTTCTATTTGTGGCACCATTACAGTATTTAGAATTGCTGCTAATTAAAAAAAAAAAAAAAAAACAAAACCAAACAAACAACACACAAACAAACAAACAAACCAAAAAACAAAACCACCCAAAAAACAAAAAACCTAAATCAGAATGTTGGCAAATTTCCCTTTTTGGTAGAAAATGGAAGACTTTTAACCAAAACCTCTGGAATCTTTAACTCCATTTAACTGTTCCTGTGACATAGATATCCATCTGTGATGATATTATTCAAGAAAATCATCTCAGTCACTTATTTTTATCCAAGCCTAGATGCACATACTTTGTTTTTAACAGGCAAAGTTATGACCATAATGCAGGAAAATCATCATCCTCTGTTCATTCAGAGAACAAATAATGTAAAGAAAACAGATTTACAAAGGCTGTATCATATTTTTCTTGTTAACCTATCACATGCTTAGTGGCTATTTAAGTTTGCTAAAAAGAAATATTATTGTAGCATCAGAGTATTTTTTTTTTTAATTTTCTCAGTGTAAATAACTCAGATAGCTACTGTGGTTAGTCAGTGACCACCTTCTGTACACTCCCTGCTCTTGCTCTGGAGATCTCTGTCTGATCTCTATTCCAGGTGGAATAGTTTCTGAAGCTATGCTAGCATAGCACACTCTCACCTTGACATTATCAAGCTCCTACTGTTCTTTTTTCACAGACTAGAAACCAGTTTTGCTTATGTGGCAAACCTGTAGTCAATGAAAAGAAAAAGAAACAAAGGTTAAATTGAATTTTGGCATAGTTATCTTTTTCATGCTTTTGTGAATACTTATAAAAAGTTAACAGACCTCAAATCATTTCAGGTATTTAACTTCTTTTAAAGCAGCAGTAAAATTTATAGGAAAAGGATTTTATCTTAGTATTATTGTTAAGTTTCAGGCTTTAATCTAAATTGTAGAATCACAGTGGTCTTGGATATCACAGTGTGAGGTCTGGCTGCCTTTCTAGATGTGTTGGGTCATGCTTAAGTATTCCACCAGGATAAGTCCTGTAGGTGCACACACAACCTTGTACTCATCCTCATCTGTCCCAGATGGGATCTCAGAAATACAGATGGGAAATTTTAAACTATATTGCAGCAATTTTGGACAGAGTTCCAAGTCAGCCTGCACTCAGAAAATGCAGCCAGAGAAGGGGATCTTAAGACAGTAGGTCTGTGCTGGGTTTGTTTAGAATAAGATGGTAAAATTTCATGTCTAATTTATTTAAACTGATGGTATTTGATTTCTTAACTTTAGTCACTAAAACGTGACCTAGTTTTCAGAGATTCTGTAGGCACAATAAATCCTCTTTGAAATGCAGGAATCTTTTTGGTCAGTATAATCCAGTTTGCTGCTGCAATGCAGAGACTTGTCATACTCCTGTTTTTTGCCCTGCTTCTTCCATTTTTATTGCGGTCTCAGATGTGTCTGTTCCAGCAACTGAAGGATTGCATTTCATGGGTAATCTCTGTAAATCTTTGACATTTTAGCAGCTGTTGCAGAGGCACACCTGAAGCAGGGCATCTTAACCTTCCAAGAGGTTAAGTCACCATAATAGGTAATCTGTAGATTCATGAGTTAATCTTCAGCTTCATCTGCAGATCATGTTACAGTGCTGACTGCCAGAATGGAGCTGACATGCCCTTCAAATGCAAAGAATGGTTTCTTTGGAAGTCTAAATTACACACATGTACTCAAGACTACCTTGAAATCTAGCATGTCCCTGGCAGCAGTCCTCAGATTCATTTTTCATTTCATAAACCAGGACTTTTTAAGTGCTAGCAAGTGACGATCCCATATTTTTTGAAGATGTGAACTAAAATCCATTAATTTCTTTATATCCCAAATATTCTTAGTTACTCAATCCTTATCCTAGCCAGAGCAAAGCACCTTGTACAGTTCTGAGGGACCTGCAAGGAGAGCTTAATTCTCTCTTTAGAGATACTGGAGGAGGTCTCTTGGGTCAATAAAATGTGGCCTTGTGAAGTTTCTATTTGACAACTCTGGTGGTGACATAGGGTGGCCACTGAACTGCAACACCATCCGGTTTATGTAACATTCATGCTTCTCATTGACAGAAATAATTCAAAGTGCTGAATTTAGAAAGGACTGTTGGAGGAAACTGCCTATCTCTTCTTTTTACTTAAAGGAAATGCCCTATGAAATTATCTGCTTTGAGTTACAAGTCAGATAATTCAAAAAGAAATTTCTTGTGAATGCTTGCCATGGGCAGCAACTACAGGATCAAAAGCTGGGGAAGACAAAACTTGGGGTTCCAATGAGGAGAAAGACAAATTATGGGAAAAGGTGAAGTGTTGGGACAACCCTGGGAGGACAACCAGGTGTGTAAAACTGGAGAAATAGGAGGAACTGGATTTGTAGGGGATAGAGGTCTGTTGCCTCTTACTGTGTGCCAGGATCATGGAAGAACCCATCTATCATGAGCCTGTGAACCTGGTGTCCTTCTGTGAGACCTGACATTAGACCTCTTACCTTAACTTACCCTCTGATCACCTCAGTCTCCATGTCCTAGACTCCACCTTAAGCAAGCTGATGAGGGCATTAGATACCACAAAGCAACCTTCAACTTTTGCCAGCCATTTTTTGTTTTGTCAGTAAAGAATAATGCTGGCAGGCTCCAGCTTCCTGCTTCCTTTGCAGGTGCTCAGCACAGAAGCAGCCAGCTGGGGGGGCAGAGGGCTGGAGAGGCAGAGGGCAGGGGGCTGCTGCTGAGTTTTGGGGGCTGCTCTGGGCTCTTCTGAGCTGGGCCTGTGATACTGCATTACCCACTCTGTAAATATACCCATCCGATGGTACCTGTCTTGCTTTGGCTAAGTCATTCCATTGGATACCATTAACAGCCACACAAATGTGCCTTGAAGATTACTTTACAAAACAGTTCAAGAAAGTGGTATAGAGATTGAATGTTTAAAAATAGCTATTTTCCCGTGACACTGCAACATTTTGGATGAGATGACAAATCCAAAGCTAAAGATGTGTCTTCACAAGGGTATTTATTTCACATTAAGTTCAGCTATTGCTCATAAAAGAAGCCACAGTGAACTAAAAATGCAAACCAATTAGAGTGCACTGACTGCCAAAACAGTGTTTGTTCTTTGGTTTGTTTTGAAGGTACTTTCAGTTCACTGCTTATTGATGTAGTACAGCAGCGATAAGGCTTAATGCATGGCAGTCCTTCTGTTGTGTTTCACAACAGGACCAAGTAGTCCTTTTGCCATCAGGCCTTATCCAGCTGTGGAGAAAACTGTGGGCATTTTTACCTGCACATCATTGGCTTCAGTAGCAGCAGAATATAACAGTGGTCCTCCAGCACTGTGTCAGTCAGCAAGGGTCAGACTTCTGTGGCTTTGGAGAAGAAGGGAAGATTGCAAATGGACTTGTGAAGTATCCCATGAAGGGGTACCTGAACCAAGACGTATCTAGGTTAGCCCATTTTATTAACCAGAAGGGTAAAAGAAAATTGTAGAATCTCCAAAGAACAAGCAGCAGGTTTCATGAGTAGCAAAACCAAAAAGAACTTAGTTACCTGCAGATTTGAATCTTCTAGCTGGAGCCTCTGATGATTTGAGGACACTAGACACTATGGCAATAGGATATTCAGCATGTATTTACTCCTCTATGCAGTAACCAGCACCTAGAGTGGGTTCAGGCTTTCATTCAAGAGGGGTGCTTATGAAAGGCTCCCCTCTATTTCCTCTGCATTCTACTTCCTGTAGGAACCTAATGTCTCTAACTTGATGAAACAATTTTTATATTGATTACTGAGAATGTTACTTGTGCATACACAGTTACTAAGTGTCATTGCCATAGGAAGGTGGGCAAACCCCAGATGTCCAGCAGTACTTTTATTATTGTTTTGACAAACTGGGTGGCATTTCATCAGAGAGAAGCCCACAGTGAGCATCTCTCAGCTGCTGACAAATCCAGGCCCTCAGAGCTGACAACAACTTCTTGTGCACTTCTTGGGCTGATGAGACAGAGGTCCAAGATCAGACTGCATCAGCAGCCAACCTATCCACCCCAAGAGTGTTTTTAGTGTGCCACTTGCTAGATTTAGGACCATAGAACCTTACAGTGAAGCAATTTTATGGATCAGCCTAGAAGCAAAGTGTCATTTAATGCAGTTTGATTCACTTTTTTCATTAGATTGTTGAGATGACACCTATGACAGGTGACTCAGAATTATGCCACAGTGATAGAGCATTTAATTGCCTAACAAGGCAATTCTACAAGGGAATCCGACAGGAGTTATTATAACTGGTGAATGAACTTCATACCTATCTGCAGGATACACTGAAGGTACACCTGTAACACTGCCAGCCAGCATTCCCTTCTCATCTGCTCTGCTACATCAAGATACAGCCTTTCATGCCAGCAGCATTATGTGAATGAATCAATCTGCCTGTGTCTCACTGAGTTTCCATTTGCCTTCTTGAACAAGTACATCTGTGCTTTCTAACTCTAGATACAGTCTGCAAGTGGAAACCACCGAACAATTGTTAGCTTACTTCCTGCAGGCATTCAAAGCATGACATTTCTTCCATGACCTTCCCAAGCATTCTCCTGCCAACATCCTCTGAAAGCTCTTCTTCTCTTTCCCGCTGAAGGGATGGGAGCTATTTCTGCTGATGGTCAGCTCTTCTTGATCAGTGGTCCACAACAAAAAATCATCCACCTGCCCCCACTGGCCATATGCCACGGGAGCACACAGAGAGAACTCCTGACCATAAGGCGGCTTACTTGTGGAAAACAAAGTGGGGAAACAAGTTTTGTTTCCAGTCTTTGGAAGATGCAAACTTCTATTAACTGAAGGGTGAGGGACACTATCTTTTAGTCATCCAAATAAGAAGTTCATGTTACTCTGCCTGCTTTTCACAGTAATGCAACATAAGCCACTTGTGCTGTCAAGCACAATTTTCTCCTTCTTTGCAATTCTGAACAAGGCGAGAAGAATCAAAGGAGGAAGAGAATGAACAACACACAGTAATTAGGTGAAGTCCAGAGGTGGGCCAGGAAGTTGATATGGAGACTGGGGCAACTCTCCTATGGGGACAGTCTAAGGAATTTGGGGCTGTTCAGCCTGGAGAAGAGAAGGTTGCATGGACACCTCATAGCAACCTTCCAATACCTGAAGGAAACCTACAGGGAAGCCAGAGAAGGACCCTTCATCAGGAACTGAAGTAATAGGACAAGGAATAATGGGTTCCCACTGAAAGAGAGGAAATTTAGATTAGAAATATATGAAAGAAATCCTTTACTGTGAGGGGGCTGAGGCACTGGAACAGGTCACCCAGAGTAGTACTGGATGCCCCATTCCTGGCAGTGTTCAAGGCCACACTGGATGGATCATTGAGCAACCTGGTCTAGTGAGAGGCATCCTTGTCCACAGCAGAGGAGTTGGAACTAGATGATCTTTAAGGTCCCCTCCAACCCAAGCAACTCCATGATTCCAAGGTGTTGACAACAAATGTTTTCAAGGTTGTTTTCAGGATCTTGCAAGGTAGGAAAGAGAAAGATGAGGGGTTAGCCATCTTACAACTGAAGAAAATCTCACCATGAACAAAAAGACTTGGAAAAACAAGATGAGTATCACTGATTCATTTTCTAAAATGAAGAAGGATTTTTCATTTGTGTAATTGAAAAAAGTTCTATAAAAACATAACTTTCAGCCAAAGACATTCTCTTCTCATATTCAGCAATTTTCATGAAATATCTAAAGTATTTTAAAAAGACTCCCTGAAGTTTTCATAAAATATAGATGCCAGTGTATAATGAAAATAATTAAAATCTCAGTGAAATATGTTCTAAGCTGAGCATACTCCAAGACAACACATGCTCAGTTTTCACGAAGTTGTTTGCTGCATTTCACGAATTCTTCAGACCCCATATTTTACAATATTCATTATGTTTCATAGCAATATTCATGACATTTAATAGCAATGTGCATACGACATTAAAGCATTAAAAAAACCCATCAAAGCCACAAGCTTAATAAATCAGAGGAATATAAATTGTCTTCCAATCTGCAAGAAAACAGACATCTTCCTTAATTTTTCTTATATTTTGTTAAAGGCAGACTAGCAATGTTTTGTAGTAGATTCACAAAACAGATCTTAAATTCTCACCACCTGTTCATAGGCTGGCCATTCAGAATTACAGAAAGCATGAAGACAGCACTGCTGCAGCTTCACTGGAATTTATTTTAAATTATTAAAAATAACCCCTTTTCACCATAGCAGGGATCTAACACTCTCGATCAGAAACAGCATAAAGTTCTTCTGGAGAGAGCAACTTTCTAGCTGCTCACAATTTCTACCTCTGTGCCTTCAGGTATATAACTTTAACATTAAAGTCTGTTAAATAGAAGTCTCCACCTTAAAACTTGCCTTTTGGTTATCTCAATGCATATTTCATCCTTACCTTGCAGCTAATTAGACATTAGTTCATCAGCCATTCAGGACAAGGCTTTGTTGATCAGGGAAGTGGAGGATAAGGTGGGTCTTCAGAGGGAAAGTTGTCCATTATAGCAATTATTGAAGCTGAGGGAAGAAGTAGATGCTTTACAGCACAGGGCATTAATACTCACAAACATATCACTGCACTAAACAATCCTTTGGAGTAAGGGACTCTACTAAAACACAGACACAATGGAACAGCAAGGAGGAGTAAATAAGGTTCTTTAATTGCTTCCACCCTTTGGAAATCATATCATGTCCTACCTGCACCAGCTGAATTTTCTTTACATCAGCAGAGGTCAGTCCCACCCCCAGCCAGCAAGTAACCTGCTCAGGCCCAAGGGCTGGCTAATGAGCAGATGTAGCAGGTTTCTGGGTGGTGTGAGTGACTGGCTTTTGCAGAGCTTAGAAGCCAGGTATTGATGTGCTGCTAACCCAGCTTTCCTGGCTTTTTGTCATATCTCTAGAGACATGATCTGTCCCATTAGGAGGTTCTTCAGCTGGGGCAGGTGTGAGGAAACACATCTACCCTGCATCCAAAGAAATGATTTCTCTCTCCTTGTTTCTCTTTTTTAAATGTTTAGTTATACTCAGCTGTCAATGCCAGTGGATGGCAATACAGTACAAAACATATCAATTAATGTGTACAACTACTCATGAGTAAGAATACCTGTAACGTTAAAACACTGGCACAGTACGTTTTGCTGCTGCAGGGATGTGTTGTATTTGCTGGGCAATGGGGAGAAACGTTGGGATTCTTTCTGGAGTTTATTCTGTTACTTCTTAGGAAAAGTTTCTTCTAGCGGCAGTTTTGTAAGGACCTAGCTTAGAATTTCTCTCATTATAACTAAATAAATAGAGATAAAGCAGTGTTTTAGTTTAATTATTTGGTTCCTTCTTAGAGGAAAATACTTACTTGTCAAGAAAGGCCTTATTCTATTCTCAGCTCCTACTAGGCCAGTAAGTGGCCATCTTCAGCTTTTTCACAGGCAAAAAGCATTTGGGCTAAGCAGTTTTCAGGATAATTCATGTAAGCACCTAGAGCAACTGAATCCCACAGGTTTTTCTCTTGTCTGTGTATGACTGAGAGATGTTACATTGACATTTGTGATTCAGACTCCAACACTGACCGCTTTCTCTATCAGTCACAGAACCGCTTCAATATATAAGTATTTAATCATAGTGTTAAATATTTCCAGACATGACAAAGCTGAAGTAAAATATACTGAAGTGACCTGCTTTTTTGGAGTGTGGAGTGGCTGAGAGAGGAAATTCACATGCTTACTACTTGGAGAAGGGTAGAACAAACTGACAATCACATGCAGGAAAAAGAAGAGTTGGCATACAGTGCCAGTAATGCCTGGAAAACACAAAGCACTGCTGACAGTAGGGTGTTCCTGTGAAGCCATTTAGTGCCAGCTCATTAGAGTGCTTTGGCAAGGATGTTTAGCATAAAATAGATCTTATTTAGAATTGGGGATTCTACTGCCTTGCTCTTGGCATGAAATGAACTTGTAAATTAAGCTGTCTTGTAATATAATGACATTGTGTGGTATTATGAATCATTTTAGAATTAGAGAAATTGATCTGAATAAGAAATTAAGGCATACTAAGAAGTGGAGAAATATGTACAGCTGACATTGAGGGCTGGTAGGCATAGGCCTGTGAAGAATGCATTGCATGCTGCCCAGCACTGCAGAGTTGCTTCTAAGCCTGTGGTCAGCACCTGGGTCCTGGTTTGCAAAGGTTTTAATTTACTCCAGGGGTTGCTTCAGCAATTATCCTTTCCTCAGATTCAATTTCTTTAAAAACTTTTCTTCTTCACTGGATGTCTCAGGTGGGTTAATATTAAAATTTTATGCTTGCCAGGGGCTTACTTTTCAATTAGCAAAAGTTTGAAAAGTCTGGGTTAGGGTGGAAGAAGTTTTAAATACAGAGAGAAGGTGGCTGGGCATGTGATACCTCTCTAAATGCTTGATGAAGTAGAGGACTCTCTTCTTGTTTTCCATATTCTGTAGAGGGCAAAAACCCCATGGGGATGGCTGTGCACTTTTGGAGCAACTCTCTAAGTATAAGACTGGCTCATTTCCTAAAGCAAATTCAATATTTAAAAATCATCCCCAACAAAAACCATGAAAAAGAAGCCTAAAGTCTTTGGGGTTGCTGTCCTTATAAGAAATCGATATATTCTCAGTCTGATCAGCTAATTTCTCTCAACATTCTTCAAACTCACAAAATTACAAGTGGAGAGAACTTTCTTGGTATTTCCTGGCAAATATTTTTCTCTCAGATCAAAGACACCACCCAGTCCTCTGAAGAAAGCCAAGTCAGGGAGCACCACAGCTATTTTCCTCCAGCCTGAGAATATGGAATGCAATATGTTTTTCTGCATGTGTTGTGCTTTAGCATTCATGAGTATCTTTACGAAGGCAAGTTTTGAGTCACATGCTGTGTCACACTACAGGGAAGTAGAATATCAATTATACAGCATGCTTAATCATGAGAGGAAATAGATGTGACTAACTGAATATGCAAATGATAATTCAAAATAAAATTATGAGCTCTTCCTGATGTGCAAAATGCCATTCGTAAAAAACATTTTAATATATTCATGCTGGACTTCAGAAGAGTGCGGTTTATGAAGGGAAATGAGAAAAATGTAATTTAATTTCTTCTTGCAGTGTATTATTCTTGTTGGTATTTTTCTAGATTGGAAAAGTATAGCTGATATGAAGCTTTTAAAGCATATTTTGACATTTAAAATGCAGCTTCCCGTGCTTGCATTCATACATGGTTTCCTGAGATGAAGGGTGGTAAGTAAATACTCACTGCTAGTTTTCCTGTGAAAACCATGAGACTGTACAGGATAGGATTTTATTGTACACAAGTACAAGCTCCTTCTGGAATCTTACAACCCCTTGCCCTACTAAAGCAACAGCTGTTTGGCAAGGATACAGGAACTTTCTTTTTTACCCAAAACTTGGTATTTACAGCTCATCCCCCATGGTGTGGGTGGTCACAGTTCACTTCCTGAGGCTGCTCAGTGAGAACAGCACTTCCTACCTGCTGTTACAGTAGTCTCTCGTAGAGCATCTTCTCCAGTCCTCATGGCAGAAGTGTTTCATTTCACACGGTTTGGTGGGCTGGCTCACCCAGGAAGGTGATGTGCTGTACTCAGGAGCATCACACTCTCCCGAGTGGGGAAACCTAATCCCAAGTATCTTAAAACACTCTTTAATTTAGCTGGAGTGTTGGCAGTCAAGGCCAGTTTCCAATGTCCTCAGTGAATACTGGAACCTGTTATTAAGTTAAAAGAGGAAAGTCTCTTTCCCCTCTTACTAGCTCTCATACAGAGCTCGTGTTTGGCAGTCTCGTCTAATCATACCTACAAGCTTGAGCTTTTACAAGGAGATTGTGTCCAGCTGACTCTGGCTGGAGGCCAAGTGCCCACCAAAAGCCACTCTATCCATTCAGAGTTCATCAACCTTGTCCTGCCTTGTTGGTGGCTTCAGAGACCCTTGCACACCTTGCCTTCCTGAAATGCTGGGTGCGGGCAGCACTGCACCTTCAAACATGTAGTAGGTAGAAGCTCTGGGGCAGGTCCCCCCTTCTCCTGGAGAGGGAGGGATGGCCAGCAGTGTTTCTTCACAGGGCAGCTCTTCTCTAGCCCTGAAGGTGCAGCCTTGCTGTACAATGCATGTGAGGCTGTACACAGCTCAGGTGAAGGAAGAGGATGTTGCTGTACACTAAGGAAAGCCAAATGGAGGCAAATGAAAGTGGAAATGAATTTGTTTAGGTGTCAGAATAACATTTGGCGGAAAAGTGCTAGCTGGGTCCTACCACATATCCCATAAAATCAGGGGATTTTGAGATATGTTATGTCTCCTTTTGACTTGTCAATAAATAAACCAGTGCTTCTTAGACTGTACAACCTGTAGGCAGAAGCATGGACATGGGTGTCCAGAGCTTTACAGATATAGGATGATCCCAAGAGAGCACTGGGATGCTTCACATAGCTGCCTGCAAGGTCAGTGGTTATTCTACTGGTGCCATTCTCATTATGATTTTGTCTGAGTGGGATTTGGGATTAGTCTGTGATAGCTTGAATAGGAGCTGTATCTAAGCCATGCACTCAAACTGGGGATTTCTGCTGTGGGAAATATTACCACATAAATAAATGAGAAGTGAAAGATGGATGAGCTGGAATGAGCTGTGAACTGACAGCTTTGTGACTGGTTGTGACTGATTTTCTTTTTGTGGTCTGAAGCTGAGTGCCTCATAAATTCTGAAGACATCAAAACTCTAACCCAACTAAAACCATCCTAGCTTCACTGGAAATACAAAGAGCAGTAACTAACTAGAGGATAAGAGACAGTGAGAAGGGAATGAGTTCTCTCCTCAAAGTGCTAGTTTTGGGTATTTACTTCCGGTTTTGGCGTTACAGATCAAACAAGCAGACAGACAGATTTTAGGTAATTAGGGTCACACACTGACTGTCCTACAATCTAATATGAGCCTAGAGATAAAAATATGTTACTGATAGATCTTAAAGATCCTGGGATCCCCAGATACCTGCTAGTGCACCTCAGTTGTGAGGTGACATATTGTAGATGCCATTTGGCAACCACCAAGCAGTGTGCTGGTCTTGGTGGCTGTTTCATACTTTGCTCACTGTGGAGACAGGAGGGCAGCAGGCTTTCTAGGGGGAAGGAGGATGTAAAGTGAGACCAGCTGCATTGAAACTGGTCAGAGCCCCATCCAGCCCAGCACCAGGTTTCTCAGAGCAACCAAAATGGGACGAGGTTTAAGAATGGTTCAAACAGTCCCGATCTTAGGTTACTAGCTTTGTGTCTCAGAACCCAGGATACAGCTTTTTCCCATGAATCTGTTCCAGATCTCTCAAATCAATACAAGCATCTGCACCATCTTCTGGCAGGACTCATAATTTAACACTCTTAAGGTTATTTAATAGAAGAATTTAAGGAACAGCTGGGTAAAAAAGTTGGAAAATGAACAACAGTAACAATACTCCAGCTGCAACTTGATACCTAGTGTCATGCAATGACCAACAAAACTTCAGAGTGTGCGTAAGTGAGAGATGCTTACTTTTCTCTGGCAACAGTTCATTGTGCAACTGTGAGTAGCAACATCCCAGCTGCCATCAATTTCTTTTGTTTCCTCAAAAGAGCCACAGAAATTGTCTCTAAATAACACAGCTTTTAATATCCAAGTGATATTTTGGAGCAAATGTTCAGGAGCCCCACACTTACTAAGCTTAAGTCTAGCATCCCCAAATTGCTTGCCCCAAAGTGAAGATGCCTGAAAGACTCTCTACATCTACTACAAGTCTCCAATAGCTAATGCTGATATTTATGTACACATTTTTGTGCATCAAGAGCAGGCTGGTCCAAAAACTTTCTTCCTCTTGTATGTGTGTGGCACCAGTCTGTTCTTGCTTGTTCAGATAAGGGCAAGCTCCTGAGTGGCCCTGGCCCATTGTGCCCTTTCGTATTTGTAGCTGAGGTAGGCTGCAGGTCCATCATCTGAATCCTTCCTGGTACTCACCTTAGTTTTATATACAGCTTCATCTCTTTTTACACACCTATGCCAAACAAAATACTTAACTTCCTAATTCAAGCTGTCTTGTGGTATGTCTGGATGCAAGACAAGCAGGATGCTGTTCCTTTACAGGGCTCTCTTCCCAGCCCTGCTTTCTGTCCTTCTCCAGTTCACATACCTTGTCCGTGTATGCCCGCACTGTAGTTTGTCTCCATTCATCAAATCTCTTACCACAACATGCTCAGTCTTTAAACAATTTAGGTTTAGTGAGCAGTTTTTCTTATTAGAAACCTGGTTCTAATTCAGGCTGGAAGGTACCATGTTTCCTCATCCAGAGAAGCATCTGGAGACCCACCTGAGAGTAAAAATGAAACAGAGGCAGAGACCTGGTTTAAGTGGTTTGAGCTATCTTCCTCACAAGCCATGGCAGAAGATGGAACCTTCTTCAGTGCTGCAGATGTTTCATGCACAAACATCACTGGGGGAATGTGCCCAAGAGTAAGTAACTTCCACTATATTGCCTTGTACTATAAAAGCCCCACTGCTTAGCCAGCTGTAGCTGTGCAGCCTTAGCTGTTTTCAGGCACTGTATTCCACAGATAATAATAATTTTTAGGAGCCATCTTCAGAATGTTAAATGGTGCCAGGACATGAGCCCAGAATGGAATTTTGCCTGTCCACCCTGTCAGTTTGTTAGGATGGTCCACAGCATACTTCTGTGGTTGCCTCCACAAGAAACTAAACTGATCAGTCCTGAAGCCTTTCTCTAGTTCTAGGTCCATGATTCCCATTCTTCTGGCTGCAGCACTGAACATGACCCATCTGATAATACTACTTTTTCTCTTGGCTGTTTTCTTCATTCTTAACTCCCTTTTCTTTGGCCTCTTTCTTTCTTCCTAAGAAAATAAGTATCCTTTCTGCCTAAGAAAAGAAGTAAGCTTTGTCTAAGGATAAAAATCTTTCTACTCTTTTGCAAGGCAGAAGAAATCTTCAGGGCTTTCAGCTACAAAAACCTAATTTGTCAGTTTCTACCCCCCACCCCCATCTTTCTTAATGGATCTCTTATGCATTTATAATGTAGTCAGTACTAGAGTATCTAGGGACCTTATAAAGAATTTATAGAGCAAACATTTTTTGCAAAAAAGTTTCTACTTCTCTTCTGGCTATTGCCAATCTCTGAATCTGTTCTCTTTGATTTCCATAGGAAGCCAAGTTGCCTGTTTTATACTCTTGACACAGATTGTCTTACAGTATACAGGCTTTGCATTTGGGATAGTAAAACCAGGTTCACTGGGATTTGTTTTAGCAGTTATTAATTTCAGAACTGTCTAATAAGCAGAGCTGGCTGCTTTTGTCCATTAGCATCAGCACTGGCACATCCTTAGCTCTGTATCTGACTTAAGAGCCCAGGATGTTTCACTACACCTTGAAGTGACTATATAATTACTATGTAGAGAAAATAATTCAGTGCCGGCAAGGAGTGAAATTTTAAATTTCTGTGTCACTAGCAGTAAGGAGCTGGATGCTGCAGGCACCTCTAGGGAATATCTTCCTCCTCAATATCCTGAAGATTTCAACTGCTGCTTGCAGGGTGACCAACCCCTCACAAACACCTAAGGTGTGTGCCTATGATTGTGTAAGGAAGTTAAACTCCTTCAAGGCCAGAGTCTGGAAAGGTGAGCTCTGTATTACTGAGGGCCTTTATTGATCCAGATTTCTGGTCTCCACTATAATCCAGCAGTAAGTTTGATTTTGACTTTGCAAAGCCAACAGACACCAGCTGGGGGCAGTGCTGATGCAATAGGTAACACTGATCAACGCCTTGGTGCCTTTCTTGCTCGAAATCTAGGCGTCGAAATTTTTGCTACACTTGTTTTCCAATAATAATGTATCTTTGTATCAACACCTAAGAAGAAACATTCTTTCAACACTGACAGAGCTATTTGCACTGACTTTTAACAAAAAACAGTTAGCAAAACCCCCTAACCCAGTGCCATGGATGGAGACTTAATTTGAGTCGTCTCATTCAAAAAGCCTTAGAATTATCTGCAGGGCAGCACTGAGGGTGAGCTGCGCTGTTCTCTAGGGTTATCTCTGGATTTGTGACTGAACAGAAAGGATCTACACAAGTTTAGTAAGAAAAGAACACTGATTAGTAAATTGCAAAATTAATGAATTAAATCACAAAGTACAAGAGCCAAAATTAAACTCCTTCTGTTAAAAAAAACCCCAACAAACCAAAAGGTGCCGCTAAATCATCCTTGTACTCAGCCAGTGTGCCAGAAGAACTGCCCATGGTCAGTGCCCTTCTCAGCAGCTCTGGACATGGATTACCACCAAGATACCCATCACCCCTTATCACTGTACCACTCTGCTTCTCCACTGCCCACCAAAGTCTTCACTTAACAAGTCCAGGCTTCTTAAGAGAAATGCTGGAACTGTTCCATGAGGTCCAAGTGCAGGAACCTCCCCAGCAATTTCTGTGGGAAGCAGATGTGTTGATTTGTCCTCCTCACCATTCTGCAGCAACAGTTTCCTTCTACTTCCTCTCCGAGGCTTGATCTCACACAGGAAGCCTCCATTAACTTGATCTTACTGGAGATAAGAAGTTTGACTAACTACAGCTACTCATGTAAAGGAAGTCTTCAATTATATCTCTAAAAAATTATAGTAGTCTTAAGTATTAAGTAGTCTTGAAGTATAAACAGCATTTTTACTAGCTTGTTGAATAAGTGATAAAAAGACAAGGTGAAAGGCATTAATAATTTAAGCTAGCATTTCTCATTTCTATTAAATTATTAAACTAAAAATATTCCTTAGAGTGTTTTCAAAATACTCTGTTTTCCATAAACTCTGTTGCAATTTCTAGTTATAAAAAACCTCCTGTGAAGCAAGCTGTATAGCAAACCCCTATGTAATTCAAGAGGGAGCACAGAAATCTGGAAAGTGATCAAGACATAAACAAAAAGATGAAATGGAAATGAGCATCCAAAACAGCAAAATATATTTAAGTAGTATCACAAATACACTCCAAAATCTATTTACATATCTAAAAACCGCATATTCAGTAAAAATCCTCCCACAAAAGGTATTTATAAACAAGAAAATACGATTTCATTGTCTACTGCTGGCAACAGAGGCGCTTTACTGCTAGCAAAGCATTAACTATGCTTTTACAAAATATACAAAATTATTTTTGGAAAAACTTGAACTGAAGATTGGACAACAACTACAAGGCATACAAAGCATAAAGAACTGCAAATACATAACTCTATTAGTGCAAAAATGAAGAATAATGGCTTTTTTCCCCCCCAATACTTGTTCAGAGAAAAATACTACTGTGAATATGCAATTTGAAGCCCTTTAAAAGTCTTACTTGTAGGACTCAGTGCATTTGCATGTTTCAGCAAGGCTGGTACTATGCAGGAGGTAAATGAAACAAAGTCAACATAAAATCATGCTGTGACACAAGTTTATAACAAACTTCATAGCAAAATGTCTGAATACACAGTACAGAGACAAACCTCACAAAAATGATTTTCTCTACCCAGAAATTTGTACACGTTACCACTAAACAACATGTACAGAACTGGTATCATAGGCAACATTCTTTGGAATTAATTTAAATTTCCTTCAGGCCCTGTCTTTTATACAGGAATACCAGAAGGCTAACTCCTCACTTGGATTACAGGAGCTCCCAGTGTTTGTCCCTCAGGCACATGCCCGAGGCTGGGCAGAGACCTGTGGAGAGGCAAAAGCACCAGGAGCTGGAGTAAAACTCCACCTGGGAATGTGGGTCACTGTAGGATGCCTTGATAGAAGTCAGTGCAGAAGTAAAGAACTGATGAAGTTGAATTCCTCATCATCCATAGCCCTGGTTTGATAGTGTTTTGAAACACATGACAGTCTGTCCAAAAAGGCCTCATAATTTGAACAGCTGTAAACATTTCTTTTAAAGTTACCATTTTCACCATGCCTTTGCAGTAACAAAATTAGAAGTAGGAACATCTTAGCTTATGTTGGAACTACTTCAAATTCAGAAAACCAGAGGTCTATAATTGAGAAAATAGAAACAAATCTGCAAACACATGATTAGTTTTACAAATAGTTTTTTTTGCTCTCTTTTTCAGTTCTTTATCTGCCTTTCAGCAAACAGCTGAATAACACCCAATCTATCCTAGGAAAAAAATCTAACTTTGGTAAGTAAGCTGGAAACCATTTAATATGCAGAGGCAGAACAGCAGGACAAACTGTTGCATTTATTCTGCCCAAAGTGAAGTCCATCACTGCACTACATAGAAGATTCCTGCTCACTGATTCAGGAGAGGTCAAGAATCCCACACTTTTCTTGTTCCCTTTCATGAACAAAAAGAAAGATACAGATGACTTCCATAAAAACATAACAGTAGCAGGTAGAAATTTACCAATTAAGATCTGTCAATTATAATTAGTGGCAAGTGTTGTGGTTGATATTTAAAACTTTTCCAGAACAGAGAGGACTAACTTATTGACTTCAAATGTTCACAGGGTTACTATCAGGTGTTTATGGGGACTTTATTAAAAATTTCTAAGGCTCAAGTTGTAACAGTTTATGATGCAATCAGGTGAACTTTTACTGAAAGAGAAGTCAAAACAATGGTGATTTTACAAACTAAATGTAAAGGAGTCTTTGTGAATCTATACTCAAGAGCTGATGACCAGGAATGGAAGACAGTGCCTTCTGCAGAAGCCAGTACTGCTTTTGTACAACCTGACGGATCCTTGCTCAACCCAACTTCAAGTATCCAGTTTATATGTGCTTGAACAAGGAGCTTAGGTACCCAGCTCAGGCTCCAGAGGATAGCTAAGAGGTGCTCTAAGGTTATTAAAGAGACATAAGGGATTTGTCTGCTTGACCTTTGGCACAGGAAAGCAAAACAAAACAAAACAAAAAAAAAAAAATGTAATGCCCTCACAGGCATTACACACAGGAAAGGTCATCCTAGAACAGAGACCAAACCAGTCTTCCTCTGGAAATATTTACTTCTCCTTGCAGTGCAGTGCAGTGCAGTGCAGTGCAGTGCAGTGCAGTGCAGTGCAGTGGAGCACTTCAGGTCACTAGCATGGATTCAGATATCTGGTTTTTGAACATCTGAATTTAAATGGGATGACTCCTACCTCTGGCTCCCACATCAGGACCTTAAGTTGGATACCTGAAGTGAGGTGGTGTGAGAACCCTCTGTCCTTATTGACAACAGCCACCTCTTGATTCCCTGACAGAACTACAATCACGGCATTTACATAGGGAAGACCCAAAGGCATTAAGTCTTCACAGGATATAATTTATCTTTTATTTCTTTATCCCCTTCTTACATTATGGAATGGGACAGAGAAAGGGAAAGTGGTGTGGAAGGTGGTGCCTTGCTAAACAATATTGTGTAATACATATTAATGAAGAAACTTAGTGGCTGCCACTTGTAAATCTGAGAAAATCACCATTTTGAAGCTGGTGGGTACAAATTGCTTTGGCTGTTGCTTTGGCTCATTATTTATTTCGGGAACTACTGATGTGTATCAGTGTTAGCAGATTCTCTAAGTTGGCTGGCTAAAAAGATCAAATGGCATTAGAAAAAGCCATGATGGCAAAGACTTAAAGAGCTACAATACTATTTGCATGTATTTAAATTAAAAAAAAAAAAGTTATATTTTAGACAAATATCAGCTACTCTCTAACACTTTATTAAAATACTGATGGAAACAGAAAAAAGTAAACTGTATGTCTACTGAATTACACACACATATGCAAATAATTCACCACAAATGGTACTGTGGTTTAGCCACTTACTTGTTTCACCTCTAATTTTCCGAACTTGAGAAAATGGCATAAAAAAAGCTATGCAGCTTTTATGACTGAAGGAAAGGATTTCTAGAGTCCCATCGAGCTCTGGAAGGATTAAAATCAGGACCTTGTGGGTGGGAGAAAAGACTTAAGGAATACTGAGGATTCCCTCTTCTCCTAAGCGAATAATCCATTCAAACAAACTTTGCTTGTGGTTTTAATAGATAATGAACTCACTGGTCCAACTCTGTACTCAGAACTTCACAGATACAAGATTTTAGGCACACCAAGGACTTCAGATAAACATGGAAGCAAGGCAACACTTGTATTCCCATTTTTTATCTAAGGAATATTTTCTTTGTTAAATTCCTTGTGTTTTGTTTTACTTTGTTTTCTTCAGAGTAGCTTTTCAAACAGAAACTATTAAGAGCCTGGAAAATCCAGAATCACCTAACAGGTGAGGGAAAAATGCTCACTGCAGTTTTTATTCCATATATAAATTAACTTCTGGGAATGTATGCTCAAAGATCACCAGTAAGATATTTAATGCTGAAAGTAACACTGAATATTCTTAAAACTCACTTCAGAACACACCGTCTGAGAAGTATCAGAGCATTAGAGGGTTGTCTGATTTCCTTGTTTTCCATGGCAAATTTCTACTGATGGCAGTAGAGAACTGAGGCAGGGCACAAGATGTAAAAGCAAATAAAACTAAAGCTTTTTGGCAGCTACTTACATACAGTAGCTATATATTCAGGGTTTTTTTGGCTCAGTGACCCCACCACAAAATTTCAAGCACATGTGAATTGACTGGAGTATTAGCTTGGTTCCTTTCCTGTATTTTAACTGTATAGTGAACATAAATGACAGATCAGCATGGTGTAACATTCACAGGAGCTCCTGTCCATCAGCCTGGTGTCTCTAAACAAAGGCTGCCTTAAGTAAGACATATCAACATTGGACCTGTCTCCAAAATGCATGGTTATATTAAATAAGTCTTTTACGTATGTACATGTAACAAAATTCAAAATATCATAGTTCTACCCTCTTCTGTTTAAGATTGCAATTTCTAACTGTTGCATATACTGTAGCTGCTCCAAAAGCTGAATAAAGTGAGTAGAACAGACTTTTTCAGAGAAAAATAGTCATAGAAGAAGTTTTAAGTATGGTAAGTGAGGAAATTCACAAAGCTCTCACTTCATTTTCTCTTTGGTTGCTGATTAGGATTTGACAAGTTTGAAGCCCTGTCCTGTATCCAGCACTGTGGGAAGAAACCAGCTCATTTTCAATCTTTTTAAGCACCTAAAGCACGCTTTACAGACCCAGAAAAGATTGAGACCACAAAACCAGTTTGCCAAATGTACTAATGGATAGGTGATGCGTGGGAAGTACATCATCCAGTGTTTGGCAACATCACTTCCCGTTGGCAAATGCAAAGTGTAGTCACTCCAGTGCTTTGACACACCATACACCGCTTTCACCGTGCGGCCCTTTTCAGACCAGCTGATGTTGCTGTCAGGGTTACAGTTGTACTCAACCCATTGTCTGGTGAAGTCACCAAGCTGTGGAGGGTCTGCTTCCTCGATGTCTACAACTCTGGCCATTTCTGCTCCTTGCACAGCAACATACTGGTCATTTACTTTTCTTACTTCTTTAACCCAAGGCTGAGAGTTCTCACAGTCTAAAACAATGATCAGTCGAGAACAAAAGGTGCCGTTCTTTTCTCTCCACCACTCCAACAGTGTGTCAAGTCGTAAAGCATCACCCCCTGCCACAAGGACAAAAAGATTTAATATCAGGATGAAGAAACAGAAACTTCTGCAGAACTTTAACTGTTCTGACTGGTTCTAAGAATCCCTTACTTTAAAAATTTGGACAGATATAACAGATGTTTTCATTTCATCCTTTCTGTCTGAAATGTTGCATATCTCCACAGAGGCATTAACAGGCTTGCTGTGGCAGACGAAGCCATTAACTTACCCTTGATTAGAAAGAAAACCTACCAACAGTAACATAAAAAAGAATTCCTTTACACAGTGAAAATTAGAGCCAATTGATGAAATCTGGAAAATACAGATAAACAGGGAAAAAATCTGAAATAAAATTTATTTTGTATTAAATCTTAATAATTTTAGGAACAGGAATAGGACTCTTTTTTAATATGTTTTTATGAATATTAAAGAAGGCTCCTCTAAGAGGTGAATTTAGAAGAAAATACATTTTCAAACTGTGGGAATGAAGAGATTCTCTCTATGGAGACAGCTGTTTTCAGAGCTTCAAGAAAACTGATACCGATTTACAACTCAATGAAACAAAAATCTCGTAGGAATTTTTCCACAATATTTTTTTCTTGTCAGGTCAAAACACCCTTGCAACTAGTGTCCAACTTCTCATGTTCTGCCTCAGCTCCTGTTCCAACAGCACTCTGAAAGAGGGTATTGTAATTAAACCTGAAATGTTATCTATAGTGGGAAGTCCTTCTGCTTAAGTGTACTGGATGCTGCAGGATCTATGTAGCTTTGAAAGGCAGACTACTTACTCAGGTACCTAATGACAACATCTTGCAAACAAGTGAATAACTCTCCATTGTCTTCCCAATGATACTGAAGTAAAGAACTGGTATGCTTCAGCTCTGGCTTGAAGCTATGATACAGGCTTATAACAAAAACACTCAAGTTTCAAAATATCAACTTAAAAAAATGAAGAAGAAAGGTATTTAAAATAACAGATTTTTAATTCCAGAGTGATTTTTCATTAGGCAATATAATTAAGCAGTGTTTAAAATGTTGTTAGCTGCATATTTCAGCACTTACAGTTCTACCTGTAAGGGGTGACAAAAAAGTGCTTCGAATTAATATCTCAGAATTAAAGCATTGTGCATGTTATTGTAGTTAAAGCAAAATTACAGAGCTGCACATTTCTCCTAGAAAATGAAAACCTGGAAAATTTAGTACCAAACAAAATCTCTAGGATACAAACTTGTCTTGGTACATGATCCTCAAACTGCTGTAGTTATTTGCAGCAGAGACTTACATAGAAGTAGTTTTCCTTTTCTAGGTACATCTTCCATGTGAATTATCTGCAAAAATTTCTTTATTTGTTCACATTTTAAAGGCCTATAAATAAACTTTATTAAAGTGTAGCTATGTAGGAGTGCAGATGATTTCAAAACAGCACTGGATGGAATCACCCAAAGAAAACCATCTCATCCTTCACACAGATACAAGCAAACACATGCTTGGCTTCCAACCCTATGGACCTCAAACACATGAGCTTATCATCCAGCACAAGGTTTAGTCGCCAAGCTGTGTAAGAAATGCAGGTGTCTGGCCACCTCCAGCTCTCTGGCAGGTTTAGCAGGACAACTGGTATACCAACAGTTTGAGGGACAGAGACAAAGCTTTATTAGCCCAGCTCACACCTTTGCCTTCACTCAGACAACAGGACCCCCAGGTCATTTAACTGCTCATACTTCATGCATGACTAGTTAACAGTTTCTTTTATATACCACTGTGCTATGTCTCAGCTTCCAACAACAGAGAAACATCATTACTGAATTAATTAATTCAGTAAGCCTTTTTACTGAATATGTCATTATAAAGCAAAGACTACACTGCTACTACTGTGCTGTACCATGGCATAAGCCAGCAGTGAGAAACTACTTTTTTAATCAGATGAATGTTTTTTTCATTGTTGTCATCTCTTTTCATCCCCTTTACACGTCAGAGAATAGTGCACATTACTGGAACTGATGGCCAAGGTTCCATCTGTCACAAAATGCCAGTGTCCAATACAAGGGGCACAATTACAGCCTTTATACTGTCAGTTTATACTTTCAAGTTACATGCAGGAGCAGTGATATCTGGAAGGAGGATCATGTGTTACATTCCATCATTTAACTAAAATTCATCACAAAAAAAAAGCATGCAAGACCTATGACAGCTGCCTGCTCTCCTTTATGTAACTATACATGTATCCATGTAGAAGCTGAAGATGTGTTTGGACAGAGAACTGAAAAGGAGCTTTGTGAGGAAGTTGAATACCACCGCATTTACACACTATCTTTTAGCACCTAAGTTTTAACAGTTACCTTGGCCTGTCTCCTAAAAGCTACACATTAATTTAGGTTACAGCTACCTACACACTAGAGAGACCTGAGTTCCCCAGACACACTCCAGGGTGGCTAGATGTAGTAAGCTAGGACTGGGGAGGAAGCTGTCCAATTTTTGCAGCAACATTTGGCCCTACATATGCAGGAAAGCTGACTTTGTCTATGCTGCTGGCTGGAGCACAGGTGGGAGGTGGAGTTTTGCTCACAGTCTGCTCCACACAAGGTGTGGACACACTCAGCAATTGCACAGGGTGGCAGCTGCTCTTATGGACAAACCACCCCCTTCTCAGAGAAGTAATTTGGCCACCCTACATACACTGTAGCTCACCACTTGCACTAAGGTCACAGTAAAAGCCGTGGCTTTTTAAAATCTCTGATACAGATAAAGCCCTTGAGAGAAAATACACACTGCTCTTCAGCAGGTATAAAGGTTCAAGGATGGAGCTGCACCAAAACAGGTACAGAGCCTCCAGATGGAAACTGACCTGTGCCTCAACACTTACCCACACATTGAAGGGCATGCCCTACTGAAGGACACGTGCACCTGGAGAGACACTGCTGACAAAGAGCCTGGAGCTCACAGGCAAAGTGCTATCCAAGAGAATTAATTCTATCTCAGGAAGAAAAAAGTTACAAATTTTGAATGTATTTACTAGGAGATTCCTATTCTGTACACAGTGACCTCAGTTCCCTACAGCAGCAGAGCAAGGCTAAACCTTGCAATGATTTGACAACTTCATTAAATTTACCAAACAAATGGGCCAAGAAAGGGAGAAATGGTCAAGTCTATGCATATGACAAGGCATTAAACTGGCTCTTTAAATAGAGGTTTACAATCTTGAGGCTACACTTATGCCCACAATCACTCCCAAAGTCCATAATGAAAGCAAACCATACCTGTTTTTATGATACAAGTTTGTTATATGTTTGAAGACCTGTTTTTGTAGTGTGAATTGTATATCCGCCTCCTGTTTCTTTTACTGATTCTTTTACAAAAAAAAAAAAAAAAAAAAGGCAAAGCACATCTTAAAGACATAAATGCAGGTCTTCGTGACAGTCTAACCGACACAGTGTCACAGAACACTGTAATTCCCTCTGTCATGTCCAAGGAATGAGAACAAATATTCTTCAAAATACAGGGAAAAATTTGTCTTTAGAGCAGGACTGCGTAATTTCTGCTTTTAATTCCATGCAGCGAAAAAAGCAATCTTTAAAGTTAACTTACTGAATACAAAAATCATGTGTGAGGAAAATCAGGGAAATATGAAACTGTGTTTAAACTTGAAAGAATACATTTGGAGTTAACAATATTAGACAATTTTGAGAATAAGTGGAAGATTAGTTGGCTGTAAAACGATTTTTATCAAAGTCAGTAAATACTAAAATGACATAAAGTTCATGAAGTAACATACCTGACTGTCATGCAATGCAAGGGAAGGAAAGAGCTACCTCTTAACAATAACTTACCTGCATACCAAAGGGGCTTCTGCCTTTTTCCATTCCCTCCACTAGCAGAGGTAGTCAGCCTGCAACCTGGCTTGTTTTCTCAATTTCTTGTAGCCTCTGAATCTCTTAACAGTTATGCTCTGCAATACTACTACCTTTTCCTTTCTTCCCTCCCTGCTAGGAAGTTGTATAAAACTGTTTTCCAAAGACTGATGGTTCTTTGCCATTCTGAACAACCTGGTAGTAAGTACATTCAAAACTTCAAAGTTTTGCAATATAGTATGATTTCCTACAGAATTAATGAATTGACTTGGAAAGGTTATCAATAACCAAAACAATTAACAAAAGAAAACCCCCAGATTACTTACCTGCCAGTGCCCATTCACCAGTGCCATGTGAGTGACCACTGTAATACAGAATGTAGGTATCATGTCTGGGTCCATCTGCAGTCCGAAGTTCAAGAAAAGACTTGATCTTGGAGTGAAGGGTATCAAAGGTCAGCCCACTTGTAGAGTAGTCACAACCATATGTCTCAATCATGTGATAAGCAAAAAATCTTTGGATGGCATTAAGCATGCCCGTAGACCTCAGATTTAACTCTTGGACGTGGTCAGGTGGAAGAAGAGTTGGTTGGCCATCAGGACTAAAGAGAAGGAGAACAGCTAATGATTATGGCTGATAATTATTTCATGCTTAGTGGACTTCTAGTAGCTGGTGATTTTTCCCCCTGTGCATATTTTGTCTGCTATGAAGTAGCACTGTTCTAAATTCAAATTTACTTTAAATCAAATAAGATTGACAGCTTATAAACAACTCAAATTACTGTAGTTGAGTGAGGGACCACTATCTCACTTCTGTCACACTTCAATATCAAGCATAGTCCTTACTCAGCCCTATGCTATTCCTGCAACTAAGAGACAGAGGGAGAGAAGGAAACTGTGACAGGAAGAAGGGAGGCTATAACAATTTCATGAAGTCCCACTGAGGAGCACTGCCTTCACACAGGCACTTTTTCATGAACAGCTGGAAAGAAGCACAGAGAATATGAGTGCTAATCTGCACAAAATGTAATGAAACCTAGCTTCCTATAATGGACGAAAGAGAAGTCCACATACACACTTTGCTAAGATACTCTGAAATATGGAACTCACACAAATACAGTAATTCTTTCTTGTTTGTGCTGTTCAGATGCTGTTCTTTCGGCATAAGAAATGTGTTTCAGATAACAGTATTCACAGCTTAGAAAATCAAAGTTTTAAGAAAGTTACAAACTAGACCTGGAAAAAGCCATGTATGTGTATTTATGTCTACGTAGATATGAATATGCATAGATAAGAAAAATAAAAAAGCATCCCTGGGTTCCAAAATGAACTTTATTTGTATCGTTATCTACATTTTATAGAAAATATAGATAAATATATAAAAACCCCAAATATTTACAGTATGTAAAACATCAAATAAAAATACACTTTTTATTTTAGGTCTACACAGCTATTCATTTATCATAATAATAGGAAATTTGGTCGTGCAAGACACCCGGTTAGGGGAGTGCTCTTCAGAATATACTTTCAGAAAGAGAAAAGCATTCATCACTCTTCAGCTGATGTAATAAGGGTAATGATAAGGAACATGACTGACAGCTGGGCCAAATTGGCCTAATTTATGCTCAGTTACAGTCATGGAGAGGTTTTGCGAGTGAAAATATGGAGACAAGTCATACTCTACTAAAACATGACATTATGGGTTTTTTTTTCCCCTATATATGTATATATGTGTGTATTCTTCATGTATTTTGTTTACAAGTCAGTGTGTAAAGCTACCTGGTCTCCTTATTGGCCTAGATAACTAAATTTTGCACCTTCTCACTTGCCTAGGGCTTTTATGAAGATTAATATTCCACTGGTATAGCTACATTGAATAGCTAATCATTACTGTTGGTCTCAGCAAGTGAAGACTGGGTCCATCACTGCAACAGTCAAGCTTTGTTATTAAGGAAGTTTAGTTCTGTCAGGTCCTAAACAGTTGCTCAAGAGTATCTCATTTGCTCAAAATTAGAGGGAACTGCCTGTGCCAGAATAATATAATACAATGAAAGAATTAAATTATTACCATGGAAACAAAATAAATTTATTTTTATTGTAATGTAAATTTTGAAAATCTGGTTTTCGAATCTGTAGCAAAAATTGAAAAGTGTCTTTTTAAGAGTGTACAGCTGAAAGACTACATCAGAAGCTCTGAAAATTTGTTCTTTACAATATTTAAGATACCGTTATCTAAGATTAGCATACTATCTTTGGTTTCTTTGATGTTAAATTCTTCTTTATCCACTAAACCCATTACACACACTGAAACTGTGAAGTTTTCATAAATTGGGCAGTTCTATTTTGAAGAACCTCATTACAACTTACTATTCTATTTCTCTTGTGACTTGAAGAGATTATTTATATAGCTCTCGTTTATCATTTACAAAAAAATGTGCACACACTGATTTTAATTTTATGGCAAAAGCACGATTTGCAAGTTTAAAGCTTCTAAGAAAAACACACAAATGGGCAAATAATAATAGTACAGTCCCTTTACAATCATGCATTTCTCATATGGTAACATTTATGCTGGAACAAAAACCAGCTTCAAATTGTCAACACCAATATATGACATGTAGTCCATTTGCAAATCTAATTTTAATGAATTTTAAATGTAGACACTACCTCATTTAACTGAATTCAAAATTATTTTGAACTGATCTGTTTGGTTTATTAAATCCCCTCACGTAAGATACCTGGTCTTCGTCAAATGCCCCAATCCTCCTTTGCGTGAGATAAGGGCTGTGAAATCTGCCTATGCACAGCTGGTCTGTATTCATCAGCTTTCTAAAAGCAAATTACCTAGCTAGAAAGGTGGAGTTCCTCATTCCAGGGTAAGAAAAAGGAGAAATAGAAAATCTGCCTATTATTTCAATTTGTATTTAATTGTGGAAAAATCTAAGCAACAGCATTGCACTGTCTCCAATACAAGAGCAAACAATACATTTACACACTGTGAAACTGAAATGGACAGCAACCATACCTGCAAAAGTTGGTGGGAATCACAACAGCATACCCGACACATGTTCCTCCCAAGCAGTTTCCCAGTTCATGGAAAAGCCCATGAGCCATGGACTCCAAAGGCAGAACAATCAGAAATGCACTCATGAAGATCCCATTGGTTGGCTAAAAAGAAAATTAAGAGACTTAGACATTGTATGAAAATCCCTTTGTTTGATCCCACATAATTGGGTCCTGAAACATGCAAAGTATTACTGGTAATGTAAATTTATTCTTCCATGTATTACATGGTGAATTAATGTAAAGACAAATGAAAAGCTTGGGGAGAAGGTGGCTGGTAAGCAAGGATCATTCTTCTGAAAGGAATGCATTTGAAAACACTGACAGCACAGAACTTAGCTGTAAAAACTGTGATCATATCTTAGTTTTACCAACTGAGGCAAGAAAATCAAATGCCACAAAACTAATTGTGTGCATAATATAAGAAGATCTGTAAGCATCTGCAGGGTTGGCCTTAATCAGTGAGGTACAACACAGATATTAAGTATCTAGCATCAGATGACAGCACACTGTATTGCATCCATCCCTGGAGATATTTTAAAAACCTGTACATGTGACACCTTGGGAGGTGGTTTAGTGGTGGACTTGACAATACTGGGTTAATGGCTGGATGTGATGATCGTAGAGGTCTTTTCCAACTTTAACCATTCTGTGATCATTAAAAATATACATTTAACTTGTGGAATACTACGTATCACACAAAAGATGAATTCTGAGATCATTTGTGGACATTATTTCAATTAAAAAGACAATTCTTTGTCAGTTACACAAATACCAGATGAGTAAAGGAACATCCTCTATAGGACTTCATAGCATTCACAGAGCTAATACCCTATATTAAGCTTTCCTGCTTCATAGGGAAAAAGCAGTTTTGGAAAATATTACACTTACTAATGTGGTGGCTACATGCCACAACCTCAAGCAGTCGAGAAGCGCCGGCTAGCACTGCCTGTGTGAGGCGGGTGGCAGCCACGTGTGTGCGGGCACTCCAGGGTAATGGCGTCTGCCAGCCTGGTAGTGCTGAGCGCTGCGGCGTGGGTAACGCAGCCTTGGTAGCTTCACACTGAGAGGAGGCCAAGGGACGAGAGAAGGACACTTTGTTTGCAAGCTCTAAGAGCTTTTATTCCCCCATGCATGGTTGGAACAAAATGCTCTCAGAGCGATGCAGTGCAAAATGCCAGAGAACAAAGGGTTGCAGCAGATTAAGTAGGGGGTGGGCGGACAGGGGTGGAAACCTGGCTCGCCCAATGGGGACAAACGATAGAGGAGTGACATGGATTATAACAACCAATGGTAACATAACAGAGGTGGGTACAGCATCCTGGGAGAAATAGAAAGGCTAAGGTGGGGTGATTGATACAGAACTTTCATGAAGAAGCTGGGGGTGGTTACAAGATTGACACTCAACAGGGAGTGACAACCCCTGACTGACGGAACCAAACAAGGAGAAAACAGGAAGAGGTGAGGAGATTGACAGGTAACTGTGGATCCAGGTGGCGGGAATTCTCAGGGTAAACAACTTGGAGCAAACCACTGTGAGGGGAAAATACGGAAGTACAAGGAACAAACCTAACTAACATTAATAAAACTCCTGACTAAATCAACCCAACCTACAACATACTAATACATAGCTGATTTCTGTAAAAAACAAACATGAAGTTTCAACAGTTACATCTCAATCAATAGTACTAGCAAAATAAAAATGGACTTCTGAAATGCCAGATGTCTCTGAGAGGCAGAACAGATAAAGATTCATTTTAGTTATTTAAGCATGATGTGAACGGGTTTAATGAGGTATTAAATGGTTTAGGAAAGATAGAATCAGTATTATAATATACAATTAAACATGGTACATTTGTTAAATATTGATTGCTATAGGAAGTAAAGGAAGTAAAGGAAGTAAATTCATAGCTAGAGATTTTTGTTGAGAAGACTCCTGTAGTCTTTGACCCCGTCTATGTTTTATTTGTTCTCTTTGTACAAATCTACAATACTGTTGTTTATTTTTTTTAATCTTGATATTGCCTTACTGTTTAAGACTCAGTGACTTGATGGGCAGTGGTAGTTCAACTCAACACAAAGTCCAACACTATTAATAATTTGGAAAGTATATTATACTGAAAAAAATGACACCTAAACCAACCCAGATCTTGCTGGCACATGGCACTAACTCAACTACATTCAGTTTTTAAACACAATTACTTAGCCTGAAAGAGAGCTTTACTCATCTAATGTGCTAAGAAAGAAAGAGTTTGCTACCTGTCCTGGTTTAAAAAAGTATCCTATCATACTTCTGATGGAAGGATCTCACCTATGTGTCCTTGAAATCGTGACAGCAATACTTCTAATCACAAAAAAAACACCTGAATCTGATATTAAATAATAACTAATTGACAGCATTATTGACTGATAATATTAATTACCTGAAATCACCAGAAGACAGGAAAGCTTAAAACACTGTAACTAATATGGTACCACCTCAATTTGTTTTGTTGTTAATATGGAGAAAAGAAATCCTTTAACTAAGGAAATATGATTTCTGTTTCAAATGTATTAGTAGCAAGCACTCCTTTTTGTTGCTCTGTTTCCCCAATGCACTCTGAATATGACTCAAAGTGGCAGCAACAAAAACTTAGATTTTTTTCTGTAGAAACCTTATGAAGTATAAGACTTTGATGAAAGAGCAGAGTTTCCTAGCTAAATTAATTTCAAGACTTAGCGACTTAATTTTCCAACTGTAGATTCCAGAAGGGTAATGTGTGTTTTAAGTTACAAAAAAAAAGGGGAAATATTTTTGTGACAAGTTCAGCTTTTACACCACATATAAATATGTTTTCTTGGATTTTGCTAGAGCAAACTACTCCTATATTGCATTAGTGTTTTGATCACAGTGAACATATTACAAAACAAAAAATACATTTGCCTGTAAAAACTAGAGGAATAATAACATCCTAAATAATTATTAAACTATTAATAAACAATAACTATTATATTATTATCAACTATATTATTCAATAATAATTATTAAAAATTCAATAAACTATTATATTACTTTATATGAATTTTATTGTAGTCTTATTACAACAATGCCATCTTGTTCTAAATACTCCCTGCACTTCCCCAATCCCCTAAACACATGCAACCAATTAAACCTACAGCATTCTGCCACAACACAAATTGAAATTATCACAAAGACTCACTCTGAGTTTAACTTTTAAAAAATATTTACATTAAATTATTGAAAATACTCCTACTAATTTGAAGATACTGGCAAAGAAAATTCCCAAGTACTTGTGAAATAAGGATCTCACACAGAAACGCTAAGGATCACCTCGGTGATCCATCTTGCTCTGTATCCTGCTTTGAGTTTGTACCAAATATTACAACAGGAATGGGAAATATGCTCTATAGTGTTATGAATCAACTTAGCTCCATCTAAGGTTTCAACTGTTTTGTCTTTTAGTGGTCATCTTATGCTATGGAATAGGAAAATGTTGGATATTTTACATTTGTAGACATCCATCTAATGTAAAGATGCTTTCATCACTTTTTCAACAGTTTTGATTTAGAAGAAATATGTCACAAATGTAAAAATGCCTAATGGTGATTAGAACA
This sequence comes from Vidua chalybeata, assembly GCF_026979565.1. Taxonomy (NCBI): domain Eukaryota; kingdom Metazoa; phylum Chordata; class Aves; order Passeriformes; family Viduidae; genus Vidua; species Vidua chalybeata. The sequence continues at coordinate 46,482,364 of NC_071534.1, forward strand.
AATCTTTAGTAGGATAATAAAATATCCTAATCCAGCACTGCAAAAAAATGACTGGTAGCATTTTAAAATACCTAAACAATAAGAACTTCAAATAGCAAAAAATATCTGATTTAGTTATTGCAGTAAAACTGAAGACAGGTTCCTCCCTTAAGATAAACAGCTAAAATTCCAGATGGAAATTGTCAGTGCTTTATTAAATCCCAAAGATTTGATGACTGGTCCTTAATGGAGCAGATGGTCATGGATGCATAAACAGAGCATGTGTTCAACCCATTTTCATTGTTTTCGACCACGCTAGCAATGTGAGCCTGCAGCACGTCCCTGAACTCCAAGTGCCCATTGACTGCAGACAGACTGCTCAAAAAGCAAACAGAAGATAGGGACCATCTAGGCAATCCTACTGAAAAAAACCATAAGAAATCATATTATATTGAAATCTTCAGGGGTTTTTTTTGCCTTTGTCTGTCTTGTTCTAAAAGAATTGACAATTAAGTCTCATTTAAATAACATAGAAAAGGTAAAAGAAAAATAAAATCTACTTCTTGCCTCTGATGACTGAAATGACAGACAATAAAAGAGTGGTGAGATTTCACTAGTAGTAGTATCTTTCCACTTTCTCTTTTTTTGAGCACTGTTTTTTGTTAAGTGTAACAGTTAGAACACCAGAAGAATTTAGAGGTATTTTACAGCCTAGATGTCATTTTATATTCATGGATAGGACAACTTTCATCCCAAAGAATAACCACTGTTTGAAGCAGAAAAACTCTGGAACTGTATTTAATTATGGATGTATGACTGAAGAAAAAACCCCAAAATGCATAAAATGTTATTTTAAATTGGAAGCCAATTACAAAGACCTATGGAAGAGCCCGTCTGTTTAAAACAGAAATGAAACACTAAACATATGTCAACTAAGATGGTCACAGGATCACCTAGTGGTTGGGGTTGGAAGGAGTCTTAGGAAATTGCCTGGTCCAACCCACTGCTCACACAGCAGGGTGCCTGGGACTATATCTAACAGATCAGTAACTGAGAAAGCTTACAAAGATGCCTTTGTGCATTTCCAAGCAAAAATGCTGTCCTGCTTTCCATTATCCAAGCTGAATATTTACCTGTTTTTATACAGAGACATACAAAGATACACAAAACTCTCCAAACAAAAGAAGTATAATAGAAGAACACCCCCTATGACAGAAAAGGCTCAGGAGAAAAAGGGTAAAATGCTAACTAATCTACAAACATTCAATGAATAGCTTATTTCAAATGAGGACAAGATAGGTATATTACAGGTAGAAAAAAGCTTAAAGACAAAATTTGTAAAGCTACAAATCAGCTACATCAAAGCTACATCAACTACCAGAGGAAACAGTCTTATAACAAGTTACTGAATGGACAGTCTATAGAGATCAATAAATAATCCTTTACTTCTGACTATTAGAACAGCAGCAGGAAAATCTAGGAAAGAGTTTGCAGAAAACAGTTGTCACAATCACTGGTAGATAGATTTAATGTGCTGTGTTTCCCATCCCTGACTCCTGTTCTAGCCACGGGAAAGCTTCTGCTTTTATCTACACTGCTGCATTTGTTCCAGCAAAACCACATGCAGTTATCAGTTTAAAAGCATGCTAAAAACTCTGATGTTTTTAAATGCAAAAATGTGAATCCTGAAACTAATGAAATTTTGACAGCAAGCTAAACGCATAATAGACTCTTTAGACTAACAATGAACACTTTCTCTTGTCACCAGAGATCACTTTCAGGACTGAGGAGCTCTTGAAGTGGTGGTGACAGCAGCAAGATGTGCTGCCACTGTGGATTTCAGCAGGCAACCTGAGGTAGCCCTCGGGACAGGATTGGACAGGTAGAGAGCCAAGGAGGGCTGAGCACACACCAAAGAGAGGAAGACAGGCAGCAAAATACACACTATAGAGGGTGAGTTTGAGAAGAAATGCTGAGCAATGGGGACTTAGGATGCAGCTTAAGAGATGATGGAACAGTAGGAAAAGAAGGAATAAAGGTATTGGAAAAGAAACTCATCAGAAAACTATAATAACAGCAAAGCATAGGTATTGAAGGCAAATCAGCAAGAAGAGGAAACACTGTCACTGATGAAAAGAAAGGAGGGAACTAAACAAGACCAGACAGACAGATGAAAAAAGGCAGGAATGGCATAGATATTTGAGAAAATATGGAAAGAGGCCAGAAGATGCAGCAGGGACTCTGGGAGGGTGAAAAAAGAAACAACAAAAAATAGTTCCAAACAAGCAAAGCCGAAGGAGGATTGGATTAAAAATACAAGCCAGGAAGAAAAGTAGGGGTAAAGAGAAGGAGAAAGACTGGATATGATTTGCATTCAAGTTATTTAGGTGATATTAATATAAGTATGTCTAAGTAAATACAGATGTTGCTATATATACAGGCAACCACACCAGAATAAAAACTACAAAATCATTATCTCTCCCCCAAACAGGAAAGTACTTATACATACAGTAAACTTATTTTGTCTCCTATAAGTAATTCAAGCTAAATGGTACTGTCTATTTAAGTATGAGTACTCAAGCATGTAAGGAACACTACTATTTTACTAACCCATAAAATTCACTAAAACCAAGAATTAATGTACTGAATAATGTACTCAATAATGTACTTCATTCCATTACTTTACTGGCTCTAACACAGTTAATTTTTCTCTTGGTAATACTAAATACAAGCCTTCCAGGGATAATAATTCTCCTTGGCCAGTAATTCAGAAAACCTGTAGCTACTTAGCTACCTAGGCATAGAGCACTTAACAAAATTTGATTTTAAGTTTTTGAGAAAAAGAGTGCCTCAAATCTTTCTTTTGAAGAAAGATCTTTGTCTGAAAATTACAAGCTTTTAATCTGTAAATTCTTCATCATTTTACTGGATTCTTGAAGAAGTAATATCTGAGTCATTTGCATGACTTCTTCTGGATCTTCTCTAATTCAAGGGCCTAATTACGACCAGGCACATGATTAACTGCTGAAATAAGTTGACGCTAAAGAGTCTATTGATCTGACTGAAATTACTCACACAAATGTAAAGGCAGGTGCTGACCATTTCCTGCAGATTCTGCAAAGAAAATATCCCTGAATTTTTACCAACAAGACATCTTTCCTCTGCAGCTATAACAAGGATTATTCTCAGAAACAGACAATGTCCCAGCTGAAACACGCCCCACTGAAAGAAGAGCTCTTACCCCATTTTTTAATGCACCCAACTTTAACACATTACTTTTACAGTTCTCCCCAAGCACATACCCAAGTACCATGAACAGAGACTTTAAACCCTTGTCTTATTACAAAGGCTACGTTCCCCTTAAAGAAAGGTCCTTGACTGACAGGACTTTTAGCCTCAACATCTCTGCATCAGTAAGAAAACCACTGTCCCTTCTACAGCAAGTTAATTCACCTCACTTTAAAAACCTTTCCATAAAAGGAGATTTGATATTTTTCTGGCAATTTTAATAAAATAGGATACTTCTAGACACGAATTAACAGACAACTGGTGCTTTAGGTCTTGACTTTTCATACACGTGAGATTCATATGAAGCACAGATATTACAGTTATTAGAAATGTTACGAGTGCCTGTAAAGTGTGCCTGCAAAACATTTTCTATGAAAGGGAACCCCCCACTTTCCACCACTCCATTTCTGGCTATAACTTAAATATGTTAAAAATGTAAATGTAAAGTGTTAAAAAAAATCCTTAATATAAGAATATATGAATGGCTGCATTAATCTGCACCAAAGGCCCATCCAGAAGAACGTCCGGTCTCCAAAGAGGCCAAATAGATGCCTAGGAAAGATGTAAGGACAGAAAAAACTAACCACCAGTGGCTCAAGAACTTCCTGAGCCACATGGGGTTTCTAGATAGTACACAGACCCCAGTGAATTTTGTCCAGCTTCTTTCTGAGCCTCTTCAATCATGGGGCACCACACATGGCATGCCATGATACACAGCCCCAAAGCTCAGCACCACATGAGGAATTATTCCTACCTACCTGGCTCCAACCTGCTCCTTGCCAACTTGATTCCCTTCAAATTTTGCACTGAACTGATTGTTTATTGTTTATTATCAGGATTGTTTATTGTCTCTACATTTTTGGTTCTGTTTCCTTCTGTCCTTCTTTCAAGTCCAAACTTCACAGGTACAAGTGCTGATAATCTTCCAAAAAAAAAAAAGCAAAACTACCCAGTGTTGCTTGGAGGCTTGTCTGTTTACCTCTCATGCTCGTCATACAAAAAACAAAACCCCAAACTAAACCAAACCAAACCCAAAACAGTTACAAAGTAACTGTTAATCTTCCACTAATTTCTTTAATACCATTCACCCACGAAGTTTTTTAATCTGAGAAAATCTGCAGGATTAGAAATTCCACAGGAGTGGGCAGGAAATTGTTCTGGAAATAGTACAAAGATGTGTCTGTAAACCTGATCTACTCTAAAAGGATATTTTATATACATTAATGTATGTTTGTTGTTTATATAGGAGGTGAATGAACACAAAATTAATTGTTACTGTGGTTTATATCAACTTGAAAGAGTTGCTTCAACTATGACAATGCACCATGTGTCTTAACTTGGGCACTGAACAAACATTTTGAAAGAAATGTATGCTTTCTATTATAGAAAAGACAACATCCTTAACTCATAAATGAAAAGTCAAAGGACACTGTGTGATTTTAATGACTGGTCTTCCAGATATCATATCCTGGGGTGCATAATCAGATTTGAAAGTGAGACACTTAGAGCTCATGTTAAAGCAACAATTTATCAGTTTATCAGCTGATCTCTGATTCCATGTAAATTGATTAAAAGCAAACCTAAATTACTGAAAATTACATTATTTAATACATTTCAATCTTATTAAAATAGTCCACAACAAAAGCCTTAGATTTAGTGAGCATTACTAGGGTTTAACACAGTGATTTATTTTGAAAACAAATTTTATGCCACAATGAATTCAAAAGCAAAATAATTTCCCACGTAGGTAAATGTAAAATACTTTGCTAAGAAGTAAGTAAGCCCTAGAAGCACTTACCTGTTCCCATGCTGCCAACATAAGGAAGCTGGTCAGCTGCACTTGCTTTAACAGGTCACTGACCAGGCAGCTCAAAGCATTAAGTGCAAAGCCCATGACAGTGAAACCACACATTCCAACTTTGAATTGCTAACCCACAGCACACCATGAAATTTTAGGAATTTTATGGACGCAGCAATTCTCAGGATTATTGTCAAGAGGAGATCAAGATAAAGAAATTATTATTTACCTGCCAAGAGACTGCTCCCAAAACAGCAGTTGCAACAAGGCTGAAAAATACCAGCTGTTCTGAGATCAAACAGAAGTGACGCATTCCTTTAGATGCCATGACTCTGTCCAGGCTGTTGTTTTCTGCTCGGTGAGTATAGTACACTTTGTGGCAGTCATTTAGTTTTGTGTGAAATCCCCAAAGAGTTATAAAAAAAATCACATGACAGATCATCCAGAAAATTCCAAAAATAGAAAAACCAGGTATCACAAAATACCAGAGGTCCAAATCACGTAGTTTAAAGGCTGCAAGAATGAAAAAGATTAGTTCAATGACTCCAACTGATATGACAGAAAGGCGCCTACAAATTTTACCACGGTACAGGTAGGGCTTCCATCGCTCAGTAACCGAAAGTCCACTGAAGTAAACGTCGAGAAGGGGATCTGAAATGAGGCAGCTGAAGAAACACGCCAAGGCAAAAGGGTTTGTGGGGATCTGCAGTGATGGAAAAAAGAGTAGGGATGCAATGGCTCCAAAAATTGCCAAATTTGGAATTGCCAAAAAAGACTTCATACGTAAGTCAATAATCAACATGGCCAAAGCCAAGACCAACAGAATAATACTCACAGATTTTTCTACAAGCATAGTTGTGCTGGCAATTGCAAATCCAACTAGCTCCAAAGACTCAACTGTTGTCAGCAGAGTTGGTCGATGATGGACACAACCACAAATCCTCTCAACTAAAGCACATAATATCCTTAAAACAATGGCAGAGAGAAGCAAATATTTTGTAGCTTCTTCTTTCACATCCATTTTGAAGGCAGAATTATTGAGAAAACAGAGAAGGCCAAGCAAAAAACCAAACCAAAGATTGGAGAGACTCAAACTTGCTGTTTCCATTGAAAAATAGTAGTACAGTATGCTGGCAATTCCAAGAACAAAGAGCCCCAGAATAAATATTACCAAAATAAGTGCATCTGCAGTTTTTTCCCACCTGACATAAAGGCCCATGCAAATGGCAACCAGTAGGTTGATTCGGGCAAGATAGCCAAGGTATCTGACTGATGAGTGCATGTTCACTTCTCTGTTTGCTTCTTCTAGCCTTGTCATTGCTGCATAGAGACAGTGACTAACACAGTACCGCAGTGACCTACACATGTAAACTGCAGTTAGGGGCTTCACCCACTTGACTGACAGTAAATATTCAGGTTTCATCCAACGAACACAATGCAATTGCTGCCTTCTGTAATATCATTTCAGTAACACTGGTCCAGAATCCTTGAAGTCCTGGAAGAGAATTAAGAGAAGTTTTAGTGGCAAATAATTCCTTATAAACATATAGAACATAAATATGACCCATCCCATCTCACAAAGAAATTTAATAGCTAGAGTAAAAAAACACATTAAAAAGCCCAATTAAGTGTGAAAACAATACAAAATGGGTTCTGCATAAACCTTATTTTGTAACTTGAATGAGAGGAAAACAATCCTGGCCTTGGCAGTTTTACACAAAACTCATTGATTAGGTATCTATATTAGATATCTATGGATATCCAAACCCCTTCTATGATAGCCACTTGCTTCTAGAACATTGTATAATTATTTTAAAACACTATTTTATTTCACCATGACATTTGGTAAGTCCTCACTTTCTATTAAATCTTTTCAGCATGATTTTAGCAGTTAAATAAGTATATGATTTACAAAAAGAACTTCCCATTCACTTAATGAGCTTAACCCACAGTAAAAAAGATATTATTATCTCCATTTCACAAAAGGAGAGTGGACATACAGATATAACAACTGATTTGGCATGATTTTCAGAGTTCTCCTAATGTAAAATTAAAGCCTTCATTAGCACCCCTTCAAGCCAGTTTCCCCTCTCCTCCTGAAACAAGAAAACAAACAAGCTGATCAGGATAAATATTACGTTTAGAACACAAGCACCTCCTACTCAGATCCATTTAACTGATGTGATTTTCTTTTTAATATAGTTACAAACAGCCAGTAGTATTTTTAAGGGACATTTTGTAACATTATAGGCAGAATTTCCAACACATAGAAAGACCTATACGTCGCCTCTATAATTTTTTAAGTAATTAACTAATTGCCCATCTTACAGAGACTTCTGAAGAGTGACGGTATGACAGAGAAAAGCTGGGGTGGGGGAACCAATGGGGCAACATGTCTGTTCCTACTGAAAGACACAAAATCTACTTGGGCACAAGTGGTAAAAAAGGATTTGCAAAATGACAGCTCAGTCTGTGAATGCAATCTCTTCTTTCTGACCCCACCTTCTAACCAATGAGCAAAAATGTGTACTCCTAAACCACACGATTAAATATTAGCATTTTTTAACATGCTAATAATTTTTAACATGCATTAAAATTTTAAATACATGGTCAACTTTTTGTGAAAAGGAAAAGGTACATTTTTATGATTAATGTATCCCATCACACGGCTATTACCAAATAAAAAGACAACACCAATTCAGTTTTAAAGAGAAATATCAATAACTGATTTGTTCTCTAAAACACAGCTATTTGCTAGTATTTTATGTCAATACTTTGTTTACACAAGGACTGTTCAAAGTCCTGGGCGGGGGTGGGCAGTGCTCCTGTGTTTGTTTTAAATTAATGGCTTTAAGGTTTCAGGTGGGACACGACTTACAGATCTCAGCAAATCACATTTAGATTCCAAAGAGAACGTGGACACCCACTTTTAAGTATTTATCAACTTTTGCAAATATAATTTCAAGGAAAACCTGGAGCCTCATTAACATTTAGGGACCAAACTATCTAATAGCTTTCCTCTATGTAAAGAAGCACTGCTCTCAATTTAGTTTTAACCCTAACTCGTCTAAGAAAGTTGAGAACACACAACCAAACCTCAAAGCTGGTTCAGTAGTTAAGCCCAGGTGAGATCTATCTAAAAGTGAATCCACCTTCCTTCACCTTTATTCTTCCAGTTTAGCTAGCACTTTTTTTCTTTTTAAAGCAATTCTGTAAGATTTTTTTTTTTTTTTTTAAACAAAAAGTCTTCTTTAGCTAACACATTAACATATCAGACTTAGCCCCCCGGTGAAGGACAGCATTCCAGATGTTAACACGGCACCCACAGCGGGGATTGCCGGTTTTTGGGGAAGGGCGCGTTCCCAGCTGGAGCTCTAGATGCGGGGCCGGCCCGGCCAGGGAAGGTCAGTGCCGGCACTGGGCGCGGCGGCGCGGGGTCCCTCAGCAGCCTCCCCGCGACGCCCATCTGTGCTGGCGGCCCCCGGCCGGCCGCGCTCGGTGACGAGCCCGCGGCGCCCCCGCCCTGCCCGCCCGCTCTCACCTCCACAGGCGGCCCGGAACCTTCCCGCCCCCCGCGCCGGCCGCCGCCATGTCGAGGCCGAGCGCGGCGCTTCCCGCTACGGGCCGCGCCGAGGCTCAAACACCGCCGCGCCGCCACAGCGCGGCCGGATAGAATTATGAAAAAGCCCAACCAAGTAAGACACCCAACGAAGCCCATAAACACTGGTGCTTAGGCATGGAGGCCGGAAAACTGTGTTTAAATCAGGACTGCAAGGCAGACTGAGGCCTCCCCATCCTGTGATCCGGCGTGACTCGTGCGATTCCTTGGCCTCGGAGTGCGTTTCTCCGCACACGTTGTTGGAAATGCACATTTTGAACTGGCTCTCGCAGGCAGGTAAGCAGATAGCTGGAAGGTTCTGGATCATGGTAACCCCGCGCCCTGGCCGAGAGAGGCAAAGCAAGAGGAGTCTGGATGACAGTGCTGCTCAGGCACTCTTTGAACTGCAGGTGGGCTGGGCTGCTGCGGAGACAAAGCCTTTAGCTCCTGTAATCCATCACAACCAGCACCTCCTGCCCCTAGCCAAGCAGCACTAGGGCAGCCTAAACATCTAACCTTGCCCCTCTGTCGTTCCTGACTCAATTATTCAGATTCAAAAGAACCTCAGACATCCCCCAAATTATTACACCTCTTCAAATATTATATAAAACTGGCCCAAAGGCCTAAAAGTCACACGGGTTAAAAACAACAAACAACCAATGAACCCTCCAAAGGAACAAACAAAAGCCCAACAAAAGAATCCACAAGCTAAGAGGTTTTCCTTTAACAAGCATTGCAGATTGCCTAGTGAGGCTCATGTGCTTCAGATGCTTTACCAGCATTATGACAACCCTTAATTGGTACTGTATTGATCCAACCATGATCTTGTTACACTCCTCAAGCAAGTACAGAAACTTCTTGAATGTTTTACTTGGAGGATAAAATAACCCACCTAAGTTTCTGTGCAAGTTCGTGAAACCCTTTCTAAAAAGACACCTTGCTCTTCTACAGGTTGAAAACAATTGAGGGAAACAGAGAAGGAAAAATGAGCAGAAAACCTGCTGCTGATGCATGGCGGTACGATTAAAAAGCCTTAGAATGATCACACTTGTAAAGCCAGGCAGGCAGTCTTCCTGAAACAGAAGGAGGCAGAAAGGATCTGCAGGAAGCAACACTGAGCACAGCTATGAAATGCTATTTAGTCATCTTTACTCTCACTTAAGAGATCAGAATGTATCAGGAAGGCTGTGCAGTGCTAGTTCTTCAGAACTTCAGTTCTTTGGATTTCTTTTCCCACTGCCATCCTTTTCCCAACACCTCCAGTATTCAGAATCACAACACAGAAATATACAATAACGGTATCAAAGGGGCAACATACAATGGGTGATGTAAAAGTATTTCAGTGAGATAGAAAAGAAATTAATAACATGTAGAGATAGATGAGAGGAAGGGCTTTAGGAAGTGGTCACATCTAAGTGCTCAGGCAAAGCAACATGGTAACAGAATCAACTGGAGGAACTTAAAAAACCCTTCCGAAAAGCAAAGACCACAGCTGAGCTGTAGAAGCTGAAACTGAAGTGCCAAATTTAACATCGTTATGGGTTATAAATTAAACACAAGACAACTAGCTCCTTGAAAATAAAGAAAATAGCTTTGCATTGATTTCACTGGATTTCAGCATAAACAGATTGCACAGAAAGAAAAAAAGACAATAGCTCTATCCCAAAGAATTTAAAAAAATGTTTTCAGTTTTTCAGATTTTTTTTTAATAAATGTGCTTTGTTCACAAAAGTAGTGACATAAAAGACAACAGAGATGCCAACACATGTTTTCTTCCTTTTCTTCTCCAGTACCTTGCACAGTCATAATTTTCAAATATTTCATAACCTAGAAATAATATTCTTGCACCAAAGCCAAATATACAACAACTCCTGATATCACCACTTTATTATTAAGGGAGATGTAAGTATTTATGTAAATCACACTTTCCTCCTCCAGCACAATCTACTGTCCCCTGTGAAAAAAAACAATACAAACCAAACCAAAAGAGAAAAAAAAACACCCACAAATCCAAATAACCAATAAACCCACTTCAGGCATTTAGAATGCTCAGCAAGAAAACCAAGCTGTTACAAATCTCAGGTCCCTAAACCACAGTGTTGTCACCAACCTCCCAAAAAGGATTAAACTTTAAAGCTTAGTATTTAAGCTACTTTGGGGGATAAATCTTGATATGAATTGCATTTCCTTGTGTATGAATCACAAGCCAATTTACAGTAATCAATGCCAACACATGTTTGATGGTGAACTAGTTTCTAAATTGAGTATCAGTTAAAATATTAGGTATACTTTGAAGAATGCACATATTAACCTCCCATAAACAGCTGAATTTACAGCAGCAATATTTTAACATGAGCACTGCTGGAATCCGTGGTTAATTGGGAAGAAAGACTTTCAATGACAAACATTTTAATGAAAATAGTGACTTAAAGCAAATGTTTAAGCAATTGTGTATTTCATTAGAGAAGTATGCTCTGTAACAAATATTAGCAAGTGAACCATGACTCTTGTATGTCTAACCTTAGTTCTTTTTTTCTTTTTACACATCAGACTATAATTATTTGGTTTGTATAACTCTATCATTCAGATCGAATAACAAATTTGAATTAGGTATTTGGGAATGCATTAAAGTTAAGAAGAGACACAAAAAGCTTATGTTAAAGAATACAGCACCACAGTCCAGACCACATCTGAGTGCAAACTGGACCAATGTGATTACTCTATGTAGGAAATACTATAAAAGAAGAACAGGTAGGACAAACTGTGACACATTCAGTGCAAAATTTCAGTGGAAGGAGTAAGTTTCATTTTTGTAGCAAGCACTGTAAAATCCACACTACAACTTCAATTTATCTAGCAACTTTCATATTATAAATACAACATGGCAGTTTAATGTAAGATATTTCATCTTGTAAGATATTTCACGACAATAACCTGTGAAACTGTATTTGTATTTTTCTGCCAATTTTCAGAAGTCAGAAAAAATTCATGATCTGGCACCTAGTTCTAATAATTTACTACTAGGCACTTACATATAGATTTAAGAACCCAATATCCAAATCTGAAAATTCTGGCCATTATTTTTAAATGGAGGAAAATCTAAGCTAAACTAATAATGAATCCTAGTTTTTTAACCACCAAACAGAATTTATTTTTTCTGCAAAAATTCACAGATTCATTACACAAGTTAAAAACTTAATAGATGTAAAAATAGATGTTTAGTCTCTTTACAGTGCAGACCAGTTTTCAGTCAGCTATGGAGTTTTTATTTAACTGAACAGAAGTCAGTTGGGTCCTAACAAGCAAACAAAAAGCATGTGTTAACTTCATTTGTGTGGTCTGAATTACGTGGCTTTATGCAAATATGTGTATCCTTGAAAAATTTGTACAGTTATGTTCCTTCTTACAAAATCAGTTTGTAGTCACTGGCTAACTTAGAAGGTCTACAAATAAGGACAATTCATGAAAAAGCTGTTTCTTTTTAAAATGCATAAATAATTTACTTTAAAACATGAAAAAACCCACCCTGTCCCCCAAAAAACACAGTTGGAAAAAAAATACAGAACACCATAGTTGGGGAAATACTGATATACATTAGTGCTTGTATACTCATAGAACTGCAAAACATATTCCTGCTTTGAAGTGAAACACAATTGTCTAGACGTACCATACTCCTCTGGGGGAAATGCATCTTCAGAAATCGCTATTAATGCAATGAAATTACACAGTATGTAGAACTATGGATGAATATATTCCAGTGTTTTCATGTCACATCACGAGGGCTGCAATAAACATAAAATCAAATGTGCAAGCATTATTGTTTCTCCAGCCCAGGCTTAACCAGAGTGAAAAAAATTTTGGAAGAAAAGAAGTTTTGTTCCATAATTAAGAAAGGACATTTGTAACCAAGTGTCTTTACCTATCTGCACATTTAATTAAAGTGCAAATTATTTCTTCCTCCATATACTTCTCAGAAGCCCACCAACTCCAGTGCCTTAAGCTCAACCACATTGAGTTAAAATACTGAAACAACATTTAACAAATTAAATAGAATTCACACTTCACAGCACTAAAGAAAAGAACGGTACCTTTCTGGAAAAAAAATAGTGATACAAATCTAAAGAAAGTAACAGCAATTTATGCTATGACATGAGTCATTTGCATAAAACTTGTATTTTTTTCACTTTCATACAAGAATAAATTTTAAAATTCAAAAGTAGAAAAAAATAGCAAACTCTGTAAACCTTTGCATTTTCTTTATGCAAACCATTTTTCTGTGTTGACCCCATGTTAGTATAGCAAAATTAGTTAAGCAAGAGGTTTGACTGAAAGGGCATTTCAACGACTACATTAACTTAGAAGCAATATAGGATCTTCTAGCTCATAGAAAGGAATAGAACTAGACTGGCTTTCTCCAGAGTCTGAGTCATAGGGAGCATCAGGAAGCTCCATAAAACCGTAAGCTAGCTGTTCATCTTCTGTGTCTGACCGAACATAGCAGGCAGTGTTGGAATACTCCTCATCCTCTATACTGTTGAAATCCTGTGGGATATACAACATCCCTGGGTAGTTCCTGCTAACTAAGTCACTTGTTGTTTGCAGGGAAGTTTTCCTAAATGCCATCAGGTGCATGTGAGAAAACTTGGAATACTTGAAGCGTTTAAAACCCAAGGACTCTATGGCAATTTTCCAGCTTTTCATCATCATAGCCCGGCGATTCTGATGAGATGAATCAGGAGTTATTACAAGCAATAAACCATTTAATACGAGAAGTTCATGTGCCTTCTTGCAGCATATCCATCGTTGATAGGGAGATGGAAAGTAAGAAAGAAGGAGCGAGAAAACTACAACATGGAACAGCTCTCCAGGTAGAGAATCAATGGGATTTTTCAGTTGCTTAAGAAAGGCATCTATAGCATCTTGTGCCAGTTGAAGAGGTTGCTGAATTTGAAGATTTAGGAAGTCACATTTGTATACGCTCTGGTGGAGTGACAAAAACAGAAAACCAAACATCAAGATTAGTTTAAGGAGCAAATACAACCAAAATCCACAGAAAAATAAATTATTCCCTTAAAACTGATTGTTCAGAGTGATGTCTAACTTAAGAGTAAACTTTGCTAGCTTTACTTCAAGAGTTAAAAAGTTAGTGGTCACACATATACAGTTGAAAAAGCAATTTAGACTGCAAGTATTTCTGAGTAGAGAAGAAATACAAATTAGTAGTGCAGAAATAGTGTTAAAGACAATTTCAGGACTAAGGTATGTTTCAAGTGGAATGTGTAATCAGCTTTAGGACAAAAATGCTGCTAAACTGGAATCTGCTACTGAACTTTTGATATACAAGTCTTGAACTAATGTTTAAGTCCTCAGAGACACTAAAACAACAGTTATATCTCAGTGCATCCACTGACATTTAAGAACACAAACCTACTTATGTGAATAAATTGCACAGATATTTCACAGAATATTCTGATTTGGAAGGGACCCTCAAGTATCGAGATATATATTCTAATTTTTAACTCCAGTATCCTTTTTTTTTTTTCCTTTTTGGTCTCAGACTACATTTACTCCAAGAGAGGAGCATCTGCTGCACACTCCAGTCTCAGCTTTCATCCTCCTAGCTTCTAATAATGCACATTTCCCTCAGTGTACTTTACCCCAGGACACCAGGAAGAGAGTGCATGCTGCTTAACTAAAGAAAATACTAATCTTTTCTTAGTAAGCAGTTTCCCTCTCTCTCAAAACCCATCAATGGAAATATATTTCCATATTCTACAGTTTGTATTCTCTGTATGTGAAACAGAGATTCTAAAAATTTTGAAGACATTTATCCTTTAGTTACATAACTAACATTTCACTTTCTTTCCTTGTATTTCCACAATTACATCCTACTTATTCCTCCAAACAAATTGAAGTATTATGCAACTACTTAGTCTATATCCAAAGCATTTCTATATGAAGGTGGATAATATTTTTTTATTAAAAAAAGAATTATTTAACCCTCTGATCAACATTATTTAAGAAACTGGCTTTGTAAGAAGCCTCTGTGCTTCAATTTGTTTTCAAAGGTACTTTAGGATTTTACCTAAGAAATCTGCTAAATCAAAAATTTTTACCAGTTTATTTCATTTTCAGCTTTTACACAACTTATCAAAATATATTTTTCAAATCAGGAGATGACATTAACTACCAGAAAAAACCTATGGTTATTATTCTAAAAACCTTAAATCAGCTCAGGCAACTTCTAGCCTTAAAATACAAATTTATTTAGAAGGTTATGGTACTGAGACAGCTCAAAAAGGAGTTATCTTCAGTACATTGGGTCTCATTAATTCTGTTTTGGAGGCAGGTCTAAGCTTATTCTAGCAGATCCGTTTGACTGCTCAAACTGTACTCCCTGTCCCTCCAAGAACACTTGCTAGCCAGGCTTCAAGGTGCCCTGAACAAGCCAAAGCATCCAAGAGAATCAAAGATGTTGGTGAGCCTAAGACAGGCTAAGAATAATCAAGAATACTTGCTTATTCAGAATAATATAATATAATATAACATAACATAACATAATATATACTCAGAATAAGCAAGTGTACAACCACATGTACATTAGCACTCTGGGAGCTCCAACCATGAAGCTATGCTACTAACCATGTCAGACAACCAGAAATCAATTATCTTATTGTTCTCTTCTACTGGGAGAGAATCTAAAGAACTGGTTAGTACATAGAAATTGCATATGTT
Source organism: Vidua chalybeata (assembly GCF_026979565.1). Lineage (NCBI taxonomy): Eukaryota > Metazoa > Chordata > Aves > Passeriformes > Viduidae > Vidua > Vidua chalybeata. The sequence goes on from NC_071534.1 coordinate 46,497,762, forward strand.
CCTCCATTAAATCCACAGAAGTTACTTTTTCAGGACTTTTCCCAATAAAGGTTTTGGTCACTGTACATTTAAATTGATTTTTATGAGAAGACATGTAGCTTTCTTAGGAAAGCAGAAAAACAGATTAGTAGATAGAAGAATATTAACTAGGCATACTCAAAAATTAATGTTTAGTTTCAGCTCATGTAATGTTAGGTACCTAGGCTGCCCTTATAGTCACCGGAGAATTTGTCAATACACAGTGACCCAATTCACCTCACCATCAAAGAACAGCAGATATTTAGGTTTGACTATTTTTAATAGATCTTCACTGACTGTAATTAGAACTTAGAACCTGAGATGTAGACACTGAGGATCTATCTATCATAGCTAGAAATTCACTTGCAAGGTATTACCATTTTAAATGCCACAGGCTGCCATTTCAGTGGCACGTGTCTTTTTTACCTCCTGTGTCATGCCCAACAGCCCTGCACAGTCCTACAGCTTCCAAAGTCGTGGAAAGTAATCATGACACCTGTGTTTCAAATTAGGCAAGACAAAATCTACTCAAAGTTTGTGTTTTAGATAGAACTAACATTGAATTGCTTTTGAAAGCAATTTATCAGACTCACATTTTTAAAGAATGTCTTTCCGTATCTCTCAGCATATACGCAAAAATACAAATGAGGTGTTAATGGACTAAACATGGTTAACAACAACAAACTACCAGGCATTTAGCACATAAATCACACTGCAGCAAATAAGAGAACATTACTTTCCAGTTAACTGTATTACTTCACCTGTACACTTCTTTTCACCTCTCCACTTCTAAAGAGGGTTACCTTAGGCCACAGATTTAAACAGAGCCTGATTTTTAACTGTAAGTAGTCAAGGCGTGTATAACCAAACACTTTTCTGTTTTCTGTCAGAAATGTATTTCTGTGTATGTTTTAAACATTTTTACTCCACTTTATCCTTTTGTGTGGTTGATAAATGCGATTAGTGCTGACAGAAGTTGGGTCAAGAGCAAAAGACAGAAAGAAGATATAATTACAGCAGAATTAAAGCATTTGAGAACCTTACTGCCTAGAGAAAATGAAGCGATTTACCCCAAATATGCTGATAAATTTGTCCTCTGGATTTTGGAAACTCAAAAAATATTTCCAGCAATAAACAGAAATGCTCCCTTATAGTGCACTTCTGAATACTAAATCTCCCCAGAAAAACTCACCAAATACAGCCACTGATCATTTCCTACTGTCAGTGAATGCAGCTTCTGAGAGGCTCTCACCTAACCATAAGCTTACTTAATCATTACTTATACCTTTTAAGATGCAAGGACTCATCGGCAATACCCTTAAAAGATGGCTAATAAAATTTTCAAGATTTTCAAGATTAATAATGCCATTATAAAGGCATGGCTCTGGGAAAAAAATCATATTTTTAAAAGAAAACACAACTAGGACTTTAGAGCCTGTTCATGGGAAAGGATGCAGTGTTTAGTTCCTACTAAATCAGATATTTATAAAGTATGTAAGTATTAAACGTTCTCTTTTATAGTTATTTTGAGGCATTCCACAAATCTGAGGATCAAGTTTATATTAAAACCAGCAAACATTACATACCTCAACCGCTGGAACAATGTCTATGCCAACTGTCAGAAATTCTTCAAACTTTAGAAATGGATTAAAGCAGCTACCAACATCAAGTAATCTGATCTTTCCCAAGGAGTGAAGGAACCTAAGAAGTAGCAAGAATTAAGTTTTATCAAATGTAACTTTTAAAGCTGTATTCTGAGTTACAATTTCAGGTAACTAATGCAAAAGATTCTCACAGAACACCACAGTAGTGACTCATAGAAGTGAATGCCTTACTTCAATTGCTGAGTTACTTAAAGTAGGTGGCCCTTAAGCTGAGGAGTTTTGTTCAGAGCAGGTGTAATAACTATTCACTTGTGCACTTGTAGTAACTAAATAAAACGGCAAATTTTGTGTCTACTAGACAGGCTCTCATATAGTTTCGTGTTTCTCGCTTAACTTTTTGTAGTATTTACTGATTTTGAAGTCACACTAGACACCAGAGTTAAAATTTCATGAGTTGAAAAGGGAAACAGAGAACAACTACATAAATTGCATCATTTACAGAGCTGCAATCTAAAAAAGTTCCATGACGATTTGTAACACCTTGGAATATCCAAAATCCATTAACAGAGGCAAACAAAGTCACAGCTTTCATAGGGACTTCACAGAGATGAGAATGCTAATAACCTTCCAGAAATAAAATGTTTTTTGCTTCAAGTTTCTGTAGCCAGAACCAATCGGCATCTCCAAAATATAATTTGTTATGTTTCTGGGAAAGGCTCAGTCCTGGAGAGACAGGTAACTGCAAAAAACTTTCAGAAACAGAGGTGCAGGAATAAAACCAAGCGATGGCTGTACTCATAGAAACAACAAAGCAGAAAGGAAAAAAAAAAAATCCTCTAAGCAGCAGTAAGAGATCCGGGATCTCTGGGATCCTTCTAGACTCCTGGTAACCTACCAGAGGGAGGATGTTGGAAAAGCAAGACAAAACGTCTTGCTGCATTTTGAAAAATAATGGCAAGTTCAAGCATTTTGCTTCTACATGGAACAGAAGATATCCAGGGCACACTTCTCTCAAAACACCACCATGACCAAGGCAAACAGTGCAACAATTGCCTTTAAGTTAAAGCTGCAAACATTACCAAGCCACCCTGTAAGTCAAGCAGTATTGAGTGAGTTTTCAGAATGAAGATGAAAACAACAATTTTTCCAGATTTGGAACAGGAATTTGGATACTGTGTAGGCAGATCCTAGTAGCCATCCATCACAAACATGGGCTGAAGTCAAATCAGAGCTCTTTTCCCACATAAGGGTAATCTGAGGTTTCTCAGACCAGTGTATCTCCTTGTCTAGCAAACGGAGACACTAATGGCAGATCCTTCCTCACTCAAACACAAAAATGTATGCCTGTATGAATACTTACATTCTATATGAGAGTTTAATATGGTAACAACAAATCAATGGACACACAGGACCACAGGAAACATAACAAGGAAGAAACAGGATGCTACAGTGCAAAGAAAACTTCCTATAAAAAAGAGAGAGCCTCTAGAGATCTAAACATGTTCCCTTTGAAATGTTCAATGAAATACTTGTACAGATTAAAATTAAGCAGCAAATCCCAGAAGCCTCTAATTTCCAGGACAGCCACTTCACCTGTGGTATAGTGAAAAAAATCACTATGATGTATTCTGTCTTCCTATTTATAAAAACTACCTTATTTATATATTACTTGAGAGAGGATTATATGTGGGATGAACAGAATTATTGTCTTTACACCTACCAGAGTAAAACAAAGAGTCACAGGCTTAGTCATACTGATAGACCAACCCACAATCTTGTAGTGTTACACGACCAGAATGGAGTGACAGTCTTTATACACTGTGTAGGTTCCCCCCATATCCCTTGTACCAAGTTTGAGACTTCACTACTAGATCAGTGTAGACATGAAAAAGCATTTCAGGAGGGATCTCTGCTTTGTATAATACACAATCCATTTGCTTTCTGATAAACTCTGTAATTTCTTCTGTAAGGCATCAAGAAAAAAATGAATTTTGATTTCTCTGAGCAGTAACTTAGACCAGTTATGCCTTGTTCAAGGTCTGTACAGCTACTAAGAACTTACTGTCATTTGTAGCTTACTCAGGTAAATATTATAAAACTTGCCTTTGCCAGGTATGTCTTATAAGGTGTGCATATTTTTAAAGTTTTGAGAATGAAAATAAAAATCATCAGCACTCACTATACTAACAAATGCTCTAAAAATAATTTATAAAAATTCTCTATTAACTTCTTTCTGTACACATTAGAACAAAAGGGAGGGCTACAAACAACTGGTAGCAAGAAGGCAAGTGAAGTTAGCCCTGCAACAGCACTATTAACTGCAGAACGCATGAAGACAGATCAAAGAGAGACCAAAGAGATGCAAAGAGAGAACCAGTGCTTTATCCTGACAATGCCTCCCACTGGTAGGCAGCTTTAAAATGAATATGATCATCAAAGCTATTGCTTTAAGCAAACATGAGAGACACAAAAGACACCAGCTCCTAAGGACAGGCACACCTACTAGTAACACGTCATTCTTTCCCTAACTCATATTACACCTAGCTTCAAGTAAGTGCTGATCACAGCAGACAGCCTACAATAAAGGAAAAAAACCTCTTTACACAACAGAAAAAACACTGCTGCAGGAAGTTCTAAGAACTAATCTATAAAGAATATGAAAGAAGTCATAAGTATAACTTTCAGAGATTCTATGCTTATGCATTCATTATTTCATTATACTTGCAAAATATGAATTTTTTTTTCCATCACACATGGAATAGTCACAAACATAACACGCTATTTAGGAAAAAAAATGGAGGGTGGGACTTCAGAAATAATAAAGTTAGTCTTGGATACCAAAAATAAAATTCTTGCTTGAGTTGAAGGTCACAAACAAAATTAAAACAGTTGTTTGGAAAATATCTCAAGGATACTAGAAGTTCTGCAGAGCCAGTCATCAGAAAGCTAGCACATTAAAAATTATGGGTTGTAATTCCAAATTGCTTTTGAAGTGTGTAATTGGAATCAAGCGTTTCTCTGCAATTATTTATGAAGAGAAAGTTTTAAGTACTCTGATATTTACATTTGGCACTAAGAACTTACATAAGCAATTGACTTTTCAACAGTGCTGAACAGCCATTAGATTCTAACTTAATTAACATCTCACTTATTTCACCTCAAGATTTAATATAAATTGCATTGCACACCAATGACATACTAAAGTGAAATTGCTCTAGCACTAAAATGAAGATGACTAAGTTGTCATTCTCAAGCAATTTTTTCATGGCTTTCACCAAAATATACTACAACATAAACAGCTCTTGAAATGTATATATTCACATGAAAATTACCTTTCTTAACTAATAAAAATACATCAGACTGATCTAACATGTTATGGGGAAAAAAATGTCAGGCTAAGTTTTAACACTCAAAAAAGGGGAAAAAAAGTCAAAACAAGTAAAACTTACTCTTCTGTCACAGCTTCATGATTTGTCAAGCCAAAGTTTGGCAAAGGATCTTCAATCTTGGGAGTCTGAGGAACATTTAAAGCTGGAGTGGTTTTAGAAGCAAGAAGTGCTCTTTTTTCATCTTTCTCAAGTGCTTTTCTTTTTCCACCATTCTGAAAATATTCTCGGCACACACTGAAAAGACAAAAAGAAAAATTCCCCAGGAAAATGGAATGCTCTTGTTAGTCACTACAGCTAAGATACATACCAGAGGGTTAAGTGATACAAGTGCTATCAGCTTTTAAACAAATCTGGGTTTTAGTTCAACTTTGGTAAATGAGCTTTAAAAAAAGATGTGATACACCCAACAACACAAAATCAAGTGGTGGGTTGTTGGGGTTTTTTGCTGCCTCCAAATTATGCCATAAGTCACAGCTGAATAAATAGATTTAAAATATTTTAATTTGGATAGACTTTTAGAGTAAGACAGCAGAAGTCTTATTAGAACATCACCAGAAGGTAACTTCAGCTCAGTTCTGCAAGGAGTTAGCAACTAGCTCCCTGTCAACACAAGGTTTTGAAATGTGTGTCTTGCTGGCACATAAACTAGGGGAAAAGAAACCTAATCCAGATTTATGTGCAAACTTACATCCAGCAGATTTTAATTTTAATTGAGATTGCCCAGGCATTTTTTGTTTTAAGTAACAGATAGTATCTGTATTTTTGTCAAAGACTTATTTTAGCTTTCAGTTTTTCCCCATATTTACTTATTTTTCTTATTGGAACTAGAACAGAAATATTAGCCAGTTTAAAGAAATTAATGTTACAAAAGAAGTTAAATAGCACTTGTGTTCTTCAATCAGTAGTCAGCATTAGCGTATAAGCAAGCACTGTGTTTGAGAGTAACTGAATTTCATCCCCAAAATATAATTAGAACTGAAAAAAAAATTGCTTCTGTGAAATTAAAAAGCCAGATTCACCCTGCACAATTCAGTTTAATTAAATTTGCCATCCAAGTATTTGCACGGAAATTTCAACAGAAATAATATTTGTTTGAATAATGTTTTCTGAACAACTCATTTTTATGATGTTTTCTTGAAATTCACTCCATTTTCCTCTAACAAAACTGCAGAGGTTTGAAGCAACATTACACAAAAAATAAATTCAAGTGTAGTTTAAGAATATCTTATACAAAGCAGGAACAAGATAATGACACTTCACATCACAGATTTAAGGATGGACATGCTGATATAATAGTGCCTTTAAATCATAAATAGTGACAAAGACTTGGAATACACAGGGCTTATCTAAGGTTTGGTGATATTTTAGGCATCAAATATACCCAGGCTCTTCATGACATAAGATGTGAAGGACAAAAAAAAAAATATCATTGGAGTGGCATTGAGTTTCCTTGATAGAAACATACACAAACAGGTACAGATAGAAATAACTTCAACCCAACATAGGTAAGAAAGAAGCACCTTGAGTCAGAAATGTGCAAACACAGAATGGGTCAGGTTAGAAGGGACCCCAGAGGGTCATCTGATCCAAGCTCCCTGCTCATGGACATGACAGAATGCTCAACCTTGGAAGAATGTTTTCTTTTTTTTCCTCAACTATTCATGTTATCAACTTTTTAATTCCCTAGAAGCTGGTATGCTACCCAGCTTAACACTTAATGAGCACAGGAAAAGTACTTATTTGTAAAGTGTGAGTTCCTCTTGTCACTGAGAAGCCATATCTTCCTCATTCTTGGTACTGATGCAAATGAGTGTTTCTTCCATCTTTCTACCCCATCATGTCAACTGAGTTCTCATAATTCTATATTCTTCATAACAGATCTTCCTCATTTGACTATCAAAGTCAACCACAAAGAGAAGCATCTCCTACTTCTTCATTTTCCCTGGTGCACAACTGGCGAGTGCCACAGGAAGGCCCAAGAATAGATAAAATTCTTCACATTCAGACCCCAGGCTCTGCATGCTGGTGCAGTACCACAGGGTACCAAAAAACCCCAGCCAAATCCACCCAATCCAAACAAAAAAACTTCAGATCACACTACACTTCATAACCACTGTGGGTTATCTTCCCTTTATGCTTTTCTGACATCACAGTCATTCTAGCATGATTACTACATGTTGTCCTTTTTGCTCCTGAACTCTCAGAGGATTTGTCTATGTACTCCCCCTATAGAAGTAACTTAGTCCCCTTACACTTCCTGTGGGGAAACAGCAAGCACATAGGTACTCACTGCACTGGTAGTTAGGAGAAATAATGCACTCTGTAGTTTACCCCATGGTAACTTGTTGATGTAGCCAGATGTTTAGCTTTGCAGCCATTAAAGCAATCATTGATCACCCTGGTTTTGAGTCTGCAGTTATATAAAGATTCTATATTTAACAACTGTCTTAAGTAAGAAACAGAGCATCTCAATTATCTACAAGGTAAAAATTAAGGAATCTATTTTGTAATTCTAAAAACTGACACAGCTCCATTTTTAACTGACAATTAAACATTCAGTCTCTGATGACATAATATTAGCTCTACAATTAACATACCTGCTTGTGAAGAATTGTGCAATGTTAATGCTATCTGAGCTGACACTTGCTACAGTTCACACAAACTGCGAAATAAGTATTTCAGGTCTAAACTGTTTCAGTTTCCTCGATGAGAGACAGGTTAGGTTTCTGGGTGAAGTGTGCAGTTAATGTCTTTGCTTTAAAAAAGAAATTAAAAAATTAAATACTTTTATTTCCTCAGTGAAACTTATTTTCCATATTTCAAATCTTAAACGGTAAATAACCTCTTCCAGTTGACTCCCCCGCTCTGTCTGGCAGTTGGGTTGGACACATAAAGGAAATCTCAGAAAAGCCAATATGAATACGGGTGATTTTGTTAATACTCTACAGCAATAAAAGAGAAGGTTTATTTTCTAAAAGAAAGACTAAATCCATGAATTTCAATAGAATATAAAATGAAAAAAAATGAGGGGGACATTGCCAAGAAACACTGTACGAAATTAAAAAAACATAACAGAACCATTAATTAATTCTTCTGCTCAAGTAGTAATGAACAACTAAATGAAAGCTGCTGTGGTCAACTTTTATAATGGCAAAAAGCAGTTTCTGATAGCTGTAATCAATGCTTGAGGATTTCAAGCACCCAGTTTTATTGACTCTTTCCTTCTGCTTAATAATGAGGAAAATGTGAGCTTGACTCATGTTCCTTAGAATTTTTACTAACCAAAACCTAATACTGAAGATGGCTTTAGGGAGGGTACAGAGAAATGGCAATCTTCCCTTCAGTGCTGAAGGAATGTCTGGACTTCTCATCATGGTTTCTGCTGCAAAACATATCTCCCCTCCTCCTACACACTGAAGAACAAGTTTATAAATGCCCACTCTCAGAGCTGCTAGCCTGAAAAAAAATAAAATTGCAAATGCTTCTACAGGTTTAACCCATCCACCTCCCAGCCTCCAAAGCAAAGGGAGGGAGAAGTATCAACTGCCCTTGAACACATTAATGATACCTAGAAAAGCAGCCAGGCTTCCCTTAGAATGAAAATATTTCATGATTGTCATGTGTGCCCAGCTTCAAGTTAAGGAAATGGTGTTCATCATGGGTGATAACAGCAGGTTTCTCAATGTAAACTATCAAAATTTTTTATCAGCATCATTGTATTTTTTTTAAACTTCAAGTTGAGAAACTTGTATACAACACATTTTTCCACTTTGATATTTGGTCTCAATTCTAGGGGGTTTGAGACATTTTCCTTTTGAGAAATGCAACTAGATCTGTAATCAATCATATGTTTCTCTTGGACTGTGGCCACCCCAAGCCAGCTTCTGGAAGCAGTATCTTTTATTGCCAGAGGATTCAAAGAACTTGAAAATAGTCAGCAGTTATCATATGAGCATTGCTTTAATTTGCTCTAGTGTTCAACAAACAAATGATGCTCTTGTCAGAACAGAGTAGTCATAGAATCATAGAATATCCCGAGTTGGAAGGGATCTATCAGGGTCACTGAAGTGCAACTCCTGTACGTGCAGAGAACGGCTCCAAGAGTCACACCATGTACACAAAAGTATTGTTCAAACTTTTCTTGAACCCTGTCAGGCTTAGTGCTGTGACCACCTTCCTCAGGAGTCTGTTCCAGTGCCCAAACCATCCTCTGGGTGGAGAACCTTTTTCTAATATTCAGTCTAAACCTCCCTGACAGAACTTCAGGCCATTGCCTCAGGTCCTATCACTGGGCACCACAGAGATCAGTGTCTGCCCTTCCTCTTCCCCTAACAAGGAATTTGTAACTGCAATGAGGTCTCATCTCAGCTCCTCTTCTCCAGGCTGAACAGACCAAGACTTTCTATCTTTCTTATACTGTGGCACTCAACACTTCCCCCAGCACTTGAAGCGAGGCTGCCCCATTGCAGAGCAGAGCAGGACAATCCCTTCCCTTGCCCAGCTGGTGATGCTGTGCCTGATGCACCCCAGGACAAGGTTCACCCTCCTGGCTGCCAGGGCACTGCTGACCCACATTCAACTGGCCATCGACCAGGAGCCCCAGGTCCCTTTCCGCAGCGCTGCTGTCCAGTTTTTCATTCTCCAGTCCATCCATGTATCCAGGGCTGCCCCATCCCAGGTGCAGAATCTGGCACTTGTCTTTGTTAAAATTTATACAGTTGGTGATTGCCCAGCCCTCTAATTTGTTGAGGTTTCTCTGGAGAGCCTGTCTGCCTTCAAGGGAGTTAACAGCTCCTCACAATTTAGTATCATCAGCAAACAATGTGTTTAACAGCAAAAAGTTGACTGTCATATAAATGTAAACATTGAACATCGTCCTTTCCCATTTTAAATTGTTCCCCTCCTCCTGTTTCTGCCACCTTCCTCAGTTCCATTCTCCTTGCAGTGAACTGCTCCACTAATTGTATTCATCAAAAAGACCTGTAAAACAGTGCTGAAGGGACTTGCAAACACTCATTCAATCTTCCAATTAAACAGGATCAGTTTTCCAGTTCTAGCAGAGATCTGTTCTTCTCAAAGATCCTCTAATAGATTACTTAGCCTTCTCTTCTTCTGACTAGACAGCTCCAGTTTCTAGAAAAGAACACCAAGGCTTTTGTGGAAAAAACAGAAGGTTTTTGATAATTTCTTTATCTTTCTTGGAGTTGAGCTGCTGTTTGTTATTTTTTAAATGCAGTGGCTAAGGTGATATTTTAGCTAAGAGCAACGCTAAATAAAGTCAGAGTAATACTTTACATATCTTGTGGACAATCTCATTAACACACTTAAGTATGATATTTGCCTCTACTGCAAAAGCATCCCATGACCACTTCAAATTCAGTTTATGGCCTGCTTCAGAATCCAAACAGTTTTTTGAAAAACTGACACAATCAATTATTCCCTGGCCTTTATTTGAAGAGCTGATATTTAATACAGTAGATAATGTCTAGTATAGTTTATAACTGCAATAATTTTAATTCTGCTCTCAGAGTGACAGTACCTCTCTCTTTGGTCTCATTTCCAAATTTAATAAATACTCTCTACTCTAGCAGAGTGCTAATAAAAATATTAATTAGTTATGGATACAGAGACAAACTCTGACAATCTGAGAATCCTTCTCAGTAAATCACATTTTTAAGATAAGCTTCTCACATATATTCCCTGCAAATGTTTCCAAATAGTTCTGTACTCACCTGTCATTAATTTCATCAGAACTGTATTTCTTTACTCATTAAACAGTCAGAAGACTTTTTAAAAAACACAGGTCTAGATAGTGTTTTGTCATGATGATTAGAAGATTTTATTTTTTGCTCTTTAAAAAAAAACAGTCAAGTCAACACAAGTCTTAACACTGAGACAAAAGCAACAGAAAGAAGCAAACCTGCTGGTCTGGCTTATTCTGTTCTAACTAGAACCAGAACAAGCTGGCATTCATTGCGCATACAAAGGTTCACCAGCCTATCTATGCCAGCAAAAGTTACAGTTACAACAATTTCTCAGGGTAAACACTATCTTAACCTGTTTTAAGTTTTGTGTTGTAGTATAAATGAAAGAGACACAGAAGTGTTAATTTGAAAATACCCTTGCTACTTGCATTCAATTTTCTAAATGTATACAAAGGAAGGAACAGTTGAGTGTTGCCCAGGCTTTTTACACCACCACTCAGGGGATCATAAACTTGGATCTGAAAGCGGATAGTTTTAATCCCTCCTCCCCCGTGCCTCTCCCCACTTAATAGTTCTGTAATGCTTTCCTGAAACAATAAACAAAATTGGCCCTATACAAGTCAGCATAGGGCCACCAGCACAGTCTATCAGGTACTGCTTTCCATCTTTTACAGTTTCTAGAGTCTGGATATATGTTCTTTAAATCAACACTAATGAAGAAGTAAGACAGTAAGTTTTATGTCATCTGGTTTAAGAGTTAATGTCAGAATTTTTCTAGTGTCTTCAACAAAAAGGCTTTTGAAAGCAAAACAAAATTGTTATTCTTGATCCTGAGAAGTATGCATAGCTTCTCTAGTGGTCATATGCTATGCTATCTGATTTATTTTATCAGTTCCAAGGAGAATACAAGGAGAATGAAGGAAAGAACAAAAACCCACCAAGTCTTTTGTACTTTTTTTTTCCTTTTAACTAATGGAAAAAGCACTTCTCAATTTCAGATCGCTGAAAAGATCATCCTTCAAATTAAAACAAAACTCAGTCTCTTCTTTCTTCAGGAGGCATACACTGGTGGTTCCAATCTATTTTCAGCACTCCACTCACAAATTAAAATTCATCTAATATGAAACAGCTACCTTCCTGCTGTCATGGTAACATAGTAATAAGCACTGAGCAAAAGCTTTCACATAAATCTCATGCCAAGTTCTTTTGCATGCAATTCTGCACCCAGGCACAAGGCAGAGTAACAACAATGGGACCTGCCACCTGTCTGGCACACCTCTTGGCCCTGTGAGAGGGGACAAAAAATTGCAGAACACAAAGTCAATCTGATATGTTCGCGTATTTAGCAATCCAGGCCTTGGTATAATCTGAGAAGTGAAAAGTACTTTCTCTTTTTCTACTAATGTAAAAACTCCTGATCCCTTGACTTTGCAAACTGAAAAGCTTTGAGCTTTATCTGAAGCTTTATACAAAGACAAAGCATTTTAGTGTCTCTTAGTGGGTGGATTCTCTTCCTAATATGAGCTCAGGCTGCAAAGCCCAAACTAGACATTTAATTCAATGTTTACTTTGAAAATTATCTATAACAGAAACCAAGTGGGAGCACAAAACCTTCTATATACAAGTAATCACTGTCCACAACATTATCCTGTCCTACAGGATAACAGATAAACTTGCCACAAGCTACTTAGCTGAAATAAAAGAACACGCAGCTCTATTTAAAATGTTTCACATATTAGCAGACAATCAAATTGTAAGAAAATATCAAGCAATGTTCCATGTAATCTGCCCTGGGTCCAGTACAACTATTTTTTTCACAGATAACCTGAACTGTGGAACAGCTGGTTTCAGTTCCTTGTAAGTGATCTGAGAACGATGCCAAACCAGGGCAGGGTGGGAGGAAGACGTTGCAAGAAATCACAGTATTAGAATTCAATATGATTCAAGGGTGTGCAATGTAGTAAAGAGAAATATAAGTATCAGCATTTCCACAGAAGTAATGAATAGCACAAATACAAGTAAACAATTAGCAACTCAGGAAGCCTGTAACACAGAAATAGGCAGCAGGGGGTCAAAGGAGCGAAAGTCAGTGCTGTGCCAATTACCAAAAAACAACATGCGCACACGAACAAAAGAACAAAACCAACAAAAAAAGCCAAACAAAATCTGAAAACAACAAAATATCAAACCCCCACCAAACAAAGTCAATAGCATAAGCGAGAGTCTACTACAGCCTCAATAAAACCTATTTGATTTATCCCTGACAAAGCCACTGAAATGCTCTGTCCAGTTTTGGGCTTAGTGTTTTTTAACTGAGGCACCTCTCATGTAATTGCGATATAGATACACAAAGCATGTCCAGAAAGGCGCCTATGAAGAAACACTTAACTATGACTTTTTTTCCTAAGCTAAAGGATAAAACATTGGTAAGTAAAGGAATGGTTTTCAAATATTTAGGAGTTTATGCCAGGGAAAAAACCTCAGCTTATTATTACTTGCTCAATTTCCAGAAGCCACAGAAGATCTCAAGCTGCCACCAAGATCAACTGTTTCACAGTCAATTCCCTCTTGTTTTATGGGCTCAATAGAATTTAAATTTAGCAATACCACATCAACTGTTCTTTGTGCAGCACTTTGCAACACTCACCTGCAGGACCTATAAACTGGCACACAAGAGTACTTTCTGGTTTTCTGAAGTCACTCTCTTCCTAATCACAAGACCATTGATACACTCTCTTCCCATTTAAAACTCAACAGCATTTTGTTTTATTCTGCTGTACAGATTCCGCAGAATGTCTTAGATGCCAATTGTATGCAGGACCAACATCTCTCCTCTTTTTACTATTTATTTTCTTCAGGGACTGAAATAGTTTAGCTCCTCGTTTCATGACTTTACAGTTCAGATAGCCCAACAAAAAGTAGATGTTTATGACTAATAGGAATTTTAGAGTTTCAAACACATTTAAAACAAGTTTTTCAGGGGTAAAGTCTGTTACAGGAGATTAAGAATTGAAAATTAAGCACCAGAAATCTGCATGTAGAGATCAAACATTATTATATGTACAAATCAAACCAAACCTCTGAAAATTAAACTTGAGTTACATTTACTGCATTTATTCAGCTTAGGTTCAGAAGCATGGAAAATAACTTCAAAGGTTTATTTGCAAACAGCTTCAGTATTTGAGAAAAAAAAAATTGTTTGTTGAAAATACTTAAAAAATGGATCACCTAATAACGAAACACTTCATAAGCTATTTCCTTTGTAAGCTGGAATGCTAAGAAGGTATTTCTTTAAGAAAGCAATAAATTATTAATATGCTATAGAACAAATGTTAAATATTGACAAAAAGAAAAAACGATTAAGCTTTGTATTATAAATAATTGCAAGTAAAAACGTGCAACTGCATGTTTCAAATACATTATTTACCTGCAACACCATTCAATTCGGCCTTCCCCTTCACATGTTTTTGCCCAGTGATTATCTGCAAGGTTTTTCATTGCCACAGCATATTCACACAGAGTTTCCTCATCCTCACAGTGCTCACGCCAGATCTTATCGAAGTCTCCCACTAAACAAAACAAAACAAAAAAATTGCACATCAGATACAAAGTCTCTCATTATCTCCATGGCAAAATCCCCATCCAGTTTGAAAGTTACATAATGCATCAAGAGATTATCTGCACATAATAAAAACAAGTTCTCCTTTCTGTAGTCATAAACACAAAATTCCAAGTTTTGGGGCAGGAAGAGGCTGTAGGGTTCTTGAGAAACTAGAAATATCAGTCCATGGATTTTGTTCCATTTGCTCTGTGAAATTAAAGTCCCTAGGAAGTTTTGCTTTCAGGTTTCTGTGCATGAGCATTAACACAACAAACATTTTAGAAATGAAAGATTTAAAGGTTTCTACCAGCATTCACATCCATGGCAAGTACTGCAGATGACATTACATGAAAAAGCCATGAAAGTTAAACCCACAAAAGAGATTTCTTTGGGTATACTGAAAAAGAAATTCAAACTCTCATTGACTGCTGTCTAATCTAGCCAGGCCCAGTAAATTAGCTTCTAGGGACAGTACTGAAGAATCAAACCAACTATGATCAGGAAATCTCAGACAAACTCTTCTGCTGATCTCTAGGGACAGATTCATTTCCATGCTCCTCACCTCGCTGAAAAGAAGTCTTGCAGGTTAAGTTCTGGCATTTCAAAGTAATTAAACTTGATGATTTTCCTTCTTTGCTATTAAGTATCCACTTCTCCTAGCCTGCTTTATATAATGTACTGCTAAAAAAACAAGATCAATGACAGTCATGGCTAGCCCCAATTCCTATACAGCATGCAAACCCTTGGCGTACCTTACTGAAAGGGTATTTCTGTCCTAAGAAATATGCTTTCCTGGTATGATATTAACTAATTTCTTTTGTGTCTCTTAATCACAAATACCTAGAATATATGCCAATCTGCAGAATAAAAAATATGTACTCATTTTGAACTTACAAGCAAATACAGATAAAAATAACTTTTCAAGAACACAGCTATATTTTAAGCTTTAACTTGGACAAACAACACACTTTTCACAGCATGGTTCCATCTTGTAGCATCTTTATATGAGAAGGAAATACTTTAAAAGTATATTAGCCATAAGGTAATAATAAATGTCTATTAAAGCCTGAAAGAAGCTTACAGTAAGACTTGTCCTCACACCAGTAAGAGCTTGCTGGTGTTTCTAACACACTTATGGCAATTTCTTTGATGTACTTTGTTTTAATTAGCAGTAAATCAAGGATTTTTTCCAGTGACAACCTTTTTATTTTTTCCCTCCTGTGCAAAGCAAGAACAATCCTCACCTCATTTGTCCTCCACTTACAGAAAGACTGGCCCTGATGGACAAGTATAGATGTATACTTTAAAGATTTAAATCAACCATCCAGGTTACTCCCTACTTAGGTTTGGTTTAGGGATATCATAGCAATTTTCAGAAATAAGCATCTAGTACACTTGTACAATCATCAAAGTGAGTCAGGTTTAAAATTAGGTGTTTATACTCCCTAGTCTGAGATGGCATTTGAGATGGAAGGGCGTGGCCAAAATTTAATGTTATCAAAATGGGGAAGCTGTGCAAGAAATTATGTATTCTACTTGCTATTCAACAAGCATATATGAGAAAGTTATTACACTAGACAAAAAAAAACAAAAAAACAAACAACCAAAAAAAAAACCCTAGGGTATAATACTGAATGACATCCGTCATTATTTTCCAAATGATCCAAGTTCAGAGAGCTATGCTTTATAAGAAATGGTACTAGCAAGGTCACCAGCTGACCACCAGAGCAGAAAAAACACCCAACTTGCAGGCAAGTCCCCACAGGGGTTTCTGCTAAAACTTGTGGGGCACTTTTCCAGAGCTTTCAGGAGAGCCTTCTGTAGAAACAAACATGCAGAACAGGACATACCCTACTGACAAAAGAGAGCAGAAAATGGCAGTAACAGGGACCTACCAGCACACGGGGAAACACAAACACAACTCCTAGCAATTGAAGCGCTAGCAAAGTTTGAAGTGATTCTCAGTAGCAAATTAATTCTGATGCGACTTAGACAAAGTGTTGTAGTTTCTCCATCACAATACTCTGAGTTCTACTGCATGCCCAGACAGCTGTGAAATGCTTCAATGACTTGCACTTGCTAAAGTGCAAGCTTCAGTGATTTGCACTTGACTTGTTTGAATACATGGCCGATTGGAAAAGTAAAAAGTAAATGAATGAACACTTACTGAAGGAAAATATCACAAATACAAAATCTGAGGTTTATTACCATTCTTTTATTTCAATACTTTATCTGGTCTATCCTGAAGCAATTATTCTATTTCCAAATACCCCTTCTCCTAAAAGCTTAAGAAATAAGAGAGATGGGAAAGAAGAAATATGTAAAGACCAGATGTTCTTAACTAGCCTGCCCTTAGTAACAGCAAAGTAGTGATGCCTTCTAAGACCAAATCTTGCTCTCACAGCAGCTGATTTCCTTCTGAACAAATCATAGATTTGTACCTGTCCCTGGAAGTCAGATGAGGGATAAAAGCATCCACAGATAAGGGGTCTTAAATTCAGACATACAGCAACAGACCCAGATATGACTACCAGCACACTGGGATGTGAACTTTGGGTTACAAAAGAGCTGCCTTTAAGAGTAACAGCTTCTTGGCTCTGAGCTGACAAGAAAATAAAAGTGAATTACACCATAGACCATGAGGAGAGAGATGCAGAACAAAAGTGAAAAATTCATCACAAAGTAATTCTGTCACACATCCTATATTATGTCAATTCTGTCAGCACTTCTAGTTTATTTTCATTTACCAATACAGAGATACACAAATTGTCTACGTGGGACAGATACAGTCCTGCTTTTGTATGAGGAACACTGAAATAGAAGGCGGAAGAAGGCAGATGAAACAAGGAGAGGACAAACTACCACAAAATCACAACTGACAGAGGGAAGGTAAATATATAACAACTTCTGGCTGTTTCAAGAATATGAGACAGAAAGAGCTGCTTAAAAGAAAAAAAATGTTATTTCCTCATAAGATGTGTAACTAAGCTTAAAGTTCATGAAGTTCATGCAGATGGGCAAACTGCAGGAAGAAAATCCATGACAAACTTCATATTCAAAGATGAGATTTCTAACTCGGGAGTTTCTAGACCACAAAATCACTAAAAGACAGAATGGTAAGCAAGCACAGTGATACTCCAGCAGCATTTTTCACTAATTCTTGTCTAAGCATCTGCTGTTGACCTAACGTCAATACTGATTTTGATACAACATCCATTTCTCTGTTTTTTCATGGATGCAAGCTCCAAACAACTGCAGATAATGGGTCATAAGGCACTGGCATTTAATTTCGTTTGAGCAAGTAGCATGGCAGTGCATTGTTTTGCTGTGGTTTTTCCTCCCCCATACTTTAACATAGTGAGCTTTAAGAAGACACAAACAGGCACACCAGATATAGGAACTTCAAATCCAGAATCACACTCCAATACTGAGTTGAAAATGCAAACAGTCCTTCCTATCTGTTGAGATTTTTATAGTAACTACAAAGAGTCTTGAAGCATTCAATTTCAAACTGATACCCAGAACACAGAAAAGTTATGCATTATTTTTTTTCAATCAGTATATTATAATCCACTGTATACTAATTTTTCAAGCAATACATTATAATCCAGGTGCAAATATGGCATTAACTCTATACTCTAGAGTTAAACATTTATTTATGAATCAAGAAATGTTTGCTTATGTAACCAAACATGCAGTAAAATATAGAGGAACGTTTAATGACAAAACTAGTAGTTACTAGACAAATAAGATACATAAAGTCTTCTATTAAGCAATCAGTAACTGTAAATTAAATAGCAGTTTGTGGTAGGCAAGTCTAATAGAATAAAAAGAAAAGTCTTGAATTTTTGACCACATCCTGAAGTTAATATTTGATTTTGTGTATTAAACTTTTCATACTCGTGACCATACCATACCACAAAGTTGAAGGCACTAAACACTTCTACTCTACACTTACAGATCACCTCTTAAGCAATTTAAAACCTCTTTTGAGTGCTGAACCTTCAGAGATCTTCATAGACCTAAGATCTCCATCAAGGAGCCAGATAGGCCACTGTCCAGCTGAAAAGTGTGACTGGCAAAACTAGCTCACAATAGGAGTTTCACACACCTCTCAAAGCACTGTATCCATGCTATTTCAAAATTAATTAATGCTTGTTCTATTTAATTCAGAATTACCTAGAAAATAAATAAGTAACCTAGTCTTCACCTTGAAGATTAACTATTCCTTTAAAAAAAAGTCAAAGCTCACTGTTTCCTAGAATTCTGTCACTGAACAAATGACTGATTGACTTGTTCTTCCTAACACAGATTTTACAGTAACAAAAATCCAATACCACTTACCTAGAACAGATGAATCCTTCTAAGTAATTTCCACCCACATTAATAATGCCCACAGAATAGCCATGTCATAACCCTGAACTCAACCACACACGTATCAGCAGTTGCTGAATACTGTCACACAGAGAACAGGTCAGGCATGTAGAAGTTATTTTTAAATGATCCTAATTACAAGATAATTTTAATTGTGGGTAACAGCAATAGAGACCAAATGTTAGCTGTAGCTTTTAACAACCAAAAATATTTTTAATAGAGAAGAATCATACAAAATTAGTAAGAATTCCCCTAGCTCTGCATTTATTTACAAGTCCTTATCAGAGGTTCCCAGAACAGCATGAGAAGATCCGGTTTGCCATTCTTGGTGAGACAAACCATAATTCTTCTCTCCAGGTAGTCTGTTATAAAGAAAAAAAAAAAATCAGCTTTCTTCCATCCCATTAAAAAAAAAAAAAAAAACAAACAACTATTTCATTTTAAAAAGGCATTTACTTGTAGAGTGTTAAATTGAACTATCATTTAAGGTATGCTTATAAAATAAACAAAAAAATAATTAGGCAGTTTTTCTTCAACTTCTGACAGAAAAAATCACATCAACTGGTATCTTAAGAAAACACAACCTTCTGTAATATAAAAGAAATAGAGCTCAGTTCTGCTAAAGGCAGTATTTTTCATTTTGGAATGGGATGAAACCAAAACCAACTGATTTGAATAATTCTGTTTTCTCAAACAACACAATAGTTATCACACAGAGTTATCTGCACCTTCAAGAAGAGATTTGTAATTACTATTTTCCATAAGTCCACTGGTGCTCTTTGGAAAAACAGTGCAGTCATCTTGATGATCTCAAAACTAACTACAGAATACTTCATCCACCACCAAACAAGACCTGCATATCAAAAGTTAACTGGTACTGACACAATGCATTTAAGTCTTCGGGTACATGTAATGCAGGTTTAGATCTTACACAACAACTTTTTCCAAAAAAAGAAATTAAAAACTAGTAGTAAAAATCTAAGAAAACCCCTAACAAAACCAGAAAGAAAGAAAGAAAGAAACTAATAAAATACCCCCAAAACCACAAAAAAAAAAACCTACTTGAGAAAAAGGGTAATTATTTCCTTCTGGGAAATGAACATTTTTTCAATTCAAGGTAGCTTTAATTGGAAAAACCACAACAAAAATAGAAAAAAACCCAAAACCAAAACAACAACAAAAAAAAACTCTCCAAACCCCCCCCCCCAAAAAGCCCAAAACCACCAAAACCCACCCCCAAGTGTTTAAGGGATTGAAGTCTTATAAATACTGGTAGATAACTTAGTAAAGTAGAAAACCAGATTCAATCCACTCCCTTTTCAATACCTTCACTTAACAACATATTGCCTTCCTATTTTCTCCTCTACCAGAACTTTGGCTCTGGTAGAAGAGAAAATAACCTCAATATACATAATAACAACAAAAGGCAAAACCAAAACCTATATGTTAATATTTGCACAATATTAAGACTACCTTAATAAAAAATAATAAATATTGTTCATTGTAAAAAGGAAACCTATCCCCACAAGTAACAAGTGTACATGACAATGCTGCATAACTTTAGATGACCAGCTGCTAGCCATAGCAATGCCTAGCAAGATTTTTGAGGGCTTTTTTTTGTTTGTTGATGGCACTGCATTGCAGAATGAAAAGAACCCATCTCATTCTCAGCCTCTTAAGATCACCTCCCACTTGCTGGAAACAGTAAACTAGCTTCTATAACATGCTAAACAGTAACACATTCCTACACTGTTCACTAGGCTAAAACTGAATCAAATTCCTATTAGTATCTGACAAAATATCCTCATTAACATTGTCAATTGAGATTTAGCTGTACTAATAATGAATGTATGGATGCTGTGGCAATGATAAGAAAAATTAATTAAATGAGGAATATAAAAAATAATATGATATTCATAATTTTCATTGTATACAAGATAAACTTACTGAATGTCTGTCTTACTAAATGCATATTCAGCATTCCTTGCAAACAACACTAGGTATTTTTGGCTTCTGTTTTCCAATTTTACATGTCTATATACAGAACATGAACTTCAACTTGGACAAAGTTCAAGCAGTCAGAGTTAATATTTTCCTTCTCATGTCTGACTAGTATTTGCTTCACATTTCTTAGGAGTTACTTCAACTTTTTCAGAATAAAATATTTTTAAAAAAATCAAGTGCAAGAATCTAAATTTCTCTATCTCGGTATCAATGTTCCTCCCTCCAATTTACATGGCAAGGATTCAGTTGAGCAAATGTGGATTTCTACATCTGGCCTCTCAGGTAAACTTCCTATCCATCTGTTTACATGAAACAGACTCTGAGGGCCCAAATGACTGATATTTCATCATCTACTGGGGGTCAGCTTAGATCACTCTGAAGAATAATTTGTGTCTCTGATCTGCTATAAATCTCTGATGGCTGACACACAAACAGCATGTATGTGATAGTTTAAGCAATTACTGCCCCCAGGTGTTGGACCTACTCTTCTGGAAACTTCATTCCTCTCTTCTTTTCCAAACCTGACTTTATGGGATGGACTATGTGCTGTACCTTAACACAACCAACACAGACATGAACACGTCAACAGAAACTACTGATTTTGGTAATTTTTCCAAATGCAGGAGCTAAACCTATGCTGATGCATAGGTACAGATCTTATGATGCTGACCCTGTAACAGGAACACCATCTTCCCTGCCAGGGCAGCAAAGGAGCAGTGTCATAGACCTGTTTGTTCAGTGAGTGCAAGCCCACATAGTAGCCAGTCCATTTTCAAATTTACAGGTTAACTAAATGATAGCAGTAATTAAATCCCCCCAAATGCAAATCTTATGTGATTTCTAATGAAAGCCTTGTGGCAAAACTGTGGTGTGCAAACTGTAAGGGCAATCATACCTTAAAGCTCATGTCATAAACAAGAATCGGTTTTCATTTTAATTAAATAAAATTTAGTTTCTATTGCTGGAAAATTCAACAGTTAGTATTACAAAATGTCTTCCTGTTCCAAGAAATTATTGCAAGTGGTAAAACACAAATTAATATCTTGAAAACTTAGGTTTGTTTCTACTGTAAATCAGTCATATTTAACAAAAAGGAGTAACAACTGTTAACTTATCATGTAGAGTTCAATGACAAAGTTTTTCCTGTCCTGTGAAAAATGACACCATTTCAAAATGTTTCCTGTTTCACATCAGGAAGAACTTAAGCTCTCTCACAGTTTTTCATTAAAAACATGAGACGAAGAGACCATGAAACAACTGAGTTCAGAAAAACCCTTCTGTCTAAATGTCTAAACCACTTACCTACTTGGGTTACTTATTATCATCAGGCAGGGTCCTGTAAATTTTCCCTGACTTTCTGAAAAAACCTTTTAAAACCTTTTAAAAAGTTCCTTTTCTTTGAAGTTTCAACAAATATTACTTGTAAGGAATCAAACTGCCACCTAGAAATGTTTTTGTCAGCTTTTGTGATGTGGTAACTAGTAACAGGACAAACAACATTTCTGTGTGATTCTCTAAGCCTCAGCAGCCTTAGCAGGCATATGTTAGGAGAAATGAACTGTTTTAGTGAACACACAGGAAAACATTTCATAAAATACCTTTACAGATACCTCAGCAATTTTTTCCACTTGTACTTAAAACAGAATTTTAAGGGAAAAGTAGTCTTGTAAATCATCTTTCAGACTATCCACAAAACCATCTATAACTGAGGGTCATGCTACAGAGAAAATGTTTACTTGATAAATACAGCTTGGCATGACTACAAAGGTAATAAACTGAGAGAAAAACAGGATGCCTCTTTATCAGAGGAAAGGATTTTTATCCCAGTAAAAATTAAACCTATTTAGTTACTACAAGCAATTGACAGCAAACAAACATACATCACATAGCAGATGTTCAGTAGATCTTGTGTAGTTCCTTAGGAACCACTAAATCTGCTATTAAAGGTCTGTCTGTCAGGCTCCACACACATCAGCCTACATGCAGCATATGAAGCATTCATGCATATATGCAGCCCATACAACACGCTCCAGCCCATGGCTGCAGGTGCCCAAAAGATGCATAGAGGAAAGCTCTGTAAAACCTGGGGTCACCTGTGGTACCAGGCAACAGAACCAACAGGAAGCGACTAAATCAAACATTGGTTTTGCCCCATCTCCGGGCAGTAACAGAAATTCAAACATTATGGAAAATCCTAATTTCTGTACTTCCTAAGTGCTTGTGTCAAGCATCCAAAACCATCTTGAAATTTCTGAAAAGTGAATAACTCACTACTTGAGAGCAGTTTCAGCTTTTGGATTTTACTGTGGTGTGTAAAATAATTAAGATTAAATGACTCCATTTGAACAGGAAGCAGGAATAAAACTAAAAACCCAACGAGCCTTATACTAATGAGAGAGACTCCTAAGTGACTATGTTACATCTCAGAGTTATTTTCACTTAACGCTTTCTTTACAATGAGAAAGTTTCTAGGCTAACCTCAGGAATGATGTTTATTTTTAGGAATTACTATATAACTGCTCTTTCTCTATCACTACCTAAAAGCAGCCTGAAACAACTTCTTAATGGTTAGCTGATTTAGTTGACACATTCACTCAGTGTGGACAAGAACCAAGCACTTTAACTTAAAACCTACACTAATTTGCTAAATTCAATTAAATAATTTAAAAATATCACATACAATACTACTGCAGGACCTACAGTAGAAAAAAAAAATCAGCCTATGGTTTCAAAATACCAAATCTGCCATGGCATTTATGATGACATGCTTCCCTATATTTTCTTATTAACAACAGAGATGGAAGAGAAGGGACAGGGAAGAAAAGGAAAGAAAGAAGAATAAAAAGGAGAAAAAAAAAGGAGAAAAAATTTAAATATTCCCACTATAAGTCATACTGGTAATATCCAAACAATAGAAAAGATAAGTAGTAGTCACACAGCAAAAAAACTAAAATTGTTGAAGAAAACAAAAAAATGTACTTCAGTACAAACTTAAAAGCTTTTCAGCTGCATCATTTAAAAGATGGTAAACACCTGTCATGAATGGCATGGGGCTTTAATATGACATGAGGCACAGTACAGAGCTACATATAAAATCCATGCACCATACTTACAAGTATAGTGAGTGCAGAAATTTAAAAAGTAGCCAAGGTTTAGCTTTGATTAATCTCCAGTTTTTCACCAGGAAGAAAAATCAAAATCAAACCCTTTCCATGACATGATGACTAAACTTTATTCTAGTAATTCCCTAGTAACTGCAAAAAATTTGCTGCAATGCTTCCCTAGTTAAGAAATACTGCTCTTGCACTTCTGACAAGTATGTAACTTCTTCAAAAACATGTTGGCTTGCAATTTTGGAGCATATTGTCACTTTTTTACTGGCTCATCTTCAAAAAAGAGGGGAACCATTGCAGAAAATGAAACGAAATTATAACAATGGTGCAGTTATAAGCAACACAGATAATATACTGGCTTGCCTGTTACAACTGCCCATTAAAACACAAACCTTGGTAACATCAGCAAGGAAAATGAATTAGCAAATCAATCAGCTTATTAAAATCAAGTCCAAATAAAATCTATCAACACACATCTCAGTGTATCAAGGATGCATCTATTTCCTTTCAACACTTCTAACAGAAGACAGTAACCTAGGATGATATTACAATACAAAGGGCTTTCTTAGACTTATCTACCCTGTACAAAATAATCATATAGCTTTCAGGATAATGAACATTATTTTTCATCTACCAACAAAATTAATATGGGATTCTACTTTGGCTTCTACAGACAAAGCACTGAAGTCCATGCAACAGCAATTCTAGCAGTGTTTGCTTATTTAGACAAATAGCTTCACAGAACTCTAGTAAAACATGAGAGAAGACAGAGTAGAAAAAGAGAAAAAAAGACAATAAACTATTGAGAATAGTACAGAATAATGTTTCTGTTTCATATGGAGATGAGAACACTGAATTGTGGAGTCAATACGCTTTCCCTGTAAAAAGCTGTAAACATATAAGCAAGGATGAAGTGCTTTTGCTATTTGCTTTTTCCTATTCATGCCACAATTCAAATTGTACAGCAAAATTACAGATGATTTACTGATTTTTTTATTTCTGTTTAGCACACCATCAACTTAAATTTTGTCAGAATAACATACTTGCCAGTCAGCATCACCAAGTATTAGAAAAAAAAAAAAATTCTAAGAAAAGACCTTTCAGAGATCAAGCAAGTCCTGGTATTAAAATTCCAGAATGACATTAAAGGCATTTAAGAAGGAGATTCTCAAGGCTGCCTTTAGAAGTAAAGGCAGATGTAGATAGAAAAGACTCCAACACTAAAATTCTTAAGCTGAAAGAACCTAACATAGGAAGTATTTACTACTGGCTACTGAACACTAGTAACTTGGAAGGATCACCTACTATTGGATGAGTAGGTAATAGGCAGAGTTTTTCTTGTTGCACAGATGTGATGAATTGTTGGGTTTTAACTCAATGAAATGGTTTTAACTTTCAATGAAATGACATATCATGTTGCTACTTTGAGGTAACTGGAAAAATCATTGTAAAGTTTTCACTAACGCATGATTTATA
The DNA here is from genome assembly GCF_026979565.1 of Vidua chalybeata. Classification (NCBI taxonomy): domain Eukaryota; kingdom Metazoa; phylum Chordata; class Aves; order Passeriformes; family Viduidae; genus Vidua; species Vidua chalybeata. Next base: position 46,523,046 of record NC_071534.1, read on the forward strand.
AGCCATACGAAGTAAATGAAAATGCTGTTGGCTCTTTCACTTAAACAGCTACACACAACTTACCCTTGAGCACAAACTTGCTTTTTGCTAAGAAATAGGCTGACAAAAACTTCCTCCTTATTTATGCTCTCATCTAAAAAAAAAAAATCAGTTGCTACAGAGATTGCTCACTTCAAAAAAAAAAAGTTAACAAAGCCAATCCTTGTCTGTCTTAATCTACAGGTGCTCTGAAATAACACCGAAACATGTACTGCTACAAGCCGGACTCCTCTGCCAGGATTGGAATGTTTAAATATACTATGTTAATTCTCCCAGCATTCGAGTGAAGGGAGATCTTCCCTTAAGTTTTGCCTCACCAAGGCCAAAATAAATAGCTACTTTTGATCAGTATCTAGATAGGTCGGTATTTGTGCCCAAATCCCATGAACTGGCACCAGGGGAGATTTTGGGAGTCCAGAAGGCAGTATGACTTTGTTTCTTTAACAGAAGTATCATATGCAAACACAGAGGAGAAGCAAGAACTTGTGCCTACAAGAGGAAGAGCTCCCATTTCATGTGTGTGTTCTTCTGGAGGTGAGCTGCTGGCTCACTACAGGAATGGATGGATACATTTTCTGTGACTTGTACTAGCATTTCATGGAGGTTTTGAAGCATCCCAATACCACCAATAAAAACCTTGCATAAGGGCATTAATACTGACGACAAAGTAGATTTTTTTAAAGACTACGATTAATTACAACAGCTTTACCCCAAGCCCTTCAGTTAGTGCTCCTGCTGAACTACTGGGCTACGACTGAAAGACAGGAGGCACAAATAATTCACAAAGACCTGTGCCTTTCCAGATCACCATTCAATCTCTTTTGGCATTCATCATCTCCTATTCTCACGCTTGCAGATCCTCAGTTTGGAAAACACTGCTATACGGCCGGGAAGCTCCCTTCTCAGCCAGGAAGGGGGCTCCGCTGCCAACAGCTCCAGGAAAGCGGCACAACCCCGGCAGACCCGACCGGCTGCCTTCGGCGGGGCTGCGGGCAGCCGAGGGCAGCGGCGACCCCGGTCTCCCGGGGAGGAGCAGGAAGCGAGCGCGGAGCTGCTCCCGGCCGTCCTCCCCCGACCCCGGGCCGGCCCGCCGCCCCCCGCCCGCGGGGGACACCCCGATCCGCTGCCGGCGAGGGCAGCGGGGCGGCCCGGCCGGGGCACCCCCCTCCCCCGCGTTACCTTCCCGGTACTTCTTGCGCAGCCGCCGGTGGACGCTCTTCACCACCCCCGACAGCTTCTCCTGCTCCAGCTTCCGCTCCTGCTCCGGGGGTGGCGGCGGGGCGGCGGCGGCCCCGCCGGGCCGGGGCCGGGGCTGCGGAGCGGCCTCCATGGTGCTCCCGCTGCTCGCCGCGCACCGCCCGGCCCAGGGGGAGGCGCGCGCCGTGCCGGGGCCGCGCCGGGCGGGCATGCGCGCGCCGCCCCCGCCGCGCGGGCAGCCGGGACATGGAGTCCGCGCGCGCGGCCGCCGCTCCGTGGCCGCTCCCGCCGCTCCCGTCTCCGCGCGCACCGCGCTGGCAGCGGCCCGGGCTGCGGGACGGGTTATTGCCGAGTGAACTTCCCACGCCACACGTCTGGAGCGGGTCACTGCGCGGTGCTTAGCAAAACAGTGAGGCGAAAAACACAGCGAGTGTCCGGGGCAGTGCGACTTCCCCTGCAGCTAGGGTGCATTACGCCTGCCGACGATCTTCCCAGGAGACCCCCGTAAGAGACCCGGCCCGGAGTCCGTCTGGCGGGGGTGGCAAAACCCATTCCCCACCTACAAACGACCTTTCGGGAAAAAACCTGAATTCGGAACATACTCGAGCAAACCTGGGCGGCTTGGTGTCCGCGGTGTGGGCGCTTGAAGAACACAAGTTTTGTTCGGCTTTTTTATGTCTTCATGGAGCTGCTGGGCCCGTTTCTCTGCGCAGCCCAGTTTCTGGCTGAAACGCACTGCCTGAGCAGGAGCAACACCTGCAGCCAGCAAAACTGCCCCTTACAGCAGGCACCTTTGTCTGCAGCTCTCTGTGCCCGGCCTCAGCCCTTCCCTAAATCCGAAGTACTTCAGTTCTCTCTGTTAGTAATTGTTGGAAATAGGCAAAACCATTCCGTACGAGATCATGGCAGGGAAATATGCCATGAAACTGCTTGTTTGACGTGGCCAGAAGCCGCTAATTCTTTGAAGACGCTAAAAAACATTAATGGGGTAGTTGCGGCTGCAATTAAGTCTGTGACAAATCTGACAGTAGGTAGGGTTGAGATTTCATCCTGATGAGAAGTCTGTAACGTATGACTTTGTGCAGGGGGATGTATAACCATGATGGTCTGTTGTATTGTGTTTGATTATGTTCGTTTGTATTATTGTGGTTACCCAAGTTTTGAAAATGGTTTACCCCTGTTGCTCTCCCATATCCCTTTGGTTCCACCCTTGTTACTCCTCCCTTAGACTGCCCCTTGACTCAGCAGAACTGCTGAGTCATTCCCGTGTCCCCTCCCTGGTGCCCTGTCCATCACTCGGCAGCCCATTCCCACCACCTGGAAACTTCCATCAGGGGCGTCGAGTGATTGGATCAGGACCAGGGACCCCTCCCCGACCTTCCCCTAATAGGTTGTCTTCCCTATCCATTTCCCCGAAAGTCACTCCCCAGTTTGACCCTATTGGCTGTTCTCCCCTTCCACTCCCCCCTTTTTAAGTCACTGCAGAGTCCCTCTCAGGGCTCTCGTCGGTCGGCTTGAGTTAGGTGTTGTTGGAGCTCTAGGAGTTATCAATAAAACCTGACGTTTGCCCCCGAGGAGAGTCAGCCTCATTCCTCAGTGGTCTCGCCGTCCCTTCGCTCCTCCGGAGGCACTCCTTGCAAGCCCTTCAGGGAACCCAAAGGGAGTGCCTTCTGCCGTCGTCGTGTCGCCCGGCTGGGCCACTCGAGCGGTATCCGAGTGGACATGACGGCAATGGTCCTGCCAGAGAAAAAAATTAGAGCTAATCACGGAACATAGTGGTTTTCTGCTTTTTGGATAAAATTCTTTTGAAGGTGCAATTATCAAGGCAAAACTCTAATGTCCAAAGGGAAGGTTTTCATTGTTACTGACTGCAAAGTCATCCCTTGTTCACTCACTCTGAATGAGGTACACAAATACTGATTTCACCCATCACCTGGAAGTGCCCACATAATGCTCAAAGGTCCGACTTTTTCTGTGCTGATATTTTTTAGAGAGTGTTTAAACAACTTCATTGTATTTTGGATCTTTCATCACTATGTGCTATGTATTTTATTGTAAGAGTATTTCCATTTTCTTTTGTTTGGTGGGTTTTTTTTTCCCTCAAAATACAGGAGAATAATGGAAGGAGAATTTAAATATTTGCTAGTAACATCAGCATTAAGAAAGAAAAATCCAATGTAGTGACTGAGTTTTTCCTTTAGTTACATTTTCCTTTAACTTCTGAAACTGAAATAACTGATCATGTGTTAATGAAAAAAGCATACCACTGTGTATTAATTTTACTTTGACTTGTAAAACATCCAAGAGTCATCTTCTGGTGTGGATTATTGTATTTCATACTTACCAGCTTAGTTCAGGAAGTTAAATCTGAATCAGAAATAAAATTTTATGCTGGGGTTAATTACATCTTTCTGAAATATTTTATTTCTAGTTTTATATGCAAGTCCACCTAAGAAGGATTAAGATGGCGTAAAAAGAGATGACAGCGATACTTACTGGGACAGGGAGCCTACGTAGCTCTTTACATTTCTCCATTGTGTAGGATTTGAGGAAGTACAGGCTGAGAAGGAAAATCGTGAGCCAGTGTGTTGCATCCCGGGTTTGGGTTCACATTAGGGGTTCTAATCTATGTTAGCTAGCTGAGTTCTGTGTACCCACGAGCACCCCCCGTGTTCCCCCCCCCCCCCCACGCGGTGGTTAGCTCCAGGCTGCCTGCCATTGGAGCATCCCCCAGTCACTCCTGTAACCACTCCCCGTCCAGTCCTGAGAATTCTGTGCCTGTCACCCCATTCCCGCGACCCCACTCGCCCTGAGGCCCCGTGTCCGCCCCTGCCGCGTTCCCATTGGTCACCGTGGTCCACGTCATCGCCACGGCGCCTGCCCTGCATTGGGTGGGAGGGCCCTTGCCCTCCCTGTCCCACCCCTATATCATCCTGCCCCCCCCGGTCCCGTTGCCATTTTTGTCCATGCAAGGTTGGGAGCAGTCTGCAGCTTCTCCATCGCGGCTCCCGCGGCCATTAAAGCCTCCAGCTGCCACGCGGACGGATTTGGACGATTTCCTTGTCTCTTTATTTCCTCCCTCGCGCTGATGGCAAAGCATGGCCAGCCCGCCCCGGTGCACAGCAACAGAAGCACCCGGGAATCACAAGCGCCGGCCCCAACGAAAAGCTGAGACGCCCAAGCCAGGCGCTCGGGAGCTGACTGGGCCGAGAAAAATAACACATTGTGGCACCAATGTTCTGTGTGTGGCATCATACTAGGACAGCACTGAGGGAGGCATCCTGGAAGAGTAGGAGTATCAGAGTGACAGAAGAGAAATGGAGACATTTGGAGGATGCCTGAAAAATACTGCTGTGGCATCAACACTCCCAGTCATGAGCCTCCAGACTTGGAAGTCTAGGTTGCACAGTCAAAGTATGAGTGTGTCTGTGATTTAGAAAATCAAAAATCTAATTGTGGAATTGGAAAACTGGGGTGAAATTATACTTATGTTAAATATACTCTCTCAGAATAATAAGTTATTATTTGAATTATTACTGTTGTTTTTCTCAGAGTTCTCAGAGTTTCTTTCTAAAACTAGTAAAGTGAGTTTAAATACGAAGTAGTTTTAATTTATTACAATGAAGTAACACAGAAGTTTCATTTCAATAAGCAAGTAGGGAGCATTTATCGGATGTCAAGTCTTTCCAGCCATGAAAATTAAAGAATATTTGTTGAAGAGGCAGTACATTCATAGGTCAAACAGATATTTTCCCTGGAATATGTGGTGGGAGTTGGGTCCTAGTGACAGGCTTCAAATGCAAAATGACTGAAGGAGGTATTGGTGGAGACATTGAAGGAGATATTGGTGGGCAGTGGAGCGGGCAGTTAAAGCAGGATTGGTTCTCTAAGGCTTGATGGAACTGGTGTCCCAGTGCTCTGTCATGGTGGAGAAAAAAACATGTGTGATCTATAAATTTCTTGAACACATTATAGGAAGACTCAAGGAACAAATTAAGATGAACATAAATGTAGTTGTCCCTGAGGCATAAGAATAGAATGAACAATAAGGATGCATGCACTTACTCCAAGGGGATAAAAGCAATAAACTACTCGTCTCCTGATAGGGGTGATGGAGTTTCACTCTCTGGGAAAGAATGGTTTTGAGCAGCTGGACTTACTACCTTGAATGTAAAAAATGGATGAATGATCCTCTATGTATTAGTTACTTTCTAAATAAATTAATTAATTTTAAAAGACAATTTAGAGAAAACGACAATGTTTCTTTTGACATTTCTGAAATATTTTAATGCCCGTCACTTCATGAATAGCATTGGAATCAAAAGTCTTGGTTCACAGACTGGGAGGACAAATAATAACAGCATTTTCCAGTGCTTGTGTGGCTGGAACTTCCACAGAGGATGTGGGAAAACCAGTTCACATCTCTACTCTGCCCGCAGGGATCTGAACCCACATCTTCACCATGAGATTATATGAAGTGGAAGTGCTCTTCCTTCCTGAGGGAAGGGTGACAGCAGTCTGTATTTTCAGTCTTTCTCCCAGTGAAATTGTGGAGGAAAAGTAACATAAAAACTTTGTGAGCTGCGAATCAGCAATGCTTTGCTTCCATCTTTTTCAGTGGCAGTTTTGACAGTCAAGTCTTCACAGCCTCTTCATCTCTTCTATCTTAAAGATGCTAATTGTTTGAAAAAGAACCAAAAAAAGGATATCAAAGAATCTGTCCAGTGTGATGACATCATCATAAGAGTCTCTAGTGCAATGTAATCTACAAAAATATTACCCAAAGCATGTAATTGTTTTAATGGAACACTGAAGCACTGTGGTGATTTAAAAGGACTCAAATATTCTTTGTTAGATGTAGAAATGGTTTTGCTATATGTATCTGAATGGCAGACAAACAGGCAGCAGTAGAATGTTAGGGTTGAAATTAAGATTTTCTTCTTCATTAACTGTGGAGTCTTATAAGCCATGAAAATAAGATAATTTGGTTTAAAAAGTGGGAGTCACATCCCTGAATTTGCACTGATGCAGTTATTTATAGTTGGTCCATTATTACATTCTCCAGACTACACACTGCAGTAATTTAGTAATTAAAGTTACGTAGCAATTAAAACTGCTACCCCATAACAATAATTTTATAACTACAGATCTTAGATTCCATTTCTGGAGACTGACACCTTTAAAAGTAAGTACACAGCAGTATTCCCTTTACTTAGTACCCTGTGTATTTTAGGGGAAAAAATAGACATGATATTGACTTTGGTTTGAAGTCCCAATATTTACATAAATAAAGCTTTTGCTTTTGGAAAGCAGATTCTACTGCAGGACAAATTAAAGTTGCTCCTCAAGTAGATAGAGACACCCAGCTTGTTGAAGGGTTAAAATGCTTCCCAAATAGGGGCTCATTGTGGAATTTAATTAAGTATCTTTAAGATCATGAGAATTAGATACTGATAAAAGATTTTATTTGTTGAAATTGTGTCTTTTACTCGCTAGCTTGTGTTGCAGAATGGCAGGAATAGTTTTACCTGCAGCCAGCATTTCTGATAAACAGTACATTCTCTACCTCCATTCTGGCCAGCAGGTACTATCTGTGTCTGTCCATGGGAAGGAGCTGTTTCTTTTGACACAGGAGGGAAAAGTTAAGAATTTGTAAGTCCCTTCAGACTATCACTTGTGTAATAGTAAAGTGAGAGTTAAATTTCATGGAACTACCAAAATATTTATGGAAAAGCAGCAAAGCACTTTATACCTAAATTATCCTGGATGTTATGTGCATGAGTAGAAAGTAAAACAAGCCTTTAATGCTGAGAACAGACAATGCACTTTCTAATAATTGCTGTATTCATTGCAACTTCTTTGCAACCTAAGCATCACAAACATACTTAATACTCTAGTAATAAAGATCATTAAATATAAATATAATTTTTTGAAAATCAACCCTAAATTCCCTTAAAAATCTGTTGGTTTTTTAAAACAGATTTTAGTCTGAGCACATTCCCCTGTTATTTGGAATGTATGAATTATTCAATAACCAGAGTCAATATCATGATAGCTTTAGCAAAGACTACTAGCCACTCATTCTAGATCAAGTTTCTTCTTAGCTGATATCTTGCTGCCATGAAGGATTAAGTCATAAAATCACTTTGATTTAGCAAGAGATGTCAAAACATCCAGCAGGTCTAACTGGTTTTCTTCCAATGTCATTCAAAATAGTATGTGGTTTTAGCACTGATTCATGTTTCTGTCAGCTGCTACGTATAAATTTGCTGTATAATCAATTCAGACACAATAACTTTAAGAAAGCTTGGTACTAGTACAAAAACTTTTATGTTTGATTGTTTGTGCATCTGTGAAACCCGATAGTCTTAAAGATGGTCTCAATTTTTGGGATTAAAATTCCAGCCTTCCTGTATGGGTCAGGTGTGTATAATTTTAGTACCTTTCAACAGCAATATAGCTGTACAGTAGCTCATTTTCAACTTGGGAAATACTGCAGTTTCCTATAATCTTGTACTGCAGGTATGGTAGCCTGACTCATAAACTAAGATGACCTCGAAGTCTGATTGGAGTAGTGTATGCTGAAAAATTACCCAGAGAAGGGCTAAGGTGCATGTGAATTTTTGAGTCAGGAAAATAAATAAATTTTTGACGAATAAGCTATTTCTGTGATGCCATGTATAGATCAGGGTATGCTGTGTCATTTCACTTTTCTCCTTCTTTCCCCTCCTAAGTCCTGGGAGGGCATGGGAGAAGATATTTCAGGTGTCTTTAGATATGACCTGTAAAATAAATACATCTCTAGAATGAATAAAGTGTTCTTGTGTGTTCCAATGATTGCCCAACTCCTTTTAATCTCTCCTGCCTCTTGATGCTGTCATGTGACTTATTTGCAACTCTACTGAAGTTCAAGTCAATTTTCAGCTAAGCAGATGAGAGAACAACAACAAAGTCTATTCATACAACATCAAACGGAGCTTTATCTTCAGGACACCATATTGCAGGCAGTATGATATACATCAGGAAGAGCAAGGAATGCCAAAGCTCTAGCTTGTCCTGCACATATGGTATTTGGTTTGGTTAAGTCTGGCCTCAGTGACACTAGTATCTAAGATGTTATCAATAAAATTAAAAGGGCTAGTATTCTCTTCATCATTTTGAAAGAGTCTAAAGAATGGTGGTAGGAAAAATGAAGTAATTAATGCTGCTTCAGAAATTTTGACTGGAAGTACACAGAGGTTTGCAGTAATTTTCCTATAAGAGCACCACAGATAAATATTATCTGTTTGAAGAGTGGTTTCTTTTTACTTCTCCAGAACATCTAATCAAACAACTGTGACACAAATACCATGAAGTGAGCATCCTCCACACTAGATTTTGTCAAAATTTGATCTCCATTACTATGGCTTAAGAATGATCTAATAGCAGCTGCCCTGAGGTATGAATTATACTACAGACTGCAAAGAAGAAGGCAGTTCTGAAATGGTTATTTAGAGCTAGGTAGAGTTGTGATAAAATTAAGTAACCTTTTCAATTTATTGAGGATACACTGATAGACTGTTATATTTAAAAGGATAGAAAATAGAACAAAAAGGTACTGTAGCAGTTAATGGAGACATACATTTCTTACTGAGGTTCAGATTTTAGTTAACACTTTAAGTCTTTCAGATTTCTGGCTAATAAAATTATCTGTATCCTCTCTCTATGTGCAAAAGTGCTTCTGGACATTACCCATCTTATTAACACCTAGAACAACTTTAGATTGGAAAATACCTCTTATTTCATCAAACCCAGCTATTAACCCATCACTTCCAAGTCCACCACCTAATGATGTCTCTAAGCACCACATCTACATATTATTTCAGGTCTTCCAGTGGCAGTGCCTCTTAATTTCTTCAGAGTTGTGGTTATCTAGTGAATCCCTTATCTTTCCAGAAAATGTGTTCTGTTTTTCAAAAGAGGCTAAATTTTTCTGGGGATCCAGTATTGAAGTCCTCACATTTGCCATTTCACATGTTGCTTGAAACACATTGCATGTGATACTCTTTGTCAGAAAAGTTTTCAAACCAGTGCAAACGCTTCTTATAAATGTGGATGACTTCATTACAGGGAGATGATATAAAGAATGCTTGAATAATAAAAATGTTGGTTTTGACTACTCCCTTCTCTGCACCGGTCGCCAAGAAGACTTCATTTTGGAAGCCATAATGACAACATACTACAAAACAGATACAGTTATAACATGGGAGGTAAGGTAAGGTAAGGTAAGAAGGTTGTAAGAACCAGAGACAGCACTCCTGCTTGCTGAAACATGACAGGTGGATTTTTGCTGATGACTCCTTTAAATCCAGGAGAAATGGCTGTCAGCTACCAGGACGTATTCTCAGCAGGAACATAATTTCATATTATAAAGTATTTGCCTCTTTTGTAGCCTAACATGATCAGCAAAATGCAGCCTGTGACTTATCACACAGCCTGACAGGGACTTGAAGTATTGATGTCCTTGCCTTTTTAGAAGGTAGAATCGTCTCCTGGAGGCTTTTCTACATAAATAGAAGCAGTATTTTCTTAGAAGACATAGTAATAATTATTTTTTTCAAGCAGCAAAAGAAGTAATTGTGGCCAATTTTCTGAAATAATTTGTCAGATTTCAAGCTCTATTTGGACTCATGAAGGTGAATTTTACCCATCATTACCTAAAAGGTCCCTGAAACAGAACTAGAAGCATAACCAAAAATCTGTTTTAAAAATAATATTGAAGTCAGTCTTTATATTAACTTATTTTTCTTTTTCTTTATATTCCTTTGTGAACAGGTGGGAAGAAGTTTTAGGTTTAAAAATATTGCAGACTGAACATTCCTTTCATAAAAGGCTACATCAATTTTTTTTTTTTTTACCATTCAGACTGTAGTCTAAAGACTAACATACATAGCAGAAGATCTGTCTGATCTTATGGTTGTTGGAGGGTTATCCATGTGAGTAATTACTTTTACACAATTAGCTATTTCAAAATAGCTTTTGCCTGTGTGGGACAAATAGAATCCTGTTGGCCTGTGAAGGCTCATTTATGAAAGAAGCATCTCAAACAGGATGGAATGTGAAAGACATTGGATTTGGTATGGACACTGGTTATATTTAGATCATGTTTGGCAAGTACTCCTGGGGGCACTCCTATTTTCACCTTGTTCTCAGATCCAGCACGAGACATCCTATTAATCCCTTTTGACAGTTTTTTTTTCACGCTATCTACAAATATAATTTATTCTATGGTCTTGACATTCCTTACGATGCCTAGGATTACCTAGGACAAAAATGCTGGTTTATTATGGTTTATGCCTGAAGTTTTGCTGCCGCAGTGTCCACCAAGAGTCTTCTTAGTGCTTCCCTGCTAGCTCTGACACAGCGGCTGCAGGGGACACAGGAGTGCTCAGGAGTGCGGAAGAGCGGCTAACGGTTATGAGCCCTTTCCGCGGAAGGCACTGTCAGCAATGGTGAGGGAACCAGGAGGAGACAATCCAGGTTGTATACATCCAAGGTTTATTGCTAGCTCCGGGGAGCTCCTGGCCTCAGGGGTACAATGCTGGAAAGCCCCTGAGGAGACTGGACCAGCTCCTTTTCTTAGAGGGTGGAAACAAGGGAGGGGTTTGGCTATCCACCAGCAGGGGGATAGAGGGGAGTGGGACATGAAGTAATGGACAAGCAGGACAACATATCAGGGAGCTGAGGAGGGGGGACCCCTGGCCCTTGGCCAATCACTTGATGCCCTTCGTGGAAGCTTCTAGAGAGAGGGGCTGGAGAGTCGAATGACAGACAAGGTGCCAGGGAGGGGATATGAGGATTGACAAGGAAATTTCTAGGGATTTGGGAGGAGTGGGGATGGAATTGACATTTAGGGAAGGGGAGACAACTTGGGATGAAACCATAAACGAGGGGAAAACAGGGACAAATCAAACAACACAATACAACATTTTTCCTTAATTTTAGTATGTAATTTGTGGTGGCCCAGCTGTTACTTCATGAATAATGGAGGAGAAACCTCTGAATGAGAGACAATGTGTCCAGCTGTGAAAAGCAGCTTCTGTAGCCACCCCAGTGTAACGTGCAGGAGACAGAGCTGTAAGAGAAACAAGACAAATGGTTATTGTACTTCAAATTCATACCTGACTTGTTAGTTTTGCAATAGCTGTTTATGCAGATGGTCAAGAATGGGACCTTAGCCAATTTTCTTTTGCTGGAAGAAACGTTTGCTTCTGGGGATTGAATGGGTCTGCCAACATTAACAGTTAAGAGCACTACATAAATGTTTCTATGATGTGAATTGCTCTTGCCTGTGAATCTCCTACACTTGAATCTCCTACACTTCTTTAAGTTATATTACTTAAGGCCTTTGGAGGACAGGAACTAGACTTCTTTCTGAAGAAGCTTATCTGAAAATTACAAAGTAGGGATTTTTCTACCACACCCTAAAGGTAATAGGAACATGCAATCTTTGGGCTGTTGTGAAGGAATACAGAGGTTGATCCTGTAATTATTTTGAATTGTACTCCTACAATTTCCTCTTTTATCCTGAATAAGAGAAATACCAACACAAGGGTGAGCTTTTAAAGCTCTCCATTGCTGAGACTTCATTGCTAGGATTTCCATTTTGCAATCTGATCTATTTCGTGAGATTTTTGAATCTATGAAGAGACGGACTTTACAAAATGCCTGTGTTGCTGTTATGGGGTAAGAGACTTCCAAAAGACTTAGCTAACCTTCCTTGAGTCACATTTCTAATGGAATTTTATTTTAAACAAATTATCTTCTACATTCTCTCCACTCTGGGATATATGCTTAGTGTCTATAATACTTGTTGTTCTGATATATCGAGTTACCAGATCATCTGTGAATGTTTCTGAGACTCCTCTTCCTGAAGAACCTGGCACCTAAATGAAGGTGACAAGCAAATGACTATAGTCTGAGGTCTTCTTTTGCTGGTGGAGATTGCTGAATTCACATGTGCTTGCTGGGTTTTGGAGATGACTGTCATTAGCAGCTACCACTTCTGACAGCAGGTGCTGATCAGGTCTAAATTTGAATCTCAAACTCAGTGGCAAAACTTGCATCAATATGCTTAGTAAGTGACTTATGATCACTATTCCTCTGCATACACTCTTTTTACAACAGTTTTACAAACAGTTGGCTCCAGACTAATGTAATCAGTCTTTTTTTCTAACACAAAACCGGTAATGGCTATTAGATCACATGCTGGCATCTGGTGTGTAAACTTGTAAATCTTGATTGATAAATAGGCAAAATAGCTTCACAGTCTTGGAAGAGGCTGCAATTCTGACTGCAGGAATAGTAGTCAGTGTGTTCAGAGGAACTATGTTCTCACTTACGTCCTTCACTGTTTCTTGTGTGGTTTTATAATTTCACATAGTAGAAGTAAGTGTAAATTTATTTATAAACATACTTATAGAGTTGTGTCCTTAAATAAGAAGACCAGAAGATATTGCAATCAGAAGAGATTTGTAAACAGAATAAAACAAACAAAAAACACCAAGCTAATTTTTCAATTTTATATACAAATTATTAGCGCTTTACACTCTTTTTGCCGAGCCGTGGGGGCTTGTAGCCACTCGGCACAAAGCTCGGATAGCTGGTACATCTGAGGGTCCACCAGAAGAACGGGAGGGACACTCGGGCTGCTGAAATCCTGCTCGTTTATTGAAGGGTTGCAGAAGGGGCAGACAGGGAGACAACGAGGCAGAAGGGAGGCAGATTCCGAGAGCCCCGAGGGGCGGGGTGAGGATTCTTTTACTGCGTAAGGGTAGGAGGGTTTAGCATACGAGGGTACAATCGGGAAAAGGCTAAAGGGTGGGGAAATATAACATTAACCAGTGGGGAAAAGGGAAAGGAATGTTCTTGGTGGAAGAACCAAAGGGAAAACGTGGAACAGAGAAGATTCTAGGCTAAGGGGCAGACTTGAACAATAACTGACAGGACAGGGGGAGGGTACAATTCTCTTACAAAAGGGGGTGGAGAACTCATACAACTGCTGTTTCCCATGGCAACCCTAGACTGCCTTCCCCAACCCCACCTCCTACATCTTTTCACCTCTCCTGTAATTGTGTTTAATGTGGTCATGAGTGCCACAAGAGCAACTTACCATAAATCAGGTTTTTGATCTTGATACTCTATAATTTCTGATTCCCAATTTGGTATTTTAATTGCAAATACTACTTCATTTTTGAAGAATACATAGTTTGAAATTGCAACTTTAGACAAGTATTATTTAAAAAAAACAAAATTTACAATGAGCCTTGAACATGACTGGAAGTGACTTAACGAACCACAGAGGAAAAGCAAAAATTAAAACTTATATTAAATATATGTCTTTCTGGATTTTACCAGACTGACTTTAAATTAATAGTCTAAGTGAATATAATACTTATGAGACTGTAGTTTCACAAAGATTTTTTTATTTATACTGGTGAAGCTGAATTATAGTATTTGCAGATCTCCTGGAAGTAAAAACTGTAGTTTCTTAGCAGCATATGGAATGTGACCAAATAAATACAGTAGAGACAGAAAACAGAGGAATAGAACATTTTTCTAAAGCTCATAATGTGTTTAAAATAACAAGAGATATTGTAAGAGTGGTCTGCAATCAGAAAAAAGAATTGCAAACTGTTTTCTAATATGCTGTAAAAATTTGAGAAATAGAAACCAAGAGCAGGAAAGATCCCATGCCAGGAATACTATTAAATCCAATCATCCAGATCAATGGTCAATTAGAAAACATATTAAGGCAAACAGATCAGTGGTTCTATCTTCAAATGAAAACGTATGTGTTTATTTACCAACATCTGCATATTTAAGATAAGCATAAACTCCTTTCATGTCAGTTAAAATTCCAAGTCTTGTTGGTGTCGCCTCATTTTTTCCTAAAGCAATTACTTTCGTATTCACTTATTTTGCCCTTACCTGACCTTGAACATAGGCTGGCTGCCAGAAAGGAGGCAATCGCTGATATCATGCAGTTTTCCTTAGAACTTCCTGTAGGAAGTTCACAGAACTCATTCTCTTTCATGCCAGAGTCACAGATTCAGATCTATCCTAACTGTAATTAAAAAGAATTAATTTCTTATTAGTGGTTTTCAGTAGCTTTGTATCTGTCAGGGACAGTTTCAAATGGGCAAATGCCTGCATGGCAGCTGGGTCACTAATGATGTCTGCAGGCTGTTCTAGGAGTGGTGAAGAGAGACACTGTGTTTAGCAGGTCTAATTCACCACAGTCACAGGAGAGCCTGGGATATGTGTGCTCTTCTCAGCATCCATAGGTCATTCTACTTATGTGCAATTCTGAAGTTTGCTGCTCTTAAAACTGAACTGAAGTACATTTGAAGTAGGAGGTTAGAAAGCCTAAGTGAGGAAGGGACTACTTAGGAAGGACTTTTTCAACATGGAATAAAAGCACCTCTCTTTAAAAATTATTTTATTCTTTAATATAAAGGAGGAAATCCTCAGGAAAGAGCCGTTTCCAGGATGTGGGAAAGAAGGATCCATTTCAGGGTATGAACCTAAAAGCTTCCACCAGCCCTACATTGAATATTAGCAGTCACTTTGGTCCTTTTGTTGGTGAATTCATCAGGGAAACTTTCAGTTATAAGGCCTGCACAATGTAGAGATGGTTGTGTTTAGCCTTGAGCTGTGTAAAGCAGGCAAAAGATGCTCGTGTTCTGCCTGGTGTGCAAGGAGTTACACACTGTGTGCAGTAAAGACTAGAAAACCCAGGTTTGTCATTCTTAAGCTTGAGAAACTTTGGAAATGCTTCTTAAATTATACTTCTTGTGAAACAACTTGTTTGAAAACAAATAACTGATATTATTGGTTTTTATGAAGACATTGTCTACGTTAACTCACCCTCCCACCATCTCCTCCCCAGAATCTAAGTATCGTGCTGTTCATTTACCCCAAGGAAGAAAATCAGCTGGAACCACAGCTGCACTGCAGCAGATGTCACAGCCATACTGCTCATTGCTTTTACATATATATGAAAAAATCCTATTTACATGGAGAAGCAAGACACTAGTACGGTGGTGTCTGAGCTATGGAGACTAAAAGCCAGCACCCATTGATGAAGGTCTAATGAAATACAATTAAACTGTGTGTATCTAGTAAATGTAATGGCAAGTTTAGCTGATACACAAGTGTATCAGTTCTTGAAAACACAAGTGGAAATTTAAACCCTAATCTTTACAGGAAGACCTTGTCTTCCTATTTCACTGGAAGAGTGTGAATGTGAGCAGCTTTCTCCAGGTATAAACACTGAGAAAATGCATGATACTTTCAGGGAAATGTGGCATCAGTTCCTCAGTGATTGTGTGCAATTACATTATATAGTAGCTGGACAAAAATTAGTTAATTACAAAATCATAATCTAATCCTGTTTCCTGCTCCCCACAAGCTTGATTGAACACACTGCCTTTGTTGAATCTTCACGTTTGGTTTGTATGTTAGAAGTCACAAGGAAAGTTGCAAATTTTGGTGGGGAACTTAGCTGCTAAAGAAGTACAAGAACACACAACATATATTTTTCTGGCATGAAGTAGGTAGGTGTAAATAGATCCAAAGGCACTCTGAGTTCTGGGAAGAAAAGTCTTGGGAGAGACTCAGCATGCTGCAATTCAGAGCAGCTGTGGGAGATGAGAGTGCTGGAATTTTCTCAACCTGCTTTCTCATCACTTGGTTTTTAGCTGCTTTGGAATGTCTAAGTTTCAGTGATTGCTGTCCTCAGCTGTCTTTGGCATTATGTCTTATTGACAAAACTTCTAGGAAGAAGCCAAGCTCCCTTTTGTCTGCAGTTACAGGTCAGTTGTCTGCAGTGGCTCAGGTCAGGGCTCAAAGGTGAATTCACTCAATGCTGACGGGAGCAGTATGCAAAGTGTTCATTATTTGCTGTGAATCACCCACTCAAGCTGCCAAAGACAAAAATATCTTTTGTATTTTCTGCTTTCTCCTGGCCCTTGTTGTTGTTGTGAGATGGGAAAAACAAAGCATCCTTTGACTCTGTTTTTATTTTTAGATGAATTTGCTCCTCTTGCCTTATGCAGTATTTGACATCTATAAAGCACTGGGATACAACTGACTTTCTTACCACTTTCACAGACAGACCAGATTCTCAGGAGTGTTTCGAAAGAACCTGTGGATACCACCTACCCCATCTCCTGCTTGAAGGAGAACTTATCCTGGAACTAAATCAGATCAGATTTGTCTAGCCAAGTCTGGAAAAGTTCCAGGGATGAGGATCCCTTTGCCTTTATCAGCATGTGCAGTATAACATGAGTAGATACAAGCTGACCATGGTGTTTCCTTTTTCACAAGTTTGCTGCTTGGTAGGAATGCAATCAGGAAGCTAAATTTGCAGCAGTAAAGTGTGTTGATAAAAAGTAAATCATGTTGTAAACTGGAGTTTATTTTCTTGATTTTCATGAAGCATCAACTTTTAGAATCATGTCAACTAAGAATGTCATCTTACTCTGCTTTATATGTAGGTTTGGGATGTTACTGATTGCAGAAATACACTGTAAAATATAACTTCAACACACTCCAAATTTGATAATGCAGTGCCCTTACCAAGCAGAAGAAAATGGTCCACTTACTACCAAGCAGGGATTTTCCAGCTGTGTGGGGCTTGGAGAGAAACCAGAGATGGTAACGAAATGCTTCAGATAGCAGTTGTTAATGAAAAGGTGCTGGAGCAAAGGATAATAATGCAGTAGTTCTTATTTCTACTCTGAGGTGTTAAGAATGGCAGGATTGTGACAGGTGCTTGAAGCAGCATTTAACATATCTCTGATAGGACTGGAGCCTCTGGCTCAGTTTTTTTTAATGTTCTCTATTTCCTCTCAACCCACAGCAAAGGTTTTCTGAGGAGTAATTATAATAGGATTACTATGTGATGGGAGTAAATGTGCTTATTTGCAGTGTGACTAGAGAAGATGGAGTTGGGAGAGTAGAGTAATATTCTGTTGGATTGTCTGACTTCTCAAAATTCTGGGTAAGGGTTGATTGAGTTGGTTATTTTTACTAAAGGCCAGTTTCTTAATCATAAGTTGCAGAAATGCAGAGGAAGACCTGAGGGTGATGGAGAGCAAATGAGACAGGAGTTCACAATGTGATGAAGTTGCAAAAAAATTAGTATTGTACCAGATATAGAAATAGAATATGATTTTAAGGACAGAAAAATAATTCTACTTCATGCAACTTTGCTTACATTTAGGAATACTGTGTCCAGGCTTAAAAATAATTTTGAAATTTGATGGAATCCTGGATGGCTGACAGTAATCCTAAGGCTTGGGGGAATCATTCCTATGGAATTAAAAAGGAATTTAAGTCTAAAAAGAAAAAGCTGAGGTTTCACTCTGGTTCCTTATCATGGAATAACCTGTGATATTTCAGTCATGTGAGACTGTTGCTGATGTAAAACAAAGAGAATGTCCTGAAATTAAAACAACTGTCCCACAATTGAATTCTAAATGAGCTTTGGTGGTTCTGCCCTCTTTCAAGAGTGGTTTTATGTACCATTTTAGGCCTGTGAAGTATTTCCTGCATCACAGAAAATTGTCACAGATGCATCAAAACCAGGATGGTAGTAGGCAGTAAACTCCCCCATATCAGCTTGTCTGCCAGCAGATCTTAAAAATACAAGTTTTTATTTTCCATAATTTTACATGTGAGTTACTACTACTACTGAGCAAACATAAATGAAGAATGCATATTTTTTTCTATCTATATGCATATTTCTTTCCATTTCCCTACAGCCATGCATAGAGATAGCAGTATATCAGTCATGAAATGTGTTTTACCCAAAAACACAGGTCTAGAACTAAGTATTAGTAGATGGGTAGAATACTAAAGACCAATATCTTTGCTAACTTGAGGTATTAGCAATTTGCTTAGGGTAGTAAGATGTTAACATCATGGATTAAAACCAGGCAAACAGCTGATGATGTAATTAGGAGCTGCCAGACTGAATGCAACTACTAACTCCAAACAGCTTCAAAATTTTCACAGGCTTTCATGAGTTTTCACTGTTTACAGTGTTTTTAGTATGTAATGCATGGAAATACTGGATCTGTCTATAACATGAGACCAAAATACCCCAAAAAAACCTAAGCTATATATTTGTCCAATTGCTTTACAAGTAATTTGTGAAAAGCAGACCCTTACCTAGTCTGATTTTACATCTCTAATGTATCTTCTGGAAATAAAAACATAATGGATGCCAAATACCAACATGATGCCAGACACATTTTGATGCTGCTTTAGTGTACAAGTGCAGGTTATGTGGCTAAGGCCAAGAAAAATATACAGCCTTTAAACTGCATGCTCTTATAACAGAGTTTTGCTCCAAATTCCAAGAGAAGGAGCCAAAGGAAAAAAAAAATTGATAACTGGAAGTAAAAATCTTTGCTTCTAGGCCTAAGTAGTTAGTAAATAATAATCTCTTATTAAATATCCAGTGGGAGAATTAAAAACTGTTTTTGTGGGAAGTCTTTACATAAGAAAAGAACAACGTTGAAAAGCCGAACAAAGTTTCAATTACTAACTTCTCCTTTTCTTTCTTTTCTTCTCCTTTTATTTTTCTTATTTTTCTTAAGAAAACAAATATTTTGTTTTTTTTTCAATTATGATTGGACATAATCAATCATAAGCTTTCTTTTATCTTATTTATAAAGAGAAGTAACATTTATATCAGCTACATTCAAACTCTACTGCCATCCTCTTCCCAGCACTTCCTCTGTTATACACAAGCTACAACAACGGCAGGGATAATATAATGAAAGATCTATTACTGGTGATACAAGTGGGAGCTTGCCAAAAGTAAGAATCTTGTTGCTGTTTGGTATTTTGTGTCCCTGAGGTGCCTATGCATCCCTGCTGATGGCTGAATCCCAGACAGGGGGGTTGTTCTCCTGACTTCTTCAGTGCTGTCAAATACACATCTCATCAAGTACAGAAATTTCCATGAGTGTGTGACCTATCTTCACAGTTTTACTTCTCTCCACTAAATAAATACATTAGTTCAAGGTCACCTTCCTCTTCTATAAGGCCCTTAAAGACATTCTATGGTATACATCTGGGTTAAGACAGCAGCTGTCAACTCAGGTACAAAGAATCTGACTATCACAACAGAAAAGTCAGAGGATGAGGCAGCACTTTACTGGTTGCTGATCCAGGATCACTTCTGATCTCATTACTCTCTGTGCTAGACAGATGAGGACCTTGAGGCCTGCTTTCATGTATAGAAGCTCATGGACCTGATTATGAATGAACACATATGCAACTTTTATTGCAAAAAATAGGATGGACTCTGTACGTGACAGATGTTGTGTTGTGGTTTTTTGGGGTATTTTTTGGTTTGTTTTTTTAGGGAGGTTTTTTTGGTTTTTTGTTTTTTTTTTTCCTTGTGTCTTATGATTTGAAGGCATGGCACAAAAAATGACATAAAAACTTGAATGATGCTGCATAGCCAGGCCTACTGTTAGCTCCAGCTGTCTTTTTTAAAAGTCATGGTCCATGGCAGAAGCAAATGTTCTATGCAGAAATAAACGTATAAATATCTGCTAGGTGTGTGGATGCATCTTTCTCCCCCTTGGCTCTGCATTTTCATGGGGCCTTGTGACGTAGGAGGCCAGTTCAGAGGAGGACTGCAAGGTTGTTTCTTTGATTTTATGCCTTTTGATATGGATATTTTTGCTGAACAATGGCTTCATAGTAATTCCTTACCCTTTGGCATAAATAGTTTGCCAATATTTGGAAGCTCTTCTGGCTTCTTCAACAATTAGCAGATTTTGATAATCCTTGGTAATTGTATTTTGCAACTGTTTTAGCTTAATTCCCCTAACACAGTATATAGACTTGCATAAACAACTTTTTATGCTAGCCAAGTTGCCAACTTTTTAACTTATGGTAGCCAAATATGACTTTCCAACTGGTTCTGTACAACAAAAGACCTGCAATTGATCCTGATGAACAAAATTTGTGCTGTCTGCTTTGTTGCTTTTAGTGTTTTGGTTTTCCTATAATGCAGAGCTAAAAACATCTATGCCTCTTACCCATTGCCTGGCAATCAACTGAGAAATCAGAGAAGCCTTTTGACTCAACTGGCTTAACTGCTTACAATACTGACTTTAACCTTAGGCAGGAGTTTCTGTTTCAGATGTCATCATACTTGGGAATATTTAATTACTCCTTCCTTCATCTGAATGAAAGGTACTTACCAGACTTGTGTGAGTAATGGATATTATTGTAGGGCAAGCATAATAAACAGTGTTAAAATTGTTTGGATTTACTCTACATTAAATGTATCATTTGGACTAGGAATGAAACTGTAATTTTGGAATGAAAATTGTCTTAATAAAAAAAAACATTAAAACTATTCACTTATTACAAACTGCACTTCAAGATTTGCATTTCCACTTGTAATTTCTGATCTCTAAAAATGTCTTCTATCTCTACTGTTCAGTATATCCATTTACTTTAAAGGTACTGGTAAATTCGAGTCAATCCTTCTTATGAATGTAAAAAATTAGACTTCTGGGTATCATAATTTGGAAGTGTCTTTTTCTATCTGACATTGATTTTCAAATCAATTTTTTTCTTGAGGGGGATTTATTTTCAGATTCCTTCTTTCAATGGTTGCTCTCCCTTAATACAGAAAAAGCAGTCAAATTCTCTTTTCCCAGTGTTTCATATAAATGTGAAGGTCCCCGTGTTTTCTTTTACTTGAATTTTTCTACTTATATTAATGGCTCATCTTCTCTTACCACATGCTTGGATTTCCAGACTGTTCAATATCAAATGACTGTAGTAATTTCTCAACCATTGTTAATTTTTGCCCCAATCCTCAACCTATTACTCTTTCACATATGTATGTGGTAAAGCTCTTCATAATCCTCTTTCCCATTTGCCCAGCATTACTAGCATGGATTCAGTTTTTTGATGTTCTTGCTCTTTCTGCAGTCCTTGAAATTTTCTTCTCAGAATATAGCTGTTTATATTCTGAAAATAGATCTTTTCATGTTATGCCAAAAAACAATGATGAGTTGGATTAGTTCTTCAGAGAGGTGGATTCTCCCTTGCTTGAAATCTTTGATTCCAGGATCATAAAATTGTAGCCTGTATAACCTTGAAGCCTGTGTTACTTTTATGCTAGCTTCAACTCATGACCAGAAAAAGATATGCAGTTGGAGAATCCACATCTGCTGCTAACTTTCACAGATTTTCAGGGAAAGATGTGAGGTTTAGATGTTTTAGTAGACTAGACTAGATAGTCACTCATACACCTAAGACCTATGATGATACAATTATGTTTGCTGTTTTCAGTTCGGTCTGTCAGTGGGGCTTTGGAGCTTTTCTGATATGCAGATGAACTCCTTGTGTTTTGCCTTTTGAAGCTTTCCATTGTTTCTATTTGTGTAAATGGTATAGTGATATTCTCTGAAGACATGATCTGGTACTTTTATTATGCAGTAAGCAAGACTGTGTGACTTTGCATGCTAAATTCTGTATAATCTTAATGTACTCTATAAAAAACTCATAATCTAAAAAGAATTGAGGTGTATAACATTGATGTATAATTCATGGACTCATTTATGGAGGGTGCAATATGCACAAGCTAGCAGTTTCCTCTGGGGCCTGCAAACTGAACAGAAATTTGTTTTGACTTATGTTCAATGTAAGTGTACAGTTTAGTAATTTTCCAAGATAAATCTTAATTGTTGGAGGAAGAGGTGAATTGTTATCTAAAGTAGAAAGTAGGACAGCAAAATCTATGTCGTGTTGACATCCTTAGTCCAATCAGAATACAAACAAAGAGAAGAGACCTTGGAAGTGCTAACCTTGTCAATCATAAAGGAGAACAACCTCAAATTTGAGATTAATCACACAGTGATTATTTAAATGTTGTGAGTGTCTTCTTTTATCAAGTGTTTTCAACTCAGAGGAGTGGTGTCTGACAAAATAGATCGGGAATTCTAATGGATGATTGGTGTCTTCAAATTTGTGAGACTAATGGGAAAAGCAGATACCAGGCCTATTCTAGAATTTTTACAGTATTTTTCCTAGGTCTTTTAGCAAGAAGGATATCTATATTATCCATATTTGATTAACCAGATCTTGAGATTTTAAAAGTACATTAGGAAGGAACACAAAGTGCTAACAGGAAGAACCAAGAGTATTGTGGGAAAACCATTTGTAAATGTTTGGGGAGCTTTTTATTTCTGTTCTTTTTATTTGTGATGGGCTTTTTGTTGTTGTTGTTGTTGTTTGATTTTGGTTTTCTTTTTTTTTTAATTGGCATGTGTTGACTTTCCTCAACATTTTTGTTTTTTTTTTTTTAATTTGTAATTTTCCCTCTGAAAAGATTTTCCTATTCTTGGATTTTTTCCTTTCTTAGTTAAATTTTCATAATTTTTTTTTCCTTATCTACTTCCTCCCCTTCCTGTCCTTTCTAGTTACTTTGCCTTGAGAAGTCCTTGTCTCTGTAGCTTTGTCTCTTTGAGGTCAGGCATGACCTTTCTTACCTTTCTTTCTATTGCTCAATGTTTGTAGCAATTTAGAAATGCTTATTTCCACTGTGATTCACATCTTATTCATCAATGTTCAAGTCAGTTATTAGAGTATGACAAGGGTTTACACTGTTACATTGTTCTGCAAATATTACATCATCCCAGTGTGGGCAGATACCTTCTCCTGTAGCTGAGGACTCTGGAACAGGAACTTCATTGCTTCAGTCAGCAGCAGAGTTCAGTTGGAGCTGGTCCTGGCACATATCTCTCCTTCACTGAACTATTACTGTTTATTCCTTTAGACTGAGCCATGTACTGGTCAGAGTAGAGGTCATGTATATTTGCAAATGGTTCCTGCATCTTTAGCAGGGAGCATGTGGTGGCACTAACAGCCCTTAGAAATTTCAAAATTGTTTTCAAGCTGCCTTCAATTAACAGAGGAGTTGTAGCTCTAAACTGCCCTTCCAGCCCAGCCTGGCTACATGGAAGAAAACTAAAATGAATTTTTAAGAGAACTCTTTGTCTGTTAAGTACAGAACATTATGAGAAGATCTGTGAACACGCCTGAAGCGAATTTTAACATTTCTAGCAACTACAAAGCAGGAGAGTAACTGGACCTCAAAGGTCAACTCTGAAATGAGCAGTCTGGCTTGGGAAGGCTTAGGGACACCAGACTCCTCTTGTGTGAACTTGGGTGAGCTGGTGCTAACGTCAGGCACATCAGCCAGGTTTCTTACACTGCAACAGAGTGCAAAATAATATATCTCAGTGCTTTGGAGACATATCTCTGGGGAGGTTTTGTCCCACTTTTGCTTCTCTTGTCATTATGGGGCACGTGAGTTTAACTACTACAATAAGTGAAGTCATGAAGTTTAAGAAATTAAGATCCCCTCTATGGGGCTTCTTTTGACCATGCTTTCTTCCTCCTGCTCACGACAGCATTGGCAACATAAGACTACTGGTGTTAGATAAATGCATTAGTATGGTGCATCGATTTTAATGAGATGATCAGTTTAGGGCAGCATATGACTACCATAACTGGGATGAATTCGGTGATCTGAACGTCTTTGTTGAAGTCCTGTCTGGGGAAGTTACTGTACCCATGGTCGACGAGCAAGTGTGCTGGCTCATGTCCAGCTATGTCAGCTCTTCCAGAACTGCATCCTATGTGCTTCTGCCACTGGGGTAAGCATGAGGGGAGTGAATGCAAATCTCCCTGCCTGTCAAAGCAGGCATAGCCTAAGTGAGTTCTCAGTCAGACTAATTGTCCATTAGAAACACACTTTGGCACTGGCCCACAAGCCCTATTTTCCTCTGAAGGAGAGATCTGAACATCTGAGTACACTCCTTTTGCATAAGGAAAGAGTGGATGGTAAAAAACAGGTATTTCATAGCTGGAGATACCTTAAAACTATACAGTTCTCTGCACATAAATTCAGCCCTGGTCCCATGAAGTAAACAGTTTGTGTGTAAGCTAAAGCACAGCACAAAAAAAAAAAAAAATAGTAACAGGGAGCACAAGCTGGCAGTGAGCATAATGGCCAATGGTGTAACTGCCAGCCAAACCTGCTGCCTGCCCAGGTTCTGTGGGCATTGCTTTGAAGTAAAAGTTTTAGGTGGTTTTAGAGGTTTTAGAAGGCTTTGCAGACTTTTACACTGACATGCACTTCACTGAGGAGTAAAATGTTCAGCAGATTTTTGGAAGACTTTGTGGACTTTGATACTGAAATCCACTTGTACATGAGTGAAGCATGGGGAAAAAAAAAAACCAGTCTATGACAACCTTAGGCATAGCTGCCTAAAAACTGCTTATGAAGTCAAGAAAGGGGGGGGGGGCAGGAAATAAACCCCAGGCACAGTGGTAGAGCAGAGATTTCAAGAGTTTAGCATAAAAAGAATGCTGAAAAGGAGAAGAGCAGGTATTTAATCATCACTTGTCGGCTGTGCCCGTCACAAATCCTATAGGTATCCTGGAGACAGTTTTGTGCCCTATGGCACAGCAGAGGTGGAGTGGGCAGGCGGTGAAGGGCTGCATTTCTTCCTTTTCCTCTTCCCTTTCCTCTTCCTCCTCCTTCTCTTCCTCCTCATCCTCTTCCTCTTCCTCCTCCTTCTCTGTGCTCTCCACAACCAAGGCTCAACCATCTCTAGGCTCTGCTCCCACCATGGCTTTGCTTTTTTTCACCCTACAGAGCCAGTATGGATTTGGCAATGTATTTTCCCACTGTTTGCAGCTCCACCTCCAACAGCAGTTGTCAGACACTCTCTTGCCCCTTTTGTGATCCCTCACACACCCCTGCAGAGTGCTATGGAATACTGTCAAGCAGAATAGTACTTTATACCCACTTTACCCAGACATAGTGACTGTGGAGAAGTCACTAAAGTCCACAGAAGCAGAGAACAAGTACACAGTGTTCTGAAAAGTAATTAGTCACTGTATGTGAAATACCAGTGAAGCCTTAAAGGGAGAAGCTGCTAAATGAATCAGTCTTGAAAAAGTACATCCATTTAATCAAGTTAATTTAAAAATCAATCTGGTTCATCTGGCACAAATCTGTAATGTAGGTTTCTATCAATCCTTTTAACCCTTGTGTATATCAATTTTGCTTGTGTCAGTAAGTTACTGATGGTGTGCAGATATAACAAAGGGCTTAATACCCATGAATTAGGTGCTCCAGTGTCCAGCTAAGTGCTTGGAGTAAATTGCAATCATATATTCAAGCATCCAAGCTCTTCGTTCAGGCAACAGGAAGAATTAAGTGCCTGAGACAGGGTTTGAACGAGGCCTTGTGCAACAGGAATCTCCTCTGAGTTAGTGATGGGGGATGTTGAGTGCAGAGTTTTGTCTGAACTTTTTCATGTTTAAATGCCTAGCCTCAAAAAAAGAGGTTGTGAGCCTGTATAAAGAACTCCAACCCATTTTTGGGTGTCTGTAAACACACATAATTTTAGAAGCCTTGCCTTCTATCTGGTTGTGCTTCCCACTTTCTGCATAACAGCTGAGCAGATGGAGCAGTTGCCCAGAGATGGGAGCAAGCCCAGGGCATCAGCTTTCTCATCCTGGGAAATTGCACTGGTTACTGCCTGTTTCGTCAGGGCAGGCACCTCCCACCCCTTCTGCAGCTGTGGGATACCAGGGAGCAATGAGATCTGCCATGAGGTGTTTGAAGAGCAGATAGATGCAAGTCTAGGGTGGTCACACAGAGGTGGGGAGCTTCCCCAAAACAAGAAAATTCTTGTTCCATCGAAAGTTACAGGGTTTTAGCTAGTGAATGTAAACCAACATGCAACACATCAAGTTTTCAGGGAACAGGATGGTTGGTTGGAGGCACCTGCCTCTCCCAGTGTACTGCGCTGATGATTCTGTGCCTTATCTTGAGCTCCCTTTAGAGGCAAGGGACTAAGGATTCATTTTTAAATGGCCACAAGTTTACTTAGACTGAGGTCTGAGGCCTTGCCTATGCAGATGTTTGGAGCTGCCCTTTTTTTACACCTCCTTCATGTTCATGTTGTGTTTTCATATGTAAGGTAGAGCCCTGCTTCTGCATTCAGGTGGCAAGGGAGGGATGTGCAGAAGAGGAAAGGCAAGGCAGATTGCTGAAATAAGGCTCAGGATTGCCTCTACTTGGCCCCTTGTGCTTCATTTATGTGTCTAAAGCAGTGTTTTCTGGGGAAGAAGCAGGACTGAAGGGAAAAATTCACAAGGTCAGCCTCATAGTGCACCTAGCAGATCAGCACAATTTCAGTGTGAGAATAGATGAGAGATTCAAGTGCCAAGTGGAGAGGTTTATAGACTAAACAACGAGGCATCATTTTGCCTTCAGTGATTATTGAAAGCATATGCTATTTGACCTCAACAAAGCAATCCTAATGCTGTTTTCATCAGCCTCATGGAGAATTTTGCTTAGAGACCTCCTGGAAAGTGCTGGGTTAGGCTAATGTCTAATTGAGTTACCTGAGTCTAATTCTGTTGTTGTAATTGCCTGGGGGAAGTAGAAGGGGCTGGTTATCAATTAAGATTTTAATGTTATTAATTTAAGAGAGTTTGAAGGGCATATGTAGTCCAAGGAATCTATTTAATTGATAGGAAAACAAAGTAAATATCCTCCTGCCTCAAATTCTAGCTGTATTCTCTCTCCAGGGAATTCAGTTTTCTATTTTTACTTTTGAAAGGTCAGGTCTGTGCAGCCTGCAGGAGGGCTGGCATAGTCATGTCACGAGAAGCTGAAATCCAATCTGCAGCTCTGACTTTCCACAATGAGGGGCTGAGTGATGAATGGGGAGACACCCTCTTCTGCAGAACAGCTGTAATTCATGTAACAGCTTGGTGTGACCTGAGTGTTTAGATGTCTCAAAATCTAATTGCTGTCTTCTAGTACAGAGAGTAACAGAAGAAGAAAACATCTTAGCAGAAGGAAACAGTAAGGACTGATAGATTGCTTTTAGCTTCACAGTGTTTTGCTGAGAAGAGATAAGCCCCCTTCTAGACATCATAAGGGAAATGTTATGTAAAATTTTTGCTATGCAACCCCATCCAATTCATTTTTGTGAACTTCAGCTCACAACTGACCTGACCTACAGAGTACTACCTTGTTACAAGGAGGACTACTAAAATGCGTCAACCCTCCCTTTGCAGATGAAGATTACTAAGTCTTCATGACTGAATGGTTGCTTCAGATGTTTGTGATAATGCAAAAACAAAAAAAAAACCCAAAAAACAAAAAGCAAAAAAACAAAAAAACCCCCAAACAACCCCTCCAAAAACAAAAAACAAACAAACAAAAAAACAAACAAACAAAAAACCCCCCAAAAACCAAAACAACAACACAATTAAATATTAAGCAAATCCCTATTTTTTTTTCCTAAATTTTTTAAATAAGAGAGAGGATGGAAACTGTTACCTGTGAAGCTGTTTAAACTGCAGCCAAAACATAATCCTGTGGTACAGTTTAGATTTGTGTTTGTCATCCCTATGAACAGCTCCTGCATAGGCAGTGCATTCACTGAGCCTAGTAAGTCTTATGCTACTGAAGTGACTTTTGGGATGCTGAGGCTTGTTTTAGTAAGGTAGCAGTGACTTTATAAGGAGCAAAATTGCAATTTGTAATAGAAGCTGCAGAGTTCAATTTCCCAGAGTGTGACCTAGGGCAGGTCTGTCTGTGTGATCCGGAGGAACTCCACTTGTATGACCTGAAGGGCAGACCATTGTCTACCTGTCTTCAAGAATGAGGCACTGGTATCAAAGCACAGCTCTGTGTGGGCTCTTAATGGGCTCTTTGAAGCCACAACAGAGAGAAGGTGAAGTGCTGCAGCTTCCTCCCTCCCTCTGAAGAAAAGCCAGCACAGCACAGGTCTCTAGAAGTTACATGTATAAAAGTAACAAAACTAAATAGGATTTTATGGAATACGCTCTTGGAGAGCTCCTGTTTCTGTTGAGTTACCTTATTTGTCACTGAAACATTAACTGTAAAGCCCCACTCTGCTTTTGATAACACTTCTCTGGTCTGCAAGTGGAGAGAACTGGTGTTGCTTTCTCTACCACTGCAGTCACTTCTACAAGCAGAAAGTGATACCTCCATGATGTTCATGTAAATGAATACACAATATGAAAAAAGCCAACAGAAATGAATTTAACTGTACAATGACTTAAGATTGACTGATGCTTTAGTTACCCCATTTGTTACGAAACTCATGCAGGCTATTTTCATAGTGGTTTGATGGTTTCTCTGCAGGGATAGCAACTAAGTTAGCTAGTAGGAGTAATTGCCAAAATGAAGAATAACTGAATATTGAAAGATACTGATGAAACCTAGTAATGAATTCCTGTCTTCACATGGGTAAATTTATTGTCTGATTTATATCAGTGTAATCAAGCTATAAAAAAAAAAAAGCCCAACAAAGCAACATGACAAATCTATTGAAATAGTTCATTTTTAATACTGACTACTGGCAGCAAACTACTTACTAATGAGGTACAGTTCAGGATGTCAATTACTGTTGAAATGAATCCTTGAATAGTTTTGTGTAATGTGTTGAAGAAAATCACAATCTGTTTGCAACATATTTCAAAGCAGAAAGAGACTAAATTAATTTCACATGTTATATTTCTTTCCAAAAAGCTCCTGGCCCTAATAAGCATTTCTTACTGGTCTTTTTTTTTTTTTTTTTTTTTTTTTTTTTTTTTTTTTTTTTTTTTTTTCTCGTAAAGGAAGACGTACCTAAAATAGAAATTAAATAAGCAACTGCAGTGAATATTCTACAAAGTACTTCAATAATGATATAGCTTCTTTCCCATGAGAAATAGGTATCAAAATGTTAACATTAAGGACTTCTGTTCTCTGGTCTATACTTACTCTAATGTATATTCAAAGATAAATGTTTGAATATACATTAGAATACTATTTTACATCTTACTTCTTACTCTAATGTATATTCAAAGATAAATCAGCCACTGATAATCCTGTTACAAATTATAATTTTCTGTGCATTTTCAGTTTGATCCTTACTCACTTACAGCAATTTATTGCCTCGTAGTTAAATTATTAGAACTTGTTTTCAGAACTGTGAAGGAAAAAAGCCTGTTTTTCTGTTTTTTCTCTAGTCATGCTTCAGCTTTGCAAGTTCAAAAGAACCCTCTGGGTTATATTTATGCCTGTAGACTTTATGCTGGATGAGAAAACGTTTGCTTGTGTTATGGTGGTGCAGTCTTTATAAAGGTCTGAAGAATAACTCCTGGCTTGACTTGCAATCAAACTTGTGAAATTATCCTTTCAGTTAACAGCTAAGACACCAAAGTGCCTTTGGGAATTCCAGTAAGTGCCCACTGAGCATTCAGAGTTTACTTAGAATGTGGTGAAACGTATATACCAAAATGGAAATAATATTAATATGCTTTCATAGCTTTTTACATAGCTGATGAATTGGGATACTGTATTTCAGACTAGCACTGCTGAAGTTAATAGTGATGGAGCAAAGACATACATTAATGAAACGCTTATGTACTCTGAGGGTGGCAGGTAAGACTTGAAATCAGTGTCTGTGTAGAAGTCACCTTCATTTAGTGTCTGTGTTTCTTGAACATGCAGGAGTTGCCTCAGAGAAGGTATGCAACAGGCAAGGCACACAAGTGTGGGCATGCCTAAATCTTCCAGTTAAAAAATAAAATTGCAATTTTTTTGTTAATCCTTGATTTGGGGGAACTCATATCAGTTATTTCTCTCATGGCACAAGCTCCCCTGTCTCCAAGCTAAGTGGCCGGGGGGAAAGGAATCTTGAGGCAGGAGCCTGCCTCAGACACAACTTTGAGCTATTGTTTGTCTTCATCTGCTCTTGCTCAAGCTGTAGGTGCCACTTGTGCCACCTGATAGGGACATTTGATTTGTTCTAGCTTTCCTCTATTTAACAAAAAACAGCTGGGTTAATGCAGAAACCTATTTAAATTGCTGATACCTTTTCTATCCTTCACTATTGAAGACTTTATGTGAAGTTACCCCACTCTAATTGTTTGGTAATGTTTTGTGTTTGTTTTCTTTCAGCATTTCCAGTCGTGCACTGAAAGCAAAACCTACATATAATTTTCTCTAGCTTTTTTAATTTGTCATTTGCTCTTATAGATTATTCAGTAAACTCAAATTGCTTTTTGTTTAATTGGGTCTTATCTGCATTCTGCTCTGGCCAATTTTCAGCCTATCACCTAAATTGCTTTGTGCCCCAATAAGAGTGACTGGTTCATAAAGGGTAGTATAACATTTATTTTATACCTCAGATTCCACTCAGCTTGTGTAGAAAATTAATTCAAGAATTAACATATTTTACATCTGATTCTAGCAGACACCAGTTTGCCAGAATATCTTGCTAGCTAAAAGTAAGTAGGAGAAGACTGTTCAGGAGGCCTTCCCTTCAAACATTTAAATTTTTTTTTGCCATCACCCATCTAACAGTAAACTTGTCTGAAATCAGTTTTTGGAACTTTTAATACTTTTCTCAGGCGTCAGCTGAACTTTCCTGGTTTACAGTCTGGGTTGGTTTTGTTGGCATAGAAATCTGAGTTTGCTGGAGTTTAATGGCTCTGTTTTCTCACTAATTAATAAACAACTGTTGCCATACCTCTTCAGCTCAGGCCTCTCCCACTCTTGGATCTGTGTTATTGGTTTTTAATGCACTTAAGTAACCTCATATATTTTATTGAAACTAAATGCTATATTGTGGATAATAGGCACTTTGAATACTCCAATTCAGTCATAATAAATCTACTTTTTCTAAAAAGGACATATCCTTGTTTCTAACTTCTCCCAGCTCAGAAGAAAAAGTACAGTGAAACTCAAAAGGGATGCATCAAAGGGATACATTTTGGTACATGAATATAGCTGGTTCTATTTAACTTATATAAAAATTATCCAGAGATATTTTGTGTGTGACACATAAGAGAGAAGGTAAAAGCACAGTAAAATTATGGTTTATTTATTTTGAGATAATCGTCCCAGAAATCTTGGGAAAGAGTTTGGAGTTAGTCAGGTTATTTTTTGTTTTTGGGTTTTTTTTTGCAAATGAAGTAAATCTACAAGTTTACCTCATCAATGAAAGATAACAATTATGTATCTATGGGAAGAGAGGGATTATGAGGTGAGTTGTAACTTGTTGGCTCTGGAGAGGTGGCTTAGCTGTTCTGTTTGGCTACCTCCAGCTCGGCTGGGCTATCTCCATATGGACTCTGTGTGTCAGGGGCTGCTTTAGATGGGTGTTGGGCTCCAGAGCCCTCTGGTACCCGCCAGCTGAAGCATGGAGCAGATTAAGCCATGCTGGCACCTCCCTGGCAAGGAGAAACAGCTGTTTCCCAGAGCCACTCCTGTTCTGTGTGTGAGGAGCACCCTGCAGCAGCATCTTTCTGCCTTCCACGTCCAGCTGTGCTGCAGCTGTGGAACAGCTGGCTCTGCACTCAGCGTGCTTGGAATGTGAAAGGGGTTTGGGGGGTCAGACTGAGAATTTCTCTCCTTTCCTGCTGAGCAGCCATTCTGCTCTAACAGGGAACACAGTCAGTGTGGCATGTGGTTTCTTCCTCCTTACAGATCCCATTAGCTGGGCTGAAATGGGCCTTCACTGAGTCTTACAGTTGACAGAAATCTGGATGTGAAATCTGTCTCTTTTTTGCCAGCCACGATTACGTGGTAATCATCAGCTATCTTTCCTTACATTATCTTCCCTTCCTTACTTGTAGGTGATATGCTCTCTTTTCTCACCTGTGTTTCAGCTGTTAAACTGTCAGAAAAGGCTAGTGGTTTCATAGTGTTGAAGCTGCATTCGGGCTTTTAGGTTTTATAGATTTGGTTTTTATTGTGTTTTTTTTCCTTACTTGTTAAAAATTGTAACATTTTTTCCTATTTCCATCACAGTATAAAAATTAATAGGTGGGAGCATGGCTGCATTCTTCCTCAACCTGGTTAGGAAACATGAAAAAAAATGAAAATTTTCCAGTAGTTTCTTGTTCATGAAAAATAATCTCTAGTAGAAGAGTAAGACATATACATATAACTTACTTATGAGTATTATCAGCACTGTATTAACTGAGAATATATGCATCTTTAAATTGATGAAAACAACGCACTTAAGAAAAGGTTTTTTCCTGTTTATATATTCCTACAATAATAAAACAAAAAAGCAGAAAATAAAAAGTAAAAGTCTTGTGCAGCCCAGAAATAGAATTTTTTAAAATCCCCAATTTTATAGTGTTGCTACATAACAAACATATATCCTTTTTTCTTTGGCAACACACTATCTCTATGTAGATTTGTTATAAAGTTTTTAAAACAACACTATGTTATCAAACAACCTAAAACTGCGGCTATATAGGTTTTGTTATTATTACCAACCACTTTAATAGAATATAAATGTCATATATAATGTCATCACCATACTATCCTATAACCCATTGTAACACATCAGGGTATTACATCTGTACATTTTATAGGAATTTTCATATGCAAGCTTAAATTAAAATAACTTGTCTTTCTATAATTAGTATGTCAAAATGGGTGAGAAACTGAAATGCAATTCTAAGAGCAGAATTTCAGATGTTATTTTAAGTTTCTGTCACTTTTCTGAGAAAACGTACTTCATGTAAATGTTCCCTTCCAACTTCCCCCCAACTGTTTTTTCCATATTTCATTTTAGGCTTGGGAGGAAAATCTAATTTTTAAATTTATTTCTTCATTATTGTGGATTTTGTGCAAATATGGGTTCTTTTTCCATAATATCGGAAATTTGCTCTACTGTAATATGGAAGAGAATTTAAGCTTTTTTGGGCTGATGTCTTCTTTATATTTTGATGCAAGTATGAGACAGATACATTGTAATTTTAATGCCCTCAACTGGCAGAAACGTTGATTAGATAATGAGGAACAATAGGCCGTATTTCTCCTCCCAGTTCAAACTAGATATAAAACTTCTTATTATACCATGCTGAAAATGTGGTCCTCCCTTTGAGGGAGGAGACTTTAGATCTAGTGTTGCATTGGCTGATATGTGACCTCAATGTTGCAAGATGTTTTGGGACCTATGGGAAAAAGGTGGTTTTACCCCAGTCTGCATTGGAGCTGTGGAGAGGATTTTTTTTCCTAGCCTGTATTCTAAATTCTCTTTTCAGACAGTCATACTAAGGAGCTAAAGCTGGTATCATTATGCAGAATCTTCTTGTTGAGAATAAGGTATATCATGGCAATGCATTAGAAGGTGAAGCTATTTGAATAGTTTTGGTTTCAGCTATTTCTCACCATTCAGAGATTGCTTTGACCCGACCTATGTTTCTGCTCAACATAGCAGAAACCTGTGTTGAGCCTCCCTAGCTTGGGGCTTCTCCTGTTTCTACTTTCCAGCTTTAGCTGTTACAGCACCTTGTTTCATTCCTCTGACAAGAAACAGGGTGGCATGTAACTATCTGGTATTTCAGTCCCAACATCAACCATGCTGAGCTCAGAGGAGCTGTCCAGATGCAAGAAGTGACTCAAGGCTGGTGCGTGCTGTGCTCTCCCCTGCTGTCCCACCACCGAGCACCTGCCTGCACTTGGCTGGGGTTTCGAGGGCTCCTGTGGGTTTGCAGCTTTTGCAGAGTGCTAGTGTCTCTTTTGCTACTTTGCTTGTCCAGATTCCCTCCACTAGGGTTGCCCCTGTGGTCTTTAAGGAAGGCTGTTTCTGGGCTATTTACTTAATTGCTGATCATTAATGGTAAAATAATTTCCTTCTAATTGGGGATATAAACTGGTAAGTTTAACTAATTATTACATCTTACTCAACGTTGTCTACTTTTCAAGTGTGCAGCTAGATTTGTGTTTTGTTCTATTGACGAAATCAGGTTTTTTATTTAAAAAAAAACAAAATGTGAGTAAAGTAAGAGATTTAGTCATTTACTGTGATATTTCTCATTACAAATAAGTAGAACACTTTCCCCCATGCCACCTTTTAGCAAATCTCAGCTGTCACCTGTCTTTCTCGAGCATATAATGCTTGCTTCATACAAAATCAGTCTGGTTTTTATTATTGAAGCAACGAAAAAATATCTTCCCTATTTAACAGCTGTCCTTTGGATGTTAATTTTTTTGTGCACTGAATGAATAGGCACTCCCTCACTGCTTTTCACATCATTCTCTGTTTCTGATTGAATTGCTTCTGTCTACTGAACCTCATAGGGATTGAAAAAAAATTTAAATATCAATTGCATCTTAAGTATATATAAAGTACTTCAATAAAAGCAAAAAAAAAAAAGTCTATGGAAAAAAATACAAGATACAAGATTTATGAAAGGAAATTTTTTCAAATAATCTATTTTTCTTTTGAAGATTACAGTGCAGTTTTAGCTAATTTTACTCAGACATCTTATTTTCTATATCATTTTTTTTAATACAGCAACTCTGTTTCTGTGCAATTCTCCCCTTATTCCTGTGAATCCCAAGCCTATAGGCTATATTTGGCTTTCATGCATTTTTTTGGCATTCTGGAACTTCTTTGGTGCAAGTTCTCATATAAAAGGCTCTGCTTTGGCCCCCGGGGACTGCAACATGATATTGGATGTGGAGGAAGTGGAGACCTGATATGGCCTATTCTTTGATCTGCTGGAACTTCTATTGACTTCTGATCCTTCTCTTACCTGACAAACTACTGCGGATAGAGAGGAACCACTGAAACAGAGATAAGAAAGCAGGAATTTATAGTGTTCCAAACTCTAACACGCAGAAGTACAGGGGTACACTCTTTATTAGAGGCAGTGATTGTACTAAATAAAACAAACAAACCAACCAACCCACACCTTCAGGAAAATAAAAGGAAAGGCTAAATAATTGATCAAGGAGGAAACCTATTAAACTGACTGTGTGCTCATCCTCCATTGCTGCAAACAGCAGATATCTTGGAAAACAGCTCCAGGATTGCTTGCTTGTCTTGCTAGAAGCCTTGTGTTCATGAACATTGTTGTAGCAGGTGAACTCCAATAAAATTGTTGTGTTCAACTCTTTTTTTTTACCCTGTTATATCTTGCTTTGCAAATAAATTAAACAGGAAATAGCTGGGATTTTAAGAAGTGCACATCTTTCTGCAAGCAACTAGACCAGAAAATCTTTGTAGTGATTGACCTGATGACACTAATTCAAATACCCAGTGGTTCTTATGTCTTCTACCATACTTCACCAAAAACCTGAACACAACAATCTTCAAGAGCAGCTACAGGAATGACTCATTTTCCCAGGACATTGGTTTTGGGTAAGCTAGGGGGGCAGGGAGGTGAGAGACAGGAAAGATGCTTGTATTGGGATTGCAGGGCCAGGTTTCAGTAGCTGGGCTCTACAGGGGTGGCTTCTATGAGAATCTGCCAGAAGCTTCCTGTGCGTTGGATAGAGCCAACGCCAGCTGGCTCCAAGAAAGACCCATCATTAGCCAAGGCCAGGCCCATCAGCGATGGTGGTAGTGCCTCTGGGATAATGTATTTAAAGGGGCAAAAAGCCTACCCAAACAGCAACTGCATTAGAGCAGTGATTCCCCTGCTGCCTGTGAAGAAGACCCTGGTGAGTCTGGCTGTCCCCCAGCAGCCCATGGAGGTCCAGGATGGCTCAGAGAACCACCTGCAGCCTGTAGAGCACCTCACACTGGAGCAGATGGATGCCCGAAGGAGGCTGTGAGTCCATGGGAAGCCCATGCTGGAGTAGGCTCCTAGCAGGATTTGTGATTTGTGGGGGACCCAAGCTGAAGCAGTCTGCTCCTGAAGGACTGCACCCCATTGAAGGACCAGTGCTAGAGAAATTTGTGAGGAACTGCAGCCCATGAGAAGGACTCACAGTGGAGAAGTACGTGGAGAACTATCTCCCATGGGAGGGATCCCACCCTGGAGCAGGGGAAGAGTGTGAGGAGTCCTCCCTCTGAGGAGGAGGGAGCAGCAGAGACCATCTATGATGAGCTGACCACAACACCCATGCTCTGTCACCCTGTGCTGCTGTAAAAGAGGACGGAGAAAAAAATTGTGAGTGAAATTAAACTTAGGAAGAAAGAAGGGATGTGGGGGAGGTGTTAAAGATTTGGTTTTATTTCTCATTATCCTCCTCTGATTTGATTGTCAATAAATTAAGCTGATTTCCCCAAGTCAAGTGATTTTGCCCATGAAAGTAGTGGATGAGTGATTTCTCCTTCTCCTTATCTCAATATATGAGTCTTTCATTCTATTTTCTCTCCCCTGTCCAGCTGAGGGGGAGAGAGATACCTGGTGTCCAGGTATCCAGCCAGGGTCCAGCCAGGGTCAACCCACTACCACAGTAATGTACTTTAGTAGAAAAACATTTTCAAGTTTGTTTTCTTTATGGAGTTTTGGGGAAATATGTTTCATATTTGGGAGATGTTAGTACATCTGTTTTACCTTTCTAAGGGGAAAAACCATTCTGGAACATTTTAGGATAGCATGTGTGAAAGACTGAAATGTTATGGCAGCTGCTGCACATTGCTTATGTACCTGCTTTTATGACTTTTTGCAAACCTGAAAAAAATGTCATTTAAATAATTTCTTCAGGCTTAAGCCCAGCTCTGTTTTCCTCCATGGCCAACTTTTCTTCCTAAGGAAATTCAATTGAAACATATTCATTGTCATCTTCACTGCCATGGTTGATGGTTAAAATGTCCACTGGTGTTCATTTCCCAGAGAATGCCTGGACACCTCCAAAAGCACATGAAAGCACAGGAAAGTGTGCTAGCTAGCTCTAGCTCTTGTCAGGGCCTTGCTACCCTGGATTTGGTGAGCACTGGACCTCTCCCTGGGCACAAACCCCTGTCCTGCTGCTGCTGCTGCCCAAACCAAGGGTAACCCTGGGGAGAAGTGTGTGGTGTGATTCAGGGTGTCTCTCTCAGACCTTCTTGGCAAGACCCATGGCTGCAAAGTGTATGGTTCTGGACGCTGGTTTGGAAGGACCTGCAAGGCATCACAGCTGCTGCTAGGATTGCCATATATCAGGGAAAAGGTAAGATTTCCTCTACTACAGGTTTTAATCCCATGCACTTTATGAAAAGCATATGGGACATAGCTTTCCTTGTGCTTTTGCATATAAGGCATCTGAAAAAGGAGTTTTTATACATCTGGAGCTGGATGGCCCTATACTACCCATACATTTTTTTTTTGTGCCCATGATTGAGCTGTGTGCTGGCAGAAATGGCTCTTCCAGCTTTTTATGGTAAATCGCACAACCAATAGGGGCTTCCCCAGATGGGATATTAGTATCAATGTTGCAAGACAGCAGTTATTTATTTGCTACACATTCACTGCTCCAAGAGATTGGAGATGGGCAGCCACTGGTTTCCCAGCTTGAAGCCATTCACCACAAGCTTTCTGTGGTTTTGAGAATCTCAAAATCCAGTTAGTGTCCAGGGCGAATCTGGATATTTTGGAGGCACCTGGTCTTGACAAAAGACCAAAAAATCCTGGGTGAGATTTTCCAAATTCCTCTTACTTGATGTCAGACATGACACAAAGTGAATATTTTAATCACGCAGAGTAATTGAAATAATTGGAAGAAGGGACAGAGGTGATGTGGAAGAGTCAGCAGGTTTTGCAGTGACTCAACCATATTTGTAATTCATTTGTCATTACTATATGTAATCTTATTCTCTTTATTTCTGCATTTTAATTCCAGTTTCATATTTGTGATTACTTCAGCTCCTCACAACCAGCCTTTGACCTGTTCAACTGGCATTAGCCACATCTGGGAATGCAATCAGTTTAATGATGTTTAAGGAGTTCCTATAAGGGACCAGAACATAACATGTTTTCCTCACAAAGCCTTCTTCTCCCTGGGATGAGCAGACCAGTTCTCTTTGGCTCACATGGACATGCAGGGACAGAAGATCCTCAGTATGTTGGTACCCATTCCCACCCTCAGCTCCCCACACCATATGAAAGTGTGACAAGTGAGAGATTTGAGGTACCAGAAAGAAGGTGAGGTGACTGGAATTCAATTGTGAAACATAATTTAAAAAAAAAAACTATATTTCAAAGGGAGCTATTAATTATGGTGTTCATAAATTGTTTATTTTCGTTTTCCTGTATAAAACATAACTTGCTTCATTTTTCATTGTCTTTTCCAGCTCCATATGGAATCCACAGCCAGTAATTGTTCTTCATTCTGTTCTGTCAAGCAGGTGGCATACTGAACAATTAAGGTTTCTCTTTATAATAAGCTACAATGTCTAAAAGAAGAGAAAAAGGCTTAATTTTAAAATAATCTGGAAAATCAAGGACAGTCTGCTGTCTAATAGAAACCAGGCCTTACTTTGTAATAAAGTAAAAGCCTTCTCTTTTTTAGGACAATGAAATAAATTTTACCCCTCACCACTTCTGATTTTCAGCATTTGCAATTGCTGGGGGAGGTAATCTACTTTCTATTGTCCCAACCTGAGATGTTCAATGGTATATCACTATCTAATAGGGTTTTCCTTGCTATTAGAAATCCTGTCCTCAAAGAATACAACCCTCTCTCAGGGAAGCCAGTCTCAGTAGTGCCCCAGTTCAGACTGCCTGCACTATGTACCACTCCAAAACCAATTATAAAGCTGTTACCAGGAGACAGACAGTGAGAAAACCCCTGCACATGTACTGGTGATTCTTTGCACCTCAGCTCACTTCGTAGGGCTGGCTGATTCAAAACCAGCCCACACATAATCTGAAAAAGCAATTTTTACTTGTTGTTGACTTAAAGTCTTAAGCAGCTGAACACAGCAGTAACAATTTAAATGAAATTATAATGTATGATATATAGGAGATAATATTGCTGATTAGTGAACAGATTAGTCCAAAATATGGTTTACAACTCAGCTATGAACATTTGGAGACATGTCTTCCTCTCAATTTGAGCATGAAAAGGGAAAAATTACTAAACTTGAAGTAACCTTGTATGAATGGCAGATGACATGCAAGTGAAACATGTTGCAATAAATAAATATACAATTTGGGGTCTATAATTTTCCATTGCATTAATTTTTCTGACTATATTTAGAGCACTAATTTAGACTGGAAATTAAGGCTGTTTATGGCAACTGCTGCATGTTGATGGAAGTATCGTTTCATGTGCTATATTTTAAAAGCATATCATTGACTTTTTAAAACTGCTTCAAAGTTAAATGCACAAAATTACTTTAGCAAAATGTTTTGCCATACAACTGAAACATAAAAGATGAGAAATTAAAGGTCTTACATATTTCTGCAGAAGTTTTAATTTTTCCAAGAGTAATTTAACTGACCTGGAATTACTTTTATAGAAAGACACTGTCAGATGTAATAAAAAAATCTTAGCTAAATCTTGCTTTGTCACTATTTTCAGTTTGAAATTCTACATTTATTAATATATGCACAAATTTATTTTTTGGCATTTTAATTTTTCAAAGCCAAATTAAACCATCCTATTGTTATAGAATAAGAGCAGAGTTTCAGGAAACTCTATGAGAGCTCTGATTTAATGTTTCATTCCTGGGAGAACATACTGAAATCGCAGATTTTCCTTCGTAGTGCCCATGGACTGCTTCCGAGTGAGAGAATTCTTGGCCTTTGTGGGCAGCCTTTGTTCTACCATTTCATTGCCCATTTCATCATGAGTGATCCCAGCACCTTTGCAAAATCATTACCTCTTGGAAAGGACAGTGTTAATTCTGATTTTATCCACATCAAGGATGGGTAGCACATAAGTGAGTCAAATTTTGCCAGTGTCCTGGGTTTCCAGAGGAATCAGTAGAAACAAGTGATCACTTCCCACCAGGATACCTACCTCAAGAACTGTGCTCAGCCTCAGGAGAAGACAGACATGTTTTGCCTGCTCCTAGAGATAAGTAGTAGTGAGGAAGGAGAGGAGAGGCAGATAGCAGATACTTGTTCCTGCAGTTCTTGGTGGTGGAAACCAATAAACTCCAAACATTACCCACAGTGGCAAGGGGAAGCTGGGATTGTCTTCAAAGAGAAAAGCAAGAGGGTGGGTATTTGAGGAGAGAGAAGGAAACAGCACAAGCATTAGGGGAAGAAAGCAAATAATGGTAATAATAAAACCCTCAAAATGAAATGTCAATAGTTGTAAAATTGAGTCCTGTTCCTAAAGTAACAAGTAAGGCTTTGGCACAGTTAAAATTTTCATTTCACTGGGAGAGAAGAGTGGAATGAAAGAAGTAAATTTCATTAAATACAGAGAGAAGTTTTATCCTGTATTTTCAATTGTTGGCTCTGAAGTGGTGCTCAGAAGAAAATGAAAACCTGAATAACTCTATGAAAGCTTCTTGAATACACAGCTCCATTTTCTAATTGAAAATCATCATGGCAAAGCCTCTGGCTGGCAGACAACTCTTGGAAAAGTAGCCACTGAATCTGAGTGCCACTGTTCTTGATTGCCTCCTCTGATATGCTTTACAATGTGCAATAAAAATAAATACATAACTGGGTAGGACTGATGACTAGCAATTACTGGCATGCAGATCCACAAGCTGCAATTGTATGACCATTACACTGTTTGTAAAGAAAATGTTTGAAATTGTTTTCCATTATATACAGGTACTGCAGTACCTTAAAAGAGAGAAATGCAGAGAATGCTGTAAGCTATTAACAAAAATGCAGTTTAGCAGAGGTATTATTCTTCATCCTAAAGATCTGCTCAATTCTTTTTTAGTGGTAAGCTATCTTATATTTCCCCTCTCTTTTTACACTGAAAAGCACTTAAAATTACTTGAACCTGTTTAAAAAGTGGTTTGATTATAGCAAGAAAGAGAACTTAGACAAGTGCTTTGAAAATGCTTAGAAATGAATCATCACTTTCAAACAGATTAAACTCTCATATTCTGCCTCCTACACTTATACAAATAAAAAAAATATTATACAATTCCTTCCACAAATTGCATTTTAAAAACATTTGGAGCTCTCATGAGCCATGATATTCCAGTTGAAAGGCTGTTGCAAAAGTTCAGTTTTGTTTGGATATTCTTTGTAATCCTTAGATCTGTGTTTAGATCTTCCTTCTAATTTCTAAGATGTAAGTAATTAATACTTGTTTTCATGTCATTTTGTTTTGTGACTTGGTAGTTCTGTTCCCTTCCTGCTCCAAATAATTGGAGTTAATAACTGAGTTACATCCTTTCTAGTCCTTTGTTTTAATAACCAAAGCAATTTTTCTCTGATATGACAACCTGGGCTTCCCTAGTCATTCAGGCAGTTTCCTCTGCATCTACCTGGCTTAAAAGTGGTGGTGCTGAGGACCCAGTGCCAACACATTTAGGAGATTTCCATTTTGGACTTCACTTAGTTTCTTTCTGTGAGCTGAATGCCCATTAGCAGTCAGGGCACTTTCAATGTGCCTTTTGAGTCTATCTTCTAGTTTAGCTTCTCCTCCAGGAATCACGTCTGTGTGCTCTTTGACCACTCTGTGGTGTGAAGCAAGGCACAGTCAGCAATGATCCACTTAAAAAATACCCACCTTGTCCAGACCAAAATGCTGTTGTAGACAATCCCTGATAGCCTCACTGGACTTTCTTGAAGAACTGAGATTTAGTACTGTGTTCTTTTCCAAAACTCTTCAGTCTGTGTACTGAGTCACATGTGTTAATTGTTTGTTGCCCTCCACAGCTATCCTTTATAATGAGCAATTGGGTTTTTTTTTTTAATGGAGAAGAGAATGCAGAGGTTGCCATAGGAGATTTAAAAGTATGCCACTTCTTACTAGCCCAAATGTCTTGATATTCTATTTTTCTCATTGGATAAATCAATTAATAGAAAATTAATTTTTAATAGGAAACAATTTTAAAATGCAAGTATTAAAAGGAGTGATCATTTAGACGCTTCAAATAAACGGGCTTCTCAGTTTTTGTTTTAACAGTTTCTTTGCTGTTTTTTGTTTTGATTTGTTTTGTTTGGCTATTCCAAAATGGCATGATTTTACTTGGATCTAAATGTGTTGAAAGGCACATTTACCAAGAGAGGGGGAAAAAAAAGGAGCTATATATAGTTTTACTGTCCCTTTAGGGAGTCATTGCTTGAGCTTCATTAATATGAATTTTAGCACAATCTAATTTACTCATATGGCTGGCCCCAGGTGTTTGGAAAGGCAACCAGAGGAAAATCAGATCATACTAAAATTAGAGGCAAGAAATATTGAATGCCTTCTCTTTTAGGTCCTTGAAAGGCACATATTAATTATAACTGGATGAATTTATGAAAACTAATACTATGAACAGCTCCAACAGCAATTATTTTTGAAAAATTATCTTTACCGATAAGTGTATTGTGGTCAAAGTGCAGAGAAAATGTTCTATTAAAGAACACACGTATATACTTCCCCCTCCAAACATTAAATTTTTGCTGCAGTGTCCGTGTGACATCCTTCTGATATATATTTAATCACTGAAAATTACAATGAAAACCCTTATTTTGTGTATGCCATTTTTTGAATGGTTTCAAATGGGCATTAGAATTTGATGGATTTCACATTTTTTTCTAAGAATACTTCTTTGCTGGGTTACCAAATGCCATGGCCAGCAACACTGGTGAGGGAAAAGTGAGGAGATGTGGGGAAAAAAGGTTAAAAAAATATCTCTGTGTGGTCTGATTTAAAGCTTCATCCTTTCATGATGTCAGTAGGAAGCTTTGGCAAGCAAGTGTTCCCAGCTGGTCTCTGAGCTGCTAACGGGATGTAGTGGGTCAATAAATGGGCTTTATATATTAATTTCCTAAGTGTCATCTTGATTTGCAGCAGAAAGTGTAAGCAAAACAATGTCAAACACATCAGCCCTGAAGGTGCCTTTGGAGCAACACTCGTCGGTCTGCCCTTGCCCGGGTGCTCTGAACTCTTCAGCTGGGGAGGTGCTTGCCTGGGGAAGACACTATTTCAGAATCAGTCTTTAGGGGTTGAACAGCATGAATTACAGTGGTAGCAGGCTACTGAGGAATGCATATGTTATGAAAACACTTAGTCATCTCTAGCGAGATTGTGATCTGAAATATCTGACCTTCCTATGATTCAAAAATAGTGAGACTCAGCACAAAGGACAGTCAGGGGCCTCTAGGACCTGTGCTTGGAGAAGCAGTGCTGACTAGCCATGGCACCCTGCCATTCCCACCCAGGAGACAGTCTACAAGGCTTCAGAGGAGCTCAGTTCTCTCCAGGCTTCATGTATCTCACCACAGGGTATTCTGAAGAGTTGTATTCTTCTAGACAGGAGTTTGGTAAGAGATCCTGTTATTTCAGCTTGGACACTAATTTGCTAATTTGAAAAGGAGTGCAGTTAATTCTGTTTCAAGCAGGGTGTGATTTCAGGAGATACCCCACTGAAATGTACTCACATGCACTTCTTTGGATGTTTGTCAGGCGTACTGTTCATTACACCTCAGTGGAGCACTGTGGACAAACGCTACTTTGATGTGATAAGCAGGGTGACATTAAAGGTGAATACTAGAGTTCACTATTAAGAAGGAACTTAAAATGTACTTACAGAAAGGAATAGAGTCTCCACAGAGGGTGTCATTTAAGAATAGTCCATCTAAAGAACATTCCCCTAAAGCAAAACATCAAAGAGAGGATAAGAAATATGTTTTTGGCTGCAATTCTGGAAAGAAATCAAAGTCATATGAATTACATTAAATCACTAAGGAGTTTAAGAAGTAGATTCGAAATACACATGAAAAATATTGCAGTAAATGAAAAATAAAGTATCCAGTGACCAGAGAAAAGTAGAGAAAAGAAGGTGATGAAAAAATGATTATTCAGAAGTAGCTTAGGGAAAGAAGCTATCCTAGTAGATGGGAAAACATACCTATGGGAAGCAGTTTTTGGTTCTATCTGACCACAAACTCAAACAAAGTCTGTTCCCAGAACCAACCTATATATATAAATATGATCCTTCAACCTTGGCAAACTAATAGGACCTTATAAAAAAGAAATTGTTGAATCCATTTCCTGTCTATATACATCTTTCCTCCTAGACTAAGGCAATAAGCTCATTTACAGGAATGAGAACATTGCCTCTAATAGTTTAACTACCTGTTGGCAAAAGTACATGCTTTTGCAATATGTCAACAAACCACCCTTCTCCAAGTGTCTCAGTAACATTGCTGCATTAGTAGGAATGTCCACAAATCTTAATGAGATGGAGATTTGGTCTGCCCTGCCTCTCCAGTGTCCACCCATACACAACTGCAACCCATGGCCACGTGTGTAGGATAAACTGTGACTTGTGGAGTTAAAAACCCAGCCATGAAGAGGATACACAGAGGGAAATGTAGCATCCTGGTACCAGAATGTGCCATGGTCAGAGAGCAGGCTCTTGGCAAAAGGAATTGAATGAGGCCAGGGCCTTGCTAAATACCCTTCCACAATGCCAGCAAACCTACAGTGAAGCCTTCCCCCTCGGCTGGCTGCTGTCCCTTCTCTATGGCTGGACTGAAGCTTGTGGCTAGGGAAGAAGCAAGGCTGGGGAAAAGAGAGAGATTGGACTGGGACTAGAAGTAACGGCTGGGGCGTAATGTGACAATTAGTGCTTCAATCCCAGGAAGAAATAAAATACT
The DNA here is from genome assembly GCF_026979565.1 of Vidua chalybeata. Lineage (NCBI taxonomy): Eukaryota > Metazoa > Chordata > Aves > Passeriformes > Viduidae > Vidua > Vidua chalybeata. The sequence continues at coordinate 46,567,884 of NC_071534.1, forward strand.
TGAGCAATCCTAATTATGTCTATTCCACAAGACTTTTTGATTAATGAAGTCAGAAGAACAAGGCTATCCTTCAAATTATATTCTGTGTATCTTCATTGCATATGATGCCACTGATATATATATTTTTGTACCAAAAAATTACATCCACTAACAAGATCCACTTTTACCCAAGAGTGTGTTGACAGGTAATGGCTCAAGGAGTTGCAGAGAAAAATATCTGGATGTATCAGAGCATGAAGCTATACTTACACTATCCTTTGATAAATGGCTAAGTGTATGTAATCCTGAACACTGTAGTTTTACCGAAGGATGCACCGTCAATGTACTTAAAAACAGGTATATTCAAGGAGATCCTGGTACGTACAGTAGACAATTATGGTTTCTGTTCATTCAGACAGTTGAACTCATGAAGAATCTAAAAGAGGAGCTGCCTCTGGAGCACTCGGGATAAGTGCTGGACTAGTTAATGAAGAAGCAGAGCAGGAAGAAAAAGTGGAACAGATAGACTGTGGATACTTAGTCTTACTTAGGTATGGAAAGGAGTTTGTGCCTGAATTATACCATATTTAAGCCTGAGTTGTACACATTTACCACTTGGGTAAAAAATTATCCATCTAGAATTAACTGTAGGTTTTTGTGTACATAATTGCATGGTTTTGTTGCAGACTTGGGAAAGAAAATTTTTTGGGCTCTTGGCTTTACTGGCCCTGAGGAACCCATGCAAATTTACATCCATAAGTAAACTATGCAATTATTATTAGCTAGTTGTGCTTCACTGAAGTCTAAAATTCTCTCCTTGTCACATTCCAATACACTATGAATGGATATGACTGTGCTCAGCTGTAAACATTGTGTCTAAATCATCTTTGCAAAGAGCATCTTTCCCCTTGCCTTATCCTGGAGATGTTCTCAAGGTTACTCTGAAAGTTCCTCAAGCACCTAAATACAGGCATCTACTTCACTTGGACATATGTAAAATATATTCCCTGAAGAATATCTATTGCAATCCAGAGTTAAGGTGACTTTTCACCTCAGTTCACCCCTCAGACATGCTGTGAAAATCCAATCACCTTGAAAAATAGCATTAAAAGTAGGAGCTGAGGGTCATCAAATCCTCTGCTAGCACCAGGCTGGATGAGTTTGTATCTGTATCCAACCTGTAGCTCAAGAATTCTGGTGATGGAGAATTTACTGTTTCCCCTGGTGAGCTGTTCTAGTGCATAATTTCCTTGCTGCAAGAAAATATGCCTTTTTATCTAGCCCAACTATCTGTTTGATCAAAGGCTACTGTTTCTTATCTTACCACCACAGATACTGATAACAGATCCTACCCACTTAGTAGCAGTCAGTCTTTGAGATACTCATATTTCTGATCATGAGCTCCACCAACAATCCCAGCTCTTCCACAACCTTTCTTCTAAATTCTGGACTTTAGCCATTGCATCATTCTCATTGTTACAGTGTTTTCTCTGTTTGGTTCTTCTCATTCCCAGGCTGCAATGCCAACGACTCCACACTGTGGAGCAGTTCAGTTTTGGGCTCCTCAGCACTGAATGCTTGAGACAAAATCCAGAGACTTTGCAGAAAATACTGTTGTTTAATTCATTATCAGCATGGTCATACTTATAGCTGACATTTGGAAGCACTTACCCCGGGACAGGAAATTCTGATTTCTACCCATTCCTGTGTTTGTAGCTATTTGGATCCACACTGTCTCTCTGCCAGGAGAGTGCTCTTTTTTTTTCAGCTGGTTTAGCTAGCTCTGCCTTCAGCTGTAGTTGAATCACTCTGCAGCTAGAAAAACATCCACTTGGACAAAGAAAAAAAGGTTCAGGATGGAAAACTGCAACCAAATGATTATGACATTGGTATGGGACTGGGCTCTGGGAATAGTCTCTGGTGCCGATCTTTATTTTTATTCTTGGCAGTCCTCAACTTACTCTAAGAAGTTCTAATACAGGGTGAACTGAAGAGGACAAAACATGTTGCAAGGGTTTACTCTATTTTGTCAGACAGGGGCTGATGCGTTCAGGTTCCATTTGCACCATTATTCTCATTCCACATCACTGGAGGAAGCATGCTTCTGCTTCATGGGAGCTGCAATAGGTATGATTCATTTATAATAAATAAAATTCCAGCATAAAAAGCCCATGCATAGATACTTACAGAATAAAGACTAGAGTTTTAGTTATAATGAATTCACTAAGATCATGTAACTGGAACTACCTTTCTTTAGAATAACAACAGCCTTGGAATAAGAAATCACTGAATAAAAATTTCCACTTTAGGCAATGGAAAATTATGTCACACATATTGTGAGCGTACATATCGGCAGGGACATATGTGTGTCTGAAAGAAAGGCCTGAATTATAACCTGAAATAAAATGTTAAAAATAGTAGGAGCCTGTTTAGCAGAGGTAACATAAAGAGACCTCCTTAGCCTCCCAGGAATGCATACTATAGTTTAACAGCAGCCTGCTCTATTTTGAGCACCAGTACATCATCATCCTGCATTACAGTACTTCGTATCTCATTCTCCCTTCATTTCTCAGACATACCACTTACCATTCTGCCTTTTGGGTCAGTCATGCTGCTTTTGCACATCATCCTTTTGTACTCAGCTGATTTATTCATGATGAGAGGAGGAATTACGTATTTGGTGTGGGTATGGAATGTGACTTACCTACACAGTGGCCTTGCAAAATCCCCTGTTAATAATCTCTGTAATGTAACCAATAAACACATTTGATTTGACAGCAAGATAAACAGAAGTATTTTTATCTTCTTTTCAGCTGTGAGTTTGAGAGTGATCACTTTTTCTTTAAAATCTGTGATTTCTCGTAATATTTTAGCCATTTGGCATTGCTTGATGAGGTCAGATGGGCACAAGAAAGAACAAGTCACAAGTGAAAAGAAGTTGTAATTCAATGTTAACAAATTATTTTAGCCATCATTAAAGTGACTTAATTATGTAAGATGACTTTGGTACCAAATCAGTTTGGTTGGCCAGCCAGGCTACGTCGGGTCTTCTGTCATCAGATTGCCACCATGTTTCTAGGATTTCTTATACACAGAGACTGCCAGGCTCCACTGCCACATTGCTATGCAGCAGGTAGGGAGGACGGTGTGCGAGGGCAGCAGCAGGTGGGCAGTGCTGTTTCCAGTGGTGGGGAAGGAAAAACCTTTAAAGTGGAAGTGAGCTAATAGGCACTTGAGGTTCTTTTAGATAACTGAATGCTGTAAAGAAGCAAATACAGGTTTAATTTTCCTAGCATGACAGTAACTGGGAATGGCAAGTACCTCTCTTTGCATTTGTAATGAGGCTCTTGCCTTTAGCAGCCTGCCCTGAGAAAAAACCAGGACCATTTTTCCCAGGTGTATATATAGTGGTGGGCTACGTGAAATGGAAGTATGTAAACAAGAAATCTTATTTATATTTACAAATTATTTATTGAAATTAGCATTATTATACAATCTTTTCAATATTATGCATATTTAATGGTAGTTTCTTTATTAGGTTGAAGAGGTAGTTCTTATAGGAATTAAGAAAAAAATATAGTCCTTAAAACTCAAGCAAAAACTTTAATGGGATTTCCACTGCCTGAATGAGTTGAGAATCCACCCGCCTGTGTCTTCATCCACGTGAAACGTCAGAGAGAAAACCAAGGGAAGATGCCGTCCTGCAGCTTGGATGAGAGGTTTGCCACCAGAGGGAGTCGTGGGAACACAGTAAAAGGAGTTGCTTTGGTACAGGAGAGGTCAGCAGATATTTCAGCCATAAGGATGAATGATCAAAGTTTTCTCTTCGGTCACAGCTAATTTTTTATTAATTCATCATGCAGTAAAAATCAGCTTAAAATTCTGGCTTTTGGCTACACGTGCAAAATTTTCTTGCTAAAAAAGCAACCTTAATGTTTTGTATTCAACCTTCATCATTTGTGCGAAATATGCATTTGCTCAATAAAACAAAATTGCTAATTAAGCAATTTCATGCTTGAAAATGCAACTCCAGAACTGAAAATCAAAACATGCTTTAAATATCAGGTACAATTTTACCGACTTAGTATAAGAATTGTGGTAATCTGAAATTTTTCTGGTAACAACTTTGCTGGTGGATAAAGTGGATTACATCTGATTGCTGTAATGGTTCTAGATTGCTGATAGCTCAGACTGAGCTACAGAGCATCATGAAACAAATAGTCTGGCTCTGGAGATGAGTAGAGGGTAGAAGAAAAGCAGCATTGTTATTGAAGAACTATTCTTTTGGCTAGATTCAAAGTTTAAAGAGGTACAGAATCTATTCAAAATAATACTGGAGTGCTTTATACTGCCAGTGTGGTTTGAAAGTGCTTACAAGAGGCAAGAAGAGAAGTTGATATGATCTGATGCTTAGCAAAAGAAAAAGAAGTCTTCAGAGAAGTTTATTCATTTAGTTCCTTCTTTGGTCTAATGTGCTATTCTTCAGCTCCTGGTGCTTCTGGTAAGTGCTTTTGTATGGAAATGTATGTACACCCCTCCCTGAAGTGACAAACCTAATAAAATTTTAGGAACCCATTCATTGCTCACTTAAACTCAGGTTCCCATTGCTGCACATGGTTAAGTGCTGTGTATCAGAAATTGAAGTAACAGCAGACTGGAAAAGAACTCAATAAAAGAGAAAGAGCAGTTTCAAGTCCTGAGGGTGCCCACAGATCCCCCACAGTGCTTTGTGGCAGGTACTGGGTGGAATTAGGTTATCTTAGATATATGTAATAAATAATGTGTATAAATGTCTCTGCCTCCCTTTTACTAACCCACTCACTGCTGCTCCTCTAGCATTTATACAATTTTTCTGCAGCTCTGCCAAACCAAAGTTCATTTTAAGGCTAGAGCATGTCACAGGAGAGGTGCTGACGAGTCTTTAAAGTATTCATCTCTTTCACTGAGGGTGAATTCTTTATAACCTTAAGATTTCCTGTATTTTGGGAATTGTGACATTTTCATTCAGACAGACCAAACATCTTTATGATCTTTGCAATTTTCATCATCCTTTTCCCTTCAGCTTACAAGAAATTCAATGTCTAGAACTTGTAAAGACTGAAATAAACCACAAAGACTTTGCTTTCTGTCTTGCTTTGCATATCTATCAGAATGAAGTTGTTCTGGTAGGAACCAAGTAACTCTTGAAATTATGGAACATATAAAATACCACCTGTTCATAAACACAAATATAACAATTAAGGAAAAAATATTTGGAAAAATTTTATTTTTACAATTTTCATACTTGCAAGAAAATTAATAAATAATTAAATATTTATTAGTTTAAATTATTGAAATATTAAAATGGAATTTATAAATTGTCTCAACTATATTATTGTTATTATTTGAGACTATTGATACAATCCTCATTCATTTTTCTGGGGAAGCAACATGGAATATTTTGTTAGGATCCATGGAGGGAATTTCATCACACTTTGCAGGAGTAGTAGGGATCCTAGTTTGCTGTTTATTTTATAACTCAAGCAAACTTTGTAGGCGTTGCTCTTCTTGTACTTTGTTCTGGAGAACAGCAGAATCTGCAAAGATCTGTGATCCTTCACTACATTCTTCACTATCCTGCTTTTTGTTCTTGGCTCCAACAAACTGTCATGGGATCTATACATCACAGCTTCTGTGCTTGGTGTTTTTGAGGGCTTTTGTAGGAAATATGAAATGAAGCTTTTGCCTTCCAGAGCTCTAGATATACTTCCGGAGAGAAGGAAAATGACTTGACTTTTTGGAAAAAATCAGTTAAAATTAGTTCAACACACTCAACAGTGCTTATGTTCCTGCATAAGCAATATTAAATACAATTATTGTCCTAACCTGCAGCTTTGGAAATTAAGAGATATGTTCACACCATTTAAAATTGTACACATGCAAAATTCTGCCTTATTTCAGTTTTACAGGTTCAAAATATACGACAAAACTTGCACCTGTGCAGGTATTTCAAGGATTATTTTACTTTAAAATGGATCCTAACTATTTTTGGTTCAACATCTTGTGACTATAGTTTTATTAATTTTTAAGTGTTAGTAAAACATATTTCACCATTTTTAACCGAAAGATTATTTAAATGTATTAAATTTAATTAAATATAAGTGAAGAAAAATTGCTCATCTTTATGAAACAAAATTCTCAGTTCAACTATAATTTTGAATCATTGTTGATTTGAATGCTAAAGTGTCCATTTTAATGCTATATTTTTCATATCAATATTTTCTAATGTTCTTATATAAAACAGTAGGTGTTCCAATATTAAGGAATCATATAACTTCTGCATAAATATAATTCTGATTTTACATTTTTATCCCTGTTTGGAGTAAAACACTGTGAAATGTAGTATTTTCCACTGATCTACACATTCTGTTTTCTTACAGATTTAATTCAGTGTTTCAAAAATGCCACTAAAACCACTTCAAACCTGATAATGTTCCATATCATGAGCAGGAAGTTCATAATGACATGCTTGGTGCTTTTAAGCTTGAAGATAGCGAGTCAGATTCCGTACAATGCTTAGATTTGTAAGTACTTTTTAAAAACATGACTAGAGCAAATCCTTTATCTTTAGTAATATTTTAGTCAACAGAATAGTCTCAACAATTAAAATGTTGCTTCCAAAGCTCATTATTTTCCCATGTCTAATGGGAAATATACAGATTAAAGGGGGGTTTTGTGTGTTTCCTTCTAATTTAGTAAGGAAAACAATGTAGAAGAAGGGCCATTTTCAGAGCTGATTAGAGTCACCTCAGATGTCAGGGAATACTCAGCTCTTTTAAGAAAAGAAGAATATTAAGTAGTCTGTGAGCAGTGCTACAATGTGACATTTTTACAAGGAACTCATTTGGAAAAAAAGTAAAGAGCAGATACTCAGAAAAGACTCAAAAGAGTGCAGCTATTATGTGTTCCTATCATCTGGAAAAGGTGATGACTTCTTATCCTTATCCACTAGAAAGTATTCCTCAGCAGAACCAAATCCCAGCAAAACAGATATTATTTTCAGGGCCTGCCTGTCTTCTTAATTCTCCCCTTTTATTTTCAGTAGCATTTGTCATTTGTCATTCTTAAGGCCTTGCTTCTAATCTCCTTGGAAAATTAACCAAGGTGTTAACAGCTGAGAAAAAATACAAATGCTCACAGGGAAGAGATAGGCACAGAGTCACAGATCCACTCATGAACAGCTCTTGGATAGTAAAAAGCAGTTCCCACAGGCAATGAGGTGAATATGTTGAACATTTTTTTTGCAAGAAAATCCTCTGCAGTGTTTCAAAAGTACCTCTACTTTCTCTGTCTACAAAAGACTGCATGAAAGAAATCTCCATAAAGATGATTTTAAGACATTCGCTTTTGGCGTTTCCTATGGGAGCTGGATTTTGTGCAGCTTCAAACATCCAGAGGAGTCACTCTCAGTCCTGGGAGACATCCATGGAGAGCTGATGACTTCCTCAGGACTCTAAGCTGCTGCACTGGAGTGCTGCTGTCACCCCTGAGAGAAGCTTCTTTGGATCCCGCCTTTGGATGGGAAGGAGAAAGAGAAGGACAGGCTGGACCTGCAGAGGCATTCTGTGTAATCCCCAGCCTGGTGGGGGAGCAGGAGAAGGCCTTGTGTACCTGGTACAATTGATATCTCTCACAAGCACCACCTGTTGTAAATAACCTACCTTATTCTGACTGAAGACATGTGGACATATAATACATATATAGCAGCTGCACAGGATGTTCCAAAATAGTATGCTCATTTTTACCATTGTTGAAAGGCAGACCAGCTTATTTGGATTCATTGCTTCTGGGTGAAACCATGCGTTTGATTTTCATTCAGGATGCTCTAAAGAGAAATCATACAGGAATTCATCTGAAAACTGGGCAAACGTGAGAACAATTAAGTTCATTTTGTGCAATTATTTCCTGAATGTAGAAAAATGCAGATCACCTCCCGCTGTTTTTGGATTACCTTAATCAGCTGATATATAACGCCTTCGTGGAAAGCCGCAGTCTGCTGAAGTGAGTCTAGGCAGTCTCTGCTTCGTAAATTTATCTTGCATGTGTATTTGCAAAGATTGCAAGACAAAGTTTTACAAACGTGTATCTATTTTTGATGGCTTAAGGAAGAAAAAAGCTCATATGTCTATTTACCAAATTGAAGTGGCAACATCTTCACACCACTTCAGGGCTTTTTATGAGGGAAACTACAATCCCTACTTGGAATGAAAACCTTTCTCTGGTTAGGTACCACTAGACTTACTAAATGCTACATTTCTTCTTTTTGTTTTGTTTATTTCTCCTGCTGCTCTGGAGAAAGGGAACATGGAATATGAGATAATATGAACTGGTATATGAAGGAAAAAAGGAAAAAATCATTCTCTTTTCCTCCTGCAGAGTTCCCCATTGCCCAGCCACATTCCTCAACTGGATGCAGAGAATATTTTAGCCTGATGAAGACATTCTGCTGGTAGAATATAGAGGTTAAGACTGATATAGTTTTCTAATAGAAATACTTAGTCCTTTTAATTTCCTAAGAAAATGTTACTTTTCAGACGGTGTGTGTTTCAGAGCAAGCCAAACAAGTTTGCTCTTTGATCGACAAAGAGAGAGGCTAAGCTGTGAATAAGCTTCTCATGTCCTCTCAGATATCCACCAAATGCTGTGCCCTTTGAGGATCACCAAGCAAAGACACAGTAGATTTGGCAATCTGATGTAGATTCTAACTCCCATGCATGATGCTCCTGCATTGTTATTGCTTGGAGAGTAGATGGGTGTTTGGGATTACCTTCCGCCTCCAGAAGAATTTTTCCAGGAATGAAGCAACTTGGTGCATGACAGAATTTTGTCTTGGCATAAGGCTAGCTGAAAGCCTACTCTTCGTACACATTTTGTGAATGAAGAGGAGCACAAAGCTGTTTTTGCAAAGTCAGATGTCAAAAAAAGGACCCCTGAGTAGAAATTCTACAAATGACCTATTTTTCATAATCATCAAGAACCTACACCTCTGAATGCCTCTAGTTTATAATTTTGTAAACAATCAGTGGGAAAAGACCTTGACCTGTGTCTTAATTAGACCACTTGTATTTAGGTGAATTTTAACAGGAGTTCAGTGTGAGTAATTCTTTTGCAAAGTTCTAAGCTTGACAAGGTGGCAATTAGTCAGGAGCATTTCATGAGCTCCAACATTGTTTAAAATCTCAAGTTTCGCCTTTCTTTTTTTGGAAGCTGCCTTGGGTAGACTGCATTGGAGGATAAGGTGTTTGCATGGTTAGCATAGACCCAGGAGAACCAATTTCAATATTCAGCTCCACTATAATCTCCCTTATGGCAGTTCATTGTTTCTGCTTCAGTTCATCATTTTTATTACTTTTGAAACAGAGCTGAATAACTTTCTAGTTTTCTTTTCAGACCATGAGTTGTTCTGCTCAGTCTGGGAGTCACTAAATGGAACAGAATAGCCTGAAAATATGGGAGGTTAGAGTGAGAAGATTTTATATCCGTGGGAAATAGGGATGACATTACTCCCTTACTTAGAGCTGTAAGGTCTACTGAGATATCAGTAACTTGGCCCATAAAGTACGATATCTAAAAATAAAGTGTGCAGTTAAAAATCTGATGCAGCAACAACAATGGCAACAAAGTTTTTAAAATTAAAATCTCTAGTATTTGCTAGGGAAGGTGGCAAGTTTAAATTTTTCCAATTTTTGGAAATCCTCTATCAATGGCAATTTGACTACTTGATTAGGTAAACCCACAAACAAATAGTGAATAATTGAATAAGAAGGTTGGTCCAAATTTAATTGTAAGAAAACTCATATTTTTAATACACATGTGGACTAAATATGAATTCCCCACCATAACCAAGTAACTAAGAAAGCAGCCATTGAAGCTGCAAAAAATCCAAAGATTTTTTGATCTTGGTGAATCAATGACAAATCATCTATTGTCTCAGTGCACCTGAATTTCACTTACAAAGTGAATGGGAGTGTAGCAGACAAGAAAAAAAGTATTCGGTTTTCATTTACTTGTATCAGTCACAACAAAAAATGGACTTAGAGCCCAAGGTTACAGCTTGTGAGGGTTTTTTTTTGGAAGGGAATAGAACATTTCAAAGCTTTTAGCATATAAACATTCCCAGGGTTGCTAGGTCAGATGAATCTGACAATCCATTTCACACATTTTTCTCTTACCTGAGCTAAGTGATGCCAGAGTTAAAAAAAATATTAAAAGTTATGTCTAAATGATTACTCAAGAAAGGGAACTTATTTACAAAGGCCTGAGAAAGGACAGCAAAATTGAGTTTATTATGATGCAATTCAAAACAAATTGATTTCTTTGGAATAGAATAAAGAATGGGTGATTGGAGATCCCAGTCTAATATTGTTCAAGGACGAATGCTTAACATGAAGATGCTTGTTTTGAGATGAAGGAAAATATATAATATTTCCCTAGGGCAGCCTGTAAGAATTGCTTCCGCTATGTTAGTAGCAGTGGAGCAGATGAAGGTGCACAAGTCAGCTTGCTTCCCTCTCGTCTTCCCTTGGCCACTACAGTTGTTCAAGCTGCTGTTTGAAGAGTTTTTGATCATGCAAAATGGGTTGCACCCCTCTCTCCATGTAATTGAAAAAGAATGACTTGGCAGAGCACCAAAAAGGATTAGACGTATTCAAGGATGAGCCCTCAGCTTTATAGCTGATGTCAGATATTCTTTGAGATGAAACTTTCACATTTTTGAAAAAAATCCATCCATCCATCCATCCATCCATCCATCCATCCATCCATCCATCCATCCATCCATCTCCTACTTTAACAGTAAGGCTGAGAGAGATTTCCTGCAGAAAAGAGTGGACCACAAATGAGTCTTTAATATAACATCTTTCCAGAGTGAAATGGAAGCCTAAAGGCATTGTGAGACATAATCTTTGTTCAACATTTTAATGACTTGACATGAATCCATGAATTTGCATGTGAGTTTAATATAAACAGAAGATCTGTCAAAAGTTTTAACTGTTTAATATTTGAGAATTAATTAATTAGTGAATTAATGTGCAGTTTTGACTTGTCCAATTACACTGTAATGTAAAAACATTCATAATAATAAATTATAACAGAAACCAAGTTCTGGGACTACTTTTGACTTTTCGATAATTTGAACATGATTGAAGTTTGCTGTCTTACCTTACATCATCAACAACATAACTCTCCCAGGAACTGTCACAGAGGAAAATTAAGTTAAAATCCTTCATTAACACCTTTTTCACCTTATGGAGGATGGAATGAAAACCTATTCCATTCTCTTTTTTGGGACTTTGATTATTTCTGAGAAGATGTTGCACTCCATATTCAGCTGCACAGATATCCTTCTGAGCTATCTCTCACAAGTTGATTTCCCACTGAGGAGCAGAAAAGAGTATTTTGAAATTATGTTCTAGTATTTCTGGTTGTGGCTTAGGAACCAATCAACCAATGATCTGAAACAATTAGGAAAATCAAACCAAACAGAACATGCAACATGGTTTGGTTGCACAAATTTGACTTGAACATGAGATACTTACTTGAAGCTGAAGAAAATTGCTAGAAAAAGATTCATAGGTGTGACTGTCCAGAAAATAGATTAACACGATATATATAGAAACATGTGGAGAAGGTACGCAAATTCCTGAGTCAAAGGACAGGGTTACCTCACTTTCCGCAATATTCTATCGAAGTTAAGAGACAGCAATTAAAACATTCCACAGGTACATGATCCACACATAATGATAAAGTTCTACTGAATTTGGAGCATTCTTCCAGACTTTGTTCTAACCCAGAGTATGGAATTTTGAATGATTTATCATAGTCCATTACATTCCAAAAGGTTTTAGAATCACTTCAGTTGGTGGTATTGATTGTCAGTGGTCCTCTTGGTCTCTAATTATACAGCGCTCCAGGACTTGACAGCCCTTCTCACCGACAAACCCAGCTCCACTGTGATAATGGGACAGTCATTTTGAAAAACCCTGTTTTCATTAATGTTTGCTCCAGAACAGTATCCACATGCTGTCCTTAGTCATGACTGAATTTCATTTAGAGTGAAAGGATGAAACTTAATATGGTGCAAAGACAAACAGTAAAATTTATCTTATTTGACAAAATGGTAATTTTACTTACAACTTTCATCATAATATACTTACAGTCAAACTTGAGTTTACCAGCTTATCTCCAGGCTTTTGCAGAGTCCTACCAAGCACAGGTACTATGACCCTACACAGTTATTTCTTCAGCAGGTAGCAAGGTATAAGAAAAAATAATGCAATAGATGTAATTTTTCCTTTAAAGTTATATAAAAAGGTACACAAATCTATCTCTTTTGAGGTAAAAACTCATACATATGTTTTAATTTGAACTTGTGTTTTCATCATTTTGAATTCAATAGAATTTATCACATTGATGCTTCCCTGGGCTGGAGTTGTAGAGAAATGTATGAGGGAAGATGTAAGTCAATATATGGGAATATACTGCTATCAGAATTTCAGTTGAATTTTCATGATAAAATATTACAAGGCAAATAAAATAAATAGACATCTGGAATATCTATTGCCTAACCTTCATAAGCTATATTATGCATGGTTTCTTCTTTTTCTGTTTAAATACAAATAATTTAATATTGTTAACAGAAGCAGTAATGTGTGCACACACACATGTGTGCAGAACTTTTCAAAAGAGTCTCAGGAACATGAATTAAAGAATTATGGCCTTGGTAATATGATAAAACATGGCCTTTACCTTTTTTTGGAAATATAACTTCATACTGTCATGGCTTGTAGAGCTGGGTAAGTTGTTGGCATTAACATCCTGACAAAACGCTTTTCTGTAGAAACTTAAGTTACCTTGAAAATGAAAAAAAATAAGAGCAGGATTTTCCTGAGATTTTACCAGCTGTATCCTACCCTATGATACAAGTTTTGCATTTGAAAATTTTAGTGAACCTTAAAAAAATCTAATTATATGCTTATATTGTTACTGTAGTTGCAATTTCTGGAGATCATGCTAATATTTTTTCCTACGGTCTGTAAGGCAGCTTGCCTTTCAGCAACCTGGGAAATTTTGTAGATCTTGTGTATCACTTCATATGAGTTTTATTGAGTAAAATAAATGTTCCAACATTTAAGAGAAATGAATGGTTAAAATCAATGTATTTCAAAATGGTTATTTTATTTCAGCACTAGGCAGATACCAAGCAGGGAGAGAAATAGATGGGATCTGGTGTCTGGGACCTCCAAGTATATGAGGTCATGCTTTCCATTTTATATGTGACAGCAAACACATGGATGGTGGGCTGGAAATGTGGAGGGACATTCAAGGAGCAAAGCAGAATCCATGTGTCCACACTGAGCAACCAGAACAACACACACTCAGAATCTGTGTATTTTTTTAAAATGTTGATTCATTTTCAAAAGTGTGTGTTTTCCTTGTCTATACAGAGCATACTGTAAGATGATTCTATTTCTAGACAAACAGATGCCAGTAACTTAATATATTCTTCTTAGGTTTCACATCTTATGCTGTGTTTGTGAAAGTTGTGCCCAGTTCCCGATGATGTTTTTGCTACTGGTGTAGATATAAAAATAACATATGTGAGGGTGATATTCATTTTACATTACCTTGTCATTGGTTGAAATCACATTAATCATGTCTTTGGGTGTTCAAATAAATGTATGTACCTCCTTAGGAGCATTGTTATAATTCAATATCAACGTTCTTTTAAGAGGCCTCAGTTTTAATGAAAGAAATGTAAGATATCACTTGTGTGTGAGTCTGAGTAGGATTTTTGGAAAAGACTAGCTTCTACTATTTTTCTCAGATAAGGATGACAGAATAAAGAATAATATAAAACTAAATTGGTCTAGAGAAAGACAGAAAAGTCTACTATGAACAAAAGCACTGATGAGTTACAAACTTGGCCCCTGAGAGCATTGTCTGCATTTCCTACCTTTACTGGGAACTGTCCATTCAAGGAGAAACAGAGGCTGAGATGCTCTGTGATATTGGCAGGGCTCCTACATAACCTGGATAAAATACAACTTTTGCCCCACAGTGAAAATCTACAAAGAGTAGTGACAGAGCCACTGCCTGACTTTGCTGGGAGAATTAATCCCCCACCAAGGAGACTGGCTGGCATGGGGATGTGATTTTCATATAAGCACTGATCCCATGAGTAAACTGCTGTTATGTTAAATAAGCCTTAACAAAAATCTCCCTTGTGTCATTCTCCTACATGGCACAATGTATATGGATAAAATCTATTTAACAAAGGTATCTCTCTGTAGCCCATCTCTTTGCTGTGTTGCTATAAGCTTCTAATTTAATTGAGGATTCCTAAGTTAACAGCATTTTTTCACTTAAAGTGGTCATTTCGTGTCTTGAAAATGTCTCACACTAAGTTTCTTTCCTTTCCCTTCAGTTAAGAGATACTTTTTGACATCTTTAATTCACTGATCTAATAATATCTGACAGCATCAGTGTGCTTTAGCCATGGCATGCTGGAATGCTACTATTTCTAAAAATGTAAGGGAAGATGGCCATCTCGTATTTCATAGTTGGAAAAAATAGGAATATATATTTATTTTAAAGGCATTTTAGATGAGCTGAGAAAATGCTGGTTGTCCTTCAGCAGCTTCTGTTGTGAGAAAGTCAGGTGTTATTTCACAGTATCATGGAACTGTAGAATTGCTCAGGTTGGAACAGACCTTTAAGATCATAGAGTTTAACTGCTAACCCAGCACTGCCACGTCCACCACTAAACCCTGTTCATGGGTGCCACATTTGCATGTCTTTGAGATACCTCTAGGGATGGTGACTCAACCACTTCCCTGGGCAACTTATTCCAGTGTTTGACCACCCTTTCAGGGAAGAAATTGTTCTTAATATGCAATCTAAACGTCTCCTGGCACAACTTTCCTCCTGTCCTGCTGCTTGTTACTTGGAAGAAGAGGCCAAACCCCACCTTGCAACAACTTCCTTTCAGGTAGTTGTAGGGAGCAATAAGGTCCTCCCTGAACCTCCTCTTCTCCAGGCTGAACACCCCCATCTCCCTTAGCTGCCCCTCACAGGACTTGTGTTCCAGACCCTTCACCAGCTCCGTTGTCCTTTCTTGCAGTGATGGGCCCAGAACTAGACACAGCACTTGAGGTGCAGCCTCACCAGTGCTGAGTACAGGGTGACAGTCACTGCCCTGGCCCTGCTGGCCACACTATTGCTGATACAGGCCAGGACTGGGCACATGCTGGCTCCTGCTCAGCTGGCTGTCAACCAGCAGCCCCAGGTCCTTTTCCACTGAGCCAATTCCAGCCGCTCTGCTGCCAGCCTGAAGCTCTGCCTGGGGTTGTTGTGACCCGAGGGCAGGACCCAGCATTTCTCCTTGTTGAACCTCATACAGCTGGCCTTGGCCCATCATTCCAACCTGTCCAGATCCCTCTGCAGACCCTTCCTACCCTCCAGCAGATCAACACTCCTGCCCAACTTGGACTTCCCCAGTTATCTAGGGCTGCTGCTAAAGTGGTTTGGTGAGTTTGGTCTGCCAGTTCCCTCGGCACCCTTAGGTGGATCTCATCCAGCTCCATGCATTTGTTTGTTTCTAAGTGATGCAGCAGGTCACTGACCATTTCCCCTTGAATCATGGGGGCTTCATTGTGCTCTGCTCCTGCCTTCCAGCTCAGAGGGACACTTTAATGGTCTCACTGTTAAAGACTGAAGCAAAGAGAGCGTTAAGCAGCTCATCCTTTGTCACTATGTTTCCCCCCAAATCCAGTAAAGGCTGGAGATTCTTCTTGGCCCTCCTTTTGTTGCTGATGTATTTAATGAAAAATTTCTGTCACTTGCTGAGAACTGCTGTCTTAATGATACAAACCTGTGCTTCTTGGAAGAGTCTTGAACTTCAAAAAGGTTAGGCTGAAAACACTCAAGTACGTTTTGGAATTTGGGAAACCTGACTGTCTCTTTGGGAAATCTGACTATGGCAAATTCTGCTATTAAAAAAAAAAAAAAAAACATAGCAAAGAGCTTTCAGACTGCTCTCTTTCTTCTATTTAATGCAATATAAAGCTATCCTTAAAAATGCTTTTCAAAATCTTGCATGAGGGCAAGGTTTTTTTTTTCCCATTGTCAATATCTTGTCTCATTAGGAGCCCTCCAGCCAGACATTTTTTGTTGTTTTAGACAAAATATTTTTTCACTATTTGGGACTCATCTAATTAACTCATGCTTTTAATGAGCAAAGATATCTAATAAGCAAACATGTTTAACGAAACCTAGTCTGACAACATTCCTATTAAGGAAATAAAAATCTGTGCATCAAAGAAAATTCATGATTTCATTAGGAACTGGTAATCATCATAGTTTCTTGGTCCTAAGATCTCTATGTATTTATATGATCTACCAATATGAAATCAGAAATCCAGTATTTCCTTGCTTTGCATCACAGTGCACAACCCCTTGTATAAATGCTGAGTAAACATCAAATGTACTTTTTTGTTTACTTGCTACACCACCCTAGACATCAGAAAAAGTTTTAGTTGAGTACAGAATTCCTATAAAATACATTACAGAGGATCACCTTCCTCTTTGGAAACCACTGCATTTTGGTGCAGTGATATAATTTTTTTTCCATATTATTCATCTCATCCAACATACTCCCCCATCCCACTCTCTGTAAAATATCTTCAAAATCAAATCACAGCTCCCAGAAATGTATTTGCAAAGTCTCCTAAAATATTTCTTCCAGAAATGAAAACTGTATCTTACCAAATTTCATAGGCATAGCACTGCTTGTAATTGTACAAGTCTAAATAATTAGCTCTTGAAAGAAAATTGTAGCCTATTTATTGTGACTATATGAAATTTTGAGTGTAAAAAGGTACCTCTTACTACAGACTGATCACAAAAATTATTAGAAATTAAACTGCTTTACTCATGAGCTCTGTGACAATGTTGAAGGAGAAATTGTTACATTAATGCCTATGATGACATTATAGCACTCTCCATCCTGTAGTTCATTAGTAGGGCCTGCAGGCTATCTAAAGCAAAGGACTGTAATTTAGCAGCATGTAAAGGGTTTTATGAACACACAGGAGAAGACCTGTGCCCAGATCCTTTCTCTCTGCAGCAGCCTCTGAACAGAGCTGCTGTCATTCCTTCTCTCCAACAGTCATCATATGTCTGATCCTCTTAATCTCCACACAGTATTTTTTGAAGGTTAGTCAAGGATGTGGATTAGAAGTATTATTGGTTATTTTCTAAGCTTTTTAAAATGAAATCTACCTTTTTAAAAAAAATATTATTTCTATTATTATTTTTTCCAGCTTTCCAAACCCCAGATATTTCTTTTGTATCATTCCAGGTAACCTAGAATCCATCACTGTGCCTTTTCAGCTGAAAGTGCCTTGAACTTTCAAAAACCAGCTCTTTCTCACAGGTTCAGTAGTCCAGAACCACAGTAAAACTAGTAAATATATAAATATAAACAATTTCTCCTTTATTTTGTCTTTTCTCTGTAAACAAAATAATTCCAGTAGATTTAAGACACGTGATCTTGTTTATTTGTGTTTTGTTAGTTTTTATTTTAAATTATGAAGCTCTGTTGTCACAACCATAGTTGGGTTATTTTTGTTTTGGTTTTAATTATTTCTTGCATTTAGAATGATCTTGAATTGGATTAAGTCTTATTGATCAATAAGTTTGGGTTCATCCTTTGAATTTCTCCTTAAAAGAGCAGTAAAACACTTTTTTTTTTATTTACACCTCCAATAAACATTTTAGCAACAGATCATATACTCTGCTTGCATCTCCTTTTAAATGTTCATCTCAATTTTTATTAATAAAATCAGATCTCAAAATCACTTAATTTGTATGAGAGTTTTGGAGCTGTAGAAACTGAAGAATGGGATGGTGAAATGACTGTCTCAAAATCAGCCAGGAGACCAGTGTGAGGGCTAAGAACTCTGATTTCCATGTCCCAGTACATGGGTAAGACTATCTCTCTCTTTCAACTTCCTTTTGAGTTGTACTGCAAATTCATTCTGTACTATGGGATTAGTTTTCCTTTATTTTATCAATTTGTTTTAGTGCTGTCTTGAACACATGACTTCAATACAGTCTACTCTATTAGAGCAAGAAGGTGCTTCTATATTCTCTCTGACAAGAGGCAGTGTAAAAAAGTTTAGCTTTTCAGCAGCACCTGTAGGCTTCTCAATTTGTTTCTTTAAAACTCTTGGATAATTTAGCCCAAAGTATGACCCATCATATGGATAGAGTCTGCCTAACAGTTTTCATAGCCCACAGCCTGTTCCTGCTGCCTCTTTTCCAAGTACCCACAAGGCATGAGCAAGGAGTGGGATGGTGATTGAAATCACGGTTTCGCCAGCCTGATGTGTTCCCTGCTTACTTCGTTCCTTCCCTTCACAGCCCCTTCATCAACACATGACTGATGTGCTTCTATCATGTGGCAAAAATGACAGCATCTCCCATTAAATTAGGGGCTGTTTCTGGTCCTGGGAATGCACTGGCTAATGTGTTTAAATGCTGCTTGTGTGCTATGGTGTTGGAATTTTTTTTTTTTTTTTTCTACACCGATTGACTCTTTAATGTCGTTCTTTGATATTGGTTCATATTGATGTCATCTGGTAGAGATTCTCTTTTACCTCTTAGATATAGGACACACTATTTTGTGCTCCATTGTTGGCAAAGTGCCTCACATGAGGAATGTGTCTTCCTGGATTTGCAAGGTACATCCAATATGAAAATGTTTGTTTGGCTGACTTAAAAGAGAATAATAAATAAAAGTATTAAGTCAGATATCTCATTTAGATTAATATTTCTGTCCAGCTCAGAGCACATTGCTTGTCTTTGTGTTCTTCAAACTAAGTTCTACTTCCTGCAGAAGCAATTCCCTACCTGTATCATGCTTTGACTCTGCTGGTCTGTTTACTCAGTGCCTCACCTAGGCACACTACTGAAGTTTAAAACTTACCTAAATTTTTTTCTTTCAATGTGTTTATTTCAGTAGAAAGTAGGAAAATGCATATTTTTATGGGATGGCCTACTTTAAAAGACGTTTTATTTTAAAAGAAACTGTGATGCATTTTTCAGATTGTGCTTATCCCTTTCCTCAGTCTTCCTGTTTCTTGGAAAGATTCTCTTTCCCTTAGTTCCATTTACCTCTTCACTTGCAAGCTTCTGCAACAGAGGGGAATTATGTACTGAATCAGGAAACTTCATTTTTGCAAATCAGTTCTGTAAAAACAAATGGGTTCAGATGTGCACTGAAGTGCTTTCCTGAATTTCATTTCACAGAGAATTTGGTTTCAAGAAACTGTAATATCTTTCCTTTATATACAATATTTTGTTGTAATATACTATAGCTGTTCCAATTCCATCAATAAAGTCAAATGATCATTTTAAGGTTAAAACAGAATTGAGATTCAGTATATCTAGGCCTTTTTCTTCTAATAAGTTTTTTTTTTCTCTGGGACTTTGCTATAAATCACTTGTCAAATATGTTTGTATCCAGCACCACCGGCCACTATTTGACATGAACAAGAAACACTTTAGGAAACAGTGGGCTTTTTTTCTTATGGCCTCATTTTACCTACATCAATATTCCAGTATTTCTGGAATAGTGATATGTTTAATTTGCAACTCTCTGGGGAGAACTTTTGGAGCCTCCAGAAAATATAATAGAAGTCAACTAAAAAATGTAGAATTATTATTTTTCAGAATAATCATCCTTGTTTATAAAGTTGTGTCAAATTTAGAGATTTGAAGTAACAAATATTCCACAAAAATTGCATACAAGAAAACATATTTTGGAACTTAGAAGAACATCAAAACGTAGTATTGATAACATCAGTATTTTCAAATAAAAAATATAGTTGATTTACTCATTGGGATGTCTGAGAAAACCTAAGAAAATCTTAACTTTTTCTTAAAGGCTTTATCACTTTTCCTGTGAGAATGATGGAACTATGTTGAGATTTTTGAGCCTGTAAGGCCTTTGGGGAATAATTCTGATGAAGATTTCTCATAGAAAAATACACAGATGGAAAGGCTTGCTATGATCACAGTTAGATGAAAACCATCCTAGGGATTTGCAAATGGCAGTTCACAGAAAATATGCATTATTTGGTGAGTTATTAATTTTTATAGAGACTTCTTCCTTGCTGTTTATTTAAGTGGATTTTTTAAGGTCATAAAATGACAAAAGAACCTTGCTATAGGGATTGATATTACTGTCATCTTAAACGAAGATGGGACTTCATCCTTCTTCAGGTCACTGTAGTAACTGAAAAAGAAAATGGAAGTAAAAATATTCCTTGATGGAAATAAATACTACATTAATGCTGTGGATATGGAATAATATCAAAGATCTTTTAATGGGGAGTTACCCCCATTAGCACTCGAAATCTGTAGAAAACTTGCAAGCTGCATTGAAATCTGACTTACTAATTTTTACCAACTGTGAAAAAGCCATATTTTTTCTCTCTTTCTAAAACATAATAAAAATATGCAATATCTGATAAGAAGAGATACCGAGTTTGAAAACAGACTGAAATACTGTGATGAGGGAACATTTAGGATCAGATGTCTAAAGTGGGATTAGCTGTTAAATAAATGTGAGGAAAACAAGAAAAACATTTGTAACAATTGACACCATTTGAGAAACACACATTATGGCATGGAAAGCTAATGAATCCGTGTCTATTATTCTCAGATGTTTATCACAGTTCTATAAATAAATAACTTTCAAGTAAAAATCTTGGCCTTTTGTCTGAGATCCGTACTGAGATCTGGACAGGGTAGGCTTTATCAGGAGGCTGAACACCAAAGTCTGAACTTCCCACTGCTTTTGGGATTGCCACAGTATAGCCAATAAGAAGTGCAATTTTGTCAGTATCACCGTCAATGGGTAAAATAGTTAGTCTTTGCAGAAGACATGACAACTCTTCCCTAGACAATCTTTAACCGTAACAATAGAGTTCTGGTTCACAGAATCACAGAACCACAGAAGGGCTGATGTTCAAAGGGACCTCTGGAGTTCACCTAAGTCCAACCTCCCTCCTCAAGCAGGGCCATGTAGAGCATGTTGCACAGTACTGTGTCCAGATGGTCTTTGAATATGAACATCCCTTAGTCTCCCTGCACAACCTCTGCTGAACTTCAGTCACCATCACACAAGCCTGCAGCTCCTGTGTTTCAGTTTGTGCCCATTGACTCTCATTCTGTCACTGGATGCTACTAAAAAGAGTCTGGCTCTGTTTTTGCATCCTCCTTTTACCTACTTATATACATTGATAAGATCCTCTGGAGCCATCCTTTTCCTAGGCCTAACATTTCCAGCACTCCCAGCTTTTTCTCATGGGAGAGATACTGCAGTTCCTTAATCATGCTCATAGCCCTTCACTGGACTCTTTCCAGCATGTCCATGTCTCTCTTACACTGAGGAGACCAGAACTGGACTCAATACTTCAGTTGTGGCCCTTCCAGTGCTGAGTACGTCCCTCAACCTACTGGCAACACTCCTCCTAATGCAGCACAGGATATAATGATTAGTCTTTGCCGCAGTGACTATTGTTGACCCATGGTTGATGTGGTCTCCACCAGAACACCCAAATCCTTTTCTACTTTCCACCCTGTCAGTCCCCAGCAAGTACTGGTGCTGGGCTTGTTCTACTCTGCACTTTGCACTTCCCCTTGTTGAACTTCAGGATGTCTCTGTTAGCCCATTTCTCCAGTCAAGATCCCTCTGGTGTATCAGCCACTCCCATCAGTTTTGTCTAACCAGCAAACTTGCTGAGGTTACACTCTGCTCCACCATCCAGATCATATTGAACAGAATTGTATACAGTATCACCCCCTCGGATACGCTGCTAGCTACTGGCCTCCACAATGACTTTGTAGCACAGAAATCCATCTGACTGATTCTTCATCCAGCCCGTGGGAGACAGCTTTATTGAAGTCCAGGTGAAAAAAATCACCCTTATCTACCAAGCCAATCTATTTCATAGAAGGACATAATGTTATTCAAGCTTTACCTCCGATTTGTGAATCCATGTTTGGCTTTGCCTATGTGCTCCCTTTTGCAGTTCTTCATGCACTGTTATGACAGGGAATTTTAATAAACCCTTTATTCTAAAAATTCCTATGGCCAGTAGCTCAGGCACTTTCCTAAGAAGAGAGATGTTGTAGCCTGAAGAAAATTAAAGAATTAGTAAACAAATTTGATAGTTACTATTAACATTGCTGCATTAGATGGATTTTTAGGAATTATTAAACAATTAGAAAGGCATTATGCTACCATCCATATATATAAATACATTATATAATTTTTAATTCAATAAGCTCTTTTTACATAATTTTTTTTTTACTAATTCTATATAAGTCAAATTTCCAGAAGCTCTGAGAAGGTATTCCATACACTTGGTACTCTGAATGAAGAATATGTACAAAGCTATCTTGAGCCACAAGCAGGTCATTTAAAGTATTCTTTCAACTTTTCATTTAATAATATGCATTGAGCATCAGCTGAAAACCCCTGTTTCTAAATAAAACTGATGTTTGAAGTACTTGCAGTCAATTTGCGTGCTTAATCTATTCCATCTCCAAGCCAAACTCTTCACTGGAATTTTCAAAGTGAGTTAATGTGATGGCTTACATTAGTTTCAGAAAGGACAGCATGATATTTTTAGGACTGTGAATTAAGCTTATGGGGTGCCAGTCTTTTGGATTTCATTTGGACAGACTGTGCTGTCTTCCATAAAAGTCCTACGAGCTAAAATTCTTTTGTCATAGGATCTGCTGTCTTTTCCCCAGCAACAAAATCTCATTACGAATGACTGATGACTGTATCATGTGTAGTATACTACCAGAATTAGCATATTAGTGTTAAGTACTGTGATATATAATGAATATGGACAAGTTTGTCCAGGTCAGTGTCAGGCCAATAGTCTGATCCCTGCTTCAGGTAACTCTCACCCATAAACTCTGCTAGGTTAAATCCAGGGTTTACAGTTGTTTTGTATAAAACAATGATAACTTGAGGGTGGGTAAAAAATGAAAAGTGGATATTGTGTTATTTTTCAGCTCCAGTGGCATAGCCTATATGACTGATGAAAGAACCAATAATTTCTAATGTTTTGCTGGAGAAAAATGTGAGCTCTATATAGGCCAAACAGGATTATCTTCTTAATGACAGCAATTTGCATTATTTTAATAGGATTTATTCTGAGTGACTTGTAATGGAGAATGAAAGAAACATCCTGGCTCGTTCAACAAGATGTTCCCTGAATGAGTTCATGGGGTTATATGTAATACTGGCATTGTATAGGCACTGCTGTGAAACAAGGCTGAATTTAATGGCAGAAGCTAGAAGAATCATGGAGGAATTGTTTCAGTTCTTTTGAACATAAGCAAACTTTTTTTTGAGAAAAGAAATCCTCGTACAATTTTTTGCTTTAGACAAGGCAAAGAGAAACAAAGGCTACAAAATGTGTTCTCTTGTGAGGAACAGAATTCAGCATCTACGAGGTACACAGAGGGCTGGTTCTGCCCCAAAGGCAGAGTCTGGCTGACAGCCTCCTATTGCTGCTGTTGCCTTCTTCACAGAGACAGAAAATAGGGTTGGGGAACACAAGACACAAAAATTTTACTGTAACTGATTAAATTAATGATACCTTAGACTTGCTCTCTGCATACCAAATAAGGTTGCAGTATTTCAGAGCTTTCTGGTTAGAAGGGTGTAGTGGAAATGCACATTACCAGGAGAAATCTTGGCTCAAGAGTGATGCCCAACTGCCTGGCTGCCCAGAAGCTGCTCTGTCAACCCATGTGGTGAAGGTGAAGAGGTGATGCAAAAAGTGTCCACTATTAATATAAAAAGCAATACAATAAAGAAAATATGCAGCTTAATGATAACAGTATTTCAGATGTCATTTCATGCTTGCTGCATACCCACACATAGGCTGTCTTTGCATAACTTAGGCCAATATCTTTAAGTTGTGCCAAAAAGCACATGCTACTTAGGAGCTTTGTGCTGGGGATGAGTAGGCTGCATAGTAAAACAGCTAACCAGATAGCCTTAACTACAAAACCTTGCTAGTTTGTGAACTATCATGCTCTTTTACACTTTTCTGATGTTTTATATGTTTTATGTTTAATGCATTTTTAAAGATAAATATCGAGACCAACATTTAACACAGCATCATATGGTGTAATGTTATTACTAGCTAAAATAAATTGAAATTATGTGATTGAAGAAACTATTCCAGATAACTAAAGCTGAAGGCATTCTGGTATAAGCTCCTCCAGCTGTCTCTATAATCTGATAACAAAATATTGCAAATATTGAGCTGTGTTAATTTGAACAGAAATGTGATCTTCATTACACTTACTTTTCAGCATTTGAATAACTGACAACTATTTGTTTTGCATGGATATATCAAATTGAAAGAAACATCAGTATGAAACACAAGCCTTTAAAACTAACTCTGTGTCTTAAGTTACTATAACACATGACTGGCAGCTGGCTGACTCTGAAATCCCCAGAGGAAGTTTTCCTTCTGAAGCAATCTTAACAACCGTATCACTGAAGTGTAGCAATAATCCAGAATGATATTTTCATAGATTACATCCTGTTGTTTGATAACCAGGCAAAGTGTTCATGCCTTGATTGGGACCTACTGAAGAACTACAGGACAATTAAATATTCAAAGATGTCACATAAATATTCCATACTCCCTGACCATCAAACAGTTTTATTCACTGTAAAGAAAAAAAGCTTCAGGGAACAGTCTTGAGTTACTTTCACAAAAGCAAAGAGAAAATACTATGAAAGGGTAATCTCCTGAATGGAGCTAACCTGTCAGGTGTTTTGGATATGGCCCAGAGCATCATAGTCTATGATGGTGCCAGCTATTTTACACAAAGAAACAAATTTTTCAAAATTGCTGAAAGAAATAATGTTGACACTTCCTTTCATTATTGAATGATAAGGAAAAATACAACTTGTAGAATGCAAGAGGGAAAATGATTGCTTGGACTAGTGGAAATGCCCCTTTTTTGGTTAAAACAGAAGTTCTGTTCATAAAAGAGCCCATTAGAACTATCTTAATTCATCAAGAGAGGGCAGGGCAAAATTACGAATGAGAATAGGAATTCGTACATTGTTGTAGGAATGTGGATAGCTTGTCTGATTGAATTCTGAATTCAGTGCAGCTCTTCAAATAAGCTGAAAAACTCCACCTTCCCATCAGTTTCAGCTTTTAATCTAAAAACATTACTTTTTTTCCCCCATGTATTATTTACCTCAATAATAACTGTTTTAGTGCTTCTCAAAAGAGTCCATATTGGAGTTAAAAATGCTCTGAATTACTAAAAAGTATGTTCTGTACTTCTATTTGGCTAAAAAGAAAGCAGCCACATCAGCCAAATTATAGCAACCAAATTAGACTACTGAAGAGAGTGAAATTCATGACACCAAGAAATGATGCTCCTGTACAGTAGATATTATAGTAGAGGAGCCTGAGAGGACTAAACCCATGAATCACACTTCCATGTTGAGAGCATGAACCACCTCTTAGAATGAATAAGGCTCTATGAGTTGGCCTGAAAGCTAAAAATATTACCTGTATCTCAACCTTTAGCTAGAGGTCATTTTGGGCTGATCTGGTGAGTTTTTGAGGAATACATTTCTTGTACCTCTCCTAATGTACTCAGAATAGCATAGACAATCCTGTAATTCCACTGGCGTAGAGGCTTAACTGGCATGAAGTGAGGACCTGCATCACAAAATACAATTGCACATTAGTAGCAAAATCCTTTGTGTGGAGTCAGCAGAAACAACTATGAAAATCTGAGTTTGCAACAGAATTGTGACAAGACTGAACTACCTATTACCTCTTGAAAATATTAATGTCAGGCTCTCAGTCTTCAGTTTGCTTGTTTCCTGTTCAATAGTTCCTTCAAGAACTATTTTAGGTAATGCAGTTCTCTACTGTTTGCTTTAGCTAAAACAGAGATCCCAAGAATTATGAGAAAACTCAGTATTGGACATGATAAGCCAAATTACCTAAATGGTGGGGTTTGGGTTTGCTGCTCCTCTTGGATGCCATTTATACTTGCATGATCTCCCCATTACCACTGCTGCACGTGTGCCCACAGTACATCACACTTGCATCAGGAATCCCCTCTAATCACACATTTTATGTTTGTAGACAGGTGAGGAAAGTATATTTTGGTTTGACAGGAATTCATCCTTGAGATTACGGTCCAGATCATATTTGTTACTCCATGAAATTGCTTTCCTTGGTTAAACTGCAGGCAGCCACATAAGACTGTACCAGAGCCACTGAGAGTAACACACAACATGCTCAGTGCATCCTCTGTGGGCTGGGTTGCTTTTTTCAAGGCTGAACAGGGAACTTACACACTCTGTCCTTGGGCAGGATGAGGCAGCTGTGAAAATCAAGTATCATTAAGTAGCAGTAGTGATGTCTTATAACACAGAACAGGAGGTGCAATCATGAAATGTGGGAGCTAGTTTGGTTTTAGCTGCAGATGTAAGCAGGGACTGCACATAGTGCAAAAAGAAGAATCCATGAGAAAGGTATGATAAAGTCTAGTGCCATTTAGTGTGACGGTGACATAAAAAATGTAGGACAGAAGACATCTGTGATGTCTCTTTGTGCCTATACTACTAAGGATACCTTCCAAAAGCTTACCAGTAAACAGATATTCACATTTTTCAGAGTTGTAAGGAAGCCTGTAAAAAAAATTATCTGTTTCATTGTATCTGTGAAAATGGTTCATTTTTAATGGTAATATTTTAAATAATGAATCCCTTTCAGAGCACGGAATAAGCAAAGGCATTTTCCATTTGGTTATTCATCCTCTTTATTTGGAGCTGCTATGTAGGAATTCAAATTAAATTAATTTAAGTGACTGTTTTTTAATATAGAACAATATAAAGTACACATATAAAATTATTCTCCTTATGGTTTATGAACACATAATCCATGTCAGAATGATGCTAATTCTATATTTCTGCAGCTATCTTACATCTTTCCCTTCAGTTGTTAGCCTGAGAAAAAATTAATTTGTTTTCCCAGCATGATTTCAAATTAAATATTAAGTAGCTGATTTATCAGAGAACTTAATGTGTTGTTTCCAAACAGTCTCCTTTTGCTTGAAACGAATTTAATGCAGGAACAGAAAAATGTATATTAGTCATCAAAAGCTTTTTATAGATGAGTTTAAAGTGCTATCAACTAAAGGATTCTTATGATGCAGACTAAATTTCAGACCAGTTGTGCAGAACAGAATTAGTGGAGGATGTATTAAATAGCCAGAGGTAACTGAAAATGAGGAAAGATAAAAATTTGCATTTGCTTTACGATAGAAATCCAATATAAACATTTATCTTTACTAACTTGGGGTGATCCAAGACCAACTTTCGATATTGAGGCCAACAATTAAAAAATGACTGCTTAGTTTAAGTAAGTGAGATTCTGAATATGTCAGATTTTTAAACTTGGAAATAATCCTGACTGCAAATGTTACTATATCAGTGCAAATATTACTATATCAGTTACTATATCAGTGCAATTGTTACTATATCAGTCTCCTAGCATGTGAAGAGGGGAAGCTGATTTTGTTGTGGGTTGTTTTTCCATGTTTTTTTGGCGGATGAGACATGAAAACTGTGTCTGGGCTGAATGTGGATATCCTTTGCACTGGAACTCAAGGTCTCTCTCCCTTAATCCTTCGCCTCAAGGGATCTGACAGGCTGCTCAGTAGTTTCCTTATAGCCTCTGAATTCAGATCTATGCCTTTGGCACAAGATAGATGAGAAATTTCTGAGGCTTAACACCCATTAATATCCTTCTAATGGTGGAGCTAGCCTCATGGTTTCCTTTCAACCAATCACTGTCTTCTGTAAAACCAGTCTAACAGTCACCATGCCTGCTCAGGGAGAAGGAGCCTCAAGTTTTAGGCTCCCTTCAGCCTCAGTGATACTAGCCCCCACACAGACCAAAGGCAGAGCTGGAGAAAATTCCTCATTCTTCTTGCTCTTTATCAATTTCATATTCAACCAGGACTGGATGGAAAGCAGCCCATTCTCTCCCTCTCAGCCATCTGTGACAGATACTGCCAAAGCCAGGAATCTGAATTAGAATTCCTCCTGCTGCAGTTGTAATACTGTGTTTAGCACTGAAATAAACTGTTGCCACTCTGCATTCAGCTTGGCCTAAACCTTCATAATGGAGAAGGCCTGGGAAGGACACGGACAGCTTGTCTGTGGGTCTTAACTGGGAAAGGATGTGAGACATACCTGTTCTTTTAGTCTAAGCAGCATCATTGTAGTTTGAATATTGTGTTGGCAAAATATTGGCATTGCTGTTTTGGTTTTTTTATCATCATCAGAAACATGAAAACGAAAGTGTTGATAGATCTTCTATTGCCTAAGGACCCAGGCATAGCTTTGAGGGCTGCACCATTAGGATGAAGTGCTTCAGTTCCACTGACATCCAATGTGGGTCTGCACTAGCTCCTCCATGAGTGCCATAAGACACCTGGGAAAGTTTTGTGGTTATGGATTCATCAGCAACTGGAACCTAGCTCTACATCCTAGACTAATATTCAGCAAAATTCAGATCCCTTTGCTTAAATTCTGTGTCAGCAGTTGCTTGTTAAAACATCAGGATTCCCAGGCTTTGTCTACTGTTTTTGTACTGAGCAAAAAGCTACACTACCTGTACAGTACTGCTGTGAATTTACACTGTGCAGAGCTCTTTGAAATCTTTTGGGATAAAAAAATCTTCTGTAAATGTGGGTATTTTATCAGTGTGCAAGAGAGAAAATATATTTAAGTACAAAGTAAATACCTCCACGGTGCTAAGCAAAGGTTAACTATCACTGCCAGTCAAGCTGAGACAGTGACAAATGACCTGAAAGAAGGACATGCTCTAAGGGCAAGAGAAGATGCTCTAAGGTTGCATGAAGTATTGAAAATGGACCCTTGAGCCCTTTGGTTTTATAGGGTCTTCCTTATGCATGGGAGTGATACCACCAAGAGGGTGATATGCTTGTTCCTCCCTCAGAATCCTCATGGCCAAAGCATCAAAACCCATTAAAGATCTCATAGGACTATGGGGAGTGTTTGCCAGTAAAGTTGAGAACTCAAAGAGTTTTGTAGGATGTGAATTATAAATGGTCCTTTATGGGTTTTCCATCTAATGTCTCTATTCAAAAATGTATTGAATGTAAGCAAATTAGATAGGGATCCAGCATTTAGTATAGTGACGCTTTCTTTTGGAGGACAAATCTCTCTCATCAACTAAAGGCTTTGCCAGAATTGCTATTATATTTAATGAACCAGAAAATAATATACAGTCAGGTTAATATTCTTCCAAAAAATTCTATTATAGGCCACAGCGAGGGGAAAGGACACTGTATCAGTGACATGTGGTGGGAGGTCAATTACTGTGCAAAATCATTTCACCAGCTTATATTTAGTGCTCAAAACTTCATCTGGCTTGCACTAATTGGAAGGCAGCCTGCATGTGAAATGCCCTCGGAAATGCAGGGATGCTTGCAGTGGGTTACTGCATTGCAAATGTTATCTTTTGCATTTTTGCTATTTCCAAACTAACAAACGCTGATGGCTTTGCCCTTTTAGTTATAATAATGTGCTGCAAAACCCCAACAATGCCCTCGCTAGGGACTAAGTTATTTTAATGGAGAAATTTAATTAGGATTACCCCCCATTCCTCATTTTTGCAAGCTGGTGCACTTCTGACTTTGTGCTGAGATATTATGGAAAAATACACTTTCCCCGAAAAGGAGAGTTTGACTAGACATGTGAAATATTAAATGTTTTAGAACATTTTGTACTAATAAGGTTAGAAAATAATTCTGCTGATACAAATTATTAAAGTAGGGTATGATAAATATATGGTTCAGATAAGTACCAAGATCTACGATGATTATCTAGTCTGGCCTTCTCTGTTTCTTTTGTTCACCTGGCACTGCACAGCAGTGATAGCAATAAGGGGCCAAGTCATAGGATCCTTTAAGTTATACTGTCTTTACAATCTTTTGTTATTGTGGAACCACTCGGCCCCAACAGGACTCCAGTATTAAAACAATACATTTCTAACCCTCTCTGTGAACACAGTAAGGGACTTTGTTAGAGTTGCTGTTTGATCAGCCCTTCTGCTGACCTATAC
The DNA here is from genome assembly GCF_026979565.1 of Vidua chalybeata. Lineage (NCBI taxonomy): Eukaryota > Metazoa > Chordata > Aves > Passeriformes > Viduidae > Vidua > Vidua chalybeata. The sequence continues at coordinate 46,598,141 of NC_071534.1, forward strand.
CAGGCTGATCTTTCAGGTAAACAAAATCTTTTTTTCCTAGATGGGATTAAGCAATAGCCTCAAATAAAAAAGTTTCTCCAGTCTTTCAAGCTTAATAGTCTTTGCACAAATTTGTTTTAAGTGCTTCTCTCTGGTCTTCTAAATCTTGATCAATTTTTCACACTTCCTCAGCCAGAAATTGGTCACAGTATTCTGGTAGCAGCCACATCCATACTGAATAGGAAAGTGAGATAGTCTCTTTACTCCTTTTCCACATGGCTTTGTTTAAATACTGAAGGATTTCATTCAGTACCTTCAGCCACAATTGTGCGCTGAGAACTGGTGTCTGCTGATTACCTGGGCAGTAAGTTGTCATTAGAGTGATTATTCATTAGTACACAGCTCCTGATCTGTAAGTATGAGCCAATAAACTGAACAGAAATGCATATTGTTCGTTTGTGCCTGTTCAAAAACACAATCCAAATTCTATCAGTGATGTGTCAGCCTCATTGTTTACTGCTCCTTCTATTCCTGCACACTTTCTCCATCATGATTTGTTTTTCTTCCATGTCATTAATAAAAATCGAACTAATCTGAGACCAAGAATTAACCCTTGAAGGGTGTGGTATTTTTTCTATTTGATGAAATTTCAGAGTTTACAGTGTCACACTGTCAGTGCAGTTTCAATAGCTTTAATCAGGTATTTTTGTATCCTGTTTCTTAAGCACAAGTCTAGACTTGTACAAGTCTAGGTCAAGTGATGCACCTAAGTGCAAGTATGTCACACCTGCAATTTGCAATTGAGTGGAGTATGGGTCAATTAATTTTTTAAAATTGGAATTAATCATTCATTAATCCTATCATGAATCCCATCATTGGGACTAATTATTGTCTAGGTTTTTCTATCAGTTCCTTATCTACCCTGATATTGATACTAGGCTAATCAGTTGCAACTTTAGAAAACACTTAGAATTATTCACCCAGCATAAACTCTTTTTACAGACTGTGGGCCAAGATTATTAGCAATTATTTTAGAGACCATCAGGTAGGCTACAATCCAGTGCAGACATCTCTTAGCAAAGAGTTGTAATCTCTAAGATATTACTCCAAATTCTTTAGTGCTTGGTCTCACTTTGGTTTTCAGCCTTCCCCAGGAGAGGATTTTGTGGGTCTTGATAGATCTTGATAGAACAGGGCAGAAAGTCAACAGAGTGTTTCTGGCCCTGCTCTCACTTTGCTCTGTTTGTAGGCGTTCCTTGTGTAGGCCCCTTAATTTGATACACTCCCTAATGATATGTTGACACTCCTCTGAATCAACAAGTATGAAATAGTTGCCTCATCTTTAGCCATTCCAATGCCTAAATTATGGTCATTTTGATGGTCGTTTTGGTTAAGTCAAGAGTAAAGAGTCATTGATTTTGTTGACAGTGTGCCCAGATGATATTCCACATCCTCAATTGTATATTGATTTCACTACTATCATAGAATGATAGAATATGGTGAATTGAGAGGTACCCATCAGGATCATTCAGTCTAACTCCTAATATCAGAGGACCTATAGCAAATAAAGACTTAGCCTATAATGGGAAAACATCCAAATAATTGAGTTTTCTTCTTTCTTTTTTTTTTAAAGTAATGCCATTCTATTTCTAAAGAAAAGCTGTAAATTGTTCTAAATGTAATAGATTTATTATTAATCTTTCACCTCATGTATCCCCAAAGTGTTAGATGCCCATATTTTCTAGCAAAATTAAAGTTTAATTTATTAACTATACTTAAAATTGTACTTAATTTTGGTGTGTTGAGGATCTCAAGATTAAATTCAGTGAGGCCAATTCAATTAGATATACTGCAGACCTCCGTGAAGATGCCAGCTTCTGGAGAACATAGTTATTAATCACTATGAGCCACATCATGTCCTTTGAGTTAGCTAAATGCACACATAGAGCTGGACTTAAACTGATGTTCTTGAGGACAAGACCTTCCACTCCTTTAGTGATTAAACAGTGATATAACAATGCTATTGGTGAGAAATTAGTTAAGACAAATTTGACTATCCAAGCCTGGAAAGGAATATTGTAAAGACTTTGTGTCTGCAGGTATTCAGATAGAAAAAAATCCTAAAGATCTCAAGTCATAACGCTACCATCCACCAAAATGTGGCCGGATGATAGAGATAGTTGCATAAACATTGGGAAGAAAAAAAGTAACTCCTGAGTGATTTCTCATCAATGGTTTCTTCTTTGGCAATCCTATCTGAAAGGACCCTCAGAAATAAGTTTAACTGTTCCTCAGTGTATTTGTACAGTGAATATATAATGCACAGTGAGAATGAAAGCGAAGACATCTTCACCTTGTAAAGAGAAGAGCCCCCATTTAGAGTTTTTAGATCAATTTTTAAGGAAAGGGTAAAATAAGTAAACTTTGGAATGCTGTATAGATTAGATTTAGATTATCTAACAAAACACTGAAATAAAAACAAGAAACTCAGGTCTCTGATCTATTTTTACATTAGGACACAGATGAAGGGCCATATCTTCTTCATAAGTTATCTTTCAAAAGCAGCCCTGATCCATGGTCCTAAAATCAGATCCTATCACTTATCCAACCAGGACATGTGCTGGAAACATTGTATTCCAATTTTATTCCAGCTTGTATTCTGTGAAGAAAAGGTATTTGAATTACAGCTGGTGTCTTATAAATTTTACAAAATAAAATATTGGGGAAATTCAGTTTGTTAAGGGAAAAGCAGCTTCTAAGAATGATCTTGCTACACATATATGCAGATCAGCCAAGCTGACCCATGCTATCCATTTGGATCTGAAATGAAATTAAAACATGCTATTAAACTTGGCCATCTGCACTAAGGATGCCAAGGGAACCTGCCAATTATTATTAGCTCTATCATATACTGCAGTGTTGGCATCAGTATTTCATAACTAGCCTCAGAGAGTAAAATGTATAATAATTTCTTTTTCTTTCTACTTGCACAGCAGTCAACTGCCTAGGATACTTAAAGGAATTTGAATCTTGTAGTGCCAAGCTAAATTTTTTCTCCCGATCAACGAGAAAAGGACAGTAGAACTTCTGTGTTATTATTTACTTTGGATCTCCTTTCCCATATATGTATCAGTCCTGCAAACATTTATACAGATAAACAATTTTTATATTTTCCATAACCCAAATTCAATTTATGAAATATTTTCAGAATTTCCCACTATTTCTAGATGCTTGCTTAGCTGCTGCTTATTATTAGCAAGATAGAAAAAAATGTTATGGAAACTTTTCCCCTTTCTTCATAGTACATTTTGGCTTCATTTAGTGCCCCCAAAACCATAGAGAAGCTCTCACAAGCTTAGATATATATTGGCTCAAACCCTGAGGGAATAATTCAGGAGTTCTGTTTCTATGATCAGACATTCACTCACAGGAGGATCACTGCTTCCCTTTTGCTGCCATTTTTGCTTGTTTTGATCCATTCCCCTTAGTCTGCTGGTATTCAAATAACCTTTCTTTCATCTACAGCAATACAAGTTATTTATTCCCAAGTCATCATTTCAGTTCTTTTCAAAACTGGCAGCTACTATCCTGATAACACTGAATTGCACTACAAGTTCTTCTCAGGAGGAAGAGCCCCAGCACCAGCACTGGCTGGGGGCTGACTGGCTGGAAAGCTGCTTTGCAGAAAAGGCCCTTGGGATCCTTGTGGATCCCAAACTGAACATGGGCCAGCAATAAGCTCCTGCAGAAAACAGCATCCAGAGCTGGTCTAGGAGAATCCTTGTCAGCAGGATAAAGGAAGTGATCCTTCCTGTCTACCCAGAACTGGAGAGATACATCTGGCATGCTGGGTCCAGCACTGGATTCCTCATTACAAGAGACACGGACATACTGCAGACAGTTCAACAAAGAGCCACAAAGACAATTAAAGGTTTGGAACACCTGACATATAGGGAGAGGCTGAGAGAGATGGAACTGCTTAAGGGGGGACCTTATCAGTGTGTATAAATGCCTCTGGGATGGGGGAGTAAAGAAGTCAGAGTCAGACTCTTCACTGTATCAGGATGAAGATCAATAGGCATAAACTGAAAATCAGGAAATACAATTTAAAAATAAGAAGAAACGTTCTTGTTGTAAGGGTTGTCAAAGCAAGGAACAATTTGCCCAAGCAGGTTGTGGAACCTCCATCTTTGGAAGCACTCAAAACCTGGCTGAACATGGCTCTGAGCAACCTTCTAAAACTGACCCTTTGTGGAGCAGATGCTTGCACTAGATAATCTCCAGAGGTCCCTTCTAACTTCATATTTTTCATCATTTACTTTAATAGAAAAATACTTTGTGGAGAAGGTATTGGAATGATTCTTACTGAATCCAATTCCATGCATGCATATTACTGAGAATAATATTTGCCATCAGAAATAGCAATGATGGGTTGTTACTGTATTTGCAAGACTCAGACTTTCATAAACTCAAGAAATTCACTTCTAACAAGTCCATGCTTTCAATTAAGTGTTGTGGGCTGTTCTTTAACACGGCTTAGTACAACACAACATTCTATATACACTTCACTGCTTAGACAGGTTTGATGGAAGGTGGGAATCAATAATTTAAATTATTTTAAAAATATGCATAAGTACATCACAGAGAATATAAAAACTTCAAAAAAGGTGATATTATTATTTAATGCCTTGTTGATGAGGTTTATTTTGGTAAGCTTTTGACAGCACAAGGTAACATATCATCCTTGCGTTGACACAAACACTATCAAAATATGAAAGGATGTACAGCAGAAAAAGAACTGCATCAAAAATAGATTTTTGAGAGAGCAAATTATTTTTTTCCTTCCCAATACTTAGATTTTTTTTGTTGTTGTTAGAATGCTGCCAAATGCCTTTAAGCAAAATTGAAAAGAATTTTTGTTGCAGTAGGTCACTCTTTCCAGATCTGTTTAAAATTCTCAATTTCTTTCTGCCTTCCATTCAATGCTGGAAAATATTTCCTGGCATTTGATATGGGGATGAATTTCTTTGTTTTTCCATTGTTTTTGCAGTATACCTGCTTTCATTACACACTACACTGTGTACACTGTGCTATTCATTTTTACATTGGAGACCAAGGCCTTTTCCTGTTTTTCCCCTCTATTTTTTCTTTGGTTTGCAGTGAGCAAACTCTCTCTCTGAGAGCTCCAGAGGGCAGTGTTGTGCTGAAAGCATCGGTTCTCTTGGCTCTGCCTGGGTATTTTTTGGGAACCATGAGGCTGAATGTTATTTACAGACTTGCTTGAATGGCTTAAGTCTTAATTCACAATTGCCTTGGATATACACACTTTATGGTTGGGATCCTTGCAACAAACAAATTAGCTGACTTTGTGAACATATTATGATCTTCAAGGTTTTTCAAATGCTATTAGATGATATCAATTTAAAAAATAGCGGTAAAAGTATCAGTAATTTTAAATAATGCTATGCCAGAACCACCATGAAATTTCAATGGGCTGGAATATTAATTTCCCTCCTTGTATCACACTGCTAGGAAAGGAGGAAAGAAGTCATCCCCATGAGGGTGCAAGGCAATGCTGTTCCCCTTCTCCCTCAGGAGTTCTGCAAAAGAGCAGTTTTCAGTTCCAGTTAAGGACTCTCAGGAGCATGCTGTGAGAAAGCCTGCAGGGAAAGTATCAAATTTTGTCTCTCTCACACCTTCTCTCCTACTTTTCCTGCCTCAATGAGGTGTACACCAGAATTGCTACAGATCTGGAAAAAGCTAGGATCACCAGGTCCAATTGCCACTGCCCTCCAGACTTCTTGAAATTTTTTTCTCATTTTTCAGGCATGTTTCACATGGACATTTCATATGCATCTTAACTGTGTGATGCACAGAATGGCTACTAACAAAGGGTTACATTCCAGCAGGTATGTTTCAAACTACTACACTCTCTCACTCAGATCTACATGTCTACCTGTCCATGCATTTCTTCTACTCCTTGCCCCTAAACCCCCATGTTTCTTTTCATCTGTTCACATCACCTCTCTTTTCTGACCGTCCACACTGCCGCCAGGTACTCTGCCTTCTGACACTCTAATTCCTGTCATCTGTATGTCCTCCTCTTTCAGATTAAAGTCCAATGTCCACTACCTTTCTCCTGCTGCAGTTCTTCCCTTTGCCCTCCTTGCTTTGACCATGGTTTATTCTTTCTTTGGTCCTCAGAGAAAACTCTGCTCAGGGTGCTACTTGGGTTAGAGGCATGAGCAATGACAACAAAGCTAGGAATGTTCTAACTCATCAACCAGTTGCCTAAGGACATCCTATGCCACCACAGCTCTCAAGTATAGAAGCTCTTGTTTACCCCCTCAGACTGTAAAATGACCTTGTGAGCTGTGTGTGGCTCACAGCCATAGCTTGAACTGTTTGGATGCAAGCCTGCATTCAGGAGGACACTTCCAAGAGCTGGCACGCCACCTTTTTTAAGCATGCCCTTCAAGCAGTAGCAATTGAACAGGCATAACCCCCACAGCACGGCTTGAACCCACCAGACATCCCAGAATACCAGTCTGTTTGGATCCTTCGCAGATGATATGTATGGGAAGGTACTATGGGATGGTCATTCGGAGCTGAAATGAGGACCTGTGACAAAGGGCATAGAACATTTTGCACTTTCGGTTGCTCTTGAGCCTCCACACCACTGAACAATGAAGATAGACTAAAGAGTGGGTGCTCCAATCTTTACAGATTTAAGTGGTCCTGGCAGGGTAAATCACTGGGGGTAAATCACTGGGGCATGAACTCTGTCTTTCTACAGTGAGACACTTGGCAGCAAACATGGGGGCATCATGCACAGAGAGCTCAGGACATGAATTAGTTTTTTGTTTAATTTTTGTTGAATAGGGACAAATATGATTCAGTTCTTCAATTGCTGTCCTCCAGAACACATTGTCTTAAGGCTGCATCAAATGGAAAAGGAGGAAGGATAAAATAAAGACTTGGGCAATACTTGGGCAGATCAAGTGCTGATTGGGCAGTTGCCATAGAAATACTTCAACCCTGTATCTCCAGCAGCAAAATGTTACAAGTCTGCTTTTATATTCTTTGTGTTAGATGCTGGCAGAAGTCTCTGCCCTATGATACTACTAAATTCTATTTGGATTTTAAGGATCTACTAGGAGGTGTCACTTGCGCCACACAGGCTATATGGGTGCCCCGTGGGTATCTATAATAGCCTCACTGACATGAACAACTATTGACAAGGTGCTTGGAACTGCTCACAAGTGAAGTAGGTTTTCAACATCCTCATGAAACTGAGAAATATATCACTCTTTAAAACTGCTCATACAGCACAAGCAGGCTTTGCTATTAGCTCTGTCGATAAACATATCTCAGGATTTGTGACTTGAAGACAGTGATGCTCCGTGCCGAGGAAAGGGAGTGGAAAAGAAAATGTTGCCATCTGTTTGTGTAGAAGTTTAAATTCATGCACCAGATCTCCTGCACTGTGAAAGATGAGTCTTCTCTTTTTCTTACAGTCTTGAGAGTTGAGGCAGTGTTCATATAGCGAGACCTGAAAATAGACTGAAAGGGTGTTCACCATCAAGCCTACCAGCCTCTGATTCAGATGCTTATATTGAAAGCCCCCAGAAATCACAGAACCTCTCTCCAAAAATATCAATCAAACCATCATCCTGTTTGCTGAAGCTGCACTGACACTCAAGGGAAGCTGGGTTGCTCATGTGAACCCTCAAGGGACACACCGAATCCCCGCAGCACCACTTTTTCCACAGGGTCATTATGGGTCACCCAGGTTTGGCAGGTTTGGGTTCTAACATTATATTGGTATAATAAAATTCCAAATATAAAGGTTTTAAAATGACATTGCTAAAATTCACCTGAATGATGACAACATTGTTGCCTGACAGAGTTAAATTTACAAAAACCCTCAGCTATCAGTACTTGTTTTTATTTATAATAATTTGTGGTAACCCAGATATAGAATTGCCTAGACAACTGTGACTTAATCATGTGCAACTGCCAGCTTGCATTTTTGCAGGCAAATCTACCCTGACAAAGGTTTTTAATATTTAAAATCATGCAGATTATCTATTCAGCCCTCATTGTAATTAATTCAGTATCGCAGTTTCAGGCACTTCAACTTCTGACACCTTTCTTCAGGCTACAGATAGCTTTATTAATTGTACTAAAAATCATGTGCAAATATTTTTAAAATATTATTTAGTACTCAGTTAATTTTTTTATATGCGAATGTTATCATCTATCAATGTTGTCACGAGTCTCTAGCTCTCAGAAGAGTTTTTTTACTCTGCTTTTAAAACACAATTTTATTCTAAGACCCTCTGTTTATGTACATTTATCAGTCATGTGTACTCAGAAATGCTTATATCATATCTGAGGTCAGGAATTCTGCTGCATTTAAATTATATGCCAGATGGATGGGCAATGCATACATTTCAGTTCTTTGACAACTTAATGAACATATCTCTTGGCAAGATGAGGTTATCTGAACGTCCCAAATCATCTGTCACATTTGTGTCCAGACTTTTGGGCTGTAGTCTACAGTCAGCAATGAAAGCTGACCCTCACACTGCCTCAATGATCTTTAACTGAAAAAACAATTATTTGCTTTCTAGCGCAGCATCTTACAATGGCCTTGTCAAGTAAAGGGGGTAAATCCTGATTTATAGTGAGTTTCAGAAATCTAGAGACTTTACATAACTGAATCTCTCATCCTTCAAGTAAATTTTTTTGTTAGCCATTTAACTTAACTGGCAAACTATGCAGAAAAAGAGTTTTTAGCACACATTTTCAAGCTGATGATTAATCTGGTTACCTCATTTTCAAAAGATTACCTGCAAATACTGTTGGCTCTGATCTTAGAGTGGTCAGGAAACAGAACTTTAATGAATATTTTCAGTTTCTCAGGAAGGAAAAGTCTGAGACATGTAAGTTGAAATTTCCTACAGAAGACCAAAAGTTGGCAAAACAAGTCAAATAGAACATTTTTGATCAATTTTACCACCAATACACCAACAACATTAAAAGAATCTATACTTAAGGGTGCTACATTCCCTTGGAAATTGATTCTCTAGTGTCTTAAACTAGAAGCCCCAAATGTCTTTGAGTTTTGTAAAACTAGTGGATAGCAGAAAAGCTGGTTTATAGGAATCACCCAAGGTCACTTATGCACTGATTTTAGTGGCAAAACTGCAATGAGAACCTGTAAGTTACTGGCTTTCATCCTAATGGTCACTTCACCAAACCAAGACACCACCTTTATGGGAAACAATGATAATAAATCACAGCAGAGCTCTCAGATTGTACCAAAACTGCACTTTCACTGCTCTGAAAAGCTATTATTCAGTCTGAAAGTTAACAAAATTGCTGGGCCAACATGCCCTAAATATATAATGTTACAAAGAACATAGTTTTCTTAGTAGAGTAATATTGCAAAAAGAGCAAGAGAAAGAATATGGAAAGAGAGCAGAAAACCCTGTTAAAATGTTAAAAATGAAAGAATAGCAAGTAATGGAAACTATTCAGTCATTCTTCAAGCTCCTACTGAACTCAGATGTAATACAAGCAGCAAGACTTTGAACACTGAGAACACTGAGACTCAGAACATGGTTCAGAAAGTTCATAGTTGGGAGTTGGAAGGGACCATTTAAAGGCCATCTAGTCCAACACTTCAGCTATGGGGGGACAGTTGTCCAGAACTCACAAGGGTTTGAATCCCTCGGTATCCCTTCCCTTCCTTTTGGCATGGGTTAGCACAACATCACTGATAAACAGAACCTCAAATAGACAACCTGTTCCAGTCTGGCGACCCTCACTGCTGGCTCTTGTCATCCTCCTGGCAAGACAGCTGCTCAGCACTTCTTTGTGCCTCCCCGCCCCTGACTGATATCATTCCCATCCATTTCTTGTTGTTGTCATCCTCTCCATTTTTCCCAGAGTCCTCTATCTTCTGGAATGTCAATCCACATCTTCCCACATTACTCCAGGGACATTCATCCAAATTTGTTCTTTCTGTCAGCTATTCTCACCTCCCATCACCCTTTCCAGTAAGTAGTTCTGACTCTCAATACATCCTTTATGGTTTATCACCTTCTTCTGTCCTCTCTCTCTGCTCACCTAACCATTCTGACATCATGCAGTCTCTTCCTTAATTTGTAAAGAAAATGAATGGGAATGGTGGTCTGTATCCCCTTATTTTGGTAACCATTCTGCCATTTTATTCTACCTCTCCCTTTTAAGCTCACAGACTGCAATCACTACCTGGAGTCAATGTTCTTGGCTTTCACCAACTGTTTTCATTGAACCTTACTTTCAACATGATCTCTAATTACCTCTTTCTAACTAATGCTGTGAATCAGTAGTCATTTGCAGTTCCTTCCTCAGCTTCAATGTGACTTCATTCTGCTCTTCTTGGCCTATCATCTTTTTCTCTTTATCAAGAGATTCCAATCTGCTCATGTTGACAGACTACCTCAGACAATTACCACTGACAATTACATTTTCTGGGAGCAGCCTTTGTACTTTCTCCCAAGCTGCTCTTCTCTTCTGAGAATCCACCCCCTTGTTATTTTTCAATTCTTTTGAAACTTTACTTTTCAATCATCTTTCTTGCTCTCAAAAAAAAAAAAAAAAAAAAAAAAAAAAAAAAAAAAAAAAAGCAGGAATATGCTGGGATTGCCTTGCTTATTATATTTACCAACACTGCCTCAAAACAAACTTAACAAACTTAACAGCATTGCCTCATAATTTCTTCAAATCCCACTTGTCTATATCCTTCTTGTATTATCTTTTAATGATTTACTTTTAGACCGAGACTTCTTTTTCACAGAACCTCAGATAAAGGGGTAATTTCCTACAAAGAGGCTATCAAGCACCATGGTTATTTAAGTACAAATTACAACAGGACTTTAGATTTCAGTGCTGTAATAGCACAGTATGAAGACCTTGATATAAAGAAAACAGAACTACAAAGCTTAAGAATGTGAACTAGACCTTAAAAACTCATTTCTCAGACATGCTGGCCATACATGAGTGTAATGCATACATCAATTGTGTGGCATACATCCATTGTCTTTAGAAATAGAGGTTTATACATAGACTCCTGTCTTCGCTCTTGGCTATAGACATTTTATTACTAATTTCAGTATGGTCAAGGATTTTCCATCTGAATGTCATCATACATGTATACTCAATATTTGCAAAGGAGAAGACAGGCAGAATACATATAACAATAACATTTTGTAGTTATAGTCAGTGACTAGAAATTATCTTTACAGCTTGGTTTCTAATTCTGTATGGGGTTTGAATGCTAAATTTGACAATACCCAGGTTCCAAAGCAAATATTTAAAGGATCACATGCATGACTTAAGAAAACATTGTTTTTTTTGTGGTAACTAGTTTTACATGGTCTCTTCTGAAATTTAAATGAATAAATTATTCATCAGCCAGCACTTGTCCTTAGATGGCATAACTTAGATGTCAAAACCACCCAAAACATCCACATTTGCCAAATCTGTCTTGCATGAAATGGAATGAAGGTATTTACATAAGGAAAATGCCAAAACTGAAAATTAACCCTTTCAGGGCTTTAGTATAATCAAATATTGCAATAGTTATTATCATATCAAATATATATTTAACTGATAAAAAAGGATCATAATATTCCCACTGAAAGTGTGTTTGCCAGTTAGACTGGTGGTCTTCCTCGTCCGGGGGGGAACAATTGGCTTTTTGTGATACTTCCTTTCAGTTAATATGCCAAGAAGAAAATTCAACACGAAGTTTTAATACAAAACATATGAATTTGATTTGCTTTCTCTAATACAAAAGGACACAGAAAATCTCAGGTTTTGTGACAATGTATCTCTTGGAGAAAGGGCATTTCTATAGAATGCCTCCACAAACAATGGTGTCTGTCTTTCTGCTGGTGTACAAGGGAAAGGGAAACTGAATGTTGACAGAAGGACACTGTGTGAGACCCTTGTATGCATGTATGCTAACTATGCCAAGGAACAGGAGTGTCTGACAGATGTGGTAAAACTGTGAGGAGCTTCACACCTATCTGCACTCTAACAAAAAGTCCTCACTCCTGGCTGGGCTGAAAAGGACTTGCTCAACATACACAATCCCTTTACACACATTTCTTTCACCTTTTACGAACAGGAACTACTCACGGAAAAGACTGGAAGAAAAGTTTCAAAAATGTGACTGAGACCAAATGTTCCATCTGGAGCAGATCTCTAGGCTCATGAGCTAAGTGCATGTTACTACCATGCAAGGTGGTTGGTGGAGGAACCAGGCTATAATATGTGCACTGCTTCCAGTCCACCCCTATCTAAAATAGGCAGGCATAAGGACTCAGCCGCAACATTACACCTCACCTACTGCAGATCCCTTACCACTACTTAGGAACTTAAGACAGAGGTTTACAAATTAGGCCAAAAACGTTATTTACAACTATTAACATGGGAAGTTATTACTAAATGTCCCTCACCTTCCTTGCATCTGATTTTAAACTCAATTACCATACTCAAGTGTGATATTTTGTGCCCTTCCAGGGCTTAAGCTATCCCTACTTGGTATCAACTATACTACATTATTTTGGGGAGTATGAGAAATAGATCTATGTGCCTATAGACTCCTTCTTGAAACCCATTGAAAGATTGCTTTTGCATATACACTATGACAGAGATTACATTTACAGTCCTGCTGTGTCATGCTCGCACTGAGAACTAGTCTAGTAAAAAACATAAACATAAACATAAACTAGTCTAGTAAAAACCATAAATTACCAAGATCTTGCAGTCTTTATTGAGATGAGTTTCCACAAAAGAGATGGAAAATTTTCCTAGAGTAGGGATTGTGGGAATCAAGCCAAACTTTAAAAGATTAGGTTTTGAATGGCAAGATACTTTCTCTTTTTGTTTTTTTTTTACTTTATGCCCATCTTGCTACAGCTATGACTGAATATGTTAATCAAAATTCTGTAGAACTGTACTCATTTGTGTGTGCATTTACTTTTCATTTACATAATTATCTTACAAAGGGAGCATTTCTCCTTTGTGCTACATGTCTTACGATGTAATTTAAAGCCACAGTTACCAAAATATCCTATTCCAGCAGTCCCACCACTCTATAGCCCAGTCATTACCATAAATTATTATACAGGACCTAAATATACATTTCCAGTCTCAGGATGTCCAAACAGTCCTTCAGTCAAAGAAATTAAATGTTCCCTGTGATGTGTCCTAAGAATCTGCATTTAGTGTTTTGGCACAAACAGGAGAAACATCCAAAACTTAAAAGGCCTTCACAGAAAAATCAGGAAACACAATTATAGAATGTCTTAATTTAAAAAATAGGATTTGGGTGTTTGAAACACAGGAAATGTTTATGGAAATGGGCAAGAACAAACAGTGATACATATCAGCATAATCAGTGCAAAGCTACAAATACATTTTACTATTAGATATGTATTTTAAAGAATATACGGACTTGATTAAGCATGACATCAAATGTTCAACTGGCTATGGGTGGGATGGAATAGAGCAACTGAGATGGCATGCATTTTCAAAACAAACAAACAAGCAAAACCCAAACAAAGTCAAGAATGAAACAGGTCTTCTCAGTCACCTCTGAGGGGCCAAGAGGGCATGAAATCCCAAGCAGTTTACAATAAGCATTTATGTCTAGGCCTCTGTTTATTCTGTGACTTCTGTTTTGAGGAGATAAGCAACTATCACTTTTCTGTAGCCTATGAATATTGTCTAGGAATTTCTGACATCTGCTAATGCTGAATTTCTCCCATCAGTACTCAGAGTACATGCAACCAAAGTCCTGCTTAAACTCAACATGGAGTGGGTTGCAGGCCTGTGGTGGGCCAGTTCTATAGAAGATGGTCTCACTATCGAACACCAAACAGCAGGATTTTAAATGGCTCCTAAACAGGGATGAATATGTTTTTGTATCCTTCCACCTCCTGCCTAGAGTAGCCATTGAATATCTGTGCCACCCTTTTATACTATCTCAAGAACCTGATTCACCAAGATTATTATAGGGCAAAACTTCCTAGTTTTAGCATTTTCTTCAATTTGCATATGGATGTGAGCATACCTGAACTTGAGGGTTATAGAATGAAAATAAATGCGCATCTTTAACCGGACTGCTCTTTAACAAAGGTGAAGTAGAATTCTTGGGAAGTAACACAGAATAGTTTTGAATAATCTCTGGAGACAGCAATATGCCTACTATTTAGAGAAGTTCTGTACCTAATGCAGAGTTTGAAGTTGATATCAGATAAATTCTGGTTTTGTATCTCTTGTGCTTATTACATACAAAGCATAGTACAAAACCTGGGATACAAAGAAGTCTCTCACTGGGCTGCAAAAGCCAACTCACTATCTAAAGACATTGCTCTTTAAGTACTTAAATCAGTAAGTACAGAAAATTTAAATAATTATTTTGTTATCTACATTTTATAAACCATATAGGACTGTAATTACTTCATTTCAGATATCTGAAGATAGTTGTTACTTATTTCCTTTCTAGATTACTAAAAAAATCTAGCTTATTTACTGTGACACTCCTTTGATCATCATATAGTTATATAATTACACAGTTCAGCTGAACAAAAACACCACCAAAACTGCTTACTATTTATAATGAGTAACTTTTAAAATTCGTCTTCTTTTTCCACACTGGCTAGTTAAAGACTTTATCCATTTCAACAGATAGCTTCATCATACTTTTTTTTTTTTAAAGAAAAATATGAACTATTTTCAGCCTACTCACACAAAGTCATGGTGTATAATGTCCAACTCTTCGATTTGTTGCATATGCATTGCAAAATGTCATCTTGTCCTGTTTCTAATGGCCATGGCCAGAGTACACTTATGATCATGGCTGATTTAAGTCACTGATTTCTTTGCACTCAAAATCACTGAAGTATACAAAAGCAGAGAAGTTCTATTGAATTTTAATTTTGAAAAACAATATTTCAGACTAAGCCTTCTCTTTTCTCTGAAAAGTCAATCAGATTAGTAGTGTGCACTCATAGAGCTCTCAATGAATACAAACTAGAAGGAAGTTGCCTATGTGCTATGCAGAATTGTACAGGCAACTCTCAGTTGTATGTGGGTGTGTAACCCAGGTTGCAGATTAGCAATGCTATGTTAAAACAAAGCAGAAAAAAAAAAAAAAAAGGCAAACCACCCACCATTCTTCTTTGGATTTCTGATCTCACTTTTACTTAACTCCATTCCTTGATAAATGCAATATGCATAGGAAGTTCTTATCTAATGTGGACATGCTTTGTATTACCTGTGGGTTAGTCTATTCCATTGCTAGTTTCAATAATTAAGAACTGACTGTGCAACTGTGCAACTATGGAAGAGCCCAGCAGCCTACAGGTTTATTTAACACTTGCTAAAAAACAATTACTTGCCAAAATATCTCCCTGACTCACCTCAAAAATCATCAGAGTTCCCTTTAATATTATTTTTTTAAACCCATGAGTGATAAAAACCTGCTGCATTACTGGATTCCTATGAATATAAATAAAATATAGAGATGCTTGAAAGTCAAAGCAAAAGTAAAAAAAGTGAACAAACACAATGCACTTAAAAGCAGACAGAGTGGACTCCTCTGCCCTCAGGGCCTAGAGACTGACAAAAAGC
The DNA here is from genome assembly GCF_026979565.1 of Vidua chalybeata. Classification (NCBI taxonomy): domain Eukaryota; kingdom Metazoa; phylum Chordata; class Aves; order Passeriformes; family Viduidae; genus Vidua; species Vidua chalybeata. The sequence continues at coordinate 46,613,816 of NC_071534.1, forward strand.
CATTTTATAATAAGACTTTGTACCTGTACCAAAATCCTTGACTTAATTGGCTAACTACATTTTATTCATTTAGAGGGTAATTATTATGCTTTTAAAATACAATGTGCTCTTCGGCAATGCAACAAAAGCAGTGGTATCCTTGTGAAAAATTTGTGAGAGGGAAAGTTGTATCCTGCTGCCCCCTCCCCATTCTCATTTTTGTTTGCATAATATAAATATCATCTACTTCATGAGCAAAGCCAAAAGAGAGATACCCAGCATGCTAGCCAAGTGCCCTGAGATCCATGAACTCCAAAGGCAGCTGGAAGGAACTGGCAGTCCCTTTCCATCCTCAGGAAGGGAACCCAGACACTGACAAACCCTGGGAAGCTGCTGCAGGAGTTTATCTGCTGGGAAGGAGGAATGGCTGAGACACTTCACAAGGAGCAGGAGAATTACAATACTTGGTGTATGAAACATTTGCTCTTGTAGAAGGACTCATGAAGAGGCTGCTGAAGGGCCAGTGGGGCAACAGAGGGCAGGAAAGGAACACGGGTAGACAGCCTTTTCTTCAGGGAATCTGTTCTTTTCTTTTTCTCTCTCATCAGAAAATTAAAACTATTGACTTAACATTACCCATGAACATTAAAGATCAATGCAGATATAAAATAGCATTATATTCTTTGCTATTCTGAAAAGAAAGGACTAATCTACCAGCCCTGTATTCAACCTTTGGCAACAGCTTAACTCCTGTACTAAAATGAAAGCAAAAGGCTCTTCACACTGTGACACAACAGTGTACTGAATTGGAATGAACCTTCTTGCTCCTTTGAATGTATACCTTAAACATTAGTTTTGATATGCTGACTAGGATCAAAATGACACTGATGGCAAAAAGTGCAAGCACTGCTTTAATTCATGTATACATTCAGTTCTTTGAGGAATCTCTCTAAGCTACTTGACATCCTGTATCAGTCTGCTCCACCGAGTAATAGCGTTGCATAAAATGTTACTTTATATGTTGGCTTTTAATTTCACTGAACATCCCCTTGTCCTTTTAACACTGCAGAAAAATAAAACTAAATACTTCTGTCACAAGATTTCTTACTGGCACAATTCTTAAAAATCCACTTAATAAAAATACCTGCCCCTTTTCAGGTAGCAATACAGTATTGTCATATAGCCAAAGGAATTATATTAATATCAAAAGAAAAACATTTATCAAAATATTTGCTTTCAGGTTTGTTTACTGTTTATTATTTTAATTTACATCAGTTGCTCCTTGCAAAACTTCCAGGGAAATAATTTAATTTTTTTTTTTCCCACTGCATAGTAAATACAGCCTTCTTAGTATTTCAGAAGTATAGTACTATAGAAATGCTAGGGCCTGCTTCTGCTCCAAATGAAGTTAATGGGAAAACACCAACTGACTTTATTAAGAGTTAGATCAGGCCCCAGGTTTGCAGCTTTCGAAATTTCATAGTTGAAAATTTTCTGGCTAATCCTCAGAACTGACTACTTCTACAACTATATACTATTTACAGCTTTATTTATATGTACTTCTTTATTACAATATGTAATATCAATGTTCCTTGTAAAGGTTACTATTTTAAAGAAATTAGACTGAAGTTATTGCCAATCAACCTTTTAATCAACTTAAGTGGGATGACTTTCAGAATTTTTCTCAACATATGATTCAGTTTTTATTCACTCCTTCTATCTTTGACAATTGCTTAACTACCTTAATTTCAAAGCCTTTTTCAGTGTAATAAAAATGTCCTTTTGGTAGAAATTTATTGGTCCCATTTCAAATTATGTTCTGAAACATTTCTATACTGATGAGGACTCATTATTTTGGCAATTTTTCTGTTTCAACACAGTATATAAAGCCATGCCTCTCAACCAATCAACCTCAGTATAAAAGTGTAAGTGAGGTCAAACAGATTGCTCACCAAATCTTTGATCAAGTTGTCTGATCACATACAGACACAACTGTCTGAATTGTTGCATATGTTATATAATGTTATCATACAAATTTAAGCATTTGCATTATTGACTGCTGCTCGTGTATGCATACATTAACTTGCTGGTCATAAAACTACAAAGGACAAGATATACCAATACTGAATTCAGACCTTTTGTCTTGTCTCTCCCAAAATTAAGAAAAATCTGTGTTCTTTATGACTGATCAACTTATGATTTTGTGCTTGAGTTATACACATTTTCCAAAATTAAACTGTGAAGTTAATGTCAAATACTGTGTTGTAACTTTAAATATAACTGACATACTAGAACAGATAGATGGGTAATTATGATAAACTACACAATAGTGCTACTGCAGATAATATCATTTATCAATCCTGTGGTCCCCATCATTCATGCATTTACAGTTTGGGAATACAGTGACTGCAAAGGATAATAATTCATAATGGCTACATTCTCAGTATTTCATGCTAGCTCACTAGTCAAAATAAAAAAAGGTTAATTGTATAACTGGAAAAATGTAAAATTTTATTCCAAGAAAATTAACAAGCTACACAGGTAAATTTTGGCAAATGCAACTTTATATTGAAATCCACACATCTGTATCTTAAAGAAGGAAAGACTCACAGACTCTAATGTATTTCTAAAATACTAAGAAATCATATTATATGCTTTCACAAGTTAAAACTTAAATAATTTAAAACAACCAATACACCAAAATGTGCAGAAAATATAAACAAGACTGTGCCTTCAGTAGAATAAATGCTTCACAAATTGTGCAAGATATCATACTAAGGCTGCGGTCTCCCCATGACAGCTGTCTTAAAATATAAACATACATCAACTGCCTGTGTTTCTCAGAACAAACTAGAAAGGGCGGCACACCTAGAAAAAATCATATAATCCCAGTGATGTGCATATTGATTTTGGGAACCATTGGAGTAAAAAGGAAAAAAGAGGACTAAGTGATCTTTCATGCACTCCCAAATGACTGACCAGAGTTATTGATTCAATTTTCCTTGCTTATTTGCTTCAATGCTAAACAAAATGGAAGATACTAGATAACCCTTTAAGGCAACATGTGTTTATTCTGTATAATTATAACTGTTCAATTAGGATTGGATATTATCATTAACGTTGCCTAACAGACTGATATCTAGCTTTTTAAAAAATATAAATAAGAGTCTATTAAACTTTATACCAAATCAGCAAAAAACACAGAATACAGTTAAATGTTAGTAATTTCACTGTTAAGGAAAATGGTAATTAGAAAGAGTAATATATTTGGAGAAAAAAAAAATTAAAGTCAAAATCTGAACAAAAATACTGCTTTGGAATGCTCCCCAAAACTTACTCACAAGGCAAACAGATTTGTAAGTGTGATAATCCGATAATGCATGGCACATCTTTAATCAGTTACAGTACTTGAGTCCCCAGTTTTCAGTCTTTGCAAAATAATAATTGTATGAAATGTTTTAAAGGTCTTGAGATGTCTAAAATTAGTTTTATCAACACATTAACCTCATATCAACTTAATTTATTAAGATGTCCAATGCTAATCTTTTTGATGTTCTTATTTTATGTAGTGATATACACAGCATTTAGCACTGATACTTAGCACCTGCTACTTTCATAATCTAGATTTCAACCACATAAAGGAATTCAGGGCAGTAGTTCAGTCCTTTGTTCTTAATTACAAACCTTCAGCAGTGGTCAGCAGGAACATGTTTAGGTTTAAAACAGGATTAGAGGTGAGCTATTGCAGAGACTGCAGAATGTTGCCCAAATCCTTACAGCTGCTGACGTCCCATTTCTTGATTTTCTCCTCAAGACATGGCTACAGGCCACAATTGCTTAGCAGAGAATGGTAGTGTTTCACAAGGCTAAAGATTTACAGATGCTCCCTCATATAACACAGTAAGGTTCCCTTGGTAACCTGGATTTTCTGCAGTAAAGAAGGGTTGTGCTGAAACAGCGCCTCAGCTCCCTGTTGGAGAAAATGCAGACAAAAGGATTGATTCCAGCTTGGGCAAAACTCATCCAGACAGCGGCCGTTAGAAATCCCCCAGGTACTACAGGCCCTCTTGCAAAAACTCTCCAGTAACAGGCTACCAAATAGGGACCCCACAAGGTCAGAAAGAGGAATGTCATGATGTAGAACATTCTGCTGATTCTCTTCTCCATTTTGAATTCATCTAAAACCAGTAGCCTCCTCCTGCCTGTGGTGTTCGCGTTTTGCCTGATTCCCAACAAGGTTGGAGGTGTGGGACCCCTTCCGAATCCAGCCAGCCAATTAGCAGCTGCTTGACCACTCGCTCCAGGACCATGAAAAGTCCAGTTCTGGCTCACTGCTGCAACAAACTGGACTGGCTTCATTTTCCTGCGATCGTGAACAAAAAATATCAGCTTGAGGTAGACAAGCTGTGTGGCTAGGAGGATAAGGGCAAGAAGAAGCATAAATCCCAATGAATCATTAGCCCTGAAGGAACGATGCTGGAAAGTGCATTGGTCTTCCTCCCTAATGAAAGAGTAGGTGCCCACATCTAAAACTGGGGGGAAAGCCATGGCTACAGAGAGAGTCCACACCATACAGATAACAGCCAAACAAGTCCAGAAGGTCAGTCTTTTTGTATAAAAACGGTGGTGGGCAATAGCTAAGTATCTCGTGACGCTTATGCAGAATAACATGAAAGCAGTGTGAAAGCAGGATAAAACCCCCAAAAAGGCAATCACTTTGCAAGTAAGAGTCCCATACGTCCACGTAGAGCCATTTTTTACCGAGGTGAAAACAAAAGGGAAACAAATTGCAGATCTGAGGATATCTGAGCAGCAAAGATCCAACAGGAAGTAGTAAGGAGCTCTATGCAAGGTCTTATCTTTGACTAGCAAAATGGAGATCAGAAGGTTACCCACCACACTGACTCCTATTATGAAACCCAGTGAAGTCAGTTTCAGAAAAGCTGTTAAAGGAGAGAGATTTTGCAAAATGTTGTCAGCTGCATGGCTGTAGTTCGCCATAGATGGATGGATGATATGTATATTGCCTCAGTCAAGTCTCATGATCTATATTTAAGAACAAGGAAAAAATAGATCCATACATCTTACTGAAAATGTAATCCACAAACAGAACTGATCTTGTGTCTAGTCATACAGTACATCCTCTTCTTTCTGATTTGTCATGCCATCAAAATATCTGAAAAAAAATTGAGCTATCAGTTCTTAAGTTAACACAAAATGATGTCAGAAAGTGCTAGCAAAGATGTTAATTTATGGAGAACCAAATGAAGTTGTAAATTTGAGTACTATTGTTTTTAAAAAACATGAGGCTTTTATTTTTTACTGACTATTTAGTATAATTGACTGTTGGCAGATTTGGCTTGTTACAATTTCATGACTGACCAGTGCCCCTTATATTTGGTAGCACATATAATTTCACAGTTAAAGCCTCAGAGATTTTATGAATCAAAAGATTCCCAGTTTGCAAGCCCAAGAGTTAATCACTGACATCTTTTTTAAAGAATCCCCAAAGACTACTGATATTTTGACATTACCTACATTTATTTTATGGCTACAGTATTTGTCAATGTTTTAAGAGGCAGCTGCTGTGTTGATATGGATCACACCCAAAGAAACCCTGCAGAATTTATGTTTTTTAACCCAAGTCACCAAAGCACATTAATCACACAGTGTTAGTTTATGCATTTTGTAAGAGAAACAGTATTCACTATCCCCCTCCCTTTCTGCTATAAACAATAATTTTATCATTTAGGCTTTTAGATAAACAGGTATCTAGACAGTCGATAGCAGCATGCTTTAGGGTGTCGTCCCCCCCCCCCCCCCCCCCCCCCCCCCCCGTGCTTTAATGCAAATCGTTAAAGCCTCGACATAATTCATAATAAGCAACGGCCAGTGTAAATACTGAGCAAAAATAGGCAGCACAGCCAAGATATAATGTCCACCCTTTCGGGAGGGCTAGTTTTGGTAATGCTGAAATAAGCATATAAATTGTTGTTGTTTTTTTTTTTTAATTTTTTTTTTTGTTTTTTTTGCTAATTAGGGCTCCGTGATTCCCATTAATCCTCCCAGTGAATCGTACCTGAACACATTTCATACAATAAAATAAAGAGCTGTCTGTTGCTGCTTTTATTATTTTGTTTGTTTGTTTTGTTTTGTTTTTCTTTTTTCTCCCTCCAGAGCCAGAGACAGGAGCCACAGCAGGCATGATCAGGCTCCTTCGTTATTCACACGAAGTGTTTCCTATGCCACCTCGGGTGTACAAAGGATATTCCCACTGAATCCCAGCAAAATCCTTCCATTCTTACCGTCCACAAAAGAGCCTGATTGCTGCTGTGTAAACAGAGGCTGATCAGATCATGGCATCGTTTTAAAACCATGAAATCAGGCTCCCCCTCCCCCCTCCCGCCAGCCCCGCCGCTCCCCCTCCTCCGTGGAGCTGTCCCCGCGGCGGCCGGCCCTGCCTCCGCACTCACAGCCCGCACGCTCACACGCACCGGCACTGCTGGCACACTCACACCGCCGCTGACACACGCACTCACGGCCACAGCCGCTCCCCCACGCCCGGCCATGCAGGGCTGGACTGCGCCGCGCTGCAAGGCAGCCCGGGTGCCGCTGCCTGGCATCAGCCGCATCTGCCGGAGTCGTGCGAGAGCCCCCCGCGGCGGGGAGCTGGGGAGAGCGGAAGAGGCATTGTCTGTGAGGGCTTCCATCATGCCACTTCTTTGGCAATAAGCCCCGCACCCCTGAGCGGGAGAGCCCTCTCCGCACGCACCTGCAGCGGCGGCAGCCCTCGGCGCCCCCAGCCCTTCTCCTCCTACCTGTTGGTGCCGGAGATCCCGACATGCCAGAGCTGCTCCTTCCCGCCGACCGGGGGCTGCTTTACCCTGGCGGTCTTTTCTATTCTCCTCTACCGTCATTCATTCATTCTTCTTTCTCTCAATCTTTTCCTTTTTTTTTTTTTAATTTCCTTTTTTTTTTTTTTTTTTTTTTTTTTTTTTTTGCCTCGGTACCTTGGCTGAGGATCCAGTCAGTGGCTCGGGCGGCGCATGCTCGCCGCGCCTCCCCCCTGCGCGCCGAGCCCCGTCCTCCCCTGTCGCAGCGCCACAATCTCTCCCTGTAACGCAGCGGCGGCGGCCGCCTCAATGAGGGCACGGCAGGCTCGGCGGCAGCAGCTGCTGCTGTCTCAGAGAGGGCACGGCAACCTCCGCGGCAGCAGCAGCGTCCTCAGTGGTGCGCAGGCAGCCCCGGCGGCAGCAGCAGCCTCCTCAGTGAGGGGAAGGCAGCATCCTCAGTGACGGGAAGGCAGCCTCCTTGGCAGCACGTTCCCATCGCGATGTATAGCCGAGCTGGATTTATTGGCGAGCCTGGGCAAGCCAGTGAGGAAAGGGAGGGGAAGGAATTAGGTCCTGCGCTCCTTGTTTATGCCTCTGGGCTCCCCCTCCCGCCCCATTCTCTTACGACGGGGGTTTGGAAGCGCCCGCCGCGCTGCGCGTCGCAGCCTGTCAGGAGAGGGACCGGGAGGTTTCTTCAGCTGCCGCTGCTTGATCCTCCCGCTCGTGGCTCGTTTTCCTTCCTCCCGATTCCCACCCGGTGAATTCCTTCTTCTTGACCCTCGAGCCAGGGAGGGCTCCTTAACGAATGCCGTTGTTCGCGGAGGGCGCATTCGCCGCGGGGCCGTGAGGACACCGCACCTTTTCCCCCGGCAGCCCGTGGAGCAGCTTCCCGACGCGCAGCCCGAAGCCGGCGCAGAGCTGTCAGCGCGCTCGCTGCATGGCGGCAGGGATGGATCTGGTGTCAGCCTGTTCCGTCCGCGACAGGGCCCGCGTTCCCCCTCGGCGCGCAGGGCGGCAGCGGCGGCCGCCGCGGAGGAGCGCCGCCCGAGCCGGCGGCCGGCGGGGATCGATCCCGAGCCGTCCCGATGATGTCATGCGGGCCGGTGGGCCGGGGCGGCGGCGCCGGGAGGCGGCGGGCTGTAGCCTGGGCCGCCGCAGGGGCCTCCCGCCGGCCCCCGCACCCGCTGGCACTGATGACCCTCGCTGGTGCCACCGTGGCAAAACCAGGAGGAAGCGGGAAGGATTGGGATCCCTCCGCCCTTCGATTTGTGTGGAAGTTTATCCGAGAGAAGTGGGAACATGAAAGCTATGCCTCAAGAGTAATTCGCTTTGGCTGCAAGGCATTTGAGGAACAGCTTGTTTTGGGTCGAGAGATTTGGATCCTGAGGAACTTCTTCGCTGGGAGCATCCATTCAAGCCAGAATAAATCCTTCTGTGGGACAGATTTATAGCGTTGATTCATAATGTGTGTCACATCTGTGAGACCGTTAGTAGACTACAGGCATTTTTTAAAGCTGTTGTCAGGTTTGGGTTCTTTTTTTTTTTTGACACTCACTAAAAGGCATTGGAATTGGTTGCCAAACCACAAAATTAGCTTCAGTAGCAGCGTGACCAAACCTAGAGGTCTGCAGCCACTGGAAAATACGTGTATCTAAAACCAACATCACACTATTTCAACCATGTGACTTGTTTCAGATAAAATTTATTCTTAGGCAGAAAACTGACATAAAACTCAGGTACCACACAATATTTTATTCTTTTCTGCAAACATAATTATGAGGAAATGATTGTACTCATCTTTGGGGCAGCAGGGGTTAGCTCCACTTTTAAAAATTGGGTGGTTGTTAAAGTTACTACTTCAAGTTGCACTTCTCATGTCACAATCACCTGAGCTGTGCAGACCCCCCCTCCTTTCTTTGTTGTTAAATATATGTACCCACAGTGACATGAACAATGACCTTTGAAGTCATTCTTAAAATGTGAAGAGTAAGGCAGTAGCTTTAATGGTCTCTTTAATATAGCAAAGAGTTCTCCAAATGCCATGCATGGAAATGAAACATTTGCAATGCAAGATTTGGGAGATTTATAATACTGAATGACTATAGTTATGGTCATGGTCAGGGCCTATTCTTACACTCTGATATGTGTAAGAATGATGTTTTTTTATTAGGAGTAAACAATGCAATACAATTATCATTGTCCAAAATAGATTCAGTGTCACAGGTTTTAACTTTTTTTTTTTGTCTGGGCATTCTTTTAGAGATGTTAGAAGATTATGTTGCTATATAACATTTTAAAACTTGCTCTTCTTTTAGACCTGTAACAAACCGCTTAGAAGTAATCTGTGAACTTCAAAATTCATTCAGTGTTCAACCACCAGCTCAGCATAAATCCATTTGTCATCACAGGTGTAACCTGAGAACAAATGTTCTAAATTTCTTCAACTAAATTTAGACATCTAGATTGAAGTGCCACTTAAAAAAGTTAGTTTCCTATAAGAGAAATCACTGAGAAAAGGTGCTTTAGGGAGCAGGTTATCTCATTCTGAGTCACAAATCTGAAGTCAATCATATGGCTTGAACTCCATTCTGTTTGTTATAAGGGTAGAGTCAGTCAAGAGAAACCTTTTTTTGCAAAGTAAGATAGTGGAGTGACATGATGCTGTGTTAAACAGTTGCATAGGTAGCAGGTCACGTCCTCCATGTAGGGGAAAAAAATCCAAGAGTCATGGGGCTGAGAATCTGGAAGGTGAAGGCAAATGTCAGACAAAGATGGCTCCAGAAAGCAAGAACAATTGGAAGGCAGGGAGAAGAGATATGTAAGGACAGGTGATGAGGTCTGTGCTAACTAGCTCTTCAAATCAGCTGTACTAGAGATATGAAAGGTTCAGAAAAAAAAAGTGTGAGGCAGCCCAAGATGCATTGTGAGTGGGTTAGAGGTAGCCAAGAAGAATTTCTTGGGGGTTTTGGCACAAGGAAGAATCCTGAATCTTGAATAAATTGTCCACCACATGATATAAGGGGGGGTAACACTAAGGGCAACACAAAGGAGGCTTCAAAACACAGAGGGCCTGTGGTCCCAAACAAGCATATCAGAAGAAGTGGTTACTCATAGGGAAGTAAATATCTTTCCTTGACATTTTTTCTTTTCATATTATGTACTGCTGTGCCCCATGAAGGAAGGGTATAAAAAGAGAGTGTAAGTGAAGTACAAGCACAAGAAGGTTCATGTACCTTATTAGAATTAGCAGCAGACTGACTAGAACTTTCACTAGAAAATTGAAGAGGCAAGACAATTTCTGGTTTAGATCAAAGATGAGAACCATCTCCAGGTTTGGACAACTCTGCTATAAAGTTCTTGAGAGTTATGGCACAGAGCTCTTTAATTTTCTCCTGTTTGAGTAATTTAAGTATTATGGCCAAGAAAATAACTGGTGAAATACTCAGCTTTGTTGGTGGTGACTGAGGATTCTGTATTCCAAGTCTTTAGGTTTTTTTCCAAATTAGGTACTATTCAGGAATGACCAAGGAACACTGTTTAGTGAATTGGATCCACTAAGTCCATTCCCAGATCAAGATCATCATTTTGGAGAATCCTACTTTGATATTCTCAGTCTTTGATATCATCTGCAGGCCTGGGCAGTTCTCTCCCGTGAGGCAATGCTTGGGTGCACATGGCCAAGGAGCCAGGAACTTGAGTGCAGGGATGGGGCACAGTTAAATACTATTGCAGAGGAATTTGCTGGTGTGTAAGCAGCATTTGGGGTAGTTGCCATCTATTTCTTTTGAGGATATGTGCCCTGAAATTCACAGTTGGGAACCAGGAGAGGATGCTGGTTGATTCCCATTGTTTTGAACCTTTTCCTCAGAATGGGAAAGGGTTTTGAGAAGTCTGACAATGAGAAATCTCACTAATGGAGTCTGAGGTAGAGATTGCGTTAGAAGAAAGGCTAATGATTATAGTTGAAAAGATGGGTTGAGATAGTGTCCTCACTAAGGTCAGTAATGTCTCTCAATTATTTCAGTGGAATGAGGATTTCAGCATGGGGCCTGAAGCTGTCAATAGCTAAAATCTAAAGTACTCAAGTCCCTTTTGTCTTGAACATTTCAGTAATTAATGTGTTTACTGATTGTCTTGAAATTTCTATATATGCAATGTCAACCCATTCTGCATAATGTAAATTTAAGCATTATAGGATTTTCCAATATTTCTACAACACACAAGAGATAATCTACAAGGTGTGCCCACTTCTGTGCAGAGGCCAGCACAAGATTTATGTTTTGCTTGAGAAACTGTGATAGACGCTACTAAAAGTGCATCCTTTTCGAAAGGCTCAAGGAATTTTTTCAAGGGAACTTTCTTGCCTGTGCAGTAGACTTGTGCAACTTTGGAGCAGTATTTAAGTACGACTTATATAATACAGAGACCTGTGTAGGACCCCTGCACAATAGAGAATGTCACCTGCAATATATTTGGTTCTTATCCTTAGTAAAGTATTTTCAGAGTAAAGACATTTTTGGCAGTGTCTGGCTCCTGGGTTGGCTCTCAACACAAACATAAATTTCACCCCACACTGCAAGTCTCTTCAGTGGTCTTTGCCTGAGTGATGCATGTTTTCACCTACAACAAAATTGCATTCATGCGACTATAACAATTCTTATGGATAACAATTATATTTTTTAATGTTGACATTTAGCCAGACCCTCTGATGTTTTATAAATATTTCTCAAAAATATTTAATTCAGTATTTTAAAAAAATATTTCATACTTGCCTTTGAAAATGAATTTTGGTTCTTAAAAGTAGATCTATGCTGCACTTTTACATAGGAATAAATGAATGTTTAAATATAAGTACACTTATCTGCCAAATATCTGAAAAATGCTTTGCCCTGCAGAGGAAAACTGCTCTGCGTCACTCTGATGGGAGTGAGGCACCTATATGCTTCTAAAAATTCCTTTAGATACTTACCTGTATCCTTAGGCTTCTAAATACCTTTTACCAGTTTGTTCACTAGGACTGCATTTGAAAGACTGGACTCATCTTTTGCATATAGGTTTTGTAGATAAACTGCTACATCAGTGTTAAGTTCAGTTATTGTGCGATTTAGGTAGTGTGGACATGGAATTACTTGACTTCACTTGCTTATCAGGTAGCTAAAAATGCAAATGAACTTAACGGTGGTCATGGGTAATTAACAGTGTTAAACTGCACTGCTAATTACTTGTGCCTGCAGAAAGATAAGGTGCATTTTTAAAATGCTGGACTTCAGAAATGGTGGTTTTACATATATGAGTAGAGGGGTAAAAGAGAAAAGAGAGTGTTAGTGAGTCAAAGAAAGGTTCATATGTTGTCTCTGTTGTTTGTGCAGCATGTATATATTGTACTGTGCTGAAGAATTACTGAAATGCTTGTTTTCATGGCCAAGGATAAGTAATAACAAGTGACTTAAAAAAGATAAAGCAGTCACATCCACAGTGATGCAGAACAATGACAGAGCTCCATAGAAGGAAAAAAAAAGGAACTTTATACTAGCTGAAGAAGTAGTTTCAAGATGATACATTTGTTGAGATAGTATTTTTGAATGATTGAGAATACTCAAGAGTATTGTTCTAATACTTTCATCTTGGATCTCTCCATGCAAATATATAAATAATGTAATATTCAAAATGTAATCTTTATGCAATTTGTTTAGTTCAAGTTTTGGGTTGTTCGGTTAGATTTTTTTCATAGTGGAGGGTAGGCACTATCTTATGTGTCTGAATAGCAGGTCTTTTAATGCGAATTATTCTGAACTTGCAGTTTTGCTAGCGGGGAGCATTGAAATTCTTATTCCATCAACAGTTTTTAGTTAATATGGGCAGCACTGTAAAGATGACTCAGTAACAGTGCCTACAGCAGGACCCTCAGCTGCAGACCTCAGGAATACTATTTTTACCTGCACACTTAGGTAGGAGAAAGAACCTCTTGCCAGAACATCAAGAGAACATGAACCAAACTTAGTAAAGTTCCTGCTATACCCAGTCTCTCCCCTCTCTTTCTATGCCAGAAAACCTCTTGGTGTTTTGGTAACTGAATGTGGAATAGGAAGGAGAATACTGTCTTCTTTTTCTAGTAAAAAAAAAAAAAAAAAAAAAGCCAACCAAAACCCACTCCTTACATATCTTGTAGATGGGGTTTTTTGAAGCAGATGCATAGACACACGGTATGGTCTTACAGAAATAATGATTCATTTACTTAATGTATTTTCATCTGCTGTTTAATTAATCCAATTAATTGTAGAACTTTTAGTAAAATCTACAATAAAATATGTCTTTCAACCACTGTAAATACATTCCATTCACTATTTGTTTTTCTCTGCATGACATACAGTAATGCAAATGCATCACAGTGGTACAATTCAACAACCAAAATATTTGAAAGCAGCTGAACACATTAGGAATTCATGACTAAATCACCATGGGTGAAAAGCATGATTTTTGTGTGAGGCTTATCTGACAAATAATATGAAAACAATCTGGTGAGAAACAGGTAGAAAGTATTCCAGAATTTAGAAGTTGAATTGGGAGCACTGACCCATGCTAATGATGTTTTGTTTCTGATGCATGGCTAAGCAACCTTGGCCTCTTCAGTAACTGTTCCCCTATCTAACCATATGACGCTATATCAGTGACTTTTGGGTAGAAGTAGAAGCATGCCATACAAGAGAAGGTTTTCTGTCAATGCAAGCTAGCACCTCAGGACCACTAACATGGAAAGCTCTGTTAATTTACTACAGTGTTACAGTGATTTTAGAAGCGTTGTCTGTTTGCTTTAGAAAGCTTTGTAGATTTTCTTTTCTAAACAAAGTGGTTTGTGTTTTTTGTGCACCTCACCTCTTCTCAGGTATTATGTTTTATAGTCCTTTTGTCTATGTGATTTTAACATTTGATTTTCAGTAAAATGCTTTCCCACAGCCATACAATACTTCTGGTTTTACCTTGCTAAATGGAAATTCAGGTCTTGAAATCAGCTAACCCTGCTGAAGCACAGAGCAGCTCTGCAGCGTCATGGTCATTAACAGTGCCAATCACAGCATTCAGGAACACATTTTTCCTATCACCATTATAGGCACCAGTGGAACACTCTGGAGCAAAATGAATGGGGTTAGTGACATTACAGAACAGAATGCCCGCCTTGAGAGACAAACTTGAAAATGTTTGAGAGACAGGGGAAAGGTGACTTCTTCCATCTGAGCTGTGTCCAACATTTTTATGCATCCAATATAAAGCGAAGAGAGACTCATGTGAGATGCACATAACTTTACCTTTTATGTAAACCTAGTCTATCCCAAGCTCTTTCATAGTTTTCCAGCATATATGGATATGTGCAGAATATTCTTTGGCTGGAGGGACTGCTGGGTTAGCAGGTTTTTCTCCCATCCCTTTTAGTGCTGTTGGTTCACTAGAGATTATTAGCATGTAGCTAGGGCCTAGTGAAATGAGTGATTATGGTTCATTATTTTTCATATACATTCTGTCATAAAGCTATATAATGCCTAGGTGAATTTATGTATATTTCTTCCCTTCCTTCTTTTTTAAACCTGAAGGCTGATTTTGGTGAAGCAGAGACGTCTCAGAGGCAGGTGAGGTTCCTATAAATTTTGTGAATGTAGGTGTTGGCTGCTTGTTCTAGAGTTTACCTTCTTCCCTTGGCTGGCCTCCAGTTTTAGACTGGCCACACCTCCCTAGGGACCCTGGTCTGTAACTGAGGCTTCAGTATACAGTGGTTCTGTGCAGTGTATACTGCTGAGCTCCTCTTGCCTCTGCTGCAGTTACTGCACTATTTCTTCCTGTGCTTGTGGAATTATTTGCATGACTATTATCAATGCATAAGGATATATGTCAAATCAATCATTTTTGTAGAGCTGAGATATATAAATACTTCTATTTTTTGCTATCTTGAAGGTAGGTTAGAGGTGAACCATGGACAGTATGTTGTAGGATTAGAGAGACTATTTGACAAAATAATTTTCTATTTCTAGCAATATACTGAGGGGGGATTTAAAAATAATAGGATAAAATAGGATAACTGTCACCAGCATCTTTCAAAGCTGTCTTTTAGGCCGTGCTTAGGGACAAAAATTAACAGTGTCAATGTAAGAAATATTTATTTTTTGCTGATACGACCAGTTCACATCTAGGCATTAGCCTTTCTACAAATCTATTGTTCAAGTTTTAAGACAACATATACAGTGTACACATTTGATATATTTATGTATAGATATGATATATAGAGGTATATATATGTCTATTATATAGTATTGTGTAATGACTCTGGATTGATGTAAAGCTCTGTAAAGAAACTATAAATTGTTTTAAAAGGTATACTGCCTAATGATAATTGCTTTGAATGCACAAGATTGAGACAATGGAGAGTCAAATCTGTAATGTCTGAGGTGGAGGGTGAACATTGGTTTTGCAAGCAGTTACCATGAATATATGTTGTACTACCAAGCTTTAGGTCTTATGATCTAGACAGTGAAAATAGTTTTGGATATTCATGTCAGATCATGTTGTTAAGATCAGCTGTTAACTGTTCACTGCAAATAATTTGATATCTAGAACCTCATGCCATGGTTCCATTTTGTCAGTTTGTTGGATATTAAGCATGAAATATTCTCATTTATATGTAGAATAAGGAGAAATAATTTTAAATTTTTGTACTTGTGAGGATGCAGGGAAGAGTCTTATCAATAAAGGTAGGTCATCTTTTTAAGAAACACAACAGCTTGAATTCTACAGATACTATCAGAACAGCACTGTGAGGGCATGGTAGGAGGAACTGCATGAATGCATCTCTGATGTAACTCTAAAACTGTAAATATTCATTTACTACTGCATTGCCTGTTTCATGGAGGTATGAAAGAATGAATGTTTTATTTGAAATGTCACCTGCAAAACTAGTCAAGCCTAACTGTAGCAAATGGCAGTATCTTTTGCTAAATTGGACTAGTATTTGCATGTGGTCAGGGAATGTTTGGGTGTGGTAGTTAAATAAAAGAGTGAAACTTTGAGCAGAATCACGATGTTGCACTGTACTAGATAAGACAGTCTGCTGGCAGGAGAAATGCATGGGATCTGGTCCCACCTACATAGATAGTTTAGTGCTGATTTTGCTTTGTCTTCTCATTGATTACATAATGTCAGGCTACGGAGCTGAGACCAGGACCCAAATCTTGCCCTAAGGGGCAGGTATCCTAAGCAGCAAACATGGAAGTCAGTCTCTTCTGCCCACATCCCACTCTCCCTCTCTCATTGCTCTTGCATTTTTAGCTGGAGAGTCCAGGATAAACAGGAGACCATGCTTTCCAGGACTGTACTGTCCAGTACTTCAGGGAATATTTTTTGGAGGTGGGAGACTGGGTTTGAATTCCAGATCTTCTGTTTTGTGCAATGTCAGTAAGTACTAGGTGGGGAAAAGCTGGATTTCCTGCAGCATTGGGGCATTCACTGGGCTCAGCACTACTGCTGATGCACCTTACCTGAACACAGCGCTCAGATCAGACTCTTGTAGGGACATTGCTGGGAACAAGACATTTAGGTTATGCTCTGTGTCACAGGTGGACCACTGGGATTCTGCACTGCACACTCTTGGTCAGTTCTGCACATGAAAGGAAAGCTTGCAACCTCAAGTCTAAAGGGCAAATGTCAAATGTAAATTGAAAAGTTAGCACTGGTAAGTCTTTCTGTTGCTGCAGTGAGGGATTTTGGAGTCCTTTTTTGAAGGGTTCTGCTGAAGTCATGTTTTAGATAATTAAACTACCTCTCAAGCTCTTACAGTTCCTTGCTGCATAATTTTTTAAGTCTCCCTGTATTTATTTGTTCTCCATTATTAAAACAAAATGTGGAAATAAGAGATCCAAATAATATTAATCTGTTTTTCCTAATCTGAGATATGTATGTGGACAAAAAAGTACTCTTTTAATGAGTCAGCACACTAGCTCCTCACAGTACAATACCAGCAGTAACCAAGTAAAACATACCTGTTGTGTAATTCTGTGCTGCATTGTAAATTTGGTATTAATGTAATGCTTCAAAAGCTAACAGAATATTTAGTTGATATACTGTATCTCTCTATTATGTATAATATCTCTTCATAGATATGCATGCATAACAAAACTGTAGCAATTTGAAGAATTTATGTAAAACTTAACAATTCTCTTTGAAATTATGGGTCCTCAAGATATATCCATTTCAACCTGCATGCTCTATATTGATGAAAAGAAAGTTTTTTCTTTTTTCCTAGGCTTTTTAGTGCACTGAATTTTCAAAGGACATTGCCACAAGGCCAACCATGGAACATAATGAAATGCTGGCAAGCTGAAATCAGATGGAAAACCTTTAGACATACAGAGCTGGCAATTGCTCCAAATGATTTATATTCCCGTATAGGTTAGTTACCAAAACATGGATCACATCTTGGGAAGAGAAGCAAAAGTTAAAAAAGGGAAGGTAACTTAATGGCCATTCTGGAGTAAGACGTAAGAAATCAGAAGAAAAACTTGTAGCAGGAATGTAAGAAGTTATTTTCTGCTGTCAAAGCCAGATAGAGACAGTCGAAAACATAAAATTAGTGGAATTACAAGGCTAGATTCAAATTCGTTTTTGACCAATTTAGGCAAACCTAGTTAGACAGTAAATGGAGCTGGGATAACCCCCGGTGGATTCAGTGAAAAGTTGGAGAGAGCAAAAGTAAAGGCTTTAATTATGAAACTTTCAGACTTCTGGTATACTTGGCAGTCTTGAAATACAATTATGAACATACTTAACCCAAAACCATATTAAGGTGAGGTAGGTTTTCAACCCTTAAACTCTAAAACTTTTACTTAAAAAGCTGTAAATTGGGGGTATCGATATTCAAGTATGGTTCCTAGTGAACATATACATTTTCAAAGCAGAAAGCAAAATGCTTCTTTTTAATGTAAAAATCCTACATGTTAATTCATGCCTGGGGGCTCCTGAAATTGAAAAATACAAGAAGAGTAAGAGGATGAATAATTGCTTGTACTAAGAATATGTTGAGACTTTAACACTGAACTTCCAAGTGCTAAAATGAAGAAAGAGACACAAGTCTAGCAGACTTTGACTCAGCATTATGGTTTAAGGCTTAGGTATGCTGTGATGTGAAAAAAAGTGCATTATATAGCAGTTTTGAGAAAGGATTTCTTAAGCCTTTCTGCCAGGGGATGGTGAAAGATTTGTTCTGGTCTGTTCAGTGTTAACATCCTAGAAGGAACTTTGAGAACCAGTGTAGTTCATGGGTTTCTATTACTTTGGTAGAAGTTTAAAGAAACATATATACTTATAATACTCTTTACAAATGTCCCAGTTTCATAAAACCTACATCTTTCTCTGCCTTTGAAATAAGACCAGAAATAGTTCCTGTAAGCAGGTGACAGCGATTAACTGTTTAAAAAATGGAAAATACATTTTTTCACTCATAAGGTTTATTTACTTAGAATATATTTCTTGTGAAACCACGTTGCAACTTTTGAAGCACAGGACAAAAGGAAAGTGGGGTTGCAACACCAGATAATGAAAAAACAAAAACCCAGTGCTGTAAGAGGAGATAGAATTCTTACTGACCAAATTGCTTAGCTACTACTGCGTGAAAGAGTGCATTTAAGGTATGTCTGTCAGTGCCTCTGCCCTGTTTCTAGGACATTTATTTCCCAAAGCCTGTATTTTACACTGAGTTAGGCAACTTTCATTGTCCTGAGTTACAACAGTTGACATTAGGATATATTAAAGCAGCACACTGGCAATTATCATGTACAGTCAATTCCAGATTAGTTTGGTAGTGTACATAAAGTGATCACATGCTTTACATTCACTCCTGGAAGGTCAGTATCCCTTTGGAAGTAGAAGGGATTTTAATTCTTAATTCCCATTAAATCTATTGGGAGTTAAGCAGAGAAACCTCTGGCAAAACTCATGAAATTTCAGATTTCTAGTCCTTTACATTTCTATCTATAGCTCTAATAATTTCCCTGCTGGCCCTTCTGAAATTGAGAGCATGTAATCCTTTTTACTGGGATTTCAGTGTTACTTTTGGACAGGAAAAGAAAATCTATGAAGTTCTTATTTAATACATAGAACCTTATGTAGATTTGGTGAAAGAAGTTTTTTGCCACAAACAAAGATTGCTTTTATTACTGAAATAGTAAGAACAACAAGGCAGCAAGGTAAGCAGATGTACATCAGTCATATATGGCACACATACATTGAAAGTGTGCAAAGAGGCACTTAATATTAATATGGTGTCCCTGAGAGCAGGCTGACTTGTGGATTTTCTTTTGCCTTTCTTGATAAATCTTAGGGGGGCGAAAAAGTAGAGTCTAAGTTGAATACACAAGTTCTAAAGTGTATTTGTGGAATAAGAGTGGGGAGAATAATTTTTTTCTAATATTTATTAAGATGTAGGTCAAATAATTTACTGGTGGCAGACTGAGAGAAAAAAAAAAGACAGAATCTATTTTAAGAACCAATTAGATTTTCACATAAATGGAAATCAAGAATAATTCTACTGCATTACACAGAAGTATAAGGGCTGGTGCAAGGTCAGAATGAAGCCTCTTGTGTTTTCTGTTCAAAATGAATTTAAATCAGGATGACTGCACTGATTTCAGCAACTTCAGGCTGTTTTTAAACCAGATGAAAATTTGGCATTCAGTTATCACAATAAATAATTCAGCTAATATTTTTCTAAGGAAAGAGATGTAGATGGAGACTAACATGGCTGCAGTTCCCAACGAGCACCATCTGGTGCAAGGTGCACTACTAGTCAAATGCAGGGACCCTCCATCCTATCAATGTATCTACTGCATCCAAACCTGTATTTCGTATTTGACCTTGTCCTAAACTCCCACTGATGCCAATGGGAACTCCATGTGCAAAAAGGTCTTTTATTCTGGCTGTCAAATCTTAATATTTTCAAAATGTTGACTTGGGCAGGAGTTGACATAATTCACATTTGGGGCTTTACTCTGAAGCAGTTGAATTCCATTTGGAGTACAGTACTAGCCCCATAAACCCATCTCTAAAAATCCCACTCCAAAAAGAGGATTAGTGTACATGTGTTGCATTTGCTCCCTTTTTTCCATAACATTTTAATGCCTCAGGGATTGAATTTCACTAGACACAGTGGGAGAATCCTGGTACATCTGGTTTTCCTGTGGTCTTACATGATGACTGAACAGCCTCACAGCTTTTGCAGTCAGGTTCCCTATGGGCTCACACTGTGATTAGATTTGTTCACCACAAATATATCCTTGTTTACAATGAAGATACGAATGAATTGAGCTTCTGTTTATGTATCCCATTTACAGCTAGGATTTCATAGAATCATACAGTAAATTAGGTTGGAAAGGACCTCTGGAGGTCACCTTGTATATTTCTTGGCTCAGACTCTTCCCAAAGATGATTTCTGTTTTCCCTTTTTTTGGATGGACAATTTAGAATATACTTTCATCTGACAGTGTCCTCTGCTTTTCTACTTCTCCTGTATGTACTCACCTCAGCTCACATGGATGCTGTATTTTAAAATATTATATAATGGGTTTTTAAAAATTAGGTGTACCAACAATATTAAATTTTGGAATGTGAAATCTTGCATGGAAGGTTAAAGATGTATCAGCCACACAGCTATTCCTGAATGTTTAAACAAATACCTCATCACCTATTTGGCTTTTTTTCTAAGTAGGAGATGAATCTATGCAGCAAGAGGGTAGCAGTGGCCTGGGCATGCATTTGGCACCCAGGGAGACACAGCTGTCTGTCGCTTCCTAGGCAGGATTTGAGGTTAGCCAGCATCCTGTGCATCAGGACAGCCTGCTGCCATCCCTGGCATGGGGGATGGTTGTGGCAAAGTTTTATGGGATTCAGACGGAAGTATGGTCATCCCTTTAGAAGAGTTTGATTTCAGTTTAAGACAATAAAATTTTTTGAGCTGACTTCATTGAGATTCACACTAGAGCCATAATTACTACAAATAATATGCACTTGTTCTCTGATAAGTAATTTTTGTTGATTTTTAATATAAAATATACTTTTGTGATTTATGGGTTTTTTTCTGCAATACTGTATTGTTTTGCAAATATGACAGGATGAAAGACATGGCTGTGTGACATTTAGTGCTGAATAGTGGTTTCTTATTGGCTACTGCTCCATATATACAATCAACATCCTTAGTTTTTTTTTATTATTATTACTTTTTATGAAAAAGGACTTTTTTCAGTAGATATATACCACTTTGTAGATTATATACTGTCTGCAAATACTATATAGACTTCTGGAATTTGATCACAAATGGCATTTCTGAAAAGATCACAGTTTTGAAAAGCTTAATTGTTCCTTGCTTTTCACACAGATGCTGAAATAAATATGTGCTGTTAAGGAAAAATTAGTCAATATGGCTTCTGCTGATCTTCCAGGTCATTTGATAAGATAAAAAATAAAATTTAAAACTGCTACCATGGCACTCATGAAGAATCATGTTAGGTTAAAGACTGAGAAATAAGTGCAGGTATTGAGCATGTACCATGTCAGTTCAGAAATATGTTGGCAGAAAATGTCTTTGAAAAGTTCTAGAATTAAAGACATTCTCATTTCACAGGTAACTCAGGAAATGGAAAGTGAACAGATTTTGATAAAGTGACCATTTTCTTCACTTTAATTCTGCTGCGATTAAAATCAGTCATGTTTTAGGATGGTTGCTTTTCTGTGAGAGGGTAGGGAATTACATGGAGTTATATTATTTATTATTAGCACTATCACAGTGTGTGCAATCAGCTGCACAAACAGAAGAATGGAAAAACAGAAGAAAAAGACAGACCCTTCTCTTCTAAGTTTTACAGAACTGTGTTGCTCTGCAGTGTTTTAGGCTCTCTTCAGGAAAAGAAGGTAATTTTCATGCTTTTATACTTGCCAAGTGGAGCGTAGCAGTATGAAGATGTATGTAAAATTTTAGTGCCTCAAATGAATGGCAGCTGAGAAAGATGCCAGTACTGCTGGTTCCAGTTGAAATTTCTAAGACAATGACTAGTGAGGAGGAACACAGCCAATACAGGAAGACTGAAGCAGAACACAAACTTTAACCCAACCCAGCAGCAACATCTAGTTTTCTGCATCAGTGTGCTTGTGGACACAATTCTCTCTTGCCTGCCTCTAATGTTTGCAGCTCCTGGGTCTGATGGAGGGCACTCTACTTTCAGGCCTTCACTTACGTTGTGTAATGCACCTTCAGCAAATCTGCTGATGACATCAAGCTGTGTCATGCAGATGACCCACCAGAGGAAAGGGATGCCTTCCAGAGGGACCTTGACAGGCTCGAGTAGTAGTCCCATGTGAACCTCATCTCATGATGTTCAACAAGGCCAAGTGCAAGGTCCTATACCTGGGTTAGGGCAATCCTAGACACATCTACAGGCTGAGTGGACAGGTGATTGAGAGCAGCCCTGCAGAGAAAGACTTGGAGGTAATGGTTGATGAAAAACTCAACATGAGCCAACAGTGTGCACTTGCAGCCCATAAAACCAGCTGTGTTCTGGACTGTATCAAGAGGAGTGTGGCCAGCAGCTCGAAGGAGGTGATTCTCCTGTTCTACTCTGCTCTTGTGAGACCCCACCTGGACTACTGGGTACAGTCCTGTGTTGCATCCCGGACAACGCGATGCTGCAGTCCTGATGCTCCAAACAGAAGAAGAGCATTTAACTCTTGGACCAAGTCAATGGCCAAGTCTTGGCCATGAAGCTAATGACTGAAGCACTCCCCCTAAAAGAAAGGCTGAAAAAGTTGGAGCTGTCCAGCCCGGAGAAGAGAAGGTTGCACAGATACCACATAGCAACCTTCCAATATCTGAGGGGGGCCTAAAGCAAAGCCAGAGATGGACATTTCACCAGGAATTGTAGTGACAGGACAGTGAGTAATGGGTACAAATTAAAAGAGGGGAAATTTAGGTTAGATATTAGGAAGAAATTTTAACTGTGATGGTAGTGAGACACTGAAACAGGCTGCCCAGGGAGGATGTGGATGCTCCAACCCTGGCAGTGTTCAAGGCCAGGCTGGATAAGGTCTAGAGCAACCTGGTTTAGTGAGAGGTGTCCCTGCCCATATGGCAGGGAGGGTTGGAACTAGATGGTCTGTAAGGGCCATTCCAACCCCTTAACACTCTATGACTATGATTTTATGGGTCTCTTTTCTTAGCACACTAAAGGGATGTTTTGTTTTATTTTTCTCATGAAAATCTGTTTTGATCTGATCAGATGAATGATCCAGAAACAAAAGGTGCTGCTGAATGTCTAGTATGCCTGTACCTTAATGTGACAGAGCTTCCCACACATTTTCAAGTTCCATTACAGGGAAACTGAGTTGAGGAAACAGTACAAGGTTTGGAAATGTTTTGAATGCCTATATAATTTTATTGTTCTTTTAATTTTAGTTCAAAGAAAGATGTACTTTTATGTTATTTACCATATCATACCTGATATGCAAATTCAGGCTGCTTCCTGAAAGACTTGTTTTCCAAATGTAATATTTGTCAACTGAAAATTTTGTAATTTAATAACTGTTTATGTTCTTTAAGAATTGAACATTTAGCAATATAGTCAGTGTCTAATATATTAAAAACTTGTCACTTGAAACTTCTGAACATTGATTTCAGCAGGAATTCAGTAGTTTGGGTCCCATGCATCAGTAGTCACATCAGATCTTGCCCAATATGTTTTGCTGCATTTGGTTCTGAATTTAGTAGTCTCACTTTCTTCATCTGGTGAACAACACACACTTCCTGTTGACTTCAGATCATTTACTATTTGTTCAAGTGTAAATTGGGAGGACAATCAGACTCAAGCTCTCCTTTTCATCACTCCTAACAATCTTATCATTACATCAGTTTATATCTGCCTGTCATGGTTGGACACTGGCGCAATGCCAGAGTCCCCATGAAAATGCACCTTCCCTAAATAAATGCTGTGAGATGTTATCAGGAACAGAGCAGAGCAGGCCCAAGCTTAATAACAAAGGAAAAAAACTTTATTAAACTACTAGAAGTCTCTCTTGCACCACAGGCCCCCCAGGAAACACAGCTGCCACCCTGTATTTCCCTGTCACACATGGCCACCGCCCGGAGAAAATCTGCCAGTGTGACACTCTCCTTTCCATGTCACAGTGCTCTCACCACCGTGCATGGACAGACTGCTCATAGGGCTCCTTTAAGGATGCTTTGCCACGGACCCAAAGATACAACAGTTCAGCTTCTCATCTTGGGACTACAGTCCCCCCCATTTTCCCCTGGGGCCGAGGGGTCCAAAAACAGGACTCATCTTCTTCCCGAAGACAGAGGGTATCACCATTCCCTCTTCAGCTCTCTTCGTTTCTCGCCATTCCTGTGCTGTTGGTTGCTGAAGCAGGTCTCCCTGGGTCACCACTGCATCCCCCTAAAATGCAGTCTCTATTGCAGGAGATTTTGGTTCAGTCTATGGCCAACAAGAAAAGTCCAGCCAAAAGCTACTTCATCATCTCCTCCCACCTAAATATTTCTTCTTCTAACATCTCAGGTCCCAGACTATCTCTCTTCCACTACAAATCAAGGAGGAGTAATACTTTTAAAAAACCCTCATTTCCTGGAAAGGGTTAAAAGTTCAGACTCCCTGGACGGCTGATATCTCAGTCCGGTGTTCCGCCTCCCATGCTGGGCATTCCCCCCCACCTTGTCCTTCTCCTCTGCCGGCAGATTTCCAGGTGCCGCCAGGCTCTCTGTCTCTTTCCCTCTTGGGGGGGGGGGGGCAAAGGCATCTCTACTTCTCTCCACCCTTCCGTCTACAGGAGCTGGCTGGGTTCCAGACCCTCAGCCCCCTCGGCCTACCTGGACAAGGCCGCGTGGCTTCCCCTCCCCCACCCAGCCTAAGGCCTAAGGCTGGGCAGGGGAGCGTCTGCACTCTCTGACGACCGGAACCAAAGGAGACAGTTCTCCTGGGAGTTCTTGCTTTTAACCCCCTGTGTTCTCAGAGGCGTGTCCATACTTTCAGTGGTCACTCCAGGTGTCAATATCCAAACCTGACCACTGATTGGTTTGACCTAACTTCCTGGAAAAAATTCACTTCCATGTCAAACCACGACACTGCCAAACCTTTCATCAGGTGTAGAAATGAATAGAAAGGTTACTTCTGTAGCCACATAATAATTACTGCATTTACCATTTAGCGTAAATTGGTTCATCCATTTAGCCATGTTTATCTTGTTATAAACAGTGAACTCCCCTTCTCACATAGCTTATGTAAAGAGCATTATGCAAAGAAGAACCAGGGCTTCAGACCGTTTTTAACTGTGTCTAATCAGTACACAAGAGTCTGGGCTAGTCCAGGGACAGTTCACATGGAAAGGCGTAGTGGCTGAGAACCACAACCACAACACACTCCAGGAAACCTCAGTGAGTATCCTGGAGATACCAATTACTTCCTGTGACTCCATCATAAGACAGTGATTCTCCTCCTACTTTGCTCCAAGGATACAATTGAGATGCAAGCATTAATACCTGTAAACATATAAAGGTCCTCAAACGGAAGATATCATGTAACTGCCAAGCCTCTACAACAGTATTAAAGCAGCATCACCAGCAGCAGCAAGATTTATCTGAGTAGGAGATAGTGGTTTACCAGTGTTCACACATCTAGAGAAGCAAGTGCATTAGGAACTGAGTGAAACCTTTGTATTCCAGCCCTAGGTAATGCTGTACACAGCAGAATGCTAATGCCTAGCTAGTGTGCAGCACTTGAAGGTATGTCAGGAGAAGTGAAGGCCATCTGTCCATTCACAAAGAGACTGTACATGGACTGTTAAATGTTTTAGGATGGCTGTATTTTAGCTACACTATTGTTAAAACATATGGAAATCATAGCAGTCAAAAGCTACTCTTTCTTGTCCTGCAGGCTTTTTTATCAGCAGGTAGGTTGTGTTTGTTAAGAGGTGGACATTGTCAGACCGCTTCTATTTTCTGCTCTGAAAATAGCTACTAATAGTACGAGCTTAGTGCACAAAGTGAACTGATTTGTGCAGTAGCTGAAATCCTGAAAGAGCTAGAATCCTGTTTTCACGAAATGCTGGGATAAAACTAGCTGTTAAAAAACTTCAAATAACTAAAGCAATAGAACATAATATTTCATTAAAAGAAAAAAAAAAAAAACAAAAAAACCCCCAAAAAACCCAAAAAAATCCCAGAAAATGGTCTTTTACATCCTTGTGTCTCCAGCTAGAAAACTGACATAAACAGCTTTTCTGTTATAAAGGCAACTACGTAAGATATGTTGAAAATTCATAGTCAAAAGGAAAAATAAATACTTCAAGTTTTCCTTGTACCAGACAAACGGGATTCTTTGCAACTACTAAGCTGACTGTATCAAAGTAAGGTAAGTGCCCTGAAGTGCTTTAAAGTTACTGAAATGGGATAAACAAGTAATAGGACCATGAGAAGTACAATCACTGCAGAAATGTTAACTGAAATTATACCTTATGTTATATTAGTTCATAAAGTTATCTAACATAAGCAAAAGTAGGTAAGAAAATAGTCAACAGAAGAAATTCCAACAGTTTCAGTTACTTGTGTCATCTCAATTTTCCTTTTCATAAGAATTACTCTATCAAGCTGTTGACAAATCATGTCAAAGTTTATTAAGACAGAGGAAAAACAGGGGTATCTGATTTTACACTCAAGTAATCGACAAATTCAAGTCTTTAACAATAAAGCTTCTATCAGAACCCAGGAAACAAAGCCATTATGCTGTACAAACACCTTTCCATGAAGTACATACAGCGTTGGGCAAATAATACAATTTCTCATATCTCTATTGCCTGAAGAGAAATTAACTTTTGTTATAATTTTGTTCTCCTGCAGTCAAACTGTTGCCCAAGTATGTGAAACTATTGCCAGGGATCTTTTTTAAGGTATAGATAAAGGAGTCTGTGAAAATATGCTTGTGTTAAAATGTATTCTATTGAAAGAACACATTTCAATAGAACATTTCTCAAAACACTTAATTTACTGAAAAATTTGCAATATTTTTTAACCTTGGGAGCTATAAAGTGAATTGAATGGCAATTTTGTGGGGGGTTTTATTGGGTATTTTTGTTTTGTTTGTTTTTTGCTTTTTTTTGTTTAGCTAAGCTGGAACATCACAGATCACACTTCAATCTGTCCAGGGCTTGCACCCACCTAGTTGAATTATCATGAACAGGATCATCTACTGCTGCTAGGCAGCTTTCAAAGGTGATACTTCTGTCTGAAGCTCCTCTTAGTGCTGTAAATTTAATTTCTACATAGTAATTGTGCATTCTGTCCCTTTCTTCCAAAAATGGCATGCAGAAATCAGGATGAGGAGAACATGATCTGCCCACCCAATTACTTATATAAGACCTGCCCATAGCCATTGCTTTGTGCTCTACTGAACAGAGGCACAGAGGAAGTGGAAGAATAGTATCAAAACACGTAACTCTGAAAGATAAAAGCCAAGATTTCTAGCAGAGAGTGGCAGTGTCCACAGCACAAGATCAGAAGGAAATTCTTTGAGCTGTGCAGAGCTCATCTTCCTATGCTCCTTATTCTGCTGCTGTTACAGATCATGCTCTTTGGCTCAAGCTAGACCACCCTAACAAGTCAGAGACTAGTGGCAGACATTCTTGGCTGAGCCATTTCCTTTGGTACTTAAAGAAACAGGTCCTAGACATACTACTGTCTTTCAACCATATACCACACCATCTGACTGAACATGAATAGAATAAGACTATTTACATCTCCCATTTTGCACCAGGATTTTTTACTTTGGTTTTGGTCCTAATCTTCTGTGGAAGTCATATGCATCAGTTAGAGAAGCCTAAATGTTTAGCTAGCAACACAGGTTTGTCACGACGAATACACAAGAACAATAGACTAATTGACTAAACCCAGGATTTTAGCAAGTTCTTTCTACATTGTAAAATAAACATGTGCACAATGGTCTTGTGATAGTTCTAATAACCTTCTAATGCAGAAATACACAGAATTCCTCATCAGAATAGTTAAGTCTCCAGTTTTGGAGAAAGAAGTGCAAACACCAAATGAACTAAGCTTTAAACCTGGTGTGCTAGGAAAAAAGCTGAGTACAAAAAATAAACAAGAGACAAAGCCCATATCCGTAATCTGATTTACATAGCCTTACATGTACTTTTCTGTGAAATATATGTTAAGTAAAAATGGTGATCTCATTCTTAGGTGTACCTACTTGGTAATAATAGGCTACAGGAGTGGCATATTCTAAAATAAAAATACTCTAAAAATATTCTAAAAGAAAAAAAACCCTTTCATGTTTCCTTAGTTTTCTTAAGTTTCATCCATGTGACAGCAGAAGTGAGCTGTTAGGTGTTAACTGTCATTACAGAGAACGTGATCACGAGCACACAAGTTAGAGCAGTCTGCCCACTAGCTAGCTAGTTAAGACTAATTTCAAAACTCTTGTCATCTTG
Source organism: Vidua chalybeata (assembly GCF_026979565.1). Taxonomy (NCBI): domain Eukaryota; kingdom Metazoa; phylum Chordata; class Aves; order Passeriformes; family Viduidae; genus Vidua; species Vidua chalybeata. The sequence goes on from NC_071534.1 coordinate 46,642,159, forward strand.
ACTGGAAGATTAATAGCTGTTTCCTCCTGATGAAACATTGAAACCAAAATTTTGGAACTTGCTGATGGCCTCCCTCACATGCTAAATTCATAAACTTTTACTGTGAGCAACTCTATAGTTTTACTTCCCCATTCAAAAAGTTTTTTACCCTTCTCTAAGGCAATATTTAATCACAAACAATATAAAATTATCTTTTTGTAATGAGGACAGATCGTACAAATCTCTTTTACTAGCACAGTCGTGTACAGTCTTGACTCTGTTGTACTGAACAGTAAGAGGGGTTCGCAAAAATATCTACTACATATTTTTTAGAAGTTATCCAGAACCAAAGCTCAGTCTTACATCCACAGCCCCAAGCTGTGTTTGGAAATTCACTTCATCTGAGCATTTTCTTGAAGTCACTGCTGCCCATTCCTTCTCCTTGCGTACAAGCCAAGGCAGGCACAGAATCCGACAACACTGACAGCGAGACCTAGGAGGAAGGCAATGGTATCTCCTGTGTCCAGGGCTTCAACTACTGGCAGCACCAGCAGCAGTGACATAAGGACCAGGAAAAGTTTTGAGGTGTTCTTGGTTGAAGGCATGCTGACATGCAGCTGACCCCAAGGGGAAGAAGTAAAATGAAGAAAGTGGTGGACAGCAGGTACTTCACTGGTATCTACAAGGAAAACAAAAGGAATGTTACATGACTTTCCTTCCTGGATTTGTCTTGCCAAAAGCCAGTTGACTGATGCATTAGAGGTATCTCTGTGGTGCTCATGAAATTTAGGTTTTATTTTCCCAATTACAAAAGCAAATGACTTGTTATCATGAGACAGCCACAGTGGATTTGCTATTTTATTATGTAACTCTGTGGAAACTAATCTTTTGAAGACTTACCGTGAGGTAAAGTCAGAACAGGCTCTCCTGCCTGCAGCCATCAGAGCCTGCTTACCTGGTGCCTTGCTACGCGGGCCTGTTTCACCAGGTGTTTAGGGCCTGATGGCTGCTGCACATCACTCACCCACACTTCCTAACACTGGGCATCCTCGGGATCCGTGAGCATGGACAGACTGCGGTACACTGGGGAGCGCGTGAATTTAACCTCCCGGGCAGTGCTACCGTGCTCAGCCTCATGGAGGGACAAACGTCTGTCATGGCTCCTACAACTTAGAAAGGTGCTCCCAAGGAGCACGCCGGGACCAGCCCTGTCCGCAACAGTTCATCCCGCGGGGATGGCTCGTTCCCGGGGTGCACACGACGAAAACCCGCGCCGGGACACCCGAATAAGCGGCTGCCGGTACCGGACCCCGCCAGCTCCGAGCGCCCGCGCTTCCCGTCCCGCCGCCGCGGGGCTGCAGGGCGGCCGCTCCTTGGGGCAGCCCCCGGCAGGCCCTGCCCGCACGGTGCCCCTCAGTCACCTCCTGCCTCCGGCTCCGGGCTATGGCCGTCCCCGCTCCGCGCCGCCCGCGGGGCGCTCAGCAGCCGAAGGCGCTGGCCCGCTCCGCCCCGCCGCGCTCCCGCTGCCCAGCCGCGGCCATGACAGGAAGAGGCGGTGGCGCGGCCGGAGGCGGGCGTGACCCGGCCGGGCCATCTCCGCTCGGCTCCGTTCCACTCCCGCTGCGGCGCCCTCTCGCTTTTCCCCGCCGCGCCCACCGTGATTCCCGGGGACGGCTCGGGGGCACAGGCGTCGCCGGTGGCCCCGGGAGCGGTGCTCGCTAGGCCGGCCTGGAGAGATGCGGCGGGGCCGGGCGCCTCCCGGGAGCCCCGGCCGGGGGTGCCGGCTGTTCCCCGGGGCGGCTCCCAGCCGGAGCCCCGGAGTGCCCGAGGTCCGATGAACAGGACCGTGAGAATGTCAGCAGAGAGAGCAGCGGCCACGTGCCCTCACTGCGGCTCCACTGAAGTGAAAGTATAGAAACACCGATTTGGGCTGGTCGTCTGATCTTTTTTCAACAAATAAAGGAGTAGAAGAAGTCACCATAAGTTTGCATCATTTCAGATTTAGGCCCTTATGGGAACTAGTATGTGTACTAGTATGTGCCACCATAACCAATTCCTACCCTGAGGAAAGCAGTTAAAGCAGTTTTATACGGTGGAGAGCAGACTGTGGCCCTGTAAAAAAACCCCAAAAAACTAAGGGAAGTGCTAACAGGTAATTAAGTGAGAGCACTCCCCAAGATCTTAACTTGTCCCAATTTTTATCTTATTTATGCTTTGGTTAAGGCTGCTTATAGAAATTGCATATTAGGCTATTTTGTTGCACTAGGTAGTTCCTAAGCAGAGCCCAATCTAATTTTTCAGTGGCAAAGGTGTGTGCCTAAGTTTAGATAAAAGACCAGTGAGCAATTATTATAAGTTCGTAATATATCTCTTTGGAGTGCTCAGAGAAATAATCCAAAGAAACTGTGCTAATTTAATGTCAAAATCAGAATTTGTAATTCATTACGACAAGCCTTAACTCATGACTGAGACCCATGTCCTCACAATGTTCCCCATGACTTCTGTATAGAAAGCAACTTTAATAAACATTTTTCTTTAGCAAAACAGTTTCTGATGAGCTTCTTTAAAGAGAAATGGGCATTCAACATACATACAGCTTTGCCTCTGCCTTATAAAATTTCACTGTAATTGCTTTTGAGCAGCCATTCCTCATGGCTATAGGAACTTCACACATCTGAGATGGGATGTTACTCTTGTGCTAATCATAATTCTTTTATTAATGCCCTTCTTTTCTCCATCAGCCAGGATCCATCAGCTATCAATTGTCATAAATGATAAATTTCCAGGGGATAGAAGCATCTTTTTGCTCCTTTTTTCCAAGTACCATGAAAGCATCTTTATAAGCAGCATTGCCTAGACTCTGATAATGTAAATAATAATGAATATCAGTATAACTCATAACCATCCTTTTTATTAATTAAGTGCCTATTTCACAGTTTTTCAGATCTTAAATGCTTGATTCTTCATGTTCAGTTCTGAAGGCATTTTCTCAATAAGCTGATACCAGATAAACTCACAGGACTGGGACTATCTCACATTTCTGAGACTATCATGGCATGGAGAAGAGTAATGCCATGATACCTAGCCCATTCCCTAATCAGTCACAGATAAATCATAACCCCTAAAGAGCCTGAAGAATGCAATTTGAAGTGCAGGATGTGTCATCTCAATCACTGCTGTCACCTCAGAAGAGTGGGCCTTGGAGTCCTGGCCCTCTTAGTTCCTTGCTTAGTCTATTTACTGCATTCTACACTGTTGACAAGTAAATGTTACACTGTTCTGCAATGTCAAAAAATGTTGAATTCATCCCTCTAAAATTCAGTGCTGTATTTGTTGTTGCCACATCTTACCAACTAAAATTTCCAGTAATTGTCTTTTAGTCCGACAAAACAGACACAAAGGGATTGAACAGTGACTTTCAAGTCTGTCTTTTGTAATTAGAAATGTCAGTACCAAAAAGCTGTGGCATTTTTGGAGCTAACTATTTTGAAGATGAGGAGTGTAAAATCCAAGAGAAAGACTGGACTTAACACACTCCTCTTAATATCTCAAGAACTGTACACATTCACAGAGAGTTGAAGTGACACAAAGTAAAGTATGCATGTAGATAATATTGATTGTAAGATATATAATTTATTAGTAACATCATGGAAGTGCCATTGAGAGCTAGAAAACAGTGCCATTTGTGGATACTTCTTTGGCTTATTAGCTCTTTCAATGCCATTGTATTTTGTAGCTTTGGCTTCAGAAACAGTGCTTCTTTGGAAAGAAGCCAACAAAATCCAAACAGTCAAGGAGGCTCTATTGGTTTTTATGCTGTTGGAATAGCAGAGAAATGTGTATTCAGCTTCAAGCTCTGCCATCAACTTCCTGCGATCACCTCAGGCAAATCTTCCTTTTGACCTATCACTGCTTTGATTGCTTAGCTCAAACTATTATGTAACTAATATTCAGAGAAAAGTCGGAGAATTCCCAGAGCTGACAAGCTAAAGCTTTGTAAATTTTGAGCACAAGGCTAAGGAGGCAGGTATATTGTGAAACTGGAAATTGAAAATAAAGTGTACTTTCTGGAGCGGAAAAAGTTATAATCAGCTACACCCTGAAGGGGGTACTTGTGGGGTTTTTGGGTTGTTTTTTTCTTCCTCTTTCTTGTTCCATCTAGTTTTTTTGAGAGCTGTTTGTTTATTGCATGACCACACTGATCTGATGTCATACTTTCACCCCAGCCAGCAACCTAGCCCTACGTGGCCACTGGCTCCCTGCCCCACCAGCAGGCTTGGGAGAGAGAATCAGAAGGGTAAAAGCTAGAAAACTCATGGGTTGAGATAAAGACAATTTAATAGGGAAAGCAAAAGCTGTGCTCACAGACAAAGCAAAACAAGGAGTTAATTCACTGCTTCCCATGGGCAGGCAGGTTTTCAGCCATCCCCAGGAGAGAAGGACCCCTTCACACATAACAGTTACTTGGTGCATTGGGTTTGCATGGCCAAGCTTTGTTAGCAGAGGGGCTACAGGGTGACTTCTCTGAGAAACTGCTAGAGTGAGTGATAGAGTGGCTTGGGGGGTCTGGCACCCAGCCAAGCTCAACCCACTACATTTGGGAAGACAAATGCCATCACTCCAATATGTCATCTCCTTCCTCTTTCTTCCCCCAATTTTACAAACTGAGCATGATGTCATGTGGTCTGGAATGTCCCTTCAGTCATTTGGGGTCACCTGCTCTGGCTGTGTCACCTCCCAAACTCTCATGAAGCCTGAGCCCCCTTGCCAGTGTGGCAGTAGGAAAAGCAGAGGAGGCCTTGGCTCTGTGTAAGCCCTGCTCAGAAACAACAAAAAAATTCCTGCATTATCAGCACTGTGTACAGCACAAATCCAAAACACAGCCCCAAAGCAGCCACTTCTAAGAAAATTAACTCTAGCCTGGCTGAAATGAGCATATCTAAGAAGCTTTCTGAATAATTTTTGGACATCAGTTGCACTGCCGTAATGAAAAAGGCTAACTGGTTATAGATAAGATGCTGACTATGGGGCAATGATTATCACTTCTGCATGCACATGTTCACCCTTGAGCTACTTTTCTCTGATGATACTTAATCTGACATTTTAGCTGACTATCACTATGTCCTCATCTTTTCACTTCAGTCATAGATCTACATCTCGTTTTTCTCCTATAGAAAACATTACTTTCTTCATTTGGACTTCACTGTGTCTTTCTCCTTTGAAAAAATAGGCTCTACTGCAACTACCTCATTTTTTTTCTACAGAAAAAACCCCGAAGTTAAATACAGAATTAATTACTTCTATCATTGACCTTCTCCATATTTTCTTCTTGGTCTGCTGTCACACAAATGTTGATTTCATTGTTTCTCTTCCTTTCTTATTACCCCTTCCCCTCCTATCCCATGTGTCTACTTCATGCTGCCTTTTTTCCTTTCTATTTCTCAAAGTCCTTAAGTTTCCTCTGAAATAAAGGTAGGTATTTGAAATCATCCCTCTCATAAAAACACCCATTGAATTCCCTTCCTCTACATATCACTTAATCTGTTTTATTCCTGTCATCTATAACCTCTCCAAAAATGCTGTTCAAAACTACTCTAATCCTACATCCTCTTCAGTATGGCTCAATCCTTCCCCCATCAGCTAGATACCGTGTGGATATCTCCACTTAACAACTTAGACATAAAGGCCTGTGTTTCATCATTGGCTCTGACTGATGGACTGCTTTAGAAACTCTCATTCTTCTTCCCAAATCCAGTAAACACTTAAAAAAAGCCCAGTGCACTTCCAAAAAAATCGCCCTTTCCCATTTCTTCTTCACTTTTGCTTTTTGAATCTTTAGTGCTGTCTCCTCTTTATTCTGCTGCTGGGGATGTGCTAGGCTTCCATCTATGTTTTTTTTCCGTTTTTGACTGTCTAGATATTGTGCCCTGGATGCTTCTATTGACAAATAGTTTTGAATATCATCCATGACTCATGTTTTCATTTTCCCTCTCTTTTTATTTCCACTCGATTGTGTTGAGGCTTGTAGCACAGGCCTACTAACAGTTCTCTCTGCCTGTATGACTTAGTCATGTCCTGTCTCGTTGTGACCCCTGCAGCTTTGTTTATTCAAAATGCTGCTGCAAAGGGGCGTCTCTCTGGCTTCTCATTTTTACTGTGTTCCTTCTCTTCTTAATCCTCTGGTGTTGCATTTCCTCTTTTGTTGAACCAAAGACAATTTTCTTCTCAGTCCTAGAAGATCTTTGCAGTATAAGCTTCCTTCATACTGGCTTAACCTATTATCATTGTCAGGAGGTTAACTTCTCCTTTTCTTTTGTCACCCTGGCAGACTTCTTCTGATCCCTTCAAGAAGCAAAAGTTGCTTCTTTCTGAGAGCACAGAAAGGCTTACAGAAAGAATGGCGCTGTTTTTTGATAGAAAATTCTTTCCTTTGGGGTCACGTACTTCCTGCTGTCCTTTATACAGACATGAAAAAAAAGGATTAAATAGCCCAGCGATTCGTTTTCCTTCAGTCCTTTAGCCTGGTAGGGGATCTCCTCTGCCTGCTGGAATCTCTTTGAGCTCTCTTGCCAGCACTTGAGAGATGTCTCTTTGCAGCGCTGGCTGGAGCAGAGAGACATGCAGACAGCTGCCAGCCCTGCAACAAAAAAAGCTCTGGAGTTGGTGCTGGCAGGAGGCAGGAGCTGCCAGACTGCAGGAGAGAGTGCAGAGGATGCCAGCCAGAGTTAAACACCCATTGATTGACTTCCCCACTGAACTCCACAGGGGAAATGTGAGAGCTACTCATCAATAGTGGCAAATCTGGGGATTCCCTGTGATTATTATGAACACTGTCATGCTTTTTGTGGATTATAAGAACCAAGTTTCTTGGGCTTTTGTAGAAGCACAACAAAAGTAGAGGCAGACATCAACTGGAATGATGCATCCAAACTACCTCCAGCATTGAGAAAGTAAAGTCTGAATCTAGTCTTCGTGATTTCAGTGTTTATACTCATGTAAGCTATTGAGATGTTTTCACATTCTTCAAGAGTGCTTCGACAAGTAGTTTGAGTATTTTATATTGTTTGCCTGTTTCTTTTTGAGAAAAATGTATTTTACAGTATTAGCCAGGAAAATGTATACAGCAGAAACAGTTCAATTTCAGAGGGCCTGGTGATGACAACTTTGTTAGTATTAAATGGTAAATAAAAGAAGATACTATTTAATATAAGAGAGGTTGAATAAGAGTTAAAGGGGGAATAGCAGCTGTCATCTACACATTGTTTTCTATAATACAGTTTTTTTTTCCAAGCTATGCTGTCAGACATTTTCTTGACTTCTGTGCATATGGTTGTTACAAGTAGGAGAAGTTTCTTGAAGATTAAAATTAATTTTAACATCATAAACTTGTGTAATCATATGTTTCAAATCTAGATCTAATCCACATTTGGATACCTGTTTAGAAGAAAATACCCACAGTGGTTTTTTTTTCCCAATCTTTAGGTATTATTAGAAATAAAGTTTACCTTCTTATGGAGTTTGAGCCATCTAAGTCTGTTACTTATAAATAAAAAAACTGACATTATACAAATTGTCCCTCATACTTGCATGCCTAAAATATGTTTTATTCAAGACTGGTGCCCCAAGAAATGTTTGCTGAAATTAGAAGGTAGTTTGGAAAAACAAATTGCAGTTATGCTGAAGGTGGTGTATCTTTGTCAGATGAAGGGACACAATTCAGAAGGAGGAGCTGTGCTACATGCCGAAGTTCCTTACCTAGGGAAGGAGAATCACAGAACTGCTGACTGTGAAAGGCATCTCTGGAGATCACTTAGTCCAACCACCTGGTTTTGAATAGCTCCAGGGATGGATACTCTACACCCTCTCTGGGCAACCTGTTGGTGTGTCATCTGCTGTCATGGTAAAGAAGTTTTTTCATATGTTTAAATGGAGTTTTTTTAAATTTCAGTTTGAACCTATTGTTTCTTATCCTGTCTCTGAACATCACTAAAAGAGACTGGCAATGCTCTTCTTTAAGCCCCTGCTGTGTCTCAAAGTGCTGAGTGGCAGGATGATCTCCCTTTGACTGCTGGCAATGCTTTTCCTAACACAGCTGAGGATGCTGTTGGCAAAACCCATGTCCCGACAGTGTTGCTATGCCTTATAAATTCTACACTGGCCTGAGGAGTAGAGAGGTTTGGGAGGAATTTATATACCCCTTGATGACTCTTAAAAGTTACCACACATTAAATACTCTGTGGTTCTGGTGCTGCGGTGTCTTCCCCCACTGATTGCTCAGCGTTTGCCCATCCTGCTTAGACACAGCAAGCAGCGAGGGCCACCTTCCCATTCCCTGGGGGTTAGGAGGGTCGCTTTGGGTCCAGCCCATAGCCATAGGCAAGACTTGAATAGCAGTAACAGAAGAAGGAGTTGACTTTTGTAGGGGTTCTCAATCCAGATTTATTAGGGAACTCTGAGGAGCCTCTTGATCCGGGGACGAACAGATTGCATAAGCCCCAAACTACATCTGCAACAGTATTTAATGGGGGGTGTAAACAAAGGGATGGTCTTTCCATGGACCAATGGGGTGACAGTGGGGAGTGGAAACCAGGGAGATGGGCATGGATGGACACCAGTAAGGAAATTGGTGACGGTATCTGACCTATCACTCGACGCCCCTGATGGAACTTTCTGGATGGAAGGGAAGGGTTGTCGAGTGACAGACAGAACCCAGAGTGGGGTTAAGGGAATGACTCAGCAGGTTCTAGGGACAAGGGGTGGAGGAAGGAAAAGATTGAGATTGGGATGGGAGGAGGCAAGGGAGGGCAGGACCACTTACACAGGATTAAACCACTTAATGGAACAGTACAATTTAAATAACACAACACAACAGTTCTGGGTCACTAGTTGTAACATTCTTTTGTGTAGTTCTTGCAGTGGGTTCTTTAAAAATGCAACTCACTATTTCTGGTCATCAGCTCAGCATTTTTTCTAAACAATCTTTTAAGACTGACTCAGATCTTTCAGAACCCTTTTTTCATGGCCCATTGTCAAGAACCTGGTCAGGGACCAGGCTGCTCAACTGTTATGCATGAAGAGTGAACAGTCCTGATACACAGATTTTTATGGAATTATATCCAAGGCAAGAAGTAATTAATTCTATACACAGAATTAAAAATTAACAAAGCCTGAAGAAGGAAAATTGGAAAGAATAAAAATATTTGAGACACATAGTATGAAACTATAACTACTCTTTAAAGAAAGAAGTCATAGGTGCAGATCACTCTATTGAGAACGAATTAAAATATGGGTGTTCCCCCTGGATGTTTTTATTTAAGGTTTCTTGAATTCTCTATCTAAAGTATTGTCTTACTGTCTGATATTGGAGTTTTCCCATTGCCTTCAGTATGCCGATGAATCCACCTGTATCTGAAAAACAAGTAATTATTCTTCCCCATATAACCAAAATTTCATAAATTTTCTGATGCATGTGCAGCAGTCCAATGGCAGTGGTAAGCCCATGGGAAAACCTAGAAATAATTTCACCAAAAGTAATTTATCCTAGAAGCTACATGAAATTGTTTGGTAAATGCTGAAGTTTTGCTGTTGCAAGCCAAGAAGTTGTATTTTCTTTGTGGAATGTAATTCCTATATCTTTATCATAGGGTGTCCTATAAATACTTTGTAGAATGCAAAGTAAGTCTGGATTATTTCAATGCCAGTCGAAAGGGAAGTGGCATCATTCATGAGGGGCACATTGAATAAGTCAACTATCTGCTTTCAATAGCCTGCTCCTTTTTCATTAGTAAAACAGTTTGAGTTTCATTGTTGAACTAAATACACAGCAGTTCTTACAAAAACCACCGTGATTCAGAAAAATATAACTGCTTAATGCCTTTGTGTTTCACATGTTACACAAACTTTTAAGGGAAAATTTATTTAGCTTCTATTATCAGTCTGAAAATTCATGCCATGAGAAATATCACTGGGGATGTGTGAGAAATACAGTTCTAAATACATTTAATTAAAGCTGACATATATCACCTTAATTACTTCAGTGACCATGGTGGTAAAAACCTAAGACACATGAAATATAGAAGCTATATAGATGTGTATGTTTGTAATAATATATATATGAATAATAATAATAGCCAGATTAGTATTAGGACACTCAATCCAAACTCACTAGCCAAAGTAATCAAATCTTTTTTTATTTCATAGATTTAATACAGTTTGGGTGTTGTTTAAATATTAGCTTTCCTGCATAGATTTTGTGGTGTGTTATGAAGAACAGCAGGGACAATTATCCCCAGTTTACATCTGAGATAATCAAGACATGGAAAGATGAAATGAATTTCTGGAATTCTTAAAGAAATTCAACAGCAAAGTCAGGAAAGGATCCTGTGCCTACTTTTTTCCCCCCTTCTGTTCCCACTGTAGCTGATGGCAACTTCCACAGATTTATGTGGAAACAGAAAAGGAAAATCCTTTTGTGAAAATGCTCCATCTCTGTCAGGATGCATGAAATTTCCTGCCAAAACCACAGTGCGCATGAATATCTGAGGAAATGTATTTTGCAATGACAGAGTTCAATCTTTTCTGTGCTGATTGGCCTTGTGTTCCAGTGGAGCTTCAAAGATCAAAAAGATGTGATGGAAGCTGTAAAGATATGTGTAATATAGCTGTATACTTTTGTCACTATTTCAGAATTTATTTGTAGCATCCTTAATTGCAAAACATTTGATTTTACTAATGCTCAAATTCAAATGGGATCAAGGCTACTTCACTTATAGGGATATTTGCTGTTTTGTGTAACTCTAGAGCAGTACTAGGGAAAATTACACAGTTTATGCATTAAGGATGTGTTACTTCTCTTCAGAAGTGTCTAGAAATATGGTCTGCAAAGATTTCATCTGTGGCTGTAAACTCATCAGTATCAGCAGGATGAGGCTCAAACTTTGTCACTTCTTAGATAAAATATGCAATACCATGAAAATATAAATGTATGAAATGCATACAGAAAATTGTGTTTATATGTATATAAACATATGCATGTGTATGTGTATATGTATGTTTGTGCATAAACACATGTATTCTCTTGAAGTATTTAGGATATTTAACTTCTCCCTTAGTCTGAGCAGTATGAGAGTCTGCACATTTTGGCTGACATTCCATGAAGCACTTCAACAGTCACACACCACCCAATGCATGTACATGGAGCACAGAGTCAAAGAAATGAGTCAGCTGTTTAAATTTACTCATATGCTTGATTGCTCACAGTGTCAGGAGCAGTACACTTAGGACCTTGCCAGATCAAGCCCTAAATGTGTATCCCAGCAAATAGAGAAGGCGCTAAATCCCTTCAACTAGTATCCTGCTTTTTGATAATACTTTCCTAGGTGTTAAGGTTGCATTTTCAGTGTATAGGAGCTGATCTTTATGCCTCAGTGTTATGTACTGTTGCATACCTGCAAACAGAGGCCTTTCAGACAAACTTTGTGATTACATGCAAACATGTAGAAAAGGCATCTCTGAAAAAGACCATTTGAAAATGGGTTCTATTATGTAATTCTTCTTGAGGATGTAGAGAGTAAACTCCTAAAAAACGGGATGACAGGAGATTACTGAATTTGAAACCAATTTTGTCTGAGCATCTGCATTCTAATGCTTTTGACTAAATTATAAACCCATTGCCTATTTGTTCTTATTGCAGAATATCTTGAAAGTATTTAATAAGTGATGTTAATTGCATATATTCATAGTCTCTGGGGTCTTATTTTTTCAGTATCTGTCATCTTCTGAAAGCGTCAAGCACTGAGAGTTTCAAAATTTATTCCGACTCTTTTATGATTTGCAGTCCAATTTGAGATAATAAGTCACACTTTCTCTTCCTGGCTTGTAGTAATATAGCCTCTTATTTATCCATGATTGCAGGAAATTAGAAAGCCTATATCCATTAGGCTGTGTGTTTTGGAACAGAATAGCTATATGCAGATTGGTTTAGACATTGCTTTCCTTATGAATACTGTCCTTTTGTTTCATGCTTATTTTATTATTTTCAATGCATCAGAAAAGATCTATGCAAATCATGGGAAGGCCATAAAGAAGAAGGTTGTATGGGTCAGAGAGGGAGATGATAGGAGCATGGACTGGTATTTTAACAGGAGGTATAGAGTGGAAAGGTTTGATTTTGATTTAAAAAGAAAGCTATGTCAAGGCCAATTGACATTTAAGTGCTGGTGGAATGTATTGACAGATAGAAGATTATGCTGGAGCTGCAGATAGTGGCTGTATTCTTCATACTGTGGGAAAGAAAACAGAAGATTAGTTTTGGTGAGTGTTCAGATGCGAAGCCATATGGACATCATCTAAATTTATTGCTGTGAAGCAATAATTTCTGATCAGTTCTGTAACTTTCACTGCCATTAGAACAGGTACCTTGCGCTTTGATGCTGAGGCTCTCTGGAGAAGTCTCACAGAACTATAATTATATTGGAGAACACAAGAGAGAGGCTAAGACTTAACTTTTTGTTTATTTGTTTGTTTGCTTTCTTCAGGAGAAAGCTGATGGCAATAATTTAACTTTAGCAGAGTAATTGTCAGCTGAGTATGGCTGAAAGAAGAATACTGGTCCAGGCAGGATTTGAATTAGTACACACATGAAAGGCTGTAACACAGCCCAGCAGCCACTGGAAAAATCCTCATTCATAGTTTCACTGCTCTGACAGTTTTCTACAGTGAAAGGGCAATGACTGTTACTGAAAGTTTTCCATGTTGTAGTCCTTCAGATTGCACAGGAACACTTTTTTCTCTGTTCTTGGTCTAAAAACTTCAAGAGCAAGTCATTGTGACAGTAATACATTTGTAGAAAATTATAGGGTGCAAAAATATCTCTTTGGAAGATGAGGAAAATTACCTGGACTATTTAATAATCCTATGGTGTTTGGCTTTATTTATGATGTCTCTCTGGAGTGTCAATTTTCATGCTGTCTACATGAAGGATAAATGATAAACCCTTGATGTCAGTTTGTGGTAGGAAAAGTATTACTACCTGTTAGCATTGTAAACCCTAGTGAGTGACTAATAGAGAGATTAGTGCTTTGTCTGCATCTGGAGTTAATATGTTGAAGAAATTAAATACAAATTCTTTTCCCCCATTTAACTTATACTAGAAGCATAACTTATTCCTGTAAGTGGAATGTATTTGTTACTATTTTCTTTCTAACAGTTTTTTAGGTATGTGCTCTGAGTTTAGGTTAATTCTGAAGTAGAATAAACCTTCTTGATTTCTTTGGTTCGCTTCCTCCAATTGACATTTCCAAGCTGATAAGATGCAGCAAGTCATACTTCCCTGAAGAAGCAGTATTACAGAAAAGCATATTATCTAGCCTTTGGATGAAATAGGCCTTAGGATGAGATGAGTAATAAGAGGATAAATGTTGTATAATCCTCCCCGTGATCATTTAAAGAAATTTGGCATAGCACCTTTTTTTTTTTTTTTTTGCTCTGTGCTTTCTCTTTCTATGAGTTACTGAAGTCAGTGTTGTTTTCAGTGTTTCAGTTGTGACATCAGATGATGAGTAACTGAATCTGAATTAAAGTATTGGTGGCTTTATCAATTTAGCAGCTGAAATTTATTGATGAAAAAGCATTTTCATACCCTGAAAGCACTGTAGTCATAACTCTGGCAATTATAGGTCAAATTCATCAAGAGGACTTGTTTTCTGAGTGTATCTCCATGTGATACCACTGTCATCAATCTCTTAACTTGTAAGTGTCTATAATCTTGCCACCAGGCATGTGCAGAACCATCTGTGAGTTGACACTGCTACATGGTTAACAAGCTTCCCATTAATTGTTCAAGAGAGATAACTGGCAGCTCCAAGAAAGGGATCCTCAGTGTGGCTGTAAGGATCTCCACTGTGGGAGTGCAGCCCCAGATCTGGCTGAGCTCAAGGCGCAGATCAGCTGGATGTAGCGTTCACCACAGCCCGGAGCCAGCTGCGTAAACGCCAGCGTGCATACACAATTGTGTTCTGTGGGAAGCAGCCCAAAAGATTCAGCCTCAGATCTTTACTTGGGCCCGGTTCAAAGTAGGAACTCAAACTTGCATTTTTGACATAAGGCAGGAGTGTCCTGCCTGCCAAGCTGCTCTGCCTCTTAGGAAGGCAAAGTGTCCTTAAATACAGAAAGAGGTACAATTGAGTGTTTCAGTCAAAAATGAGTGGGTTAACCCAGAGAGATTAGCTGCTTTGCTTGCACCCAAACTTTTTCCTGTGGAATCAAGTTTTGCATAATTTCTGAGGATCTCATAAGCAGATCTCTGGTCTCTCCTCACCCCCTGAAGCACAGAGACAAGGCTATGTCAGGGTGGAATTATTCACCAGTGTGACCTGGCACTAGTAGCAGGGGTCTTAGATTATCAGTTTGCAGGCATGACTGAGAATGTCTCAGAGCTAGGCACTGTTGAAGAAACTTGTGGTATCCTCTGCTTGTGGCTGTGCAGTGCTGGGGATCCTGCCAGGCTTAGTCCATGTTTGACTCAGTAGACAGTGTGGAGCTTCAAGGGCTGTGGTGTGCTATTCACAGACATTCTGCCTGGGAAGCTCAGTCTCTGAAAGCAGTATTGTCCAGTGTCATATTTTCCTCTTCCTGCTGATGATTAGTATAAAAATAACAGTTATATGTCATGCCATTATAAATAAATCAAGATACCACTGAACAAATACTATGCTGACCATGTTTATTTAGTCTTTGAGTTGTTCTTGGATGAACAAGTCTGTGGTCTCTTAGCATAACTACTTTTGATGGTGGCAGGTCCAGATACCCATTTATGCCATGACCAGTTTGATGTGATTAGTCCCTGTCTGTGGCCTTCTCTGGCACATTTCACAGTACTTCCTTTTTCCCAGTCTCCTAAACACTTTTGTCCATCTCTAATATTAGTTGAGAAAAAATCTTGCATAAGCCTTGGGTCAATCTCCTGAAAAACAGATGCTGGTGACTGGTTTCTTATCCCAAAGACGAACAGTGTTCTTTTTAGGAGATGGTGGCAGCTCCTACAATACTGGTAGGTCTTTTTAAAACCCAAATTTGTCTTCTTCTCATCCTGCAGTTCTTTAGTAACTCTGACATTGTTTTCTGACTGCAGGGGTATTGTTTTTGTTTAGCAAAGTGTCAGGAGCTGTCAAGACATGATTCATTGATATAATTTTGTGATTATATGATCTGTGAAAGGAATTATAAAGAACCATGAAGACTGATATGAGTGCATAGTGAATGGAAATGCAGAAGCATCAGAGAGAACAACAGAAAACTGGCATGTATTGATGACACCAGTACCAGCAGGTCTTCAGCATCTATGCACAGCTTCTCAGGATATCCAGATCAGAAACCAAGAGACACTGACTAAGTCTTTAGACTTGATGGAAAAGGAATTTGAATTGCATTCCCTTCCTAATGAGTACTGGAAAGCACATCCAAAACCAGCATGTCATCACTAACCTAAGAAGACCCTAGAAGACATAATGAGGACTCAGTAGCTGGCATCCCTATTCTTCTGTATCACCCAAGGCAGAAAGACCAACCACCTCGGTATTGGTTCATTGTTTTAACATGTTTTATTCTGTATTGAGAATTAACCTGGACTCACTATCCTACAGGTAGTCACACATATAGTTTTAAAACACCTAAAATGTCCTTCAGGCTATATGCCTATTGTCAGACACTGCTGTCAGATATAGCATATCTGGCAAAAGCAGATTTGTTAGCAAAAAATATCTTACTGAACTGCAGTTGTAGGTATCTTGGAGAAATGCAGTAGGAATACCTAATTTTTGCCAATCAGTGTAAAAGCTGGAAAAGTCTGAACTAGTTAGATATCATGGCATTAATTTCAGCCCTTTATTTTGATAAACTTGTGGTAACAGGTCTTCGTAAGTGCTCCCTCTGGATAAGTTTGTGGAGTATTTAATGGTGTATTTATTGTCATTGTACATCCAGGCTGATAAGGTAGCTTGTGCAAATTCTCAAACTTTTAATTAATACCACTATGTCATATCCATAATGTGTTTTCTTCTAATTGCACTTTCAATTTACCACTACAGACATCTAGAAAAGGAACATTAGTGGTTCTTGGAAGAAACTGTTGTGAATCTTTTCTGTTGAAGCAGGCACAGTGGTAAAGTCTTAGATTACTATGAAATACCCTAGCATTCCATAATATTCACTTCATTCATTCCAAAACACAGAATGAAAATTACATGTTGCTTTTGTTTAGCAGTTTAAACTGTTTTTGCATTTTACCTCAGATGAAAATGCCCTTTATTCAGGGTCCATCATAAAAAAATACATTTGATTTTCTACTTAAAAGTCTTAAGTGCCCATCTCCAACCCAACATCTTCCCAAGATGCTTAACACTTGTGCAACAAGATTTGACATTTCTAAGGTCATTAGCTAGACTTTTGGAGTTGCAAATGCCTCAGAGAAAATATTTGATAGATACACTGGATAAATTTGATAAAATATGAGTCCTATTTCTTTGATATTATAAACTGTAGGTAGTGGTGATGCAAAATTCTGTGGCCTGATTTTATCACTGCTGGTAGTCAAAAGGTTATGCACTGTCTATGCACTTGAGCAAAAAATAACCAGAGTGATCAGTGGCTGTTCATTCCTTGTCTCTCAGTATGGTTATAATGAGAGGAGTGCTTGGGTTCTTCCTGTGTTTCAAAGCACTTTTCTAGCACTGTACCCAAGCCTGGCAAATGCAGCTTTGCTACATTATGTGTTATAACCTTCCATCATGTCTACCTGAAATAGCACCTGAGTCAGTGATTAACGTGCAGACTCTCCTTTCCTGCTCAGGCATGAAAAAATGAAGCTCCTGTGACCACTGAAGAGAATGAATAGTTGGTCATGCATGTTAAGATCCCTGGACTGTATAAATCTCTGTTAGAACAGAGAAAAAGCTTACCAACCCTGTCCCAGCTGTCCTGCGGAAGAAGGCAGCATCTGGCTGTGATGTGTTCTGCCACAGCTGGTCAAGCAAACGGCTGTATTAAACATCAGCTGTGAAGTATCATACTGCTAAAAGCTTGCCATGTTTCCTATAACAGGTCTGCTCTCTGGTTGCACTTTTGTCCCTTAGTACAGTGGGCTGTGAACAAAAAAAAAAAAAAAAAAAAAAAAAAAAAAGAGCTTTGAGTAGCACATCCAAGCTCCCTCACTAAGAATCCAGGCCTTAAAAGACAATCTCTACCCAAGAACTAGCCATAGATCTCACTTTATTTTAAAAACTCTTTTTGTTAGGACTTTGACATTTCAGATGATTGACCCTGAGCTGGACCTGGTAATGGGTGGGGATCTACACTCAGTTCAGTCTGCATGTGGTTTTAGGTCAACTCTGGGAGAGATTAAGAAAATATTTTCCTAGGAATGTGGGAGTGAGGATCCAAAGCTTGGCAAAGAATAGCAAGGGCTGTGCACCCAGATGAACCCAGGGGTCCTGCACCTGTGTTACAAGTTTGAAGTCCTAGTTCTCATACAGCCACACTGGATAACCTTTGCTCATGCTGCTGAGGAAGACTTGTCAGAAATTATGCAGAAAGGTCACAAAGGTAAACTTAGAGATAAAAATTAAATTGTTGAGACAGGATTGTTAGCAGCTGAAGCATTCAAGAGGAAAACACAACAAGAAAAAGTGTGAAATCTTAAAGGATAAAACCAAGAATTTTGGTCAAGAGTTAGCCTAGGAATCAGAGTCATTGAGTTGTGTCATCATTGTTATCAGTCCCAATGGAGCTAGTGGGGCACAGCAGCTCTGCAACACCTGGGAGTCCTTCCAGTCAGCTGCAGAGAATGAGCCCTCCCCACCTGCAAAGACTTTGGGTTGGTCAGCATACTAATGCCTAATAGCTACTCATTATATATAATAACGTGCAAACTGAAGGTGTCCAGATAAACTGCCCCTCAAAATAGATTGTGGTAGTCAGGAGTATGAAACTGGAGGTTAAGTAAATGATTGTGTAAAAATGATGACTGCTGTAAATTTTCTGGGCATCAGGCTATGGAGAGGCAGGAAGACTTAGTGTGTGGTTTAGTCTGGAGGAGAACTGAAGAGGAGGAGACAGCAGCCGTTTGCCATCATAGCCAGTAGTGGAGGTAGCAAGTAGTCATACCAAAAGTCCCCTTATGTTAGAAGAGTGTGTTTAGCAGGGTGGGCTTCTGGCATGCTGAAAATATGCACGTGAAAGATCCCTCTCTGCTCTCATTATTTCACTGCATCTCTTTCCTCTAAGAGCATACATAAAATTTCTTGAAATTTCAGAAATTCTTCTGGCAGAAATAGTTCTGCCAAGGTTTTGACACAGAAAAGATCTCTTGAAAGCAGTAATTTGCAGTTTGTTCATCACAAATTCAAATAAGAAAATAGAAAACTTTTAAATGTGATTTCTTTCCCTATGATTTTAAGCCATGTAACCCATGTTTCCATAATTCATGGTCTTTGAAAATAACTGTTTTCCTTGCCCACAAGATCTAACGTTTTCATGGACTTTGACCATACTTTCCAATTTTCTTTCTGCATACTGGTAGATTTCTACTTCCTTTGTGTTCACTATTGAGTGCATAATTAGAAAAAGACCTTGACTACAGTAACATAATAATATCACTGTTTTATTGATATGAAAATAATTTACTTGCTTTTCAGGGATGATGGAGATCTCATTTGAATTTTAAAGTAGTAAAGCTTAGCTACAATGCAGATACAGAGCTAACAGATTTAGTTATTACTTTTCCAGAAAATGTGAACTTCTAGGTACCCCAAAACTCTGCTAAGGCTTGTAGTTAATTGCTTCTTGTCAATAATAGGATTTTTTGTGTATATCCACAGAAGTGCATTTCAGACTAATATTTCCTAAACTCAGAGTTGGACTAGATGATATAATTTAGTGTCAGGAAGGAACTTCTCTTTTTAAACTAGATTAAATAAAAGAAATTTCTTTTTAAGGAAAAATGATGCATTTAAAGTAGGGACTGGCATGTGATAAATCCTTATGCTTACTAAAAATGAAACCAAAGGTTCCTTTTGATTGTTACACAAGACTAGTTGTTTATCTGTTCAAAGTGAATGATAAGTTAGCATGTTTGTGTTGTGTTACCTTAAGACCAGGGGATGCCTTTGTTTTAGTGGGAACTCATCAATAAGAGTTTGTTAACACACTAGTTTGCTAGTTATTCTCTCAGTTATAAGAACATGTTTTCATGTTCTTAGAATTTGTTGAAAAATACTATGGGCAAAAGAATGAATTATTAGTAAATAGCAGTCCTTTAAAACACAGTGAGACATTACTAAGAGAGTTCAGGGAGAGGACAGATATACAGATTTATCAGCAGAGGGAAAGAAGTGGTAACATCCCTCCCAGCATCACCCAGGGTTTTCTATCCCATGATGGAATTTACAGCCCCTCAATTCACACTGCTTCTAATCTGAACTCGATTTCAGATTCAGGGAGGTAGTTAAATATATGTACTTCTAGTCTGTAAAATGTTTAGAGTTCTTTAGATGAGCTTTATGACATAAAAAGTATTTTGTAAAGGCAGTTGAAATATCAGGGGCATTTGGATGTATTCCACCAATATCAAAACAAAAATCTTCGCATCAGCTCCAGTTGTGAAATTGTCTTGCTTTTCAGATTGATGAATAACTCCTAGAAAGTGAAAGGATATTGGCATGACAGTCATGAAACTTAAATCATATTCTTTGTCACTGATTCTTTTTCCATCCCTATGGCAAGTCTTTGTGCCTCAGCTTCTCCCATTTCTTACTGAGGCAGTTGATGATCTATTTGAGACTGGAATTGCTCTTGACTACATGATAGTAGAGCACCCTAAAGGACAGACCTGACACTGGGAGGATCAGGTAAACTAGTCATGTCCAAAAGAGAAGCATTACAAATTTGATCATGGTCACTGCTATTGAGTATACACATACTCTGCAGGCATCCACAATAACTTGCTTTACACTTCTTCCTTGGTAAAGAAAAGCAGACAGTTTTGACAACTTATTTAGCTGCAACCTTGTCCTAAGCTCACTTGCAAAAAGTTGTTTGGCTGTTTTTACTTGGAATATCATATCTGTATTTGTATGTATGTCTATGTGTTTATAGATACTGTAATGATATATGTGTATTTAAGGAAATATATATGTACTTAAACATGGATTGTACTTATGAAATGGTACTCTAAGACACTGATGGATTTATTTTCTTCCTTGGTTTGGAAATGTTATATACCAAGAAAATGACAATTTATGTAATTGTATCTCATTCTGTTATAAAATAAAGAATGACCAAATAACATTAAAGATAACATATTCTGCATATTTAGCAGAAATGTGATCCTCTTCAGTTTAGAGACAAGGACTTGCAGAGTTCAGATTTCCTAATATCTATGCTTCTATAAAACATTTCAGAGATCTAGTGCTCTGCCTTTCTTTTCTCTGTGCCTCATTGTACCAAAATGGTATCATGTCCAATTGCAGGCTTACTTCACAGCAGTCCACATCACAGTGGCAGATGTCAATGTTTAATACTGACTATAGCTTTAATTGATGACAATGCTCAGTGTGGAAGTACATTTTAGGGCACTGAAGATAGACCAGGGATTCATAATCTTCAGGGGACTGATTAATTTTAAACATATTTCTTTCCTTGTACCTATATTTAGTATAAGAACAAATCATATTCATATAATTTTCTGTTCTGGTTACAATATTAAAGATGTCAAGGGAATGGATAAATGGATAAATGTTCTGCTATTTTCTCTTTATTATTATAATTTTTCTCACAAGATTGAGAAAAAAGAGAGAATATAATGAGAATAAAAATGTGCAGTATTGAAGCATTAAAATTTGGTGATAATTCATTCCCGAGACAGACTACAGCAAGTAGAGAATGCAATGTAAGATATATTAAATTTTATGACAAAATCTGTAGAAGGAGTAGGAAATGGTATAAAGGTAATTTACTCTTACTGCAATTGTCCTAAGGTGCAGTCTCATGCCCTCTTAGAAATGTCCCTTGGGGCAACATAGCTGTGGATTTTTTTTTAAAGTATTCATCAGTTCAGATTTATTTCTAAGGTATGGTGGCAATACTGGGGTTTGTGCATAGGTCCTTAATTCTACTTTAATAATATGAATATCAGTTTTTTTTTTGTCAGAGTATTAAAAACAGATGTTCAAAGGAAAAGGTCAATTTCTAGATGTTGACATTGATATAGGATTTTTTTACTATGTTATCTGGCAAGACTAAAAGCAATCACATTTTGACTTTTTCCTTTGTGAGTTTAGTTCTGAAATACTGTATTATTTACATCAGTGATAATAGTTATGGTTCAATTTAGAACTCTGCTCTTCAACTTAATCTCACTGTATCTACCAAGATGTGGAATAATAGGGAACATTTCTTCCTATTAATTCTGGCATGAGATTTGTGGATTTGAAATATGTAGCTTGAGACTATATGTCCAAACAAAATTTAGCAATAGCAAACACTTAAATAAAATACTATTAGAGCACAGAGCATTATCTCTTTCCCTTAATTGCTTCAGTTGAATTTAATATACTTCTACTGAGAAATTGTACCAAGAACTTTACTGTTTGGTGATTAACCAATAAATAGTTTGCAATATACTTTAGCTTTAGACAATATTTTCCCTGCATGAGAAAACTCAATCACTCTGCCAGCAAGGTTTAGTCACTAGAAATGCTGTAATTGTCCATGTGGATGAACAGTGACTATATGGTCAGCCATAATTTGTGTGATGTTGGTGATTCGAAGAGCATTTTTTTTGGTTATTGTTAACAGGCAAAGACTTACACTGACCCTGGACTAGGAATGAAGGGGTAGCTGAACTTTCTGTGGGGCAGGGTATCAAGGAGCTGGAACAAAGCTCTCTTTAGTGTGCATCAAACAGCCAGCCAAAGCCTACCTCAGAGTTGCAGAGAAATGGAGATTATATTATCTCCCAAATGGTTGTCATGAGACTAACTTGAAAGAAATCTAAATCTAATAATCTGTCACCCTGAAGGAGCCATGTAGTAAGACATTTAAAGAAGCTAAGATTAGAGTAGCTTCATTTGCAATTTAAATTTTCTACAGACTATTTTTTGAAAGCACACTCAAGGGTCCGCGGTTGTGAATTGTTGTTTAGTGAGGGGTTATATTTAATTTGTATTAAGATAGTATTTTTCAAACTATCTTTTGCCCATGCCTGGCTTTCCTCTGCATTTGCAAGGGAAAGTTCAAAGGTGTGTACACAACCACCACCACATGCCATGCTCCATTTTCTACTGATGCAGTCCTAGCACTGCTCTGGGATGGCGAGGCTGCCTTCAGCACTCTTGACTGATTTCTGCCAGCAGTTCTCACTCTGAAGTCGGTCTGGAGACAGCAACCAGACTAGAACACATTTATGTATTACGCCTGTATTAAACAAATGAAACACAAATCGTGGGAAAGGGATGGCACTAAGCTAGATCTTCCTCGGTTAACAGGTTATCTTCCTCGGTTCCTAGGAAGAGTCCTGTCCTTAGCCTGCAGGTCTCCTGCATACTGCTGATGCCTTTTTCTGGTCTTAAAAAAATCCAGAGTCTGACACTGTTAAGGGATAAGGGGTTTTTAGCTTGCTATTTTAATAAGAATCCTTATTGGTGCACCACTTCATCGAGGTGGGATGTGCTGCAGTGCACACATATGATAAATCTCATATATAATTTATAGACTTTACAAATTATCATATCTAATAAAGATGCTCTAATGGGAGGCCTGGATGAATGATGGGATATTCCTTCGTTTGAGGGATGGGCCAAATTTTTATTTTATAGTACATGTTCTAGAGAGGAACTTGGTTTCCCAAGATAGTGTAGGGTTTCCTGGCCTCTTACTATGAGGCCTTTGGGATGTTTGGTCTCTTGGCCTAAGAAAATACTAGGGTTATGCTAAGTTATTAGACATAAGGAATTACAAGTATGCATGTTAGGAATATTGAGGATATATAAAAGGTATATGAAAGAAAAGGCAAAAAATCATCTTGACATCACCGCAGAGGAAGCCAAGTGGTTTGATTCAGGAGTTTGGATTCCAAGTCATTAAAAACTCAATGCAGAACTCTGGGCTCAAGAACTTAAAAATTCTGGGGAGGTTTTTGGATCCCATATTGGGATCCCACCCACATGGATTTGTGGGTGCTTTGATGGTTGGAGGTTGTTTTGGCACAGTGATCATTAAATGATAATTTTTGATTCTTGTAGAAGTTAAGAGGACAGACTTGGGCTTATTCAAAAGACTAGTGCGAATACCTTGGGAGGCAGTCCTGAAGGGCAAAGAAGGCCGGGAAGGCTGGGCATTCTTCCAGTATAAAATCTTCAAGACACAGGAGCAGACTGTCCCCATGTGCTGAAAGATGAGCTGGCAGGGAAGAAGTCACCATCCCTGAAGGTATTTAAAAGACATGCATATGTGGCACTTAAGGATGGGGTTTAGAGGAGGATTTGGCAGCGCTGGGTTAAGAGTTGGCCTCAATGATCTTAGAGGTGTTTTCCAACATCTGTGATTCTATAACATGCCAGGCAGCATTTACAAGATAAATAACTGGAATTTAGAATCACCAATTCCCTTTTATCCACTGCTTTGTTAGGATGACTTGAATGTTTATGTTAGTGCAAGGCCTGAACTGATTGATCAGATTTTTCTTTTCTGGTTAGATCTTGGTTCCTTTCTGCTGAATATGCAGCAAACCAAAGTACTTTTATGTCTGTCCTACCTCAGGCTCTTCTGCTCCCATTCTAAGCTATGATAAACCCATCCTGGTTCTTTAACAGATGGCCCAGTCAAAGACCAAGGCCCCAAGGCCTCACTTCTCTAGCTGGCAGAATTACATAGATATAGTGTTTTTCCATGGTATGGATAGTTCAAGAAATGAGGATTGTTTTTGTAAATAATCTCACAAAAGTACCACAGATTCAGTTCTATCCTATGGGAATTACGAGCCTGCATGGCAGGAGCAGCATCAAGTAGGAAACATGATTGAAGGGAATTATTCCAACCACCATTATTTGAACAAATGGGGATTTTTAATGTAAGAAAAAAGATATGTGGGTGCTACCAGCCTAAGAGGGTTATTTCCTATTTCACCCCACTGTGTTGAGGTCTTTGAGTGGTCCAATACTGCTCAAGTTTTTGCTCACTGCAAAACCACACCTCATTCTCACCATGCAGACTGCCTCAGGGCTATTCTGATACTGGCAACACCACCAAGTTTTTAGGTATGCTGTGACAGTCCCTGTATCCCCAGTGCTGTTCTTGCTTTTGTACCATAAAGTGATGAAGATGCCTAGGCAGTATGCAGAATATATACCTACAAGCCCTTTAAATAGCTTTAGATAATTAATTAGTCATGTTTGCTCACTGTTTTTAATGTGGTCCACATATTATTTTTTACAACCAATATGTTCTTTCATCTACAACCCCAAAGTGTCAGACTTGTTCAGTAACCAAAAGTGGAGCACAGGTGGTACAGCAAAGTGTGAAGTATGTTAGAGATCACACCAAGGATAACTCAGGACACACAGTTGGCTCGGGAGCCAGAGGAAAACATCATGAAGAACAGCAAAGTGAGGAGAGGTCATGCAGCAGGGCAGGATATTTATCTCTCAAATATGGCAATATCTTATTTACTTTGGTGACTGTAAATCCATGCTGAACTAGAATGAATTTCTTTTCCAAGAGAGGATATGTTTGTTTTAAGAATAAATGATCATTCCTTTTTAACAGCACACCAATTCTGATGCCAGCATGAAGACAAAGGAGATTGAATTTATTTAACTTCTCTCAGGTAAACAGGTCATACACTGCAACAGCTTAGACTTAAGGTTTCAAATGACAGTGTCTTTTTCTACAGAGTGAGCAACAATGTCAAAACTTCTTCCAGTCAGCTCCTGACTGAGAGGAAGGAACTAATGGTTGAGAGAAAATGTTGCCATTAGAGGTTCAGATCTGTGGCCTTAATTTCTTGCTAGAGATTAGATACTCTTCAAACAATATTTTTAATCTTAAAGCTTCACTAAAAGCCTAATGACAAGATAGTACTCTAATAAAAATCCATATAATGCTGATTATATTGTCAATAATAATGAAAATGTTTCTGTTGGTCTTCATGAAAGTGGGTTAAATATCATAGTATCTCTGCAGAGAAATTGCTAGTTAAGTGCATTTATTTTTCTGGAGACCTGTCAAAACCTAACATGGCAGTATGTTCCTTCTACATGAGATGAAACAGCTACACTGCCAGTAAGAATATGTCAACATGGTAAATTTTTGCCTCCCTGGAAGTGGGCAGCTTGATGACTGCAGCCAGATTGTGACACCAAGAAACATTGCTGTCGACTCCACTACCTTAGATCAGAAAGGAAACACAAAGGTATGTCAGTCTGAATAATCTTTCCCTCTCTGAAAGACAAATTGCATGTCAAAAGTATCGCTACACACTAAATAGCTATGTGGTGGTAAGATGCTTTTATCTCTGTTCTAATTTACTTCTAGTAAAACAAATGCACAAAATGAATAATTTGGATTTGCACTTCCTGCATGCTTCCTTGTTAGAAGATTTGCAGGTGGGTCTCTCTTGCATCAGCCACTGCAGAGACATCTCCCAAAGAGTCATCAAATGTTAAGGGTTTGGAATGGTTATCTAGTCC
Organism: Vidua chalybeata; assembly: GCF_026979565.1. Lineage (NCBI taxonomy): Eukaryota > Metazoa > Chordata > Aves > Passeriformes > Viduidae > Vidua > Vidua chalybeata. Next base: position 46,667,877 of record NC_071534.1, read on the forward strand.
CAGTTCCCACTGCCATGAGCAGGGACACCTTCCACTAGACCAAGCTGCTCAAGGCCTTATGCAGCCTATTTTTCTGCTATGGCTACCTGCTAGGGCAGCATTGCTTCTTTTGCATGTCCATTAGCAGGTCTGGAGGGGTGCTCTGAGCATATTTTCATTGCTGCTATTCTTATTTTTAAGCTACCTTAAATAAAGTTTTTTCCTAAGAAGAAAGGCTTCTTGGAGGATATTAGAAATTAAATTTTTCATGCTATTTTTTTTCAAAGAATATGGTACAAATTATATAATAATGTAATATTTTGTACTTCTGTAGAAGTCTGCATTTGCTATTCTCAACAATAAAACCATTTTCTAATGTATGGCTTTAGACAAGTGGATAAGCACAAATCTAGGCCTGATTCTTCTCTGTCTTGTGTTGGCTTTGCCCTTGTATAATTATGTTAACTTCACTGAAGAAAACGGGCCTTTCTTTTCCTGTCTGGTGAAGAAACTGACTTCCTTGGATCCCTGCCTGTGGTTATCACATCATACCTGGAAGGGCTGGAGGGTGTAGTATGGGCAGTACAGGCCAATGACAGAAAGTGTCAGAGCCTAAGTCCCTCTGTGAAGGAAGGGGATGTGTAAAACTTGCCCTGGGCTTTCCAGGCAGTAGTGGTCTTTATATCAGTGCCTTGCTGAGCAGGAATGTAGACATATGCAGAGAGCAAAGCTGTGCAGGCACATTTTTCTTTGGTCATAATAAATACTGCATGTTGGAGGTATGGCTAAGTAAGAGCAATCTGAAGATGATCACGAGGACAGTGTGTAAGCGGCCCCCATGAAATTCTCTGCTCTTGCTCTCCAGATACCATCTCTGGGAACATTTACTATGGTTGTGGTTGTGTACTATCTTATTGTGGGGACAGAAATGGGGTGCAGAAGTATTAGGAAAGTTTCTTGCTTTAAAAAAAAAAATTCAAAGACAAGATTGTTTCCCTCCTGACCTGATGTGGTTTAAGATATCCTGCTGCCATTTAACTTTTTGAAGATGCAGTAAGATGGATAAATATTTTATTTCCTTCTGAAATGTTTTTTATGAGAGAGAAAAAAATTTCTCTTAGTTCACACAGGACAGCAAATCTTTGAGAAATTCTGGCACAGTTGTTTGCACCTGTATGCAACACTGGCTTTGCTTAGGAGATCTGTACAAAATAGTTTGGGTTCACGTACTATGTGATACAAGAACTGCTGCATGTCAAAGAGGCTGCAGCTTGGCTCAGATATGGTACTAGAAGAAGCAGTTACAGCAGCAAGACACATCAAGAGCATCTTGCTGGACATACTTGGCATATTTGGCATGGACATACTTGTAGGCATCCACATGTTGAATGACCAGCCAAAAAAGTCACAATTTGCAGATGTTCTAGGAAAAGCCAACACCTCTGCACTTGTTACTCAGGTGACACACACACTTTATCTACAGATCGTAAGAGTGACAATCTGCTCCCAGAAATATGTTTTGGGGGCAGAAGTTGAGGCTGATCATGTCCAGGAGCCACCTCCTTCTTTAACAGGAGTCATTATACCCACTGAAGGGATCCCAGATCCTCAGTACCAATTTTCTCAATGGAACAGCTTGATTTCCTCCCACTGTGCTTGTAATAGCTTAAGACTGAGTATAAGAAATAGATTTCATTTCAACAATCACAATATTACAGTGATCTTCTTTTAGTCTCGTTCATTACTGCTGTTAAATTCAGAACACATAAAGAGGCAATAATAGGGCTATTTTTTCAGAGTAATTTACAGCTGCTGAAGGTGTGTGCCTCAGCTGTGCAATTCTGACACAGATACCACTACTGGTGTGCTCTGTTAGAAGCTGAAAAAGTTTTAAAATTGGTTTCCTTATACTACCATGAGTCTTCAGGAACTGTGTCTATTTCAAACCAGATAAATATATCTCTTGAACTTACTAGAATTTTCTGCATTTCCTTTGTTGTTCTTAATTCTCTGAAGTTTGTATACATATGCTTTTGAATGTTCATGTTTACCCTGTGTTTTAGTATTTATTTGAGAACTTCCCCATTGCACTTCCTATGTTTCATGTTGTCAGGTAAATCAAATAGCAACTACCTTGTTCTTGCTTCTTGCTTAAGTTAAGCTTTGCTTATTAAGCTCAATCCATCCTGAATACTATCAAGCTGTTGCTTCTCTGCATAATATAATCAGCACACTTAAATATATTACTATAGAAGTCATGTCAGGTTTTCTGAATTTTCTAGTGGCTAGTCATTATCTGGCAATAAAACAAGAAAAAAAAAAATCACAACCCTCCCAGTCTATATTTATTTCTTGTATTTTTTTCCCCTACAAGATCATAACTGTTGATATATGGTTTGTATATACTTATGTATCATCTGGAAGAAATGTTCAGTATTCAAAAGACACTGGCATTTTATTTCAAGGCTGGAGGTGTCTTTGTCTGGGCTTCTTAGTATAGGATCTCTGTTTGAAACTATACTCTCCACTGTTCAGCTCAGTGCTCTTTTGTCCAATAGCTAATTTGAAAGTTGGTGACCTCCTTTTTTGTATCTTCTACCTTAGCATTTTCTCTCTAAGGCAGGTAATCTTTTACTTTTGGTAAGCCCAAATCCCTATAGTCGTAAAGAGGTCATCCTTCAACTGGCGACATTTTTTTTGTTGCCTAGTAAGCATTTGCTGATTTTTGCCCACCTCCTCACTCTGCAGTAATTGATTTCAAAGGCTTAATTACCTGCTTATCACCTATTATAATGAAATTTTTAAAATGCAGAATTCAAGGCATTATTTTTACCATTCTTATATTAATAAGGTAAAACAGGAAAAGAATCATGCAGTTAAGTATGAAAATGGTGTCTGCAATTTCCTCACAAGTATATTCCTATACTTTGTGTCATTTTGAATGTTTCTGTGGAACTTAATCTGCTCTTGTGCACGTGTTGATTGATTACTACTAGAACAGGGCTTTTGGCAAGAAGTAAGGTTAACATTGGCAAGTTGCTTGATAATTACTAGAGTGTGAAAACCAACACAAATGCATGCATTATGCAAAGAGCTCAGTCTCAAACCACATGTATGTGTTTCTCTTGGAACTCATTATAGAAGTCAGTTACACAATTTAATGGGAAAAAATTTAGAATTGGTAATATTTAATGCTGAAATACCTAAAAGTGTTGAAATTAATTTCAAAATAATGTAACCACTACGTGTAGGAGGTCTTAATCTGCTACATTTGTTGCTAAGATGCCTCCTATTCCTTTCCTTTTTTCTTTAATGGTTCTACTATGGTACATTTTGGGAGAGTTTCCTTTTGGATTTTTTTGTCTCTGGTGATTTAATTATAATTCTGGTCCAAGCATTTCAGTGAAATGAGCCATTTACAATTTGGTGAGGGTTTTTTATCAAGAAAGATTAAATGAATTTACAAGTAAAAGTGGGAGAATTTTTATCTTGAAATAGAAGGAGTAATTTCTTGATAAAATACCAAGGAAAATGCAATGAAAATAAGATTAAACTATTTAAGTGTAGGACAGTGTCTACTGTTATATTGGTATCTGCAAAAAACAGCATAGAGCACTGGTATTCAGGAGAGGTTCTAATCTTGGATTGCCATTTTACTGAGAACGACATCTGGAGAAGAAAATTCACTTTTTGATATTGATTCTTTCCCCAAATCCACTGCTGCATCTCATTTGACAACACTCCAGTTTTGTCCAGTGAGGCATAACTTCCTCTGTAAGGACTGTGCCATCTTCTGGTTTTCTCCATCTTCCTCTGATCTGTGTCTTCCTTTTCCTCTTCACCTCACCAGTGCCAAAATGATGCATCAGTTTGACTCTGTCATCAGTTACACAAGAGTGAGGAAATGAGCTTCTCTAGAAGTTACTCAACATCTTCTAGAACTATTCTTGAGATAAAACATCTTTTTATAAATGTCTTTTTATTTCCACTGGTCATTGTGTAAGTAGCTCGTACTGTGATATCCAAATTTTTGAATACTTAAAATTATAGCAAATTAATCTTACCCATCATGTTTTAAATCAGAAGTGTTAATCTTTGAAGAGATGTACTGCTACAGATGGAGAATTACATGTTCCTAGTAAACAGACTTTTGGGGATCCAGACTCAGAATCTGACAGATAGTCTGTGATTAATGCACATTAACAGGACTCACGCAGTGGTAGAATCACCAGGCTCCCTTTAAAATAGCCAGTTGCCCATGGAAAATGCTTTTTTATAAGCTTTACCTGGAGTTTGTAGATATTCAGACTTTAACCATGAAAAAAGCTGTAAGAAATGTTTTCCCCAAAAAAGCTCAACATACTAGTTTGAGACAAAGACATAGTTTTTCATGGTATGGAGGAAAAAAATTATTAATGCACTTTTTTGGTTCTTTTTTTTTTTTATTTTTTTACTGTTGTATTTGACTGCATTGTGGGTTGCTCAGACATTCTTGGCTGAATATCTTAAGGTCTGGAGATTTTCAAGGAAAGCTGGGCCAGCATATGGATTTTAGAGCACTTAGAAAATTTGATTATAAACAATAAGGTCTTCTTGACATTTAATGTGATGGTGCTGTGAACCAGTGTAAACATCTATATTCATTCATGAAAACTATACATAGGTGTTGTATTTTGAAAAATCAGTGGGTGCTTATGGGTAATGTTCTCTTCAGAAATCCCTGTGTTCTCTTAAGAAAATGATGGCTATGATTTGACCTTCTTTAAAAAGACACAGAGTAATTGTCAAAAAGAGCATCAGCTAGCAAAGTTGCTATAAAAAAGACTGGATAAGAGTGGCTGTTTTAGGATTATTCAGTTCCTCAAATAAAGGAATAACTGAAGTACTTCCATTAGGATCTGAGCATCAAAGATCATCACAACTATGAAACCCTGGTTTATGTGTAGAGTGGTGATTTTGTTAATCATGGATTCCCATCAGAATAAGTTGGGAAACAGTTAAATATTGAATCACATGGAGAATAATATAGCTATTTATGGAACCACATCACACCTTCAAATACTACTGTACCACAATTATAGCTTGACATCTTACATGTTGTGAGGTAGGAAAGATATTTCTGTGGACAGATTGAGGCACAAGACTAAAGAAAAAAAGATTGTGTGGATAAATGAATTCTTGTGTTTTTCTGTTATTTTTCCGTGGGGGTATTGTCTTCATAACTTAGTTCTCTACAAGAAATAACATCATCCATTGTATGCATTTTTTGCCTCTTCACCACAGTCATACGTAACATATCATAACATAACAAGTCATAGACTCATAGAAAGGCTTGGATTGGAAGAGACCTTAAAAATCATCCAGTTCCAATCACCTTGCTGTGGGCAGGGTCACCTTCCACTAGACTAGGTTGCTCAAAGCCCCATCCAACCTGGCCTTAAACACTTATAGGGATGAGGCATCTATAGCTTCTGTGGGCAACTTGACCCAGTGCTTCACTATCATCACAGTAAGGAATTTCTTCCTAACATCTAATTACTCTCAGTTTGAAGACAATGTCCCTCATTCTGTAACTACAGGCTCTTATAAAAAGTCCTTCTCCATCTTTCTTGTATGTTCCCTTCAGTTACTGGAATGGATCCCCAAATGCCTTCTCTTTTCCAGGCTCAACAATCTCAGTTCTCCCAGCCTTTCCCCACTGGAGAGGTGCTCCAGCTGCCATGGTGGCCTCCCCTGGACTTACTCCAATGGATTGATATCCTTCCTGTGATGGGGCCCCAGAGCTGGATGCAGCATTCCAGGTGGGGTCTCACCAGAGTGGAGAAGGGGCAAAATCCTCTCCCTTGACTGGCTGCCCATGTTGCTCTTGATGCAGCCCAGGATACAATTGACTTTCTGGGCTGGGAGGGCACTTTGCCTGCTCATGTGCAGCCTCTCATGCACCCCAAGTCCTTCTTGGCAGGGCTGCTCTGGATCTGTTCCTTCCCCAGCCGGGGGTGATACAGGGGTTGCCCTGTCCCAGCTGCAGCACCTTGCATTTGGTCCTGTTAAAACTCATGGTATTTCCACCAGCTTCCTTCTTGAGCTTGTTCAGGTCCCTCTGGATGGCATCCCATCGTTCAGGTGTGTCAACTGTACCACTCAGCTTGGTGTCATCTACAAATTTGCTAAGGGTGTACTTGAGCCCTTTGTCTATATCATTAATGAAGATATTAAATAACACTGGTCCCAATGCTGACCCTTGAGGGATACCACTTGTCACTGATGGCCATCGGGACTCTGAGCCATTGACCACTATCCTCTGGATGTGACTGTCCAAAAAACTTCTTATCCATCTAGCAATCCACCCATTAAATCTATCTGTCTCTGGTTTAGAGATGATGTTGAGGGAGGCCATGGCAAAAGCTTTATAGAAGCCTAGATAAATGACATCTGTACACCTCTCCTTGTCCACTGGTGTAGTCACTCTATCATAGAAGGCCACTAGGTAAGGCACGACTTGCCCTTGGAAAAACTGTGCTGGTGTCTTGAATCACCTCTTTGTCCTTCGTGTGCCTTAACACAGCTTCTAGGAGGATCTATTCCATGACTTTCCCAGGCACAGAGGGGAGGGTGACAGATGGGTTGTTCTCAGGGTCCTTCTTTCTACCCTTTTCAAGGTGGGTACAATGCTTCCCCTTTTTCCACTTACCTGGGACTTCAACTGACTGCCATGACTTTTCAAATATGATGGAGAGTAGCATGGCAACTACATCAGCCAATTCCTTCAGGACTCTGGGATGCATCTAAAAGATCCTATAGACTTATGTATATTCAGGTTCTTCAGGTGGACATGGACCTGATCTTTACCTACAGAGAGGGACTTTGCTTGCCCAGTCCCCATCCCACTGTCCATCCACTCTAGAAGCATGGGAAGAGAGGATGTTATTGAAGACTAAGGCAAAAAAATTTGTTGAGTATCTCAGCTTTCTCTTGATTTATTAAAAAATATGGATATTGATCTAGCACCAATATCCAACTGTGACGGACAAAACTCTCTAACAGTTTTAAAGTTAGAAAGTGTATGTTTATTGCGACGCCGGACAGCGTGCGGGATAGCTCCCAAATACACACCGCACCTTTCAAATGATTACAGAGTCCTTTTATCCACACAAGAATTGAATACCCAAAATACAAATACATATTCATCATTTTGGTACATCCTATTCCTCGCTTCCTATGCTAATCATTTCAAAAGCTATTAAGCATGCATAGTTTGTTCCTTGAAATGGGTCGGTGGTCCCTTTCATGAGGAGGGGTCCCAAAATGAGGAAGTAAATGAAGTCTTCCTCATTTTGACCTTTCTACCTTTTCAATGCAAATATGACAAATGAACCTTGGTAGAACTCCCATTCCTTGTCTTCAATTGGTTTCAGAACAGAGGAGGCCCACAGTTGTCTTATGTTCCTAAAAGCTATTTGTCAGTTTCTATATTCTTCATTATAAACCCAGCTAACTAAACATTGTGTTGACAAGCAATCAATTATTAGTTAACTACTAACTCTTAACTTCATCAAGGCCTACTTACAGAATCTTTTTATTTTAATTAACTTTAGTAAGGCTTATCTCTAACTAAAATCTTAGCTCCTCTAAAATCTCTAAATCTCTTAAAGTTTATGTTTCACTCTTGCTCTGTTGTTACCAGCTTGTCATCCTTGCATGAGTGACCTTCACCTCTGTGCTCTTCTCGGGTTGCCTGTCCTTGTTTCCGCTGCCTGTGGATTTGCTTCTTTGCCTTTAGTTTGACCAGCAGGTCCCTACTCAGCCATGCCAGGCTTTTGCCTTCCTTGCCCAGTTTCATGCTCCTGGGCATTTCTACCTCTTGTGCTCTATAGAAGACTCTTAAAGACCTGCCAGCTCTGATCTACTCCGTTGCCCCAGAGGTCAGTCTGCCAGGGGATCCTATTGACTATCTTCTTGAAGAGCTGGAAGTTTGCTTTCCTAAAGTTCAGGGGCCTAACTGTACTGTGTACCTGATCCATATCCCTCAGGACTGCAAATTCCATCACTGCATGATCACTGCCACTCAGGCTGCCTCCAACCTTCATGTCCCACTTAGCTTGTGAATGTTGGTGACCATCAAATCCAGGAACACATTCCCTCTGCTAGGGCTGTCTCTTACCTGGCTCAAGAAATTACCCTCCATACATTCCAGGAGTCTCCTGGATTGCCTACTCCTTGCCGTGAAACTTTCCCAGCAGATGTTGGGGTGTTTGATGTCCCCCAGTAGGACAACAGCCTGTGAACACAATGGCTTCTGTAGCTGGACCAAGAAAGCTTTGTAAATAGGCTCCTTCTGAGCCTACTTGAGTCTAACCTGTAGTAGACATGGAACCTTTGTTGCCTCAGTCTCTGGTCTTTACTCACAGGCTTTCGACCTGCTTGTGGCTGTTCTTCAGAGACAAGTCTTCACACTCATTTCTCCTCATTCATATCAAGAGATGTACATCAAGAGAGGTGGCAGCCTTCTACCTCTCCTCCTCTGTCTTTTCTGAACAGCCCATAGCCATTGCTAGTCAGGCTCCAGTCACGGGATTTGTCCCACCATGTGTCAGTAATGGCAACAAGGTCATAACTTATAGCAGCCTGTGTCTTCCAACTCCTCCTGCTGCCCATGCTCTGTGCATTGGTGTAAAGGCACTTCAGCTGGGCTGTTGGATGTGTTGCTTTCCTAGATGGACACTCCTTAAGTAATTTGAGCTATTTCCCTGGTGTTTTCTGGTTGGCTTCTGTTACCTCAGGAGTCCCTGGTGTATATATCAAAGAATGATGGAAGTACTATAGTAAGACCATATATTTAGACTTGCATAAGTTCCCAAATTTATGATGCTTTAATTCTCAGACCATGCATAAGGTAAATTACATAGATTGACCATGTACTTCTAAGAGAGGATGATTTGACTTGCATGTAGTATAAGGGCATTGCTGATTTAACTTGTGTATTTGTTGTGTAAATGTGGTTTATGAAAACAATGTTCAAGTCCAGACTGGTAACATAAACCAGGTTTCTAGACTTGTGTTTATAATTAAATCTATGAGCCACTTCACAGTCAGATGACAGAGTGCTGAAATTTGGAGAGCTGAAAAAAAAATAAAATAATTCTTATATAAGTGTAAATTGCAAAATTGTTAAGATCATCTAGATACTCTTTATATTTGTTTAAAGACAGAAAAGCTTGTTTTCTTAGAGATGCATTCAGCTTTTGTGCTTACCATCCTGAAATCTAAAATGCTCTTGATTGAGAATATTTTGTCACCAGTTTTATGAAATCTTATGGAAACATACTTTGCCCATTAAATAACAATAAGCTAAGTGTGATCAGAAATTCTACAAACAAAATTGACAAAGGCCCAATTTTCTTTCTGTTTTCTGAGTTTCAAGTCAGAAATTCAATTTCAGTTTACAGAGAGACTCTTTGACTTAATGGATTTGTTCTCATACAGTTGAGGGCAAGACTAGAGCAGAAGGGCATACTAGGAAATTCATTCTCCTGCCTTCATATAAAATTAGTTGATTGTGACATAATGTGATTCTCGCAGAATAAGATTGTCACTTATGTTGTAAAACCCACTATTGTGCCCTCCTCTTTATAAGGCTAGAACTGAGCCCAGTGTTTCTATTTTAGGCATTGAAATACAGTCTAATTAGTGATGTATGTATGTATTATTCCTACACCAGAGTAATAACTCTTTCAGAAAACTTGCTCTTGTGTAACACCTGTTTATTTAGCCTTTTGTAGATGTATTATCTAACTATTGCTTTTATGGTTCAGGTCATGGATTATTAATTTAAACAGTAAAATAAGCAATCATCTTTGGTTGCCATAGCAAAGATACCCAAAATATAGTTGCTGAGGAAACCATACTGAGAATATGCACAATATATAACCTAATAATATTGATATACAGCTTTAAGGGTACAAGAGCATAAAATATACTTGTTCTCTTGCTGGGAGATTAAATATTGAATCTGATACATGTTTATTGATTTATTTTTGAAAGTCTTCCTGTTGTATGTAAAGGCAGCTTACTTAACTATCAAATATGTTATATGTCTGTTAATCTTTAGACTTTGTCATGATTTTAAAAAAAAATCCTGCTTCATTAAGAGAAGAAATGGACTTTGGAAAAGCATCATAAATGGATGAAAATTGAGCAAGCATCATCATGATGAATGCTGCTTTTGTAATACAAATAAACAGCAATGACAAGAACAAGAATAATCAAAATTATAATTTTTTCCTTGCAGTCTTGTGGTACTTTATTTCTAACATTTGGAATAGTCTAGAATGACCTTCCACATCCAGTATGGGCACTGTAATATATATAATATCTTTTCTGACAAAGGCATTTATTATAACAATTTTTAGTATACTTCCAGTACAGAAGACTTCAGAATATCCCCTGTTCAGAATATCCCCTTCAGAATATGCAATCTGTTCAAGGGTTTTGCTCCTCCATTGTTAGTAAGATTTTCCCAGTGTCCACCATGAATATTTATTGCTGCAGGATAAGCCATTTCTAAGTTAGTTGTAACTTTGACTAAATAACCACAGTCTTCCATTTTAATTGACTCTTTATGTTTTATGCTTAGATTGCTACCACTTTCTTGAAATTCTGAGTCCCGGATCCCATATTCAAGCTGAAACTTAATCCATGTTAGACAGAGCAAGGAGGCTATTTCTCTTGTCTTCACATATTCCTAATTATAAATCTTTGCTGGATGTCTTTATCTTGTGGGTAGGACATTATCCATTATTCACTGGTGTTCAGTTTGTGATCCATTGTAATCCCTAAAATCTGTTCTTGAAGATCTGCTATCAGATTAAAATGTTGTACATCCTACATTTGTGTAGTCCTAAGAATAGGAACCTGCATTTATTTCTGGTGAATTGTTTCCTGTTTTTCATTAGATCATTTGTTGTTAAGGATATTTGAACTCTAATGATATTAGCCTAGATATGTGCAGCCCCTTTTAGTTTTATCTTTCAGGAATACAATCACTGTGATAATGGAATAGAAACAGCATAGGAAGCCATTCTGTTTAATCTTCAGACTCTTGATGAAAATGTTGGTTAATTCTAAAGCTAGGACAAACTACAGTGGAACTTCTATACAACCTTCTATGTTTGACACTTAACTACTTTCAACTGCTGTCTAGCCCCCAGTTGTCCAACCAGTTTTGTATCAAACAGTAGGAGATCGAGCAAGATCTACTTGGGTCTCTTCTGCAAAACAGATCCCAGATTATGTGGCTGCACCAGATCAGGGCAAAACTTGAGCATGGGCATTTAAACCCTGGAAGATGACTACTGTCATAGCCTGTTTGGATCTCTCAAATTTACAGGTGAGGTGTCCTGTGAAACATACTATTATATGAGCTTGTTAGAAGGGAAAACAAACATAACCTACAGGGGCTCAGTCCCCTTTGTTGACACTAGTATAAAGTGAGTTCACTAATTCATTGCTTATTTCTTGAAGTTTCTAACTTAGTAATAACAACTTACTAACTTATTACTTGTAGTTTACAACTTGTAACTTGTGCACCTGTAAGCTAAACAGTAATCCAGCCAATGGTGAGGGTGCTCATTCTTCCTCTTCCATCACAATGTAGCATCCCTTGTATCACACCAGGAAGCATGAAAGCCCCAGATCTCCAGCTGCTGTTAGATCTGCTTCAAAAATTCCTTGTATAAACTGAAGTATTTGCACCTTCAAGCTGGAAAGTTTGGTCTGTCCAATTTCTTTGAGTGTCTTAGGTTGCAAATGCAAGATGTGGCTGGGGGTGTGTATTCTATTGCCATCTCTTAGAACCAGGTGGGGCAATTTTCTTTCTCTTCCACAACCAATCCTCCCTCTGGGAAATATCTTCTGTTAATGGACCATTGAGTGTCACTGCATGACTGATACAATTACATCATCCATTAAGAGATTCTGTGCCCAGGGAGAGGAGCCAAGCATTCCTACCTGGATATAATTTGATATTTAAAACACCATAGTCAGCCTTCTCCCACTGGATTCCCAGGGGAAGACCAGGTCCATCTACACCACTGCTGGACCATCAGAGGAAAGCTACACTCTTTCTACAGGATCACTGGTTCAACAGAACCACACCTGTCACTCTAGGAGGACTGCAGCCACCATTTAATCGGACTGCCACCAACACCCTGGCCCACAGGGTGTCAGGTGGTGTTCTGACTCTGACAGTGTTGTTTTGTATTACTGCATTTTTATTTTTCTAATAAAGAACTGTTATTCCTACTCCCATATCCTTGCCTGAGAGCCCCTTAATTTCAAAATTGTAATAATTGAGAGGGAGGGGGTTTACATTTTCCATTTCAAGAGAGCCTCCTGCCTTGCATAGGAGGACCTGTCTTTTTTCAAACTGAGACATTGAGTTAGCAGGTTCTGAAGAAAAGTGCCAGTAAATCAATGTGCAAGGATTATGGCTGCAGGAGACAGCAAGCAGCAGGTGACAGTGGCTGTGTAATGACTGTAGTCCTTCTGGCTGCCATGTCATGCCTATGTATTGCCATCACTTTGACCTAATGGCATTGGTCCCAGTGCTGTTGCAGGGCACGTGCAATAAGCCTTGCATGAGCTGTGTGCTGGCCAAAATCTGAGCAGGAATTGAATCTAAGACTATGGAGAAACTGTGGAGAAATACAGAGGTTTGTTAAGTCACTGATAGCCGATTGGTGCTCCGAAGCCTTGGCAGGTTATTTATGGTCTCCTTAGTGCTCTTCTAGATGACAAATAAGGGACACAAAATCCTTGGGTATCTTTTAGTTACTCCTGAAGTGACACAGTTCTCCGTCTCCAGATGGTGCCAGAGTGGCATTCGGGATTATGTTGTGGCAGGCACATGCTTTGAAACAAGTTACTTCACACAAAGAACTGGTCACACAAAAAATTGCAAATAATTTTGGCTGAAAAAATTCAGTAAGGATTTTTAAAAGGCTGAGCTTAGGATTTTATACAGATTTATTGCCTTAATGCTCCCTAAGCACAGTGTGAGTAGTCTGACATGAATCTGAATTACATCAATAAGTGATACATTAAAGATTCCCCAGGTACTGTGCACAAAGCAATATGACTGACCCAAATGGTTCCTTGAAATCTTCTGGTTTATTGTGTCAGTGATCCACAGATAATAAGTCTTGGGGGACTTTTGAACCAGGCTTTTCAATTCAAGAAGGAGTAAGGATGCTCAGATATTCCAAATCTAGGCAAACTTTGGCATATCTTGAAGCATATTTGAAGGGCTTGAAGCAATCTCTCTGTGCTGGGTTCACATGGCCAAGTTTTAGTAGTGGGAGGGCTACAGGGGTGGCTGCTGAGAGAAGCTGCCAGAAACATCACCCAGTGCCAGCCAGCTTCAAGACACACCCCCTGCTGGCCAAGGACAAGGCAACCTGAAATGGTACCACACCTCTGTGATAACATATTTAAGAAGACAACAACTCCAAAATTATTGCACAGATTTAACTGAGGCCAGAGAACAGTGAAGTGAATATATGAGAGAAATAGCCCTGCAGACACCAAGGTCAGTGGAGAAGGGGGATGAACTGCTCCAAGCACCAGAGCTGATTCCCCTGCAGCCCATATAAGGACCATGGGGATGCAGAGATCCACCTACAGACTGTGGAGGACCCAGAGCAGAGCAGATGGATGCAGGAAAGATGGCTGTGAATCTGTGGGAGGCCTGTGCTGGACCAGGCTGCTGGTGGGGACCTGCAGACCCATGGAGAGAGGCGCCCATGCTGGAGGAGATTTCCTGGTAGGACTTGTGACGTGATGGGGGACCCACACTGGAGCAGGCTCTGCCTGAAGGATTGCACCCTGGGGAAGAATGAACCACACAGTGGAGCAGTTTGGAGAGGACTGTTGCCTATGGGATGGACTCATTTGGAAAAGTTCATGGAGAACTGTCATCTGTGGGAGGGCCCCCATACTGGAGCAGGGGTAGGACTCCTCTCCCTGAGTGGCGTCAGAAACAAAATGAACTGATCATAACCCCCATTCCCTGTCTGCCTGTGCAGCTATGGGGAGGAGGTAGAACTGGGAAGGATGGGGAAGGGGAAAGTTTTTTAAAACTGTATTTTAATTCTCATTATTCTGTTCTGATTTTGTTAGTAATGAATTTAATTAATATCCTTGAGTCTGTTTTACCCATGACGGTATTTGGTGGGTGATCTCTCTCCCAGATATTATCTCAACCCATGAATCTTTTGTTACATTTTGTCTCCACCATCCAATTGTGGAGGGGAGTGGTAGAACAGCTCTGGTAGGTGCCTGGCATCCAGCCAGGGTCAAACCACTACAGTCTCACAGACCTTTATCAAACTCGTAACAGTTTTAAATGAGGGACAGTCAGGAAATGCTGTGATTCTGGACGGGGGAAAGGTAAGAGCAGGAGGGAATCATGCAATGCTCAGCCAAAATCTTAATGGTAGAAACAATTTTGAAGCACAGAGGTAAAGAAAATTATTTCATATGTATTCAAACTTTGCAATAGCCACACAATATTTTGTCAAAGTTTCTGACTTGCTGCAGACTCGTAGTGGAACATATTTAAATTCTTCTGCTAGAGTAAGAAGTGATTATACAGTAATTTCACAAGCAAACTTTAAAATGTTAACAGTTCCAATTACTGAGTGATAGGTAGCATATTGATAGTTTTATTTCATGTAATTAATTAAAAATGGAAGAAGGAAAATTTGAAAATTGATTGACAGTTTCATGCAGTGATATGGAAGTAGAAAACATTTTAGAAACTAAGATCTGTCAGCAATGGAAATTGATACTGAAACAGATTTATTTCACATCACACTTTTCTGTTTCTTTGATCCAGTTAGCATGATCTCACAAACTCTGGTGTTTTCACATAATCACATCTTGTTTCATGTTTGCACACTGGCAAATGTAATTCTTACTTTAAAAGAAAGTTATTAAATAAACCAATAATAAATGCATTCAGTACATAGCATGTTCTTATTACTTTTTAAAGATAAGTATTTTTTTGAGTAAACCATGGAATTATAAAGACTTTGTCATGTAGAAAAAGACAATTCAAAATGTCAGCTCTAGTGGATTTGACAAATGTTGACATTTGTCATTTTGACAAATGTTTTTGCCAAATTATGGAGGGAGGTCTGATGGTATCCTGGGGTGCATTAGGAAGAGCATTGACAGCAGGTCAAGGGAAGTGATCTTGCCCCCCCACTCACCCCCAGTGAGGCACATCTGGAATGCTGTGTTGAGTTCTCGGCTCCTCAGTATAAGAAAGACAAGGAGCTACTGGAGAGGGTCCCTGAGAGGCCACAAAGATCATTTGGGGTCTGGAGCATCTCTCTTATAAGGACACACTGTGGGAGGTAGGCCTGGGTAGTCTAGAGAACACTGGGGCATACAAATATCTCAAAGGCAGGTGTCAAGAGGATGGTTCTAGACTCTTTTTGTTGTGCTCAGTGATAGGATGAGGAGTAGTGGCCATAAACTAAAACACACGGAGTTCCACCTCAGCATGACAAAGAACTTTCTGTTGAGGTTGGCAGAGCACTGGAATGAGTTCCCCAAGGAGGTTGTGGAGTCTCCCTCCCTGCAGTCATTCAAAATCCACCTGTGTAACCTGCTCTAGGTGACCCTGCCTTGTCAGAGGGATTGGACCGAGGATCCCCAGAAGTCCCTTCCAACGCTAACTATTCTGTCATTCTGTGATTTTCACAAATTGCAGTTTAGAGATCTAGCTGCATTTTATCAACATGTAGATGAATAGATAATGAATACTGTTTGTTAATTGTTATTATTCATGAATTCTTGTTATTCATGTTTGGATCCTTGTTTATTCAACTGAAACAAGATTACTTTGAGATGTGGACTGTGCTCACTAGTCTTAGTTTGCATGGAATGTCTTTGCGAATAAATTACTTATTTGAAGCATATTTGTTTGTGGTGAATCATTATGAATCTCAATGTGTTGATTAGGTGTTACTTACACATCATTAGGGTACCCCTCAAATGTTTTAACAAGAAATGTAATAACTATTGTACCTTTAAATGACAAATGACAATTCAGCAGTGAATCCTGTCCTAGTGATACATACCAGTTATCAGGAAATTGGACTACTATCTTCTGTCAAGTCAGTGATGTAAATGACAAGTGTTATTCCTTAGTATTCAAAGTGGGACAGCCACAGCAGATACATGATACTTTGTCTAGTCACATGAGGCATTAAGTTAACAGGTGGTCTGCAATAACTAAAATAGATGTGTGGGACAAGTTGCATTGAGATGCATGCTGCATAACTTTTTCTAATCTTTTTGCATTTCATGAGCACACTCTGCTCTATTAAATTTTGTATTAAATGAACATTGTGTCCTATAAGAATTACAGCAAGAGGAAATTATTCTCACTTATCACATTACAGAAATGCAAAGCTTCGAAAATTAATGTCAAATTATTTTTCATGATAAGTTTTTTCATGTGAGGCTGCATTTACTGTTTGGAATTCATAGTTTTAAAGTTGTTCCTCCATTACTTTACAAGATGCAGCTGGCCTAATTAAAACCAAGACTTATTAAGAGTCGAGTGGGAAGATAAAATCAAAATGAAGGAAATATTATGAATAATATATAGTCATTTATGTGCAGCAGAAGCTAAAATAGGTAGGCAAATGTTAAATTAGTTTTCTCAAATTTATAGAGAGCAGAAGAGCGCATTCTCCATTCTTGCATTTGAACCTTCAAAGAACCCAGCCTGTCATACACCATTCATATTGTAGCCTCTTTACCTTTTTATTTCACCTGTAGTCCTGTTGTACTCCAATTCCTTAGGTGTATCTAATTAACTAATTCAAATTAAAGGAATCTGTACACTTTAAAGGATTCATGGTCTCACACATCTGAAACACTCAAATGCTACTGGAGGCTCTACATCTGTCTCAAGAAGGACACTAAGAGATAAGATAGTTTGACAAAAGTAGAGTGCTTTATTGGCCAAAATATTCAGGTCTTGGCTTTTTAAATTAAATGAGAATCCATACCACAAGACACTTTGCATTCCATTTCTACTACACATAATCTGAAGAGATTTGGAGTGGGGAGGACAGAGAGAAAAAATGTTTTAAACTGATTGGGAATTGCTTGTTCCTATGCCTTATTTGCAGTCATGTCTTAGTAGAGCTTTTTCTGAGGATCAAAATTATTATTGATAATTATTATTTGATAATCAAAATTATCAAACAGTGCAAGTGGAGTCCATATATGAGAGTTTAAAAGGATGAAGATGAAAATAATATTTAAAATACTTTCCCTGTGTGATGGCCAACACCATGCAGTGCCTAAAAATGTCTTGTTACATTAAAATACATTTTGCAAACTAAATTAATTTTTATGAGTAGTTCATATTTTTTTCATCTCAGTCAGTGAAGCCATCATGGTTTTTCCAGTTAGTTTAATGTTCTTATGCCTGATTACAATGCTGATGTTTGTTGTAGCCATTCTGCCATGTCTGTGTCTTTAGACACAGCCCTGTGTAAGACAAGTGGCACAGGCTGAAGCACCACAAAAGCAGCCCTTTGAGGCATTGTGCATCAAGGACACTCTTCCTCTGCTCATATGTTGAGGGGAAGAGAAAACAGGAAGAAAATTTCTAGCATGTCTTAAAAAAATAATGGTTCGCTGCTTTGCTCATAGCAGCCAGGTTTTCTGACTGCAAAGTATGTGGGTGAAGATGGAGCACTCTTGGATGGAATTCACTTTTACATTAATTTCATTTCATTTCATTTCACCTCTCTGAGGTTGTTTACTAGCCCAGGCCTGCTTTAGGAATCTCAGGGGACTTGCTCTCTTTTTTGCCAGTGAAATGAAAGGAACAGACTACCTCCCAACACAGTGAATGTTTAATGTGTGATAAAATTGGCCTTTCAGCCTCAACTCCCATTTCTAAACTCAAGGTAGGAAACAAATAAATCACTCAATGGGCATTAAGTAAACTCTAAAAATTTCTGTAATATTTTCTAATTTCTTTAAGGTTCTACCAGCTCCCAAAGTGGGAAACTTTAATTCTGATGGGGAAGAAAAAATTGAAACAATTAGAGAAAGTGCAAATTAGAGTATACATATAGCTGCGTTAGTGTCTTTGAAACATTGAAATCCCATGGAACTGGTAAGTTGTGTTCCTTTGAGTCTAGATCTCATTTTATAAATTCTGTGGCAGTTTGCAGGACTATTAAGGCCAATCCCCATTTTGCACTTTTGTGACATCTGTCAAGTCACCATATAAAAGACTGTCCTGCATTTTGCATGCATACAGCAGTATGAATGGTACACATTTCCGCATTAAGAAAGGCTGGATTTCTGACTTGTAGCCAGTTTCCAAAGAGGACAGTTTTTCCCTCTTCTGTTGACTGGGGTTCTCAGGATACAACTGTGCAGCACAAAGCACAGTTTGTTGAGCCATCTGTGCCAGCCTGGAGAGCAGAACCATGCAGCTCTGCTACCCTGGTTCTACTCCAGAGCTCATACATCCTGTTGCTAATGAGCATTAAGTACAGGGCATTGAGCTCCTGAACAGCTGGAATGGGTCTATGATTCTGTGACTAACCTGAGGGAGCTTGGGCAAAGTGAAGACCTTAGTTGTCCAATTCCCTACCAGTGGAAGAACTTCTCTCCCACTAATATTTGCAGACAGTATTTAATATAAATGGAATGTCAATAAAAAGACAGCATGTTCATATTTGTAATCTTGCTTTCAAATTTCAGAAGGAAGAAAGACACTTTCTCAGATATGCATGATGAGTTGGCTAAGGGGCACAGATAGTTTCTTGGCTCAAATGTGGAGGAGGAAGCACTGAGATGGCAGTTACATATTTTAATATATTCCCAAGGCAGTCTTCTTGGAAAGGTTATTATTTACCCACCCAGCATAAAAGGCAGTTGCATTGATTCTAAAATAACTTTTGAATTTTTCCTTTCAACATGATTTTGATGCATAGATCCATTCTTTCTTGAGAAAATGATTTCACCAAGTTGACATAATACATGCATAACAGCTATAGAAAATAATTTTTAGAAATCTTGTTAATCCTTTAGAAATCTTGTTAATCCTTTGCATAGGGAGAAGTTTCTGTGCCAGAAATCAAATGGTGAAGTTTCTGTGCCAGAAATCAAATGGTGAAGATTGTTGCCTCTTCATCTTTAATAATCAAAGCGTGTCCCCTGGAGACTGAAGGTTGCTGCATATAATGTTTCGCAATGTAATATGCAGTCCCAGCATATGATGCTTCAGCCTGATCTCAAGGGCAGATGGCAGGAGTCACAGGTACAAATATACAATTTCACGCTGTTTAGATCAAGATGGAATGCTGTAGATGGCACCTGTTGTCTCTGAAGTCTTTGCAGATTTTTCCTCTGCATTAAAATTGGAAAGACTTATAGCTCAATAGACTATAGCTTTCCTTTAGCCTGCTTTCCTTTATTTTTGTGATTGTTCTGTCTTTCTCTGCAAGTCATTTCCCCTACCACAAATATATTTTGAAGTGACTGGCCAATTTCCCCAAAATTTTACTGAAATGAAGTCTTGAAGACATTAAGCTCTTAAAAATATCATAAAAAGCAGGGCTAGAGTAGAGGAATGACATCAGAATAAAAGCCCACGCTGGCAAACATCCATTTAAAGGCCTGTACAGGCCGATACGTGATCTGAACAGTTATTTGTTCAATTTGGATTCTGACTTGTCAGAGAGCCTGTGCACAAGTTTGCCTGGCTGCAGTGCAGAATAGCTGGGGAAGAAATGCGTATCTAGGGTAGAAAAGGGAGCTGGGGGCTGGAGGACACAAGCAAAAGTGGGGCATAGGAACCCAAAAGGCTGTGAATGCAGTGCCCGGGAAGCAGAGACCACTATAGGGCACTACAGAGCCAGCAGCCTGCATGTTGTAGGTAACGCTGTTTTGTGGAAGGTGGGGCCGTGAATATACATTAAACTAGGGGAACCTGTGGAATGTGTATGAAAATAGATCTACAACAATAATTTTTTAACAACTACAAGTAGCCAGTATGATCTGGGGACTTGCGGCTGCCATGTTGAGTTTTCATCAAATCTCTGCTGTGATCGAGTTCCTAAATGCAATCAGTGTAACTACCACTCACTATAGATTTGTGCTGGGCAAACCTGATCTGACAGTTGTCAGATGCCCGCCTGGCCACTCTCACTGCACCTCCTCAACAGGACAGGGGAAACAAAATAAAATAAAAGCCTATGGGTTGAGATGGTAAGGAGATCACACCAATTGTTGTCACAGACAAAAGAGACTTGGGGCAGATTAATTTAATTTGTTGTCAATTAATGTTGTTCTTCACCACCTTCTCAAACATGGGTCTGTGACCTGGTTGTTTGTAAGGCTGTTTCTCACTCTGCTTCATCAGGCATTTTGCCCTTTCTTGGATCTGTTTCCCTGAGGCACTACCACCATCATGCTCAAGGGGCTTGGCTGAGCCCTGCCTAGGGCAGGTGGGCAGGAGTCATCTGGAACCAGCTGTGTCCCACCTGGAGCAGCCCTGGCCTCTCCTCACAGAGGCTGCTCTGCTGCACCCATGGCCAGTGCCTGGACACAGACACCATGGGCAACGAGGGGTTTAAGTACTTAAACACACTCAAAGGTTAGGGCTTAACAACGTCAAAACACCATTGATTCAACAACAGTCCAAAGAGGAGAAACACTGTGCAGAAATGAAGCAAACACTTTTAATGATAACTATCAGAAAAAAAATCAGGATATCCACAGCCGCTAGACAGGCACAAGCTTTCTGCTTATGTAGTGTCCTGTACTGTCCTAAAACTTTGAACAATGACCCAAGTCTTGAGGCCGGAATGCCCTCTCTAGACCATGGTGCTTGTCTTTCAGAAACACACTGCTCCAGCATGAAATCAAAGCCCAGCCCTTAATCCTATTCACTTCAGCTTCTCTCTTTACAAAATTGAGATTATAATATCTCCTAATTTCCTTAATGTTGCAAGGTTTCAGCTCCTAAATGGGAATGGGGATAAGTTTGTCATTCTAACATGCATAACATTAATTCTGGCAGGTGCCCTACTACGTGATCTCACTCTCCTTCTAAACTGTGATTTAGACGTCAGTCTCAAACTGACTCCTAAGTGAAAGTCTGCATCCAGCTGCTTAAACATGCTTTTTTTATGGCCATTTAAGATATTTTTCAATTCCAAGAAATCTGCTGGAGGCTTTACCACAAACAGTCCTCATGCCCTCCTGGATTGGCATTGGGAAGTGAGATGCCACACCGAGTACATCTCTAATGAGGTCATGTTCTACAGTCAGGGAAGTGAATCTGACCTGGGGCATCTGATATCTTCCCTGCTACAAAAAGAAGGAAAAAGCGATTACCTGACTGTATGGCCAACCTGCTGTGAGTGTTTCATGTGCACTGCAAATTAGAAAACAGTTTGACAACAAAAGTCATAGAGTGTTTGAATCTTGTAGTAACAGAGTAACAGTGGTGTTTAAGTCTTAAAGGAAACAAGATCTTTGGCGTAGTCTGCTCATTGTATGTGCTTAGCATATCCCAGTAGTAAAGCAAGAAGATGTGGTAGGTTTAAGAGATGAGAAAAGTTAAACTGAAGAAAGGAGTGCAAGCCTTGCTGCATGTTGTGAAAATGTCCTTGTCTTTGCTGATGGAAGAGGAACTGGCAATAGTAAGGGAGGGAGGAAGGTGACAGGACCATTGTGGAGGTGCAGGGCCTGTCCTCAGGTATTCATTCTACTTTGTTTAATAACCTCACTGATAAACTTGGTTTGCTCTTTCTTCTTACCTACCTGTTATATAGTGAATTACCATCTTGCTCATCCTTGAACTTTCTTATGCTTTCTCTGCAAAGCCTAAGTAAGCCTTCAGTTACTTTTCATTTTTGGATTAAAGTCTTTGAAACCAAAAATTCAATATGAATGTCAAAAAGCTCTGCAGTGTCTGAGGTATGTTGTTTATGCACCATTTTGGTAGAAAAGGCCACTCCTTTTCAAAAATGGATATGTTAAAGGCTTCACATTGCTGAAGAAGTTTTTTTGGTTCATAAACTGACTATTAGAAGTAAACATTATTAACTTAATTCCAAAGACAAAATAAAAGGAAGACTCCACAGAACTTTGTTTAAGCCTCTAGATTGTTGTTTAAGCCTCTAGATTGTTGTTTGTTTGAGTTATTCTGTTATTGGAAATTTATGTTATTAAAAATTCTGTTATTGAAAATAATTGCATTTCTTATCAGAGAGTAGTTACTACTTGCATCAGGCTTATCACTACTTGTATCAGACTAAGTCCTTTACTATCTAAATGAAGTTGTTGGTGTCAGACATAAAAGCACTAAGTCAAGAGATTTCAAACATTGTTCACATCACCTAAACAAAACAAATGCAGCTGAAAGCAAAACCTAAAAAAAATTATGAAGTTTTAAAATGCACAAAACAAGCATAAAGAACATGGGATGTAAGCATGTAGAAAGGCTGGGCATTTTGTGAAGGTCGCTTGTAGTTCCCAGTCTAACCAACAAACACATGAAATCTCTCTGCCATATGCTAATGTTCTGAATGTGGACAGAAGCTGCCTGAAATACCTTGCAGATGCAATTCTGTGTTTTGCTAATGTTTCTTCTGCTTCAGGAAAGCAGTCTCAGGCTATTGAATTAATGTCAGATACTGGACCAGCATTTTCTGTACTACTGATTCACCTACCTGAAGCCTGCTGCTTTCTGAGCCTAGGGGACATCTATGGAAGGAATGTAATATCCATGTTGGCCATTCTTCACATGAAACTAGATTGGCACATACTTAGATTGTGATATTCATAACTGTGCATAACCTATTTCCACTCTGGGAAGAGACTTCTGGATCTTCTGGAACTAGTTCAGGAGTTAGTGGCCACTCCACGTCTTTAGAATCCTGAGTGAGGGTTTCAGAGTCTGCTGTTGTTAAGGCAGTACAAAAATACCCCCCCACCACTCTTCTTTGCAAAAAGATTTCTCTGCTAAAATAAAAGCCAATCAAATATGATGTTTGGATGACAAATGCCACCACTTACTGTTCTCCTTTAGAAATTGAGAGTTTTTACTGTAAGAGATTAAAACAGCAAGTAAAGCATTAGTGAACAAACAACGAGAACTCAGTACACCATGACAACTGTTTTCCAAAGCAGATGAAACAAAAAGACGGTGCCTCTGTCTAGATTTGTGGATATAGCTATAAGGTGAATAAGAATCACTTATGTTTATAAAATATATCTTTCTAAAGCATTGAGGAACAAATTTGCTTGCTAATTTCACTTCTAAGTTATAGCATGTGAACCATTACATTATTAGGATAGTAGGCATCTGACAGCATTTATTGCACCAAACTGCTTAGTTCTCCTTTGTTTTATATGTGCTGGAGAGATTTGTATTCCATGCACTTAGAAATGTCCACAATTGTTTAATTTTATCTTGATGATGCACAAGACTTTTAAAAGCTTACTTACACAAAACAGTCTGATAAACTGTTCTGCATTATTCCTTTGTAACTTTGTTAAATGTCTTGCCAGACAACTGGCTGTCTATTTTTTTTTTGTGACTCATAACTTTGCAGACAATGTCTTACTGTAAGCATTTTTTTTTTTGTCTGAGGCCTTTAATCACAGGATGCAGAGTTCATTCAAAATTGTGTTCCAATTGCTTAACTTTCTGGATCACTGCTTTGTAAACTTTCAGGCTAGTCCGAGGTTGCTGTTGTGCTACTCCTTTGGAAGAGTGAACAGCCAACAGTAAGTCTGGTACTCTTTATTTTTATCTCATAATTGAGATAAATTACTCTTCTGATTATGGACTTCTTGTTCAGTGGTGGCAGAACCATTGCAATTTATTAAAAAAAAAATATGACTTGAAGAGGAAAGAGAAAATGTGATGTTCCCAGGCTTTCACATCCGTGGCACAGAGGGAACTTTTTTTGACATTTGATTTAAGAGAAACTCAAATTATTAAATCCAATGGTTAAATCTTCTGAAATGCCCTCATTAATTTTTAGTACAGTTCTTCAGACCAAAATCCAAGTTTTCCTTACAATATGGATGTATGATATCAGGTGTTTTTTGACTCACTGTCATAGAAACTCTACAGACAAAATGTGTGGTTTTTCTACACTGGATGTACTGCTATGGATGGGATATTGAAGTTAAGGATGCTCTAAAATTTTGCTGCATGGAGGTCACATTATGGGACAGGAGGCATGTTTTGCACTGTCATTGTAATTTGTCCTTTTCCCTAATTCATTGTAAGAACTTGTGAGTAATACCATAGTGCCATTTGACCTAACAGATCATCTTATAAATTGCTTCAGGAAGGGATCAGACATAGTGCTTATGTTACCACTCACTTTCAGCAACCATAAGTGAATTCTCCTTTAGGTGTCCTGTGGAGCTGGAAGAGTTAGCACCTGACACAATATATGGTAATATATATCCTCAAGATCTGAAGCTTTGCTCTGAGAGAAGTATTGTATTGTAGGAGATTGATGGTGTGTGCTTTTTAAGAGGGTGGAGGAACTTGAACACTTCATGTGTATGTTTGGGTAAGGTTTTGATGAAATTGATCTAGAAGAGTCTTGAAAACCTTTGCTGCTGATTTCCTCTCTTCTGAATGAGGTAATTCAGAAGGGAAGATGAAAAGTTCATCACTCTTCACTCTGGATCATGCCAGTTTTTCCATCTGATTGTCAGCTGAACAACTTTTTCTGGGAATAGGGAACAGGACCACTCACCCCTACCCTATCTTAAATGAGTGCCCTGATCACAAAATCATAGTGCTGGCACCTTTCTTATTTGATCAGCTTTTGATCCCAAGACAATTGATGCCTTCTTTTAATACTGATTTTGCTTTGGCAGAAGGGGGGAAGCAGCAATTTTAACCTATTGTTGTTTTTTGTCTTCTGGGGAAGTTTGAAATCTGTCACCTGGAAGAGAGCCATGTGCATTTTCCACATTCTAGAGTGACATAGTGCTATTCTGAAGAATGTAGAGACCAGCACCAATGTCATTACCTCTCCTTCAGGCCTGGTTTCAAAAGTAAGTGCAATCAATTAAGCAGCTACTACTAGAAGAAGGCTCAGGCTCAGTAGCAAGGTGACAGAATAAAATCAGCTGCTTCCTGATGATTGGTTTTGGCAGACATTTTTTGGCAGTACCTGGGCAGGATCTTACTTTCTATGTGGTGTTTGAAGTGTCAAGACTCCTATAGTTTCCCTTCCACTTTGTTCAGTACAGAATTCCTAAGGTTTGAAAGTACACAGAAGTCATGGAATGTGTTAGAAATGAGATCTTTTAATTATGTTGAACATTCCCTAGCCTATTGCCATCAGTGGTAGAGAAGTGACAGCAATATGCATGGGAATGCCAAATGTAATTAAAAATGTTGGTTTCAAGTAGAATCTGTGATTTTTCTGACACCTGCAATGTCACAGTCTTTAAATGGATCTGATCCCATTCGAAGGCTGACAACCTACCTGAACCTCAGGAGGAGAGAACCAACTAGGATGAAATGAGAGCTGTGCCAAATCTTTGCTGTTTGAAATTCACATTACAGTGTAGTCTGAAGTTTGATGATGTTCCATTCACACGTTCTCCAACTGGCAATAAATAGGACAAGGTTTTTTTTTGTGGCACACCGATAGTACTGGTTGGCCATGGCATAAGCAAGTAAAAAACCTGAAGCAGTCTGCTCTCCAAGTGGAAATGCAAAAAAAAACCCCACCATCATGCAAATTGCCGGAGTCTTCCCCGGATTTGGGTGACTCCGGATGGTGGTAAAGTCTCTCCTCCAACCCGTGCCTTCAAAGAAAGACTCAGTAGTCTTCAGTCGTCCGGTCTCAAGGCAGTTTATTGCATGTTATCTCAAGGCACACAGACTCCCTGACATTGTCTCTGACTCTGTCTGTCCCCGTCTCTGGCTGTCCCCGTCTCCCCTCCCCGAGGGGCTGGTGCCATCTTTTATATCACACATTACGTATTAGGTGTTTATAGTTTTTTCCCAATGCCTACTACCTATGTTGAACAGTGACTTTCTACTCTAAACCAATCTGTGAGTGCCAACACCACCAAGAACATGGAGAATAGGAGGAAGAAAGAAGGAGGACAGGGCACGCCCAAATCCCTCCATCTTAGAACCTCTGACCCCCGTGTACGAAACTCAGACCCCTCTGTACAAAGCCTAAAACCCCCCTGTACAGCACTCAAAAATCCTACCTTTCACTTTGTGACTACTTCTATTATAATATCTAAACTTTTGTGATTTCTTGTTCTTCCTGCAAGGTTGGTAAATTGTTCCATGGGTCAAGCTCAAGACCACAGGGGTCCCTGGCCGCCTGCCAGGGTCTCAGAGGCTTCTGCCCTGGGCCCAGAACATCCAAGAGTGTCTGAGGGACACCTTGGGTTCCGACAGCAAATTAACCTCAATAATTCTCCACTGACTGAGGTGTCAAGACCCTGGGGTGGGATTCACTGTTTTTGATGTAGTCAGCCTTGACTCCCATAATAGTCAGTAGAGAAATAGATGCACTTGCAAGTTTTCTGATCTAATTTGTAAGCATACTTTAGGATGGGTGGAATCACAGTGCAGAAGAACCTATTTCCCCTCTATAAATGGTAAAATTTATAAGTCCAGCATAGTTGCAGATATCGACATTGTAAAGTTTTATAATGGTGAATCAGATGGATCCAATGCCATGTATACGTAAGTGTTGTGGTTTCAACCAAACTGGTGGTGGATCAGCTGAAACCTGTATTTATTATATGTTATTGTATTTATCTACAACAGTCACTGCATATGCTGGAATGACACCTAATCCAAAGTTACTCTGAGTGTGATATTGAACCCTTTGCTATAAATTCTTTTATATCTTGTATAATTATGTGCACTTCATCAAAACAGTCCTTCAAAAGGGCTTGGGATGATTGTCTTCTTCCCTTCCTTTGAGAAATGTTAAGTCTTGCTTAAGATATTGCCATGCTGACACTGAATGGACTTAGCAGGAGTGGAAGTGGGAAATGAGGACCCACAATGACATAATAGTAATGTCTGCACTTATGAGGGATACAGGGTAGGATGAAATTAGTGCAGCCACCCTGCAGCCACCCTTGCAGCTTGAGCACTGACAAAGAGGCTTCATTCTTCTTGATGACTTGTATGCTGGTATAAACAGGTTAACTGCATCTTTTCAAAGTTTCAGTCCAGCAGAATGTTCCTCTAAGACTCTAGAAACATGACATCTTATGAAGACATAATATCCCCTCCCACAGCAGAAGTTGTATTTATGCTGGTGCTCTAAGCACTTCAATAGCAATAATTTGGCACCTGTTAAATATTACTCAAAATAAGGTTAAACTGTAAGTATTTTTCAGTAATTTTGGGTTTATAAGAAAATGTTAACAATTTAAATATCACTGCAGGAACTTTGATTTTAATTATCAAATATTTATACAGTAACCAGAAATAGTTTTAATTTATTTTCAGGGGCTAAAATTAGCTCTTTGTTATTTTCATTGCATAACTTTTGCACCACCGGATTTGCTAACAAGCTTGTCACTGACACACATTAATGCCAAAGATCTAATGTCAAGAATACATTCCATGTTAGTACAGGCTGTGCAGTCCAGAAGCTGATATACTCACTCTCTGGGGTAGGCATCTGTCTAGCCAGTGTAAGCAGCATGTCCTGCTGTCATTCCAGAGGGACAAAATGCTAAATGACAGCTTAACAAGAATTGAAACAGTAAGTGAGGAATAATAGAAAACAGTGGAAAAGAGAAAAAACATAAAACACAGTTCATCTAAAAACCTTCTTTTTATGTAATGAGAACCCAAATTTAAATTGCTATATTTCTTCCTGTCTGCTTGCCAAACAAAATTAAACTGTTGCCTCAGCAAATAAGTTTGTTTTATAGAGAAAACTGTGTTATTATTATTAAATTCCTTCTTAGTATAAAATGCCAGACAAATATTATCACAAAAACAATAAATCATTCTATCCAACTAGCTAAAGTCAGCAGGTTATAACCTCAAGATGAGAGAAAGGACTATATAAAAACATGGAAATTTAGAAAACCAGTGCTAGAGTGGGCTGACTTTTCAAAGATAACAAGGGAGTACTGGGGGAGGAGGGAGTATTGGATCCCATCTTTGGCTGGAAAGCATTTGGAGAACACTGTTGAAACCAGACCAGGTCCAAAGACGGAAATGAAAGAACTGTGGCTAATCATTGTGCAGATTCAATCCAAATAGCTTAATCGTGAAGGGAAAATGGGACAGTTATTAAAAATAAAGTAGCTATACTGGAGTTTGGTTGTTTGGTTTTTTGAAAATGAAATCCTACCATCTGGCCAAGTTTCAAGTAGTGTGGCTTCAGTACTTTCTAGCTCTTCTCTGAATTTTGCTTGTTCTTCATCTTACTTGTATAGTTTCTTTTAATAATAAGATTCTTATTAATTTCTTCTTGACATCCTGATTCTATGAAGTGTTTTGCTTAATACTGGAACCTGAGGCTTAAACCCCTTTTCAGAAAAGTTTCTGAGAGTATGTAAGAGCCTGACTCCTTCCTCTGCCACAAGTCTGAGACAGGAATTGGTGTCTGAGTCTCTCTCCGTGTCTCTGTGGCATTCATTCCTTGGGGTCCTCCTTTAGTGTGCCAGCAGTCTGTTTCAAAATCCTTTTCTACTAACCTTCTGTTGATCGGCAGCATTCTCAGCTACATTCAGTGCTTCATTTAAGTGACTCTTTTTGGTGGTCTTTGTCCCCTCTTTGAGCAAAACAATTTATTTGCAGAGTAGCTACAGCAATGCAGGCTTTATTCAAACATTAGCAGAAGTCTAGTTGCAGTATCATGGTACTCAGTAGATGGACATAGGTAGAATTTGTCAGCTTTTCCTGGAAAAAAGGCCCTTCTTTTCTGCAGAAGTTAGACTTCCACAAACATTCAGGCTAGTTAGGACAGTATAAGATACCATGATGTCAATCTGCAAATGCAGTGCAGGCATACGTAATATCAGATTAACAATTCATGTATATGAAAAGCTGAAATGCAATGCTGATTTTATGTGGTATTATTGGTACTCATTGGAAATCCACCTCCTGATGGGGCATACTTATTTTTAAATAAATATCATGTATTGCAGAGAACATGCACAGCAGGGAGTCACAGCAATATCTCTCTTGGTAGCATTTGCTAAATAGGCTGTAGGCACACATCCATGGCTTATTCATGGCCATATTTTATTTACTTTGTTTTCAGTTTTGTCTATTTCTCATACTAAGGATTTTTTTAATTGCTCATATTCTTTTTGTCAGTTGTAATTTTCCAGGTCAGGCACCTCTTAAAATATGCAAAGAGGCTGCAAATAGGATATACTTAAACAGTATAGAATCATTATTTAGTGGCTAACACAAGTACAAGTTGCCAATGATTACAGCCTGCACTTCACTACTCACTGGAGTGCATTCTCAGAGGTGATGAGCTGCTTCTCTTCAAATCCCTGGGTTTTTCTTTAAGATTTTGTGCCCGCTAAAGTTCATATTTTTCCTCTTGAACTTTCCTCTTTGAAATGCTGTCTCACCATCCCTGTGTCTACAGTTTTAGCTTCCTTATCTTTGCTGCTGCTCTGCATATCTTCTGAGTTCTCTTTCTCACAATGCCACAATTTCCTTGACAGCCTGAGCCAAGGATATGGCTGGGCTGTGCCTCTGATTACAGAGGCCTGAATCCCTCTGAGGGTGGGATTCACCATGTCACTCTTTATTTTGGAGTGTCTGGCCTTTTCTAGGACCAGCCCATGAAAAGCTTTGGAGATTTTCCTGGGCAGGTTTAGGCTTGTTAGAAGATCTATGCTAACCTCCAACCAGTTCTTTTCTGAACTTGCAGTCTTCTGCTTTATTATTCACTGCTGACTCTCTTGGACCCTTTTGCTTATTCTGTAATATAATTCAGATCCAAAGTTTCCCAAATATTCCTCCCCCAAACAACGTAGTTGCATGTCTTATGTTCATTTATCACTGATGAAAGAGAGCATATGGCTAACCAAATATTCACCCAGTCTTTGCAGTTTATAAGCCTACCATTTCCTTTTCCTCTTGTTAGAAAGGAGAATTCTGTGGAGTACCCAGACTGCTTGGGCTGCTTCTATATCTTGTTTCTCTCTGTGGTGTGAAAAATGGCTATGCTGGGATTCAATGATATTGCAGTATGTCTTTTAATCAAGCTGAGGTGCCACCTTTAGCTGCCAAATACAAAATCACATGTAACTCTGCAAAGGTCTTTGAAAATCTGTGTGGGAGCACTGAACTACCAGGGTTAGAGCTGATTCGGTACATTGCACGGGCCTCCAGGTGCAGTCCTAACCTAATGCAGAGGGACTTGCTCTCTGCTCGCTCATGGTGGAGACAAGACACAATGTAGGCCTTAGAGCTTTGTCAACAACAAAATTAGCATGAGCTTTACTCTATAACTCTCATTAGGTTTTGTAGCAGGACTCAGGTTGCAAACAATTTCAGGTAAGACAACAGCATTTTAAGGTCTGCATGTGAGATTTGGGAAGGAAGTATTTTGTATCAGGTTATTTAGGACATGCATCTTTGTGGTGTGTCTGTAAAATGTCATTCAGCACATTAGAACAATTAGCCTTGGAGGTTTCCTTTCAGAAAAAAAGCATCATATACATTTATTTGTAGACATTCAGCTTCCAAGAATCTCTAGCTCTGATTCACCAAAGCCAGTTCTCTTAAAGGAACATAGAGATAAAAGAACATGTATTTTCTTGATTTTTACTTGAAAGACACAATGCAAAACTAAATTGTACTTACCCTGTATTTATCTCAAATGGCACTTTCCTGACACATGTAATAGTGTATAGCTGTCTGGTGTTAGGAACTCTTCTGTGTATTTCTTTGCATGTTTCCATATTTTCCCAATAATGAATTTACTCCAAGGGACACATCAATTTTGCAAGCCAAAAAAAGGAAACACTAACTCCTTTTTGGGAACATGCTTTAAAAATGAGAGAAATTGTTTTTCAATAATAAATATTTTCTAGTTTAAATGGGCCACGGTGCCAGTACTGGTAAATGCTTGACAATCATGTTAATCACCATGAAAGGAGAGTCTAAGGAGAGTCTTACGCAACCAGACGCAGTGCCCTGGAAGTGCTTGGGCATGCATTCCATTCTGAGGTGAATTTGTAGTTGAAGAATGGCTGGTTGCTACTAGTCATCAGTGTACACTGTCCATTTTAAGCAGTGAATTCAGACCTATTCAGCCCCAATGAATCCTGACAAGCAGAAATGGAGGCATATTCTATTTTCTGAAATGTCTTCTCTCATTACACATTGGTGCTCCTTTGACAGCTTCTCTTCCTGCTGTCATAACTTCTTCTGTCATCCAGCTTCCAATGGACTCAAAACAAAACTCTGAATTTTTATTAACTACTCCCTGCTGATATTCATGGGTTCTGTACTCATTATCAATGCAGAGTTCTCATACTTCCTTTTTTTACACAATGTCAGCACAGATGCAACTTTTGCAGTAGTGCATTTCTCTGGCTTTTCAGTGGCCTTATTGTATGTTGCAGTGCTGCCCAGAATTCATATATATCAGGTGAACACTACTGTCAAAAGATGCAAAAGCATTTCAGCAGAGTCTATTTGAAGTGCTACTTGCCATCTGAGAATGACTGACATCAACCCTATCTCTGTCTTCAAGCAAATAGCGTATAAAAGTTGGTTCATTAAAAAAGTAAAAGAAAAAAAGTTGAAGTGTGTTTTTCACACCAGTCTCCTCAGCCATTGCAGTATTTTGCACTAAATTTGATAATAAGATTTGAAGGTATATTTGACAGGGACTATTTATTTTCGCATGTTATTCTGGCAGCCATATCATATATGAAGATACTAAGATAGAATAACACAATAAGATATAAAAATTACTATTTAGTTGAGTTATTCTACCATTTTCCAAGTGAGATTATGAGACAATTCCAGAAATACTGAAGTTGTCCAAGCAATTTCCAGCTTTGCTGCTATAAATTGTCAGAGAATTCTGATAAAGTCAGGGACTGGATAATTACTGACTTTCTCTTTGAATTGCCTCACTACTTTCTTCA
Organism: Vidua chalybeata; assembly: GCF_026979565.1. Taxonomy (NCBI): domain Eukaryota; kingdom Metazoa; phylum Chordata; class Aves; order Passeriformes; family Viduidae; genus Vidua; species Vidua chalybeata. Next base: position 46,700,073 of record NC_071534.1, read on the forward strand.
ATTTCTTTGTTGAAGGACTGGCTTGATCAGATACTTCTTTTCCTGATTCTCCTTCTGCTCCCTCTTCAGCAGCTACTGAAGTTGTTGTTGTTTCCATCCTATCTCAGCCATAGTGTCCTCAAATGCAGTTTGGGTTCCTGCCTCAACTACAGTCCCTTGAGAGTGCTGAACTGTGCCTGGACAGGCACAGACTCCAGAGCAGTGCTGGAGGCTGCTGGTTTTCACTGGGGTAGGCAAGTCACCCTTCTAGCATGACAGATCAATTTGTCAGGGTTGGTCATCTGTTCAGGTGTTAAGTCCTAGGTAATGGGAGGTGATAATCACACGTGGAACCTGCTCAAATCCTCCCAAACACTCTGCCACCCACAGAGTGCCCACTTCAGGACACATTTCAATATCTTCTCACCCAAAATTTGTTTTGTCTTATACCAGGATGACATCATATTCCACAAACCCTGTAATATGCTAACAGTATGAAATAGTAGTATTAAAAATGCCATGTAAGCATGAACAAGGATCATGGGAACCTGCATGAAAAAAACATAAATTCTGAGTAGAGGGAGAGAGTCCTCACAGAGATGCTTTACCACTCTTCCTATTCAGTTGGACAGAAGAGAGAAAATAAGATGGAAAACAACTCCTAGGTTGAGATAAGGCAGTTTACTAAAGTGAAATGTTGCATGCAGAAGCAAAGGAAAAAACCCTAAAGATTTTATTCTGTACTTCCCAGCAGCATGTGTTGTCCAGACACTTTATGGGAAGCAGGGCTTCAGCAGGTGTAGTGGTTGCTCAAGAAGGCAAATATTGTAACTAACGAATGCACTTCTGCAGGGCTAGTGGGTAGAGAACTGGGCATAAAGTTGAGCCCAACAAGGAGAAAGGGGAGGGGGAAGGTATTTTTAAGATTTTTTTAACTTCCCATTATTCTTCTCTGATTTGATTGGTAATAAGTTCAATTAATTCCCCAAGTCAAGTCCGTTTTGCCTGTGACGGTAGTCAGTGGTCCTTATCCTGACCCAGGAGCCTTTAATTCTTTTTCTCTCCCCTGTTCAGCTGGAGGGGAATGACACAATGCCTTTGGGGGGCACTTGGCATTGAGCCAAAGTCAAACCACATGCATGTTTAACTGATTTTTATGGATGTGAAACATTGCCACATATTTCTATTACTTGACACCCCTGTACTGACACTTCAGATCTTGTCCATGGTTGACATATAACCAAAGGAAATACTGTGACTGGGGAACTAATCACCAGAAAATCTACAGAGTATGTTCAAAGATATTACTATACCCTTTGTGAATTAAGAAGTAAGCAAGGACAGGAAGGATTGGAGAATATCAACATTCTTAGATGTGGCCTAATTTTTCAAGGATTTGAATCTCCATTTGGCTTCAGTAGGAATCAAGGTTATTCAAATCAGAGTGGAAGCCAATCCAGCAGAAACTAGGCTGCAACAGTCAGTATCCATTTGCGGCTGATTATTTCCCAAATAATTTTACAGAGTAAAACAATATTTTAAAATTAGTTATCTTTCATATTGAAGAAAATGCTTAATGCATTTTTTTGTGAAAAAGATGGGAGTTTTCAGTCTCACTTAAATAAAAACCTATACAGAAGGTCCTTCTGAAGTATGATTAATAGAAAAAAAATTTGGTCATACAAAAATGCTAATTATTTCTGGCTATTGAATTATGTAAAACAATGGAATATTTCACAATGTTTAGACTATGACAACTGGAAAGCAAAGTTAAAGTGTGGAACTGATTAGAGAGATCTCCTGCAAAAAAGGCATTGAAGAAGTATTCTATGATTTTTGGAGGTTTGGGGTCACACCATGTTCTGCATCAGCTGTAAGAGGGAGGATGCAAAGAAAGAGAGGTAGAACAGGATCCTTCCTGCATCTTGATGATAAAAGGTTGAAAAGGGGCTTCATGATTGCCTCAATCAAACAGAATGAGAAGTGGTAGAGAGTGAGTAAATCTTGGGTCCCTTTGAATGTTGGGCACCCTGCATAGGTGATTGAGTCCTTGCCAAAGTACCTGTGGTCTCTTTGCTATTCCCCTGTGCTGCTTCCAAATCCACAGGACTGGAATGGATAATGAGCGTCGCCTGCTTCCTGATGGTGATATCAACAGGATCTTCAAGAACTTTCTGCTTTGTTTTTCCTCCATGAGTTTTGTTAGCATTCTAGCCTGGGGTACCCTAGATGAAATAACACAGTGCCATTGTAAATGCAGAACTTGTTATGCACTGGCTCTGCAGTAACTGAGCTACCAATTATTGATAGGTTAGAGATCAGTATAAACTACTGATGTAGTTTAAAAGGGTGGCATAAGCCCCTAACTAACTATTTTTGACTGTAGAAGTCCTGTTCAAAGGATTTACAGGAACTGAGAACCCATTGTTGATGGGACAGTCCATGCCTGTTCTGTATAATGATTGTTGAGTTAGTCTGCTTGTGTATGGTGAGAAAAAACAGATTACTTTTACTGTAGCTCTAAGCTATGCTGCAGGCAGACAGGAGTATTTTCTTGAAGAAGCAAATGGCTGTAATAAACAAGGAAACATAGATAAGGCTAATCATGATAGCTTCCATCAGATCTGTTAGTCCTGCAGTTACTACCTGATTTATCAGAACAGCATGTATGTTTCCATTTCCCTAAGGCATCTGGATTGCAAAGTAGCTGGTGGGTAATAACTGATTTTGAAAGTTTTAGTTTATTTTAGAACTGGAGAATTCCAGCCAGCAACATTTTGGAAAAAATAAACTGTTTTCCTAGATAACACTGGGAAAGTTTATTCATATCATAAATATGTTTAAACATTGATTGTTTTTCCATATAGGTTCCAGTGCTGCAACTATTCCAATCTGAGAGTTTTTACCTTCATTTGCTATTGATCATAACATTTTTTCACACGTCCATTGCTTCTCACTTAATCCAGTAATTCTTAAATATTTAGAGTAAGTAGAGATGAGCCCAAGCAAGAGATCTGAGACTCCTAGTTTTGTTACCTTTCTCCCCTTCACTGTGAGAACTTTTTCCATAACACTTTAGTTCAAATACATCCTACTAGCCACATATAATTATAATTTTGACCAATGCAGAAACAATTAAAGGGTGTGATATAGCAAGTTTGTGTTATAGGCAGTTGCAGAGACAGCTGCAGATGATATGAATGGAATGTCAGCAAGAAATAAATACATCCTGTGTTCATTACGTACTTTCTAGTGCTGTCCCATGCACTGATAGACAATGACAGGTGAAAGGAACTGTCAAGAAAGGAACAGACTATGAAGACCTGTGTTGGTCTTGATAGAAGTTTCTAGTACCAGTCTTTTCTAAATGTTTCAGAGGAATGTGCTAGAAATCTTGAAGATGAAAGCTATAGGACAATACAGAATACAAAAGAAAGTTTCTTCACAGAAACAACTAGCTTAAGGATGGCTTGCAGAGAAAAAAAGGTACTAACAATGCTTTTATTCGTAAAGTAGAATTTGGATTTATGGAATCATAAAATGGTTTGAGTTAGAAGGGACCTTTCACATCATGTAGTTCCAGCCCCTCTGCCAGAAGTAGGGATGTCAGGCTCTAGACCAGGTTGCCCAGGACCCTATCCAACCTGACCCTGAACACTTCCAGAGATCCACAATTTCTCTGGGCAACCTGGTCCAGTGTCTTACCACCCTCACATGAAAGAATTCCTTCATAATATAAAATTTAAACCTACCCTCTTTCAGTTCGATTTCAGATTCATAATTTGTAACGTTAATTTTAGAATTTTTTTCCTCTAAGAGCTCTTTAAAAAAATATATAAAAAAATTACATTACCAACAGTGAAAAAAAAATTTTCTCTGTCCCTAATAAATTTTCTTATTAAATTGGTATTAAAATATTCAGCTCATGATATATAGTAATTTCCTTTGTTTAGAGGATCTAAGTTTAACTTAAACTTCATCATGCAGCTTATCACTCAATTTAAATCTATATTTATCCCTCATGTCTTTTCTGTAACTTCATAATGCATTGCATAATGACATTTTCCATTATTTTCTACTATATACATTTCATTAATAAAAAATCCTGATGTATGTAAATGCATTATTATTATTCAGTATTACAGATCAAAGCATGCCTTACTTAATAAATCATAAAGATATGCTGACAAAGACTTTCCTTCTTAATCCATCTCATTGTATTTACTATTTTTAGTGCAGGAACCAACATTTTATTCTTTTCTCTGTGAAGAGTGACAGTGGGAGGAAGGAATCAGTGTTATTTGGTCCAGATTGTATATTGTGTTTATCAATATTGTGTCTGTGGCATGGGATGTAGATAAAAGCAGTTGTGTTTTGATTTATATCAATGTTTAAAATAACTGAAAAAGCCACTTATTGATTTAAGAGAATGCTCAGATAGATAGGCAATTTGTCACAGCTGTAAACCTATATTGCTGGAGGAACTTGGAAACAATTTTGCTTTTTTTCCAAAATCAGATTTTTCTCATCATCAACGAACTGTGGCATAATTACTTGCTGTCCACTAATATGTAACAAGTATACTTTAATCTCTGTGATATAGGTATAGATATAATCACCTACCTGTCACCTACAGCCTCAAGAAGTTCCTTGCTATATTTTTCCACCACTCCATCTTGAAGTTTTCCAGTGAAAGTAAATGACCTGAGATGAGGTTATCCTCCAAGTATCTATTCAGCCCTGTTAGTGGTGATTTAGAAAATGAAAATTAGGGATATTATGACAGGAAGATAGCTATCAGCACCAGTATTTTAGGATAGTTCTTTTTTTTTTTTTTTTCCTTTTAATACAGGTTGTGATTTTGAGATACTGGGTTGAAGCACCAGAGAGATGAGAACCTATGATTATCTTAGTAATGACCACCAAATCTAGAAATCTCTGTAGAAAATTAATTCCTACATTACTTTTAGACAGAGATTGACTGTACATCTTGAAGAGTTTACATAAACAGATCTCAGGTGTGCCCATTTCTATGCAAAACTGGACAAGTGCTTTGATAATATGTACTTCAGATGTCATGTAATTCAGATGAATTCCAGTTCTTGCTTTTCTTCACAGGTGCAGTACTTATGCTGGATACCCAAGGGGTTACATCATATTTTAAATGTGCCTCTCTGTTCTTGCAAATACCTAATTTTCCCATATGCTGCATTTTATTTTTATTGACTGTAGGAAGAACACTCTCATTTTTTGTGTCAATGGCTTTTTGAGGAGGACCCTTAACAGTGGCATTAATGGTTTGCAGCTTGGAGAAATATTCTTATCCCAAGGGCACTGGATATTACAGCAATTGACACAGAGGTGCTAGCATCAGCAACCCTGTGGTTCTCACTTTCACTGCTAGAGGCATTGATGGCCAGCTTAGAGGGGGCTGGAGAATATCAAGTGAGGAGCCTGGGGAATGAAGTGGCAGCTTTTCTTCTTCTTTTTGTTTGTTTTTTGTTTGTTTTGTTTCTTGTTTTAGATTTATGCATTTTAAGTCAATGCATCAAAATCACTGAAATCTGGGAAAAATTCTTTGCAGGAAAACACACAAGAGAAAAAGTAAAATTGTGGAATTCACCAAACAAGAATTTGTGGTGGTGACAAGGTCAATCTAAAAACATAATTAAGTATTGTAAACAACATTTTTGTTATTCATTCCAAGCTGTTGATTCAACAAGGGATTTACTTTGCTCGAGAATGTGTCTTTGAAGAATAAGAGAATTAATGTTTCTCATTTGTTTCTTTTTATTCTATTTAGAAAGCAGGAAGAGTCAGTAATGAAGTTATTCTTGATTCTTCAGTAAGGAAACGCAACCAGAATTCGCTTATGTTGGTTTTTCTTGCTCTTCCTATATATATCACAACTTTTATGAAATTGTCACAAATGATGGATAGCAGTGATAGATTCACCTACAGGCCAGATAGACTAGAGTCCTGGGGTGACATGAACTAGGACAGCATAGGAAATCAAAAAGGGAAAAGTGATTTCCTCAAGATTAAAACTTGATTTGCAAAACTTTACTCTGCTGGTCATCTGGGTTGAGTGATTATTATTATAATTTTTCCTTAATGGGTGGTAGATTAAATTTAAATCTTCTGATTTTTGCCATAGTAGTCAAAAGCAGGGATAATGAGACACATTTTCCATCACTGAAGCATATGAGGTAGATTTTCAGTTAGGAAAAGTGTGTTCTAGTAATCTCTAAATACTTCTTTTGTCTATAATTTCTTTATCAGTTAATAATATCAATTATTTCATGTTCTGTGGTGAAAAACTATAATAAATATTAAATTATTACTTATTCTAATGATCAAAGAAGAAAAAGATTAATACCTACCTACATGTAATGACTCCAGTTTCCCTTACACTTTCTTGAAGTTAGTGTGTGTTTGCTGAAAATCAGAATATGATTTTGGTCAGACTCCTGAGCTTGGCAGTATCAAGTTGGTGTGCTGTGTTCATGGAACGAATGGAATGATGGTCGGAATGATGGAAATCTGTGTCTGCCATTTTACCACAGTGTCGGCAGCGCAAGAGTACTGCAGCCTTGGACTCAGAGTAGGGCAGGTACTTGTGGCAAGATATAGGACTTCTAGAGCTAAATGAAGGACCTGCAATGGCTTGAGAAAAAGCATGAATAGGTATGTTGTGATGCAGATATTCACTTCTGGGTTACAAAAGTATTTGGCAAATTAAGGGCAAGTATCTTAAATTTTCAATAGATGGAGTAGAGATTAAGACAGTTTTTATTTCTTCTCTGGGTGATAGAAAATGTTATCAAATTAGTAAGCTATTTTCTTCATAGTGATCTCATATAAAATATTAAGGAAGGATATAACTCTCTATAACTCTCTATGTCAACTTTGGTTATTAATTAATATGCAGTACTGGATATTGCTTTCATGTGTTTTGCACATTGGCTTTTCTGAAGTGAAGAATAAGGCAGGTATACAGTAGCTCAGAATTATTTTTTTTTTCCTCTGTAACATAAAAATTCATACATGAGCCAAACTTTTATGTAGCTGCCACTGCCAAAGAGAAATGTGATGTGCATGTTGACTGGTGTATCAGCAGCCATTAGTGCCACTAGCAATAAACTACCATGAGAAGAAGCACACTTAAACTGTCAGCATGCTGGCAGTGGAGAGCCTCTATTTTGCAAGAAAAAGTCTTCCAAAGTTGCTTTTCCAACAAGCAATTCTTTAAAATGTTGTGAAACCTTTTTAGCATTCAAGAGCTTTTACATTTGTGCTATTCAGATCAAGTAAGGCTGTAGATGTTTCCTTTCTTCAGGTAATTTGCCTTGGAAATTATGTTGAGTTGCAGTAGCCTTAAACTTCTTGGAGACAGATGTTTCTAAGGTGAGCTACAAAATGACACAGCACTTCTCACCCCAGAGCATAGCAAATCTACAAAGCAGGACTCTGGAACATCCTCGCAACTGCCCAGGACCCCTGCACGTCCTCTCCTGAAGCCAGAAAGGAGAGGAGGGAGCTGTGCAGGCAGCACTGAGAAGTGACGCCACACTGGCCAAAGGGAGCAGAAATTCTCCCAGGGGCCATAGGTGGCACTGTAGGCTCTCAGCACACCATGACTCTCCAGGGAGAGTTTATTCGTTATGATGTAGGTCCAATGGCTTTGCCTCACGATGCAGCACAAGGGTCTAATTCAACCACTTTCTGAACCAATGAAAAGCAGAGCAATTAAAGAATTGGCAGCAGCATTATTATGGTGACCATGAATTGGTTTTATGTTCTCATAAAACTCTGTAATTGCGGTCCAAATTTACACCGCTGCAAGCATTGTGAATCCTTTCAGTACGTTTTGTCATTTTCATTTTCTTATTTTGTACTGTTTTATATGGAAATATACTGTGACAAAACATATAGTATGGCAAAACAACCAGTATGACAAACAGCTTTATCACAGAAAATTTTCTGTTAAGGTGGATGTGGTATGCAGGCTGTGAATCACGTTTGCTGAGTAAGGAGCTGTAGTGTCCCGGACATGGTGGTGCTGTGGCAGAATAACCCTCTGCTGGAAGTCACCGCAGCAGCCTTCCTGGCTCTGGGAAGCAGCCAGCTTGCCTTACCCAGAGCAGTTCACAAAAGTGTTTCACCATCCCTTCAGAGGCAGTTTAGGCTGTTTGAAGCCTTGTGTGGCTGATACTAGGAGGAGGCTGCTTTTTAATGCCTTTGCAACAGCAGTCATAACCTTCACCAGAGGAAAGGAAACAAAGAGCTGAAGTTGCCTATGTTTTAAACCACCACACTGGGTTATCAGCAGTCATCTGTTAGAGCTTAAGGCCCCAACAGATCATGGTAAATGTTATTACACAGAAAAAAAGATCTTCTGGGGGCAGAAACATTAAAAAGGTGATTTTTTTTACAGAATTTTTTTATGCTGTTTCCATTAAACACTCCTCCATTAGCACTTTCTTAGTTACTTCACATGCTCCAAAGCCTGTTTCATGGTCCTCAATATACCCTCACAGTGAGGGTTCTGATCACATATTGTAACTGGGATTGCAAATTATTTCAGATAAAAAGTGAAAAAAAAATTCATGAGCAGAAAAAATATTGTACAGTCTGATTCTTCAGCTGATCTGAAAGCTTGATTATTAAATTATAAAAACAAACTGCTGAGATGGCTTTTTTTCAATAAAAATGGTGGTTTTAGCTAAATGAAATTTAAAGAGTCAATGATCTATCAATGATCTCAGGAATTTGGAGGAAGAAAACATTCTATGATCGTCTTAAAGTCTGTCTTGGCAGAACAGCAGAATCTTCTACTTCATTGAAAAAATAATGTAGAAAAAATATATTTATTTTAATCTTTGACAGGAAAATGTACATTTTTTTCCAGAGGGAAAAAATCTATTTCTAGCTAGCTTTAGCCAGCTTGCCTCTACTGAAAAAAAAAAAACCCAAAAACCATTGAAATTAAACTAGGAAAATAGATGGGGAGGGACGGGGCTTCATGAAGTATTCTGCAACCATTTTGGAACACAATCTCTTAGAAAAATGCTGCACCTTTTGCCATATCATGGCAACTCACTTTGCACCAAAAAGAAATAGACTTGAAGCAGTTGGTTCCCCCTCTCAAATGTCTCTTTTATAGCAATTCTTTCTGCTTTTCTGTACTTGATTATTTGGAGGCCAAAAGCAGGAAGATGAGAAAGTCTGCATTTTGATCAGGTGAGACTGGCTTGGAAGCTTGATCCATGTACATATACCACAGAACACTGAGTGAAAAAAGGCATTGCAGCAATATCTTACTTTTTTCTGAATGTCTGTGTTTGTATTAAGGTCAAGAACAATTTGTTTCCATTTTTGCAGCTGTAGCTGTTGAATCTTTTAAAATAATTGGAAAAGAAAGATAAGAGGTTGAGGGGGGAGGAGAGAGACATAGGAGGGAAAGAATGAAGAATATGTAAATGTAATAGAGACATAAATGAACACTCATTTGAGACAAAGAACCAAGCACAAGGCAATAATGGTGGAAGAGACAGAAAAAGAGGAGGACTTCCTAAATGAAAGTAGACAAAAAATGTGAAAAGGAAACTCAATGGAAAGAAGTTAGAGAAAAGAGACACATGAAAAAGCAATATGGAAATACAGCTTTCTGTTAGAAATTTCAGATTTAGTAGTTGTATGCAGCAAACAACATGATTCAATAGCAATAATTTTTGCCTCTATTAAGGTAGCTCACAGTTTATATTTTGCCTCTATTAAGATAGTTTGCAGTTTATATTTTATCCATATAAAATGGTAATGTAAGGAGGGATGGGAAGAAAGAACAAAAATGTGTCTGTGCTAGAGTAATTGCAGTCTGAAATGAAAAGGAAAGATAACATATGATACAGACAAAAGAAGAACACAAGGAAATGTTTAGACAGCAGCTGAAGATGTTGAACAGGCCTAACTCAAATTAGGTGTTTCTAAATGTGACAGAACAAAAGGATTTAAGTGGGAATGTGAAAGACAGCAATGAAGTAGATTTAGAGACAGCTATTGGAAGGTCTTCTCAAGCATGAAGAGCAATAAGGAAGGAAGACTAAATGCAAAACATAAAAGGCAGTTGTGACTGAATGGATAGCAGGTCGTGAATGATCTTGAAAATTTAGATGACTAAGTTGTGCATGAGTTTGTAGAGAAGAAAATGCTGGTGGAAAAGTAAAGGATTGAAAAGGTATAAAAATTAGATCAAAATTTGATTTTTCCAGTGCTAATCTCAATGGACACAAGCAGTACAAAACTGACCACTGAACAGACACTACAGTTAAAAAAAAAACAAAACAGAACAAAGCAAAACTACAAAAGGAGTGATTAGGTTTCACAAAGACTTTAACTTAGGTAGTTGGAACGAGACCTTTATTGAATGTTTCTGTGTAGGAAGAAGCATTTAGATGTATCCTTGAAGTGAAAGTAACATGAAGTCAAGAAGCGTGCTCTGTTTTTGGTCCTGAATAAGAAATTAATAGCTGGGACTATCAGATACAGTATATAAGGAACAAAAAGGTCTTCAGCAAAGTGATCAGAAGAAAACTTGCTCTCAATTACCATGGTGATTGTTGTTTGGGTACCTGAGATAGTAGCTGATGGTAGGAGCAGAAGTTGTAACGTGAGAACTTTGTAAGGGACTTGATGAAGAGGACTTTGAAATTTAGGTCTTTAGTTCATAGAAACAACTGCAGAAAAAGACACTTAGACCCAGGAATCGCTTTCCGCTCTTTCGTCATCAGAAGAGTGATGTTACTAAATCTTTATCAAAGAAGCCACAGATTTTTTCCAGCAAGTGAGGCTCAGAAACACAAATATGAAATGATTTTAAGAAGTGGCTTGAAACCTGTTCTGGTGAATATTTCTGACAGCCCTAAAAGGCAATAAACATCTCTCTGTGGTGTGCAGTGAATTTTTCTGGAATATCAACAGCAAATTGATTTCTTGTAATTATTACGGTATGTCAGGAGTTCCACGGCAAAGAAAATTTTGTCAAAATATTCTCAAACCAGTATATGAGGACTTTATGTGGGCATTTCTGCAGCATGACAAAAATGAAAATTTATGTGTAGAAAAATGTGCTATACATATAAGTCTGGGAAAGTAAAGAGGAAAATGTAATATCTTACAGAGGAAAATGTAATATCTTACAGAAGTAGAAGAATCAACGGTGGCTATTTAAAAACCTGTATGTAAAATTATTTAGAGATGTAAAATTATTTTACTGTTTCTTGGATGCTATTCTAAATACCAAAGTAAATTTTAAATTGTAAAGTTCTGTGTATTTACAGAAATAACTAATTCACTGAACAAAGCAGGAAATTAGTCATAATTGAAGTTTTTTAAACAAAATTTTTACTGAAGAGTTTTTATTGAAAATCTTCACGTATATCTTACCAGCTTATGTAAAGAAAATTGAAGGAATTTTGTTCTGAAACCTGTATCTGACTTTTTCATTCTTCAGATAAATATTCCAATTGGTCATGTGTATGCGAAGTGAATATAATGATAAGAGTAAGGAACTGCTATTTTGATTAAACATAATGTTCTCTTGAAGTGGATAATTATCAACACTGTGGTCTAGATGCTACTGTAGGCTTTATTTTGCACTATCACAATAATTTCTTTGCCTAAGTAGACAAAGAAAACTCATTGCTTGTTTTTTAAAATCATTTATTCCAAAGTGATACTTTTATGCTTCACACAATTATTGTACATCATTGTGCAGTTGGAAAATAGAGGAAGACAGGTATGAACTGATCATCCTGAGCAATGCTGCCATTCAATACAAAATACAGGTATTACAGAGATACAAAATCTGTATATTTGTTAAAAATATGGGCTAAACCTTTGTGTCTTAGAATTTAAAATAAACATCTGATTTGTGTTTGCCAGTCTTCCTTTTCTATTTGTTTTGAATAGATTTTCATATGCATGGAATGGTCCAGGATTGGTACATCACAGGCCTAAGGGCTCATAAGAGGAGAGGTACATATTTATAGAATAGTGGCCAAGATAGTGAGAGAACACACTGCCCAGGACCAATTCTTAAATCCAATCACTGCTGAAATAGCAGGATGAATTTCCTGTAGGCATTTGACTGACAAAAATACCTCTTTAAAGAAGTTAAGATAGTATTTGATCACTCACAGACCTTTTATGTGCCTTCGTTTTTGTAATGTACATGTGTAACCATGTGTGTATATATGCACAGAGAACAATCCTATACACATTCTTCTGACTTTTTGCAGGTGCACACTGTGGACTGGGAAAATTCTAGACCAAAATAATTCAGAGTTACAGCTGGTTTTTTGCACCTCCCTGGAACAAATGACTCTCAGATAGCAAACTATCTCCAGTTCTTGTGTATAGAAGTTGATCACTGCTAATTTTTGTTTCCAGTCTCAAGATTCTGGGGTCAGTTCTTCCAGACTCAGAACCGAGTCTCTCAACTTACTACATGTATAAAGAGATCACTGACAAATCAGGTAATGTTGCTCTTCCCTGATAAAGTCATATCATTGCATTGCATGGAGAATAAAATAAAGTAACTGCATTATCTGTCATTATTACTTGTTACCTGATTTACTGCTTATAATTTACATAATTGTTTCTAGATAAATTAAATGAGTGATTAAAACAGCAAAGTAAGTGAACCCTTTGAAGGGGTGCAATCATGGTTAATTAAAGATAATGAAATTCATTGAAATAATATCTTTTTCTTTACTAATGAAATGGTTTTTTTTTTTCTTTCCTCTTATTTTTTCCTGCTGTTGGCAATACCTTAAGTAAATATTCTTGAAGATTATTGTTTTGAAATTGATTAAACACTTGAATTGTGACAGGTAAACATACTAGTGTTCAATCTGTCAGGAACTCTTGTCACTGAAAATGTATCATTATTTTGGTGGTGATTTTTCAGTTCCTAAAGCACATGGAAGCTCTTGAGACGTTGTATATTAACATCTGTCACAGTAATGACTACTGAACCATTAACATTGCAATTCAAGGCATTTCCTAAGTTCACATGGTGTCATGGGTCACACAATGCAAAGGACAGCTACTGCTCCTGTGTATTGCTGTGAGGAGAAAGGTTATACCCAACATATCCAAATGTAGCTGCATACCTCTTATTTCCCTATGAATTTCCCTTCATCATGAAAGCACAACATGAATGAACATACCCATGCCTATATAGTCCTAATTCAGATTAGGTGGAATCTTAAAAATATTTACTGACACACCTACTTTTACTTTCAAACCAGCTTTCAAACCATAGTACCTTAACTTTAAGAAGTTTTAAGGATATTTTTTTATGATGATAAGAGATTCTAACAGTAAGATTTCATTAAAAAGATATTTTATGAAAAGAACTGGAAATAATTTCTCTTTATGTTTAAAAATTTATAAATATCCTGTGAAATGTTGTAACACTGAAGGCATATTTGAAAACTTTAGGGATTACAGTTGTCCATTTCTTCATATTTAATTACTGCAATTGACTTATCTTAATTTTTTTTGATGCAACAGTCACCAAGTATCAAATTAAAGAATAGCATAGTAATTCAGTTGCCCTCTGAAAAATTAATTTGTTGAATTGTTGAATTTGCATATGAAATCCAGTCCTTAAAGTGTGAAATAATATAATTTTAATCCTTCAAATCTCAAGCTATTTAACTATGAACTTCCTACTGATGACTTCATAGTCACATGCATTATGCTGTCTGTTTTAAGACAAGCATTTTAAAAGTAACCTAGTAGCAAGTGAAATGCAGTTCATTATAGGGTTTGAGGCACAACAACAAAAAAGTCATTGTACTTGTTAGGCAGAAATATAAAAAAATTTGGATGTTGAAATTCTGCCATATTGAAGAACGAGAGAATGTTTGTCTTGGAGGCTGATGCAAAACACTTCAATCTATCTTTCAGAGGGCCCATTGGTTTCCTGTGTTGTGGCATTCCCAAGGGTGATGCACTGGCATGTGCAGAGGAAAGGTGGTCAAAGAGGAAAAAGCTGTAATTTATTTCTTGTCTGACATGAGTTCACACTTTCACAGAGATGAAATGCATCTCTCCCTGAAGTCAACAACAAAATCTCTATACAAGATGCATGTGTTTTTGTGCCTTTGTGAATGCAATTACATATGTGTGTATATAATTATACACACACGCCAGTAGGAAAAATTCTGATCACATAATTTTAAAAATTAAAAAAAATAGGAGGTATGAAGTTATGGTTTGTGCCCATGAAATCAGTGCTAAGTGATTGATTATGTGGCTCCATTCCAAGCCTTGTAGAGCAGCACAAAGTATGTGTGCTGTTTAGCTAAGGTAGATTATGTGTATATGAATAGCATTTACAAGCCAAACACTGCATTTATCTATGTGTGTGGAGGTCTAATGCATTGCAAATACATTTCAGAGTGCTGCCATAAGAAACTGCCAAGTTATGAGGGCTTCTTCTTTAAAAGCAAGGCCATGAACCTTTTTACAGCTGATACTGATCAGTAATGCTTTGGAATAGTGATCACAAGGGAAGCAATGGGAAACAATCTGATCTTCAAAGAGCCTGCCTTTATTTAGACACTTAATTTCAGTTAACTTTTATAAGTAAGAACTGTGCCCATGGGTACGAAGTCTGCTGTGTGTAGACTTTATACTGCAGTGGGTATGTAGGAAGCTTTTATCGAAGTGTGGAGATAATAACACAGAGGTTTGATTCTCATTTCAGATATATACCGATGCACAGAGCTGACTCACTGATTTCAGTGGGGTTATTTACAATTGATGTCAGTGTAAACACAGGAGAGTCACCCTGGTTGCAATCAGAGGTTGCTGTCTGCTGGCTCTGGGGTGACATGCTTTTCTGGAAAGCACAGCATAATCATTCCATAGTTAAAGAAGGTCAGCAGTACTTTGAAGCATCCATTATTTTTCTGGGAGGCCTGGCAGGGTAAGAGAAGAAGGCTGTGAAGATTAAGTCACAAATGGCAAAGGAAGGAGGTCTATCACAAGAAGGAGATTTAGAGTGACTGTCAAGCAAAACCCATTAAACTCTGAAAGGTATGCTTAAAAATGTTTCTCCATCTTTTAAACTTTGCAGTTTAATGCCACGAAGTTTCTCTGACAATAGTGGAGGAATTATATTTGAGACAAAGACATCAAACAGAACCAAAGAAACCACCTAACATAAAAGTAAACAATAAAGGCAACAGAAATAGAAAAGAAGAAAGACAAGGAAAGGAATAAAATAAGAAGAGGTTGAGGAAGGAGAGAGATTTTGTCTTTTCTGCCAAAACCAACATATCTTCTCACTCTGGTCTGGGAGTTCTGTCTAGAGAGCAGTTCAGTAATGATAGCAGGACATCTCGTGTTTCAGACACATAGTTGCATTTATATACATTCAAAATAGTTTTGCTTTAAAACCCAGCAACTTCAGCCAACATTTAGAGGTATATTTATAGTCCAACACATCACCAATTATTTAATTTATGTTTCCATAGTAACTATTAGCAGAAACTAGGCAGAGAAAATGTGTGCAGCTTTTGTTCAACAATTACACTGCGACACGCCCAGCGTTGTTCAGCTGTATGCAGCAGCTCGAAAAGATGCACCTGTGGGACTTTTTCCTACTGTTATATAATTCTTTCATGATATTGCCAGGAGTTTCTGGCTATAAAATATACAAAGAAAAGGCTATTCTCTAATCCAGAGAGGTGGCGAGCCATATTTATAATAAGTTGTGACAGGGATGCAGATACATGAGGGCTGTGGACCTAAGGAAGGAAGTAAGGTGACGATAACCATGGGTTTTCTTACATATGTTTAAAATGGTCACAATGTCCCCCAAGCCAAACACCAATGACCTGGCAGCATTGTGACAGGACAAGCTGTGAGAGAGGGATTTGGAAGACATGATGAATAGGGACAGAGAATTTTTTTCTCTTTAACTTACATTATTGTGGGAATTAAGGAATACAACTGAGAAAAAGGACCTCTGTCAGAAAACAAAGCAACTGTGCCTTTTTACAGTGCTAGGAAAATTCTCTTTGGTCTTGTTTTCACAGAAAATGCAGACAATATGGACAGGGGTATTATAGGAGTGGGAAGGGTAATCAAATTGTACTTTCAGTAGGATATTGTTAAGGTTTTAAAAGGAATTTTGGAGCTTGTTTTCTGCTACCCACTGAGGTGAACACTGCATTCCAGTCCTGAAGTCAAAGGTGGAAAATTGTTGCTTTTTAATGCTATAAATTTCCTCTGCAAACACAAGTTCCTATTTTCACCATCAACTATAATTTTCCCCTCACTGACCATGAAAAGAAGTGGTTGCCTCAGGTAATTATGTGTACAGGAAGAAATTCTCACTGCTTTCTGAATATCACCAATAACACGTTTAAATGATTTACTGTACCTTGTAATTGGTTCTCTGAAAATATGAATATTTTACTGCCACTGTGGAAACTCTCCACAGCATCTATAATAGTGACATTCTACAGGACATGATTAATGAGTTTTATTTTTTGCTCCGCCTAGAAGTAAGATGTTCTAAAAGTATTTCCTTTTAGCGAACATGCAAAAAGATCATAATGTGCATCTGGTCAATGTATGAGAGTTTTCTGAAGGACCTAGCAACAAAAATAATGCAGCAAATTTTAGAAACAAGCTAGAGGAAACCCATTGTGCATAAAGCAACACTACCTTATTATCATAAACTTCTCTATAGCTGGTTTGGGGAGGAGGATTTAGCCTGTCTCTGAGTATATGATATGAGAACAGGTATGCAGAGAAGAATGTCTGTGAAAGCTAAAGCCTACTTTACTGTAGTGGGTGCCTTTGAAATTTCTTACAAACTTATGTGGGACAAGATACTACAAAGATGAGGCGACCCTCTTGGTATTCTGGGCAAATGTAAAAGAAAATCATCTTGGTAAAGTATATTGGAACTGAGATGATGATAAACATTGAGTTACACACTTGCCCTGGAAACTTTGCAACCTTGAGAAGATATTTTGCTATCCTTTTCTCCTTGCTTAGAATAGGAAAAATAGACGATGATGAAACAAACCTCTGTGAGCACTCTTTCTGCTGTTTTTAAAAAATCTAATTTCTATATCACACTAGAAAGGGTTTGTAAATGGAATTAATAATAATGGGAGCAATTTCTGGTTCCTTGTTCACAATCCTGGATGAGGTACCCATGCTCACTTATATAATGCAGGGAGAGCACCTTAGACACAGGGTTTGCTGTAACAGAAATACAAAGGAGAGTAGAATTGTTTACATCCTGCCTATGACAGGCAGTTAACTTCTCTGAGGCAGAGGTGGGAACCACTTTCATAGCAAGGAACAGAACTTAATTATTTTCAGCATTCAAAAGGAAATTGTTTATTGCAAGAGATGAGTGGAAGTGCAACTCTTAATATCCTTTTAACCACAAGACTGGTAGCAAGGGTACTTATGAAGGTATAAGAGACTTAAACACTGACCTTAGGGCTTTGTTTTAATAACAGCAGGAGGTGGCTCTGTGTTGGCTTTACCACTATGCCCCATGGAAAAAATCTGAATTTGTATTTGCTAATTATTTAACAAGCTAGTTTATAGTCACATATGCCTGTTCTACTATGAACAGACTGTCCGATTACAGTAACGTGCAAAGCATTAGAGCATTTAAAGGAAAACCCAAAGGCAGAGGGGCTGATAGCGAATAGGGGGAAAACTCAATGGAGGATAATGCATGAGAGATCATGCCAGACCAACCTAGTCTCTGTCTTTGCTGACATAGCAAACATCGTGGACAAAGGAAAGAGAGAAAAATCTTAACGGATAAATTCACCTGCTCCTAAACACAGTTTTCTGGGGATGATAATGATGACTAAAGATTTTTATATTTTCCAAATATTTGCAGCTTTGTAAATTTTCAATATATAGCACTTCCTTACATTTTAGAATAGTAGTTGTCCTTTCTCACACATCATGTCACTTTCTTGAAATTCTATTTATTCTTATTTTCAAGACAAGAATTTCTAACAAGGTCATCCTGTTTTGCACCAGTGTTTAGGAGACATAACAAGACACAGCACTAAGAACCCCTTGGAGGGATTCCAATCGGGCAAGTCCAAGGGTGGGTTACCAGGGCAACTTGTCTCCTGTTGGATATAATTGCTAGATATACTAATTAATCATAGTTTTAAAAATTGTGAAAATCTGATGCCACATGTGCACATATCTATATTTTGTACATCTGAAAGCTTTAATTGAAAGACTGCCCTTTATGTTATCAATTCTAATATTGTTTGGAGAGTTTTTCTTCCAATTCTAGACAACAATAAAGCACAACAAAAGAGTTGCAAAGCAAGTAAAAAACTGACAAACAGGGAGACTGCTAAAAAGAGAACAGCGTTGTTGAGAGAAGGTAGCTATCCTCAAGGATAGGTCTTGAGGCCAATTATATGTAATGTTTTTATTGGTGACCTTGGCACAAAGAATAACTGTGCCCTGATAAAATCTGCTGATGACAAAAAGCTGGGAACAGCAATCAATACAGAGAAGCATCAGAATATCATACAGGAAGAGCTGTATGACCTTGAGAACTGGAGTGATAAGAAGGATAACATGTAGTATCAAGTACAAGGTCATGCAGCCAAGGACTGAGAAGAAGAATGACTGCCATAAACTGGAAATACAACAGGTGCAAATAAGAAAGGAGGGCAAACTTGCAAGTGTTAACTATAGAATAAGAATGGCTGTGAGCCACTTAAAGAAAATGTCTATCATAAAAGTACATGCAAAATGTTTCCAGGGATGCTAGAAATGGACAAAACCTTTATTCAAAAGTTTGAAACTTTTTTTTAGTATATTCAAGTATGTACATGCAAATTACCCTAAAAAAATAAAACTAAATAGGTGCTGCAATGAAAGATGAGTCTCAAGATATTGATATATGCATGAGTTAGTGCCAGTTTGGGAAGGATACAGATTTAGTAGTTACCAAAAGGTAGTATCTACTTGGTGTTTGCCTGCCTGCATTCACTTCATGGTAAGTTCAAGTTAGTTTTTCTTCATTCTCACTGAAAGATAGGCTGTCTTGAACTTAACAAAAAAAATTATTATGGAAGCAGTCAGGTGATAGATAATGACATCTACATATATAAAGGCATGAGCTCTTCTTCAAGTAGTCAAACCATAAAATAAGTTACTTTGCTCAATCTTACCAAACAAGATTAAATGGATTCAAGATGATAGGATTGTGTCTGTAAATATGAAAAGAAAGTAGACATCATAGTTGAAGAGATGCTCTTTGAGTTAAAGAACAAAGTATCCTCAATATCTAATACTATTTGATTAGCTATATTTTGAATGGAAATTATTAGATAGTTTCTGATCACAGGAAGGGTGGTTGGTCACAAGTTTCCCAGTAAGAATACTAAGAGCAAAAAACTTAACTGGTTTTTGAGATGCAACATGAAAAGGTTTTCTTAGTGGCTGTCAACACTGTGTTTGTCAGTAAGGAGTTAGCAAGTTGTTTCATGTGTGTAAAAGGTGTGAAATAGATATTTGGGTTGTAAGAGTGTCTCAAGGAAAGAGGCAGTTCTCTGGAAACCATTCCTTCACTTTTCTGCTTTCCTAGTTCTTGATTATGGCAAATAAAGACTTGGTGCAATGCACTTCTGTGTTGTTTTTCTACTATTCTAATCCTGTTCCCAAATGTCTTATAGTGCTCTTGAGCATTGTAATGAAAAGAATAGATGACTTGAGCCTGTTTGACAAAAATAGAACCTCTGTCTATTAATAACACAGTGAGTAAATGAGCAGTGAGTGTATGACTGAGCACAGATGAATTTCAGAGTTCCCTCACATACAAGTGTGTTTTTCTCATTTATATTTTCCATCTGATTTTTAAAACATAATAATAATGAATCTGCTTTTTCCTGTCCCATTGCAATAGCAAAAATTGTTAAGATGGTGACTTCTTAGACTGATAATTATTGAAATATCATAATAAAATTGTTCACAACTATAAATAATATAAAAATAAATAAAATATGTTTACTAATTCTATACATAATTCCAAAGAATAACCAAATGCACTTGGATAGCATGAAGATAATATAAAAATGGAAATTTCCATAAAGACAGGTGAAAATCAGATGCTCACGTTCTGTATTCAGGGTCTCTGTCCTGGAAGGTAGAACAATAAGAAAAGCAAAGACAACCAAAAAAGGTGTTTCTAGCAATTGTAAACAGCTAGGTAAACAGTTGTCTGTTGGAACTCTCTCCACCCATCATGTTTCCATGGATACAGCAAGACTGTAAATTATCTTAAGGCATATATTTTTGACTGTTTATTAGAGACCTCAGCCTGTGAAAGCAAACTATCACCTGCTCAATTCAATCACAGAGCTGGATTATTAAATAAAGAAAATGAAGGCAAAGAACAGATGATTCACGTCACTTCAAAGATGCCTGAAGAGAGTTGACAAAAAATGAACCCAGGCTACAAACAAACTTTCTGCATGTCTCACTGAAAACAAATGGGTCTGTTTAATCACGGAGGAAGCTTCAAGCACCTCAGCAAAATGTGTGGACCAAGAAACAGGAAGAAATGTCTGATACTTATTGCTGACAGTCTCAAAAGAACAAAAGCAAGTTGCTGAAATCTCAGCACACTGTATTATTTTTCCTGACTGCTTTGTCTATGAAGATCAGACACATGTTACTTCATGCTTCATTTTCCAATCCTTATTGGCTGAATGATAAAATTATTAGATCGTATCCTGTCCTTTTTTTCTGCATTTATCTGAATCAGTTAAACTCCTGAAATGATGGCCTACTGATATTTTGAATTTTGTTTTCATGCAACATCAAAAATATATTCAGTATTTCCCATGGTGGATGTTTTGTAAAACTTAACTTGCAAATTTTAATTACATTAATGGAAATGTCTGAAAATTAGTCTGTATTTCTACATTTTTAAATTACATTCTCATAGTTACAACATATGGTATTAAGGAAGATGCTGATTAGCAGAGATTTAAAACCTCTTTCATTTCCTTTCCAGTTATAGTTGTTTCTCTCCTATTTGTTCTCTCATGACATAGCTTTATAGACCAGTTTCCATCAAATCCATTTTGATGAAAATTTTTGACCAACTAGGTAGTAATAACAGTTTGGATCAAAGTGATGACAGATAATTTGTTGATAAGCAATTTAACTTACCTGCTTTAGAAAGAAATTTCTGGAACACATCTGATGGGTTTCTTTTCAAATAAGTCAAGAGCACTCAGCATTAGAAAAGAGACAAAAAAAATAGATTGCACATTTTACTGTTTTAAAAATATTTTTGTGGCATATTATTTCTATCTAATCCTTGTAGTCTAAAACTTAATACTTCCAATTAAGGGACCATTACCAAAGTAAGGTCAACTCTACAAAGTTTACAACCAGCATATTTTAAGCTATAAATGTTAATCTGCCAGATCAGTCTGTAAACAACCTGCTAACTAAAAAATAATGTGTGAGTGACAGTTCTTGACATTACTGTAAATCATGCATTACAGTTTGATACTTAATTTTAAAATTTTCTGTTTTTATAAATTAAGTTCTAGGCAGTATGATGTTTTAGCTATCAAACTAAAAGTTTTACTCCTATATCTTCGTTACATAACTCTACAGGACAAACACATGAGAAATGTTTTCCTAGAGGAAAAGATAGGCTGTGCCTGAGCTATATTAGACAATTGTAGTACTTCTTAAAGAAAAATTGTTCTTTCCAAAGTGGCTTTCTCAGTAAGGTGAGGTCACAAAGTGTACTATAAATCAGTTGGGCCTAAACAAAATTTGACACTGTTTAAATTGAATTGACTCATAAGCCACAGAACAATTAACAAGAAAAATGACAGAAGATATTTTAATTTTATTAGTTACTGAGCAAAAATGTCTGTGAACTTCTGAAGTTATTCTATCAAGAGAAGGGCTTTTTTTTTTTTTAACTATGAGAAGGCATTTGGTGGCAGAATTTTAGTAAGGCCTGTAGTGATAGGACAAAGGCTACTGATTTTAAATTAAAGGAGGATCAATTTCTACTACATATAAAAGATTTTTTTACAAATGAGGGTGATGAAATACTGGCACAAGTTACCCACAGAGGTGGTAAATGCTCCAACCCTGGAAACATTCAAGGAAAGGCTGGATGGGGCTCTGAGCAATCTGGTCTAATGGAAGTTGTCCCTGCCAATGACAGGGAGGTTGGACTAGATGACATTTAAAGGTCCTTTCCAGCACAAACAATCCTATGATTTTCTGATTAATTTCTGTTCATAAGTGCAGGAGTTAATTTATAGATTTAAAATCATCATGACAAAATAAAAAAACACTTTTTTTTTTCAATTTTCTAAAACTGCAATATTGTCATTCACCTATCAGTAGAATTTAAAATATTGTTTTGACCTCTAGTGTGTGTACTATGGTCAGCCTCTGTCATGCTGGGACTCAGGAACGGTGCCAGAAGCTCTCTGGGGGGGCACAGGCTGGCACAGAGGCAGGAGTCCCCAGCCCTGCTGTGGTGTGAGTGCTGGCACTACTCACTTCAACAGCATTGGTGCAGCCTCCGTTCCCAGTCTGCCACTGAACTAGAATTGCATAGCTTGCAGCTGCTCTTGTGCTGTGGAAAGGAAAAAATTATCTCTTAAAATCCCTTTCTGACTACAAAAGTATGTGCTAAAAGCCTTATTGTGATATAATATAAAGGTGTTTACTTCACTAAAATCTCTATTGAGAAAAAATTGATTAATTAATTCTGGCACTTCAAATTTAAAGCATTTAAATTGGACAAGACTTTATTAAACATCCATTTGTGATTACATTGCATGCAAGATTTTGGAGCAGGGGTAGTCTGAATCTGTAAGAAATGACCCAGGCTTCCCACTTGACACATTTTTATCCTTATTTTTCTTTTTGAAAATTCTTTATTCCACACCTTGAGAATCACAAAACTAGGACAATCCAAGAAAAAATTGCATCAAATGCACAAAGTCCCACAAAATTTCAAGTTTCTTTGTAAGTCATTGGGAGATAATTTTGTTTGGGGAACTGAGGATGACCCTAGAGTTCAAAACTGATAATCAGAGGATTTCAGAAAAACGTGGTGACTCTTACCAAGAGGCCAATGACACAAGCATGAAGAGTGCTGAGGGAGGGAATGAACCCTTAAGACATTTTAGCATTCTAGCCACAAGCTTATTTCAATGTGCTTTGCATACTCCAAGATCTTCTATGCAGAGTCAGGATTGAGCCAGCCAGGGGAAAACTTGGCTTTTACACCAGTGACAGCTGTACCAGAAATAGCCTTCCTTGCATTATAAGATCTACTTGGCAAGTTTGTACTCATGTTTCTGAGGTTGAAAGGTCTTTCAATTTTATAATGAAATGGATACTAAGAGGGTATTTTTGACAAGAAAATGAAGACAAGCAGTACCTGATAAGCCAGAGCTTTGTGAAGCACAGTCATTGTGTGATGTTTGTCCCAAATGGGAGTATTTGTTTTTCCATCTGAAGGCAAACATAAAACACAGAAAATGCCAGGAAAAGGGCAGTTTCCTCTGCGAGAACACAAATCACCATTCACAGTGATTCTAAAAGACTGTAGAATACTTTAAAAAAAAGTTTTCGGATAGTACTTTTAATTTATATGCAATGTATAAAAATACTCCGAAAATATGCTTCTTCTTATGCAGTGCTTAAGTTCTGACCTCACCTGCTGACTTGAGGCTGTGGCTCCTGGCTGAGACCCTACCCTGCCTGCCTTGCCCTGGTCCTCAGCCCCAGCTTCTGTGGGGAGCCTGGCCTGGGGGCTGC
Source organism: Vidua chalybeata (assembly GCF_026979565.1). Lineage (NCBI taxonomy): Eukaryota > Metazoa > Chordata > Aves > Passeriformes > Viduidae > Vidua > Vidua chalybeata. The sequence continues at coordinate 46,723,956 of NC_071534.1, forward strand.
ATGCCGCCTTGGCCCCATGGCTTCCCACAGTTCCAGTTTGACCACCAAACCCTTCAGGGAGCTGTGGTTGATACATAGTGCAGATTCTATATTTATTAGCATTTTCAAATGTGGTCAGATCCAATAGACTGGAACAGTTGAAAAGGAAATTTTCTTATGCCTCATAAATTATGCACAATTTAAAGGTCTTGTATAGATTAAATTATAGTGCTTTAATGCAGGAAAATTTTAGAGACAAATATAAACGGTAAAAAGACTATTCAAGTTTACTCCCGAAGTGTCTGCTTCCATCTCTGTTCCAATTTTGAGAGCTCGTGTCAGTTTTCTGATGCAAATTAGGCACAGTAGTGTTTGCATTTAATTTATATTTATGTGGCACCTGGCCATTGAAAGCTAAAAAAGTACAGCTTCTACTGGAAATCTGCAATGAGTGAGTGCATCTATTATTTTTAGAATCCATCCCTAAGCTAGATTTGATAGGAACTCTTCTGTCTGCAGGTGCATGCAAACATACCTAGCCAGATACAAGACACCAACAGCAAACGTGACATAAACAGCTCCCAGCCTTTTTTCCATATCTCTGCTAAGACAAGAATTTCACTTCCTAGGTACAGCATTCCTGTGGAAATCAATTTATGGATCCAGCAAAAATAACCTCTCTTTGCTGAATACAACACTGCTGAGTTATATAGGTAAAAATGTGTCAGGCCTAATTCCCCTCTATTTTAAGGCTTCTCTAAGAGGAAGCTTTAGAATACTTACCAGGACAGCAAGAAGAATTAAATTTTAGTCTAAACTATGAGTCAAGACTAGTTCAGGACTTGGGTTCCTTCTCTCATTGAAAGGGGAAGGCAGGACACAATGCAGCAGGTGCTGGAGGAAGGACACCAGAAAATCAGATCGGCAGCTCATGGGAAGTCTTTAGGGAGAAGCAGCTCATGGGACATCATCACTGTGCTCCACACATTGACTATGCCTTCAGGAGCAGCAATCAAGTTCTTGCCAGTGCTTTTCCAAAGACAAAGTAGAGACAGGAAATTCTGCAAAAGCCATTACCCCATGTACTTGTGAGAAATTACACCACTCCTTAATATTTAATGATTAAGAAAACTGGGTGTTACCACCTGGTTTTAGACATCTGCTAGTTCCAATTGCTATGCCAAGTACCAGCAAGCCTCTAAAGAACAATGCTCCCTTGGGCTGCATTTTTCTTTTGGCAGATGTAGAACCAGCTGATGTTACAACATATCTCTTTTCACTTTAGCAATATCGAGTTCAGTCTGGCCGCTCCCTGAAGTAACATAAATTGTGGTACCTGTGTGCTCCAGGTAATCAAAATACCCATCTTAATCACAGCATTCTTTAAGCTCTTGCCTCTAAATTTTCAAAATGGGGAATGTAATACGGCCTGCAGCACATTTCATAGGTACCTAGTCCACTGGGAGGATTTATGGGGACTTTATGTGGTGATAGCATTAAACACAAGCTATTCACGCTAGGTCTTTGAGCTAGGGAACTGAGAGGATTTACTGAGGTCCACCATGAAAAAGGGAGAGAATGAAGATTAACACTGGATTCAGTACAAAGGATGCCTCTCTCTTTTATGCTCTGGAAGATCATAAAGGAGTTGTGGATTTAGTAGCTTGGTTCTTATGAAACTTCAGGCATTGCATGCTGTAATGTCTCTGTGTTGCTTGAAAATATATTTGATATTTTGGACTTTCAGCATATTCCAGATCTAGTATTAGTAGTGGTATATATGTATGTCTGAGAATAATGGCTGTTTGAGCAACTAGAAAATGTCAAGATAGATAATTATTCATTGAAAAAAGGCACAAAAAATCTGCAATGGATGCTATTCATATGATATTGTTTAGACATTTATAGAGCTGGCTTAATAAAGGACTGTGAATAAGCAATGCAAAAATTGCCAAAATTTACAATGACTTCTTTATGAAAGATATTTTCCCTAGCTGTAAATAGAATTTGGATATAAATCATTACCTCAGAATGCAACATGAATACTGAAAATGAAGGGCTTGTTTATATCCGTTGCCCTGATTTCATCACTTGAGTACTCTAGATAAAGGACTGAATATACTAAAGAAGCAGGTGATAGGTATCTAAGGAGAAGTTTAAGATGGACTTAAGATGGACTTTCTAAGTTTATATTTCTGACTATAATCCTTGCTCCACTACAAGGAAGTACTACTACTCTCGGCCTCTACAGGTGATATATTTTTCATTTTATTGTGCCTCAGGCACTATAGTTAAGTTTTTGAATGGACCCAAAGCTGCCCTTATCTTTTTGAAACAAAAGCTTTCATTGCCTGACAAGAGGAAAATGAAGTCTTCCACCCTCACAAATAGATTCTGTCAGCCACTCTTGGTATAATTAATGAATTAACATATTAGTAGGTCCAAGTAAATACAAAAGAAAAAGAACTATCTTGCTGGATATCTTTTATGTAATTTATTCAGAATGCTAAATGAGAAACTTTCAGGCTTCAGCATCCTTCCAGGTGCCAGGATGTTTAATGCATTTTTTTCAAAGTACTGAGCTTCTAGTGCCTGCAGAAACAGTGTTGCGCTGCCTTACAGTGTCAATGCCTGAATCTTGTTTGTGGCCAGGCACATAGACACTAAAGGAGACTCTTTTCCATGTTAACTAGCTCTTACTGTGCTGCAGTCCCTCAGACCTACAGTGAAAGTGCTAGTTGAGAAGCAAAAGCAAAAGGTGTCACAGAGTCACAGCATGGGGTTTCACATCCTTGCTCATCTTAATTTTTCTCTAAGATTTTTATTATTTCCAAGAGGATGTATAAAAATTTAGTCATCAGTTATTTTTAGTTATTCCAGGATGGTACTTTGACATCCTCTCTTACTGTAGCTCTTCCAGTTCAATAATATTAATCAAAGAGGAACCTGAATTTTGTCATCCCACAGTCCTGGGGACCATAACCTTTTTATAACCCTGAAATTCAGCTATTTGTGACCAAGAATTCAAGGTCCAGCTCTGATACAATGCACATGCATAACCTTGGCTCAGACTTCTGAGGAAGTCCTGGAGGCCATCTCCAGCCATGTGGATGACAAGGTGACCAGGCAAAGTCTGCATGGATTCACTAAAGGTAAATCATGCTTGACCAACCTGATCACCTACTATGATGAAACAACTACTTGGACAGATGAGGGAAAAGCAGTGGATATTGTCTACCTCGACTTCAGTAAGGCTTTCAACACTTCTCTCTCACAGTATCCTCATAGGCAAAGTCAGGAAGTGTGGACTGAGTGAGCTGACAGTGAGGTGGATTGAGAACTGGCTGAGCAGCAAACCCCAGAAGGTCATAATCAGTGGCTCAAAGACTAATTGGATGCCTGTCAGTAACAGAGTCCCCCAGGGCTCAATACTGGGTCCTGTTTTTTTAACTTATTCATCAATTACTTGGATTAAATGGGGCAGATGCCTTCTCAGCTAGCTCACTGACAACAAGTAGCTAGGAGGAGTCCTGGGGGCACGTCCTGGGGTACATTAGGAAGAGCGCTGGCAGCAGGACAAAGGCAGTGATCCTGCCCTTCTACTCAGCTCTGGTGAGGACACGTCTAGTACTCTGTGTCCACTTCTGGACTCCTGGAGAGGGTCCTGGAGGGCAACAAAGAGGAGTAGGGGGCTGGAGCATCTCTTTTATAAGGAACGGCTGAGGGGACTGGGCTTGTTCATCCTTCAGAAGTGACAGCTGAGTGGGACCCTCATCAATGAATGTCAGTATCTGAAGGGAGGGTGTCAAAAGGATGGAGCCAGGCTTTTCTTGCTGGTGCCAGGCAATGGGACAAAAGGCAACCGGCAGAAATTGATGCACAGAAAATTCCTCCTGAATATGAGGAAGAACTTCTTTACTGTGCAGGTGACTGTGCAGTGGAACAGATTGTCCAGAGAGGTTGTGGATCCTCCCTCGCTGTAGATATTCAGTTGTGTGCCATATGGTCTGGGATGACCGTGCTTGAAAAGGGAGGATGGACCAGATGACCCTCTGTCATCCCTTCCAGCTTTATCCATCCTGTGATTCTGTCATTGCAATTCTGTGATTGTGATTGCAAAGTGGGGAAGTGGTGTAAGAAAGGCTGTGGAGTCATGCTATGTGCAACAAAAAAAGGCAGAAAGGTGTGAGATTGTTGAGATTGGGCTCCTTGGCAAGTCAAGGGTTCAGGAGGAGAAACCCCAGCTTGGAAAGATAGAGGTTTTCTGAAGGAAAAACCCCATGGATTTGGAAGATGGCAAGTCAATAGCCTGGAGGAGCTGCTCTTGGGACCAGTGGAAGTCAGGTCTTCTCCAACTAACTGATGCCTACTGGTTCAACAACCATTTTACTGGGGTGTTGAGCTCATTAATTTTAGAGATTTTTGGTGTTTATTAACCAATAAATAGCTGTTTTATATTTGACCTGATGTCTAATGATGCTTCCAAAATATTTTGTTCCTGAAAAAAGTCACTTAAATGAAGTAATGTAAAGTGATCTGATGATCACACCTAAATCCTTCCTCGGAAAGTCAATGAGACTCTAACCTCCCTTCAATATTTAGTTTTGACAATAACTGAATGAATATGTTGCCATTGTATGAAGTAGAACAGTATTAAGTGGAAAGACTTGAGCTTGTAGCTCTAGTTTGATTCAGGAAAGAACTTTGAAACCCACTCTCAGGGAAGTGTACAAGCTGGCTCAACTCTCAAAGAAATCTGTCTTGCTGTCTCTTGTGGACATATTTGCAAGAGAAGAGTCAGCTTCACAGGATCACAGCTGGAGGAAGATGCAGAGAGAGCCAGTCAGACACTGCAGCCAAATATCTTATTCCTTAAGCATTAAGTTCCTTATTCAAATGTCTTTGAGGATCTTTTTTACATCCTTGGTACCTGCACTCCAAAGTACCTTTGAGGTTTTTTTTCTCTGCTCTGATAATTTTATATATATGTTTATATATATGTTTATATATATATGACTTGCCTTAAGCATACAAGGAATATTTGTATGTTTTAAGTTACCTACATGATTAGAATCTTTACTAAATGAGAACTTCTCTATAATGAAGTTGTCATTAAATTAAAAGCATAATTTAACCCAGCCAGTACAGGGTCCTGCAAAATTAGGTGAGTTTAAATGTCTACTTGACAGCTAACCTTTCCTTTAAAAAAATTTAGTTTGTGTGCCTTAACCAAAATACTGTCAAACACAAGGTTTCTTTTCTTGTATTAAGGAAATTCACTGCTCTGAGTCACTATACTTTTTATTTCAACAATGAACTGGATTTGACAGCCAGCTTGTGTTAAATCTCTGAAAATAAGATTTCATGATGAAAATGCTGTCAGACTCCTATGTGTAGTAACATTTGTGGGCACCACTTTAATCAGGAAAATTACTTTAACCAGGAAAATGACAACTTATTTACTGAATATGGGATAAGGTGACCATTTCTAACTCCAGTTAAAATATGGAGTCATGCATGGGTATGAGACTAAAATGGCCTTTTAATAAGTTTATAATTTGGTTATCTCTCTGAGCAGGCTTAAGAATTGATCTCAAACACAAAATTTTTATTAGTTTTTTTAATATTGGATAAGCTACTTGCAATGACCTTTCTATTAGAATTATAACGGTTGGGTCTTTCTGGAACACTTCTCAAGTTTTCATCTTTGGATTTTAACTCATATAGCTAGACTTCATCTAAATTGTAACCTTTCATTATCACTATTACAGTGACTTCTACAAGCCTTCAAGGCATAATTGACCTTTATACATGAAGGAGGCATTTCTTTTCTCTGTATAATAAAGGTGATCCATATGTGTTATTAAATCATGACATTGATTGACCTTACATTCACAAAAGAAGAAAACACATAATCAAAATGGAACTATAGAACTATCTCTACCTTTTTCTTATTGCTTGTTCCATAGAGCTCTTATATGTATGTTGTCATTGTATGCTTTTGTATGCAAAATGGGTCAAATTGAATTCTGGCATTTGGAGGAAAACATCAGAGACGTTGTTTTACATGCTTGTATATTTTCAGAGGACCCTAACAAAAATTTAGAGAAAGAAAGTCTGAATTTTCATTCTTTATTTGCTTAAAAATAAATGGTTTGGTTGTTTTTCTTTTTTTCATTTCAAAGCTGCAGATATATTAACAAACAGGATTCCAATTCAATTTTCATTAAAAAATCTTCTAATTTTTTAAAATTATACAGTCATTATAAATTACCAGAGTAAACCATATTATTTTAATTGTCATTATTTTTTGTACTACTTAATGTTTTTTGTATTACTTTCTGGTCAGTAACCAAGTTTGCTTATTAAGAAACACTATTTTGATTACATGATAATTGGAAAGCAGCTGCTAATAGTTTGTATGTAGAAATTTTATTTTTTCCTTGTAAAAGCTCGTAACTATAGTCATTAAGTCATCCTATGAGAAAATTATATTTTATATTTTTTCCTCTACTTCCCCCTCCCCCTCTTTTTCTTACTTGTCTGGATTGTACTTTAGCTCCTTTCAACCCTTCCAGTTTTGTAATAAAAAAGAAGGTATTCCTTTCTTCAAATTTTTCAATCAATTTATTTTTATGAGAACTTAGGTGTGCCCACAAAGCACATGCAATTGCTTTGCAGAAATCAAGAGTGCATCAGGATCACTTTCTAACCTCAATGTCTTGGCCAAGGCTTGGATAAATGCCAAGAAGGAATACCACATACTCACCCTTTTCTGATACTTTTCCTCAAAATACTGGTCACCATCGGAGACAGGAAATTGAGCAAAAAAAAGTCCTTGGACTGGAAATTTTCCAGTAATTTATCACTTGGCTGAATTCGCGTAAGTTTTCACAGGTTTGATAAAATTTCATGTTACCCTTATGAATTAACTCTTCTGACTGATGTCAGCTGCCACCTTGGAAGCATGAGGCCAGCAGAGGCTTCCAGCAAGACTGCCAGGCTTCACGTAGGTAAAGCTGTATATTGCATCTGCTCTCACCATTAGAAATGACTGCATCTTTTCTCAGAAAAACTAATTGGACACAGGCATCACCCAGCATGAAAAATTTCCAAATATGAGATCTCTGTGCCCTTTCCTTGTGTGTAATGCAAAGTGAGCACAACAGTGCTAGTGGGAACGAGGGATGCCATGGACTCAAGGTGCTCACTGATTAGTCACACTTGTCAATACTGGATCTGGTCTCCTTTGATGTTATCTTCATCACAGATGACAGCACAGGCAATAAAAAAATCTTTCTTATATGAAATCTGAATTTATGTGGCCATGTCAGTTTCTGAAACCACAGTATCAGGTTGTATTCTTTCACATCTTCTGCCCCATGTAGGCTGCATCAATTCGTCATCCACCTAGATGAATTCAGAGGAGGTGCTGTGTATCTGTGCCTTTCCCTAACTGAACAGAGTAGCCTAGGACCAAGTGCTGGACCATTTGGTCACAATACCATATCAGCTATTCCTTATCTCCTAGAAAGGAAAGAAAGCAGTTTTATGGAGGCCTGCCACAGCCAGAGGCTCAAGTGACTCCAGGTTAGCCCATCTGGACTTGGGAATACACATGATATATATTTTTATATTAAGAGGCTTGTTAAATGAAAAACACATAGTCATTCAAATGCACAAGTCCTTTATTTAATAAAAACCATGTATGACTCATCAAGAATGTTCACCATCAATTCTCTTTTGTATTCAAAACTAAACTGAGTTTCTACTAAATGTATTTTATTAGCAACATCTGACTCTTGTGTCAGCTACTCAATTAAGAAAGGCCCTTTTCCCTGCTCTTAGGTTAATTGTATTTTCTATTGCATTTAAAATATCAAGTTTTTAATTATAATAAGGTTTTGTTAATGTTCTGAAATTGACATCAGTTAGTCCAGGTCAAAAAGCTAAATAAAGCATATACAAACTTGCTTCTATTTGCAAGCGAAGTAGATATAAAAATGAATTATCACTAATCATCAATAGCCTGGTATCTAGAAATCATTTCAGCTTCACAATTTAGAATTTTGTCAGTGGGTTAATAGACAATGCACAGGACTCGCAGGGCACATGCATGTACAAGAGAGAAAGAGAGGAAGCACAGAAACTAATTTCCCAGTTACATTTAAATCTGGTTCTAATGGCTTAATTTTTCTGATGAAAAGTGTGAACCTTTGAACTTCTCATGATATGCACAAGATTACTAATGAACCACTAAAAAGTAGTATTTCAGAGAATAAAAATAAAATAAACAGTCAGTGCTAGAATGTCCTGTAGAATTTGGTTTTGTTTGGGGTTAAATTTTGGTGTGTTTGTTCAAATCTAGAACACATAATTTCTGCAAGAATTTTAAATGTTGCTCAGTTTCTCACTGAGTAGTAATAGTATTGAATCAAGGCTAGAATAACTCCCTCATCAGCTGTGAGCTAATTTACGCATGCGACCACATTTTGCGTTCTACACATCTATATAAAATACATAAATTTAGACACAAACATATAAATAAATATTTGCATATCATTGATTCAATTCAATTTACTGTCAAAATCAAGCTTGGCACAGATGATTCTGGCTCACCATCATTAGAGAAAATTATTAGAGGATGCTAGCTTAAAGCATTAAAAAAATCAAAGGGCAAGTTGCCAATAAATGAGTCATGACAGTTAAAATTCCTAATCTTTTCTCTGAACTCTTGAGAACCAAAAGTTTATGTTTTTCTAATGAAACTAAAGATTCTCAGGTAATGTGGTAGGTCTGAAAGCAAAAGGTTTAGGAAAGTGCTGAACAGTTCAATATCAACAAAATCCATGTAGAGCTGAACACTGCCATCTATCTATCTATCTATCTATCTATCTATCTATCTATCTATCATCTACCCGTCTTTCTTTTTCTGTCTCTGTAGTGTCTGTCTGCTGGAGGTACTTTAAGCAGGCAATACAACTGTTCATTGACTTTACTCAGTGATACTCTGCAGTCCAAACCATTGAGTGATAAAGTGGCTTCAGCTTCAGAAATGAACTAATGTTCCAACTGAGTATATTAATACAGTTGTAGCCTATGTTGTAGTGACCTTTTTCTCTAATCTTGTATTGCTACTACCATAATGTACAAATCCACATGACTAGTAGAATGGCGTTGCTACATGAATATATATTCTATAAATGCTGTTAATTAACAAAGCCACATATGAAACAGCTCTGGAAACTGTATTTCTCTCAATTCTGGTCTTTGAACATCATACACAATTGTTCAAATATATGAATAGTTTTATTTCATTTAAATATTAAGACTGGGCATGAATTAATGATGTCCCGTGACTTAGGATTCAAAACCAATTAGTCATTTATAGGTGAGGAGTTAGTACATTGCTAAGCATTTCCTGATGATCAAAACCTCTGAAGGCATCTCAGTCTCCTTTGACCTCTCTCACTTGCTAAAGTTAATCCCTTTTTACCAGGCTTGTCTCTCACTATGTTATGTGCCAGTTCCATTCCTCTCCTCCTGTCTCTTCAGATTCAATAAAACAAAGACTGAGATACCACTCATCTGGTTGTTGCCAAAACAGACCTTATCTCATAGAATTTTCTTGCAGACAGTAATTTCTTTGCCAATATCCTTATACTTCTCCGCACACAGACTTACCTTACCTGTATTTAGGTATTATGCTGACAGGCTTATTGGCTATGTCCAGGACAATGCAGTGGAAGAGCAGATGAAAGCAGAGCAAAAGTATTTATAGACAGATGTAATTAGAAAGTAGGAAAACAAATATAATTGAAAGGGAGAGCTGGTGTTTAAATTACAAAACAGTATGAAACCCCCTCTTTGGTGCAGTTCCACAAACTGTGCCTTGCAGTTGTGTAACGTAAAAAAAGCACAGTGCAGCAGCCCTGCTTCCACATCCAACTGCACCTCCTGGGGAAGAGGGCAGAACATGAGATCTTCAGAAGACCATTAGGGAGCATAAATATTGTAACCTGACTGAATCCTCAAGAGGTATGTAGGTATTTTAAGAGCTGAAAAGTGCAGCTGTTCTTGACTATGTAGGAAGCATGCACAGGTCCTGAAAATGAGACCAGCAGTTCTAGTTGTTGGTGTTTATATAGGTTTTTAACCCAGAATAAGTGGGTAGATATAAATTTTTGTGTTCTTAGAGGGAGAGGAATACCTGATGTGGTTATTTAGCAAAGACGGAGAAAAGAAAAAGGAGGTGTGAATGGGTAAACTACAACAGCAGAGAGGGCAATATTGGCTCCCTGGGAAAGCCAAAGTGCCTCACTGCTTAGACAGAAGGAGAACATGGTGTTATTTCTTGCTGCTCATCACTGTGTGACTTTGCCTCATTCTTGTATTGAACTGCAAATTGACTCACCAGAGCTGTAACTCAGCATAAGAAACACAGTGGAATTCACTCTCCTGACTGTTAGGAGACAAGATCAATCTGGGGTATTTTTAGCTGGTCCAGTATTACACTATGGCAGGATTACAGCATGCCAGTAGTATCCCAATGGTGTTATTTTCATGCAGCCACCCTAGAAGTGGTTACAGACAGGAATGAATTCCCAGAGCTGAGATACTGAGAAAGGAGCTGCCATTTCTCCATCTGTCTGCCCCTACCATGTTACTTCAATTCCATTGCAGAATCTTAGGCTGCTGTGAAGTAGCACCATGCCACAGTTCCACTGCTGTAAATGTCATTGCACTGGTTCCTGGCAAGAGTCATTAAAGACAAACATGTATAGGGCTAAGTACTTAACTTTTCTTTGTGCCTCAGAAAAAATTTCCTCTGATATTTAATCTTTTGAGCCTATTTGTGCTTGCTTACCTTCAAAAGGATCTTAAACCTTTTCATATAAAGTGATAAGGATGAGGAAGTAAGTTTGCAGGAAATAATGAGCTATCTGAAGACTGTGAAATTCCTGTTGAGCGCAGGCTAGTCACCAAGTTGTTCAAAACCTGATTGCCTGAGGAGAGATATTTGTCTTTGCAAAGCTCTTTAGGATGTGAACTGAGCTGAATTAGCTTTGTGAAGCTCTCCTGCTCTCAGTTCTTAATCATATATGTAAATTGGCCAAACTTATTGTCCTCATAGCTAAGCCAGATTCAAACAGGGGTTCAGAAAGTCTTCTGAAACAAAGTTAGTTGTTAATGTTGATCACTAAAACCTTGTCAAGTGCATGGATTGTTTAGATTGCAGGTTAATGAATAAGGAAACAAGTACTGTTGTGAACTTGGGCAGTGCTGAGCATAGCAGGATATTATTCAGTAATGGAGAAACAGTCAACAGTGCAACATGTACACATGATTTTATGATGATAGTACTGAGGCCAGTAAAATTATAGTAAATTAAGTTATAGGAGTTTAAAACATGTTTCCTTTATTTGTCTGTTGTGGTAAATAGGGACAGGCGAACGGAAAATCTCGGGATGTGACGGAAAGCAAGACCCTTCCCCCTCTTCCTGCTATAAGTGATCAATCACCCCTGAAGCAAGCAGCCCCTCCTAACCCCAGCAGTTTTCCACTCCTTACTAACCCACCGTCCCCTTCTGAGGTAGTGAAGCCCCCTTGACTATTTAACCCCACGAGATGAGATAATAAATGCCATTTGACCATTCACCACATTGGTGTCTGTGCATGTCAGTGGACCGAGTGACCCGGGGGAGGCCGGGTCACCGTGCTGTGTCTTGAAACCAGGTCGCCCACCTTCTCATCAGAAGGCGACAGTCTGTACTCTACATGAACATATAATTGAAATAAACCATGGAGCTCTTAACCTCTTCTCTACTGAAGTGTTCTGAAAAATACAAGTAGCTGAACAGATATGAAAGGAACCTTGCATCTGGTTTTGTACACACTCAAATATTAACCAAAAGAAGGGGCAGCTGCACTACAAGTTTGCCCATTAATTTAAATTTAAGTTAAGACTTGATCCTCTAACTCCAGGTGCAGTGCTAACAATCATAAAATTATAAAATCCTAGACTGATTTGTGTTGGAAGGAACCTTAAAAATTATCCCTGCCACAGAAGAATGCCATCCACTAGATCAAGTTGCCCAAGGCCCCATCAAGTGGCCTTGAACTCTTCCAGGGATGAAGCATTCACAACTTCTCTGCTTCAATGCCTCACCCTCTCTTAGTGAAGAATGTCTTCCTGACTTCTAATCTAAATCTATTCTCTTTTAGTTTAAAACTATTTATGCTTGTCCTATCACTATCTATCTGCCTGTGTGAAACAAAAAATAGTGGTGGAGTTTGTGCAAATGAGGTTTACTGTAGAAGATTTTTGGCTTGCCTTAGAAGAACACATAGAGGTTGTCTCAATGACTTCATTCCCTGTGTTACAGACTGGGAGACAGATTTCATTGGGTCACAGCTGAATAAAATACTAGCATACTCTGCATGTGTATCTATCCAGATACCTGATGCTGCTGTAATTTAACCTCAGACAGCAGCCCCATGCAGCTGCTCGCTCAGTCTCTTTGCAGAGGAGAGAAAATGGGGGAGAAAATTAGAAGAGTAAAAGTGAGAAAATCCATGAGTTGAGATAGAAACATTTTAACAGGAAAACAACAGCTGGACACACAAGCAAAACAAAACAAGGGATTCATTCACCACTTCCCATGGGCAGGCAAGTGTTCAGCCATTCCTAGGAAAGCAGAGCTCCATCATGGGTAACAGTGACTGGGAAAGACAAACATCATCACTCTGAACATCCCTCCCTTCCTTCTCCTTCCCCCAGCTCTGTATGCTGAGCACAACACCACATGGTCTGGGATATTCTGTGGTCATTTGGGGCAGCTGTCCTGGCTGTGTCCCCTCCATGTGCACCCCCAGCCTCCTCACTGATGGGATGGGGTGAGAGGCAGAAAAAGCCTTGACTCTGGGTTAGCTCTGCTCAGCAACAGCTAAAACACCCTGTGTTATCAACATGTTTCCAGCACTAATCCAAAACTTAGGCTGATACTAAATACTATGAAGAAAATTAAATCTATCACAGCCAAAATTAGCACAGATGGTCACTTATGACATTAATCTTCTAGGAAAGGTTAAGAATTCTCTTGTGGAGGCAAAAAAGGTCATCTATCAGATATTGGTTATATCTTAAATATTACTCACCATCAACCCTTTGTAAGCTTTATAAGTAGGATTTGCACAGTATACTGCAAAGAAACAATTGCTTAAATGAAAATTGCTTATGGATGCTATATAGGCCGAATATGCATTTATCTTGGAAAGGGTTTCTATTTTCCACAAGAATCATACTAATGGGTATAACACTCTATAATTAGATACTGTTCGTGCTGGTAAGGTTTGGTCTAAAACTTCAATGTTTGTCAAATATACCAAAAGGAAAGACTTTAAGATGTTCTGAATAACAAACTTAGCTAGTGCTACTGTGATAATTTCCCAGTCAGTTATTCAGTAAGAGTACCTCAAAGTTAGTTCCTGAAAAATTGATTTGGGGTAAATATTTTGAAACCTGCTAGAAATGGCAGTGGAAGATTTTACATAGCAAATCCTTCTTCCATTTTTTGCTCATGACAATATGTCTGAATCCACTTCTTCCTGGAGTGAGAAGTAAAACTACCAGTTTTGTGGGATTTAAAAGGGACTGTGGTCTTTTACTGAAAACCAGCCACTTCCAGTATTCTTGATGCAGAGTTAATTTGGTAGGATGTATTTCAGCATGAATACCTGAATAGTCTTGTTTGCTGCAGAGGCATAGCTTAGCATCTTTACACCTACATCTGCTAAACATCAGTTTCTCATTTTTCCTCTGATTAGTATCATATACTCAGAGAGCACAATATGAAAATAAATACAAACAAACAACAAAACAAACAAAAAAGACAAAATTACTAAAAATACATTTGAAGTTACATGTTTCAGTGTAAAACTAATACTGAAACAGTAAATATGACACATCAGCCTTGACAGGTCTTTTGCAACTCTATTTCTTGTGCATTGTTTGGGAGAAAGAATTTTGAAATTACAACATTTTGGCACAGATAATGAAATTATGACTTGATTGAAACATATGGCAGTGAGGAAAAGAATAATAAATAAGTAAGGAAAAGAATAATAAATAAATAACAACTAGTCTTGAACGACTAGTGCTTGAATAAATCTTAACACACATATTTGCTACTTGCAGCTGTTGTAGTTTGTTTGCCTTGCACAGATACCTGTAGAATGTCTGCCTAGAAAAAAATTAATTGGCATTTGGACTGAAAGTCTTTGTGAAAGTTGTTCATGTAGGTAGGTTAGTGATAGGGAGGTTACTAATAGGACAAATATGATCAGTTCAGGCAAGATTTTTGTTTTGTGGAATGGCACTAGACATGAGTAAGGAAACTGAGGCAAGCATCCTCTCTTGCTGTGCTGTGCTGTGGCTGCCATAGGCACAAAGACTGCTCTCTACCATGGGCTGGGTCCAAGGTAGGAAGGGCAGGGACAGGGGATCTACTGCATGGGTAAGAATTTCTTTCTAGAGACACTGAAATTAGTTTTAATGGAGGTTTACTACTGAAAATTACCTTTTTTTTTCCTCCAGACTTATTTATGTATGTCTGAAAATCTGGGCCATCAATTCTTGTTTACTAGAACCCTTATTTCACCAAGAAAAAAAAAATCCCTTTATCTTTCAAGTATTAAACAACCTAGGGAAAAGATCCAAACCAAATAGCCATTTCAGGTTGGCTTTTTCTCTTTCCATGTAAATGGAAAGTCCCAGATAAAAGAGCTTCTAAATTCTTCAGGGAGATGTAATTGTCATTATGCCTCTAACCCACTGAAATAACACTGTGTAAGAGAGACTATGCAAAAAGTTTGTGGGTTGCAAGAGAAGGGAAGAGTTAACTTAAATTGTTAACGGCAGCCAGGGTAGCTGTTCCCATTCAGCATGGCTACATATACCAGTAGCATGTATGCACTATTTCCATTGATAATTTATTGTACCTGGGGGGAAGAAAAATGCCCCCAGGTATTTTGGTCAAAGTGAGGTTCTTCTAGACATTGTGTTTCTGAAGGCCTGCACATTAAAGCTGTAGTTTCCCCTTAAAAGTAGTTTAACATCAAAGAGCTTAATTCGTAGTCAAAGAGAAACCCAAGGTTTTGATCCAATGCTCATTAAAGCCAGCAGGAGTTTCAATAATGTTTTGAGTAGGAAAAGGTTCAGGTTGTGAGTCTACCTTCCCAATGACTTCTTAATTTCAAAAGTCTGTCCCTTTTTTAATTCAGCTAGGAGGTTTCTGTGAAGATTGTATTTGAATGCTGTCTTTCTTGTAAAGCCTAAAAGAACTTGCTCAGTTAGGTCAAACTACAGTGAAGAGCTTTTCAAGTCATGAAACTTGTGGAAAACAAAGAAAAACTAACTAATTTTAAAATGGTTGAATGTCCTGAAACATGCTAAAGGAAAGTAGTGTGTGAATGATTTCTTGATATAAAGATATATTCTGAAAATCACTTTAATGCCATGCTATCTTTCCTTCCTCTGTAACATACTGATCATAATTAAATTCCTCTAAAATAATTTATTGTTCCATATGGCTGCTGTATTAGATAGCTTTTGCACTTTTATTATTCCAGCCACAGCACCCAACTTGGTGTGAGATGCAATAGTTTTGAGCCAAGACTGTCTTTTCTTATTTAGACATCAGCAGTACAGTGTGCTGTGCTGCTCCCATTGCTCTAAAGTTAAAGCCTGTTTTGTGAAGGTTGCTTTTCTATGCTCTTTTGTAATCATTCTTTTCTTGGTTGTTATGGAGATAAAGCTTATCCAGTCCCTTTTCTGCTTACTTTATCATGCTCCAAGTCCAATAGCATGGTAAACAACCTACTAGGCAACCTATTTATCTATGTCAGTGCTGCAAGTTCAGACCACTATTATTTAAGGTATGAATCTTTTTTCAGGTATGTTTCTCTGCCATCAATTCAATTTTTTTTTTCCAAATTGCATTAGCCTGTGTGGGATTTTAGAAAATATCATGACAACTGCTTTGGTAAATAAGAAATTTCCCCAAAATAACAGTGTCAGTTGTCAGCTGAGCTTGTGTTTCAGCTATTAAGTACAACATGACCAAATGTGATATTTTGCACATAAAGCAGTTTATAACACATCAGATGCTGCAGATTATTTTCTCATGATTGTCAGTGGATTAAAATGTTTCAAACATTTTCTTTTTTTCTACTAGCTGGTTATTTACTTGAAATTCTATTTGTGAATTAAAAAAAGAAATTAGAAGATGTTACCTTCCTTCTCTGTATTTCACACTGAAAAGTTAGATGTGTTTTTCTGACCAACTAATTGCTCAAATTTGCTATATTCCACTAAATAATGAACTCTTAGTAGGTCATTTTTTTAAAGGTTTTTTTTTTTTTTTTTTTTTTTTTTTTACTTAGATTACGTTAGACTTGAAAAGTACCTATGGAAGTACCATAAGCATCTACAGGGATTCTGAATGCACCTATGCTTCCTAGCTTGTAGAGAAATTCCTGTGTTAGAAATTACTTGATTTTTGGGTGCTGCCTCATAGGAGGTGCAGATGACTGGTGGTCTCTTCTGTGAACTGGGTTTTCTTACTGAATTTCCCCTCTGAACGCAGACTGCATCATCCCACTGTGCCTCCCATGCTGAAAGGCTCTTCCGTCCTGGGAGAGGCAGCTGGACACTGCCCAGCCTACCCTGGAGAGTATTGGTATGAAAGGAGTTTGTGATGAAACCCTAGCTATCTGCAGGGGAGAAATCAGTTCACAAGCATTGCTTTGGAGACAGGTTTCTGCTGAGAACCTGGGATTTGTAAATTCCCCATATTCTCAGTTGCACAGGTAAAACCTCTCCTGCACTGAAATGTCTGAAAATTTAACTGTATTCATAAATTGCTGGAGAGTCTTTGTTCAAGAAAAAAATACCATATCTGGCAGCTGTATAGTTAGATACATAGAATATCTTCATGGCTTTGTTCTGCTCTTCAGGGACTACATTAAACATAAAACATCAACCTTCCTCACTTCTTGAAATTTATTAAATATAAAAGAAATGATCCTAGGAAATGCTTTGGGAAAGATCTCTGCTTATAAAAACATAGCATTAGATCATTTCCTTATAACTCTTGGGGAAAAAAACCCAACCATTTTAGCTCTCTTTTTTGCTCCATTCCTGTAGCTTCCATTATGGATTATTCTATTGTGAGACTTAATCCTGTTGATAAAATGACTTCTCTTACTATTGTGCTGACTTGGGTATATTTCATTATGCAGTAATTTTCTTTTAATCCTTATCAAATAAAAGACATGCTAGGACAGTTTTGTTAAACCAGCTATCTATTATAGCTTTATTTTCTTCCAGTCGATATCAGCAGCGAAGATTTTAGAAAACTTTTCTATGACATCTCAATAATGAACATGCAATATATTGTCTACTGCTTATAGCATAATTTCAATTTTTTCCCCTAGAGAAATATAACATAATTTGTAGATACTAGTCAGACTGTAAGGACAGCTATCTTTATTTTTAGCATCAGTTTTTCAGTCTCCCTAATGTCAAGGGAGAGACTTGAATCTTGGTGTGAACTTCACTTGAGTAAATCAAGGCTGAATCTAGTGTATTGATTTTTAGTTTTTTATTACAGCCTTCTAGATTAGGGCTGGGGGATGAATTTAATATTATATGAAAATTTTATGGGTGATCATAGATGATGTAGTGAATCCAGTTCTGTTTTGTTACTGCCACTTCATAAGATTGTATTATGGAGGAAGAGGTAGGTGTAAATATACAGACCCATCTACCTTCTTATACACATATGTCTATGCAACAGAGTGGCATACGTATGTGTATCTGTATCTGTACTTATACATGTACTTTTTTATATTCCTGAGACAGAGTGAACATAGTACTAATATAATTGCCAGTCCTGGATTTCTAGATATCAGTGCCTACTAATGCTCCTCTTATGCTCTCCCAAAAAGCACACTTTGGCCTTAACTGGGTGAAAATGCCTCTGAGAGAAGTGGCAGCTGGTCTTTCCACTTCTATGCAACCCTTGATCCTGCTACAGAGAGTGGCACTGGCAGAGCTGATGCTGGAGCTGTAAGCACCAGTGTTAGTGATAATGAGCAAACTCTGTCTGTTATGTCTGTCCTTTCCTATGAGCAGGGTCTGTGCCTCCACTTCATCCTCTAGGGAGTCAGCAATTCTTAATAAATATTAGCCTGTAATAAGGCATTATCAGTCAGGGTTCATCACTGACTGGCATTCAACCAGAGAAATAAATGCAAGTTGAAGCTGATTGATAATGACTAATCTCAGCACCATCTGTCAGTGGTACATCTGTCCAAACCCTGTGGTTCTGCATCTTGTCTAGCACTAGTTTGAATGGGGCTTAGCCGCCAATTTTGCTGCATCTTGGCTTAAGAAAAGAACCTTTTAGGAATGAGCTGCTGTACTGCTAAAAGTTCCCTGCTGTTGAGGCAAGTGTATACCATATACAACCATTTCAGCAAATTCCAGCTTTGTTCTCTATCAACAGTCATGTAGAAATATTTCACTGAAATGAATTGCTGTATAATACATCAGTCTCCCTGACTGCACCAATTAATCTTGGTGGAAGAAACATATTTCCCATGCATTTAATGTTTTTGGAATCTCATAGAGAGAGAATGTATGATAGCAATATATACTGTTTAGTCATCTCACTTGGAGGGGTCCATATTTCTCAAGGGTGATTAGGCAATGAATAAATTAGGTTATATCAAGTGAATACTAATAAACATTTCATCGTCACGTTTGTAGCATAATGCTGTCTCTTACAGACAATATTTAAAAACTACTTCAGAATTATACAAAATGTTCTGCTTTAATTCCTCAAGATACAAACCCAGGTTACCTTTACACTGCCTAGGAAAGAGAAAAATAACTATGCTTAAAATGCTTCTGACAGCTTTCTCATACGCTAAAGTGTCACAAGCTTAAATCTGAATTGCAAAATCTACCAGAAGAAGCAAATGTTGTATTGCCATCTCTCGTCAGAGCTGTTTTTTAAATCCCACTGATAGAATCATCTAGTCAAGCTTTTATTCTGTGGAGGAAGAGCATCTTTTAGCCCTCCTGTTTATAGAACTCAACCATGTTCTTTTCCTACCCTTTTCCAGCAGTGTGGCTGTAGATCAGCTTATGGGGCATTGGTGACCTGCAGACATGCAGGATACCAGGCTGTGGAGCTCCTCTGAGGACCCCACCAGGTTGCAGGGTCATACCCCATTTCTGCCCATGCTTGGTAACAACTGTGGCGTGGTCATGGTGACCCACTGAACAGCTGTATGCAGTGCAAAGTCAAAAACAAGAAGAAAGGTGCAGAGCTATACTCCACAAGCATCCAAAGACATCTTTGTCACTGAGGAAGAAGCATGGAGTCAGCTGTCTGATTCTCAAGTTTGATGTGAATTTGGTAGTCTTGGTACTTGGGAGAAAAAAACTGCATGTACACCATGAACACACCATGTGAAAGCAAAAGGAAACTTTCCTGCATTGCTAGATGTTTACTACCTCCAGTTGTAACAAATGTCATTAACATATATCTACATTTAGCTTTAGTGTGAGATTTGATTTGGCCCATTTAGGTTGCCCAAAATGGAAAGTTTAATAGGACCCAGATCTCAGAGAGGTAGTTGTTACTTTTGAATAGATTTCAGTAATTCAAGGCAGTCACTTAAAAACCAAGCCACCTGAGAACACTTGTCTTTCTCTGAATGTAAGTCTAGATTAATGAGGGGGGAAAGAACCCTTTTTTTCATAGCTTAGTTCTGATAAGTGCAAATATTCCAGGACAGCACAGACACAAGAGACCTATATGGAAGTTTATGGGTATTGTGAGATCTTCCATAATTTAACAAAGTTATCAGTGAGACTGCTGCAGAAAAGGTTATTTTTTTGGAAAAAATATTTTTGCTGTTTCAGCACTCTATCACTTATCCACGAACTTCTCTTTAAACAGGAAAATGTAGTGTTGTAATTGATCCTGCTGCTGATAACTTAGGGCTGAAACATGAAAATAATAAGACATAATGAAGCTGACCTCATTAAAAATATTCAAATAAACAAATATGATGATAAATTTTAAAGTGTTCCATTAACTCTAGGTTTCTGCAGAACTAGCATGCAAATCCTTAAATGCTTCTGAACCATAAAGATCTTCATAGTGATCAAAAGTCAAAAGAACTTTTCTTCATTTCTTGTAACTTCTTTTCTCCTCAAGGCCTTTTGCAACAGCTCACTTTCTTTCCAAGAAAAGAAATGTATGACCCTGGTTTTAGTTCAGTTTAAATAAAAATCAGCTCATTGCCATCCTTTCTCACGAACTTTAACTGTCTCCATGTGAACTAGTTTTTCAGACTCCAGTTTAAGGGAATGAAGGTTGAAGTGTAATTTGTATATGTGAGACATCCATATGAGGCAAAAAAATACAGCATAGAAACAACTGAAGGGTCTGTGGGGGGAGTTTGTGTGGCCAGGTTCTGATAGTAGGGTGGCTACAATGGTGGCTCTGTGAGAAGCTTCCAGAAGCTTCCATCATGTCCATAGAGTCAGTGTCAGCCATCTCCATGACAGACTAGCCAAAGTTACCCCACCTATACTGTGGTAGTGCTTCTGGCATAACACAGTTAAGAATGGGGAAAATTTTCTCCACAATAGCAGTGCCAGCAAGAGAGAGGAAAGAGAATATGTGAGAGGAACAGCTGTGCAGGCACCTAGGTCAGTGAAGAAGGACAAAGAGGTGCCCCATGTGTTGGAGAAGAGTTTCACTTCAGTCTCTGTTGCAGACTCTAGTGAGTCAGGCAACTTCTGCAGCCCACGGAAAACCCCACACTGGAGCAAGTGAATACCTGAAGAAGACTGTGAGCCTGTGGGAAGCCCATGCTGGAGGCTCCTGGCTGGACCTCTAGAAAGAGGAGTCCACACTGGAACAAGTTTGCAGGCCCCCATGCTGGTGACCCCATGCTGGATCTGTTCCTGAAGGACTACAGCCCATGGGAAAGACCCATGTCGTAGAAGTTTATGGAGGGCTGCCTGCTGTGGCAGGGACCCCACCCCACCACCCCAGAGTGGGGGAAGAGCATGAGGAATCCTCCACCTTATGAGGAAAAAGCAGCAGAGATTATGTGTTATGAACTGACCTGTGAATCCACTGTTGAGCCCATCAACAGTGGTGGTAGAACTGCTGGTAGGCTGTTTTCCATTTCATAATTATTTAGCAGTATGGGAAAAAGGAAATAGTTGAACAAAAATTAAAATAAACTGCCTCTTTGATTTATATTTTTTCATTCTGTAGCTTGTCCTGCATGTGTCATCCTGGCAAATAGTTTCAGTGACGGCTTAGAAGAAGTCCTTAAATTACTCCAGCACCAATGAAACTATTTCATTTGAAGACAGATGTATTCAGGTCAAACTCAGCCAATCCTGAAGCTTCACCTGGTAGACAAAGAACAGAGGAAGATTTGTTATCAGCTGTAATTAAAGCAAAATTTTGTGATTCAGCTTGTTTCAGCTGAAAAAACTCATAATGAATGGAAAGAGATCTTCCTGCTTTGGGTGTTATTGCCAAGATGCACACTTCTTTTCTGGGCTTCAGCGTACGAACATTACAGTCACACTGGGATTTCCAAGATACAGGAGCATATATATACATTCATACTGCATTTATACACAATTTTGGAAGTCCTAATGAGTCCCCAGGGAGTATCTGCTACTGACTATGACCCTGCTGTGTTAAGTGCTCAGATTTAAATAGATGTCTCAGCTCCAAAAATAGTAATTTCTTTCAATGTCAGAGCAGAGGTGATGAGTAGATAAAGGGGAAGAGATCTAATCCTGTAGTTTACATGCTTTGGTTTTCCAAGCACTTGAATTTGTGCCACAGGACAGAAAAAAAAAGCAGCTAAAGAGAAAGTTGTATCTTAGTTGAAATATTCTGGATCCCTACTCACATGTAAAGAGCTGGGGCATTCAACTATGAGACTCAGAAAAATCAGGAGTGGAGGATGGTCATCTTAAGGAATGCTTGGTAGCTTTTTCTGGTACTATCTGAGGAAGATTCTGGTTGATTATTCCCTCAAGACATACATGCTCACCCTTCAAGAGTGTTTCCAGTCAAAGTGCTTGAAAAAAAGATTGCAAGAAAAAGGCTTGAGCAGTGCAGAGCCCAAATGAATTTGCTGTAAATTCTACCTTCTGTCCCTACTTTCACCACTTTAGATACATATAATGGCTTTCTTTTTCTGCCATGAGTGAGTTTTGACCTACCATAAGTTGTTTTATGGACTGGACAGGGTGCAGAATGAACTAGCTGTGACCTCCATAGATTACAGACTGCATTCCACTAGTCACTGTTTTTAAGATGGAATTCTGCCTCCCCAGAGGAGAATGCAGGCAGGTGCACCTGGGGTGACTGTATGCTTGTGTAGATATTTGTATTTTATTTAACTTGGGTTTATTGGAAGAAGATAATATTTTGCAGCGTACTAACCCATGCATAGGCAAGTGAAACCCTATAGATAGAAGGAAGAGATATTTTATTGATGAATACAACATGAGTCCTACTTCTGTGTTAACTGTTAAGTACATTAGTGCTTAACATGTCAGTCAGAATGTGGGGAATTTAAAAAGTTTGATAATGTGAGACAGGAGAACATTGAAAGGACTGACTGGGATGCTGCCTTTCTTTCTAAGCTCTGGAGACCAGGCAATAAGTTGTCATCTATATTCTGGAAAGACCAAGAAACCACCTCCTAAAGAAACTTGTGGAGGATTGAAATTTGCATGGGCACTAAATTATTTTAGCCTTAATGCAATATAAATGCTATGTAAATTAATATTGCAGCTGCAATCCTATTAATAGAGGAAGGAGAAGAAAAGAGCCATATCTGTGTAGGAAGAACTACAGTATCTCTAGTAGCTAACTCCATTTATTTTTAGTTGTGCAAAGCATTACAGATAATATTTAATATTATTTCTAATATTTTCCATATGTATTTAATGCTTCCTTTTCTAAAAGCCCTTCCTCTGAATACTGGTTGGCAATGATTAACATCTGCTTAATTAGTATTTTAGCTTGAAGTCTCTGAATCCCAATGCCGTGTAATGCTTCTTGAACAGACAGGGAGCTCTAGCTCACATTCCAGCAGAGTGTTAAACTGAGGACCAGGGAAGGGACAGCTTCATCGGGGGTTGCTCAACAGCCCCCTTCTACAACACATGGGCATAAGGAGACAGTGAGAGCAGACTGGGCAGCCCAGTCAGTGGCTGACACAGGATGCCTACTGTCTGATTGCTGTCAGGGTCCTGTGATGGAAGAGGACACTTATCCTTTCACTGTGTTTGCACTGTCAGGAAGCATCTGTCATACCAAGGTGAGGGTCACTCAAAATGCATTGCACACTCCCCATATTTAATATTATGCAGGAGCAGTCTACAATTAGGCATGAGATTGATTTGCCAGACAACAGTAGGAAGGAGCAGACAGGACCCCAGATTTTTCTAGCTTCAGACCAAATTGTTTTTATTCCTGTAAGGAATGAACATTAAAATTAATCCCAAATGCTTTTGAATTTAGGGATGTGGGTGTTGAATTTTGAATTGAAATTCTAGCTTTCTTCACTTTAGGGCATTTAGATTCAGCATATTAGAGCAAAAGAGGATGAACTGTCAGTTCTCATCCTTTAAATATTGCACCAAGTTGGTAGGGCACATTTGCAACACTCACTGAAAATATGTACTTTTCCTTCTTTCAACTGACAAGGTACAAAAAACTGCAACACATTTAGGAAGAAGACCCCAAATTTGACCAAACAAAATGTGTTAAGCAATATTAGGTCTGATTCTGTTTTTGTTTGTTGGTTTTTCCCCCTTCATTTCCAGATCGCACAAGAACAGTGAAAAATGGAACTCCCAAGAGAAGCTCTGGTGTACTTAGCCTGAACCCTCCCTTCACCTGAACGATATTACATGCTGCTGTGTCAGATCCTGACACTTAAATGAGCATAACATGTGCTCCCATCTATATATGCAGCAAGCTAATTCCCTGGGGGCAGAACTAGGGAACAGCCCTGCCTTGCACTTATCATGGAGCAAGAGTTGCTGCAGGCACCAACCCATAGCAGGGCTAAGATGCCTGTGTCTTACCTAGATTGGTGTTGGGTACTGCAGTCGATTGCCTCACTGTAGATGCAAGATATACCTGAACAAGCTCAAAATTGCTTGCTTTCTATGGTTTCTGAAACCTGTGCTAGTCAGAAAAGAAGAAATCAAATTCTAGTGAAAATTATGTGGTATCCAAGGTGAGTGAACATATGTTCCATGGAACAAATTGCAATGATGATAATAGAGTGAACCTCAAACAATGAAAGGTTTCCCCTCATGGCTATCCAGTAAGTCTACTGAATCAGGAGATAATTTCAAAAGGAGCTCAGCACAATTGTACCACACTAAAATAAAAGTGGTTTGTTCTGAAAATATGTAAAAAATACACAGATGACAGTAGAACTTTCATAAAACTATGAGGATACCCTTCTCCTCTGGTCAACCTTATGTTCTAAAAAAGATAACCAATGAAGTTACATTAAGGTTGTAAAGTGAAAAAGTGAAAAGTTACAAAACGCCAGAATTAAACTTTCTGTGTATCTCGCTGCATTTCAATCTGTACAGCCATGGGCTCTCCCCTTGTTGTGTATGAATTTTGGCAGTTTGACTGAGGATCATCCACAGTTTTTTCTGCAAGACTGTTGCATTCAGTGCCCTGGCTGAACACCACTCAGTGATTGAGTGGCTCCTCAATTTTTTTGTTTTACCCTCATATTTCAGTGCATGCCCCAAGGACACATTTATTTTATGCTACTCAAACCTTTCCATGTGACAGAATTATAGATGTCCTCAGGGAATTTTTTCTGTGATGTTACTCATTGCAAATTTTATTTGTGCAGTATGCTGTGGTGATGGGTGATATTAGCTGGATTTTTGCATTGAAGAAAGGTAGATAGGCTTGAAATTAGCCTTTGATTTGGGCAGCTAATTTGAGGCACCAAAGACTATATATTTTGTAGAGTATTCAGTGCAGAATTTTTCGTAGACTGTCTTAGACGAGCCACTCTTTTTCTTACAGAAATCCTATCTTCCTCAGCACAACCCTTTCAGCCTCTGTTACAGATGCATTCAGGAACCTTACATCAGAAACTCAAGACATCCAGAAAGTGGTCCACCTTGTGAAATTTTTATTCTGAGTGTCTGAGTCCACTGTTTGAGCTAATGGAGAAACTGGAGGTTGACAACTTTCACATGATCAGACAATACTAGAAGTAAAATATGAACATCACATAAAACTCAGCATTAAGTCCAGTCTTAGAATGGTTTTGGAAGTTGATCTTAATTCCAGCTAATTTTCAGTATCATTCACTGAAGACAGAGCAGTGAGGGCTGCAGCATTATAAGCAAAGTGATGCAGAGACCACGGTTGCAACAGAGCCTCCTCAGTCTCCCTGTTGGGAACGGCTGGAGGGAAGCAGGTGCCATCAGGTGTTCAGCAAAAAGCCTTGATATGATCAGGAAGAAAACTAATGAGAAGTTATTGTCACTTGCTCATACTCCTACAGCTTCCTACATCCTCTTGTTATTTTTTAGAATAACTGTAGATGCCTCATGGCAGCTGTCACATTAGCCCTTCACCAGATAAGGAGATGGGAAACTGTTATGGCTTTAACTGGTTGAAGGGTTATATTTCTCCTAGCAACTTTTAACCTCAAAGCAGAGAGCTTCTTTAGATCATGTCAGTATATGTTCCTTAAAAAGAAAGATAGTGCAAGTTTCTACCTAGTCAGCACTTTTATTTAATCTGGGGGTTTTGTGCCTTTACCCCCTTCAAACACAGGGTTCCTTATCGTAATACTTAAAGCCTTGGACCTTTCCCACAGATTTTTTTTCAATGCAGGTGCTCACTGCCCAAACCTGCTGTCTCCCAAGGATTCAGCATCTCTTCTTCCTTCCCAAGCATTACCCCACAGCACTGCTCTTGCACACTCAGAGCCTGGTTTCTTGATCAGTCTTTCTGCTTGATTTTTGTCTCCTTACATGAGCAATGCAAAGCAGCAGATGAGTGTAACTCAGCATCTCTACTGGCTCTGTCAGTGGTGGTGTTTCCTGTAGCAGTCAACAGAGAGCAGAAGACAGTTGATATACATAATTTCATTACCTGTTCTTAAATAATGAAATAATCTGCTAAAAAATTATGTTTATCTACCAGTGTGCTGGCTAAATTACAGTTCCTTCTACTTATTTCTATATCTCTAACGTCCAGTTTATCTAAAGGTAGGTATCTGTTAAAAACAGGAACAATCGACAAGCTCTTGAAAAATACCCTTGTTCCCAACAAGCAATTCATGATTCTCTGCCAACACAGCTAATAAAATTAAGGCTGTGAATAAACAGATATATCAAAATTCAAGGAGCCAACTGCATACCTGGACATCTCTAAATAAAAGTGTATTTATGACAACAGAATGAAATTTCCAATATTCAGAGCATTCACACTGCAAGAGGACTGTTCTATTTCTCATGAATCAATCAAATGGTAGACCAAGTTGGCAAACAGAATTATTGAGGTGAGCTAAGACACTGCCAAATGTTCATCTAAATGGGATCATAATTTATAAATTAAAAAAATGTGAAGCTTGCCTGCAAGCATGCCATTCTTTGAATCCATCCTTACATCTTTTAGGGAATGGTCTCTTCCTTTCAAACAAAAAACCAAAAACTAACCAAGTAAACAAAAAGGAAAATATTTGGGGGGGGGGCGAAAATATAAAGAAAAATAACTAGGTAAAAGAATTCTTGGGTAAAAGAATTTGCAATCTAATAACTGTTATGATTTTGAAATGTTTAATTCACAATTTTACTCTATTAAAAAAGGTTAAAAATATTTAAACTACAAAGGTTGCATCATAAAAATATAGCTGATGCTCCAGTTTTGGAGCATCAAGACATTGATCCATTGTGTGCCATATCAACATCTCAGCCCAGGTGTGATTCTGCAGAGGAATGTGTTCAAATCACTGTAAGCAACAATTGCAGAGACATCAGGGATCTTTTTCCCCCAAATCTCCTCACAATTACTAGATTATTTGTAGAGGTTCTCTTTCTGTGACTACTTGTCTTTCTTAATATCCTGATACACTCCCAGATACAATAACAACTAGCGAAAATGTAAATATCATACATTAAAAATAAACAAGAATCAAGAGCTTAAATTTTCCTTTTCCTTTCCTTATTTTCTTTCAACCTTGGATTTTGGTTTTCCCTGGATAGTTAAGCTATGTTAGCTCTTTGTGGTTCATTCCATTAATAAATCCAAAGAAAATAACTTCCAAGTAAAACCATGGTGAAAATGTTAAGCTCGAAATGCTCCTTATCACATATTCTGATTTTTTTACATGGTGTAAATCAGATCATCTGAACCAATAGTCTCCATGAAGGAGTTTTTTGGAGTAGGATTGTCAATACTAACAGATATGAGTTTGATTTAGAGACTAAAGGTTATTATGTTCTCCTCGTAATCAGGTTTTATTTTAGTTTAAATTTTCAGCCATTCAATATTGGCTTGGTCTTTTTTTTCAGTATAAATATTTCACAAACACTTTGAGGAAGTGAATTTTCTTTTGATTATTTAATGAAAAACAGTTTTGGATACCTTCTATATTTTTTTCTTTTTCTGACAGCTGCTCTAAAGCTGAATAATAAAAAAGATCATTCTACTGCTGGCACAGCAGACATTAGGCAAACTCATTTAAGGAAGAAATCCAGGATTTTAAGACAGCCAATGATGCACTGGGATAGAAACATATAGCCTGTAACATTGCTCCAGGATGTGTACACAAGAATCTGTTCCTCACTGGACACCAGGATGAAAAATCTGAGAATAAAAAGAAATGCAAATGCAATTGACAACATCCAGGAGGACAAAACAGCCTGGAGATGCTAAGCATGAGATCTGCCATGTATCTTCAGTACTACTGCAGAGCATTCCCCAAAGGGACAGATGGTAGGAAATTCTGCAGTCATATCTGGTTAACCTGAACCCATTTATAAAATCAGTATTACATATCCTTTTAAACTGGTTGTCACCTTTCAGTATTTATCATCTTTGAGAGAGCATGCTCAGGTAAATTGAGAAATCAGACTTTGTCTGTTTCTTTCCCAGGAAAAGAATATATTCCAAATGTCCATTTAGTCCCACTCCACAGATATCATGATTCCTCTTTTTCATTACCAGAAGATGTAAATGAGAAAAGGGAATTTTTGGAATATGTATTTAAAATTATTCTAAATTAAATTTATTTTAAAAGGTGTTTTCTTCACTTAGTTTCATTTTGTATAATTTAAGAGAATAAACCCCAAATATGTTTAAAGGGAGAATAATTAATTTCATAACTGAAATGGCTGGATGAATGACAGATGCTTCCAGCTTATGAACTTTTAGGAAGAATCCTTTTGTCCAGGTGCCTGGCCCTCCTCTGATCTCCTTATTTTTTGTGTCTTACTGTCCTAGAAACTCCATATCAGGAATGGTGAAGTCACATATCATGTAATTCCATCCTTTTTTTTTTGTAGATAGTGACATTTTTGCTTGATGCAGCAGGAGAATGGCTTTCCAGACAATTTTTCAAGTCAGATGAGTGTCACAGATCTGCAACATGGGAGTACCTGAAGCTGAAGATCTACACTCTTCACAATAATTCTTAAATCAGCCTGAGGTTTTTGGGGATGAAGACTCCCTGTGTAGTTCAGAAAAGACAGCTTTTACCTGTTTTTGCTACCTGAATTGCTGTGGTTGGAGAGTTTTCCTGTGCCTGGTGAATCATAGCTGTATATGCAGAGAACTGAATCAGCACTGTGACCTTACTCACTAGTCATAAGTGCTGCATAGATATAATGATTTATCTCATGTTTGCAGTGCAGATTATTTAAAAAAGCAAAATCCAATTGAAATATGATTCACATAACAGAATTGGATTAAAAGAGCTCTGGTCCCAAGACTTGTGCTCCCCTCAGAGGAGGGTGATCCAGCTGATTACGTCAGTTATTTTAGTCCTAGACCAGCAAAAGGCCTCCAGTGTCAGTCATAGCACTGTGAGTGACAACACATCAGGATTTCCAAAATGCCCCATGTGGTGCTCTGGGCACTCCTGGATGGGGTAACCAGGGGTTTGTGTTTGCTCAAACAGTATTCATTTGTGTTGAGAAGTCTTAATATGATAATATTCTGAGAGGGCCCTGGAAGCAGAAAACAACCTGATCTCACTCTGACATCCCTTGAAAGTCTGACCTTTATACTAGCCACATATGTGTAATGTGAAGGAACCAGCTTCAACAGGAGGGGCAAAACAGTTGCATCTACAGTGACAGCCTGGACACCAGAGAAGTTTTGTGGGAAAGTGGAAATGGGCTCCCTGATCCCCACAGTTGACAGATGAGTGCTGTGACTGAATCCACTGCTTTGCCCTCCCCACCCAAACTGGCTCTCCAAGTGTTGTCATCTTCCCCATGTGCTTGGAGCCATATCTGGGCAGGATGAAGGGAAGGCCACAAGCTCTGCCAGCTCTGAGGGAGTTTGTGTCACCATCTTGGTAAGAATTGAGGAACTTAATTTAAAAATCAGGTGTCTACATATATCAGGCATTGACAGAGTCAGACAGCAGCTGAGCAGAGGTTTCCAGGATCTATATTTGGACTGCAGTACAGAGAGGCTGTTTGGTAGGATATCAGCATGACAAATGTGACAGGCTTATAAAAATCTTCGCTTTCTCTTCGAAAGATAGTTAACAGGGTTTGTAATTAAGGAGACTGCAGATCCATTCCATGCCTTCGATCATCTCACTCTCATACTGGTCCCAGAGGAGAATCCAGGTGCTCTGTTCTTCACCAATTTTTTTCTTCAGATGCCATCCTTTCCTTGACAATGCCAGAAAAGCTCTTCCCCCTTCCTATTTCCCTCCCTGAGCCAACAGACACTTTAAATATACAAGTACAGCTGAAACTTTCATTTAGATTCCCGAAGACTGGCACCACAGTTATTATATCCCCAGACTGACAGTTCCTGCTGATTGGTGCCACTCAATTCAGAAAGCAATATCGCTTTGATGTATCAATCTGGCAACTGCCTGCAGGAAGCTATTCTAGTCCTTCTCTCTGAATTTCACTCTAAGAAAAATACTCCTTTCAACAAGATTTTTAAGGGAAAAAAAGGCAGAACGTTTAAGAGAGGGGATGGGAAGCTCAGCATGCCCCCCATAGCCTTAATCAAAAGCGCCTTTTTTTCTTATTGAGGAGGTAGTAGCTCTACAGGAGACAAAGAGTGTAGGAAGACCCTTTACTCCAGCATTTTACACATTTGAAATATCCATGTCTTATTCATAGAAAAAGGAAAGGGTCTTTAAAAATTTAGCACTGACCTATATGTCCTTTATGAAGAATATGACATGTTGGTGTTTTAAGAATGTGTTGTTTGATGTTTCAGTTCAGGCTTTGTTGTGGAGCTCAAAGGTCAAGTAGTCAAGATGTTAACGGAGCAAACACAGTTGGTAGAGTTGTGCTCAGTAGCACTTCAGCTGGGAAGATAAGGAGAGAATTCCCTGGGATACTGACAGTAGTCAGCTGCAGCCAAGGTAGGGGACAGTCCACTTGCCCAGTGTAGGAATTGGTGAAAAGTAAAGACAAAAGGATAATGTGTAAGAGTTTATCTCAAAGGGGGAAACTAACATAACAGGCATACAAAATAGCAGGCAAATTAATTTTATTTAAACTGTGAAGAAGGAAGGAAATCTGAAGTTGCAGAACCACAGTAGATCTAGATCAAAGTCTCTCTATATTCCTATATATATTACTACTGATGACCTGGTAAAAGACTAATCATGTTCTCTTGCTCCTGCTTCCAAAGTGCTTTCTATTTTCTTTTGAAAAATGGCATCGAACAACCTTAGTCATGACCACATCTTCCTAGATTTATTTTTAACATGGTGGTCTCAAGACAGAAATTTTCCCTCTGTCCCATGGCATAAGAAATAGATGAACCTGAGTTCCCTATGCAGGCAGAAGGAGCTGGCCTGACTGAGTACTCTGATATGCACACAAAGGCAGTCTTGAGGATCTATCCCTTAGGTCTTCTGCAGTTCCTCCTCGTATTTTCTTTGAATGCTTAAAAGTTTCCCTTCAGTTCCTGGGGAAGAATTGCCTGGCTAGTACTTATTTTTAATAGTATTTTTTGTAAGTAACTTCTTTTCATAGAGCCAGAGCCTGTGGTTCAGCATGAAAGCTCTGGGAGCAGACTTAGGTCTATGCTGTGAAGTGTTTTGCTAGAATTGCCAATAGCAAGAGCCCAAGGAATTTCCAGAAATGCAGGTGTCTGTTTATGATTTCTTTATCTTCTCTGAATGTGATTGCATTCCCTTTAGCTATTGTGTGTATCATCCTTCCATTTAGAGTTATTTTCTTAAGTGTATCTGGAGGGCAGGGGAAGGCTCTTAGTGAAGCAATATTGCATGCTTCACCAATGCTGTATGAGAATATTCATTCAGTGGTTTATGTAAGAAGAAAGCAGATGTTCTTGACATGTCAGAAATGTAAGAACACTTTATCTTGGTGAACTGCTTCTATCAGTTCTTGCAGGTATTTTTTACCTGTGCACATCTCCAAAGAAAGAAAATATTTAGAAGTAGTAGAGAACTCCTAAGATCTCAAAGGTGCTGCTGCTGCTGCAGATGGAGGTCACAGCACCTCTGTGTGCTTTGTTTTTAATACAATTTTAGATGGAGCCGGTGGCAAAACCTATTATATTAAATCCTATTAATTAAATGCCTAGTTAGAAGTACCCATTTTTTAAAGATGGCCGAATAGGTACTAGTTACAGTGATTTAAAGGTCAGTTATTCAGCAGCTTTTTCCAAAGATTTGAACTGATTTCCTTGTAATAGCACTATCACAGTTTTTTTATCTTCTGCTATCAGCTTTTGCTAGGATGTAATATTTCACACTTTTTCTGTCTGTGTGCATAGAGCCAGAAGAGCAATTAGGTCTCCTGCTTCAGCACACCTATGAAAGGAGATGCCTTGATGTAAAAGAGGCTTTTTAAATCTTTCTTTCAAAGCTTTTACTTTTACCTGCATGAAACTGTATTTCTGAATTACTTAATTGCCAAGGAGTTAGAATATGAGATAACTGACAGTCCTCTGCATCTGCACACTCTCATATTTGCACGCACGAAAGTGAGAAAAATAAGAAAAAATGCTCTATGGCCATAGACTGTAAAGGAAGCTGCATATAATATTAAATAATAATTATATAATATTGATTTTTTGATATATTGAATTTTTTTATATTTGTGCTGGAGCTGGAAGACCATGCAAAACATTTCTCTCCAATTAGCAAGTAAGTTGATTATTGGGCTACCATCTAAGCAGAGTGCTGGAGAGTCAACGGCTTGCGGTCAGGCTTCTGGTGACATCGTGCAGCCACCTGGCTTGCTCTGCTGTGCACAGACACAGAGGAGCAGCGCTGGTTCCTTGCCTTCTACTCTTCCTGTGCTGGTTTTGCATTAATTGATCTTTGATGAAGAGACACCCCCCGCTTTGATAAAGTCACAACCCCTAACCACACAACAAGACATCTGGGCCAGCATGGGGAAATGCATCTCAACCCCCTCCTTATGAACCAGTGAAAGGATTATTGCAGTGAAGCTACTGACTCCTTCCTAAGCATTCAGTCAAGTAAAATTTGCATTTAAAATAATGTTCATTCAGAAGAGCAGAAAACTCCCTCCTACCATAGGACAATATTTTGGATGTCATCAAGAATAATTTAAAGAGTCTTTTGTGTGAGGAAGAGAAATTTTGGGACTATTCTTATAATTGGATTATCTTTCTTACTTGAAAAACAAAAAGTGTTCCAAATGAAAACAAAAGGATGACAAGGGAAAAAGTTTCTGGAAAATGTATCTATTTCTGGAGCTGACTCCCTCTTATGCCCTCTTTGTTGCAGAAATACAGCACCTTGTCAGATGGGCTGCTCACACAGCTCCCAGGTCCTTCTTGTCTGGCTGTTGAAGACATTTATCTCAATGTGTCAGTCATGAGTAATAGCAAAGTGCTCACTTGCAAACTACACTCTTGTTTTGGCATAAAAAGAAGAGGAAAATTCTTTTTTTAATGGAAAAAAAGCTGAGGATGGAAATGACCCATTGGGTGTGACAGGAGCCTTGTATTTCTCTCTTAAGTATACTTGCAGAGATTTCATAGAAGCAGACTGAGGTGATGAGGCTGCCAATCTCTTTCCCTCCAGCTAGTTATTACTGAGATGTCTCCCAAACACAAGTAAGTTTCATGGAGTTCACAGTTGTACTGAAGATGATGAGAAATCCATGAAGGTTTACCTGAAGTCCAGTACCCCATGCACTCCTGCATTCTCCACTAATGACCTTTCCACTCAAAAGGGTTGACATTTTGTTTGATATTTTTAACAAAAAAAAACATATATCAATAAAGAGTACCCTTTCCTTCATTTCCCCCCTTAGCACATTCAGTGAAAAAGTATCAACATATTGAGCCCAACAGGGAGTTTTCTTTGAGAGGAAAAGGCTACGGAATCCCAAGGAATTCTCAGAAAATGTGAAACACTTCACAGTATGAATCAACAATCTGATTTATAGGGTGTGCAATATGAGCTATATCTAGATGTAAGATGTCATTGCAGATGCCAATGAAAGAGGAGAACAATGTACAGAAGAGAATGTGGAGAGGGAAAGCTGCAGAACTAAATCCAAGCCTTTGTAAGTGGACATTAAAGCACTGATTTCACAAAAATGATAGCATTCTGCTGAGAAGGACAAAATGGATATGAGATTTTGACAGACTGGTTTTGGGCAACCTGGGATGCAGTCATTTGTGAAATGTCTTCAACACTAACTCAGAGGAGCTGATACCACAAGACCTGCTGAATAAATACTCCTCCTGTGTTTCTCCCACAGCAACAGAGAGAGTTGACAGGGTTACTAAGAATGTGTCAGACCACTGAATTCTCTGTAAGTACTCTCAGGACATCATAGCCAATTTATAAATTCTCAATACTTTTCTGGCCAACAGTTTTATACGTAGGGTACCTTCACAGATTCCATGCACAGCTATTTGAAAACTCCATTGTTAATGAGAAATATTCTTTTAGTTTTGTATTTTTTTGCATTTGTAGAAAGGCTGCACTGTTGGCAAGGTTTTCTCAGTTTGCTGTTGTTTTCCTAGAGCTACTTTGCACATTTTCAAATGAAGTATTTCTTCATAATAAGATGTGTCAAACTTCATTTTGCAGTGAATCAAAGAGATTGTGCCTGGGGAGAACTTTAGAAACTGAAGCGTGCTTAGAATTAAAACCTGAGGTTAGGCAGTTTGTCCTAAATCTCAGATTAAATGGCAAAGATTCCCAGCAGATGATAAAGATGATATATGCTTTGTAGAAAATAATCTGGGTTAATTAAGAACATTTGATTACTTATGTACTTTGCTACATTTCAGCATTCTGACTTGACAAAGTTCTGTTGACACGCTGCACACATGCTTATGTTTACTTGAGAATATGTATTTCTGGAACCTATCAGAGGCACTACCTGAGCCCAAGATCTGGTCTTATTTCTTACACTTAAGAGCCTCAGCCTCAGGACCCTATCTATTTACCCTTGAAAGCTTCACAAAATCCCCCCAGATGCTAGAGGCAGTGGTGTTAGTGCTTCAAAAGGTGGCAGTCTGCCTCTGAGTCGTAAGAGAAAGTATGCTTCCAAGCTGAGGGAACCAGGGAGGTGGTGAACAGTACATAAATCTAAATATGGCAAAGTGCTAAACACTCAATAACTCTTCCACTAAAGTACTTAAAATTAGTGAAATACTTACAAACAGCTCCTTCCTGAAAATGGACCCGTGCAAACAAACTTATCTGGATTGAGTCAAGGGCTTTGTGCACTGGAAACCTGGGTTTATGCCTCCTTCTGTGTCACAGTATACATAGTTGGATTGCTTTCATTAATTCTAGCAAAAGTCTGCATAAATGAATTTTTCTGAAGTGGAGTCAGTTTATCTATTTCTCTCTTTTCATCAGCATATTGGAAAGAAAAAGAAAGAAAACAAATAACACATCCAGGATGTTATTAACCATTGATCTTTGATATTTGAAAAAAAAACCCACCAACAAACAAAAAACCCCCACATTTATGCAATGGCTTATTTTTTGAGTAAATTCCATTTTTTTGAGTAAACTCAGATTAAAATGTATAATCTAGCGAAAATGACCTATATTTGCCTTACAAAGATTGTCCCCATCATATATTTCAAGACTGATACTGATAAATAAAGGCATTCAAAATCGATACTCATTTTGAACAATTTAACTGTCCTACATATAGAACAATCTCAAATTTTGTCTCCGTCTATAGCTGTGTGTACATGAATATGTAGACATATATTTATATGTTCTGGTTTCATGTTAATGAAAGAACTTTTGTCAGGAACTATATGGATGATTCAACACCAATTTCTCTACAGAAATTATGAAAATATAATCACATTAAGAGAAAAAAAAATCTGCAAGCATATTTTAACATTTTTGCCATCGATGCAAAAATTGTAATGTCACAGGAAAAGGAAGCCTCATCACTGAAATTTCAGTCTTATAGAGATGAAAGCTAGATGTCTGTAATAATTTTCTGTTTTACAGACGTGAATAAGAATGAAGATTCCATCCACTGTATTTTATCACTCGAAACATGTTTAGAACATATTTTCTATTATCATGATTACCCAGTCACACTTTGAAAGTGTGTTCCCTTCCCATCTCTTCCTATCTTATGCTACTAAAATTGCACTGTATTGAAACATTTGAATCTTTGCTTTTAGATCTGTCTTCTGCACTAGAATCCACCAATCTTAGGGTACTTCAAAAATAGCAGACGGGAAAAACTAGTAAGTTACACCCAAGAAAGGGGGAGCTCCCTACCTCCATTCTTTTTGCAGTAAGATACTTCCTTTTTTTTTATATTTACAGAAAACATTTTTTTTGTAGCAAAGATTTCCCTCACCTCAGATTTTCTTCTGTGTATCATCCCAGGTCAGCTAGATTCATTATATTTATGTGCACAGCACCAGATCCTTTAAAATAAAACAAATTTTGCAATTATTCTGACTGTTTTGATGCTGTTACATGGTTTTATAAAATATTTTTTAATATTATAAATATTAGGATAATGCAAGGGGAAAAATTCTTTCTGCAGAGCAAAGATCCATAAAGAAATGTTTTATTTGAAAAACAGTACAGCATTAAAGTGCCATTGCAGAAGTAGAACAGTTTCATATAAACATTAACCTTGTAGTGCAATAAAAATTATCAAATGCCATAGCAAAATATACCTGATCAAATATGTGAAGTATTTCAAATACAAAGGAGGTCTGTAATCTGTTTGTTTTGTTAAACTTAGAGCACAGAATAAAAAAAAATTTCAATTCTGCATTCTCCTGCTTGCTTTTTTTATTTCTTTACAAAGGGAGCATCAGTGCGTATGAACAAAACAGTAGGGCACATAGCTCAGAGCATTCTGTTCCATTTTCAGTGACCTGGAAAGCACCAAGGCTGTTGTGCTGGAAAAAGGGGGAAAATAATAAAAGAGGAAAAAAAAAGATAAAAAGGGGAAAAAAAAAAAGAGAGAGGAAAAAAAACCCAACTCACCAATCTAGCTGTATACAAATAGTACCTTCATCATCAACATAAATTTGAAACCTATCAGTTTCCTTGGAGAAAGTGATTATCAAGGAAATGGAAGCATGGTGCTCTGTCTCACCATGGCGTCATTTGGGAAATGTTGAGAAACAACAATGATAATGAATTTGAAAAGCAACATCTGTGTTATTGTCATAACAAAATAATAATAAATAAAAGACAAAAAAGCCAGAAACTGAAGGAAAAAATGGGACAAAGCCTCTCATAGGAGAACCCTTATCATGTAGGACACCACTGTGTCCTACACATGTAAAATAGAAGCACTATTTTACTTCATGTTATTTTTCTTGAGGTGTATTACACAACATAATGAGACATTGTTCTGGTTATACAAAATCAATTAGAATAAATTCCAGAATTATCACACAGTGATGACAGTTTCACACATCCACATTGAAATAAAGAAGACAATAGGGCTTGTTTCCACTGCTGTATACTTAACCTTTTCCATAGTCACTGTGTCACTAAAGGATACATGTTGCTTCTTCCCCTTTTATCCTGCAGAATGACCGTGTCACTCACATGGCAAGAATTCAGTCCTCAGGGCAAGATGCAGACATGAAAGGGCATCATTTTGGGGGTATTTGTGGGATAACCGGGAGGAAAATTTGAGCAGCAGCAAAGTTGGGTAAGGTAGAGATAACAATCCAGAGAAAGATCGCTGATCAGGCATTGTATGAATACGATAAAAGCTTTGCTGACACCAGTAGTGTTTCACATAGAGTTTTCTGAGGTACAGAAGGTGACAGACAAAATTTAATGGAGCCCTCACAGTGTCTAGGGGACCACTGAATGGCTCCTGAGGAACCAGAAGCTGTGCAAAAGTGATTAGCCAAATAGAAGAGGAAGAGATTTTTCTATACTAATAGGTCCCTCTGACTAAGGGTCATGATGATTATTTGTTACTGTCTGGTTTTAATGAGTTGGTGGCCAATGGAAAATTCTCAAGGACTGACAGCATTTGACTCATGTTGTTCTGTAGTGGAACATGTGCAAATGAAGAGGTACATTTCTAATAAGGTGAGACTTGCATTTCTAGTCATACTTTGTAAAATTTACATCTGCAATTCAATTACATATAGAAATTCAAATACCGCTACTTCTAACTTCCAGATGGTCAAAAGGTTAAATCATTTACATGGAAAAAATGTCCAAGCTGAGTACATTTTTACTTGTAAACTGGGAAACGAGGTCTTGGTCTGTCTAAAAATATCCAGTGGTGACTGACATCTTCACTGTAAGCTTTTTGTGAGATTATAAATCCAGATATTTGTAGAAATCCTTTTACATTTTATTTCATATTACAGTCAATGCTTAGGTATTATGATGCAGCATGGTTGACACTGGGTTCTTGTAACTTCTGTCTCAGGTCTACTCATACATAGCTGAGACCTGGCCACTCTTGCTAAAATTATTGACATCAGAAGTAGGTGAAAAAAGAACAATATGATAGAAGCATCAGAAGAAATCACTACAATACAATAGAGCTTAGAAGGACTACAGTGTTTTGTTAAGTGTAAACTCAGAATTGGTCACGTTTTTCTTTAAAACTGATGAAATATATATATACCTTTCCTAAAAAAAAAAAAAAAAAAAGCCAGTTTGGTTGACTAGGTACAGGCAAGAAATACTATGTGCACTGAAGTGTGCTGTACCTGGCCACCACTGTCTCACATTCAGTGTTAGGCTGGCTTTTGGACTGAACAGTGATAGTAGAAACCGTTTGACCTGCCGCTCTTATGGAGAATGATAGCTCTTGTTTTAGTTATCTGCAGCTATTTTTTAGCCACCTAGGAATCACCCAGGGTATTCTCTAGCAAAAGTGAGCACCTTGATGATGCCTCAGGGCTGTTACAGAAAGTTGTGTGAAGCATTTTCTGAGCCCAAAAATTAATTTTGAGGACAGACTTTCTGCACATGCTTACAAGGACAAGAGATGCTTTCAGAGGGATCCTTCATGCAAGCTGTTCAGACTGAGTTGGCAGAGAGAGAGACAAATGAGGATGGTTATAAAGATGAATGGCCTTTGGAGCATGTTTTCCTGTCATGCCAACTGTGCAACTCCTAACATAGCCCGGAGTTGCCTCATGAGCAAGGCAGAATAAATTGTGGAGCAGTTTATCCTCAAGGATCCTGCCAAGGATGATCTAGAAAACCACAGAATACTGTGAAATTTGCTGTGAATAAGTAAATAGATTCTTAAAATATAAGTGTTATTAACACTGTGAGTAGTTGGAAAAGACAGTGCTGTGAATAAATACCTGAAGTAATCTAAACATCTCGTGGCACTTCAGTAAGTTCATTACTGTTCAAATTGTTCTGAACTATATCTTATAGTCACCTCAATAGGTTTGTGAATTTCTAACTTGAGAAGAATTTATCTTGAAAAGGGCACCACAAATGTAGATAATTTCTGTGCCCTTTTCTTCTTCTAGTCTTTCCTTTCCTTATTTTTTCTTCTTTTATTCTCTTTTTTTCAACTTTTATTCTTTCTTCAGTTCTTCTCATCTTTCTTTCTCTCCATCTGTTTTCTACAAGATGTTGAAACAAAATATGTGCTAATGAGTATTCCCCAGCACATTTAGAATTTACTAAAGGAGGAGCAGAAAAAGAGTGGGCTGAGGAGAAGAAAGAGCATATCTCAGTTTTGCTTCCAGGATGAGCTCATTTCAATAATCAGCTGCGGTTAGTCATGTGTCATTTGTTGTGGAGACAAGGAAAAAAGTAAGAAATGCAGACAGAGTTTAATAATTTTTTTCATAAAGTAATGTTGAAAATCTACAGAACCTCTCAGACTCTCAGCTGAGCTTCTTGGTCACTGTGATATTTTCTAAAACATAGTCATTACCTGTACCTGAAGATTCATTTCTAAATTAAGATAAAAAGCAGCGGCATATTTCTTTCCATGAATGAAGCTGGGAGCAGAGCAATAGCAGTTATATTCACTAAATATAGCTCTGCTGTTTTGACTCCCCCAAAATTCACAAAACAATGCAAATAACTCAGTCCCTTGTATCAGGTGACAAAGCTCCATAAGGATGAGGCTCTGCTGCAGCCAGTCTTGGACGATGAAGGAGATGAGGAGAGAAGCCTGGTGTACAGCAGCTTCCTGTAGTGCTTGCGCATGTTATCAGGCTCACTGATGTTGTGCCAGCTGAGTAGGACTTTTTGGGTGAGACAGAAGGAGCTGCCCTTGGAGCCCATGGCAGAGGAGGCAGAGGCCACTGCAAGCCTTGTGCAGAAAGACTCCTGCTCCGGTGGCATGGGGCGAGGGAGGACAACTGCTCTGTTACCATGGAAGGGAGACAGGAACAGGGATGCCATGAAAACTGTGGCTACCCTTCTGTTTTCTTCAGTCCTTATCTCCTAAATGAGATAACACCTCTCTGGAGCTTCTGAGGAGGAAGCTGTTCCTCATTAATATCTGCTCACACACTATAATAGTGGAGGCCATATAGCTAAATATAGCTCCAGCTCCTAATGCGAGGGAGACACTGTCGTCATGTGAATGAAGGAGGATGTCGAAATTCACCCTTTCCTCTCCGTTGTAGTTTCTCTTCTGTGTGAAAATCTCCCTTGAGAATACTTTCATTCTTCTTTTTTCTCTTGTGGTGTAAAATAATCTTCTGTTTCTCTGAACACCAAATGCCAGCTGCTTCACAGGGACGGGACAGAAAGTGGCAGCCTCTTTCTAAAAGCTCAAATCAAGCTAAAATTGGCAAGAAGGGTTCCTTCTTCTGTGGATTACTGGTTGAAATGTTTTGGTGACTTCTCTACTGAAAGGAAAGCTCTGAATATAAGTGTCAAAATAAAATTCATCAGATCCCAGTCCTTATTTTCTCAGCCTCCAGGGAACCTCTCTGGCAGGCTGCTGAGGCTCCAAGAAACAGAGCCCAGGTATGTTGGACAGCCCTGTTGCACAGACAGCAGTCACTGGCTGCCAGATGGGGATCCAGATGGGGATTTGGCAAGAGATGGAGATCCCAGATACATTTAACTGACATTCATCCCGAGTGAGACCTGTCCCTCGTCAAAGGTGGATATCTTTGCTCTGTAGCACCTGTTGAGCAGGATTCCCAGCACTCTGGCAGGAATTTGACAAGTTTTGGATAGAAACCTTCCTGATGGTCCAAGTTCCTTCAAATTACTGCCTGTATTTTGGCTGAAGCTTGCTGAATTAGACTTTTCCTAACAAAATATTTTGGTCTTAACAAGAGCCTTAGCCTAAAAAGTGTCTGTCACTGAAATTCAGATACAGAATTCTGCTGTCTGAGCAGGATGGGATTCCTGGTAGCTCCCGTTTCCACAGACTGTCCTTTTATGAAGAGCCAGAGAGATGGTGTGCCACAGTGTAGGAAGAGATTTAACTTCCTGTCACTATTCCACAGTTGGATAATTCCCAGTCTTGCACATTTAAGGATATGGATCTGCATTTATAGTTACATATTTAGATTAATGTCAATATAGAATATGTGACCTCTGAGTAATTTTTTTTCTGTCACAGTTTTCCTGAATTTGCTACCTGGTTCACAAAGACTGAATCATAAAGCACAGATCCTTAGACACGTGCTGAAAAGGACACAAATCTCAACACAGTGACTGTTATTTAACCATCGTATTAATGTTCCTATTTTCACGGCTTCTACTGGCATTTTCTCTACTTGCAGTCTGTTTCCTACTCTGAGAGACCAAATGAATAATTGCCAAAAGTGTAGTCTCGTGAAGAGTTCCTTCTTCAAAGCTGTTTCCACTTGTTTTGCAGTGGAACACAAGGAAAAGACGGTCAATCCAACATTGTCTTGAATTTTGTACTGAGAACCAGTACATATGCATTGAAGTACTTTTCTTCAGAAAGCTGTGTTCTATTGCTTTTTTGGGGGGTTGAGTTATATGATTTTTGCATTTATTTGTTCATAATTGACTCTGTCTATGAATAATTCTAGAGGTTGTTTAAAGTATTTCCATCAGGGTACAGTAGGTTATTCAGATTGTAGCAAATATTTGACTCACTAAAATGACTACAGTAACATCATTGATACATTCCATATAGACCTGAAAATATCTTTCATAACAACTTCTCTCTTTCACTTTCTGTTAGAAAAAATCACCGAGTTTTTTTTGCTTCAGTGCTGTCTGGGAGGATGGTTCCATATAGCATTTTTGCTAATGTAATAGTTTTTATAGAACAAGCTTTGACAAGTAGGTGGTGTATGGAAAAGCTGGGGAAATGTTTCCAAATAGCCCATGTGTATTAAAAATATTGCTTCAGCCACAGCTTTGATACTTTTTCATGCAATACTTTGAGATGCTTTCAGAGTTCCAGTTATCTACCCTACTTCATGCACACCCAAAGGATCTCAAAAGTAGTCTCTTCTTATTTAAGAAGTTGGTGAAGATTTCTATATTATTACCTAAAGGGATTGGGAAAAGAGTAATTTTCTCCTATCTTCTCTGCTACACTGCAAAATTAATAAATTTAGAAATCTTGGGCACTTACCATGTTTTAACACAAATCCATGTGCATATCACTGTAGTTGTCTTCAAGGAAGAATGAATGAAACTTCTAAGCAAACTGAAACTGAAAATACTTGAACAATTGATGCTCTCTGATTATTATTATTATTATTATTATTATTATTATTATTATTATTATTATTATTATTATATTTTCCTAACATTAAAAAAAGACCCACATTGATTCTTCTTGGCACCTGTTTCATGAAGAGTAGCTCTATACCTTTCACGGAAACAAATCTTCCATCCAGTCAGACATGCCCTAACTCCTAATTATCCATAAAGTTGGCCAAAACTTCCATCAAAATATCCAGCTTCTTGACTAACACTTAATGTTTCTTTCTTTTTGTTTTTGTTTGGTTTTTTTTGTTGTTTTTTTTTTTGTTTGTTTGGGTTTTTTTTGTTTTGTTTTGTTTTGTTTTGTGGTTTTTTTGTGGTTTTTTGGGGGTTTTTTTTGGGTTTTTTTGTTTGTTTGGGTTTTTTGGGTTTTTTTTTTTTTGTTTGTTTGTTTTCACTAGCTCTTTTATAATCTTGACTAGATTCTTCTCTCAAATTATTTCCTGAAGACTTTTTTACATTCAGGAAAAAGAGTTGTTTCAGTAGTTGAGAACAGGAAGCATATTTGACTGTCAGAAG
Source organism: Vidua chalybeata (assembly GCF_026979565.1). Classification (NCBI taxonomy): domain Eukaryota; kingdom Metazoa; phylum Chordata; class Aves; order Passeriformes; family Viduidae; genus Vidua; species Vidua chalybeata. The sequence continues at coordinate 46,766,967 of NC_071534.1, forward strand.
CACATAGTTGGCAGCTGAGTGAAGCATATGTCACCTTCTCTTTTGACTGATTCACACTAGATTTTGAGGAGCACTACAAGTGCTGGGCCTCTGAGACCAGGGAGAGAAAGAACAGTTACACATCACTCTCTTTTCTATTTCTCCATTGGCTTCCCTATCTTTATTGACTTGAGCACCAGCATCCTGTCTTCACTATTAGTAGTCATTTGAGCTCATGTCCTCTGTTAAGCTCTATCTGCAAATTCACTTGCAAACTGATAACTATGGCTAAATGCATCTTAAACATTTAAACCAAGAAATACTGCTGCTCATGCTGCCTCCTGAGATACTCACAATAAATATCATAAAGCACCTCTATTAACTAACTTAGAAGAGCCTTTCCCAAAATTTGTTTGCCAATATACCTGCAGTAAACTTAGAGGTTTGTTCAGCAGAAATATTCTCATTCCATCTTAGCCTGTTTGGCTCTCCTTTATAGAAAGTTTAACACAGTTGGGTCATGGTCACTGAGTGACATGTCCTTGTCCTTGTCTAAAGGTAGACACATCAGAGACAGTTCAGTTGCCTAAATAATCTAGAGATATCTGTAATGCTAAGTACTAAGATGTAAGCATAAGACAGAGCATCAAAGATGGAGATCCCACAGCTCTCTGTGTGATCTGTTCCTGCATTTAAACATTTTCATGGTAAAAAATTGTGCACTTCATGAAAAATTAAAAAAATTTCCTACACTGCAGTCTTGTGAATAGTGTCTCTCATCCTTTTACTGTGTGCACCTTGAATAGATTTTAGCTTGCCCTCTCTGCACTGCCACATTAAACAATTTTTTTTAAGATATCCTCAAATTTTTTCCTGTCTGAATGGATCTCTCAGCCTCTCCTTATACGGTGTGAGTTTTGGTCCCTTGTTGTCTTGGAAGTCTCCTCTGGCCATGTTCCAATGTGTCTATGTCATTGTTGTTGTGAGGAGAAATTATATGTACTCCAGATGTGGTCTTACAAGTGCCAGAGAGAGAGAGAGAGGGCAAAAAGCACTTAGCCTAACCTGATGTCTACACTCAGTTGAGATGCCCCACTGGCTCATGTTCAATTTGTTGTTGACTGAGTCCCCCCAAGTTGATATGTTTGTTTATTTGGTGGGGGGTTGTTTGTTTGTTGTTTTGTTTTGTTTTTCTTTTGGCAAAGCTGCTTTGAAGACAGTCATCCCCCAATCTGTGCTGCTAGGGTAATGTTGTCCTTGGTGCTGTACTTTGCACTTGCAGCAAAATACTACATTTTATGATGTTAATTGTTTTTTACTGCACTGAAACGGAATTTCTTAACGTGGGGGGAGAACATTTCTTAATGTGGGGAGAGTGTGGAAATGCAAACAATGTCTGTAGCAGCAAATAGATACATAAATATAGATAGACAGATAGACACCAAAATGAAATTGTGCAAGCTTTGTAAAATACTAGCTGATTATCTCAGGAAACCAATAATTTCATTTCCTGTCCTGGTAAACTAATGAATGGGGTTACCTTAAAATAAATGTTTTCATTAGCTAACCAACAGGAAGAAATGCTTTCAGGGTGGTGTATGGAATACGCTTCTTTCATCCTCCTTCACCCTACTCTCTTGTAAGTTTTTAGTTGCAAAGTAAAGTAGCCATGAATGAAAATGTAATAATAAAAAACACCTAATACAAAAGCACAGACAAAAAGAAGAACAGAAGCTGCAGCATTTCAGTGCAAGCATTCATACACAAAATTTGGTACAAAGTCAGTTATGACATGCTGCCAAATGTCATTATACTCAACTTCACATATCCTACTCTGGTCTCTGTGGTTTTGAGGCATTTGATCACAACCAAGATTTCTCTTATTTTCAGTTGGAGAATGTCCTAGTGCCTTTGGATGCAAACTGGTGGATCTGTTTTAGAAAGGAGTTGGTGAGCACAAAGCTTGTATGACATGTCTCCATTTGATATACTGTTCATAATAAGGAATAAAAAACTCTTCCAGGTGCTATTACAAAGGAATGATGCACAGTTTTATAGAATCATGGCTGGGCTGGAATGGACCTTAAAGATCATCAGTTCCAAGCAGCCTGCCATGGACTGGGGCACTTACCACTAGGCTAGATTGCTCAAGTAAAGGTGTTTTGTTCCGTAACCCTAAGAGACCAACATGTGAATGAAGAGTGCCAACACAGCATTAGAAAATCCTAGGCAGAGATATCTGTGCACTGAAAACCCTTAATAAATATAGAAATAAAACCTTCCAATTTTTCATCATCTGTTTCCCTAATAGTATTTACTGGTAACTTATTCTCAAGGAGTTATGGTTGTTCTTTCTTTGTTGCTTGTCCTGGATTTTAGCCAAAGTCAAAACTTACAAGCAGGATAGGCTCTGAAATGAAGACTTGTGAGTCATTCCTTGTACAATAGAAATTCAGGCTGAAAAGGCTTATACAAAACATTTACAAAATGCTTTTCTTAGGAAAAAAGTCAGAATACACAAGAGAGTCCTGTTTAAAGATTCTAGACACAAAATCAGATGTTGATGTCAGTGTAGGTTGCATCCTGTAAAACCCATTTTCTTTGTTGAAGCATCATATAATGCCACTCAAAATCCTCTGCTATTTTTATTCCTCAAGTAATTAATGCTGTAGATCAGGCTTCTCTCACCAGTGTAAATCCATTTATGCTTTATTCCCAAGCTCCATAAAAGTGTATTTTTTAAAGACCATGATTTAGCTTTAGCTTCACAGGCATGAGTAAAAGTTCTGATTGAAAGCAGAGCAATAGGACCACAGTTTGAAAATATGTTGACAATTTCTTGTTTTAATTGAGGCAAAGTATTCTGAAGTTCAGATGGCACGAATCAAAAGACTCATTCTCAGGAAAAATTGCATGATTTAGAAACTAGCAGAGAAATTGACAGAAACATTTCAACAGAGGGTTTAAACTTTTATCTAGTTTGGTAGTGATCATGAATAAGAAAGAGGTGAAGGGAAGGAAGAAGAAGGAAAGAGAGTCCAGGAGACCTGGTAGTTTGTCTTGAAGTGGTCTGAATTTTAAGGCACTTAGAACTCAGTTACTGCTGCTTAAAAATATGAGCCTTCTTTTCAGTGCTTTCACTTGAGTTAGAGCAGATTTACTCAGCCACAGTATTCCCCTGAAGAGGAAAATTCAAAACTATTTCAACTGCCCAAGCTCCAGAATAAGGTAAGAAACACAGAAGAACTATGATGATTCAGACCTGGTACTTTCAGAAAGCTTTCTTTTAATTGGATTTGAAACTGCACTTAGAATCTGAGTCACCTGGAATGGAAGTCATCTGACAGCTACTTATAATTTCCTGATCCTGTGGACTACATTAAGCTGATACAGGAAGTCACAAATTACTGTATCTTTTGTCCCAGCTACTAGCAACAGCAGGTGAAATCGATAAATCCTTGTTCAGGTTGAAATATTATGTAGAGATTTTGTTTAGAATTATATTCTTTCAGCAGCAAGAACTTCATCTGGCACAGAAAATAAGAGCACAACCACACTGAAAGGACTCTACCACTTCAGCTTCCTATATCCACAATAAAGAAATGTCAACTGTGTTGTTATGTATCTTTTTTTTTTGAGCATCCTCTACAAAATCATACTATAACCTACAATCATCATAATCAGCCTTTCCAAACACATGCGCATACTTGACATGCCATCCAGCAGAAAATGTGCTGTACTCGCCGACAACTTACCAATATTTACTCAGAGACCTAGATGGGTCAACAGATTGAGCACAAAGAATTTCTAAGCCAGGTTGAAGAGGTCTGTGCCTAAAGCCATCATTCTCTTCTTAGTCATGCATAATGCCTGTGCAGCTCTGAAACACATACCTCTGCAGATCTTGAAACCACTGCAAGTACACAGGCTATTATCACCACTTTTCTTAAAAAAAAAAAAAAAAAAATTAAAAAAGAGTGCAGAAACAAAGAATTTGGGAAAATGGACAGAAGAGATAATGTTATCTTCCATCACTAAAAACTCAATCTACAGAAATGTGAGACATATTTTTTATTATCATTTTAGGCTACATAATAATAGACATAAGTAGCTACTTAGAAGACATAGAATGAAATCAGTGAATTCAGTGGTTCATTTGGTAATTATCTGGTCATTATTTGGTCATATCTGTATTACAAATTTTTTCCCCCAGTATGAACAAGACCATGCTCCTGATTCACAGAATTTTTTAGGTTGGAGGGCACCTTTTGAGACCCTACTCATAGTCTAGAACAGAAGCTGCTTATCTAGACCCTGGGACCTGAGTGCACAGAACCCTGTTGTAGTCCATCATTTACCTGGTAGTGATACTCAGCAAAATTACAGAGTCTATCCAAAACAGACCTGGGGAAAAAAAAGCATTAAATTTAACGAAGCAAGATTCCATAAGAATCTTGAAACTTTGATGGCCTCCTGCTTATAAGTGTTTCAGTTAATCTGCATTTCACTGAAGCTTTGTTCTGATGATTGGTCTGTCTTAATGGACTCTAATTGGATTCATAGTGATTACAGATTTTCCATGACCACCTTTCAATCTATCTACTCAAAAAGAAAAGTGTCTTTTTCTCATCTCACTTAAAATGGACTTAAATTTCAACAAGGGAAACTTCAGACATGTTGTCCATTGTCAACAACAGGGGTTTTCTTTTGAAATTCATGTTGACTCCCAGTTTCTTTGGTTAGTAAAATTAAAAACTGGCACTTATATAATAACTCTTATTTAATTATATGCATATCACTTATTAAGAGCAGTTTCCTAATAACTACTCTAGTCCCTAAGCACTTTTCTCTGGTTTATGAATAAGAAAAATTGATCCTAGCTAAAGGACTGAAACAGGGTTCAAAATGGCACCTGTATTTTGCAATAACAGAAGGACCAGTCACTTCAGTGAGAGACAGCTTACCTTACATGATGTAAAAGATGAGTTACAGTCCTTTCTACACACTTGGACAGCTAGCACCTGCAAAGCAATAAGGAAATCCACATCAGCCAATGTGGATTTGCCAACAACAGATCACGTCTAGCTAATCTAATTTCCTTCCACAGCAGGATGGCAGGTTATGTGGACAGAAAAACATTGTATCTCATGAAATTCTCATAAACTAGTAATGTCATGTCAGTCTAACTGATAATAGAACATAAAAACACCCAATAGTTCACTGCTAAGATAGAAGAATGTATGAGAAAGAATTTTTCGTTAGTCAATTCTACAGTTCTATTACATATTTTCATTAAATAATTGAATGATAGAGCAGTGAGTTTACTCATTAAGTTTGCTGCTGTTACTATACTGGGAAGGACAGCCAGTATGTTGGAGAATTTAAACTACATTCAAAATAGGCCTGTTAACTTTGAGGAATGGAATAGATAAAAAGGTGAAATTCTGAGCAGACCCATAGGAAGTACTACAGTTGAGCAGGAATATTCAAGTGTGTACATAACATTTAGAAAAGAAACATCTGGGGACCACAAGGCTGCAATGTCATGCTACTGTGAAATGTTGACCAACATGAATAGATGTAGAAAGGGAGTATGGCCTTCAAGATAAGGCCATCAGATATACGTAATCATCTCACTGCTTATCAGTGCATTGAATATTGAAAATATAACTCACTGAAATATTGTTTTGGTTTTGGCCAGGACAGAGCTAATATTATTATATAGCCACCCATAAGGGGGTGAAACCTGGAGCTCTGTGGGCATGTCTAGGTTGTTAATTAATATGACCTATCTAATCGCAGGGACTCTTGTTTTTGGGAAGGAGCGGTGTGGCTTGGGGTTGTGAACAAAATTTGGTAGCAGGAGGGTCTGTCTGCCATTGTTTTTCACTGTCCCATGCTTGGTGAGCATTTTTGCATGTAAATCACCCTCTCTTTGTACATTTTTGTTATTTGTGTTGTTGCTGTTACTGGTTTCTTATCTCATTGCTGTTTCCAGTAAAGTGTTCTTATCTCAATCCATGGTCTTTGCCTTTTGTATCTCTCACCATATGGGGCAGGGAGGCATCTTGTATTTTGGGTTTTCTTAGGGGGAATACTATACCAGGGATAACATTCCTATGTGGATGTGACAGCCTGGTCAGAGAGCAAGAAAACCAGATAAGTTTCCTCAGGGTCAGCTTGTGAGACTTTAGGAAGTTGCAGAAAAATAATGATAGCTTATTATTATAAACAACCTGCAGGTGGTGTTTTCCTACTCTCTGTTTTCCTGTTTTTCTCAAAGATTGCTTATAAGAAAGGTGTTTTTGTTAATTAGCCAATCAGGTGAAATGGAGTGATTAATTGACTGGTCTGTCTGTATCGGAACAGTGCATAAAAGGAGAGAATTTTCGTAGTAAAGCTGCTGGTGTGCAAACCAGCCTTCTCATAAGTCTGTGTCGTTTCTTACTCAACAGTGACATTCCTAAATCACAACAAGTATCATATTCAGTGTGGAATACCATCATCAGTAAAAATGTGGACCTGCTGTTTAGACTACAGGAAAAGAATGAAAGTTTTCAGAGGACAAATAAATATTTTCCAAGGAAAGGGTTGGAGAGAAGTGCATTTGATTAGTCTGGAGAAGAGAAGGTGGAGAGAATGTATGTCATCATTCTTGGCATCTGTTCTGGGCTGCCTGCTGCAGGGAGAACACAAACAACCAACTTTGCAAGTTCATGGCAAGCGGACAAACTGTGGGCATAAAAGGAAGCATAGGGAGTTTAGTGTGCTTTAGTGCCTCTTCAGGAACCCCCCAGTAATAACATGGAAAATAAGCAAATTCCAGTAGTTTCAGGAAAGAAAAACATAGAAAATTATATTTTCATATCCTTTATACATGTAAATGTAAGAAATACTATAATTAAGATGCATAAAGGGAAAAATATTATGCCTAGAAATATTATTTTATTAATCAGAAAGATCAGGGAAATAATGGGTCACAGATGTTATTAGGCTATTATTTAATTAATACCCAACTTTTTTTGTGTGTGTAGAAGTTTTTCACGTCCTTAATAACCTACAGTGTTTAACTAAACTTCAATTCACTTTTATTGTATTCTAAACACTTCTATTCAGAAGATATTTTAGTACTAATTAAAATATCACAGTGGAAGAAGTTGAACAGCAACAAATGAGCATCTTCAGGGCTCACTGAAGATTTCAAATGTGCTTTCCCTAGTTTCTGTGATTGATCTGAAAGAAAAATGGAAACACCTCAAGCAAGAAGATAGTGGATTTTCTCTAAAATAATTCTTGCACTGTTTTTTAGAATGTCCATTTAGTTTGAAAATATAGCTACTTCATAGTTTAGTACTTTCAATATTTCTTACATATGTGAAGGCAGTTGTTTTTTTTTTTAAGTTTTGAGCCAGTTCTTTGCAAGCAGATGGAAGCATTTTTCTGGTTGCTAGTTTTTGAAAATCTGAACTGTAGCTACTGATTTGTATATTATTATTATTTCTTGGATGTTCTGACCAAGACAATAAATATAGAAACATATACTATAACAATAAAAAAGAAGAAAGCAAATCACATCTCTTATACAAAGGGCTTACTGCTCTTTTACCATAGTAACTATTATCTGTTTTATTCAAATTTGTAATCAGTAGCCTTGAAAGCTAACTGACTGCAGACCAAGGATGAGTAAACCACAAGGTGTATTAGATATGAATTTATTAAAAAATGCTTGAAATGTAACATATCTCCAAGACTGAAGTCTTTGAAACCAAATTGAGTCTTCTCTCTCTGTTCTAACATATAGCTTGAGCTGTACTGAACATGATCCATACAAACTGTGCACTACATACAACTGCTATTCTGAATATTAGCAAAATAAAGCATAATAATATCAACCACCAGCAGCAGCAGCAAATAAACCCATTTCCACAGCAGGATGCTGCATATGTTTCAGGGAATATAGAAGGTTTCAGTTATAGGCCAAATGAGTAATATTGTGCTGTGCTAGCCAGGCAGAAATTAGCTTCCCATTTTTCATCTCCAACTTGCAACCTACAGAAAACCGTCTAATACACTAGGACTTTCATATGTCATTGTAGAAGTCTGAGAACTTTCCATCCAAAAAAGCTTTGATTTTAATCAGAACTGCAATTATACTGTGCAATCTTCTTCTCCTCCATTGATTTTGTACTGTTCAAACAGATATATTTTGATTAAAAACAAATTGTGGAGAGTTTATTATGCTTTTTATTATGCTTTGGTTGCTTTTTCTTTTTTTTTTTTTTTTTTTTTTTTTTTTTTTTTTTTTAATGGAGAACTCAAAATACCTCTTTTATAAATAAGCTTCCCAAAACTTGTATTGAGTCTTTTTTTTTTTTTTTAACATTTAGTAAAGGTTAGTGGGACAAAGCCAGGGCCATGGCTTCCCATATATTAAACATTAAAATACTTCAAAACTCTACAGTCTCTGAGTTTCTCAAAGACTGAAAAATTACATTTCATTTTTCTCAGGCTTTTTTATTGCAACAAGAACAGTTTCCACAGAAGAACATATCTAGCCATTCCAATTATCTTTATTAGCATATGTACATAGAAACATGTTGTGATTATTTAAAAAAAAATAAAATTATTTCCTTTGATTCAGCATATTTTAATAATCTGGTGTGCAACAAGCATGGTTGTTTTATTTGTTTTGCCAAAGAAATTCTCCAAATGCTTAGGGAAAAATAAGGAAATACTCCTTATGAATACTGCTACCACTAAGAATATAAGAAGAAGCTGGGTTACATTTTAGACACAAGAATCATTGTAATGTATCATTCACAGTTTGAGGAAAGCAGCTTTAGTGTTCACTCAACCTTGCTTCCCGAGTAGAAATAATGAGATGGTGGGAAATGACAAATTCTCAGTATACCCATCTTATGCTTAGGTTTTCTCCTAGCAGGCTTGCAACACCTATTTTTTGTATCCTTACTAATTTTGAAGAGTAACTTTTTACTTGCTATGACTCCATGAGAAAACTAATGATCTAATTTGGAAATTTGGAGCTGGGTCAGTTAAACTGTACCATTTAATGAAATTTATGCAGTTATGCTATTCTGAATTACAAAGAACCCAAAAGCATTCTGTGAAAGACTTCACTGAAATTCTCACCAAAAGACTAAAAATAATTCTATCAGTAGAACTAACTTTGCATAATTTTTGTATTGCCCCAAAATTTACTGAAAAAGGAAGTTTTTAGAAATCCTGTTTTAACACTTAAACCTAGATTATTTTGCAGTGGATTCCTAGCCTTACTTAAATTATTCTGTGTTTGTGGTATTACTGGCTAAAATATATGAGTAGTTTAAATTTATAAGTGTCAATTAATAGCAGTATTTTTTTTGCTACTAACACACTTGCTGCAAGTGATTTCCTGGCGTTGGTATGCAGCACATATGCTTCTTCTAAGAATAACTAAGAAACAATCTGCCTAGAAATTATCTACCCCGACTCCATAAAGGACTGTTCATCTGTATTACCAAAACTGACAGCTGGTTCTAGCCTATTTACAAAAAAAACACAAACCCCACTATTTTCATTACTGTTGCTGTTATCATGCAGAGACTTAAAAGAATGCAAATTCTATCAAAGAATCATCTTAGCATAACCATTCCTGTAATGAAATGTTATCATCCTAAATAATTTTATGCAAACTACATGATGAAACTGTATAACAAACCCAGTACTTATATCCATTGCTGACTTTATGAATAATAACTTGTACTCATCTCTCACATGCATGCTTTACAACAAAAAAGCCATCTGTCATCCATCACAAAAGACTGTCATATTTTTTGGACACATAGTGTTATGCAGGTGCCTACTGACTGTTAAATTGGCTTCCATATTTTGGACCCACATCCTGGGCCTTGTTAAATATTTGCTACCTTATCTAAAGCACACAGTTTTCCACCAGATAACTTCTCTAATGAGTAAATATCTGACTCTGGATCTGCATATACACCAATAATATCATCATCATATCAGCCTGCTGCCTGCTAGCAAGCCACAAAAAAAATGTAGTTTGATAAGGCATAAAGCAAAACAGCCTGTCTCCACAGAGAGCCCAGTTAATTTTAATTCTCTAGTTGCAATATGAGAAAATCCACCTGAATTTCAATTTTGTACTTTCAAAGGAATAAGAAACATGTCTTTTCATTTCTCCCACCTTTATTATGTACCTCAAATAAAACAGCATTTATTGGACCAGGGAAAAAAATAGCAAACTTTTATATAACAGAATGCCCATGACAGATGTGTTTGGAACTGAGTCCTAATTCCAGGGATGATTAGTTATAAAAAGGGAACCTTCCCCACCTTCGCCATAGGAAAAAACAAATAGATATTTACTTTATATATACTATACTGTTCAGGAGATTGTCTGAAGAGGGAAATTCTAATCTGTTCCCCAAATCAGGCAAATGAGGATGTGAGCATATGTTTCTACCACCTACATAAACATACAGAGTAGCAGACAAAAAAGGCAAAAGAAAGGAGCAGGTAAAGCTGTCTGTGTTTGTCTGTGTTTGACATGAAACAGGACTGATGTGGCTTAGCAGGGACACTTGCTCCTCTTGGCTGTTTAGGGTCAAAGCATGGACTTGGCTATTCTAGATGGCAATTCAAAGCGCTTTACAAAGGTAACTGATCTAAACCACACTCTCTCCTCTTGCTATATAAACTCAAATTAAGCACATAAAGTAATAGTGCCCTTAGTTAGGCAATGTTGGGCAGCATGACAACTTTGGAGACCGAAGCAGGAAAAAATAATATCTATTGCCTCTTTCTCTCACATTTTTTTCTAAATCTAAAAATAGATACTGTTGATAGATAGTTAGCGCCTGTCCCCTTCAAATCAATCTCTGCTGTGGTAAATCTCACATCACCTGAGGAAATTATTTTTGCATAGATTCTCTTGATAAAGATGATCTTCAAGCCAACCATATAAAGCAGAGAGGATCTATTTCTTTGTCTGTGCAAGTTGGATTATTCACAGGAAAAAAATGTGAGTATAAAAGGTGGGACCCAATTTAAGTATCTAAAAGCTATAAACATTAATTTAAGCCATCATCCTAAGCTTCCTTTGCAGCTAGAGCCCTTCAGAGTGACCGCTACATTGGATGCTCAGGGGAAGACTCACTCATCAGAATCCAGCTGTCTGCTGTCACTTTTGGCACTTCAGATTACCAGGATACATATCATATAGGTGTCCCACCTATCTTGCATCCCATCTGACAAGCACATGCACGTATTTGGATCTCAAAAAGCTCAAGATAACTATTTTGGGGAAACTGAAACTTAATTTTTGCTGACAGTAAGATGAATTGCCTGATGAAGAGACCTGTTTCCATTGATTATAAAATAAATCTGTGATAATCTGTTTGAGCTGGAAGCCTAACTCTTAGATGTCTCAGTGAGAGCAAAAGAATCTCAACTTCATGAAGCTTTGCTATTAAATAACAAGGTCAAATGAGCATCAAGAAATGCTGAACTGTGATTTTATATACAGTGCTCGGAGAACGTATTATGATCAGTAATGGGGGGGTTATCATTGAAGATGTGTCTGCTGCATTTTGTAACTATCTCTTTTCTCAAGAGCTTCTACAATCATTTTCAAAATGCTAGTATGGTGTTTTGTAATGCATTTGACATGGCAGGAGTGGATGTAATTTTTTTTTCCCATTATCCCTGCTTAAAGTGTACAAGAACGCTACAGTTATACCTTTTGCATTTGAAAGCAACAGAATACTAAAATAATTTATTCATTAAGAATTGCAAGCAATAACCTCAGATTTATGGATCTTAAAATTTATTTCAGGTGACAAGAAAAAGATTTTTTGTGTTAGTTTTTTGTCAGCCTCAGGGTTACGCATTTCTTAACCTTGGATTGCACCTCCGAACTATCAACTGCCTTAGTGAATATTTCATTGCCACCTGCATAGATATCCTATTCATTATGGCACAGTCTCACACTGCAGACAGGTCAAAGAAATATATATTATATATGCACAGATATTGAGAAATAAAGTTGTCAGCATCATTCAGTATGTCACATAAATATTTCTCTTAGGAATTATCCTCTGCTATGTGGAGTTTTTTATTTGTATTCATGTCTCCTTTCTGAAAAAATGCAAGATTATATAAATTCTGTTTTTTCCTCAGTGTCTGCAAAATATTCTAATTCTGTTGTGTTTTTTGTACTTTCTCTACCATGTAGTTCACTGTTTTCTGAACCTCATCAATGTTTATCCCCTATTTTAAATTACTTTTTACCACTCCAATGCATAAACCTGGTCTTGCTGCACACTTTCTGTGGTCTGCTTCTTTTCCTTTAATCTATGCAGAATTTCAACTTTAATTAAAATATTAATAATGGCAACAATATTTACAAAATTATCTGAGTTCTGGAGGTGTTGATTTCAGGATGTATGCCACATTAATTTTTTTTTGAGGAAACTAATATTTTAGTTGCTCTCCTGACTCCACATTCTTAAGTGTGTAATTCACAGTAATTGTTATGAAAGTATTTGATATTTGTCCACACACAGCTTGGTTAGACTGGAGAGCAAGGATATTTCTCCAGTTATGCAATCAATCTTTTAAAAACACCATTTAAGTTTTCTGCTGTCTTTACAAGGCCAGATGAGTTGGATATAACTCAGAGATTTTTTGCGGGTTTTTACCTGGAACATAAAACATTCCTGATGGCATTCTGTGGTCTTCTCTTTAATCTCAGAAGAAAGAGGACAATTTAGCTTAAGATACCAGAATGTTCCTGTATTTTTGTTCTTTTCAGAAAACTAAGGGTAAAAACAATTGGTCAAACCTTTGTCCATATCTTGCAGAGAGAAAACCACCTCAAAGGAAAACAAACAAGTGTGTGCACTAGATAGCAGCTGTCTTCTTATCAACCCACCATTCTTCTCAACCTATAACATAGTTTCCCCCATTGTATTTTAAATTTGTAAATGAGCATGATCAGTAAATGAACTTGTTTCAGTATATTTGAATTTGGTCAAGTTTCATGCCACACTGTTTAAATCACGAAATGTAAACCTGTAACAAAATTGTCTCTATTTGCCTGTGTATTTTCTAGAAAATAGAAACTTCAGAAATTATTTTCTGGGCTTCATGAGTCACAAACACATAGTTTTTAAATGCTATGTCTTCTAGATACTGAGAGGAAATAACAAACTGGATAATTTTCACAGTGTAAATGTTTGCCTCTGCATGAGAGTAAATTTTTAACCATTTCAGAAGTGGATATCTCTGCTGGAAAAAATAAAGATTTTGCCACCTTTTCTTTCTGTGTGATGCTTTTCTTTCATGTTTGCTTGCTTTCTTGCAGAATTACTTCCTAGTATTTCAAGAACTTCGATAGATGAAAAAAATAATACCTCCAAGACACCCTTTTAATGGAAGTCTTCCATTTTTTACTGGTTTTGCAGCCTAATATCCCAGGCAAGGCTAATTTCTACAGGTGGTTGTGTCACATAATTTGCCCCTGTCCTTTCGAAAAAGAAAAAAAAATGTGTGGCAATTCCTCCATCAGGAATATCAATAGAGAGTTGAAGTTAAAAGGTAAGTTGCATTGCTGCAGCAACAGTGCTTGTAAATTGTTCCCAAACTTTCTCGTGGCAGGATATATCCTGGTTCTTGAATAAGGATGCTTAAAAATTAGATACCCTCCATTTCAAATAAAGGAGAAGAAAACAAATAGCTTGATTGGGAAAAGGTGGCAAACTGTCTCCATGATGCTGTATCTCATCAGTCATATTTATACCACTTCAAGACCCACTGTCACACAATGAGGTCATACAGACAACTTACCCAAAATGTGGTCCCTTTAAAATAAATTTTCTTTCATTATCTTTAAAATAGTGAGATTATGGTGGTCAGCCATCCCGATACCCTCAAATACTCATGTCACTGGCTGTTTCCAGCAGCTCCCATCAGAAAAGGCTGAATTGTTAGGAATGTAGAAAGGGCACAGCCGAATATCTATCAGCTACTGATTGAATATTAATTATATTTATTTAATAAATGAGTGCTAGACAATCTAGGCAGCATAAAGGGCAATGCTGGAGCAATTCCGATCTGGCAGATGGATAGATTTTCACAGACTCACAGAATAAACTGAGCTGGAAGGGACCCACAAGGATCATTGAGTCTAACTCTCAGCCCTGTACAGCCCCATCTCCAAAAGTCACACCATGTGCCTGAGGGCTTCTTGAACTCTGTCAGGTTTGGTGTTATCTGTGCCCACTTCCCTGGGGAGTCCTTTCCAGTGCCCAGTCCCTCTCTGGGTAAATAATCTTTTTCTAACATTGAACCTAAACCTCCCCTGACACAACTTCAGGCCATTCCCTCAGGTCATGTCATTCGTCACAGAGAAGAGATCAGTGCCTGCCCCTCCTCTTCCCCTCATGAGGAAGTTATAACTGCAATGAGGTCTCCCCTCAGTGTCCTCTTCTCCAGGCTGAACAGAACAAGTGACCTCAGCCACTCGTCATATGGCTTCTCCTCAAGGCCCTTCACCTTCCTTGTGGTTCTCCTTTGGATGCTCTCTAATAGTTTAATATCCTTCTTATATTGTGGTACTCAAAATTGCCTCCAGCACTCGAGGTGAGGCTGCCCCAGCTCAGAGCAGAGCAGGACAATCCCCTCCCTTGCCTGGCTGGAGATGCTGTGCCTGATGCACCCCAGGACATGGGTGATCCTCCTGGCTGCCAGGGCACTGCTGATTCACATTCAATTGGCCATGGACCAGGAACCCCAGATCTCTTTCTGTGGCACAGCTTTCCAGTATCTTATTCCCCATCTGTCTGTACATCCAGGGTTGCCCCATCCCAGGTGCAGAATCTGTACATCTTTTTGATGTTAAACTTCATATGGTTGGTGATTGCCCTGTTCTCTATTTTGTCAGGGTCTCTCTGCAGGGCCTTGCTGCCCTTGAAAGAGTCAGCAGCTCCTCCCAGTTTTGTATGGTCTGTGAACTTGCTCAGTATCCCCTCCTGTACAGTGTCCAAGTCATTCATGAGGATGTTGAAGGGCACAGGGCCAAGGATGGAGCCCTGTGGAACCCCACTAGTGACAGGTCACCAGTCTGATGTCATGCATTCACTGCAACCCTTTGTGCCTGACTCATGAGCCAGTTGGTCACCCATCACATAAAGTGTTTATCCAGCTGTGGGATGGACATTTTGTCCAGAAGGATCCTGTGACAGAAAGTATCAAAAGCCGTGCTGAAACCCAAAGGGATTACATCAAACGGCTTCCCTTGGTCAGCTGGGTGGTTACCTTGTCAGAAAAGGAAATCAGGTTTCCACTCATGAAGCCATGCTGGCTGTAACCAATGACTGCCTTGTCTTTCAGGTGTTTTTCAATACCTCCCAAAATAATCTTCTCCATAACTTTGCCAGGCACTGAAGTGAGATTGACAGGCCTGTAGTCTGGGGTTCTCCTTCTTCAAAACTGGGACAATGTTTACCTGTTTCCAGACAACTGGGACTTCTCTGAATTCCCTAGACTGCTTAAAAATCTTTGAAAAAGGTCATACAGTGACATCAGCAACTCTTTGAGGGTTCTTGGATGAATCCCATCAGGCCCCATAGATTAGTAGGGTTCCAGCTGGAACACCAGATCCTGCACAATTTCATGGTCAACTGAGAGTTGATCATTCTCACAGCCATGGTCCTCCAGCTCAGGGCACTGAGACCCCCTTGGTCCATCATCCATGGTGAAGACTGAGGTAAAGAACTGAGGTTAAACATCTCTGCCTTGTCCATGTTCCTGTTTGTGAGGTGACCATGCTCATCCTGTAATGGGCTGAGTTTCATTAGGTTACTCTTGCATTTTCTTCTAACAGTTCTTGCTTATAGCATAGGTATATGCTACCTCTGAGAACAAGTTATGACGCTAAATAGGTAAATCTGGCAGTAAAATTTTAAGACTTTCAGAGTGAAGTACTCATTTGTGTTCTGAGACACTTGGCTTTATTTACAAAATGGGAATCGGGCACCTCAAAAAAGCATGTAAACAGCAGGGATTCCCTAAAGCATTGCATGGTATTTGTAGCAGTGTGCTTTGAAAACACATTTCTCTCCAGAGCCAAAGTTCTCTTGAGGAAAAAAATGCTGAAAGAAACTAGATTTGAGATTTAGAAGACAAAAAAAAAAAAAAATGTTGGTTTTTAATAGCCTATTCATAGCATTATTCTTTCAAAAAGCCTAAGCAGGAGGCCTCTTTTGTTGGAAGGGGTATCATCCACGATTTATGATAAACTTGTTGTTGGACCTAGGGAAGTTTGATTTCCTCCTCTATTTTTCTAAAAGAAAAACTAGCCAGAAAATGTTCTTAGATATTCAGAGCAAGAGGTAGGCAGTTCTAGCATTTAAAAGATTAGTGCTTAAATAGCCCTACTGCCTTAAGAGTCTCAGGGCATCACTGTGGTTGTAAGAGAGCAAAAGGGCAAATAGTGGCCCTAGATTGATTTTTTTTTTTTTTTTTTTTTTTTTTGCTAACAGTCACGAATTACAAGTCTGAGAGGTTTAATAAACTGGTACTGATATCTAATATTTTTTTCCCAAATTTTCACTGGATACAAAAAGATAAACATTTTATCAAAAATATGCAGAAATAGCTGAAATACCTTTTAGTGTGAGGAAACATTATTAGAATCCACATGTTTAGGGAGAATCAAGGAAGGAACAGATGTTAACACTGCTCATTATAAAAGGCAATACTGTGCTAGAAAAAAGAGTCATAACTCCTTGTTTCAGAACTGGTTTGAAGCACTTGGAAAGCCATTGAGAAGATCTAGGTCCCTGAAATTTATTCTTCCCTTCCTCATGAATACATGTAAGGCCTTTCTTGAGCCACATGTTTATTTTTTTAATGATAATGTAATCTCTTAAAACCATGATTTCTGTGCACTCTTTCTCATCAATGGCAAGATTGTGTTGTCTAAATGTCCTGACTGGAAGAGGTTGTGCAAAGAATACAAGAAATATAAAAAGTCGCAGTAGGAAAAGGCTGAATATTCAAAACCCAGAAAAGATGCTAGCCACATCTTGGCTCCTTGGCCCCTAAAAATCACTGAAGCCAGAGTCCCCAAGATGGCACATCTCCCTGAATCAATTGCACAGGAATAGAGGATATCCTGTGGTCTTTCTCTTGTGTCTTCACAGCACACCATATATGTCACATTAATTAAATTTTAAGCATGATACCTGCCAGAGCCAAAGAACTTCACATTCTGTGAAGTTCTAAGATTTAATTGATGAAGTAGTTAACATTAATGGACTAAAAGCAGTGAACAACTTTTAACAATCAAATTGTTATTATAAACAATCCATATCTACCCAAGATATCCCATTAATCTTTTTATAGAGTAAACTAACAGTGTAGAGCTCCAGGCATATTCCTTGACAACAGCATCTGTCTCAACATCTGCAAGTACAGACCTAAGAAAATATAAAAATGAAAAACATAAGAGTGGTTGGTAGTCAATAAGAAACTGAAAAAAAAATCAATGCACAAATCAATACTTTTTATTCTAATGTAATTTGTATTATTGAACATCAATATAGACTTGCAGAAATTAACCCAATGTCCTTCTTAATTATAAATAAGGATTTTTTTTTACCTAAACTCCCATAGAATATTCTTAAGCAGTTTCTAAGAAAACTCTAAACACAGTGAAAACTCATGCAAAGACACTCCTTTTTTAACCTAAATCACTTGAAGCACACAATCATTTAAATCACAGTACAAAACACCATATCTATCTACACCTACATGTAAATGTAGGTATGTAAAGGAATACTGAAATTGTACAGGGTCAATGAAACCTGTCCTGCAATATCCTTGAGGCTGACAAGAGAGTAGTCAGAGGAGAACAGTATGGATCAGAAATTTTCAGAAGAGCACAAGGGGTCAGACAGCTGGCTAAAGTTAGAGCAGCTCTCAAACAACTTTTGTATAGTATTTTACTTTTGGTCCTATGATAGAAACCTTCACTGATTGCAAGATCTTTTGGTTTTTTACTCATCTCTCTTCTGGAATAACAAACATTTCTGTAAGTCTAAGATTGATTATGAATATATTCCCTTCAATTATCAGAACTGGCTAAAAAAAAGCAGCTTTTATTAGTCTGCTGGGTTGGACAATGAACTCCCTGTGAGAAATATTACTGGCCAGGTAAGTAGAGGTTTTTCCTGAGCTGTCTGCCAAGCAAAGACAGTAAGCATTTAACTCGTCCAAGTTGGAACCTTTTTCATTAAAAATTATAAAATTGAGAATCTAGTATTTTTCTCAACCACAGCCTCTAAAGTAGAATGTGCTTTTCAGTCATGCTTTTAATGTGTGGCATAGTTCAGAGATGGATTTGAATCAAAGCAAAAGGAGACTGTGGCTGGTTTTAGACAGATGAACAAAGGGAAGAGGCAGCCCCTGGGACTTGTCTGCCTTCATGTCATGAATAACACACTTTAATATGGTTTACAGTTGGGATTATTAAAATGATCACATCATTCAACTAACCAGAACTTCCCTGAGACTTCCTTTGGGACTCATTCCTTTTTATATCCTCCATATTCTTGCCTTCAGTGCAAGGGTTTAAGGGACATACAGAAATGTATGCATTGCTGTTGTCTCTGCTTGGAGAGTGAAAGAATTAAATAACAAACAAAACAGAATGGCTGAATAATTTCTGTGCTACACCCTTCAAGCCATTCTGTTGTCTTAGAGAAACAGCTTCCAATCTAAATATTTTTACAACTCACAAAATCTGAAGAGGTTGTGCAGGTGCTGCTAGCTGATAATTGTTTATAGAAATCTAACTAAAGGTGATATTTCACACCAACAAAATTCAGTTTAGCTTAGCATAGCTCAGATGCAGAAAAAAAATGTTCCCAAAAGAAGAATATGTGGGCTGACTGAGAGATGATCTTATTTATGGCTTTTCCATTTCTCATCTGACTCACAGGGGGAAAGGCTATAGTATAATGACTGCACAACAATTTGGAGTAGCACCACTTTTGAATACATGTCTGTGTGTGATTGATACATGTAGCTCTTACTCACACCAAGCATGAGCAAACTGGTAATTAATAATGTTCAATCAAATGAGGATCACTGACACATGAAGTTTGCGTTTTATAGTGCACATTAAAAATACATTTGTCTTGTAGTGATAATTTTGAACCCATCACCATTTCATTTACCATTTACCATTACAATTTATTGAGGTAAAAATAATAATGTTTTTAAGGATTTCTAACAGCCCAATTGTATCAGTAATTCCAATAGTTGTTCAGTTAAATCATTACAAAATTTTTGTAATTGAAATAACCATACATCTGTTGACTTCAGAATGATAATTAATTCCAATATTTTATTTTTTTCATTTTGTCATCTTGGGTACACTTTTTCTTTACTTGTTTTTGTCTTATATTATATAGTGTGTTGCATGCTTGCATTCTGGAATTTCCCTTGAAAATTCCATAGTATAAAAATAATTCCTTTAGAGAGGCTTTCCACAGAGTGAGTCTGTCTCCTGCCAGAAGAAAACCTGGGTTCCCTGGTGTGGTGCTGGAACCAGAGTGAAGCTAGGTCATGTTTTTATAGCTGAGCAAATGCCTATGTGCGTGGATGTGTGGGTGGGTGTGCTGTTCCCTGCCTAAACTACTGAAGGTCATTTCTCACTGCATAAAAAGGGCAAACTTCAATATTAGCCACTGTATAGGACCAATTTTTCATTTAGACAGTAAAAATTAAAGAAACAGATATTTTCATTAGAACAAAAAATCTTTTGATATTAAGATCATTTCACCTGGAAATTTCTGTATGGCTGTTTTTTTTTATTTATTTATTTTTAATAGGATCATGTTCGAAATTAAAAATTAGAAATAAAATAAAGAGAATGGTTTTTTAGTTGAACCTTCCAGAGTTGACTCAGATGAAGTAAGAAAAGGAGGATTTCCCAATATTAAAGTTTGATTATTTAATTTTCTAACCTATTTCCTGTGAATTGTGTATATATATAAATATTATTGATCTTAATAAATATGAAAATGTAACTATTATGGATACCTGAAGAGATGAAGCAGCAACTTAGGTATATCTGAAAAACCATTTCTTTTCTTGTGGCAGAAGTGTTGTGAATATCTATTTTTTGTATTCCACAGTAAAGACGATTTCTGATTCTTTTGGGGAAAAATGCTTCTTTTAGACATAAATATAAAAAGATAATTTTTTGGCATGTGCATGGAGCCAAAGCTACTACCAGATGTAAGTAAAGTGACAGTATTGCAGTGATGAGAATGAAGTTAGAGCAAAGAATTACACAATACTGCAAAATTACTGGCAGGAACGAAAAAATTTCTTCCTAAGAGCTGGGTGTCACTGTATCTTTACCCTGTTTTGACCAATGAACCTCTTATTTGTCCAGGTGACGTAAAAACACGTATTCCATTGGATTTATGTCTGTGCATAGTATTTCATGCAATAAATAAATCTTATGCATAGTATCTTAACCAATAAAGTTAAGTCTTCTTGATGAAGATTGCTTTTTTATTTGTCCTTTAGTAGTTTTATAAAAATAGAAATAGTTCTCATTTATGTTTGAAGGAAGCTCTACCAGTAACAGTGATCTTCTTAACCAGAAGCAACTATCATCTGCCACCTACTATGGATTTCAGTTCCCAGAGAAGCAGCACTTAAAGTGTCAAGTGCTCCATCTTGTACTGCTATGCCAAGGCAGGAGAATAAGAACCTGCCATCTTCCAGCCCAGTCTGTTTTCCAACCTTTCCAGATGTCAGTTTACTATTTGCTGATCCTGCTTGCTTAATTGAAATTCAATTCAATAGCTTTCACAGGCTTATGCAGTTCCCAGCATTACATGGAAGGTTGAGGAATAATAAACAAATGAAAGTTTAGAGGATAAGCTCCAGAGTGCAGTAAGGATAGGAGAATGCAGAGGTGTTACTTTTATTAATTGCAAACTTGCCAGGAATTTTAGCCATACACAACAATAAATTCTATATTCTTGGTAGGCAGTGTCATTCATTGGATCACAAGGATCAAAGATTCAGAAAGAAGTCAGTCTATTTTTGAGCCATCAAAACAATGACAGTTGCAACAGTAATACTTTAAGGGAGCCTGAAGCTTGATTTACTTCATCATTTTTATAACTGAAATGGGATTGCTTGTGCAGTCTCATGCAGTGCTGCCACAAGTGTACATATTTCACAATCAAACCAACCTCTTTGTTTTCTAAGCCTGATTGCATTAAAGTGAGTGCTCCTTTGTGAGAAATTACTGGCTGATTTTCTGCCACTTCGTTCAATTCTAAACAAGGCAATTATTTTTCCTGAAGAAGAAATAAAAGTTTCTTTATGGTCTTTAGAGCCATGATATTCTCCCTAGCGGCATATTAAATGACAGCCTGAAAGATTTTAGCAGAGTCATTTTAAGATTTCATTCCTTGTGTATTTGTGCAAAGAAAAAGGTGCTCTTGAAACAGATCTCTGAATACATCTTTTGAGTCTTTGAAAGTATAATATTTCTGAGGGTGCAAAAAAAAAAAAAGAATTCAGAGTATTTAACATGAACAAATGCCTAGCAAAATCTTACATAACACAAGCACAATATGCAAATCCATTAAAGGGTGAAATGGAACTAGTTAGATGCAAGTCAAAGCACTTGGATAAGTCACAGCTAAAAAAATACAAATACAAATAGGTGCTGAAGTTTTAAACAAAATTAGGTTTATTAGAATGGGATCATTCCATATTATTCAGGAGGAGCAATTCTATGCAAGGTGAGCAAACATCAATAATTTTCATTATTCTTTAGGGTTTTTTATTTAAATTTACTTGTGGGGGGTTCAATTTTTTCTTATTATTATTGCTGCAATAAAGAGATTAAATATTACAAGCTGGAAAACAGTGATTACACTAAAATATAGTTTTCAAAGTAGTAATGAATACTTTTTATTCGATGTCAGGCTGGAGGCAGTTTATAGGCAATGCAGAACAATATTCAGTCATTATTGTGATTGGATTAAGTTTCCCCATCTTTCTTGCTAAATCCTCTAGCTGACATCACTCCTTCCGTGGAAAACAAGAGCAAGAACCATTTTCTCTATGAAGTTAACCTGTCTTTCAGACATCTCTTCAGTCTCCTGGCTTTGAATGCTCTGCTTACAGAAGGAGCTCTCAGCTCACTCTCTAGGATGTAGAAAGGTTCATTCCAAGCCTTCAAGTTTTCTGCACATTACAGAAAAATTCAGTTTGACTAGAGGGTTAGCCTTCACAGTTTTTGGAAGTAAAGCTATTTCTTACTGTGTTTGCCTAATCCCAAACACATTAAAAGCCAGTGACTTGCCTTGGTCAATGCACATGTAGATGGTGCAATTAATGGAACTTAATAAACCAAAACGCAACCCAGATGAAACAAAGTTTTTGTCTCCAATAGTGTATATGCTCCCGCTACTTTGTAACTCTGGTTGATAAAATAAAGCTGTCAGAAAATATGTGTCAAAAATACCACTGGGAGATGAGAATTATTCCTTAATTGTGGAGTCAGTTGGGAAGATGGCTCAGCAGGCTCCCCCAGACCTGGGTTATCTTCATTTTCTGTTATTTTCACAATTCATGCTGCTGTTAAGATTCCTGTTTGGACATGAGTCTAGGTTTTTTTCCTCCACCTAAACTAAGATGACAGGGGCTGTTGGTTTATGAGTGCAAATGGAGCACATTCTTGGACTTAGCTCTTCAGGGGTAATCCCAGATGCTGTGTGTTGTATATGGCCTTTCAGACGAGGATAATGTGACACTTGTTAAGTCCTTAACAATGTGGATCATCTCTTATTAGTCTAGATTTAAAAGACACATCTCAGTTGAAGGAGAAAATGTTCTCTTCTTCAAAGAGGTGCCTTTTGAATAGCTGTTATTAACATCCTCAGCTGCCACCAGAACAGATGTTACACAAGTGCTTAGAACTCTGCATTTTGAAGCATAGAAATATGAGTAAAAAATACAGTCAGGTCTCCAAGCCCTATTTATAAAGCCTAGAAAAAGACTGAGCTTGGTCCTTTGGCCTGACTGACTGAATGGGTCATGAGGGACAAATGTCAGCAGTGAACAAAAGACACTGGTGTTTCCCTAAACATCTCAAACACCAATTTTAATGTATTTGTCAAATCTTTGCCATTGTGGAAATATCAAATAAGATGACAAATATATATTTGATAATGACTTTGCCACCTCTGCTTCTAACTGCCACTTACCAGCCTATTAAAAATTGCTGCTCATTTCTCGATGAGCTGGTACATTTTGTGTTCAGAATAGCTGATAAATATCTTGGGCATGAGAAGTGTTTGATCATTATGAATTCAGATGCCATTAATTGTAATATACTGATGTAAGGAATTCATCTTATGTTCATGCAGCTGTCATGTGTACTGCCAGGGGTGTTATGTTCTAATTTAGTGCTAGTCAATGGGCATAATAAAGGTGTTACTCATCAAATCTTGAGCATGTTATATTTTTGTACCCTGTACTGCAACCAAACCACAGGGTAGATGTAAATTGTTTCACACTGACATTGATATGCTATAATTTCTTGGCCTCTCCAATGTCTATGCATCATGAAGATAGACTGGTAGGTCATCTAGAATAAGTAATTAAATTGTATTTTGTTTTTAATAGAAACTAGGTTGGCTTACACTTTCACCTAAGCTGAATCGATCTGCTTATTGTTATAGAATTAAAGTGGCTATAAGATGAATTGGTTTCATATCTTTAATTTCTTCAAGCTTCTAATATCTGCAAGTTTTGTTGTACTACTAAGATACTCTGCCATCTTTTCAAATTGCAATACACACAAAGATAGCTGAACTATTTTTAATAAAATAGCTAAGGAAGAAAGATAATAATAAATAGAAGTATGTTACATGATTCTCAAAATTCTGTCTTTCGGGCCCACCACAAAAGATGAGATTTGTGGCATGCTCATAATACACTAAATTCAAACTGTTTAATATTCAGGGGAAGAAAAATAAATTAATTTCAGAAGTCAGGAAGTCCCTGAAGTGTGCTGCCACCTCTGATTCTGCTATATCACCATGTTGTGACTGATCATGAACAAAAGAGCTTTTCAAGGGCTGACAGTCCATATGTGACTTGTAAAGTGAAGACATGATGGTGCTCAGGAAATTAAGATTAATTAAGAAACTAACTAAATTCATGTGTAATAGAGAGTCATCAGCTCCAAAGAGAATATCAGATAAATTTCAGCATGGCTTATGCCTATTATAGATATTTAAATTCACTAGAAACCTAATGGATGTACTATTAGTATTATCTATGAAAAATAAATCATGTATTGTCATGAACTGTAAATCTTGAACAGAAACCAGCTATAGATAACTAGACTGAAATGTAAAAACTCTTCATTAAAAAAAATTTGGACATTTCTTGCTTAGGGAAGCAAAGTATCCTGCATAGATTAGTTTTATTTGTAAATTTTGATGGAATAACCTCTGAGGGAAAGACATCATCATATTTATGCTATTGTATAGCATTAAATATTTAAATGCAGTTTGGTATACATGGACACAGAGTATATCCCCTGAGTACTTAATAGGCAACAGCCCCTAGTTTAGTCCAAAACAAAATACCTTAGAAAATTAATACAAAAGTTTGGAAATAAATTCTTGAGAGGCCTCAGCTCAAAATGGAATAAAACCAGATTGTACAGTAAAGTTAGACAAGTGTTTAAAGAACTTGATCAAAACATACCTCAATGTGGTGGTTAAAGTAAGGGCTCAGATGAAGACAAAAATCGTGTAAACCCAACCAAAACTGGGAAGAATTTAAGTCTCTACATCCATGGGAGCAATCAAAGCAGTCATAAAAGCTTTTTCTTTTTTTTTTCAACTAACCTGTAGAAACTCCTTGAGTACCTCCTTGCACAGCATGAAGGTTTCTGCTAGGTATCAGGTACAACCTGCCTGCTCTGGACTGGGCACCAGCCACTGGTGATGCCTGCTTCCCCAGGAACCCCCTTTCCAGGTATATCCAGGGCTAACTCAGACCAGGAACAGTGAAACAGCAAAATGCACAGGAGGCAAAAAGCTAACTGAGAATAATGGTCTGGGCTCTAATTCTGATAGATCTTGCCAGAGCTATGAGCTGAGGAGCTGGGTTTTCTTTCCATGTTAGCCTGCAGCTGAAGTTAGAAGGGAATAACTTTCAAATCCATTCACAGATTACTGCTTAAACAACCAGGCTGCTGGCTAACACCCACAGTGAGTGCTCTTGAATTTGTGCTACTATGCAGCTAAAAATGCAACCATTCTTGAGCCAAATTCACGCAACCAAATAGAAGTCCATAACCTAAGAGTTGTTATGTTTTAATCTGTGAGATTGTGACCTTGTTGCTGTCATTGTTTGCACATGTGGAAAAGAGAAAGTCAAAATTAAATAAAAAAGAGACCCTCCTCATTTCTCCTATTCACCTTTTTTTTTTTTTAGTTGTGGTTTGTGAGGGAGAGGGAGTGGTTTGGTTGGTTGGTTTTTTTTTGTTTGTTTTAAATAATGCTAAGGCATAGAGAGATTTATGTGGAATTGCTGAGATCAGAATCCTTTGTACACAGGAAGTTCTGAACACTCTCCAAATATAAATAATGGTATATCACATCAGATACAGACTCCTTTTCTGAAAGCATTTCTTTTCCTCCTGAGATAGCAGAGATAGTTTCTAATAGCACAGTCTGCATGCAAAACAAAAGGCTAGTGCCCTCTGACCAGTAGAGATGGGAAAAAGGCCATCCTAATTAATGGTGTTGCTCATTTGCCTAAAAGCAGCTGGGAATTTAATTAGTTCTGTGACTTGTTAGTTTTGATGGATATCTGCCCTCTGCCACAGAGCAGCTGTTATCTCACCTCCAGCTGCTTCTTGCAGATCTGCATCTCCGAACCTTTTTGGAGCCAGTCCCTCTGCTGCCTGCCTTGTGCTGCGCCTCTAGCCAAGCACTGCCTCTGTAGCAGATTTCACTGGAGCTGGATGCTGCTCCCTTGATCCATTGTAACCTCCCTGCTTGCTGTAGATGTGTGCTGGTGCTTTGGTCTCCCCCAGAATGGTTCTTCCTCCCTCCTTTTCCGCTGATATTTAATGTCTTGATGTTCACACAGAGGACCATGCCAACAAACCCAGCAGAATTTAAAACTGGGTCAATCCTGTTTTTCGCTCATCTCAGATGTAACCCCTTCTCATGGGTCAACAGCCCTAAATGTGCTGCTGCAAGAGAGGACATAGTAGATCTAAAGAGTTCAGTGTTATCAGCTCAGACGAAGAGATGTTCCTTGTGAAAAGAATGGGGGGGGAAGTATATTTAAATATATATTTTTTAAATAACAAATTATTATGAGAAAGTGAATTTCTGGTCAATCTGAAACAGAAAATGTGTTTTATCTCACAGTTTCAATTAAGTGCTTAATTCAGTCCAAGGCAAAGTTTTAACTTTTTTTTTGCCTGTGTAATCTTTTTAAATGTATTTGGCTAAATTCAAAACAAACTGTGTTAAAATGGTTCTATTTTCAAAAATTTTTGATCTTTCTCTTTTGGACCTATCAAATCTTCTAATTTTCTAGTAGTTTTGGTATTCTTTAAAGCACAGTTTTCAGAAAATAAATCGTTCACAATAAAAGTTTTGTGCAAGTCTATCATTAACCATTTTACCTCCTTCTTTTTCCCCAGTGGACTTTTAAAATAGATGGTCTTGCAAAAGAAACCTTTTTGTTTTCTAACTGAATGCCCTGCTAAACTAAGCCATTGCTTTAAGTTTGCATTAACAATGTATTTCTCTATAAGAAAGGTGTGGAAATATAACAAAAAGATTGTAATAATATTTCTATTTCTGTAAATTTAAAAATCTCTAAGACATTTAATCTACTCTTCAACCAGTCTGTGCTTTCTGATCTATCACTGGATATTATAATTGTAATATTATTATATTATTTTTTATTATGAATAGCATTAAATTTGGGGTTAATTTGGCTACAAGCTCAATATTTTCATACAACACTTTTGGGCATAGCAAAACTTGCTTAAGAATAAAAGAGAATCTTCTCTTAGGACTATTTCTAATATGAACAGACTTTTCTTTCTTGGATTTTTAAAATTATTCTAAACTTGCCCTTGTCATCCACAGAGGAGAGAAAAAAAGAATTTTTAGATGTTTTACTGGATGGGCTTCTCAAAGTCATTTTTCACAGATTATACCAGACCACATACTAATAACATATGCATACTCACTACCAGCTTGTCTGGAACAAATGATAATTTTGACACTCTCTAATGCATCACTTTCACTGTGTTTAAGGATTTATTATCCTGGAAATGGGCACAGGCACTGTAGGGTGATCAGATTTTAAGAGATTTTCAGTAATCTTCTGAAATCTCTTACTTAATCAGCATTTCTGTTCTTTAGCAGTTAGAGTGATTCTCAAAGATAAATATACAGAAAAGCCAATCAGTTATATCTGGCCTTTTTGCTTCGCATTTTTGTTGAATCTCTTTTTAGGCAATCTCTTTGTAGGCTTGAGTGCATTTCCACATCTCACCTTCATAGAGGTAGAAATTCATGAAAATCCAAAAACTGATAGCATGTCCATCTATGACCCAAAAATAAGTTTTTTCAGAGTAATGAAATACTGACTTCAAGTGGCAAAGGTGTTGCTATTAATTCATTTAAACACTTCACATTTAGTCTCAGAAAACCTTAATGGTTCCTTAACTAAACTAATTGCTACTCAATTTCTTCAACTTTAGTAAGTTTCATGCTGGTGAAATCTTACAGGTGTTTTAAACTCCATCAGCAGAAACAAAAGGTTAATTTTCCCCTGTATTTTTGGTGCTTTATTTAAAATGTAGAATTTATGAAGTAACATTTCAGGCTGCATCAAACCTCTCTGAAACAGGTACGTTGGCATATTTTCACACAATACAAGGTTCCTTGGTGCTTTTGGACAAATGTCTCTGTGCAGGTGCTGTTTGAGCAGGAGCACACACAGTGCAGTCAGAGGGGCCAGAAAAGGCCAGCAGGATTGCAGGGCTGTGTCACGGAGCACGGCGGAACACCACGCAGAGCTGCTGCTCTTCTCCAGCTCCAAAAATGTACCCACGTCAAACTTCTTGAGTGTCTCACTCTCCTCTTTAGTTAACTGGTTTTAGTTATTGAGCCCAGGATTATGCCAAGATGATTGACCACAAAAGACCAGGAAAACTCAGTACAGTCTGACCAAGAACTTATATATGACTCACAGGGAAATAATCTAGAGGGAGGACTCTCACGTTAAGTAGTCATAGAAGATATTTATATGAAGACAGAAACTGTCTTTTTTTTGTCTGATTACCTTGAAACTCAAGAACATAAACAAATTTTTTTTTTCACTCATAATTCTGTGAAATTCTATTAGAGGTATCAGAATGATTATTTTTCTTCCCTCCCTCTGCACCCAAATTTATAAACACTGAAATAACCTTCAGAACCCAAATTGTAACTTTTTACCAGCATGAAATGGACTAATGTTTTTTTCTTCTTATAACTTTCAAAAACAAGTTTCACCAAGTAAAAAGACTTCTGGACACTGAGAATACAGCTCTTGGTCTAAAATTTATTCTCAGACAAAATGTCAAACATAGTCAAGTATTGGAAATCTCTCATTAAGTCTCACAGATTGCAAAAGCCACTGAGTAGGCTTAATGTTTTTCACCAAAATATTTCACCAAACACAGCACTTAAGTTTGCAAGTGTGAGTGTGGATATTCTCAGCTCAGTCAGAGAGAAAGAGAAAGGTTTTCTAACCAGGCGAGAGCCTGGGAAGCAGTTGGGAAAGAATGTAAATAATTCTCTAATCTATCTTGTTATTCACATTGTTTATAGATATGTCCTGCCACTGTGCGTCATTCACTGCACACCAATGGTGTGACATGTTTTTACTCTAAGACCAATGAAATTAATCCACACGATGTTCTCTATATATAGAGCAGTGCATTTGAAATAAATCAGAGTTCATTTTCTCTGCCTTCTAATGTGGAGTTCTCTGTTCCCGTCTTGCTCAACAGCGTCACATGAGAATCATGTAAATGGATGTTGTGGTGCTAGCAAGAGGTAAAAAATCTCCAGTGAGACCTTGCATAAGACTGTGAAACAAAGTATGATGTAGTTACATATATGTGTAATGATTTCAAACCTAAAAACCTGAAATGCAATAATTTGAAAACTTTCCAGAATTATTTCAGATCTTTGAGATTTCTTTCCCTGCTCTCAGTTCTCCCTCTCTATTCTGGTACTTGGTCCTGATCTCAAATGCAAGCAGCAATAAAAGGAAAGTAACTTTCTGCTTATACAGAGAATGAGAAAAGTTAGGGTGGAATTTTTACTTGTTCCATTTTAGGAGAAACCCTTGGGCCAACTTTGACACTGTCCACATGTCAATGCAAAATGACAGCAAGGAATTGGCAAATTCCATAGGCTTAACTGAAATTCGAAGTACTCCCATATTTAAATTTCTTTAGGCCTTTCATGGTTACCTCCACTGCCTTAAACCAGCTCACAGATTTTATGTACCAAAATTTTCCATTTTCCCTTCTGGACTTAAAATATCTCAAATAAAAAAGTCTAATACTTTTATCAAATAGATATATTAATGGATTTTTTTTGAGTCAAATTTTTTCCACACCTCTCATGTAAATATATATTATTAAAAATGAGCTACATTACTAATGATCAGATAACAAAGTGAATATTCTGCTTAAAATAAAAGCTAGACCTTTCAAAACACTGAAATATGAAAACAGAATTTAGAAAACACAAAGGAGAAGAAAACTCGGTCCCGAAACACTTCACATTTTTCAGAATGTCCATGTGTGTGCACATATATGTTTGTAATTTGTCATGCATCCTATACTTCTAATTAAAGAAACATTAGGAAACCCACAGAAATTGTTTTTCTGAGGAAACCTTAACATGGTCATCCTCTTTCATTTCTATTTTCCTGTCACTGCTGCTTCATGTGTATGTCCATCATAAGCTCACCTGCAATATTTGACTCTACTGATTTCAAATTATTTTATAAGAATAATTTTATATTATTTTATAAGAACAAATACGCATCATAAAAATTATTAGATATCTCTATTCTGAGAATTCAAAAGTTAGGACAGAGGCAGAGAGAACTAAGGGAATCTTCCATACTTTGATGTCAAAGCATTTTTTACATGAATAAATTGAGGTTTGTGAGTAATCTTGAGGCTCCCCACATTTGAAAAGTTTCACTCACTGAAATGTGGAATGCTTTGCAATTTTGAATACAAAGTCCCACCTCACTTCCAGTTTAACATACTATTTATCTAAGCATATAGAAAGAGTGTTGTTGGATGTGTGGTAATGTTGGGGTACTTTTTTTTTCAGGTGAACATCATGTAGTTCTTTTCCACTAAGAGCATCAGATTTCAGTCTAAAGAACTTCCTTTTGTGTGTATGCATTGCTTCCAGGTGCAAGAAAACACGTGCTATATAAAAGCCTAGTCTAACATAGTGCTGTATATTAATGAAGACCCCTCATATCCAACTGAAAAAACATGACATTCATTTAACTGTGCATGCTAACACTTAATGTGTACTAAAGGTGAAATTGTAATGAGAAATGACACAGTGGCAGTTTTGAAAGTGAAGAAATAAAATGTTAAATATTGGAATATAACCACCTTCTTAAAAAAAACAACAGAGAACATGGTTGTCCTAACTACGCAAAATCTTCAGTGCAATGACAGCAATTGCACTGTGGGTTTCCCTCATTTTCATTTGGAACACTAGTACATTGTGGCTTTTTAAAAATTTTTATTCTTTGTCTACACACAGTTTCTACAAGAGTACAAAAATGTTTCTTCTGGACAACATCTACCTGCAAAAGGATACAAATAATAATCAGCAACATTGTTCAAAATCACAATTCTAAGAAGCTGGAGGAATTTGGAAGAGTGTTTTTTTTCCCCACATAAGTGTGTTAGCCGCAACTAAATTAGACAGAGACAATTAGGTAACAGAAAGGGCATAAAAGCCCCTAGGAAAGGAGCAATAAATTAATGTCTAAAATTTTAAATACTTAGCTTATATTAAAGCTGTAAGAGCATGTGAGAAGAACTGTGTTTTTTTTTTTTTTTTCTCTGCTCTCAAATCCTAACACAGACTACTCCAGTGATGATTACAAATATACATGGCATGCCTATTTCTTTCCTTATATTGGGACAGGAATCTTCCTTTTAATAAATACAGTGGATCAAAGAGTGTATGTCTCCAGAATTACCCATTTTCTAACTGATTATGCGATGTTTCCTATTGGATACAAATGTACTGACTTTTTGTTTCACATTTAAGGTTACAAATGCAATGAAAGGTGAACATTGAAAGTGATCTCACCAAGTATCACCTTATGATTCTGTATCAGTTTTAAATTTTTGTTTGTGACAATCACATCTGAGTTTTAGAAAGGCATATGGATTTGATAGGATTGTTTGGACTGTAAGACATAAGCCAGTTCTGTTTATGGAAATTCAAAAAACCACCTAACCCACTGCAGTCTGAGTTCTATTTTATTTAACATATCAAAGGGCTAAAAGAAAAATATCAAGCTTGACACTGAAATGTGTGCTTTGCCTAACATAAAGAATGTCTGCCTTGCAAAGATAGAAAGCAATTCAGAATCAAACTTCAGGAAACTAGCTAATGTGCTAAACTGGGCTTTCATGGAGCTTTAATTTCCAAAGCAACTAAATGCAGAAAAGAAAACCTTTCACTGAAATAACATGTGCAGGAAAAGATGTATTTGTTAATTCCTTTATATATCAGGTATTCTGATACTTGATATTAAGAGCACTACTGAGAGTTATAAAACACTTCTGAAAAGTTTAGATTTAGACATGGCATTTATATTCAAGTTACATGAGATATGTATTGAATTTAATGAAATGTTTGACAATCAGCATTCATCAGTATCTGACAGTAAAATTTGTACTATATGAGACTTTAATGTAGCCTTAGTTCATACAGAATGAATACTGACTGCACTGTAATAGTTAGCTGGAAAAATAAGATCATAACAGAATAGTGTCAAAAATAGAGATGTTAGAAACTTAAAGCACTGTAACTATTGCAATTATGAAAGCTACACTGGCAAAAGAAATGCAATAATATACTCAGAAAACACTACATTGGCACGTATACTTTTTTCCTTAAATTTCTGAAAACATGTTCTTGTGACAACACTGTCTGTTAGCTTTTTCTCATAGAAGAGGGTCTTCTCTCTCCTTATTTTTATTTGTGAGACATTTATACAAAGCAGTAATTTTCTCCCTTAGCTTTCATTTTATACTTATTTGTTTCTTAAAAACAGAATTAAGGTATTATTTGGTAGATGGCAACACTATCAGCTAAAAATGCACTGGTCACTGAAAGTTTCATTTCCTTTTCATTTGTGACTGGATAGATTTATGAATACATATGCTATTTCTTGACCTAAGCAATAAACAACTGGAGGGAAGGAATCTTAAATTGGCCAGACTCAGGGAAAAATATATAGGCATTTTACTATAATTGACTGTGCTACCGAGATTAGAATTGTTGAAACCAGAATTTAAGCCTTAATTTATCAGACAAAAAGCTAGTGAGATGGAAAGGAGCTGAGTAATTACCTCAGCAATTCATCTGTCAAACCTTTCACAATTCTTCAACAAGGGTTTACTGAATGGAGAGTCCAATGCACAGCAAAGACTATGAAGAAGCGTTGCTCATTTTGGTGGACCTGTATTTAACAGGACTGTTTTTTTTTAAACTGTCACTCCATATTTAGTTTTCCCCTTTAGCCTGTATTGTCCCCAAGCATCTAATCAAAATAGACTTAGATACCACATGAGCTAGAAGTCACTCTAACCACTGAGATTATCACTAGCAATCAATGCTGCAGTATAATAAGCTTAGCTTCTGACCTGCTTTTATTTTAAGCAATTTGAAACTATAACTGAGAAGCAAAAATCAAAGGAAACTAGGGTAAAAGATACAGGAAGATCTTAAAAATAATTCTTCAAAGGAGTCTCAAATTTAACTAAGATATTTTTAAAATAGTTAATATTTAATTAGATGGAATCAGAATCCACGCTAATCACAAATTTACCTCTAAACTACAAAGACTACTTGAGTAGATAATGTAAAGTTCATTTTGCAGATTGCTAAAAGATTACTAAAGATTTAGTGAGAAACTTGGTCCTTCAAATGAGATGTCAGATGATATCAGAGCACCCAAGTCCCAGATTGTGACCTATAAATCCAATTATTTGAATATTAACATAAAACTATTACAATTACAGCAAGTAAACTGATACATGCATGCATGCATTGGACTTTTGAACCTATCTTCATCTTGTGAGCTGAAGTGCTATAAGAAATTATTCTTGGTGATACAATAATTTATAGAAACATTTATTTGTGAAATTACCATGCAAAAATGCTTTGTTGTTCTCTTAAATTAATATCAGGAAGGTCAGAAAATTTGCTATCAACTAGATGAAGACATTAGTGGCTTTGAAACTAAAAGTTTTAAAATGACAGTGACTCAATGAAATCACAATGCAATGCAGCAAAGAAACAGGATACAGATTTGGCCAGAACTGAGTTCATTTAATAGCCAGTCAGCTGTTAAAATGTAAGTCACTGTCCCAAGTACTGGACGCTCCTTATGTCTCGTTAGTATACAATGCCTCAGCAGTTGGCCATTACTTGCTATCAACTAGCATTTCAAGTATGGAAAATAAAACTGACTTTTACAATGACATCTGAAAAATTCAGGGCTTTTTGAAACCTTTTTTTTTTTTTTTTTTTTTTTTTTTTTTTTTTTTTTTTTTTTTTTTTTTTAATA
Organism: Vidua chalybeata; assembly: GCF_026979565.1. NCBI lineage: Eukaryota > Metazoa > Chordata > Aves > Passeriformes > Viduidae > Vidua > Vidua chalybeata. The sequence goes on from NC_071534.1 coordinate 46,800,969, forward strand.
TAAAGCAATGAAAGTGATAGATGTAAGGCTCCCAGCAGATGGTCTGGATCATGACTACACAGCCTAAGATCAGAAGAGCATTTATGCTTCAGTACTTTCCAACATTTTTATCTTAACATTTCACAGAGGTCAGACTCTGGGGAAACCAATTTGTCTGTCTTGGAGGTCTCAGACAGATTGCCTTTTGAAAATCAATCTTATCCTTTACTTCTTTTGCTTATTCCTGCACCATATGCTGTCACACTTCTCTATGCAACCATGCAAGCAAGGAAAGGCTGTAACTTGAGTCTATTTTTTCTGGAGCTGAGAAAGATAGACAGAATTACCTACCTACAGACCAAATAGAGTACCAAAAAGTGAATTATGGTCAGACTGAAACAAAGTAACAATGTTTGTGGGTTTTCTCCCCTTTCTCTAATTTTTCAGGTGCATACTACAGAGGGCTTACTCTGTGGTGTCAGAGGATTAGCCTGGCTGTTGGAACAGCAGAGAAACATTATTACATGTTTATAATTTTGGAGAGACTAGAGTTATACATTAATACAGAATAGCACACTCATAGTACTTTGCTACTGTATTTCTGACAGGCAGAGGACAGCTAAAACAGTTCTATATAAACATTAAAGTTGTGTATTTAAAAAAACTTTGTCTATTTAATCATAGGCGTTGTAAGTCTTAAGGCATATGTAAGTTGTTCTGGACAAAGCACTGAATCATCATAAATGGGAGCCAAAGAAATTACTTTATTGGACTTTGAATGACTTTATAACTAAAGATAAAATTTTAATTCAGTTCATATTTTTAATAGATATTTGTTATTTTGTTTTAACCATAAAACAATTGTGTTATAGTTGTAAAGAGTATTCATTAATTTTATGATAGAGAAGGTTATAAAATCTTCATCAAGACCCAAAGATTAATTGTATTATGGCAATCCATTTTTGTTTGCCCTGAAACTACATTGGCAAAGCTGGTACATGACTGTTAAGAATTTCTATATCTAATAACTAGGATAAATACATAATCCACTTTTCCAGACTTGAATTCTTGATTTCTTTAAATATAATATTCCTTTTTGCAGTTCCATGTAACATGTCAGGAGCCTGCTCATATTTTGGTGGTAAAAACGAGTTATTTCTGTGCATGGTAAATGTGAAAAAAAAATACATTTCTCCATTCATTGTAGGAAATCACTGACCTGTTGTTTTAATGGCCTCTAGAAGATAAATCAAATCCTTCCACTTTTTCCAGTTTCAAATAAAAAAGTAAGATGTGCTATGCTGAGGTAGTTCCTGAAATAGGTAGTGTTTACCAAGTGATTTGGAGTCAGAACTGGGTACACAAGAGACAAATCTTTCTTTAGCTGTAGAAATATGCAGCTCAGGCTGAGACTCTCATGCTCCAGAACACACACCTCTCGAGGAGGCTTCTCCTCAACATCCTTCTGCTCTGTCTGTGCCTGTCTTCACAACTCTTACTTCAGACTGACAGTACAGCAACTCACCTGCACAGCCTTCACTAGGTGTTTTATTTGTGTATGTGATGTAAGGGTATGCAGGTTTCTACAGCTGAGCAGTAATCATCTTCTACATTAGCAATAATTTAGTTACTTCAGCAGTTTCTCTTTTGAATAAAGGATTTTTTTCCAATAACCTTATAATTCCTGGTTCTAGTGAGCTCATGTCTGAGACCTCATCACATATTCCCCAAGGAAGCTCTTCTGTAGGAATAAATATTTGTTTCTTTTCTGTTGACTAGTGAGATTTTTCTAATACTTTCCTGCCAATATGGCTAAGATCTGACCAAGTCATCATAACAAGCAAAACTCTAATTTAAGAGAATTATTCTCAGTGTACCTGGTGCAGAAAAGCTTTGGAAATATGGAGGTAAAACAAATTGCTAAGAGTAATTTTCCATCTGGGAAAATACAAGAGGATTCTGCTATGCTCAAGGATTGGCAATCCTTCTGTCAGGTCCTTTTGAAGGGGAAAAAATGTCATTGAGAAAAGAATTTACATACTCTATATAAAGTACTTCTATCAAGAGGATTTTCTTTAAAAGTGGAAAAGATTAATCCTCAAGGAAATTTTAATTCTATTACAAAGAAAACATTTTATTTAGTTCTTAATTTTGGAAATAATAATAACAGTAATTAAGGTAATATTTCCATGCAATTTATTTCCAAGAAAAATTATGATGCTTACTCTCCAAGCTCATTTTTCTTTTGACACAAAAATGGTTTTGAGTGTTTCTTCCTATAGAACAACAACTTAATTTGAGTTGGTTGTAATAGAAGACCAGGGCACATGGACTTCCAACTTATAAAGGGCTGCAGAGATAAATATTTTCTGCAAAGAATGCAACAAAACCCGATGTTGTTGAGTTCAGGGTCCCAACGCATGCATACTCTGTGGTGGCATTCACAGACAAGATATTTCCCACTAACATGGCTCATTACATGAGTTATTTTCCAAGAATTCAAAATGTGAATACAGTGGAAGGACAAGGCCTTAGAATCTTCTGCCCAGCTATTATGAATATTACTGTAATAAGAAACCTATAGGACACATACAATCAAAATATTGCTCCAAATCCAACTGTTCTACTTAAAATAATTTTATTCTGGTTCAGCTGACTACCAACAGAGGCTGTGAGGTTTTACTTTTCTCTCACGGATTTTATTAGGTACTTAATTTCTTTACCTGGCATTCTCTATCTGCTACTGGAACAGGCTCTGTGGTCAGCATCACTTCATGAAACACCATGTGGGGAAAATGGCTCCTTCACTTGTGTTGCCACTTCTCCTCACTTGAAAGAAAAAGCCTTTGGTCTCTATGAGACTCATTTGTACACTCTGAAAAAAATCTGAATGGTTTTCTTTTTTTTTTAAAATGCTTACCCTTCTCATATAAAAAATTATTTGTGTTTCTTTCAGAGTTGTGGAGGCCAAGCAAGACGCTGGAGGCAATGTGAATTGTGATAAATTGCTCTTTTTTCTCCAAAGACCTAGAGTAAGCAGCATGTAATTCAAACTGATTGAGATACTGAAGTTAAAGTTTAACCATGGTGTCATTAAGAGCAAAACTTGAATCATCACATCTAAGAAAGCTCCACTTTTTTACATGAAGTATCTGCAGAAAAACTGACATCAGTTTTCTACAGTAAACTGAAATGTGACAAAATGACTATTATACCTTTGCACATTTCATTATTTTCTTTTCTTGGGTTTGCTTTTCTCCATATTATGGGTTATTCCTTGAACATATCTGCAAGAAAAATTGCATGGACACCTTTATATATCAAATAAGTGCCATATAGTTAATTTCTCTTATTCAGGGAAATACAGACAGTAATTTATGCAATGTTACATTTAATTAATAGAAACTAGCAAAACTTAGAGCATGTGTATAACATATACATTTACAAAAACAATTTGTATTTAAAAATAACTACTACTGAGAGTTATTGCTGAAGAACAATTAGTTGGCCACAGACGGTTACTCTACAATTGCTTGTTACTCTTTACCCCTAGCTGCACCACATAAACATATTTAGAAATAAAATATTTTTTTTTAGAGATTAAAACCCTCATCATGTTACTTCCCTTGAAATTCAGCTCTTTTCCTATGAGCTTTGACTTTCAAACAGTTTATGAATCCTTTATTTCCAGACCCCAAAGATTTCAATGGAGAAAATCTTTGGAGAAATACTAGATAAAAAGAAACTCTGAAGGCAATGAGAAGAGAGGACAGACACAGCCTAGTGTGGTAGCATTGTGTCTCCACCATCTCCTTCTGCACGGCCATGGTGTGTGGGTGTTTGCTGTGGGCTGCAATTGGGGCTGCTGGGAGGAGGGATGTGCTTCAGCTCTGGGGGCAACACCCAAGTCAGGAAAAAATGACACTAATTTTATACTCTATTCCTGGAATTTTATATACTTCAAGGAAATGTTTTCCTCGTTTAATCCCTTCCTGCTAATTACTGCAGTTGAAAAATTTATCTTCTATACCTTCTATGTGTCTCTTTTCTTATCGTGCAAAGTTTTAGCACACACATTCAAGTCAATTTTCTCAGAGAAACCAAGTCAAAGTTACAGAGCTGTGCTGCATCAAACTAGCCCTGGCAACACAGACAACTGAATGCCTCCAGTGTCCAATTATCCTACTTTTTTCCTGGTTGAAACCTACCACTTTCCCCTAAATTTTGACTTGTTAATGCTTCTGCTGGGCTAGTAGACTTTTTTTCTCACCCTATATTCAAACCCTGTTTACTCAAACGCAAAATTTCTAGGGGTCAAGGAAGGGGAGGAGGGTATATTGAAAAGGTCACAGCTGGCAAAATTTCTCCTTATTTTGCATATAACTTGTGAACTCTGTATCCCAGGGCCCAGGTAAAGGATCTGATTCCCTAAAAATGGCTGGTTTCAACATATTCTGAAGTAGGTCAGGAAGAATAATTGGTTGATTAAGACTTGCCAGCTTTGTCCTATTTCACCATGAGGAGAGCTGCTTCTATCCAAAGTATTTAGGGTTTTGGTTTTTCCTGATTGAAGGGTGTACTGCCTCCCACACTTTTCTTGTAAGCACTTTCAGGAGTCACCTGAGGCAGTCATTCCCTGCCAGGGAACCTAGACATTCTCTCAAGAGAAATGAGAATGCATCTTGAACAAAAAGTGGTGCAGAATAAAAGGGAGTAAAGAAAAAGGAGAAGATAGTCTTTTGTATTCCATCACTTTTACACTCAGCCATGCAATTTTATAAATTACTCCATCTCAGAACTAAGCCAACTCTTCCCATTAACAAAAAGTTAATTTTCCTTAAGATGTTTCACTTAGGGTTACACTTACTCCTTAACTACTTCAAGAAAATTCATCACTGAAGTTATTTAAATCTTTGAAAAGGGAATTCATTGGTCCATAGATGTGAAAAGGAACAGAATCCAAAAGCTAATGTATCCTTTGTCAATTTTATATCATTAATTTGCTTTCTTTCATACACAGTAGGAGTGTGTTTTGGTTTTGATATAATCTCAGCTTTCTTGTTCAGGCTGGCAAATTTTCGATGACATAAAGGAAGAACATGAAGTATTTCATAGGTCTCTATTGTACCTATTTCACTCTTTGTTCACTAAGTAAAAATAGTATTGAGAAATTAATTTTGCCTCTAGTTTTTAACACTGATTGTTTCAAAGAAACAAAAACCCACTTCCCAAAATCTCATATAGAACTTTTATTTTGAGGGACCTGCAGCACTTAGACTTGTAAGTAATCTGTTTTCAATTAAAATACAGTTTTACTTAAGTTCTTTCATTTTTCATTATGTACATATGGATGGAGAAAAAGAAAAACAATTATGGCAGGTTCAATGTTTAAATCATGTATTTTCTAATAAATTCTGCACAGGTTATTAAGGAAATTCAGTTTCGATCACAACATATTTTTCCAATGAATTCTGCTAGGAGAGCTTCTTCAATATGGAGTGGGAACAATTTCAGTAATTATCTTCAAATACTATTCCTGAATATGTGTCTTCCCATAAGACAGAAATTGGATTAAATTAATCCATCTTAAATAGATGTTATGATAATTCAGACTCTGTCACTGTGGCTTGTGACTGCCAATTTGAGCTCTAGTGCTATTCCCTTAAGTCATATAACTCTATTTTCCTGTTTCCTACCTTGTTTATCTTGCATTAAGTAGGAAAAACTATCACAGGCTGATATGAAAAACAATTAAGAACTGAAGCCTCTTCTCAGTCCTGGCTTGGATTGGTAGACCAGGAGCTGCAGTAGTATCCAGAATCACAAGGCAGTAGCACCTCTGAACCACCATGATCATAAAATGGTACCACATACCATTGCTCCTTGAAATGAAATAGTAACTACTCTAGAAAAAACTGTTACACAAATATTGTGAAGTAAGCAAATTCATTGGATGAATTCAAAGAAATCTGAAATTTTTTTAAAAAAATTGACACTATACTGAATTTTTATCTTAAAATTATGTCTGCACTGCTGACATCCTATAGTTACCACATAGGCAAGCATAGTATGTTTTCCCATATGATCAGCTCTTCAAATATTTGTTCAAAATTTTGTATTGACAGTATAGTATGAAATATATGATTACATGCATTGTGGAAATTTTCTCTCACATTCTGCCACTCATGTAATATATTTTGCAATTTCTGAAGTCACATAGAACACATCATAGCCTAAAACAATACAAATAAAGTTGACAGTATATTCATTAAACTTTAGAGCTTCCCATTTTACTAAAGCTAAAAATTTTCTGTACCTTATTTTTTACCACAAGAATAAATAATTAACTTTCCTTCAAATCACCATCACACCACTTTTCTTAAAACATATCTATTTGCAAGCATAATGTCAGTTACTGAATGGCCTGAATTCCAAATGATACTTGATATGGCAGCTTTGCACTCGTAAATGCAGTCACTATGTCTGTGTAATAAAGCTCAACATCAGTAAAGATGATAGCTGGTTGAGAGAAGAACGAAGTGTCCTACCCACAGCAATGTCGTCAATACATGCTTGCAGTATTTGATCCATGCCAGCCTAAACTGTTCATATGATCTTTCAAACTGTTATTCTGAAAAACATAACACCAAAAAAGGAAACTTAATAGTTATCAGGCTACTTTGCAGTTCTAAGTCGACCCATATTTCACACACAGTTTTGTGTTAATCTATAACATTTAAGTAGAGAGAAAATCCTATGTGGAGTAAGGAAAACTGATTTTTGGGAAAACTCATAGTAACTCCACTGGGCAAAGAAAGGGAGGTCATGAACTCCCAGGGTTACAACCTAGGAATCCGTTGCTTATTTTCTGTCATTTTTAATATTATACTTGCAATATAAATTGGGCTGCTACTAATTTTTTAATTGTCTGGCAAATTATGAAATTATATGTGAGCTGCCAAATGCTATGCTCCAAAATCCTTATTGACCTATTAATAATTGATCCCTACTCTTCAGTTGAGGGACATCTGGATGATGACAGAGAGAGATTTTGCAAAGTCTCTACACATAGATAGTAGGATTGTGGCATAGTGGCTAGAATTTTAATGCAACGATACAGCATCATTCAGCTGGTTGCCATTCCTTAGTGAGTGCTGTAAAAACCTCAGACTGAAAAATAATACAAAGGAAAGCTAATTTCCCTGTGATGTCTTTTCACAAAATTATTTCCTTTAATGCTTATGTTTGTTGTCACTACAAGCCTTAGAATCCTATTGATGGTCAAAACCCGATGAGATCAGGCATTTGAGCTCTGAAGTCAAGCTTATATTTCCTCCAGAGGTGATTTCATTAGTGATGTCAGGACATAAAGCATTTAAGTCTGCTTCAACTAATTAAATATATCATTGGTGGATGCTCTGAGATAAACATGGAGACTGACCCAAAGCAGCAGAGCTCACCCATACGTCCTCTAGAGATACCTCTTAGATTTCTAGCATCCAGGCAGAAAGAGAAAACATTAAGTCATTTATTAAATTAAAAGGATAATATAATTTTCACTAAATGTCAAACATACCTCAGGAAACAATCCTCTTATTGAGGATGCACTCAATAATCCTTAATCCTCTATGCTTTTTGGGGGGATGTTTGTTCACTTGTCCTGTTGCTAATCTAATTTCATTAGATCTTCTTAATCTAATCTTGTTGATTGATATTAGAGCTGATTTAAGAAATTTAAAAGTGAGAGCAAATATAAGAAATTTTAAACAATTAATTGCATCACATTTCTTGATGTTAATTTAGAAACAGTTATTTGAGTATATAAAATTTTATTGATTCAGAATTATTCTTTGTATAATAACAGAAGATGACCAACACAAGCATTTGATAAAACTATCAATCACAGCATGTTACCACATAGTAAAAAAAATGTCATTTATTTGTTGCTTGCTGTTCCTACTGAGACCAAATTCTAATTTCAGGTAAACTGAAACTAACCACTGTGGAGGGACTCTATTTTGCCAGCAGAAAAAAAAAATCACCATTCATATTTCTAGACAGGAAAATGGAATTTGGCCAATATTGGTTAAAATGCAATTACAGCGCCACAGGAGAGGAAGAAGAGAAAGAAAGGTGGATCCATCTTGCATGGAATATTGCTCTTTCCATTCCTCTTGAACCCCAGATTTCCATCCATGTCCATTTCCTATTTTCGCTGTCTCTAACTGAGAAAGGATTGAGCTGCTGGATGATTTAAGCAGCTGGTGCCATTTCATACTTGTCGACAGTTCTCAGTGATAGTGAAAAGTAAGCAGCAATACTGAAAGCCCCAGAGCTTGCCTTGACTAGAAATGCAGCTGACTTTATCGTCTTTATCTGAAATCAGTTTCTGAAAGCATCCTGACAGACTAAATTATGAGGTCATTAATTCATTAATAAGCACTGCAAATTTTTTAATCCAGTTTAAATCCAATTATTTTGACAATTGTTCATTTCTTAAGCAAGAAAGCTAACAAAAAAATTGAAATACAGCCTGGTGTTATATTTCTGATCATATCTAATTTTAAAATATTTTTTTCCTAGCTGTCATTATTGACATGTTATGTTACCAATTTTTTGCTCTTACAAATGTCACTGTAGAAAATGAATTGTCAGTTTGTCACAGTGAATCAGAAAGTTCACTCCTGTGTCGCTCACCTTGGACATAGTATCATGATAGCAACATGCATATTTTGAATATTTTGTGGCCCTTTTTTAAAGGGACAATCATGAACCCAAGGTGAAGTATCCCTCTTCACCTAACGCCCAGCCCCTTGCGGCACTCCTCTTCCTGTCTCGTACGTGACCGGCGGCACCGGGCAGCTGTGGCTGCTCCTGCGGTCTGGTTTCCCGTCGCGCACAGCTGGCAGTTCCAGCTGTGGATGTGCTGGCCGGTGCGCCTGGCCCGGCCGCCACCCCCGCGCCCCCCGCTCCCGGCTGTGGTGGCCGCGACCCCGGGGGGACACGGGCTGCCATGAGCCTGTGACACACAGAGGCCCCAGGACTGAGATCAAAGGTTAAATGGCTTTTTGCTGCCATCTCTTGATAAACCAGAGGAAGAGGCAGCAGAAGCTGATTGCGTGCCTGGACGAGGTCCCCGGGGCTGGGACCGCGTTCGGCGCTGGCTGATGAGGATGGATTTATCTTCGGGGAGGACAGAGCACTGAGGACTTGTCACCAGTGGTGACGGATGAGCATCAGGGCTGCGCAGGAGAGAGGTTCATTATAAATACACTTCATCCTCACTCCCCTGACTGCAGGAGGCTGGGGGTTTCTGCCTTTGAAGGAATGAGTAATCTCCTAATGGCACAATCTCTGTGTACTGTACAGGTTTTTTTACAGTTGGAAGACAGCATTCAACTGTAAAACCAGGCTTGAAATGTAGGCTCTGTCATTGTAAGAGATGGTAGGTGTGGACCTGCAGTGGCTGCAGAACTCTTAAGAACCTGAGTCCCTGTCAAATTTCAGTGATGGAGACATTCTGTGGCTAGATTATTCAGCTGGCTCCCCAATATTTCACATGCCCCACAACTCCCATTTTGTTGGCTAAATCTTCTGTGTTGACACATTTGGATCATCCAACACTGCAGATCAAGCAAATCATAGGTCAGCAATGAATTCTAATGAAATCTGAGTAAGCACACTTTCCTTTTTGAAATTCATGGAGAGAAAGAATAGAAATGAAGATTTTAAAAAAAAGTTAATTATCACTTAAATTCTCAGTCTTTAAAGTAGGCTGTCTTGAAAAATTTGGCCCATAAATATAAAAGCTCTTTTTATGTGCTCCAAGACTTTCATCATTTCTGCTTAGCCAATACTACGACTGTGCCTCCCTATGATATGGAAAAAAGTGAAAGCAGAATAAATTCAAATCAGCAGAGAATTTACTGTGCAATTCCTTTAAACAGGCATTGCATAAAATACAGCTGTGGTCCCTGAATAGAACCCAGAATCCCTACAGAAAACTCAGAGTCCTGAGAGAACAAGTCACATTCCTCCTTGCCTCCGACTCCAAGTTAAGAGACTGCCTGATGCTTTGGTACTCTCCTGAGTGAAGTGGGATTGAGGAGGAAATTAAATGAATCCTCATTAGCTGGTGGGTTCTGAAATGTGTCAGTCACACAAGTACTCCATAAAACAATTTTCTTAGGGAAAGTCTTCCAGTGAGACCTTGAGTGAATTATGCCTCCATCATTAGGCGTCAGCTGAGCAAAGGGGGATTTCAGAAAGAAGTTTTTGTCTTAGACAGCTTCATCTTATCTAAGAGATGCAGGGGTTTTATTGGACCTGACCAGGGCAAAAGAGAGTCAAGTGGCAGGGAGAGATTAAACATAAATTAGCAGAACAACAAATGGATTAAGGCTGTAATAAACTTAGAACAGTAAACAAACAATAGAAGAATTTTAAAATTTTACTTAAATTATTTGTCCTTAACTTTTTTCTGGAACTCAATTCCCATTATTGAGGATTGATTGCAAAGTTTGAATTACTTTAAATATTTTTATTGACAGCCATCAATGGAATCAAAAATAGATTATACCAAGGAGAATCAATGCTCCCTTAATCTTTAAGATGTGAAATGGGTATCACCATGAACATGCACCCAGCATATATATACTTTTCTTTTAGTTAGAATAACATTCCTATACAACATTTGCATTATCAAGAAAATGGAGGATGAATGCAACTCTATGCTTTAAACCCATTAGTAAAGGAAACACACTCATAATTTGAAAAATAAAAACCAAAACACTAAAATATTTGTTATCTTTTTTGGTGGTGGCCTAGGTACATTCCTGACAGCTAATTGAATAACCTTTACAATTAAACATGGGATTTACCTTGTTAAGCCTATGAATGTCTATGAGGATCTCTTTTTTAACAGAACTCTGCACCCTAAAAATAATGTTTATTTTGATGGAGAAAGTTTCAGTCCCTTCTTTTAAAAAAATGGCTAATCAAAATACAGTAAAGGGCAATGCACATTTACTAAAAATAGGAGAGGACTGGGAGTGCCAAGAGGTTCTTCTCTCTTCCATTAGTCACATATTGTATATGAAGTAAGTCAGTTTTAATAGTGTTAGAAAATTACCTCTCTTTCCCAATTTTAAATTTTAAATGTCATGTCCATAATATTTCAAAGCTGTGGCCTCAGCCATAATGACTTTGAATTGTCCTAGACCACCTAGTAACACTCCTGGTTGCACAGGGAGTTACACCAAGGGCTTCCTAGTATGAATTGCTTAATCCTTGCAGGACCCTTGGAGAAAAGAATCCTTTCGAGGAGGAACATGTTTCCTATATATGTATTTGAAGCCATATTCCAATGCCCTGTTATATCCTCTAGGAAATTCTAATTGTGTTTAGCTGTCATCTTAAGTTCTTACGTGATTTAATGATATGGGATAAGAAGATTATTCTGATAGGATATTAAGAGGAAATATAAAATTTATTTAATCCCATGTTTCTGCATCAGCATCCTCAAATGACCTGTGCTGCTGAGCCGCTGTAATTCCTAATGAGAACTAAGCTTTCTGTCATCATGGTTCCTGTAAAACTTCCAACTGCAAACACCAGTTCAAGAACTATATTTAAACTTAATTGAGGTCTGAGACAGGCAGATAAATGCCCAAATACAGAAGCTTCCATTAAAAATAAAAAAAAACACCAAAACAAAACCTAAAATCATGCTAAGAGTTTCAAGACAAAAATGAGTTTTGATAGCGAGCTGTCCAACCTCATGACCCACAAGTATTCGTAACTGCAGTAATCATATTGATGATCAGACAGTACAAGCTTTCTAAGGTATGAATTATGTTGTCTCCATATGGTGGCATACATTGCAAAATGATGCTATGCTGTTGTTTAGCTGCTCCCCGTTTTCAACAGCCATCTATAAAATTAGTCCTGTTAAACCTTGGGAAGTTACGTATATCTAAAAAGAAGTCTAATAATGGAAGAACAAACTAGAACTCCTGCCTCCTGCTCCTAATTCTCTAGATGACCTCAGTCAAATTACTTTCTTATAGGCCAAAGTAATTTGTATGCCAAAACCAAACACTCTCATTTTCTTTACTTTTGGTCACATCATGCTATTGATAACTCAAGATAATTTCATAATTTTCATGTGTAAATACAGGACATGATTAAAGCTTACGGGACATGATTAAAGCAAAGGCCAGTGCTCTGATTCTGACATAAATTTGTCCTCCCCACGTACATTTCCAAAGAACAGCTTTGGTTTAGGATAGATATAAAAAAGAAATGAAATTTTTTTTCAGAGTACATCTAGTCTCCTACAAATCTCCAGGTTACTTCTCCAAGAATTAAAAAGGCAGCTAGTTGTCTATATGAAAATACCTTACCAGGGTCCATTAATTAAGATTAGTATGTGAAGTGGTAGTAGGTTTAGGTGTAAATTTGTTCATACTGTCAGCCATTATTAGCTGTTACATGCCAAATATATTTCAATGTTGTCATCATATTGCCTGATAGCATGCAGCAATGCAAAAGGGACATCAGTCTTTATCATGAACCCTGTAAAAAGGTGGATGAGAAAGAGGAAAGATGGGCTTTTACTCCAGGGTGCATCCGGCACAGACTGAGTTTTCTGCAGCAGTTAATGCCAAAGCAGATGGAGCTACTTTGAGGACTTTTAGATTGCTCTACCGATATTCTCATATTTAAAGACAGTTAGAGAATGCTAATATAGCTATTACTTTGCTATACTAAAGGAGTTTAAAAGATAAGCTATTTTTTAAGAGGTTTTTCTCTGTTGAATCCATTCATTTGCCATTGAGGAGACAGTATGATCAGAGTGGGAACTAGAAGTCACTGACACAACCAAGCCTCTGCTGAATGTGATTGTCCATCAGGAGCTTATGGAACTCACAGGCTGACTTTTCCTGTACACAAAGTATACAAAAATAAGAACTATGCAACCTCAAAAACTTTAACTCTGTGGATTAAAATAAGGATTCCTTTAAAAAAACCCAAACATTTCAGTATATAGAAAAAATTATGTCCAATTATCTCATGGAATTTTAAATCTTTGGGACTAAAATACACTGAAAACCAATCAAATGTTACTGGTACATGTTTTGGTAGAAGGGACAATTACTTAATTATGAACAATCCATTAACACCTAAAAGATAATATCTAAAAAATTTAGGCCTGGCTGCAATTATTCCACTACCCTAAAAAATCTCAACATGAAGAGCTCACCAATCAGCAGAACTATGAACAATATAGAGGACTGTGGTCCTCTATAGAAAGCAATTTAGTCAGAAAGCAATTCTTCCTTTCTACTTTTGTTGATTTCAAGTTTCAAGAACTTTTCAAATCATTTTTATTATATGAATATCAATGTATCCTACTAAGGATTAGCCTGATGTGAAAACTACCCTAACCTCAGTATTTCCTATTGAGCTTGCATGTTGAACTTCTTCAGTGTTCTAGTGTTTCACTCTTTCTTGTCTTTGATGTATGAACAATCCCCCTGAAAACCTCTGTTAATGCCACTGAGACATTTCTACTCCATCCCAAAACAGATCCTAGCATAGCATAGCAGCCAAACCAAGGCAAAACAAATCTGCTTCTGGATTCACATGCCTAATTCAATAGAAATAACAGAAGGCATGCAACTAAGATTTGGTTCATTGCAATGTTTAACTGGAATCCAAATGTGTTTCCACAGAAAATTCAGAAAATGTAATCCTTTAACTTGAAGAAGAAGTATCAGAAATTTGTAAATTAATGCCTACAGATGCAAGGTAACACACCATTAAGTAATAGAGTGTAGCATATGTCCTACATACTTGGGTACAGTGGGGGGGCAGCCATAGTATTAGAGCACCAATCTATTGCAGACCATATGGCACATTTGTAGACCACTTGGATGCTGCAGCTGGTGCAAAATGAAGTTCCTATTTGCTTAGCAGATCTGGCAGTAGGAGAATACCTTATGCTAGCGTTATTTTTACTATATATGTTCCCACAGTACAACTTTACACTTTCTGAAGTGTGCTAAGTGTGCACAGGATTGCTAAACCTGTGCATGCTTTTGATGTTTGTTACCTGAAAAGCTCCTTTTTCTTCATGGTAAATCTCTTTTGATTTACCATGAAGTAAAACAGCATTTACTTCAGTAAATACTGAAGTGTTGCCTCTGGTTTTCTTTATATCTTACCTCTCTTTATTTTAGGACAATTATGGTGCTAAAGTCTTTCTTCACCTTGTTGCTATTCACTTTCTTTCTTCCTAACAATTTTTTTTTCAAATTTCTTTTCTCATCTCACCAAATATTTCATTAAAAAAACCCACTACATTTTTCCAGGAAATGCTTCTCCAAGACCTGCCATCTAGAATGCCATTAATTACTGGAAGATTAGGAAATCTTGATGATTATATTTCTAAGTTACTAAGAGCTAGGTCTGAAAACATGTTGCACCTTATTAAACAAATTGCTACATCCTACATTAGTCTCTATAGCCAAGAAAAAAAAAAAGTCTTCTTTTAGATCTTTTTCCTCTTTATAGTCCAATTTTTCCCCTCCTATAGAGCTATTTTTTTTTCATTTTTTCACTAGATGATGTGTGACAAAGTTCCCCAGTACACCACCAAACGCAGTATACCAAAACTTCCTAATATGCTCAGGTCAGTAATTAATTTCTTTTACCTGTGTCCATCACAGTACACCCAGTGACTGATCAATCTTATTATGATACAGTATCACAGCTATACAGGCTTGATTAATTACCCAGTTTTTCAGGGGTATCATTTACTATTAGAGGAAAAGAAAAGTTTCCTCCTCCAGCAAATCCCTCTAGAATGCACAAAGCATTTAGTTATTTCAATCTTAGAGGAAGAGTGATGAGCTAGGGTGATGACAACTGACAGAACTGATCCATGTTCCTCAAGACACCAAGCTCCTTCTTTAGCTTGTGTAAATTCGTGGAATGTGTCTAACTGTTGACCTGCATCAAATGAATATCTGGTTCATTATCCAGTTCTCTTCCCCTGGTTCTGATATATGTGTTATAAAACAGAGGATTCTTTTTCTGTTTTCAGAAAAATGGGATGATCCTGAATACCTGTCAGAACTGCATCTAACAACAATTTATCATAGAAAATTCATTTAAGAAAGCTGACGTTTTTTCACCCTGCCTCTATTAGAACCAACCAAAATAATCACATAATGATCACAACACTAAAACATATTGAAGACACATTTTATTCTTTCTGAAATGAAGTAGGGAATCTCAGATTCTCCTGGTATCCTTCCTTCTCATATTGAAAACTGCCCCATTAACGTTTTGAATGCTGGGGAGAAAACTTTCCTTTCACTTGTTCTCTTACTGACAAATCTCCATAGTGAAACCTATGGGATGTGCATTTATGAAGGCGTTCAGTGCTCCTATTGGATTGGCCTGTAGAATACTGAACTTGGTAACACTCCTCTCAGGACCAAAACACTCTTGTCAAGATGGAGATGCAAGCCCAGGGCTGACATTTCTGTGCTTTCCTGCTCTCAAACATAGCAAAGCCTGTACAGACATATTTAGATTTAAACATCTGCTTAAGCCCCTCCTGTTTCTGGAAGGCATTGAAGCTTTTCCTTTAACACTTTGCTGATTCAGACTGCTGGTTAGATGCCAGCTTCTATTTGAGATGCTAAATTAAAACGCCTTTTTAGCTGGTTCCTTTGACATGCCATTGGGAAAAAAACAGTCCATGTAATTAAAAAAAAAAAAATAGAATAATATTTGAGAGGAATGTGCTTCCCATGAAGGACTTTTTTTTTTTTTTTTTTTTTTTTTTTTTTTTTTTTTTTTTTTTTTTTTTTGTGTGTTAGAGTTTTCCTGGTAATAGTTCTGACGTGGAATTGATGAAGACGTCTTTGTTAAGTTAGTTACTGTTCTGTGTGTGCCTTTGCAGGAAGTTGCGAAGATTTTCAGACGGTTAAAGAAAAAAAAAATCAACATCATATTGTGTTCCATTACATCATTCTACAAGCGCATCACTCATTGTTTCCTTTAACATGTGGCTTTCAGCTTCAAGAAAAGCATTCCCAGTGATTGACACCCCAATCCCACGTCTGCCTTATCTCGACAGAGATGCAGCTTTGTGCGGGACGACTTCCACCAGCAATTTGACACATTCTTAACCTTTTTTTTTAAGCATAGAAAACAGCCAGGGAGAGGAGAGGAGAGGAGAGGAGAGGAGAGGAGAGGAGAGGAGAGGAGAGGAGAGGAGAGGAGAGGAGAGGAGAGGAGAGGAGAGGAGAGGAGAGGAGAGGAGAGGAGAGGAGAGGAGAGGAGAGGAGAGGAGAGGAGAGGAGAGGAGAGGAGAGGAGAGGAGAGGAGAGGAGAGGAGAGGAGAGGAGAGGAGAGGAGAGGAGAGGAGAGGAGAGGAGAGGAGAGGAGAGGAGAGGAGAGGAGAGGAGAGGAGAGGAGAGGAGAGGAGAGGAGAGGAGAGGAGAGGAGAGGAGAGGAGAGGAGAGGAGAGGAGAGGAGAGGAGAGGAGAGGAGAGGAGAGGAGAGGAGAGGAGAGGAGAGGAGCTGCCGGAGGGCGACGGAGCCAGGGGACCGAGCTGGGCGGAGACACCGCCGGGGACGCGAGGGAGCTGCCAGTGGTGGGCGGGAGCCTCCGAGGGTGGGAAGGAGCAGTCGGGGAGGGGAAGGAGCCGCCAGTGGTGGGAGGGAGCAGCGGGATAGGAAGGAACCGACAGTGGTGGGAGGGAACAGGAGGGATGGGAAGGAGCCGCCAGTGCCGCGAAGGAGCCGGGCGGGATAGGAGGGTGCAGGAGGGATGGGAGAGAGCCAGGCGGGATGGGAGGGCGCAGGAGGGATGGGAGGGAGCCGGTTAGGATGGGAGGGAGCCGGGAGGGATGGGGGGAGCCAGGAGGGATGGGAGGGAGCCGGATGGGAGGGAGCCAGGAGGGATGGGGGGAGCCAGGAGGGATGGGAGGGAGCCGGATGGGAGGGAGCCAGGAGGGATGGGAGGGAGCCGGGTGGGAGCGGAGCGCGGGAGCCGCCGGCGCTGAGCCTGTGTTGCGGCGCCCTCTGGTGGGGGCGGCGCGCAGTCGCGCCCCGCGCTCCGGGCAGGGCCGCGGTGTGAGCGCCCCCAGGATCCGCCGCACCACCGCAGCTCCGAGCTCTTTCCCAGCCCCAGATGCTCATTACTGGAAAGGCTCTACCTCTCTACTATCTTAGAAATAATCAAGCTCGGCTCTTACATAAAGCACAACAATTCGAAAGGAACAGATCACACTCAGATCATATGTCTCTATGTGGATGTTACTTAGCTTATGGTTCTGTATTGCAAAGCTGTTGTTTTGCTTTGTTTGTACTAATGATATGCAATATGCCATTATTATGATATTGCTGCAGCTCTAAGGAAGAGTGACACTGACAGTATTGAAATTAAAGGTGCCAATAACACCATGATATCCACAACGATGTGGGCTGCTTTGGCTCTCTTCACCTAACCCTTTCACACTTGTATTTTTACTCCCTAATCCTTCTCTTAGACTGACATGGTGATATTTAGAGGGTATCTCTAATAATGGGAAATGATTAGAGAGGAATGAAGATAAGGTTTCATCTCTGGTGAAACTTTTCTTTAATAAATGTTGGATCAGATATGGTGTAAAGGAGCATCATAGAGGTCTAAAGAGAAAAGAAATGAGGTGGGGAGCAATGAAGATGCAGATCTCCCATGGAGAGATTGCCAGGGAGAGATTCTGACATATTACATTGTGGAGGAGTTAGTAAAGGAAGAGATCCTCACATTAGCTTCCTTCAAATCCATTTGGCTCGCCATTAGAGCCAGAAGCAATCAAGGCAATGTCAGTGAAGCTTCTTCCTCTGACTCTCCATCAATACATCTGCTTAACTGCTTTATCTGATTATTGATAGCCTGCAATCACAGCTATCACTCTTCTCAAGTTAATTAACCCAGAGCATGGTACATAATGCAGAGCAGTTTATTACAAATTAAGGACTGAATTCAGACAGTTCTACTTTTGTGAGCACTAGAAATTCTTTGTTTCCCAATGGACTTGCTTAGAGCTTGCATCAAATAGATGTACAAAACAAACTCATGGTAGGTTGTGAACCTTTGCTTTAGAGAAGTATTAGATTGTTGAACATCCACCATTTTTAGGCCAGTTTTGTTTATTGAATGTATTTGAACTGTACTGTTTTGTTCTGGCACATTGACTGTGTAGAGCTTGAACAGACAGGAGTGGAGGAGGGAGGAAGAAAGTAAAGACAGCAAGCTGACCTCCCTATATGCTTGTTTCTGCTGCTTTCCTGCAGCCGAGTGACAGCCAGTCCCACACGATGCATGGTGATTGCTGAAACCTGCTACCTGCTGCGTGAGTCTGATACTTTCCAAAGGCTGATTGTAGCTGAGAAATGTATGACCCTTGCTCTCACACATCCACACACAATACAAATAATATTTATTGGGCAGGAGCAAGATGGGGGTTTTTTCCCCTCTTCTTCTTCACTCCAGATGGGAAAGGTACTGCCTATTATTGACTAACCTCAGTTATGGACTCAGGACTAGTTTTATACAACATATAGCATTTTGTGGTCTATCACATCTGGTTTTATGCTCCTTGTTTTTCCCTTGATAGTGTTGCCTGACATGGTAATGCCTGCAAACACAATAAATGAAAGCAATTCTACTCATAGTAGCATCTCAAGTGGTACTTTCATTGGCTTCGTGTTTACATCCTATATTATGATTTATTTTGTTGGCAGTTGGCATAGTTCCTGCTGTGAAGCTCACGTGCTCTATCTCTGGGGCTTATGTTCCCTTTCTGTTATATGCCCTCAACAGATGTGAGAAAGAATAAAGAGACGTGTGATGCAAATATCTTACAGAGGGCATGAACTCAACATGCTTCACAGGCTGCTCAGGTAAAATATGAGCTGTCATTAGGTGTTACAAATCATGCTGTGGGGCAAGATATTAAATAACTTATGAAAGACAAACATTTATGGACTGCAAACAGACTAGGACTAATGAATGAGTTCACTTTCAGCAGCAGGTGTGATTTAAGGGTTTCCCCCTCACCTTGGAGGTGCTCATTTCTCATTTATTGCAAGAGACCACTATTCTTTAGTTGTGCTCTTTGATGGCATGACTGCACCATCTACCAGATCTTTGCATGGCTCTTTCCCAAGAAATAACAAGAGGCTGTATTTTTTGAAAAACATAGTTTCCCAGATCACAGAAGCTGTGCCAATGGCACAAAGAAGGGGTGTGTGTGATAGCCTCTTGGAGCAGAACCAGAAATAGTCACCAGTGAGTGGGAAATTGGTTGAGACCTCCTAAGTCAGATATGCTGCAAGCAGAATAATATTGAAACATTCTTATACTGGGCTAATGCCCAAAACATATTGTGTGCTAAGAAAGCATAACCATGTAAGACATGCAAAATTCCACCCAGAACACACAGTCTAAGGAGAATAAAAGAATATAAGAAAAGGTATTCTGTTTACAATTAAGCAAGACATTGATAATATCTTATGTTTTATAAGATGCAAAATTATGTCAATGCTATCTTAAATATATTTAAAGGATGCACTACAGATCATCTTCTCACCTACCCTCTATTCTTCAGCACTTTCACAGAAATTCTAAAACAACATTCCATAAGCTGCAAAGATTCACATTTTTTCTTTAAAACTCAATGTATCTAAATCTAAGGAATTTTGTAAAACTATCAACACAGACTTGGGAAATTAAAGAAATTATGTGATTGCTCCATGTTCCACAGTCTCTAATACAATTTGATTACCTCGTTGAGTGAAGAAGAAATCTATCAAAAAGTTATACAATTTTAATATCTGGTTGTTTTTAATTACTCTATTGAGGCAAGTAAATTTTTGGGTTTGTAAGATGATGAAAATTTCAACAAGAAAGTATATATTTGCATAAAGGAAACTATATATAAATTAAAAGTTCATAAAATATTACTTGCAATGTTTCCAAACACACAGGGAGCAAACCACAGCTCTCTGATCTTGGCATTGGCCCTGCTGTTTTCACAAATCATAATTCAAGAGTTATTTTTGCCTTTCTGCGAGAGAAGGAGCCATCTAACTCAGGCCACAGGAGGCCCCCACAGAGCAGGCAAAACAGCAAACTTCTGCAGCCTCCCTGGATTTTATATTAATAGATGTGCAGAATGTCTGCTCTCTGGTCTTAGCATGCAGAGGAGACTCACAGCTGACAAGCAGAGCATTAGCAGTTCTGCCACTGAGTAGACACAGAGTCTATACTTTTGATACTGATGAACAACAAAGCTCAGTGAAATAGAGATAGTCACTTTAGATTAGTTATTAGAACACCAAGTACAGTACCTTTCACACTTTGAAATAATTTCTATAGTAATAAAAGCCACTGTGACAGCGTAGTGCTATTGTGGCAAATTTCATCTATTCCCCTCATTTATAAGCTCCTCTGTAATAACACTTTACCCATCAGAATTCATTGAAATGCATTTCATTATCCCAATCAGCCCCCTGAGTCACAGCTTTATTGTATTGCATTTCCTTTCTACTGTATTTGAACTTTCTTCTAATACTAAAGCTTATTTCAAGCCCATTACAACCAGTTGCAAATTAGCTTTTATTCTGCTCTGACTGCTGAAGTGTGTTTTAATAAATTCATGCCAAAATTTTTATAACCTAATATTAATACACTTTATCTTTTAATTTTTTATCCCAAATTAATGCAGTTATTTCTGATTTATTTCATGGTTTTTCTTTGTCCCAGGATGGGCTAGCATCTTGCCCACTCTCATGAGCATGCTGCACTCATAAGCATGGGTACTTATAGTACTATGTTCCTCCTGATTTTAGGATTAGAAATTAGCATCACATACCAACATTTTATAAAGGGAAAGGAATAAGGAAAAGGAATACACCATATATTTATGTGCATGTTTTCTTTGGAACACAATTTTGGGATAACCTGAAAAATCTCTGCAAGTGTGATATATAGATATAGATATAGATATAGATACTTGTGTATATACACAGAACTAGAAAACATGCTTATGACCAATTTGTTGAAAGGAAGGTCTTGCTCCCTGATTGGCACCAACTACATGGACTTGGGGAAGTTAACTCTTTAGTTGTCTAATTCCCCTTCATCATCACTCAGCTCTTCCAGTGAATACCAGCCTAGACTCACTCAATGAATCTCCACAGTTTAAGATTATGTTTTCAGTGTCTATACACATTTCACAGATTTGAAGTATGCTCAAAAAAAAAACCTATGCCTTTAAAACAGTGAGTGGCAGAAGGCAGAACTAGAGAATATATAGAACTGCTGTAGCAATGCAGTTAGAATAGCTTAAATTCTACACGTTCCAGTGTTTATTCTTCCAGAAAAATTCATTCATGTTTTGATATTCTTTGTTGGTGGAAGCCCTGTCTTGGATCAGAAGGCAATGAAATGAAGTGCTAGTTTCTTCTGCAAGTGTCTGTTTGATGTTAGTGTATGAAGACATATAGATATGACTTCACCTAGTCAGACATCCATTAAGAGAGAAACAAGAGGAGGGAGTCAGCAGCTTCTGTCTTTTGGCTGACTGACACTTTCCATGGTGAGATATTTTGGGGAATATTTTCTTTGAGAAGTTCCCACACCTCTAAGCCTGTCAGCAATGATGACACTTACTTGACACTATTGTGCTGTTAGATCAGGGAATACACTTTTTCTTTCAAAATTCTCAATATATTTGCTGAGATTTAAGCTGCTGGCATAAATTTTGTTGTGGTTTTGCCTGCATTTTTCGTGTCAATTTTTTGTAGCATGTTAGAAGTAATGAAACTGACCTTACTGCTGAAGATGCAGCAGCCACACATACAATGAATACACATGGATCTTTTAAGTGGGAACAGTTATAAAAAAAAAAAAAAAACACATTTTTTTTATTGGCTTTTTTTTTTCGCCTTTTTTTTTTTCCCTCAAAGTCATTGAAAAGGCTTGAGATTTTTCAATAGGAGGAGGAGGAAAAAATATGTATTGTTTATGGGGCTATTTTTCCTAGCCAATACCTCGTATCTAAGACTCAAGCACGCAAGGGCATAGGGAGTGTACTGAACTTTGACACATTGGTATCTTGCCCAAAATTTCATTTGTGGAAATCTTAGTTCTCTCTGCTTTAATCAGCAGCAAGTTTTTGCCTGTCTGGTCTCAGAGCAAGAGTTTTGCTGCAGGTAAACCTTTCTCCAAGCACATGATGCTAGGAGCACTGCTGCCATGTCCAGCTCCATGGAGGGGACTTCCCTGGACTTACTAGTATTCCATGTGTTGCTAATACAGTGAGAACTGCTGCTGTGACTTAAGTGTTAAGAAAAACTTGGTTCAGAAAAGCATCTGTGAAGATGAATACTGTAGGAATTATTTGTTAGGTGATGCAGTTAAACTAATTCTGCAGTCGCATACTATAAACTACAGGAAAATTAGACTAAGAAAGGAGGAAAATTAGACTAAAGGAGAGTGGATCTGCAAAAAACAGCTGTAAGCAGCTCCTGCAGAGAGGAAAGACTGAAGAAAGACAGAAGTTGTAGCAGATATATTCTGTCACAAGAGGAAAAAAAAAAGAGAAAATAGATCTCTAGAGTAGACTAGCTGGAGAGAGACAGCAAAATGAAAGGAGAAAAACTCCATGAAACTTGTTTTTTTTAAAGTAATGAAATAATTCTTAGTATAATTTGCTATATTTACATTCTACTGATTTCTTTTACATTCACATTTCAGACAGCAGGAGTATTGATATAAATTCTAACAACTGCTTTTACTACTTCCTTCAAATTCTGAGTTCCACATGTACTTTTCTATTTTTATCCTTTATCTTTTTTGTCCTTCTCCAGATTGCCTTTATGAAATCAAGACTAATCACTAGAATAAGAAAAACAAGTCCTTTTCTCCCTCAGACAATATTGATTCCTATGCAGTTAAAGATTCAAAGGCGTTTATTTATACTGGAAATAATTTTAATACTAATTCCAAACTGTCAAATATTATCCCTATCCACCTACTTGTAATATATCTGTATTTGAAAGTATGTTGCTCTTCTGAACAGAAGACTCTCTTTTTCCTTAGTATTTCTTTTCCATTTCATTTTCCATTGTAAACCCTCCTAGCTCAGGTTGATAGTATCTTTTAAGGTTGACCTTTTCCACTAGATGGCACATGGGGCCATATGAGTGTCAGGAGAGACACAGATTTCTGGATTGTGTTGTAAGAATGCATGTAATGCTAAAAATATATATTCAATTAAAGACCAGTACATTTCTTAACTACTGCTAACTGGTATAACTCCATTGGCTTCACTGGGATATGCTGATCTATAATAGCCAACACTTGATGTGTATTGCACATAAAATTGTTTTCTAAGCTGTTGTAATAGACATCTTGGAGATGGAGAATTTCTATGTTTAATATGAAAACTGTATTATACTATATGAAACTGTATTATATTCTATCCTAATATCTCATTCTTCATGGATCCTTATAGAACACCGGTATGAAGATTTGAGCATGGTTACCATATCAAAATCTACCTGGTTACCATATCAAAATCTACAAGGAGTGTACAGGCACAGTGCAATGAATAAAAATATGCAGACGATTTAAGTGAAAGGGTATAAAAATGAAACACATCATTAATTCTTCAAAGATCTGATATCTCTTTATGGTCTTTGCTTTTAGTTCCTACAACCTCTTCAGTGATAATTACTAATGTTTTTACTTTATCTGAGGATTTCTGAGTCAGAAATGTATATCCCTCTTTGCTGCCAGAGGACTGCTTGCCCAACAGCCTTTGACTGCCCATCTGCTGTTGGAAGAGGCAGTTGTTCAATTCTATTTGTCAGGTCAATTTAAAAAATCTTGGCAGACCGGGAAAGTGGAGGTGGAACACTGGAAGTGAAACTTCTGTGTGAATCTCAAGCTTTTTATTTGTCTTGGAGCCAAAGAAACAACCCTTCAAAGACCCCCTTGTTGCTCTAATGGCTCAGAATACACTTGGCTTATAGCAAATATAGCAACTTCTGTCTTTCAGTTTTTGTCTTGGGCCACAGTGGAATTGCTGATAGCTGGGAAGCCATCCAGCTCACCAAATGAAGTCGATGACTGCATTCCACAGGGTCCATGACACTTACCCAGGTTTCCCATATGACATTTTCCTCATACGGAAAGTCTTTAAAGAGATTTACACTTGAAACCTTTTATGCAACCGGTGCAATCACATAACACTGGTTGCTGTAGAGTGATCTCCAGCTCTTTTTTGTCCCTAAGTGAACTTCAAACTGTCTCTAAAAATAGGTTATAAATTTTGCTTTTTTAGTATCACACTGACTATTGCACTGTTTATGACTTCTGCAGTTATCAAGACTCCAGAAAAACCTCTATCAAAAATTGACACAAACCATTCTGGTGCTATCTTTCTTTCCTCTATGGCTCTTTGCCCAGGCTAGCTCTAAGGAAGGCCTAGAGTAAGTAAATGTGACTTTTATCTAAGTTACAAATCAGAGCAGGTGACAATTCCCATGGAAAGTACTTCCCATGAGAAATGTTCGGTTAGCTCATCCCCAAAAGAAAAGACCTGACAGAAGTGGTCAATAAGCCATTTGATTTCAAATACTATGCAGAAACAAAGATAGCACAGAGACAGTGATCATGCCAGCCATTCCCACATAAAAAAACAAGAGCTGTTTTAGGTAAATTTGATCTTTTAAGTGGTGTCTAAAATATATCTGGTGAACAGACCATTGTAACTGACTACCTTTGTGATATGAAGGCAAATCACCAGTTCTGTCCTATACATATGAATCTGCCCAACAATATGAATCTGCCCTATAACATGAAACACATGAACATGGTATGGTCATCTCCTGAAGATTATGCACACAGAATCTCTCCAGTACTCCTTATTGTGCCACCAGTGCCTGCCATAACTCATCTAACCCCCAGTCTTATGTCCCTATAGTTGGCCACACCAACCATATCTTAGCTGTTCTTGCCCAAAGACTCCAGATGGGCATCCAGGACTGAGCAGGAGGGGATGAAGAACATCAACATCAGCAATACTCTTATTTATCATGAAGAAAAGATCAGCCTGGAAGTTTCCTGAACTCGAGTGAAAATATCTGCTTGGTAGAAGAAGTAAAACACCCTGAGCTGTACATGTCTATGAGCCACCATCTATTTTTGTATTCACAAATGTGTGACATTGGTCCACTTGTTCTTGAAAAAAAAAAAATTGAGCTATGAGATATTTTATATGTCCAAGCTGTGAAATACATGAAAGATAAAAAAACACTGATAGAAAAGAAATTGTTGAAATTCTAGAAGTTAGCAACTGAAGGACTCAAGAGAAAAATGCCATCATTATTTAAACTGTGATCCAAGCTAGAAAGCAGTAGAACTCTTGGAGACCTCAGAAAGATCAAAGAACAGATTATTACAGCTTCTCTTGTCTGACTGGTGGCCACCTGTCCAGGAAGCAGTTTGTGTTTCTGGGTGTCTGTGTTGGGGTCCTAAACATGTTAATGATTAAGCTAGGAGCATGTGAATCCCATCTAGCTACATGTCCTCTGGGTATTACCCAGGAGAAAAATTGCAAACTACTCTAGATTTTTTTGTCCTGCACACTTTACAGTTCCAACTCAGCTAACCCTTCAGTCCATGCTGTTACTGGGTGTTATGGACACAACCTGAGTCTTCTCTGTACAGAAGGTGTCTGTCTGAAAAGGCAGTCTAGAGGAGATGGTTTGAAAAGAGAGAATAAGAGTAATCAAACTCAGAGGCTCTGTGTTTTCTAACACACATCATGGTAAGAGCACCTCAAATCTCCCTTCCATAGCTCTGGGTGTTAACTCCTGCTCCACTGGCTTAGTCAGAGCCAGAAGTTAAAATAGCCATTGGCCTAGAGAGAAACATACCTCTTCATCATTTCTAACATGGATATGCAAGAGCTAATCTGGTAACACAGCTCCATGTAGTTGTCACCAATTCACAATGTTATCTCCCCTGCAGACCAAATACGTCAAGAAGGAGACAATAGCAAAACTTCATCCTAAAGGACTGTTAGGACCTCCTTGAACTGCACGAGCCATGGTGTACCACGGTGTTTTTTGTCTCTCCAGCAGATGTAAAATAAGCCTCTAAAAATCAATTCTTACCACTGCTGCTAGACCCTGAAAATGAATTAGCTGCAGTTTGTAATCATTTGCATTAACAACTGCCAAAAAAGCTAATGAAATTGGCATGAGTGCCTGATCACAGTCCAATAGCAAAGAATATCAACAACGTAAACACATTTTGTTCCTGTGCTAGGTATGGTAGAAGAGCTTGTTAAATCATATAAAGTTGAATATTATTGGAACTAGAACAGTTCTTCATGTTCCCCAGAGGTTAAAAGGAATAAAAACCTTCATGGGCACAAAGGACAGATGATATAGGAATATTAGTGTAGACCAAAACCACTGCAACTTTTGACATTCATTTAGTAGTCATAGTAATTATCAGTGGAGTATTTAATAAAAATAAAAATAAAGAGCCACTTTAATTGGTCTAACACTGCTTAGTCAGCTTGTCCTGAATCTTTCTCTGTGAGCATGAATGACATGTGAACCAGCAGTTTATTTTTATCCCTGACTGCTCAGTCACTCTTCCAGTGGAGCCCAACTAACTGCAATATCATAGGTCTGAAGAGAGACGGTTAGCACCTTCAGAATATTCTTCCTGGAAAATGACTTATAATTAAGAGTAGCTATATAGAGGCATGTATATTTGGTAAACCTCTTTTGAAATACAGGTAACATTTCCATCTAAAGGTACCTTGTTTTCTAGAAGTTTGTTTTGGAGTTTGCTAAGGACCAGGAAAAGCTAGGGAGCCTTAGCCTAAGGAAACCAGGGGTTCCAAGGGCTACACAGACAGCAGTGTCATTCTTACCTGTCTAAGGACCCTTTTTATCATCTCTACAACTGGAGACCAGTGCTTCTCAAGTCCTTACTGTGCAGCAAGAACCCCAAAACCCAGGGAGACAGAATGAGCAGCTCAAATTCTCGGAAACTGTAGGCATTCCTTTTGATACCATCTTTGTTTTTTTTTTCCCAGTTCACATAACCTGACAGATTTGTAACTGTCATGGCAGAGAGCTGCTGTATTTTCAAGTGAGGGAAAAAATCAGTGGCACCGAAGACACATGCTTTACTATTTTTTGAGGGGGTGGAGTTCCTGTAGGTCAGTCTTTACATGTAAGCTTTGAAAATTTTAAAATTTCCCTCAGAACAGACCTGCAAAATTGCATCCAAAAGAATCTAAAATTCTGACAGATTTTTTAATGTCTTTTAAAGTGGATGGAAAATGTGTTTAAAAAGGTCATGCATTACTTTTTTAATGGTTTCAAATATATCTCATTGGACTTATAACCTTGTTAAAACTATAATAACATTGTTCTACAGCTTAAAGTTCCTTGGTTGTGTAATATTATAAATATCAAAAGTGTGTTGTGTTGTAAAGGTCCTTTATATTACCATGAAATCCTAAATATTCCTGAGCTATGGAAATCCTCATTTATAAAGCTTTTTGTTGCTATTCACCTGACAGTGAATGTTTGCCTGTGATTTTCTCTTAATTTGAAGACTAGTGATGATTCCTGAGAGATTCCTGTGGAAATACTGTCCCCAAATACGTGGAGTGAGAACTTTCCCTTCAGTTGCACAGCAGTTATTGCCTGCCACAGATGGAGGTGTAAATTTGTGTTGCTTATTTGCTCCAATAATCTCTTATTATTAAGAACAACAAACTAAAACTACAGGAAATGTGAACAGCAGTAGAGGAATGCAAAGCCATATTCTTCTACCTGAGTTCTCATAAATATGAGGTCATTTTACTTGCTAAATTGTTAGGTTTCCTGCACAATTTTTCATGTTGTTGACCTTGAAAGCTTCCAAGGACTTTACTTGACACATTTTCTCAGTATTAACTTTATTTCAATTTATCTCTTTCCCTCTCCCTCTCCATATTACTTTTATTCAGGGAAAGGGACATGAGTAATAAAAATAGAACTACAATGGTGATTATGAATTTTATCAATTTTGGTAGAAATTGCATCTTAAATTATGGAGCAAATGAGCATGATTTTTATCATTATTTATACCAGTGTATCAGAGAGGACCAATTAAGCTATCTCCCTGAGGTCCCAGCAGAGTCACTGAAAAGAGATTGAAAGCAGGTGCCTAGTTCAGCTGCTCTCTATGTTCCCTGAAGGAAGCTATTTCTCTCCACTGCACAGGGGTTAAAGATTGATTTTGTAAATACCTCTTTCTTACCATATTTGTTGCAGTTTCAGAGTGCTGGAACTGGTCCAGCCAAGTGGGCACCCCCTGGGTACCTCCAAGCATTGCCCACTTCCTAGCAGAAGAGTGAAGAACTGAGCAACCCTTCCACCTGTTAAAACATATGGACAGTATAGCAGGGATTCCCAGCTGGCCAACCCTTTTTAAGCTTCTTTGAACAGGCAGATCAATCTGGTGAACTCAAAACATACCAGAAATTGAGAGTCATTCACTTACTCTTTCTTGCATTTTCCATGGTTCCTGTAATTCCACAACTTAGGACTTATGATTCCTGATTATGGTTTTCAAGATAACTTCAAAGAAAATTAAGTCTTCTGAGATTAAGTAATGGTATGATAAATAGGGTTTGTGATGCTTAAATTGTTCACATATATTTCTTTAAATTATAAAACATATTGCTACATCCTAGAAGACTTTAGTGGCCCTGAAGAGCAGATGATCATATGGGTTTCAAAACCTATCTTGAAAATAGTACATTTTAAGGTCTGTCTTCAGTTTATTTAGTAAGAAATTGCTAATGGTATTAGAGAACGTCCACTACAGTAGCAGATGATGCTGAACAAACAGTTGGATGGCTTGATTTGAAGGAGTTGCATATAGAACCTGTATGGCAATGACAACACATTGGCCATAGCACTGTGCCGTAAAACCACACTGTGGACATTCTACTGCTTATCTGCAATACTACTGTCAGTAAACCTACAGCACTCAAGAGCACAGAATCTAGTGACATGCAAGTAGGGCAGTTTTTCTCACATGGCCTGTAAAAAAGTTCTCAAGACAAAACTCCCCCCAAGAGAAGATAAGCCACTGCAAAAACTGTAGATCTGGTAACTGTGAGATGTGGCAAATTGCCCCCAGTAATTTCTTACCCCCAGTAAAAAGACCAAATCTGTGCCTACTCCCTAATCATTTATTTAAATACCTACAACTTCCAAGTGAACAACTGAACTGGCAAATGCTTCTCTGTATTTATAATAATATCCTATCCATAATTATTTTTATGTTATGCATATATGTATAATCATCTAGAACTAAGATTGAATTCTACTCAGATATAAGAAGAAGGATCAAATGAGTCACTATTTTGTCTTCTATGACAGGATATTATCCCACAGAAAAGTCAGGACAGCTCTCAAATATGGGGCAAAACTCTTGATAAACACCAATTTTAGCTTTTGAACACGGCAATTTCCTTAGTCCCCACAGGAACCCTGAGTTTACTCACTGGCTACACTGTGTACCTGCTGTGTCACTGGTGGAGGACAAATCCTAAGCACTAATTTCAATCTACAGCTTCCAGAAGTCTAACACTTTAGACTCCTTGCTTAGCTTTGTCAAAGAGATCCTGTCACTTCCTTTGTCATATAAATCTACCTGAGGTCTCCTGTGTTTACATACTGCTAAGCAAGCAAAGAAATCTGAACATACATCTTCAAACAATCTGGTGATATGAAATCTGATGGATTATGGAAAATAGTACTTGTGAGAGACACAAGAAGATAAGGAAGATTTCTCTGGGAAAAAAAAAAAAAAAGACTAGAGCAGTGAGTAATATCTTTGTCAATAGCTACTGGACACATAACAAATCAAGTGAGTTGGCTTGCAGTTTAAGATCAGCCCTGAGAATTTAAATGAGTTTTTCTCAGGAAGTGTGAACATGCCTGAAAAGGTTTTCAGTTTTTAAATCTGCAGATCAAAAATTTGCACTGCACAAAGTGCTGGCCTGCTTGGAGTTATAGCTAACTGGGTGCCTGAGTCTGTTACCTGGTATGGCTTCTAAGGTCTGGGATACAGTTATGACTACCTTAGAAATGTGTGAAGGGCAGAGGGTTTATGATGCTGCCTTGTGTGTATTTTCAAATGTACATTCTGCATATTCAGTTGTAATCCAATCAACCCTCTCTTGAAACCAGAAAGTGGAAGAGTCAACAAGTTCAAGGGGAATTCAAGGGGAGAGGAGAACAGAAGCTGAACTGACGGCGATGTCTAACACTCCAGAGGTTTTGCCTTCAGCTTCATACTTGGGCGCGGTGGTGACAGAGGTACTGGTTCCTTGTTACCTCGGTGGGTCCCACTGCCCTGCACTGCACCCCTGCTTACCCTGCATACACACTGTGGATTGCAGCCCAGCTGTATCCTGCCACCAGACCAAGCCAATGCTCAATGGATGGCTGAAGAGGCCAATTTTGTTCATTAAAGCTGCAGAAAAAAATCCTAGCAAAAACGCCTCAAAAACATGAATTTTTTCACAAGGTTAACATATTGGCCCAGTTTATTGTGTGATCAGATGGGTGCCAGAGTGGTGCAAAGGAAGAAAACATCAAGCATCTTGGAGCAGACACAGAAGAGGAAGGAACAAAGTAGATGGGAAAGGGACTGACACCTCCTGCTTTTACTGGAAGCAAGCCCTTAGTTGAGTTTAACTGTGATGTGAAATGGTACTCTGCTGTATATTTACCCCGACTGAGTGCTCTGCTACGTAAGGAAGGGGCTCAGGGCACTTCTTACAGGGAATGAACAATCTGCTTGTCATAAGACCAATTTTTCAGGCCCTCTGCTGATTCAAATGAGCATCACTGCACCAAATTCTGCTTACAGGTAATTTATAAAGACATGTTTTTAAAGTCATGTTTTTAAAGTCTTACCCAGCAGAGTAAGAATTGAAAAGAACAATCAGAAAGGACGGTACTGAAGGATATCCCTGTCATTCTCTGCACACCTAGACAAGAGTCGTGGCCCTGTGTCTGAAAATTACCACTCTAGAAAAAAGTATATGTATTTGGGAGTAATTTTTGCTGACATGCTATGGGACACCCTTGCTTATGTTTTACTGGAGTCCAATAGAAATTGGCAAAATCTGAACTCCACGCCTAAGAATAATGATGTCAGATCATGATGATCCTTTCTGTTATTGTCTTTCAGATCAATAGATAAAATAAAGGCTGGAGCCAGTGAAGTCAACATAAGGTCTGTCCCTGTCAGGTTTGCAGGATCAGTCCATTATGTTTCACAGGATGGGAAATGGTTACATGGCAACAATGACACAGGTGAGAAATCTAAAGTGTAAATCTGGTGGCATAGGCAGCATTTGAAGAACCCACAGGATCACAGTAGTTGGTGTTGCTAAATGTATTTCCCCTTCATAATCTGAAAACTTCATTTTCTTTCAGAAGCAAAAGAAAGTGTACAGCAGGATGAGGGAAGGGTCAAGTTCTATGACTGTTAATTATTTGCTTGTTGAAAATGAAAGGGTTTGTATGTTTTAATACATCTCTGTGATCAAGAAAAAGAAATGATTATACAAGTGAGGTCTACTTCCACAGAATATTTATTAAAAGCTGCATACTTACCAAATATTTCTGAATGTAAAAATCCATTTTTTTTTTGTTTTGTTTTCAGGTCCATACTTAAATGCACTCTAAACCTTGGATTGAACACTAACAGCCTATGCCAATTGAAATGATGGGCATGTGTAATAATTAAATAAACATCTGATTTGTCCTTCTCTTTATGTAATGTACAGGTGTTGAAGATTAGATCCACAAGAGGACAAAAGAGCCACAGCAACAGGTATCGCAATGCTCAGCCTGTATAACCCTGCACCGTAGTGGTTGATTAGGCTCAAGGTTTGTATGGCACATGGGAGAGGTAAGATGGGAAAAATGAAATAACCCACTGCCAATAAGCAGGGTAGGAGCTCTGTAAACTGCTCAGCAGAAAATTCTGTTTTTAATCAATATTCATTGACCCATAGGAAATAACAGTAACTTGGTAATACAGTGTCTGGGAACTCAGCTCAGGTCTTTTTGCTAATTATTAGCTATTTTATATGGACACTTATAACCCTGGTAGATATTGGAGGTCTCTGCTCCAGGATACCCAACAGTCTGAGAGTTCTGAGAAGCAGATGGGCAGCAGAGTGAAGAAGGAACTTCTTTCAGTAACCTTCAAGCAAATTACTTCATATCTTGTATTATTTACTTTGAAAATATTAGGTGATTTCATTGTTTTAATATATGTTAGTCTGGTTTTCTACATTGACGATCAATCACAGCTTGTTAGTGTGTCTTTACTGCTTTGGTAATGCTCATCTTCTGTAACTTATCTATCAATTTTTACATGACACAGTGCCTAATTTATTACTTCCTCTTTGATGATATCCATCATATTTCCTTTGTTCATAAAATTTATTTTCTGATTTAAAAAAAATAGCACAGTGATGATCCTGGAAAATGCATATTGCATCATATTACATTTTCTGTTTACTTACAAGTCTTGTAATTGTTAACATCTATTTACTGTAGTAATGCTGTGTAATCTTAAGATCAGACTACAATTACTTCAGCTTTCCAGTTGTTTTGTTTTTTTGGGTTTTTTTTTTGTTTTTTTCTGAAATCATAGAATCATAGAATGGTTGGGGTTGTAAGGGACCATTATGTTCATCTAGTTCCATCCCCCCTGCCTTGGGCAGGGATGCCACCCACCAGATCAGTTTGTACAGGGCCCTATCCAACCTGGCCTTGAACACTTCCAGGGGTGGATCATCCCATCTGTACTGTGTGTGCTGCTTTCCAAGCAGGCAGTTCCTACACAGGTTTATTTAGAATATCTGCTTTTTTATTTATCGGCTCTTCAGAACTATAACATAAAAATCATTGTAGGTCTTCACTCAATATGGTGTTGAGTAAATACTGTCATCATGTTTTGGGCAATCTGCTCTCCAAATCCTCACCCTCATTACCAGTCTTCTCTTTACCAGCACTTGCTATACTATCATCATTTTTGAAGTGTGCTACCTGGCATAATACAACATAACTAAGCAGTGCCTTTACTAGAAGGATTTATTCTCCATTCGTGCTAGAAATTCCAGAGTGTCCCATAGTGACATGGGAATTCTGGTAGCATTTTTCTCTAATAATATTCGTAATATTTCTGCACAGATTCAAACTCTACAATGGATATTTATAGCAGACTCTTATTACCACTGCTATGCAGGAGAAGGATTTTTTCATCTTACCTTTTTCCTGACTTTCTCATAAAAATATTTGGACCCAGGAAAATTCTGTATTATACGTTATCTATCTATGCTTTTTTACCAACTTTTATATAGTAAGTTTAACCAAAAATCAAAAAATTTGTTTTATATTAAAAAGTAAAACTCAAACTATCATTACACGATGCATTTACTGCACCTTTACTGAAGTAGTCGCATAAATGGTGTGCCAAGTTTTCTCTGATACCTCCGTGAGTTTGTCAGTGAAAGGTAAGGAGATCTGTGAGTGCTCTACTCTCAAAACTGTGCTTCAAATCTCCTTGTTTCTCCATTGCTGAATCATTGATTTGTTAACACCCAATCTTGATCCAAAATCCAGTCAGTACCATCGTGAATTCATTTTGATTAACAAATTAACTGATAAATTGGATTCTTTCTGGGAATATTTGTACATGACCTTCCCTTCATTTATGAAGTACAAAAACATTGTTCCATCTCATTATCACAGAGAGTGAACAGAAGTGGATAAATCTGGTAGGACCACTCAGCTTGGAAATGTATTCACAGTTTCTGTGGGGCAAATAAGCAACAAAATCTAAATTGGTCCTTCTCAAGCATTCATTCAGTATTGACGAAAAATAATGAACATGCAAATAAATTTCAAAAACTCACACTTTATTCTATACTTTCCTACAGAACCATTTTGAATTAGAAACAGACTTTAAACCATTAACCTATTTCATGTTTTAAAGGTAGTTCTGTGATACACAGAAAACATTAAAGAAATATTTCTTAAATTTTAAAAACTAATTTCCAAGCTAATATGAAAGTTATTACTTGAAGCTTAATATTATCATATGCACCTGTAAAGGTTGGTCAATTACAAGTTACCCATAAACCCTTTTTTGTTATTTTAACATCATAAATAGTAATCTGGCATTAAATATTTGTGATCTGGGCCAGTAACCTTTTTCGGTCTCACAGGACTTTTTTTAATTAAACTATATCTTTGTCCCATGTCTATAATCCTCTCTTTGACATTTTATATACAAGACACCTTGCTGCAAAAAGGTCAAGCAGTACAGTTATAAATGGAAAAGAGATTAAAAGTATTCTCAAGCCACAGTGATCTAAAAGAGAGTTGAATATAGAGTGTTCTTCACAGGCTTCCTTAGATGAGTTAAGAGGAAACCCTGTTGGCAGATTTTTTATTATAAGAGCACCAAAGCAAATGAAAATTATTTGACAAAAATGAATAATGCACAATTTTAATTTGCATATTGGAATAATTAGCTCTAAAAGAGCCCTATAGGGTTTTGTCTCCATAAAACTTTTATGTATACCATTGCCAAATGTGGCATATGTGTTTATATAATTTTTTCCTTTTAACATAATTTTATTGTAAAAATAAAACCCCGAAACAACTACAGTAACATCTTGCTACAGTTAATAACATTTTTCCCCCTTCTTTTTTCCTGCAAAAGAAACAAGATGGAAATAAATTTCTCCTTCCTGGAAAATATGTGAGAAATTCAAGAATGGAAAATGGCAAGAGATATTGCAGGAGCCAGTGTAAGTCAGAGAAGAGTACTCATAATGTAGTGTAAGTAAACATATCCACAGTGCCAGTGAGTGGCTTCTTTATTTTTATCAGAACATTAAGCAGAAATTGAAGGAACATTTTTCCCTAATATTCTCCAGCTGGCATATTTTGACCTCAGCTTGCTCACTCTATGCCACACTGGAATAACTTTAATGGTGTACATGGGTACAACTAAGCAATACATTACTGGTAATGTCTTAAGTAACCTAGCAAAGCATGGTACCCAATTGCTGAAATGCCATTCTGTATCTTTCAGATTCTACTTTGTTACCCCCAAGAGGCCAAACCCTGATCTCGAAACTCTTTACTGCTAATTTCTTTCCATCAATTTTATGTAGTCCAGTGAAATAAGTGTATTTCTTCTAAGTCTGTGTCATCAGAGTGCCTGTTGTTTAGATGCAAATGCTGGAAACATTTGCTGTGACCCCAAGTTCTCTCTTGCAGTTTGGTAGAGTCTGTTAGTGTGTGTGTTTTCAAATGGTCCACTGACTGACTTACATAGAAAAGAGGATTTTACACCATCTGCTTAAAACTACTTGAGGCATCTAACTGAGGTGTGATGCAGAGGATCTAAGTTTAGGGGCTGTTTCCTGTATTCTCTCTTCACTCCTGATCAATGAGCCTAAAGCAACAGAATTAGTGGGGATGCCCAAAAGGTCCCAGTGCAGCCATAGCATTTATGAGGACAGCGAAGCCAGGGTTGCTATACTTTCATTACTGACCTAAATTTACATCTGAGTGATACTATTAAAAATCTTAGGTATAATATGAGCTTCAGTCCTGTTGTTTCTTTCTTCCTTTTTGCCACTTTAATCTTTGTTTGCCCTAAATTAAAGGCTACTTGCTGTTTCCAATTTCTTTCAGCTGTTAGGAGATTGCATTAAGTCACCAAACTGTTGGTATCCAACAAATCCAGCTCCTGTCCAAAGAAACTGGACACCCTGTTTGTAGAACATCATATCTGACAGGAGTAGATTAGCAGCCCCAAGCCTGTTGACTCAGTCTTATTAGATCTGTGTGCTAAAGAAATAAACATGTGAAAGACAATTTATAAGGTAAAAACTTGCCAGTAGTGCAAATTGTAACAAATGTGAAGCTAAATTACCCGTTAGTGTGAAGATGCAGTGTGATGGACAGGACACCCTCCCCCACACGCACACAGCCTCATTACACATGTGAAATCCTATCTCCCTACTTATGTTCAGGGCTTGCTGTTTTCAGCTGTTCAAAATAAAAGCCAGCTTGTGACAGTCACACTCCACATAGCTCCAAGGCGGATGAGGGAGTTCCATTAGAAAGAGCACACTGCAGAGCTTGGGCTTTGGGCTTGGCATACTGTGAGACTCCCCACCTCATCTGTACCTGATAGTCTGATGAGTTTGGCACTCCTACTACTCAGAGTTTCCACCAGCTTTCATAAAGCACCATAGAGTAGAAATCCGTAAGAGGAAAACAAATAGTATGAAAATTTTTATTACTCAAAGCATTTTTCCACTGGGAAAGATAACCCTAAAGACATATTGTGAATGTTGCAAGGGTCCAGAATGTTTTAAAAACAGGCTCATCCACCTGAGACAGTTATATGTGACCCTCCAGTCTACCTGAAAGCAAGCTGCTATGAAAAGTGTCTCATTTTTACATTGTTCCATTGTTCCAACTCAATAAACTGGCAGAAAAATGTCCGATCATCTCTGCAAATGTTAGTTTTCTACCAATTTAACCCCTTAAATCTAGTTTCCATGTGATCAGAAAAGTCACAAAGAAAGTGCCACGAAGTAACAGGAGTGTATGGCTGGGACCAGGGACAAAGGGGACACAGAATGCTATTGTAGTGGCCCATGGGAATTCTCATGAGATGTGGTCTGCCTTGGCACTTCTAGGTTTTACTATTTCTTGTTGCCCTTGCAGAAGATAAGGTTAAAGAACAAAGAACATAACCATGTTTTGATCACTTTCTGGTTCTCTGGAAGTTAATGGGATCAGTGGGACTGAAATTTGCCCCAACAACCTATGGCATTGCACTTAAGTTTCAGTCTCTGTAACAATGCTAAATACGTCTTTGTTTCTGAACATATCTTTGGCAATATTGTGATTAGCCATACTGCATTTATGAGAAGTGAGAAAACATAAAACATCAAAATTATATGATGTGCAATTTGCTAGTTTCTGGGAAAACACTGAAATTATGTTTTAGGAAAACTGTATTATTTCTGTATTCACTGAATACCAAATAGCAATCACTGTTTAGCATTTCCAATGCATAGGAGACCCACCTGGCCTCCATCTTCCACTCCTAAAGGTCTAAGGACTGTGTCACTTCTGCCAGCCCCACATGGATGTGGGGCTCAGATAAGCCCTAGAGTATCTCAAATTGCACTATATTTTGGCAACTTATTTTATGACCTTTTAGTGGGATTTAGGTACTCAGGTCATGTGCCAATAGCTACATGTAGATATCTACATCCAGGTGTCTTAATCTCAAATA
Organism: Vidua chalybeata; assembly: GCF_026979565.1. Taxonomy (NCBI): domain Eukaryota; kingdom Metazoa; phylum Chordata; class Aves; order Passeriformes; family Viduidae; genus Vidua; species Vidua chalybeata. The sequence continues at coordinate 46,838,470 of NC_071534.1, forward strand.
AAATCCTGTCCTGAAAGCTCAGCTCATTTCTTAAACATAGCTGTCTAGTGCCATTTTAGAGGCTCCAGAGTATCTCAGCTATCTATATGGGGGTACCAGATATAACATCAGATACATGAAAGATATCTGTGTCCTCTTGCAATGACAGCAGGAATCAAAGGACCTCTGAGATGGCACTCGCTCTTGTGTTTTCTCAAGTGAATTGAGTTCTGAGTTGTCTGGAGTCAAAATTAGTCTCTCTGAAAGGAATTGTCTCACAGTGCAACAGCCTAAACAGCATTCACAAGGGTGGGTTTTCATTTGGTTGGTTGGTTGGGTTGAGTTTTTTGTCTGGACCCCTTTTCTTCATTTAAATAATTTAGTAATCTTTTTCTCCTAGCTCCATGCACACAAATGGGTGAATACCTACAGTTTTCCCATCAGCTTCAAATTCATGCAGCCCCAGCCTATGGTCCTTCATTTTCCTTTGTAGGAAAAGGCTGCTCAAAGCATATCTATCTCTTGGTGGGCTTGCTTTCCTATGGTTCCTTAAAGCAACTGTTCTGTTTTTGCATGGCTTCAAAAGAAGACATGGAGAAAAGGAAGGGAAAAGAAAAGACATAGGTCAAGCTGACATATTCAGAGAGCTTCAAGGACATACTGCACACACCCCTGAGGTTGTCCACCTTGACAGTTGACACTCAGCCATTTGGAACTAGAAATATCGAAACGCTGCAGGAAGCACAATAGGGGAAACAAAGAGTATATTACTTTCTTAATCACTTGTGTCTCTTATTTGAAATTAAGGCATGTATGAAACTGCATATATGTTTTTCCCTCCATGGAATTCAAACTATATTGCGTATGTGATAAAAATTACTTTCTATAATAATTTACTTCCCCATTCACATCAATATTCATACCCTAGTGTACAGCTTTAAACAGATTTTTCCATTGCATCTGTCCACAGAGCAAACAAATCTTTATGCATGTTCTTCAATTAAATCTACCGGAGCAGACTCCATTAACATGTAAATGAAAAAGTCACTCTGGCCAGGTCTACAATGCCCTGGAAAGTTTGACTCGTCTATTTGGTTACAACATGAAGAAATCATACTTTTAATAAACACAATTAAACTGACAAAAGCCTTAGCATGATGTGGTTATATTAAGAACTAATTTAATCTACTATTGTCTCCTCTCTTTGAAAGTAGGAACATCTCAGCTATACAAGTACAAGAAAACATCAAAGCTTAGTTACTTGTACTTTGATATCTTAGCAACAAGAATAGTCCATAAATGTAACAAAGCTACAATTGTTCTGTCTAAAGATTTGTAAAAGCTATAAAAGTTCACTTTAAACTAGCATTGAGGTTGTTATGATGTCAAAAGTTTTGTTGTTCTACCCCCAATGTTGTCAATAATCAGTAGGAGCTATAGTTACTGTTTTGCGAAACACTATCATAGACTTAACTGTAATTACAGAACAGAAGTTGCCACCTGCCAAAACTTATCCTTTTGCTAATGGAAAGAAAATCACAGAAAATACTGGATTTAGCAGCAAATCACTTTTCAGGATCAATCTACTGCTTTTACATATGTTATAAGAGAGCTTGGAACTGAAAATTATTAAAAAAATAGTTTTCACCTTGTAATTCACTGTGTACAGTTTTGCATATTACTCCTAATAATTTAATGTGCTACAGAATAAAGCAGTCTCCATTATTCATCATTATTTCCACAATCTTTATTTCTGCAATATTCACCAACAATATAATATCACTAGCAAAATAAATATCCCCCCTAAAAGGGTTATTTCTTTCATGAAAAAAACCATAGTCCGAGTTGTTAGCTAACTTCAATAACGATGTAAAGCATAAGAACACCCTGAATGTTTGGCTTGAATATGTTTGCTGGTATTTTTGCCTTTTTTTTTGGAAAAAAACCTTATCTCTGCTCAAATTTTTCAAAAATCTGGCCTATGCCCTCCTTCAGTAGTTGTGTTCCTGCAGGTTTCAGTTTACTTTTAAAATCTGAACCCACAGCTCTGTTGCCCTTCAGTGCAGTACATCCCACTGGATGTGAAGAAGAGGGAATATTCATCCTGTCTTCTCCAGACAGGCATGCACTCCACAGCTCAAGGGTTCACCTGGGAAGTGCTGGCCTCTCCCAAAGATTGCTGCAGGTGTTGCTGATGGTTTGAGAGGCTTTTTAAATGAAACAGCTCTCCTGGCAAAACAAGAATTTGCCTGGAAAAAATTGCTATCCTTCCTGCAGAACATGTGTGAATTTAAAGCATGTTAAATCTTGAATAACTCAGATAGGCTGGCTGATGAGGACTCACCAACCTTACCCCATGCACCAAACTGGTTTTGGCACATGACAGAATTTTTTGCTCTCTATGTGCTGTCATTAATATTTGCCAACAGTCCTTGGCAAGGGACATTGTTAGAAGAATTTGCAAGTCAAGGTAAATTATACGTACTTGTATTCCCCTCCAAATATCTGTGGTTTCCTTCCTGAATTTTTGTGAGATTGAAAAAATAAAAATTACACCCAGAGAAAATGTAAAGATCAATTAAAAACGTACCATACATTTATAGCACTAATACTTAGGTAGTTTTAAAAAGGCTCTTTAATGGCTGGTTATGAAAATGGTTTTGGACTATTTCAGTGGTTATAAAGCACTGTTCCTTTTTCTGTAATTCCCAAGGTCATCCTTTGTTCTTTCTTCCCTTAGATAAAAATCAATCCTCAGGAATGGCTCCTGCTATTAGAGGTATATTGCCTATTTTAGTTAGTAGTTCAGCTACTTTTTGTTTTTCCTTTTTAAAACTCTCAAATGAATATTATCCAGCCCCAGGGATTTTCTACCATTAACTTTATCTAGTTGCTAAAATGTCTCATATTCAGAGGCCACTTTCTCCGACAATGCCTCATCTGTAAAAATTAACCTTGAGTTAGAAATGTCTGCCTCATACTCATTAGTGAAGACTGATTACAAAGAATTCATGTAATTTCTCCACAATCTCTTCATCGGTTTTAATTACAACTTTGGTGGTCCATTTGACCCAGGCAATATTTAGCCTATTCTTCCTGATACAGTTAAAGAATTTCTTACTGTTTGTTTTAATATGTTTTGACTATCAGCCTTTTTAAAATATTTGTCATCAAAAAATATACTTCACTGTTTCAAAAGATGATTTTTTTTTTCTGATGAGAAGTCCAGCTGTTTAAAAAAAAAATATTGATATCCATTTTTCATTTTGTGTGACTTTGTTAAATGGAGTGTTAAGCAGGCAACCCAGCAGATACTAAGGGACACTGTCCACCATGACTTTTTTTGTTCAGGTCACTACTAGGATGAATTTTTGGGACTGAAAAGACAATCATTACTTGGAAGAGAGGGATCCTTTTTGTCCACACCATCCAGGAAGAAGCATCAGCATTAGGTTATGGGCTGGATCCCGCTGGGATCCAAGTACTGCCCACAGAGTACTCTGTGAAATCTAGCTTTGCCTAAGTGAACAAGTCATGTGTCCCTTTGATAAACCTTCTTGTTTTCCCTTTCCTAATTAATTCTTTTCAACAGCTTAAGAATCAACTCTTTCCTCTTGAGTTTGTGTATTATGACTGACAAATATTTACTGCATTTGGTCATTCCATGTTCTATGGTAACTTTTAAATCCTTTGTCAAAAGAAGTGATCTGAGTGGTCCCTGTACACAGTCAGTACTGTCTTCAAGTCTGATAGATTTTAAGAGAGAAATTCTGAATTGTAAACAGAGATTGCATAAAAGGAGTAAACCCCATCTTTTTTGTAAAGTTAACTATTGCAGAATACCCTGAATAAAGTTGTCTTTTTCTTCTTTATTTTCTTCATGAAATTGTATTTTAGTCAGCATTTCTTAGAAATCCAGTTTCCCAAGCCATTCCTACTTTGTCATAATTGCACACCATTGAATAGGGTTTCATAATATGACACTTCTTAATTTTGCAATATAATTATATAGTTTAAAGTATTTTAATATTTTTTCTTTTTGAAATTCAAATTCTGAGACATTCCTATTTCCAGAACTGCTTGTCATGTCTCTAAATGCAGACACATAACACACACATATAATAAGACCAAGACCTATAATTTTAAACATGAGTGAGTCTGTCTTAGCTGCTTAAAGGAAATGGTATGGGAGCCATACTTCAGCAGGAACTAAAGATTGTGGTGGCTGAGCTGTCTTTCTATGTCCCCAGATGGAAGAACAGGTACCAAGTGTTTGAATGAGCCTCAGAGGCACAAAAAACCTCTACAGAGCTCTTTTCTTGACTGGCTTCTCACCAATAAGGTGAAAATGTAAATTGGCATCTTATCCATCCTTTTAGACCATCAGACCCAAATTTGTTGTTAGTTGGGGTCCAGTTCTGCCACCCCTTTGAGCAGTGCCTTAGCACACACACACAACTGCTGAACTCAATGTGACTAATTGTGCAGTAAAGTACTAATCAGGTTGAATAATGGCAGCAGAATAGGGCCCTCGGTAATAAGAGTTAATCATACCAGATCTTTGAAACTGATTTTTTCATTGTACAGATGAGCTGAGAGAACAGATGAAAGTAAAAGAGACAATACTCAGGAGCATAGTTACTGATAAATAATTACAACCAGGACATTATAATTATTTAATTAAAATTTGTGCATGGGGAGAGATTATGAGTCTTTCAGCTTGCTGCCTCATTTAGATGATACTAGTCATTAACCAATTTTGCTGTAGTCAGCTACTAAATGTCCACACAGCCTGCCTTATTTTTTAAAACTCTTCAATCAGCAAAACTGGCTGCATGCACTGTGTAATGCTACTGAAGAACAAAGTGCCACACTTAGTAATATAATTAAAGGCAGTCTCGACTTTTTAAAGAAAACTTGTACTTTAATTAATCAAGATCATCAAATAAACAGGAACAAAAGAGTGTTTATCTCTGCTTTTGAAGTTATTAATTAGCAAACCACACAGAGAGCACTGTGGAGTTAACAATGGGCCTGTAATTCTTCCTACTGAAGTTCTTTTTTTCCTTCCCTTAATATAATTTTCTACTGGCTTTTTTTTTTTTTTTCTGGGAATATAAACATCATAGACATATAATGTGTCAGAAAAATAAAAAAAATGTGTTTTCAAATTCATCTTCCCCAGCAATTTCTTTAGATCTATTAATTTTCTAGTTCAAGGCTGTCTTTAGGAGCGATTTCCCAGCATGTCTTTCTGTAGCTTGATGCCTGAATTTGCACCCTTATAGCAGGCATTTTGCAATCAGCTGTATCTTTCTTCCAACTGGCAGATATTTTATTTCTTCCTATGTTTTCCCTCAGTTTCCAGCTGGTAGGTATTCTAACACCTCTAATGTTTTCCCTCAGTTTTTATCTTCCCATTGCCAAACAGATGGCAGGTTCTCACATTTACACAACAAATCCTAATGTTCTTTCAGTTATACCAATACACAATAGGAGTGACACTTCTGCAACTGAGAGATCCAGGCTGTGTAAAATAGATATTTGCAATGGAAAAAATGAGAACCACAAACATAAGGTGTGAATATATAAAATGCACAGAATTTAATATGACTTATTACAGAATTTAACTTGACTAAAAGAAACAAGAACTTCAGAATTTATTGTGTAACTACTGTAGAATAGTGTCACCAATCTGAGCTTTTTGAAACACTGTTGTTGGTCTAGTGCTACTTTGGCACTTTCTGTTTACCTTATATTCTAGAAGACCTCCCAGTATGAATTTTTATACTCTTATTAATCCAGTAATGTGGAAATGGAACCCCTTAAGTCCATGGTACAAAAGAGTGCTGAAGGTAGAGGTGTAAAAATATTTTAGATTTTCAGGGGAAACAGCACATCCAGAACCAAACCAGCAGATGCCCTTAGCCACCTGACTGAGAAGTTTTATATGGGATCATCCCAAGGGTAAGCTCACTTTCCTGAGCTGAAAGACTTGCATGCTAAGGTTAAAAGCGAGAAAAATGAGAATGTGAACAACAAAAGAACCCATTTAAATCTTACAGATCAGGTTCCTCTTAGAAATGCTTAACCAGTAAGCATGAAATATACTGTTTTGACTCTAAAATGAGCAGGATGAGAAATAAAGCAAAAAAGCTCAGAAAAAAATTCAATGTCTGGGTATTCAGCAGGAACACAGAAAAAAGATACTTTCAAATTCTTCTCTATTTCAGTAATAGCTGATCCATGATAGTCAAATATCAGAACAATTATTTTATAGCAATCAAGAATAATTATACTTATTCAACTGATATTAGAGAGATAAAACCTCTTCAGGTTTTTGCCATTTTCTCAAAGTAATTTTTAGTTGGGATGCTTGCAAAATTGAAGACCCATTTCCCCTTTCCAGGCATCAAGAAATCAGACCTATAAAAAAACTTTGATCACATAATCACAGAGTTACTTAGGTTGGAAAAGACCTCTAAGATCATTGAATCCAACCATTAATCCAGCACTGCCAAGCTGATCACTAAACCATGTCCCTAAGTGCCATATCCACAAACCTTCAAAATACCACTGCCTAGATTTTTTTCCTACCCTCCTTAAAAATTAAGGAGCTTTGTACTCAGCAATACTCTAGAATAATAAACCACCTGGTATGAACCATATTCTCTAACATGCTCAGTATTAAGTGCAAATGTTGAGGAGAACCCGCGTTTACTCTGAGATCCCTGTTTTATCTCAAGATCTGACTTTAATACCTTCTGAACCAACAAAAAAAGTAATGTCTAGTTTCCCCTGAAACAATTTATCCTATTAGCTATTAATTGTTCTAAATCAGCACTTATTATTTCCATTTCAACATTGCCAACACAGTTGATCAAACTTGGAAATTTTCTCCATAAATAAAACCAACTCTATTATGAGTAACAGCCTGCTAAAGGAGGAGGGAGTTCTGCAATTGCACAATCTGACACATCTAAACTCAAATTTGTTCCATGACAACTTGACTTAATTTCTTGAAGATCTTGTTTCATAACAGTAGAGGACTTAGTGCCAATAAATTACTTAGTGCAGTGATTTGGGTTTTTCCTGATAAATTTTACTAGTTCTTTTTGTAAATCTTCCCTGTATAGAGGTAATTTGAAGGTACATCCAAAATGAAGGTCTTTGATTTATCCTATCTGAGTCATATAAATAATTTTTTTTTAATTTGACTAAGAATTAAGAGTTTTCAGCTATTTATAAAGGAAAGTTATGTATACTTCAGAGCACGCTTTTTGGTTACCTGAATTAAATGTACTCAGTTTCAATGTTATTATCACACTCTGTCCAGACTTCTTGTGAGTTATTTTTAATGCAGGAAGAACTTTGTAAGAATGGAGAATGTATCTGTGTATGGACTCAGATGAACAATATTTTTTTGGGAGATCTAATGTTCTTGGACTTGTGCTTGATTTGAAGGATATCATGGGCCCAATTGTAAAATCTTCAAGATCCCCTAGGGAAATGCTGAAGAATGGGGACAGAGTTTCAGGCTGTGCATTCATCATGTACTGAACACTATTGACAGAAGATGCCATTTTGGTTCAAAATGCAATTTTCAGAACCTTTTTTTGAGATTTAAAAGTCCTCAGAAACTGAGATAAGTCTCACTTCCAAAACACCATAGGAAACAATAGTGACACAAGCCTTCTTTTTTTTTTTTTTTTTTAACTCAGGCATTCATAATTTAAATTCACATCATGTTCTAAGGAAACATATGATTCAAGTTATGACAGAGGGCAATGGAACATTTTGATTCTATCTGTGTAGACTGGTTATATATTCTTGGAGCCAGAGAAAGCGTAACTTTATATATGTGTGATTTACTGGTTAGGACACTAAGTGCCCAAGGACATTAGAAGCTGACATTAGAGGTGGAGAAAACTGTTATGATGAGTATTTCACCTAAAGATACCTGACAATCTAGTGGTTACAAAAGTATCTCGGGAAATGAGAGTTCATATCCCCTTAGACAAATCGGAGTGTATGTTTCCCACATGGAAATGACTACAGAAATCACTGAGCTTTTGGGAAGACCATTTCAAGCAGATTTTTTTTTCCAGTTATATTCATTAGATTTGATCTAGCAGTGTCTAATAAATCATGTACTGCTCTTCAGTACCTGATTTAAGCTGAATGGAGAATCATTCATGGGCCGGGAATGAAAGAAATGTCAGACTGCACTACAGCTGGTCATGGTCAGGAGCAGAACAATAAACATACAGGAAATTCTGTAAAATGACAGTATTTATGATTCTCATACTTCCCAGGTTATTAAGCAAGCTAGAGGGAAAAGAGAAAGGGGACCTAGAGCTTCATTTTGGCTTTAGGTAAAATTATTTTTTTCTGATCTGGCCATTAAAACTTTGCCTTAAATAAATGAATGTATGTAATAGCATTGGTGAGAAACTTGGCCAGAAGACAAACAAACCAAAATATTTTTTAGGAAAATTATCACTCTTGCTTGAAAGCTGAGATAGTCACAGAAGTAATCAGCCAGTGCTGCTGCCAGTAGGTTAATTGGCAGAGAAGTGTTTATTGAGTTTATTTTGATTTAGAAAGATATCACATTTAATTCAGGCTCAAAAAGGCCATGACTTATTTCTTTTTATAATAGACTAGCTGCTAACAAATTGTTGCTGATGACACACTAATGACTCACTGATAACATGCTAAAATATCTGCCAGTTCCCCAGCCACTCCAAATATCTGAGACTTACATGCCTAGAAGTCCTCTCCATTTTACTGTAGTGAAATCACTCTTGAACATTCCACTTTTCTCAATACATGTTTTATTTCTCATGATTTCTAATGCTTCTTGTGTAGCGATTCAAATTTCTTTTCCAGTTTTCTCTGAAGACATCATGTTTCAGAGGCATTTCCTGTTTTTTATGTGAAGTATCTCTTGGAATGCCTGAGAAATACGCTAAGATAAATAAAAATTATATTTTTAGCTTCGGATTCTACTCAGATGTCTTCTTCCTTTGTGGTGAATTCCTACTTTATTTCCTCTTTCCCCAGCTGGCAGTCTAGACTACATGCCCATCCAAGTCACACACCTGTCATACAAGCCATCACTGCTGTGTGAAGTAGCTCATCTCCTCTGCAGCAGCAGTCATCCTGCTGCCTGTTGGAGACACACAATAGTCAAAAACTGCCTTGCTGTGAGGGTGCAATATCCCATGGCCCTGGGCAGCTAAGAGATGAATAAGCAGAAGCTTATTTATGGATTTTTTTCTGGACCGTGTAACACCACAGACATGTGAAACTGTGACTGAGCAGAACCAGCTCATGAACCACACTGAATTTGTCCCACTTCATCTGATCTACCTTCACCACGTAGAGTGCAGAAAAAGTTTCACATCCTGCTTGCATCTTGTGTGAGTAAAGCATGGGATACTCTTCCCCTCCAGATTATTGCATTCCTGAGGTGGGTTTCCTTCACAATATTATTAATGTTCTTATTTGAAAATACACAAGTGGCCAATGAAAGTGCAGCCCTTTTGGGCACCAATCCAAAGCAATATCTAGCATCCTGTTCACTTCCCAGAGGGGAATGCCAGAGTAATTAAAATTAGTCGCACTTACACATGAGTGGATAAGAGTGAGAAAAAAGGTAAAGAAAATGAATTTATGGAAGGAAAAGGACATCTAGACAGTGAAAATTAAACAGAGGGGAAAAAAATGATCCTTTTTATTTACCTTGGCAGCATCAGTGACCAAAAAACACACAATTATCTGAGTGGCATTCAAGCACTACAACTAGAGGATGGTAGTGGTAGCGATGAACTGGATGTCCTTGACCAGATGGTTTCAAGAGCCTCTGGACTCCAGGCAGAGAACTTTTCCAGGGCTACATAAATTGAGACAAAGATGAAGAAACATTACTGAAAATATATTCTCCAATATAATTGTCTCTGCCTTAATATCTGTGTGGTCAAACTTCAAGTAAATTTATGAATGCTTGAGACAGGATTCTTCTACCACTGATTACTGATATTGGACTGTGTGGTCTTTGTTTACTGTGCTTGAGTATGTAACAGTTTACATTTAATTTTATCAGTCCCACTTTTCTTAATAAATTGTGAAGGGGACAAATATGTGGGAGATGCTAGACATAAGGGAATACTTCTTGGAAGTCTAGGAGGAGACTGAAGTTTTGCAAGTAGGAATTTTGCAGTTAAGAAGTCTGTGACATAGGAGTGCTCAATATGGTGTTGATGGGAACTGGATAAGCAAATTTTTAAAGAAATTTAATAAATTTAATCACCTCTTCCTAGTGGAGGGCTGGATTTATACTAAAATAGAATACTTCCATTGCACTTTTTTTTCACCAGTATTTAATTTCTGTTTTGCTTTTGACCTCTTCATATTCACAACCCTTGTATCACTCCTACTGAATAAGCCACATTGGTGACCACATTTGAAATTTTCCTGGGTATTTTCAGTGTGTCCTCCCTACATTACACTGCAGATACCCTCTTGCAGAAGCACATCTGTAGAAAAGGAAGGAACTGCTCTGTTGTTAGAGAGAAGCCTTTTAACTTCTTCCACTGTATAAAGTGGAAAACATCAGATGGATAGAAGATCCCCAGAAGAAATAGCTCTTTGCCACTGGTCAATGTACCGAAATATACATTTACAAAGAGAATATTTGTACTCTAGTCAGAAACACCCCAATACTTTTTTTACGAATGCACATGGTTTGAATTAGTCAGTTCATGGGACTGAACTTCACATATGGCAGATCCTTCACAGTAAAGATCTGTACATGGGTACTTCATACATCAGGAAAAGTTAGTCTGCCAGGTACATGAGAGTTGTACCAGTTAAACTCCTAGTACCTTCATACTTAGGATACTGTGCCCATCTAATAAGATTTTCCTGGTGTCACAAAATGACAGGGCTGAAAAGAAGATAGAGTCTGCCAAGGACAAAGAGCATGAGTGATTCTAGACATGCTTTTCCTTTTCATTTTCTACCTTATTGCATTAATAAATTTATCAAGGTTCTATATTTATGTGAATCATCATTTCCTCAAGGTAGACCTTTACAAAAACTGCACAGACAGTGTAGAACACCCCAGGACACAAGGAAGCAATCATGAAAGGAAAGGAGAGCAAAGCATCAAAGCAATTGCTGCAAGTGGCTGGGTAGTCCATGGAGGAAGCATATGCTTCTGGGAGGGGAATGTGGCCAGGGCCTTCACCTGAGTCATCTCCAACACAAGATTATTGTCATTTGGCAATGGCAAATAAACTTAGTTCAGAGATTGGCAAGACAGTTTTTAGGATTCTTGTTTCAAGTTTTTAGGTGATTACTATATTACCCATTATACTTGGAGCTTATATTTACACAGTCTTTGTGCACGCATGGAAGCTTATTAAAATTAATTTTTTCCCTAAGGATTTCTTCATTCTGCTTTTTCACAGACGCTCTTCATGAGAGAAATGGCTCTTCCAAACTCGTGCTTTTTTGTCATAATAATTGGTTTACACCTCTTGGCAACTTTTCACACCATGTGTAAAGTACTGTTTCATTAGGGTTCATGAAGAGACAATATTTTCATCGGAGTAAAAATCATAAAAAGGCTTTAAAATTGTTTTTAGTGTTAATCATGTTGTCTCATTTATGGAGAAGCATAACTGTATATGCAAGCATACACAGACAAAGAAACAACTTTTGCAAAGCACTCTTGTAACTTAACTGATAAGGTAACAATTATTAAATGAAATATGTAATTCTGCTTGACAATAAAATAACTTATATTGCATAACTAGAAAAAAAATAGATTTTAAAGAAACCTTAAATTGCTGTGAGAAGTTCACTGTAAAGTGGAATAAAATTGTACATCACAACTCATTAGATCTGCAAATTCTTGAATTATTTTTATTATACAATACTTATTTCTGTTTAAATGAATATTTCATTTCTTCTTTTAGGAAAAATGAGAGCTCAAGTTAAATTGCTAACATAAAGCTCTTGCTTTGATTACACAGGATGTATTTATAGACTACTAAATAGAACAGTAACAGAGAGATCTACTGGGCAGTTCCTGCTTTTTTCAGGTGGGGGATCCATCAAGCCTCATCTACAAATAGTGAGAAGCATCTAGAATTTTGCCCCCAGAACATCCTAATGACCAAAGTACCTCCAAAATTTTCAATTTCATTGTGACTGAAATTTGGTTTTCCACAATTACCACCCACAGTACACATTACAAGAGTGTTCAGCAAAGGAGGCATTCTATGTACTTGCTTGTTTTGTAGTTAAGGGATGTTATGCCAAAACAGAGTGCTCAAAACCAGGCCACGTTTTGAGGACACGTTTGAGGCCACGTTTTATTGACCACGGAAAGTTGTACACAGCAAACGGCTTCCATTTGCAGCTCTGGGTGTGTGACTGTTATCACCAGGAGCTGTTACCTAGGAAACAAATTTTTGCTAAGATGAACCATCTTTTATCCTCTTTTTTTTTTTTTTCTTGAGAGGGTGAGTGTGCTGCTTGCATACTTGTAGGAAGCAGTTATTAGTAAAAAGACGTCATGGAAAAGATTAAAATATGTAGCCATCATTATTAATTTCAGCATTTTTTTGCTAAACATTGATACCAAAATCTGAGGTAAATTTATAAATAAAAAAAGAATATTGAATCACACAGCTGATTTTCTTATTCCACTCCTCAGATTATGGAACTTTTGGACGAGTATACCAAGATTTTACCTGTCATGTGAGCCTTCCTGTCTGTGCATGTGTACATAATTCAATTGCAGTTTGCTGTGAGGTAGTCATCCTTACATGCTTCTTTTCCCTTGCCCATTACATGTTGGTGGCAAAGACAGCACTGAGTTTTCAAAATATTCACCTCTAGAAAGACAAATATTGAGGATTATCTTTACATTTAAAATTAGCAGGAAAGTTTTCTTAGAATTGAAAACTTCTATCATTTGGGATATACAGATACAAAACTGTATGCAAATATGTAAAGCCACATGTGAAATGATATTGCTAAAAATTGCTGTAGCTTGTGGCCACCAACCCTGAGGCTTGTACTGGCATTTAAAAAGTATATTTTGTGGTCTACCTATCCATGGCAGGGTAGTTGGAAGTAAACAATTTTTAAGGTTGCTTCCAATCCTAAGCATTATATGATTCTTCATCTGATGGATATAAAGTTGTTAACAAATGAGTGTTGAGATACTATGACCAAATGATTCAGAATAAATCCAGACCTGATCCCTCTATTTGCTGAGCCTTTCATAAACCATTAAATGCAGTAAGCTGGCTGGTTTTTAACACAAGATAATTTCTGAGAGAGAAGGAAGATATCAGATATCTACCACTACAACAAAAGGACATGGGAAGATCTGAAACAAAAATACAAGATGAAGCTGAGAGCATCATGCCAGTGATGAATGTGTATGCCAATAGCCTAAGGTTTAGAAATCCTCACAAGAACTGTTTGTATTAAAAATAGGAAAAGACTTCAGAAAATTTAGCTCTAAATATAAAAACCATTACAGTCATGCCCAGAATGAGACATTCTGCTCACATTACTCTCCTTGAAGAAGTTTTATATTATTAGCTATAGCAAGCAGCTCTTAAGAGTATGCTTGTTTTGCAAATTAGCTTATTTCATTTGTGGTCATTCCATACAAAAAAAAAGCCACATTTTTTTGACTCTTCTTTAGTCAATTAAGCATTCTTTTTTTTTTTCCTTTCATCTGTAATGAACCAATTCTGCAACCAAGCATTATAATTCTGTAAAAAACCAACTGCCTAGTTATCAGTAGACAAGTCACAAATACACAAATCTTTGGACTTGAAAAGGAGCTGGATGACTTGGCAGGAAGATACAACACTTCTTACATGGCTCTGTGCAGTGAGGTGCTATAAGAGCAATGTTCTGGAGCATACCTGTTGTGGGAAAAGAGAAGAGGAAAAGATCTGAAGGCAGTAGTGTTAGGAAAGTCTGTATCACTTTAGTTGCCAATGGTCGGCGAGCTACAATTAACCTATTGACTGATACTGGGGTTTTATGCTTAGAAATTATGCTGTCATGATTTTGCAAGAAATGAAATGTTATTAATTTACTGACTTGAATTTTCCATTTTCTGTACTTTTACAGAGATTTTTCATCAGAAAACAATGCACAGAAATCAATCCAGCAACTTCCAGAGCACTGAAATACTCCAGACTCTGGGGGTTATGATCCCTGCATTAGAAGGGACTTCTTGTTTTGCTTAATCTTGTTTTATTTTAACTGCTCACCTCTGGCAGAACCAGAAGTATTTATTTTCTGTCTTCACACTGTGAGCTCAGCAGGAGCTTAATTACCAGCCAGCATATTGTGATTGTCCAAGGAGTATCAGAAATGAGCAAATATATCAAGGTTTGCACCACAGCTCAGGAGTAACAGCTGCAGTCACTCACCAGCCTCAACTGTCAGCTCCATCTTCCTCCTGCATAAAAATAAACATTTCCCCCACAATAAAGTCTTTTTATAAAAGCAATAAAACAACTCAAGGGAGCATTGTTATCATGAGCTAATCACCCCCTTAGGGAATTAGAGGCACTTAGCTGCATCTAGAGCTTCAACACCTGAGGGGCTGTGATTATTTCATGATAACCAACAAGGCATGACAGACTGGGAGGTTAATTAGATAATATTCAAACTTGGTAATATTGAGTTTGAAGATTTCTTTTGAAGTTGTACAAGCAAAGCTCTGCTTATAAAACAGCAGTGGGATATCAGCACAGAAAGGATAATTAACATTTCCTACAAACCAACCAAGGTTTTGAATAGCTAAAGGAAAAAATAATAAAGTCAAAGTACTAAACCCTGAGGCACTCCTTTAACAATGAGTAATCCTGATGAGTTCACTCCCTGGAATCTTGGGCAGAAATTGACTCAAATTATATAATGTCGTTTAGTTGCTAACCCCTAAATGGTGGAGGCACTTCACTCAGCCTCATACTACTTAACGGTCCATTGTCTCAAAGAATTTAGTGGGATAGTAAAAGCAGTATTAATAATAAATATTAATCCGAGCTGCAATCAGAGCCATTGGTTATGAGCCACTGCTCTGCAAGAGATTAAAGTCAAAAGGCACTGCCAACACTTAAAATTGTACCAGCAGTAATTGTTTTGTGGAAGACCATTTTATTTTTCTGGACAGTGGCAGTGAAGTTTCAGAAGTAACTGTATGGCTATGCAGGGCTGGAGGCATGCTGCACACGTGTATCAGTGGTTAGCTGCCCTGCAGGGACCTGGCCTGTGTCCATGGGCTCTTTCCCACCCTCCTGACCCACCACATGGGGACTGTGGGGTGAAATGGCCCATCTGGTTGAAATTACACTACCAAACCAAACAAATGGACTCAACATCAGCTCCCTGGTCTGAGACATGCTGAGGCCACATGAGACGTGAATACCACTCAAGGTATGTCGAAGAGCTGCAGATTATGAGAGGAGTAGGATGTTTCCTCTTGGTGGACAGCTGACTGTAACATCAGATTGCAATTCTCAGCTGTAAAGTTTCTAGAAACAACCTGTAACTTTTAAAGTTTCTTTTTTTTTTTTTAGTTGACCATCAGTTAAAACAACAAACTTGGCTATCTCTGACTTGTTTACTTATAAAATGGGAAATGAAGATGACTGTTGGTGTACCAAATAATCTCTCATTTCTCTTTAAACTAATTGCTGTTGGAGTTGGCATTGAAATAAAGAATTCAATCACTTGAATCACAAGAACTCAAGAACTTCTGGAACAAAACTGCGTATATTCTGCAGGACATATCACTGCAATGAAGTTGAGACTGTTGGCCAGTCAGAAATTTGCCAGTAAGAGCCATTCTGATGTAATTCTGATTTAATAGAATCAAAACATTTCCCTGGAACCTATTGATTCCATCAAAACCTTTGACAGGGAATTGAGTAATTTTGTGTCCTTTCTCACCAGCCTTCCAGTCTGCTGTCAGGTCCTGGCAGCTTGCCTGGCTCCCCAGGCTGGCTGCCACTCTGGCACACCTGGCATATGTTCAAGATTTCCTCCGCTATTAAAAAATGATAAAAAACATCTACATATAATTCAAGAGGTAGCACAGATTTTTACACACTCTTTCTCAAAATCATTTATGAATTTTCACTTTTCATTTCCACACTAAAACACATATTTTAAAAAACTGACCTCTGGAGTACTGCATAGAAAGATTAAATAGAAAAAAAAAATTCATATATGAGGAAAAATTACATGTTCATATGCTAATGAAACATATATATATATATATATATATATATATATATATGGCCGCTAGAAAAATATTAGGTAGAAGAAAATACAAGAAGGACTCACATAATTTTTCTCAGAAGCTTAAGAGTTTGCAAATCATTCTTGTTAGATATGAAACAACAGGCAATTACAAGGATGCTCCAAAACTCTTTCTGTACCTCTAAGCGTACCAGTGGGATGAGCCAGTTAGCTCATCTGAAGGTGCCTGTTGCAGTGGATAAAAAAGATAGTCTGATGGCCACTTTGTAATAAGTTTCTGAGAACAGATTGCTCAAGTTTGCAGAGAAGTATTCTATGCAAAAAAATGAAAAATAGAAATGAAGAGCAAGGGTAAAAGCTATATGAAAATACTTAAATTACACCTTCCTCCATGTCATATGCACTAATCCTTATCTAGTGAGCAGATTACTCTTTTCAAAGTTCTTTTTCCTCATATAATTTGTCTCCTTCACCATCATCTTTAAATGCTTTCTTTTATATTTACTTAATTTTTTTTTCATTTATGGGTTTATATATTTTTATCACTAAGACATCAGATATTTGAGTCACAAGGAACACATCTTACTCTTAGAGTATTTCAGATCACCAGTCCTTTAACTTATACCTATGAAATAACTAGTGACATTGTGGTATAAAGCATATGAAAGTTCAATTAAGTGAATGCACTTAAAGTACCAGTGCAATTGCATCTTAGGAAAAAAAAAAAAAAATAAGAGTTGAAAACTTCTCCCACTGGATATAATCCAGCATCATCTAAATCAGAGGAAAGAGCCTCTGTAGTCATTGGAGCTCTTCAGACTTTTTGGAGAATAAAATGTACCTTCAAGACTAAATCTCTGGAAAGAATACCCTGGGTGCCATGTGGGTTCATTAGTGTTCCCTGAGGCCACTGATCAATGTAGCCTTTGTTGTTTCTGCTGCTGAGACATCTTTGAGTTCAATAAATAAGTGTCAAGCTTTCAAGATCCTCAGTGCCAGCAGGGATACAGGGAAGAAATCTTAGCACCAGGCTTGTTTGAAAGAGTGATCAGAGGCTTGGTTCTGTGGCAAAAAAATGAGTCAGTCTACTGCGCAGACATAGTCCTAACACAGTTTGAGCAGGGGCAACCAGAACAAGAACTGAAGTCCAACCTGCCTGTGTCAAGGTGAATGGCATCCCCAGAAGCCTTCCTTCCCTTGGAGCACTTGCTGACCTCTGTGTTCCCGCTCATCTCTACCGTGCCTCTTCCATATTTGCATTGCACCAAGTCTTTGTTGCATGTTCAACAGTACTAGATGTTTTCATTCCAACAGCCTTTCTTTCATCCTGAATCTAGGACAATTTATGATTTCTCCATCATTATAAGTTTGCACACTTAGCATCTAAGCATCCTTATCATAGATACAGTTTTGCAGCTTTTTATTAGGTAATGATTTCATGTATTAGGTATATCAGTATACCTTCTAAGCCTTTTTATAAGCAATTTACATGGGCAAGGATTTTGGTGAGATTGACATAGAGCATACATGTGCACATGGCTGGGGTAGTAAAAATCCTTTCTGTCAGCAGGTGCTCCAGCAAAACAAGAATCTAAGAGCATCCTGCTTCCACTGCTGTTAAGTTCATTTGGTATTCATGAAAGCCATAAGAATGTTAGGCTTATAATGGTATAAACACTTAGCTACAGTTTTTCTTAACTTTGACTCCCATGGGGCTACCAGAATAACTAATTTATACTGTACCTATAGCTTTCAGTATCATCTATACTGTATACATAATCTTTCTGGACAGAGCAGTGAATCAGGATCTGTGCATGAATACAAATATTTAGGTACATTGCATGTTATCAGGTTATTGATATGTAGCAAAATTCTCCTACTTTTACTCACAATGCATAGCAATTTACTCCTGAGAGAAGCATACTGCTGCTTTCTGAGTTTGCACTGCCACTCCCTGGAAACATCAATTTCTTTTTTTAGTGAAAAACAGGAAATAATTTATTTTGGATACTTCATTTGGCATCTTCTTTTTGCCCAGCTGAAAATATTTTGGAAAAAAGAAAAGGTCAGTCACAAAATATGCTTTTTAAAAACAATGAGAAGTTGATTAGCCATAAAGCCATCAGCCATAAATGGATGCTTTAGGTCTGGTTCTGATCTCTTCTGTCAAACAACTGCTGCTGAAATACTGTCTGAACACTGAGAGTAGATGGGAGGGACAAGAGGAAAACAAGTAACAGAGAGTCATCTCACAGAAGTCAAAGTCTTTCCATGTGAGTAAAGTTATTCACAATATCAAGAGTAGCATATTATGCTGTAACTCATCATAACTTGAGAAAAAAAGATTAATACTCATTCTGCTTCTTCTTTGCTCATGCTTTAGGTAAAACCTTCTTATCTCTGTCTCTTTCTTTGATAATTATGGCACATATCAAGATCCATAGCTGAGAAGTTTTCAAGTGCTTTCATAGTATAAGACCTCAACAGATGCAGCTTTGCAAGCTGCCTTTCTAGCTACTTGACATTTCGTGGGCAAGCTCCCTTCCCATTAATGAGTGAGTAACATCCCCGTGACAATTGCAGCAGTGGCTCACATGGAAAAGCAATATGAGGAAAGTATTTAACATATGTGCAGCTGTCTGTTGTGTCACTCCAGCTGGTGGAAATAAACTAGAGATCAACCAGTTATTTGGGAAACACCACTGGTTGATAGGCCACAGTAAGTTGTCATCTAAGTGTTTATACAGCTTACCAAGAAGGTAAATGTCAGAAGGCAATCTCTTGAGAGGGTCCTCCCAGCTCCCAAGTGTACTTCCTCACCTACAATATCCTGTATCCTCAGTTTATGTTTTGACTTAAGGGTATGTCAGCTAGCTCTTATCCAAAATTCCTGTCAAACACTCGTAAGTTTTAAAACAATTTTTTTTATTTTTTGGCATTTATTGTGTTTTTATATAACACTCTTCATTTTGTCTTTATTAGTAGAAGAATTGAAAGTGGCACTCTCTATGGTTCATAAAAAGGCTGAAAAAGCTGTTGCAAATCTTCCAATCTAATTGATCAAGCAGATCATACAAAGGAAATCGACAAAGTATAAATCAGAAGTCAAGAAGTTAACTGAAGAGGTAATCTAAAGGAACTAGCAAAATATAGTAAGTCCAAGTTACTAAGAGCAAACAAAGAGGAATAAAATGGAATACCAAAGAATCATTTTCTCTTTTGAAAGAAGGAGGCTATTGAATTAATATTTTAATTCATTTAAATGTACCATGCATTTTATTCCCTCATTCACTGGGGAGGACATTAAGCAACACAAAGTCTCCATATCTTTGGGGCTAGAAGACTGTACTTGGGAATGTTTAAAAAAATTGCTTTAGAAAGAAGTGTAAACCTAAGGCTTCCATAAACAATGTAGAAAGGTACTGCTGTGTTCAAGTTAGCTGATGTATCAAAATGCCTGGAACAGCCTTCTTGTAGACTTGTTAAACCCCCTGAGAAACAGCTGAATGTTGTGCCACAGATCATCACATCAGCACTGCACAGATGAAATCGGAAGACTCAAGACATTAATGACAAACCTATACTTTAAGAAGTGAATGATCCATTAGCTATACAGTTAGTGTAGGTAAGATTGTATATGGAATCTGGCTGCAACTGAGGATTCTTTAAATACAGTATCAAAATCCCCTTTTGTTTACAATGAAACAGTCCACTGGCTAATAAATTCTTCAAGCACAGACACAGACTCTTGCTAAGTTTCTTCAACCCAACTAGGCACAACGTGACCGGGAAGCTGCAGACACTGCAAACACTATCTTGCAGAGGGGAAAATACCACTCATTGGTGCAAGATCCCCGTCTCACAAGTTTCTTTTGCAGGCTAATATTTATGCCATGAGACAAAGCCAGTTTTTCTAGTGTTTGATAGGGACGCAGGCAGTCCTGAAGTCAGTCGGTGCAGGAATGTTTATCAGTGCTTCGGCTTTGATACTCCACACTGGCCTTGAGCAGGGAACGGTGAGAGCCATGGGCAAAGACAATGCCGGGAAGCAGGGACACCTGGTAGAAACGAGGATTTAAGTGAATTTTTGGATCTATGGAAAGGCAGTTTCCCTGCACATGCCTGGCAGCTACACAAGCAGCAAAATCATCGCGGCAGGTCGCCGTCCGTGTCCCGGCGCCGACAGTTCACCCGGCAGCCACGAGATGGCGCCTGGGATTTGGCTACGGCCGCCCGGGCCCGGCGCTCTTGCCTGCTTCGGGAACCTCCGGAGAGCAAAAGGAAAGCCCGCCCCTCAGCCGCGGAGCTTCCCCTGCCGCGGGTCTGTGCTTCAAATTAGTGACCGCCCCTTTCGTAAAGTATTCCCCAAAGCTGCCATGATCTCTCTGGTGCTTCAGCTGCTGCCTTTGCTCTTCTCGAGTGTGCTTTGCTTTGCCGCACCTTTACCGAAAGCTCTGCTCCTGTGCGGCAGGGACGCCAGCTGGGGACATCGTGTTGAGAGCTACAGGGAAGGAGAATTATGTTAGTCACCGCTGTCCAGTGCAGCAGTGCTCGCTCTGCTTTGGCTTGGACGTGAGCTCACTTCCAGGAAAATTCCCAACAGTGTTAATGGGAAGGATACAAGTGGGGTGTGTGCTTGTAGGCATACACGTATTTAAATATATTAACACGTGAATTCTCATTTTTTTTAGGTAACTTGAAGTGTTATTTTTTTCTTACCTTAATTTTTTTTTTCCCAAAACATTCTTGCCACAAATTTCTCTTTAGTGCAGTGGCTCACTGTTTTTCACAGTGATACCTGATTATCTGCAAGACTGAATCTATACTCTTCTTTTGCGGATGAATTTCTGGGTTCCTTGGGAGCCATTCTCTTGCATTCCATGGAGAGGCACTGGAATAAATGCAGGTTTCTTGATTGCAAAGGGTCACAGTGTTGGAATTTACCTCTCCTCTGCTTATGGCAGCAACAACCTCTGTGTAAATCTGATAATATGGGCAGCAAACACATGTTAGGTTAGAAAACGGTAGAGCAGCTGCTGTGCTACTGGTAGTAACTTAGTCAAATAGATTCAGTAATGTCCAATATTTAGACATGTAGTCTTGCAAATACAATGGGCCTTTGGGGTTCAGGAAAACCTGATAAAGCAGCTTTCTGATTCTGGACACTAAATGTAATAAAGCTAATCATAATAATCCTTTTAAAAACAAAATTTCTAGCCCTTCCTATTATATTAGACCCTAGAAACTGAAAAACAATATTTAAGGCAAAAAGCTTATTGAAGCAAGATTTTAGGTATTTTGATGGTTTGGTTTTGATTTTTTTTTTTTTTTTCTCCTGGGGAATGGGGAGGATGTGTTGTTTTCCCTCAAAAAACTAAAATTCTGTAGTGTTTTCCCTCTCTGCTCTGAAGGGCAGTTTTCTCCTTTGAAACATCTCAAGGTGTCCTGCTATGATGGAAAACAGTTAAGTACCTTCATAATAGTATTAGGACAACAATGCTCTGGCCTAGAAGGCTAGAGGCCTAGAGGCTTTCCAGGCCTCCCTGGAAACATCAATTTCTTTTTTTAGTGAAAAACAGGAAATAATTTGTTTTGGATACTTCATTTGGCATCTTCTTTTTGCCCAGCTGAAAATATTTTGGAAAAAAGAAAAGGTCAGTCACAAAATATGCTTTTTAAAAACTGGCCTAGGTGCTCTGTTGGAATTGAAATCAAATGTAAGTGCAGGAACACCTCTGTTGCATTCCAATTCAATTTTTGTTCTGATTAAATCACTTATTGCTGCTGTTAATATGTTACATTGATGTTTATACACCAAATATTGCAAGAGACCCCGTTGTGTTAGGCACCATGGAAGCAGAGAGCAGACAGTGTGCTCTCAGCTGTTGTTTCCCCATCTGCCAAGTAAGGACAATGTGCTTGCTCTCTACAAGTACATGAACACTAATTAATTAATATTTTTTAAAGGATATGTAAATGGTAAGCATTATTTATGAATTATAGTATAAATGAAAATTTGTGGAGAGGCCATGGAGAGGAGACACAGATGGCATCAAAGGGCAGAGAGAGCAGCACGGAGTGCCAAGATTAGCCTGGAAGAAGAAGAAAGGAAGCAAAGCAAAGTAAATTTTTAACTAAAGAAGAGTTGTTCTTGCTTAACAAAAATAAAGTGAGAGTGTAATATACAAATGAGTTTAAAAAGAAAGCCCAGCACAACAGTGGTCTGAAACTGGATGGAACATGCTGGAAATACAAATGGTAATAAAAAGAAAATTTGAAAGAAATAGACAAGAAGAGCCCTACTAATGTGCATAATTCAGTGCATTAATAATGTGCATAATACAATATTTATAGATGCTCTTTATTTTAAAGTATCTCCTGTACCCTTAGAATGTTAAAGGCTTGCTCAGCAAAACAAAGGAAGTGATGAGGTCCTGCTCTACCCAGGTGAGTGAGCAAGCAGGTGTTCAGAGGATTGTGGCCTCAATATTGTGGCAGGTGATAAAAGTGTTATAGACACACAGTACTGTATGATACTGTGTTATATGAGCTGTTCTGAACTTTGTGAATAGCTCTATCAGGGAACATCCAGCAAATTAGAGAAAGTGGTTCTGGACAGAGCAATCACCTCTTCTTTCAATAACATCCAATATCCATGTGGGCATTTCAGGCTTTTTTCCATACTGTGTAGGTCAACCACTTGCTTAACTTTCCTAGTTAGAAAAGTATATTTTGGAAAAATAGAAAAATATTATGTCAGCACAATTTTTCCCAAATACTGGGAAAAATATTTATAAATATTCATATTAGAGGTCCAAACTAAATTTTAGTTTGACTTCACTCTCACCAATCTTTTATTTCCTTTCCAGGAATGTTCAAGACCACAGCTTTTACTGACATAAGTATATATGAAGTGTAGGCTTTAGAAGTGAACTGCTAGTTCACAAAGTCAGCTTCAAAATTGCACTGTGAGATGTAACTTCTGTAATTTTCTATTTGAGTTTTAGATGAAAAAGAATTAAGAATACAATGTCACTTGTGCAGAAAACCACAACAATGCATAGTACTTATTTCAAGAACATGCAGTAAAATGTTTGTGAATGGTCCCACAACAAGATTAACTAAATTAGGATGCAACCAAATATTCAAAAGGAATGGAGAAATCCAAGAATTGAATGAACTGCACAGACATTTCATAAACAGACCCAACAGGCAACACTTTCCCAAGAGATTGCTCATGGAAATTATTTGCTTCATTTCAGTTGTTAACAAGCATGAGCAGCTGAGCTCCACCTCCTCTGCAACGCAGAAGTGATCTCCAAGGCTTTTTCCTACCAGCATTACCAGAAAATGAATGAATTAGGTTTGGACAGGTCCTCCTCTGTTATTTCACTGACTCTCAAATCCATCTGGCAGCTTTGAGTAAATGTGGAGAAAAAACATGAAAAATATATATCCTGGGTTTACTTTGATCTCTAAAAATAAGGATGATTTATTTTAGGTATATAATAATATTGCTAACCTCTGTTCACTAAGCAATCCTTGCTTTTCCCTTGGTTCTCAGTTTGACACATCTCCAGCATGAAATGGACTAAGATTGCCATGAAACTGAAAGCTCTGAGTGTGGAAATTGGGGAATGCACAGAGAGATTCTTTTTTCCTTTTTAAACATATGCCAATGAATGTCTCTTTTTTTTTTTTTTTTTGTTCCCTCTCACAAGTTTTTTGGATTTCTTGGTAAATATCACTACAAACCTCATCAAAGGCAAAAAAAACAGGGATTGGCTCAACCCTGAAATGGTACACTGGTCCTGGTGAAAACTACCACTAAGATCAGGTCACTTTTTGACATGAGCTTTGCCAATGGGAAAGCAAGAGAAAAGCAGGCAGAGCAATAAAAAGAGCCAGGAAGCAGCTGCAAATGTTGTGATACTGACATACATGTTTGGCCACCATGAGGGGTTTAAAGGAGCAAGCGTGGCTGTAGAGGTAAATCTCAGAAAGGATGGACATGTTAAACTATAGCTGTTAGGTGCCTTGTCTGGTCAAAGTTGTAAGATAGCTTTCTTGCCTATTAAATATTGTTCAGAAAATTTAAAATATAAACATGTAAAATAAAATATGAACATGAAACACTTTGATTCACACTATTTCTAGTTCCTTTAGTGCACAGTAAACTTCTGTACCATGGTTACTTGAGGCATACATGATGTAAAGATGCTTTTACAAGAGACAATTGCTCAAATATTGGCAGAGTATTCTTTGCAGTCTTTATGGCATACTGGTTGTAGCAATCTGCTGCATATGACATCTGGACAGAGCACATTTAAGATAGGTAAGAAGAATTCCTGCTTCCAACACTTGCACTGAAATAAAACCTTCCTTTACTTGAGCAGGCCATCCCAGCCTAGATGGGCAGGTTCTATAGGGAAGGCAAGCTTACATACGTATGGCAGAGGGCAGGACACTTGTAAAACTTCCACGAGCTCATGGCTGGGGATCTGCCTCTTCAATGGCCAAGAAGCCACTGAATATTTCACAGTAATGATAATTCCAGGAAACAGAAACACTGAATGATACAGAACTTACTACTTTGTTGTCATACACTGTTACCTAAATCTTGCCATATACAATTTCAGGACTCCTAAGAAGATCTGCAATATATTTCATAGTCTTTACAGTGAAAGCAGAAACTATGTCTAAACACACAGAGGAGGGAGTGAAAAGCAAGATGGGTATTGACGTTTATCATATATTTATCTGCAATCAGGCCCAGTGATGGCCGAACAAAGTTTGGGCAGCCAACTCTTGATTGCCTCAATTAAAAGGCATCCAAAATCTAAGGCTGCTCAGATATCTTAAGAGTATCTGAAAAATTTGTCCAAAAACTGGAGTTATTTGCATATATGTATTTAAACATTATCAATGTTATGGAGGAAAAAACAAAGTCCTTTGAATTATGTTCCAGCTATGTTAGTTTTAATTGAAGGGATTTGGAAATAAATACCTATTACAGATTTTATAGAGGTTTTGCTACCAATGGCAGAGCAATTTCTTGCTTAGTGTCATTAAGTGAATAATATGAACAGGAATTGAGAAACTCAGTAATTTCTAAAAATAGTAAATACTTCAGTTCTTCTTCAGTTTTTCTAACTATCCTTTAATTAAACTTTCTGTCAAAGTCATTGCATATTACCTAGTAATTAAACATCCAAAATACTTATGGAACATATATTTTCGTGAAATACATGTTTTCATTAGTTAGCATTTATATGTTGCAGTTTTGCTACAAGTGATAGCATTTTTAAAGTTGCCTCACCTTTGAAAATATTTCAAATATTAAAATATCTCAAATATTTAATTTTAACTTATTAGCTTTGTAATTTGTTGTAATTTGGAAATAATACTGTGACAAGCTCAGGTAAAACATGCTAATAAGGGACTAATGTGTAGTAGAAATAATAAGTGCATTAATATGTTGTAGATGGCATGTGCTTGCCATATTAATACATCTCCACATGCTAGTGACTAGTAGCTGCTCTTAATCTTCTATTTTTTTCTTCCATAATTCACCTACTTATAATATCTCCTTTTTAAAAGTCTTCCTTCACTGTGGCAGTTCATGAAGACAAATCCAATGTGAGAAAGATATATACATATTAAATAGGTAGAAAACTATTACTCTGTTTTGCAACCGAGAATGTCAAACCAAAGGACTTCACTATACTTTTCCTTTTGTATTCTCTTTTTAGGAGTTCAGTATGGGAGATACGACCATGATTTGGAACGTTGTTGTTTCATTTAATTTGCATCCAAGAGTCACAGAGCCATCTACCTTCCTGCTTTTATATGTGCTGTTAGGAATATTAGAGAAGAGTGGCATGTTCCTTGCTGTGACATATGCTTTCCAGGCAGGTTTAGTTGAATCACTTAATGCAAGATCCACAGAGACATCCAGACCTAGAGCCAACCTACTTAATTTTAAATTTGAATATAAAATGAAGAGAGTGTCCCCAGAAAGGGCTTTGATAATCTGATATTCAGGATTTGCCTAAAAGGTAGGAGAAAGTGTATCTGATTTCCTTGAAGTAGAAAAAGCAACTGAGCCTTGCTCTTCCTCATTAGATCCCTACATTAAAGAATAAGTAACCTTTTTTCCTCCTTTGTTTTTTTTTTTTTAATGAGGTGGACATACATCACAAGTTATGGATTTTTTTTTTAAGCTTAGTTCTGTCTGTGAGTTTAGGGATGCCCTGAGCAGATTGGATTGAACTGCTCACTCTAGGTAAGGAAATATAGTATTTGAGATTTTCAACAGCACTTAGACGAAGGTAGGAACCGATCTATTCAGGACTTTCAAGATATTGAAGGCTCTCCTTTTATCTAAGGACTTCAAAACACTTGATAAATAAGTATCATTTTCTCATTTCACTGACTGAGAACCTGCAGAGATGTAGTATTTACACGGGCACTTTACCTATCTTCACACAGCAATGGGGCAATCTTACTCCTAGTGCTGCCTTCTCAGCATTCCTCAGGTTGTACTAACTTTACTGGGCTCAGGATTACTAGTTCAAACACCCTAACTCATAGGAACTGTTAAAATCAACCAAGATATTATTTAAAATAGGCATGGCCAAACCCTTTGAGATCCTAAGATTTCTTGTCTACATAGGTTTTATTAAGAGAAAGTAGAAATATTTTTCTTTGCAGGTTTGGTTGAAGACTTTTGACACTATTTGTTTCAAAACCTCTCTTTGAGAAAATAGAAAGGAAATATTTCCTCTTTTTATAGCAGCAGTTAATCTAAAAAAGCCAATTTCAAATCTGAAACTCAAGCTATATATGTATATATGACTCTACACAGACATGAAGGCTTGCTGCTTAGTAGTGCTGCAAGGAGAAATACCTGAGATATTATATAGAGATATATATAGAAATAGCTGAGAAATAACTAGGTGAGAGAACCAAACACCACTATTA
Organism: Vidua chalybeata; assembly: GCF_026979565.1. Taxonomy (NCBI): domain Eukaryota; kingdom Metazoa; phylum Chordata; class Aves; order Passeriformes; family Viduidae; genus Vidua; species Vidua chalybeata. The sequence continues at coordinate 46,865,746 of NC_071534.1, forward strand.
GAAGTAAGAAGCCTTAGGAGTCAGACCTTTGGGAGCATTACTAATAGGATGTATTGAGGTGTCACCCTGTTCTTTTGAGAGTTTTAAAGTTCTTCTAAAAGTTCCTATGCCTTCTGATATTTACACATTTCAACTGAGTTTTCTCACACATGTTCATATAAATAATGATTGTTTTGCATTCTTCTTTGTGGGTGGAGAGAATTGATGGACTGTTGGTTTGACCAGTGTGGTTGGAGACGTGGCAGTTTCACCCTCCAATCCACTATAATTTTTGCTATTGTATATATAGTGCAGTCAGAAAATAAAGTTTGCTTTTTTGAGTTCTTTTTCTTTCCTTTTACATCTAGCCTGCTTCTGTGAGTTATTTTGTGTTGCAGTGTGACATTGAGGTGTTTGGTCAGGTGTGCAAACAAAGAAAGGTTCTCTGGTTGTCTGGGTTTTCATGTATGTAAAACAAAAAAACCTGAAAATACCCACTAAACAAAAAACCAAGCCAGGATTAAGTACAATATTGTAAATAATCAGCAAAGAAACTTGGCTTTTGCTGATCTCTTATTGTTGCTAAAATAACCCAAATCTGAATTTATAAAAGACCAGTTTAACAGGTGAATAGAAAATTGATCAGGAGTGTTCTAATGAAAGTGTGGTAGCATAAGTTGCTTTTGCCAAACTAAGGACAGCCATGGCCTTTGTCAGAAGCAATCCTACCAAGGAAGTTTTAGTTTCCCACATTCACAGTAAACCCTAATGCAAGTAGTCAAGACCCCAAGAATCTGACATCTTCCAGCTCCCTAGAATTACTCACTAGAATGATCCACACTTTTATTCTTAACACTGAGAAGCTCAAGTCCACAAAAATCTTCAGAACAGCTCTCTCTAAAGGACTCTCTAAACAGGGTTGAACTCTGAAGTCCTCTCAAGGAAACTTGAATTTCTGCAAACGACACGCTAGAGCCAGTGTTTGCTGACTCCATCTGCTGTAGTGCTGTCAAGAAGTCCTGGCTCCAGCCGGTGTTCACCTTTCATGTTTAGTGCTGGGTCCACAAACCAAGGCTGAGTAGAAGTTAAGGAGAAAACCACTTTTAGGTTTTTTTAACAATGTCTGATTTCCATGCCCAGGAATATAATGTTGAAAGACCTTTATTCGCAATTCTGGAATTCTTTGAAAAATGCTTTTTTTGACTTCTGGTTGCTCTGGCTCATGGTGATATCTGTCTTCCAGATCTGCTAATTGTTTGGAAAAAACAGATAGAGCAGAGACCACAGGGCAGGATCTTGAAGAATTTGTACGATAAGTCATAACTGAACTGAGAAAACCAATTGTGAGCCGGGAGAAGTATCTGTTTGCAGTAAATATCATGCTGAGTTATAACATAGAATCAAAATCAGTCTCTATCAAGTCCAGCACTCATGGGGAGGCAACTGAAGAGCTTTTGGCTCTCCTCCCTCTACCTCAATATGCTTTCCTTGGCACAGGAGTTGCAGCAGGAGTGAGGGAATTCCGGCCTTGCAGCCCCAGTCAGCAGTAAGCTTAGCCCACACACATGGTCTGCCCCATGGCAAGGGCATGGCACTGCCCAGTGGGGACTGGCATTCAGGGAACACATGCTGGGCCTTGGCAGGGCTGCTAGCCTGGGACCAGGGCATGATGGTCAGAGTGCTCCCTCCTGTTTCTGCCACCAATTGCTTTTACTTAATTAGGCCCATTTCTGTAATTTCTGCACACACATGCGCTTGTGTCTGGAGGTGATTTGGTATTGTCCATAGCATAAAAACAGAATCTGGAAGAGGTGATCAAACATGGCATGATCAAACAGCCTTATGAAAGGGAAGGAACAACATATGTCTGTGGGAGAAACCAGAGGCAATGGCTCTAGCAGTTGTGTACGGGTGACTGAATGCTGAGATTGACAGGAATTCCACAGAGCCTTGATGTGGGTCAGTGGTGGGATACAGGAGCACTTTGGTGGTGCTCACATGTGCATCCTTCCTTTCATCCTACCTAGAGTCTGCTCAGGATTGCTCTGGTTTGTTTGGTCTTGAATTTTCACCTTCTTTGCAGGTTTACAACTGACGTTTGAAGAAAACTAGGATAAGAAAATTGTATTAAAATGATTCATGGGCCCCAGCACACACAGAAACAGGGTGGTGAGACCGCCCCTGTTCACAGCCCAAGTGTAGTTTGAACCAAGGCTGAAAAGAACCAGTCTCACAAAATGAAAGATATCTGGGACTTCACTGGTGTGGCTGCAAGAGAGTCCTTCCAGACCTAAGGTCTACCTTGTACATCTCTGTCTGCATTATGTATGGTAGAGGGGGGAGATTTGCAAGAACATTATATAGATTATTACTCTTCATTGGACCTGATTAAATGCCTAGGACATGAATAAATCAAAAAGATGGAGCTGATAAATGAGCGACTTGCTCCTGGTGACTGTCATGCATTCTTGACCAAAATAAGTAAAGATGTAAATGCAAGAGACAGACACGTGATAGCAAATAATAGAAAGAGTAACTTCATTTTATCTTATTCTGTCACAAAAATTGAAGAAACCATTAAAAAAAGGAAAGAAAAATAATGAATTAATTACCCTTATGCTGCATTTACAGCAATGAATGTCTACACTTGAATGAAGGAGGCAGACCATTTTTGAAAGGTTCTTAAAGAGTGACAAAATTCAATATCAGAAAAGAAGGGGCATTCAGAAAACCACCAGTGCTTGCTGTTTGAGTAAGGTGAGGCACACCATGGGCTTTTCTCTCTCCTTCAGAAGAAGCAGACCATTGTCAGAAACTAAAGTAACCACACTAACTGTGACAGTGGGTATGGGTTGCAGCTCCTTTGTTGTTTTTTAATAACTAGATAATTGTATTTCTATATTGAAGTGTCATAGCTAAAAGAAACTTGAAGCCAAATTTAAATATTATTAGCTTGTTAGTGGTGCTTTTTAGGAGTCCAATTTTTCCCCTCAGCTCCCATCCTATTTTTTTTTAAATTTCTCCAGGGCATGTCATATATAGTGAAAAATCTCAATGGAGGCCCACAGGTATCGCTGCTGTTTAGTCAGACTTCAAATTGGGCTCTAATGGTTTTAGATAGAAGAGCAGATGGAGAGGGTTTGTTCACTAGTCGGTGCCCTTGCCTCAGAGTTCACCTCAAGTTGTTTTCAGAAATTCTCACTTCATGCACATTACTTATTTATATCATCACTTTTTTTTCCCACTTCATAGATAATTGCTACTTAATTGATACTGCCTTTATACAAGCCTCCACAATAGCAAGCAACAAGACGCACTGCTAAATAGAGGAATCATTAATCTGTGTATATATTCTGGATTTCTTTTAAAGATGGGATGGAAATAAGCAAAGTCATTAGTAGTTTGTTTGCAACAGTGTATTTATGAAAGCTCTATGGAGAATGTGTCAACAGTCAGTATGTAACAGAGCAATTAACACAGTACTTTTGTACTTTTGACTGTTAGCATGGGAGTAAACAGAAGCAGATGTGAAGTGTTTGTGCCGTTAGTATTCACAGACTGTTCTGACATATGCAAATACAACTAATGCTTACAGAGCTTGCAACCCTTATTGTACCGTGACCTTACTTACCAAGCCCTGGGACAGGACTGCACACTTTCCTAATAATTATTAACAATACACAGATACAACCTTTTTGTTTTGAAAGTGTTACAGGCTGCAGTGGTAAAGCTTCACAAATAAATGTGTTGATAGTGTTACCCATATATAGCTTGTTTTAGACAGCGCTTTCTTCAATGTAAAAAGAGAACAAATAATAAAGAAGTAATGAAAAATGTACACAGAAAGCTAGAACAGGAATCATCTCTGAAACACTTGTTCAGCTCTGATTATACAAGCCCGTTGAAGTTCAATAGTTAATACATGCATCAGATTCTGTGTATTTAGGACAGAGTTCAAACTAAGACCTTTCACTGCTACAGTCTTAAAATATATATCTTGCTAAAGCAACTCCAGTCAGGCTGCTAAAATAGAATGCCAACACTGAAATGATTTTCTACCCTGTAAAAAAAGAAAAATCACGTACTTGACCTAATAAAATCACCCGCATCCTGAAAAAAAAAAAAAGGAAAAAGAGAAAAGAAGGCTCCTTGTGTTCAGTTATTTTTCATGTGAACTATATATATCTGATATACCTGGAGTTACTACAGTGATTTTCATCTTCAAATACTATCTAAAATCTAGCTATGTTACACAGGTGAAGGTCAGATAAGATTTTATTTTCAAGTTTTCTGTTACAGATTTGTTTCCAGAACAGTGATGTTTGGCATTATTTACTATGCAAAAAAATATTTTGCTTCAAAAGAAAACAATTTGTAGAAAATATTGCCCAAAATAAAATTGACAGGCTGTCTCTTCCAACATGTTTTCCTGTTTGAGGGCAGAAAAAATGTCTCCTAAGCACACTGTCTTTTCATTATCCTTAAGACGTAATGGCTCATGAAATTAAAACCGTCTTTTGAAATTGAATATATGCTTGTTTCCATTTTGCTTTTGCCATTACAAATTAGTTTATCAAGTCTCACCACACAATACTGGACCTAGAGTAAAGCATTTTCTTATTTGGCTCCACTGGGGCAGGAGGCTGTTGCAGCTTGGAACAGAGTATGGGGTGGAGCAGCAGCACTGCCCTGAATGCAGAGGCAGAAAACCAGCAGGTTTGGAGCAGCAGCCCTGGGGCCGGCTCTGTCAGGAGGCTGCACAGGACCTGGGGGTGTTTTACAGCAGTTGGACATATCAGATGCTGTCAGGCCAACCCTATTAGTTTCAAATAATTCACTTCTGTATTCTTTGTTGTAATGAAGGTGTTGTACTGCCACTAAAACACTGCAATTATGTACTTGGCATTTTTTGACTTGTCAAGATTATTGGGACAGGCTGAGTTTTTGGAGGCTTTCAGATATTCATATGTTTGGGAAAGTAGCTGAGGGTGTTAATAGGGTTTATGTGTTTTCCTTACCAGCAGTTTTCCAAGTTGCTAATAGTACCTGAACTATCTGGAAAAGTTAGTTTTTCAGGAAACAACTTATTTTTCAGATTTCTTTTGATTCAGGGTTTGTTTGGTAGTTTGGGGTTTGTTGGTTTTTGGTTTTTTTGGCACCTTAAAAGCACAGGTATTATGATTAATTGCAGGCATTTATTGTCTCATTTAGAAAGTTTAGTGAAATTATGAGTATCATAGTTTTCCATTTTTCTTGGCTGCCTTTTTTTCTTCTTTTTTAAGACCGAAAGATACCACTTACTAAATAAAGAGTGAGCTGTGAAAAAATGAGGACTGAGAGTGTGGTGTTTAGTAAAGCTGGTTAAAATAAATATAATTCAGTAGTACTTTGCTATTCACAGCCTTACCCCTAGAACTTGGCCACAGTTTAACTCACAGAAGCATTTAGAAATAAATATTTATACTGTAAGCAGTCAAGGACATTGTATACTGTTGTTGGCTAATGCCAAAACAAGTACAATAGCTAAGTTTACCCAGACCCTTTAGTCCCAATGTGCCCCAAGGGTTTGAACTGTTCCTCCAAGCACCACGACTGAGAGTGACTTTGCTCCGAGTTTCTGGTTCATCTCATCAACTTGCTTGCTTATCTAAATAATCATTTGTCCGCAGCTGCAGGCAATCAGCGTTTTGTGCATACAGTGTAGATTCCCAAGCCAAATTACGAGATAATGAAAATACATGTAATTACATGTTGGTATGCTAGTCTAAATATAATTTACACATGGGAAAAGGGAAAGAAGGCAAGATAGTAACAGGTGAATAAGAAAACAAAGAAATGTGCTTTAGTAATTTTTCCTGATCTTGTTTTTTCAGCAAAATAGGTATACTCATTTGTGCTGTGTTTACTTAAATGGTTATTTGTGAATTAGAAAGTTCAGCTCTGTTTGAGGAAGTACTGAACAGCCTGCAATTGCTGTAGTGTTTAAGTGAACATTTGGGGAGAAAAGTCAAATTGGCCCATTGTGATATCTGATACATTTTCATATCAATGTAAAATTCTGATTACTTTCCTTTGAATTTAATATAAACAGCTGCACATAAATACTTTCTCAAACATTTTGTTTGCTTCCTGCTCTTTATTCCTTTAAAAGACTTGGATCATTTTTGCTTTGCAGGTCAGAGACACTTGTCTTTTGGCCACCATCCACAGCTAATGGATGATGTGTACCTGTCTCCTATCCAGTGACTTTGGATGAGATCAGATTTTGGATGAGAAGAAGTTTGGTAGGCTTAGGGAGTCTCTCATGGCTCTGAGTGTTATTTTGTGTAAATTCCTTTAGTTTATCTTGAGCAGTGTTTAAATGCAATATAATTTCAAGCTTTCACAAATTATTTCATTGCTGACCAATAGACTGCATTTCCTGAAAGAGCTGTTTCAGGTTAAAATGTGTGCTCATTCCTAATACCTTGGTCTTTCAACACTTCTTTGCCTAAATTTGAATTATTCTAATCTATAATTTCTTCTGTTAAAGCCTGGAATTCAGCATTTTGTAATGGTTGGTTCTTAAAAGAGATTTGTTACCATGAATAACTATTAGTGACATATTTTCCCAAAGATCCATTGGTTTTATCATGAGACAGATGATTTTGAGGATCAAATACAGATTGTTTTTAGGAGGTAATTAACAAAATCATATATGAACATAATTAAATGTTATTTTGTTTTTAGTTTGGGGTATGAGAATTTCACATTCTTTCATCTCTTTTCTTGTGCTTTTTCTGACATAATATTTTTTGGAAAATACATTTGAGGAATTAAATTTGCAGTCATGTTACCTACAGGAAGTATATATAGTAACTTTTTCAGTTTGTACATTTTTTCCTTAATATTGCATTTTCAGTTTTGTTAAAATTGCTCCATGAAATCAATTATAATCTAGAGCCATATTCAGTGAGTACCTTGAATAATTCAGATGTACTGAGCTCTAATTGCTCTCAAATTTGTATTTTTTTTAATATTTGAAATAGTAATTCTATAAATTTTAGAGTAATATGTGGCATTTCTTCATACTGACCTTTGTATTTACATTATTAAATACATTTTCAGTGACTAATATTTCAGTGACTTAAAGAAACATCAAACTTAGTACAATTCATCAATGTATACAGAATAATGAATACAGAATAAGATTCCGCTCCTGTCTTTATTTACTACTTAAGATACCTGGAGGTTTATAGAAGCCTTCATTTTACTATATGTTTCCCTGAAGCATACAGACAGCCACAAAATAGATATCTGCAGGCATTGTTGCAAGGATGAAGGTGGAGAGACAGATGAGACCATAGAGTAGGATATGATGGGAACAATGCCACAGAGTTTATGGCTTCCATAAGAGGTTGCTGTCATGGACACTTTATTAACCAGGAACCTTGAGAACATCAGAAGCAGTGGTCTTAAAACCTACCTTTAGTTCCCATTATGCTGAGTAACAGCTCACCAATTGCTAGTAAAATCTCCATCACTGATTATCTATAGCAGACTATTCCTGCATATTACTAACTGATTAGCTAAAACTTCACCAAAGTTGCTGGACTTGCAAGAGGAATTACTTCCTCATTAAGCAGTGATGTAAGGTGATCCTTTAGCCTCTTGTGAGCATAGAGAAAGGAAAGGAAAACTGTTTCTTTGTGGATATTCCTTCAACTCTTCAGAGCCTGTTCCATTCTGTCCTCAAGCTGACTCTGAAAATCCATTAAAATGCAAAAGGATGTGCAGATAATGAACAACCCTGGGCTTCATGGAGGAATTTTGGGGTGAGATATGTTAAGCCTAGACTTTAGCTGTTAGCCTCACTAATCAGCATAGTCCCTTTGGTCCCTTTGGGCCTCAGAGGCATTTTTTTTTAAATTGGGGCATCAATATGCACATAGCTGTCTTGAATGGTGGAAGCATCCCTGCTGCACACACCCAGTGGGGACAAAGCTAGCCAGGGTAGCAGGCTCTGTGCTACAGCCTGAGGTCAGAGCATCACTCTTGCTCACCTTGTGTGCATGTGCTCCTGGGGCTGCTGGGGCTGGTCTTCAGCAGGGAGTAAACCTATTTCACATGATAATCTTAAAAGCAAGATAGGAAAACATAGCTTTCATAAAACTCCTATATGATCAGTAGAAAACTACACTCAGAGAGAACTTAGTAGTGGTTCACTGTCAGTAATGGAAGGGTGCATGGCATGGGTTTGCACAGGGATCTGTCTTGTTCTGCTGATTTTCAGTACTTTTGTTAATGACCTAGATGGTGGAAAAAAGTGGTTGCTTATTAAACCTGAAGGTCATACCATGCTGGAAGTGCTGTAAGAATTCTGGAGAACAGGAGCAGGAATTCAAGGATATTTTTACAATTTGGGAAAATTATTGTAATTACACTGTTTTTATGGAGTTCAGTGTCCACTTTTCATTCTATTAAAGCTCATTATTATTGTTAAACTCACAGTTTTATTCTCATTCATATAATTTATTGGAGTTGCTCATGCTTCCAGAACAAAATAGAAACATGATCTGTTCTGGAACCCTGAAATAACTGTGGAGTTCTAGGCAAAAGTCATAAGTATTTTATGAATTGAGACTTCAAATAATTTTCTTAATCTTTGATAATTTCACATTCCAAGTCAAAATAAGACTCTTGAGACTAATTTATAGGAGTATATGAAAATAAATGACATAAATTCAGCCTCACACCTTACTGCCTTAGCACATACCTTATAAATGTGTAAGTATTAATATGAGTGTAAATACTCATACAAATGAGTACTGTATAGCATTATTAAAATATATAAACTCATAAACCTGATTAATGTGGAAGCAATGTGAGTTCACTTTAGCAACTTGACAAACCTTTGCCCCATGCATTTTTTTGTACTGTGCTGTTCTAAGAAACATGGTTTTCAAAAAATAATTGCCCTAAGAAGTGTGAATTGCTACCCTGAAAATAATCACAGAGACCCTCAGTAGATCCTTGGTGCCTTCATTTTCATTAGGAACTTTCACATTTATCTCTTTGTTTTATGCCTGTTACAAAGAATTATAGTCCCCCTGGAGACATTGGATTAGGGATTATAAAATCAATGTGGTGTAAAACTGTTGTTCCAGCACTTTCAAGCCATCCCCACAGAATGGGAAAAGGCCAGCTGGACCCTGACCCACTGGGTGGGACAACATTGCCCAGCTGAATGATCTCTTCAGAAACAGCTATCTTGACAGCCTGTGTAAAGCTAGATAAGCAGAGATATTAGTGTTCACTGAGATATAAATAATTATTCAGCTCACCAAGCAAGGTAGTACTGCACCCTGCAGGACCTAAATCAGATGTGAGCCTAAATCAGTATGAGCCAAAATGCACTGGATTCACTGCCAGCTTATTCAGCTTAATTAACACTCCAGACTTGGTCAAGATAGTTGACTTTCCTTAAAACAAATAATTATAACTGGCAGCATCTGGAAGGATTTCATTCTTACGAGGTCTTATATTCATATATACGCAAATATACTGTTTTTCTGTGATGTAACCATTAATTTTAAATCTAGTGACTACCTCTGTATGTATGGTGTTTAGGAGATGACTTGAAAGACTGGTTCAAAACATACTTCTCACTTACAAAATAAAGTGTCAGATAAAATCTTTATTAGGGCAAAAAATAGCATTGCTTTAAATTAACCAGATTATACAGCATAGTGCACCTTTTCTATTCAGCTCTAAAAAGGGACAAACATGGTAAACTACCCCATGGAAAACCACACTTTTATAGTCTTTGTCTTAGTGTTCATAACAAAGATGTTCAGTTAATTTGGATGTTTAAATTAACATATGTTTATCCAAACCAATAAAAACTTCCAGTTTCTCTGAAAACCCTTCAATATGTCTGTGAATCTTTACTGACCTTTACTTAAATACAAAAAAATGTTGATTCCAGTAACATGGATTAATTCTATTACTAATGACTAAAATCAACATAAACCCAGGAGCAAAATGAAAATTGTTTTTCAAAACATTCAGCAGTTTCCTGACTTCATCAGCCTCTGCCTTACACACGGCATGGGAAGAAAGCAGTGCAGTGCATGCATTCATGTTGTCACCACTGCATGTTGTATTAAATGTGAAAGACAAAAAGTGAAGAATATGCTGTTTCAATGTCGAGATAATTTTCTTGTGAAGATGGTTTGCTATTGTTTACATAGTGAATTTGTTTTAATTACAAATTTGTTTTAATTACAAATATTTAATTACGTAGATGTCAATTTACTAACCAGTAGAGTTCTCAAAAAAACAGACATGGATGTTATTGTTTAAGGTAACATTACATTTGAGAGGTGATGCAGTAAGAGTCTAAACATTGCATGTGTTTCTTGATGAAAATTCTTCAGTAAGAATAACAAGAAAGTAGCACTGACATGATACCTCTCCTACAATTAACAGCTCATTTTTCATTCTTTCCAGTCTAGTTTATACCAAAAGGGAACTCCTGCAAAAATAACATATTTTTCTATTATTTTATGTTGGCAAATTTTCCTTCAAAATGTTGTAGGTTCAGAACAGACATGAAAAGGAACATTCTGACTTTAAACTTAGACTGCAAAAGGGGAACCCAAGCAGGACAGAAGACTGTCAATGCTCCTGTTGTTAGTGACCAGCCAAAGCCTGGCCACAGCTTGTGATGGCTTTCTCATATAAATGTTTTCACTTCAAAAATGATTGTATTTAAAACAAAGTGATTAGGTAGCTGGCATGAGAAATGACTCATCTAATTCTGTCACTCCTGTCCTCTGCCTAAATCGCAGGCACATGCTTCCATCACACTCATTAGAGGGGGGAAAGTGACCTGGTCCCTTGCCTGTCCTGGAGGCAGCTGCTAATCTCTGGGGAAGGACTTGAAAGTCACAAGTGACAGTGAAGTACCGAGCTTCTAACTGAGCCTTTGAAAATACCCTGAACATTTTTCTTTCACAAAGCAGTGATGCACATGTTTTCTGCTTCCCACAGCCTGCTTTTCTTCACAGTGATTTATAAGTCCAGTGAAGCATATTTCTTTTACACAATGTATCTTAAAATTAATGAATCCAAATATGTTCTCTTTATGAAGAAAATATAATTTTTCTCTACTAGCCTAAAATAGGCCTGGATTTCCCTAAGAACTTTATGCCTGACTGTAATAAATTAGAGTATATCAGCTGGTTATTACCATAAAATAATTGAGGTGTCCTTTGTGTTGAATTCAAATTTCATACTCTAAATTCAGACTTCCATCTTCAAATCTCTAACTCTGTTAACACTTTATTGTGACCCTGGAGTAGATCTGTAGTGTACATTAGGAGATAGCCTGAGCAGAATGAAAGCCTTGGATGAGGTACCATGTGTGCAGATTGCAGAAGTATAGGATAGTTGTACAAAGGTCATCATAAGGTTTAGACCTGAAACTACCTAATTCTGTTAAGAAACCTCATTTCTGAGCAAGGCAGATAGTGTGGCGTTAAGGGCTTGGGTTTATGTTTCAGAAGTATCATTGGTATCCTTTACTTTCCCCAGAGAGTTTCTTCAGGTACCAAACATACAGCATGTCCCCAGCTGGTGAGGAAAGTTGAACTCACATGTCCTACTTTCCAGGAGGAAATCTTAAGCATTAAGGATAATTAGGGCCTAAGGTATTTTACAGTGAAGCATCACCTTCTCTTCTGGAATGATTCAGCTCCAGAGGAACACAAAACTGAAAAAGTGTGCTGACCAATATAATCTCTCTTTTAGCACATTAACACAGAGAATGTGTCATCTCTGCATGGCTTTACAATTTCCAGCCTGAGTCCTTACCCGTTCCAGCAGCTTGGAGTAAGGACAAGAGCTCAATCCAGTCTTAACCTTCCATATGAACATACCCCATCTTTCACAAAACCCACTTATTTTAGTGATTGTAATGCTTAGATTCTTAGTTTGAAAAACAACACCTCTATATTGCACCTTTTTTACAATAAGATCTGAAGGCTAGGTGGGTAAGAACCTGTATTTAAGGAAGGACACAGAAGAGAAGCTATTAGTTCTGCTAAACTTGAATCTCGCCCGTGAACATGCTGGGTGTTGAAATCCCTTGTACAACTCTTTAATATTTTAGGTAAAGGAAAATATTTCTAAAGGAGTTTTGGTTAAAGAACATAATGGGTTTTGAATGGAGACCTTGTCCAATACTTACTGTAGGGACGGAGTCTCATAGAGAACTTGTTTTCCACATACACATACACAGCATGCAGCTTGCATTTCTCTCTATTTTCATTTTTCTTTTATTTTTTATTCTCTTGGGATTTTTTAACTTGAAACTAACAATCTTTAAAGGGAAGAGATAAAGAAATATTTGGGATGAGACATCAAGAAAGAAGAAAAAGAAGCCACTAAAATAAAAATGTCCCAGAAGTTAACTCTAAACTAGACTCTTTTCTGTCCTGCAATTCTCTTTTTTCTAGCCTATAGTGTTAAGTTACCAATGTTCGATTAAAAAAATATGTGCATCCTCTAATAATGAGCTTATGTAAAGTTCATATACTGTACCAACATGTCCCATGGCTGACACTGTAAGCCAATGTCCATGTGCAATGGAAAATTTGGATGTCTGATTTGTTAGTGTATTTTTAAATAAGGGAAAAAATAATGTTGGGGACTCCTATTATTAGCTATTAGCTCCTATATTATTATTAGCTCCTATAAAGCTATTATTTATAGCTTTACTAATATTAGCTATACAGTGTGTTGAAAAAGAATATGAAGAGTGGCTCACAGTGAAAAATTTTCTTATCCAAATCCCTCAGTTCTGAGGTTCTACAAAAAACAAATATTGGGTAACACATTGAGTTTGTGATGCAGTCTACCCTTTGAAAGGGAAGACAAACAGCTGCTGAGAAAGAAAAAAAAAAAAGTTAATTGATAAACAGAAGGACACCAATATAAAATGCAGCTAACAAAAACTGGTCTTGATTTCTGAAAGTCACACACAGACTACATAATTGTCAATATGTACCTAATTTAAGACCTTCACCAGACAGTTATCATAATGCTAAGCATTGCTAAATTGTATAGAAAATACCACCTTGAATGTCAGAAATTCAGTCTGCAAAATAGAAAAATTGTTGATGAAGGGTGTACGGGGCTGCAGTCCCTGAAACTTCTTTTGATTGCCAGGCAGAAATGAATGACAAGAATATACCTCAAGTGCAAAGAGCTAACAAGTGAAATTTTAGAGGAAAAAGAGGAATATAAACTAATTCATGAAGTGTAGCATAGCTTAATCAAAAGAACCATTTTAAATTAAATAGCCAGACATAACCAAAAAAGCCATTACATCTTTTAGCAAAAACCCCCCATCTATTAACAACCTTGCTGTTCATAAGAGGACTGCATTGGTGTGCAGTTGCTAAGAGCAGCATAGGCACTGAAATAACCTTGCTTGCCTTTGGCTAGGGAGTTACAGCATCCTGAAGATGGGCAAGATCAGGAATGGGCATGAGTTGTGGTCAAGCCAGAAGACCTGTTATATTTGTCAGACCCCAGGCCACAGCAGCCAGGCTGCCCTCCTGCCCCTGACCTTTGATTTCCACTGACCACATGGTCGTGGGGAAGGAAAGCCTGGTGACAGGAGGGGAATGTAAGTGTTCATCTCTCATTTTTGCAATAGTACAGGGAGTTGCAGAGAGGATTCCTTTCCATTTGACATCTTCTGAAAAAATAAAATGGTTGTGAAGCTCTGTGAGGTTTGTATGGGGCACCAGCAGGCAGTCACTAACACTGTATAAGAAGATTTTCCCTGGGGCAACCCGTATTAATGTCATACATGCTGGTGGGCACATGGCAGCCCATCCCATGGAAAGGTCAAGCTACGCCATTCCCCTGCTGTGGCAGCCTCTGTGGCAGCTGTAGTGCCTTCAGCTGCATCCTACATACAGCAATACCACCTGATGGAATGCAATCCTCAAAAAATGGAAACGTTTACATTCTTGGCATGGTGGTGATCAAGGAAAACCTCACCTTTGTCTGAAAGTGAAAGCCAAAGAAGGCCTTACCAGCCTACGTTTTTGAATGGAAGGATGAGTACACAACTTCACTTCTACCAGTAATATGATTATTCCCAGCAGGGGACAGTATGTGCTAAAATACAGCAGCATGTGCCTAATTATACAATTACACCCACACATCCCTGTCACCCACTCTTTGCAATTTTCATCTGAGAAGACAAGCAGAGTTTAAATACAGCATTTTTTGGTTCTGGGTGTAAAACCTCTCGAACAGTCCATATCCTTAGGAACCAAGTTTGTACATGTGCAAATGCAGCCCAAAACCTCAGCTGAACCCTAATATACACTAAATATTGAATGCATACTTCTCTTAATGCATCAATAGGGCATGCAGTGATCACGTGAATCCTTGAAGTTGGACATTGCTGCCAGAGATGAAATATCACCGACAAAAGAAGTTTTGTTAGTGAAGGATACACCCTTCATAAGTGGATCAAAAAAAGAGCTGTGGAAATTGCCTGAAAGAAGTTGGTGTTAGGATGTAACTGTAAAACATCAGGCAGGAAAAAAAAAAAGCAAAGGAAAAAAAAAATGTATGACTAATACAAAATGTAAATATGTATAAGTGGTGAGATAAAATTATATTTTCTTTTTATTCACTGTTCCACTATGGAAGCATATCTTACTAATTTGAGAAGAACTAATATTTATTAAAATGGGAAGACTATTTATATATACTTACATTGCTTCAGTCATACCACTATACCGGCTTCTTAGCTTGTACCTGTGTTCTAGGTCATATTGTAGACTTTAATATAATCTGCCTGTTCTGGACAGTCAGATGTCATATTCTACAGGGTCTCTTTGGATCATGCCTGTTTCTGAATTAATGTGAACCACAACTTCACTGAATATGTTGAAAATATTTAGCCATGCAAAGCTACACAGGGAAGTTACACGCTGGTAAACCTATTAGGTTTGGACCAAACTGGATCCAAGCCCATATCAATTGTGAAAACACGAAAATATAATTTACTGACTATGTAAAACTAATGTTGTAAGTGTCACAGAAGATGTATTTAGTGAAGTAGCTATGAGATAGATTTTGCATTTCCTTATGAGGCAGATTGTAAGTGCTGTTGGTGCTGCTTCTGGACAAGTAAATCTTCTACACCTCTTTCTTTTCAGGTCCAAGACTGTTGGACTGTGAAGGGCAGTCAGATTACTCTTGGTTTTCTCCTGCTGATAATTTAAACCTGATACCTGTAACCCTCTCTTCAAAGGTGAGTGTATATGCTAGGGAATGTTAAGAATATTTGGTTTATCTATGCTTCTGAACCCAGATTGCTATGCATGAAAAAGGTTAGAGCCTACCAAAATTACTATTTCAAGGACATTGAACACAGGTTGTCTACTTCACAAGTAAGGCAGCAAAAGCATTTTGACATTAGGTTCAAATGCCAGCAACAGCAAGCTTCAGATTTCAAATTTCTTTGCATGATTTATAAGGAGCAACAGAGAGGATAAAATAGAATCCTCGCCAATGAAAACTAAAAATGAAAACACTTCCATATCCCAGCCCACAGGCTGAATCTCTCTCTCTCTCTCTCTAATCCAAAGTATGCTACTTATTTCTTCATAGCTGGACACAATAAGGGTAATGGGGTCCTTGCATCCACCAGAACAAAAGATCCAAGATCAGGATCCTGCTGTACACATCTGGACATAAAAAGAAAGATGAAAATGGTCCCATATATTTCCATAGCTGCTAAATGCGATATTCTCTCTTGAAATGCGGTAGCTTATTTGAAATGTGGTGGCTGACTGCATATGTGTGTTCCAAGAGGTCTACAAAGCAAAACTAATTTCCTTGAAACATATTTTTAAGCCTCCATGAAAGAGTTATTCTGAGGAAAAAGTGCTTTTCTCACCAGGGAAACTTAGCAGGCCTGTGCCGAGGGCCTCAGCTGCTTGGCTATTTGGGTCTCATTTCATTTTGGAGATGTACCTTGTAGATATTCTAGGCCTAGATATGGGCCAGAGGCCAAGGAAAAGAACAATCCTATATGGCTGACCTAAGCAAAAGGAGCTAAAAAGCATTCAAGCAAGCACATGGATTCAAACTCAAAAGTCGAATAAATGCTTGGTGGGGCAGCTCTGGAAAACAAGCCAGCCTGTTAATTTCTAAAGGTTAATCACCACAGAAATTTTGTGACTGTTTTTTTTTTGGAAAATATTTCATTATTTCTTTTCAAAGAAATTCAGGATATTCTTCTTACTTAATATATTCAGAAAATCCTAGTTGAATACATGCAGATCATGTATTTTCAGTTGAATATAGTAATTTTTTTTTAATCTTGGTTTTCTAGAAAAATCATTTTGTAGACCTGTAATCTAAGCACACTTTTCCCGAACACCATACATTTGTCATAAATATTCTGATTCTGTACAGTTGAAATCAGTGGGAACTTCTGCACAAACTCAGGCAAGTAGTGGGTAATCCTACTGCCAACAAGACCTAGAGTCACCTTTTCATTTCGTATCTGAAAGGTAATAACCAAAATGAGCACTTCAGGAATATCAGTTTGACACATCAAAATTGTGTTAGTCACTATTTTTTTGAGACTGAAGTAATGCAAAAGAGCAAAGTAAGTACAACCTTCTTTTCTTGCTACACCCTCACCACATGCACACAGTTGCTTGGGTATGAAACTCCGGCAAATAATCTGACAACACAAACATGAACTCTTTGAATGTTCAAAATATCCTGATTACAACAGTATTAAATGTATCTCTTTACTTGGGAACTCTGGTCTTGACAGCAACTAAAATTACTTTAAACCTCATCTCTTTTTCAGGCAGAATTTCCTAGCTCCTGCTGGGTGGCATCTACCACTAATCTGACATGCCAGAACAGTGGCAGAACAAAGAGGAAACCATTGTAAATGTATTTACTTTTTAAATCTGCATAAAATGACTATTTCAGGGATGCACTATTCAACCTCTGACTGCAAAGTTTAGTCACCCCTAATCAGTCTTCAGTGTAGAATTTTATCAGCAAATGCAGAAAGAATTGGTATAATTTTGTAACTGCATCAGGAGGCAATAAAGTGTGGGTCTGTCTGTATGGGGAAGTTACAACAAAATATGTCAAGGCATGATTTTCAAGCACAATAACTGCTATGCTCTAAGTCTCTCTGTAGATGCTCTGCAACACTAAGACTTCGGGGGTTTATTCCAGTTTAGCTTAATCCATTTTCACAGTGGACTCCTACAGAGGAATTAGTGTCCACAGGGAGAACTACTTCTTAAAGGTATTCTGAGATATTTTCCAACTAGACAAGCACTAATTGTTAATATATTTTAAAATATATATTTCCCTATAGTAATAAAATAACAAACCTGAGTACTTTTTCAGAGGAAATTAGAGATCCTCAGAGACTAAATCACCCCCATCTGCTGTTTTGCAACCCATGTTGTATGGCAGCCTCTCCTACTTACACATGCTAAAACAGTGCACGAACAAAGAGAAACTCTGGCACATGCATACATTTTCCAAATTTGCATAAAATTAGAATTTCCAGAATGCATAATGTGCCAGCCATCTCGAAGTATTGTTAGTCTGACTTGTCTTTGAACTGGGTTGGTACAGTATTGATTACATATGAAATAGGGTGTTACTTTCCCTGTAGTACAGGCTGTGTTGCAGCAAATGCCACTGAAATATAAAAAAAAATGTGCCAGACTGCTCATATAAAGTGGCATGCAGAAAGCATGCATATTCTTTTTTTTCTTTTTTTTTTCTTTTCTTTTTTTTTTTTTTTACTTAGTAATTCATTTCTTCATCAAGGTTTTGGCTTTCCATGCCTGAAAATAGTAAAATGTAAGCAACCAGACACATTTCCTGAAACTGAGTTACCTGTTTCACTGATCAGAAAGTCTTATGTGTTGTCCATCAAGATGGGCATTAGCCAGTGAATCACATCACTTCTAGCTGGGACCTTTCTGATACAAATATTATGATGCTAATGTGAGTGTTACTTAGTGTCAGAATTTTAGATTGATTTTCAATATCTAGAAATTTAATCCACAGTCTGAATTGCTTCAGGTCTGCCCTAATGAATGTTACTGGCACATCACATCTTTATTGATGTTATTTTTGAGACAGATATGTGAGAAGAGGGACTACACAGAGACAGCATTTCCCTCCATTAAGAGTGCAGCAAGCCAGCCCAAACAATATCCTGTCTGCTGAGGGTATGATGTGAGATTTATTATGAAAGTTTTCTCTACCTTTCAAGCTTAAACATTATCAAACTACCATAGTGGGTTTTTTTTTAGGACCCACTCTGAGGGAAAACAACGTATTAATGCAGTGAAATTTTTTTGAAAATATTAATTTTACTGATATTATTAGTAAAAGGAAAAATTAGTTGTGGAAAAATTGCTCCACCATGTATTAAAAGGGTACCCAAATATTTTTTAGAATGCTTAGAACAATGAAATATGGCACATCAGCAGTATTTAAAACTGTGTTTCCCAAAATAATCTCACTGTTTGTTGAATATTTTCTTGCTCAAATTTGTGCCAAAAATTCTAATTCATCTCTTGATATTCCACTTTATTCTATTTAAAAAGTATGAATATGAGTAATAGTTGCTTCATGTAACAGTTTTCAGGGTACAAAACTGCCATGGCATAGGAATGAATAGAAAAAAAAAATCAAGATTTCCTGAGGTTTATTTAAATATTCCCACTACACTTATTGGGAGAGAATAAATTTCAGATGCTAGGTTTTAATCAGATGAGAGTAAGTAACGGAGGGTTTCACAGCATCTCCTTATTTATGAACTGAACATTTGTGTTACTGATATTTAGCAGCCCCTACTAAGCAGAGTTTGAGGATGGTTGAGAGGGGTTTCAACAGCCTCCAACTCTTTTAAGGAACTTCTTTGCCTTTATCTTGTTCTTCAGTTCCATAGTAATAGTAAAACTAACCATTTGTTGGGTTTTACTGATTGCAAAGTGGTTCTTAGATACTGTTCCTAGATAAAGTAGATGTTTAATTCAGTTTTGTCCACATAATGATACTGTAGTTTCACACCCTGGTCATACTGCCATAAATGCCTGTCTTTGAAAAGAAAAGACTGGAAAAACTTGCAGACACTATGCAGACATGTTGCTTTTGTCCTTACCAAGTGATTTCTAAAATCAGCATACTCTCACTATATTTATCTTTCAAACATGAAAAGAGTTTGAGGTTTAAGGAATTTTTCGCTTTTGATTGGTTTTCTTACTTTTGCATTGACACACTTTCATTTTAGTGAAAAGCACTCATGCAATCAAACCAGCTTAAGTGAAAATACACATTTTTCTCAGATGCTCTATGAATAAACAGCATATGTAATGAGCAGCCATTAGACAGGATTTCCTCCATCATGCAGAAACCTCCATATCTCACTAAGGAAATAACTACTTGTGAGTCTTTCCTTGAAATTGGGTTTGTCATATTTTGTGGCAATTTTCATGTCCCCTCTCTTCATGTATATTACTGTTTCACCTGTACCTACTGCATTTACATTTTGTGGTACAGTTTCTATTTTGCATATTCTGAAGGCCTTCTGGACATAGAAAATATGCCAAGGTAAAGCTCCTAATAGCTTAATTAAGACAATCATCTAATGTGAAGAAGCCTATCAAAAAGGAAAAAAAAAAACAAAACCAGCACCATACATCTACTTTTATTTGCCTTTTCTAAAATACCCTGGAGACATAATACAAACTCCAGCTTGGTTGACGGTATCTAAAATGTGTCGTGGCAACTACTTAAATGCTGATGGAACAATACACTGTGTAGTTGTAAACTGGTTTTAGACAAGTAGTTTTCTATAACATAAAATTCTATTTTATTTTTGGTACACCATTCTTCATTAAGTTCTAGCTACGGTGATCCAGATATTTGATAAGGAATAATTTCAGTATTTTTATTCAATCTAAAGCAGCACAATTTTCATCCAAACCTGCTGGAATAATGTAACATTTTGGCATGAGCTTCAGATGGTGTTTCCACACATAAAATAGCAACCATAAAGGATCTGTGAGTTACCTGCTTCAAGAAATTTTTTCTGTCTTTTAACCCACTGCTGTTTCAAAGGCAGAAAATAGGTCTGAGTACAAATATTGCACTTGAAACTGTATTTCTCCTTATCTTGGGAACAGTGATGTACTTTCCCACCATATCTGAATTTGTTTTACACAGTACTATATTAAATTTTCCTTACAGAGAGCAACACAGTGCTAAACTAAACATCTGACTTGATAAAAGCTGGAATTACCTTCGAAGTCACACCCCATGAGCTGTATTTCCCATTTAAAGATCATGTTTTAAGTGCCTTGATGCCTGGGTGCAATGTTCCTGAAATGGGTGAAATCTGTGTTAGAGAATCCAAGGCTACTTGAACACACCATGAGCACAGTACTACAGACCTGTCTTTAGAGTCT
Organism: Vidua chalybeata; assembly: GCF_026979565.1. Classification (NCBI taxonomy): domain Eukaryota; kingdom Metazoa; phylum Chordata; class Aves; order Passeriformes; family Viduidae; genus Vidua; species Vidua chalybeata. The sequence goes on from NC_071534.1 coordinate 46,886,268, forward strand.
TGCAAACTCTGAGGTTGCTGCCTGAGTGGCCACAACAAGGAGCACTTACTGCAGCAACCAAAGACGAGCTTTCTGAAAGGTCACAGCAAGTCACATTCCTGAAGAAGAGGCACCTCTATTTACACAGGGAAAATTCTAAAGAGATATGAAATTGTGCTCTCTGTCACACACACAGCACCTAAAACTAAAAAACACAAGATTGAGACAGACAGACCATGCAACCATACCTGAAGTACTTTGGACTTATCAGGATACAAAAGATAAGGGAGAACTTAATAAATTATTATTATTATTATTATTTTAATTGTTTTGAGGTTTTTTTATCCATGATGATAAATTTTGGCTGTGGATTGTCTGTGCCCCAGATGTGGGTGACAGTTTTGGTCCAGCAGACATGAGACAGCATCCCTTTCCAGTGCTGGCATGTGGCTTTGGGAAGGTTTTGATTACTCTCCATATGGCTTGGAGATGGAATAAAAAAGTCTAGTTGGCTCCATGGAGAATAAGCTCATGCAAACCTGCAGGGCAATTTCAGAGCTGGAAATACTCACATTACAACAACACTCAGCTGATCCCCCTGGAATCAAGCTGGCTCCTAACAAAATGACTTGCTCTGGACATGTAGGATTGGAACAGGTTCCATGTTGCTCCCCTAATTTTCTTATACTCCACAGTACTTTCTAATTGCCCTGCAACGACACTTTTAATTTGCGCCCAGTACTATTAGGTCACACAAACCATCTCAGGCCCAAAAGATTGCCCAGTCTGGCAGGTTTTGGCAGATGTAGAGAGCTCCTTCCTAGCTCTGTGGGAGCCAGAGAAAATCCAGAAACATGAAGAAAACCAGTAAACCCAGCTGGACTCATCTGTCTTGGACAGATAACACAATGCCTGTAGTCTCTTCAGCTATTTTATCTAAGTTTTCATACAACCTCAAGCGCTGGTTGCCCATTATTTCAGAGATGGGAAATCATTACTTCTCCAGTATGCTTTTGTGTGGAATTAATGATACTGTGGTTTTAAAAGACTGGCAAATGGCTAAACTGCCCTGTAATGCCTTCAAGGAGAGAAGGATTCAAGTGCAGAAACAGATTATTAGTTTGCTTAGGTGAATGGAGTGAATTGGTGCCAGAAGTATTAGACTGGAAGATGAAAATTTCAGAGGTTCCACAAAATCAAAAGGCTGGTTGAAGCCTGAGGGGTGAAGAAATGAAGCACTGCAGTTGTGACAAAGCTTTCATGTATTTGTTGTTTCTAAAATGGGTGCTGGGCTGTCTGAGTAAGAGCTGAAATACAGAATTGGACATCAGACATGTCCTCAGCCAGCAGCCACCATCTGCCTGCAGCAGTGCTGTGTCATCATGCTGTGATAGCTCGTGACTGCAAAATTAGTGGGTCTGCAAAGAGTTTAACGTATAAATAGAACCCATGCCAAAGAACAGTAGTCCCAGAATAACTCTCAGGATGTCAAAACCATCAAGGTACCTGAGATCTGTGAGATCCTCTCCTCCCAACCACCACAACTGACCCTGTTCCATGCTATTTCAAAATGCTGACTGTGTAGCACTTCCTAGTTCTCCAACCTGATTGCAATTTTTTTTTTTTTTTTTTTTTTTTTTTTTTTTTTTTTTTTTTTTTTGTCTCAACTGGAACAAGAGCTGCAATCTCTCTTGGTCTCTTGTACGGATAAGGAATATGGGTACCTCCTAGGGCATTAATAGGTCACATCCCACATGGAGACAGGGTAGGGAGGCCCCAGACATGCTATTCAGAGTTGATTTTCAGGCATGTATATAACCATTCTTTCAACACACACTGGATTAGACCAGCTCATTGTATTACCATATATAAACATTTTTTACTCTTACTCTACAATAAATGTAGGGTTGGTTGTAATATCGACTTGAAATAAGGAATTATCATCTTTAAAAGACTGAGGAAGACTGACCTAGAACACAAAGAGTTTATTAATGCTTTTGAAAATATACCACCTGGGCTTGAGTCAATAGGTAGTGAGGCAATTAATAAAGAGTGAGACTAACAATATATTTGTATTCTCTTTGTGCACAAAATGTAACTGAATAGACATAAAATCCATCCTGTTATTGTCTCTCTCTTCTTGTGGTTGTGATGGAAAGGAGATGAATGTATTTAAGAGTGGCTTCCTATACACTGTAGTCTTGTACAGTATCCCATTAACATTACAGAATAGGATTGGCACTGCAATGAATTATTGAGACAAGAAGCTCTATACATACTTCTCTATCACTCGGTAGGGTATGTGACTTGACTTTCATACAAATTCAGCAACTTTCCACAGAAATAAAACGCAAATTATGACAACTCTGGCAAATTCTCTAGGAAAGCTGGAATCCTAAATGTTTTTAAAATACCAATTTCAGGGAAATTAAAATACTTTTTCATTAAGACCTTCTATGCATTTATTTTTAAATGCTTAGTTTATAATGTTACATTGCACTAAACCTTTCACTTTATATGAGATTGTAAAGTGCATGCCGACAGCTGGTTTTAGAGTGAATTGCTGCTGGAAAGGCAGGTTGCCTTTTCCCCACAGTCTCAGCTTCATGTTGCTCTCCTCTCTTCATAATGGAGTATCTTTCTGTGCAGTTGGTTGAGTTCAGTTAGCAAATTACTTATTCTTCTGGCATTCCTGGTATGAGTGACAATTGATTTTGCATCTGAGTAGATGGGTGCAAACCAAATCAAATTTGTAAAATCAATTTGTCTTCCAAGGTAGGTTATAAGCTCAGGCACATTTAGTTACCCTGTTCCAAGCCAGAGCTGTATTCCAGCCCGGCTCTGTATATGTTTGTACATACCTTGAATGGTCTACTCCCAAGCAAGTTTTAAAGTTGTTTTAGAGTACCAAACATTCACTCTAGAGATTTTTGCCAAAATAAACACTAAATCAAACAGAAGCAGACCTTCCTGATAGCCAGTCTGTGCAGTACTGTTCAAACAGCTATAATATCTACTGCTGTGAGTCCCAATACTGAAAGCCTGGGTGGGAAATCATAAATGAATTGCAATGTGTTTCACAAGGTTATAAGTGATGAAAGTTGCCACAGTTGCTCAGTGCTTTGATGCTTAGAGGATCTTAGTGCTCTGAAAGGGTTTATTGAATTTGGTCTGATGCACTGAGCAGTCCTTTGTCTATAATCAAAGTTTATTATTTCAAAAATGTTGTTAAATGCTATATACATTCAAGTATGCACTTTTTTTTGTTGTTTATTTGTTTGTCCCTGAGCAAAAAAAATTTCCAAGCTACAAGTGCTACAAGTGACCCAACCACAGATTATATAAAGACTTGCTCAATGAGCTCTCAATTTTCTGCATATAAATGCTCACCTAATCTTCCATCAACCTCTTTTTGGTATAATTCCCACTTTCCATAAACCACATTTTGCATGCTTATAGGTGATGACAAAGAAAAGAAAATAATATTTTAGACTCTCTGTGAGGCAGGATTAATGAGTGGGTTAAACTCAGTCCCTTTGAATGGGAATTTATTGATTCGCAGTGTAATGTAAAGAAGAGAATGATGGATAATTCACTTACTTTGTCTAACTCTCTTTGGTGTGGTGAACTAAAAAGAACTGGAGGTAATGGTTGTGAGATTGTGAAAGGAATATATTAGACCTCAGAAACTTGCATCATTTACCATTCCACCAATTCTTAGTTTCCTCTTGCATTCTTACTTTTATTGTTGGCAGCTTTAGGTGCACATATGCTATTTTAAATTCAGAATTTGAATAAATTCACAAAAGAAAATTATGTGCTCACTTTACAAAAACAATTCAAAAACATTTTTTTTTTCACTGACAACTCAGTCTTACTGTATTGGACATTTAAAATTCAATTTGTGTTATTTCTGCCAAATCTAGTACATAAGCATTAGGAATAATGATTTGGAAGCCACATTTAGCTGGTTTAGCTGTTATTCCTAATGTGACCATAACTATAGCATCTAAGTGGAGTACTGATAGCCTTGTTAAAGATTCATGCAGTGCCTGGGACACAGCTCTATTCTATAGCTACATCAGTGCTGCTGGACTGACAAATATAGCATTGTTTTTCTCACTGTAGTGTGACTCACAAAAACCTCTCACCATAACAAGATAATACTTTTATAAAATGGAAAATGCAGTTTTATGAGCACAGCAGCACGGGACAGTAATTTGTGGAATAAAAATAACAATAAATGAAAAATTAGCATTTAAAAACCTATCTGTAAATCTCATTCTCATTTAGCTTCTTTTGGACTTAGCAAATGTGATATCTAATATCAAACCGCTTTTAAAACAGTGATGCAAACTTCAATTTATGCTGTCATGTCAGTGCAAACTGTAATAACTCACGAATTTTGCAATTACTATTCACTACATGAACTTAATTGTTTCTAATTTTATACAAGTCAACATCTTAAATCTTGGAAAAGCTATTGATATACATAGGTGTGAGAATAGCACATCTGTGGATCCTTCTGTGTAGACACTGTAGGTGCAAATTCTGTGCCACGTCATGACCCACGGTGCCCTGTTGGCTATGACATGACTTCAGCACATATGAGACATTGCAGCTACTATTTCTAAAAGCAGCTCCTGTGTCCATCAAAGATATCTGGCCCATATTCTGCTTCAGATGAGCACCCCAAATCACAAGGCACATTCACAAATGTGCCAAATGTTATGCGTCTTTCCTGACATTTCACTTGTGAGCTGCCCTATCACTGCTTCCCACTGGGCAGCTTAAAGTCACATCTTGACAGCTTGCTGGAAGACCTTGTGCTTCAGCAGACCAAAGCTGCCACAGAAGTTTAAGCAACTAAGGAAATAGTTCTAAACAAGTAAATTTTGGCTTCCTGTTCTGCTTTTTTTTTTTCTCTGCTACTTCTTGTACAACAGTAAGGAAAGAGGTGAGCAGTACGAATTACATTTAGTCCAAACTACATGTCCTATATATCCAAAACTCTTTTTAACCCTGAGAGGCAGATTCTGCTACATTCAAATCTCTGCTGTCTTGTCAGATGCTTCAAGCTCTCGTTGCTAATAATGCATGTGAAAACCAGAGGAAATACACAGTGAGATATGCTAGGAAATACACTTGAGGACGTAAGGCTGGCCTTTGGTGAGAGAAGTCATAATAATAAAGACATCAAACAGCATACCAAACTTCATCATCTCCCCAGCTGCAGCTGTAGAAGGCGGAGCCTGAGGTCACAGTGCTGTCCTTTCATGCCATGCCACTGCCACCAGATGTGCATCCCATCACATGGGCCTGTGCTACTCCAGCTGTGTGCAGGCTCTAGTCTGTACCACCACCGCCATCACAGCCACCCCTGGCTGATCTTCATGCCTCCTTCTGGGCCTTCAGCACCAGCCTGTTCTGCTGCTGCCTTTCCCCTGGAGCTGGTGCCAGGGGCTGTGTGTGGTGTGCACCAGCTGGCAGCAGCGGCACTGCCAAGAACTCGCAGAGCACACTCCCACACGGCCAAAGAAGTGCTGTAAGATCATGAATGAGGGGAAAGGGCTTCATGGGCCCTGGAGAGGTGGATCAGGCACATACTCTGTATCTACTGTAGCAACAGCACGTGGGTCTCAATCGTTATAACTTAATTTTTCATTTTTATTCTTTGACAAGTGAGACTCTGAAACTAGCTTCATATTTGGGGTTGGTTCAGAATGGTTTATCTCACACAGTGCAGTCCCATTTGGATTGAAAAAAACATAGCCTCATAGCAGTTAAGCTGGTAATAAACTACTACCTTAAAGTATTTTTCCCAATTAAAAATAATATCTATATTTTTTATACAAATAAAAATGTCTTACAACTTTACATCCTAATTATAGTTTAAAAGTGACAAATTCTTTGAAAAATCATTACAAGCCAGCTAAAGGGAGAGTGGAAAACAGTTTTATCATAATTATACAATTGTGAAGTTTTGCAATAAAGAAGATTTTTAGAATTTCTGTTTGTCTGAAGTGCCTTGTAGATTTCTTTACAGTGTTTTAATTGCACAATCAAAAGAAAACACCTGTTTGAAATTAGCATACATCCAAATAAAGAACAAAGACATGCATTTTTGACAATGAGAATAATTAACCACTGGAAGAGACTATCAAAGGATACAAAGCATTCTCATTCACTCTCCTTAAATCAAGAGTAAGTCTGTTTTTAAAAGACACTGTCTCTTATTCTGGGATCATTTATTTGAAGTTCCATGGTCCATGCTATGCAAGAGATTGTAATAATGATCATAATTTTTTGCTAGAAATGTCAGAGAATATTTTGGCTCCTGGGACAGTCACATAGCACATCTCTGAGCTCTGGCTCCTGTCAGCTGCCATCAGCCTGCAGATGAAACAGTCAGCAAGTTCTAGAGATACTTATCCCTGTTTGGTATGTAGCTTTCACACTGCCTCTAGTACAACCTTCTACCTTGAAACCTCTTTACTTATAGAATTATATAGCAGTTGCTCTAAAAGTATTTTGCAAAAGGAAAAAAAAGATGCATATATTTAATTGAACTCTAAGAGCCCAATTCAGAGGTGTTTTAAGCATCTTTCATTGATTTCACTATCCCTACCTTTAAAATGGGTGAGCAACTGGCTCATGAGTCAGGCACAAAGGGTTGCAGTGAATGCATGACATCAGACTGGGGACCTGTCACTAGTGGGGTTCCACAGGGCTCCATCCTTGGCCCTGTGCCCTTCAACATCCTCATGAATGACTTGGACATTGTACAGAAGGGGATACTGAGCAAGTTCACAGACCATACAAAACTGGGAGGAACTGCTGACTCTTTTGAGGACAGGGAGGCCCTGCAGAGAGACCCTGACAAAATAGAGAATGGGGCAATCACCAAACGTATGAAGTTCAGCATTGGAAACTGCTAAATTCTGCACCTGGGATGGGGCAGCTCTGGATGTATGGACATGTTGCTGTTGAGGCAGGGACAGGAATGAAATGACTCCATGTTCAGAAGGCAAAGAATGAACCGTTTATTCAAAGTACATCTCTCTTTTATAGAGAACATCGTGAAGACTAATTTCATTGGTCTTAGAGTAAAAACATTTCACCTGATTGGTACACTGACTTAGGTTAGTGTGGCAGAACATATCTATAAACAATATCAACAGAAAACAAGATAACAGATGGTTTACATTCCTCCCAGACTTCTTCCCAGGCGTAGCCTGGTAGAAATCTTTCTTTTTCTCTCTGACTGAACTCAGAATATCCATATGGACAGACTGGGGAATGGGATACTGGAAAGCTGTTTCACAGAAAGAGACCTAGGGCTCCTGGTCCATGGCCAGTTGAACATGAGTCAGCAGTACCCTGGCAGCCAGGAAGATCACCCATGTCCTGAGGTGCATCAGGCACAGCATCTCCAGCCAGGCAAGGGAGGGGATTGTCCCCTCTGCTTTGCACTGGGGCAGCCTCCCCTCAAGTGCTGGGGGCAGCGTTGGGTGTCACAATATAAGAAAGATAGAAAGCTATGAGAGAATGTCCAAAGGAGGGCAACCGAGATGGTGAAGGGCCTTGAGGGGAAGCCTCCTTTTGAGGAGTGGCTGAGGTCACTTGGTTTATTCAGCCTGGAGAAGAGGAGACTGAGGGGAGATTTCATTGCGCTCTGCAACTTCCTCATGAGGGGAAGAGGAAGGGCAGGTAGTGATCTCTTCCCTGTGATGACCAGTGACAGGACCTAAGGGAATGGCCTGAAGTTCTGTCAGGGAGGTTTAGGTTGGGTATTAGAAAAGGGTGTTTGGGCAACAGATTCCCCAGGGAAGTGGTCACAGCACCAAACCTGTCAGAGTGCTAGATACATTTGTACAGCACTCTCAGGCATGTGGTGTGACTCTTGGGCAGAGCTGAGAGTTGGACTCAATGATCCTCAGGGGTCTCTCCAAACTTAGTTTATTCTGTGATTCTGTGAAATCATAGCTCAGTGGGGGTTTCTGCTGCACCTAGGCAGCAGGCAGGCACCTCAGAAAATATTCTTGTTGTATCTGTCATTTTATTCAGTGTTTTTAATTTCCACTCATTTACAAGAGATTATTACATAGTTGCAGCCATAAGAATTTTGATAATGGGAAAATATTCAGCCCAAAACATACAGTCTTCATAATATAGAGCACAAGAAATAATAGCAAGGAGAGGCTGTTAGTAAGGTAGAACAAAATGGTTTATCACTGTAGCATATAACAAAAACTGTAGCCAAACTTACCAAAAGCCTCCTACAGTGCAATTTGTTAGACCTTCCATTCACTCTCAGGTAACATAAACCAACTCCACAGGTTGTGTCCTAGGCATGTGGTTTTTAAATAAGATTTTTTTTTTATCACTTCTGTCCAATCCCCAAATTTTTACTGAAAGAATTTATCACTATGAATTTGAGTGAATCAATTGTAAGCATCGCTATGAAATTTTCATCAATTTCTTGAAACTGCATTTGTGATATTGCAAAATGACACAATGAAATTTAAATCATGTACATTTTTTAAAATTTATATGAAATCATTAAGGTTTTATGAACAAATCTATGTGAAGAATTTGTCTAAAGTTTATGTATTTCAGACTCAGATTTGTGGAATAATTTGGCTGGCTTGACTTTATCCATCCACCTTCAGCACTTCAGCACCTTCACCATTGGCCAGTTTATGTATGTTTTATGTCTTTGTTTCCTCCAAGCAGATGTGGGCTCATTGTGCCATCCTTTGTGCAAACCAAAGACTGCTTTCCCATCTCAGTAGTTCATCCCAGAGAGGGATTAACTACTCTGTTCTCCTGATCAAACTTGGCAGTGTGGTCAGCCACCTCTGCTCATAAGGAGAGCAGCCTCCTGTAGACCCAGATTATGAGCAGACCAAGCCTCCACTTGCCTGCAAAGCACTGATTAGACACACCTGCATCTCTGCATAGATGCAGGAGATTTTATGTCAGGAGGGTCAATTACAGAGTGATTAATAAACAGCTTTGTCTGTGATGCTGGGCATGAGGAAAAGTACTGTGAACACAGTAAGGTAGGTTTTTGAAGGGGAGTTAAATGTTGTAGTTAGAGAGGCTTTCCCTGAAAACTTCAGCAACTGTAGGACTGTATCTTTAGAAGACAAACCATTCTGTAGGTGTTCCAGGGTCAGGAGTTTGAATTCTCTGCCTTTGTACTCCTGTCTAGACTCACCATAGCAGAGCTCTATCTGCCTGACTGCCAACACCAGTTTATTTTGCAGCTCTCCACTTTCAACCATGATTTGCTTACCACTAATGTAATGGTAATTTGTACTATGGTATGGTTTTATTTGTATATAAGTAAATGATCTGCCATATATTTGCATAAATATGTCTTTGTATTAAGTTGAAGTAAAAAAACCCAAATGCAGTCTTCATAACGTCAAATTGAATGGGAGTGCTTTTGGAATATGAACATAGGCACATAGGTATTAAAGAATGGGTAACATGCAAAAAGGGGAGATTTTCCTGGACCCTTTGTTTGGGGAGGTTTACTTGAACCTTAGTATTCATCTGTCAAGAAGGGCAAGACCTTTGTGTCCGACGAGGTTGTCAGCATTCTGACTGAGCAGTCCTGCTGGATCAGAGGGTGGTTTGACTGACTTAGTCAGGGAAACACAACAACAGCATAAGGGAGACCCTGCAGCAGGTCTTTCCACTTTATGACCCCTCAGTGGATCTTCCTCTTTATTTGAGTATAACCCACTGCCAGCAGCTCCCAGTGCTCATGAAGGACTCACACTACCAGAGTAACACTCTTTATTAATATAAAATTGTGACAGCTTAAGGTTGAAGGATTGTCAATGATAGTATCTGACTGCAAAAATGCATTCAAAGAAATACACAGACAAGCTCCAATAAAATTATTTAGCACAGACAGGGATGCCAATAGGCATCCCGACAGGGAAGAAGACAGGCCCATTGACTGACCTCAGCAGTTGCAATGGAGTCTTCCCTAATTTTCCCCCTATTCTCAACTTTTATACTATTTCTTTGTGTTTACATGGCGCTTGAGTGACTTTATTAATAAATTTTTGTTTACTGATGGGTGTAAAATTCTCTCACTTCACTTTTAAAGATATAGTCAAAAATAATATAGAGTGCATGCCCAGTAAGGGGTGGTCATACCTTGGAGATGGGTAATTTTGGGATGCAGTGTGTGTTAAGATTAAAATTAGGGTATAATCTGAGGAGAGTGATTTTGCCATAATTGTTGGGCCAACAGCAAGACATCTCCTATCTCCCCTGGTTGACAGGTGTTATGCAGCTTCTCAGCTGCAAAGCACCTCCCTGCAAGGATTCCAACAGAGCCTGGCCACAGTCTCTCCATTCTGCTCCATCCTCTATTTCATCCCCCTTATCAGGTGCTACAGTTGCAGATTGTGGTGGGGAATCATCATGGAACAGGTTTTGAGTGTGCCAACTTCATTCCATCCAGGGACCAGCAACTGTATTTTATAATTTCTATACCATTATAATTTACATTAGGATGTGAATAAAACTTATTGGTTTCCTCTAATTGTATCCCCAGCCACCTTTCACCAACTGGACATCTGAAAAGGAAGTTGTTTTAATTATAGCTGTAATGCCAGACAGGAGGCAAATAAGGTCAAGAACGAGACAAGATAGGTATTGAAAGGAGATGAAAGTTTTTGTTACTAATTTAATTTAGACTACCATTATTTTTTCTTTCAAAATACTTACTCCTCATGAACTTAGGCCAAATAGTGTTTATTTAAATATAATTAAGACCTCAAATGCTTAAAACAAGAACCAAGTGGGTCTGAGTAATGTAAAGCCAAGGTCATAATCCAGTGAATCATGTAAGGCAGAGTCCACAGAGTGCCCCAGGTTATGGTCTTCTGGTCACTCTAATTAGGAGACCTGGCATATACTGATGTCATTTTCTCTTAATGACCCTAGAGAAGGAAATGCAGATGTGCAGAGGAGTGATGGGACAGTGCAGTCATCCCCAGCCTGGAGTTTGGGGCAGGAAGCTCTCTAGGGCTAAGACTCCCCAGAGTATTGACACATCAACCCCACTGTGTACACTGGACTGCAGCTTCTACCTAATTCTTAATTTATTTAAATTCACTGAGTACCTTTCTGTTCAAAAGTGGGATGAGTCTACATCCAGTGGGTTTCTGAGTCATTTTCAATTGCATTGGATAGTGAACACAGAAACATTGTTCAGGGCTCTGGGTTGCATTTACAGCTGATGGGCACCTGAGCTGTCCATTGCATCAAGCCTTGTGGACTATGAATAAAACTTGCCCACAACAATATGGCTGGTTTAAATATCTCACGGAACAAACAAATGTGAAAATTGTCATGCCTAGTGCATAGCAGAAAATGTAGCTTTGTATCCACGCAATTGAACATAGTTTAGCATTGGTTTATTAAAAATATAATTAATGAGATTACAGTTGTCATTAATCTAATTTATAATCAATTTTTATTGAATGTATAAATTCTTGACTTTTGCAGAATTAAAAGGAAAGCACATGGCAAGTCATGCTATTGCCTTATGCAATATCAGACAACACACTATAAAAAACACCATGTTTGCTTCTCACTTGATACTTCTACATTAAAGGATGATGTACAGCTACAGGTGTAAGTCTGTTCAGATTAGTTAGTCTAAAAGGTCACAACTGCAGTTGATAGAGTTGAGTTTCTTACACTGTATGTCTTCCAATGCTTGATAATTTCAAGTTAATAACAGTTTATTTAAACATTTCTTTATACCAAATTATATAGCATGTAATGAATAACACGACGAATTGCTGTACATGCAGTTTACCATGCACACCAGAATAAGACTGAAGGCAAGGACACAGGTAGCTGTGTCCACATGAGTGGGTGTACATGAGACACAGAGCCGAGCCCCAGCAAAGCAGACTGTGAGCACGTCCCGGACACACCATCCAGACACTGCATTTACAGCAGCCTGCCCACCTCACCTGCAAGGTTAACAGAGGCATTGCCTCTGCCCCCAGGAACAAAGCCTTTATTAAATGGCTTTCTAATACTGACGATTTTTTTGTTACTAACATACAAGGAGGGAAATGTTTGTACCCTTTTCTGGAGTGCAGCATGGCTTAAAGAACTGTGATGTGGTGATCACAAGTTCAATCTGAACTTAGAAAAAGATAATTTTCCCATTTATAAATCTCTTGTCTACTATGGAACGGTGCAGGCACATGCTTGCTTGCTTGCTTTCTTACTTTCTCCCTCTCTTTTCCAGCTATTTTTATCTTCCATTCTTTCCTCTATTCTATAAGTTCTATTGGTAATTCTGCCATAATTCTACAAAAACGCTGCATTATATAGAGGGATTATACACTAAAATTATATCACAAAATTGAATAAAAGTGCTAGATAAACCAGTAGTTTATCAAGCAGTATTTGTCTTTCATACCTAATCTTATAAAAGCCTGATTTCTGTCTCCCAAAACATGAAATTAAATGGGTACAAGCCAAGACCCTTTGTGACTGCTGAGACATTTCCTATAGGCATTGCTAAGTGTGCCTAACTGCCTCAAGCCATTCAACAGCCTAGACCATTCAAGGAGGTATGAAACCTGCACAAGAGGCCTTCTACTCTTGTCCTTTATCAGTCATGGATCTTGGCTCATTCATGGCAGAGAGGGACAGACACGCATGTAGCTTGTATGAATAAATGAGGAGTTTCTGAGGAGCTTAATCAGGACTTTCCCCCAAGCCAGTCATTGTTTTATGTCTTTAAAGAGTTTAGGCCACTCCTAATTGTCCATGTTTGCCCTAAAAGCAGATAGGATTCCTTCCTAATAAAGGGGACTTAATAAGGTAGCTTTTGTCTTTTCCTCAGCAGTTCTCATTTCCCCTTCAGAGACCATGGAAAATTTGCAGTATGGAGCTGCCTTCTGTCCTCCACTGGAGAAGGTAGTGCCAGGAGCACAAGCAGCTGGCAGCCCCAGAAAGATCACTGGTCTTCTGAGAGGATCAGAAATTTCCACATAGATTCAACTTGTACAGTGGCTTAAATGAGCCTGTATGCTCTATGATCTCCCAATCATCACATATACACAAGACGTGCTCATGCCCTGTGGTCCTTAGGAATCTAAATGTCCTCCTGCAGCCATGTATACTACTAGAAAATCAAAGAACTCTACCAGACACCACAGGGATTGTGGGAGCTTAACTATTTACTGACAGTTTTATATTTCTACACTAATAAACACAGGCTGACACATACTCTTGTTTTCTCCTGACACACATAGCTTCATGTCATTGGGGACTGACCTGCATAAACACCCATGAGGCAGGTTTGTGGCTCCAGCCTGTGGCTGTCCCCCCCTAGAGGATTATAACATCCTGAGAAGGAGTCTGTCTTTCTAGTCCTCAGAGCAATGCTCTAATCTTGAATCATTGAATATTAAGGTCAAGGGCAAGATATTCTTCACTATAATTCCATTAAGTGGTAGTTGATAAGTTGCAAAAAGAAGTTAGTGTGTAATTCAATTTTTATACTTTATATAGCTCATAATGTATTTGTGCTATCTGTCCAACCTACTCAGAACTTATTAAACTTTCACGTCTCTAGAGAAAGCTGTTCAGAAACTTTCCAATTAGACGTTCTGTTTACTATTTCTTTTCCATTCTCCTATGGAATCTAGTTGTCACCTTTCCATTCCCTTTTCCTAGAGCCACCCATAACACACATGAACACACATGTATCATATGTACCACCAAATCACATATATCACGCTTGTTGGATATATCAGCTCACCTAGTTCATGCCTACTCTGAATGCAGAAATTATCTGTTCCCTTCAATCTCCCCATGTTTTTGACAAATACTGTCCTCACTTAGGCATGTGTAGTTTTGGTCAAAAAATCTCCCGTGACATCTACCTGAATTCTGAATCCTCAGCAGCATCAAGACCTCCTAGATCAGAAAAACATCCTGAGTCCTGTCATTATCCATATAGCTCTAAGGTTTCCTTTGCAGACAGTGTTCTCAGAAGAGCTGTGAGTCTTAGAAAGCTCAGCTGGGAGTCACAAAAGGGCACGATTGCATGAAGTGGAACTGTGCTGCGATTTAAGCACCTTTGTAGGTCTAAGAGAGAAATTAGCAGTTCATGGCTAGAACAATTCTCCAGTCCTGGTTCATGAAGCATTGATGTAGGCCTGGAAAAGTAAATTTATAGTCTAAGGAAGAAGTAAACCTCACTGAAGATATGTAAAGGTCTTGGTATTGGTTTTGTACTTTATCTAAATAAAATTTCACATAAAATGCTTGAATTATTCTTGGAACAAAGTTTATATCCAAATATCCCTCCAATCTATGGCTTAAGGAGTTAAACTTTCTCCAGTCCCAGAACTCTGGGTTTGTTTTCTGCAAAGTTCCCTGTTTCTGAAGGCAGCTGTTTAGGTACCTAAACCTAAAGCTGTTTAGGTGCACGAGAGAGCTGCAGAATATGGAACCTGACCTGAAAAAAGCATGTCCTGCCATCCAGCAACTAAATCCCACTGGCACAGCAAGGGAGTAAGACCTAACTCTGCCATCAGGGGTTTTTATTAGAAAGTTTTGGTGGTTCCATATTTAACACATTGTCTGTTTTGATTCTCATTCATATGTTCAATGACTAGAGAGTTTAGGTGTTTTATTCAGGGATGTAGATACCACTGGGCATATAAAATTTAGTAGAGCGCCTCAGAACATTTTCATATTAACCTTCCTTTATGGATCTAGTTCATACTCTGTCCTCTTTATTTTTTCATTTCCAATATTAACTAGGCCTTTAAAGGCTGTAGCTTGTTTCAGAGCCTATCCTCTATTGAGCCAAAAGTCTGATTGATAGGAACCAGCAAGCAATTAGTAACAACAAGTGCTTAGGTCATTAATGATGTAGCTTGTTCTGACTACCTCCTAGCAAGATATCTGAATGTAGAAATTCTTCTCTCTCCTTTCTCTTCTGCCCTGAGTTTATATTTAACCCAATTCAAAGATTAGACAGGCTGCAATATGGAAATTAATTTATTTGTTACATGTGCAGTTTAGATAATAGCCATGGGACATACCTCCCATGATATGGAATGTAGATACACCTCATATACCTTGCAATAATGCAAGGAAGTCTTTTGCAATTATACTATTTTTGTTCACTATATTGTACCAGAATCGAACCCTTTGTGAGCACGGGATTACCCTACCATATAAGATCACACCTATCTATTGCATAGCTTGAAGAAATAACTAGAATCTACTAGAAATTAAAGTATTAACTGGAAATATGTTACTGCTGCCTTGTAGGCAAGCTAATTATGAATCATTGCAAGAGCACAACACACCACTTATTCCCTGAAGTAAGTAAAACCCAATATTTTGCCAATGTTATAAAGGTGTTTCTTCCATACTAGAAACAAAAGTAAGAGGATTTTTAAAAGATAGCTTATCAAATGATAAATAAAAGAAGATAAAATTACTTGCTTTGTTGTTTTAAGCACACACATACTTTAAAGTTTGGGCACCTGTGCTCACAGATCAGTCTAGAGTCCTGTTTTGCAATCATAAGGTATGATATGCTGATAAAATATTTTAAATATAGAACGTAAAATCCCAATCCAAATCTGAGAAATGCTAACAGTATTCCACTTGTGTGTAGATGAAATATGCTTACTCTAACACTCAAATATTTACCCTAAATTCCAGCTCTGAATAAGTGTACGTGTTAAAATGGCAAACCCTAATGTTTAACCTGTTGCATACAGCAATACAACTGTTTAAAGCACACTTTCTGTAGATATTGAAGTAATTTAGCCAAATGTTAGCTGATATTTAGGAATTGTTTAAAATATATTGTGACACATATTAAAAGCCCACTAATTTTTAATTAATGTCTGTATTAATAGATCCTCTCTATTTATCCCTTGCAATTTTTTTCAGGTCATATTGTCTCTCCTGAGCTCTCTGTAACATTTTTCTGCCACTGTCCAGAGACTGATTCAATTCATTGACTTTCCCCGACCCATGCTTCTGGGCCCATCAATCATCCATAACCCCTTTCCTTGCTCTCCAATCAGGTGAACTGAGCCTTTGACAATGAACCTAATATTTTGGGTTGAAATGCATGAGAAACAAAATTTTCACCTTGCAGATTACATAAAGAAAACTACCACACAAATGTGTATGGTTCTACTATGGTTCAAGGATATCTATGCTTCCATGTGAAGGAGCAAAAGGATCCTTAAAATTCACACTTCTTAGAATCCCCAAGATTCAATAAAAAAACACAACCAGGCTTTTCTACCTCCATGCTGACTGAATTGTTCAGATCTGTTTAAAATAAGGCATGTGTCCAAGGCATTTAAAGTTCTTTAGCTATGTCAGTGCTTAGGGATTTAGACTGTGTCAGATTAAGACCTCTCTAAAAAATGGACATTACAAGTTCTGGGAAAAGAAAACTCCTCTGTGATGGATGAGTCTCTAGCCTCAAATGGAAAAAAAAAAAAATCTATTGTTCTGTTCAGTTTAAGTCAGTTGAGAAAGTAGGAACCTATCTATGCACAGTGGTACCAAACCCTGGTGACAACAGTCCTCCTCACAATAATACTCCTCCAATGGCTAAACTAAATTCTGCTTGATGAAAAGCCCAGGTTTGGTAAAACTGAAGATATTCAAACATGAGTTTGAATTCTGTGACTTTGTGTGTAGAGCTTTTACGTAACTGGTCAGGAACCTGGACTTTGGTCCTTGCTCTGAAGTTTATGAATTTTGCTTTAAAGAGCTATGTGGTAAATTAGATTGTAGGGGCTTTTAACAGCTAACTGAATCTAAAGATTCTCATTTCTGCCATGGTTTTTTTAACTGTAAGATTGAAATGTGTCCACTGTCTTTGATTTCTCTTACTTGAGGAATCTGGTACTTCTCTGCATTGTGACACTTTCAGCAGGACAGGTGCAAGATGCTTTCTTTACTTTTTATCTCTCTATCTGAGGACCTTGATTCTGTCAGAATATATTAGATGTAATTTCAGAGCTTCCACCATACTGGGAAGTAAAGCAATACCTGATGTCTCTATCCCAGTGAACCTGAAAATCCAATCCACTTAGACCAGGGACTTGTCACACTGCAGGAGGTGAACTACAAGAAGTAAGGCAATGTTGTGCCTTTTGAAAAAGTATGTATCAACATCATGAAAAGGATAGGTTCTTTCAGCATTTGCTGTCTCCAGATAAAGGAAGGTCTGCAATCATTACTTTGGACTTGTACTAATTTAACTTCAATCCTGCTTTAAGTCTAAGCCTAAGCTTTTTATTGGATTCATCTCCTAATGCCTATTGAATTAATTTCTTTATCTCAATGAATATTTTCCTCATATATATCTTTGAACATCTGGACACAGCCATCCATGTCGCTCCTTAATGCCTCTAGCCCATTGCTACAACTCGTTCATAGATTGCTGTCAAAAGTTGCCAAGGTATCCAGCCATCAAAACACATATTAGCAATAGTGCACACACATATTTGCTCACCCCACTGAATGCACTACTAAATGAAAATGTTTTGAAGTTTTACCCCCCAGCAGAACAGGAATGCCAACTCTGCAGCAGAGTGTCCTATAATCCTGAAACATGTGAATAAGTTTTACATGGACTTTAAAACATTTATTTAAGAGCTAAGCTAACAACTAAATAATTTTGCTATTACTTTGTTTGAGCCATATATTGCAACCAAGACTTTCACTGTTATGGTATTTCACAGGGAAAGTAAGGAAAGTGAAACAAACAGAGCTTTAAAACAACTCTTTTTTTCTTCTTCATTTCTATAGCTTCAGCAATATAATGCAGTCTTGGTGCTTCTGTTAATATTCTACCTGTGACAGCATCTGTGGCCATCCTCTGGGAAATGGCTGAAGAGCATCATAACCAGTCCATTCTTTTCCTTCTGGACAAAATTTGGGCTTGATTTTGTGTGGGATGCCCACAGCATTGGAGCAATTGCCCATGTGTCTGCCCCACAGGACTGCTGCACAGGATCAATTTGGGCTCTCCTTAGGGCAGATACTAGTCTTTTCTGCCTCGCCCAAACCAGACAAAGCAGCCTCACTGAACAGCAGGGTCATGCCCAGTGTTTTCTCTTGGTGTTTGATTAACTCTAGGTCGCAAACCATAGGAAAAAAAAGCAGTAAATCTAATTCAGACATGCTCCACACATTTACAGCATTCCTTTGTAAAATTTATTTAATGCTTTGTAGATATGCTCAAGCAATTCTGATGAAAAATGTTACTAAAAGGCTTTGCCCAGAATTTTCAGTGAAATTCTCAGCTATGTTACTCAGTCCTTATTTGCAAAACCCAAAAACTTTTGTGCATGTGAGTGATCAGTAAGAGGCCTGTGGCTGTGACCTTCAATCATTACAGGGTGGAAAGAGCACATCTATTCTGCTATGCAGTTACATCTTGGAAGTTATATAATGTTACTGAAGTCAAAGCCTTACATTTTTCAAACAGGGGTACCGCTGAAACTCTAATTTGAAATAATTAAATAAAAATTTGGAAAAATGTATTAAGCTATCAACAGATGCATTGCTTAGAGCATTGGCTAATACACTAGCAGATTATCAACTGCAATGTCAGCATCAAAGTACTGACTTAGGTCTTATATTGTTTCTTGTATTGTTATGTACCATACAGAATCTTGGGAAAAAAATTCCCCGAAAAATATGAAGCTTTAACGCAAGAGAAATTAAAGCAAGTAAATGGTGGGTTTAAGTACTACAGAGACATGAAGCATTGCTTTTTCATATCCTGCTAAGAAGCAACAGCTGTACTTCATTTTAACTTGACGTGCTTCAGAACTCATACTCATATAGGTATTTAATGATCCAAACATAATGGTCCTGCACAGTTTAATTACTTATATGAAGGCTCAACTTCATATGTAATCTCATAATAAAAGATGCTGCTGTGAAAATCTTGCTTTGGTTCTAACAAAGAATAATCTCTTTAACAGTGAAAATGCTTTGGTGGAATTGAAGATTATTGACCATGGATCTTGAGCACAGCTGACAGTCAATGTTATTCCTTCTTAATAGACTTCTTGTTTCTTCTTCCTTCGTGGTATAGCCAATACAGGGAGAACAGGTAGAGTGCAAGGCAGACCATCAAATCGTAATGGTAGAGTGTTGCAGCAAATAGAAGAAACAAGAAGAAATAAAATATTTTGAAAGCAATATGTTTTAAACCTGGAGACTCACTAGGTAACTTAAGTGCTTCACTCTTCTGGTTAGAAATATCAGCAGAATCAGAAACGTGTTGGATTTCTTTCTGTGAGTCATCAAGCCAGTTTAGTGTTTTCCCCTCTGTTATTAAATGGTCAGTTTGAGAGTCTGTTCCTCCATTTTCTTTGGTAGACTGACTAATTAAAACTTCTGGCCTCCATGACCTTTCTTGTTGGAGCTCTGCTTGATGGAAAAATTGACCTGTATTCCTTCCTCTTCCTTCTCCAGAAATTGCTGAGTCTGAAGCGGAAGGTACTTCGCCTTTTTCAACTTCAGGAGAGAAGCATTTGTTAAGACATGTTATTTCATTTGTTAGATTTAAATTGTACCTTGACTCAGCAGCAACCTTGTCAATGACTTTGGATTCAAAGTGTCTACACAGGTGCTCCATGCCTTCTTCCACAGTGGGCCCTTCTGAAGATGGCACTGAAGAGCTTTTATAATGATAACTAGGCACAGTATTTGTACCAGAAGGTGGCATTTTTGTTTCAGCTTTAGAACATAAACAGGAAAGTGTATCACCATGGCTTTCTTCCCTGTAGAGATCTTCTGCTTTCTCATGGTATAGATGCTTCTGAGTGCTCAGGGGACCTTTAGGTATTTCTGAACATAAACCCTCCTGCAAATCTTTCTTTCCCGTAGCAGAAGCCTTTACTGCTTCTCCTACAGGTAGAATATTGTCTGCTTGTGCTTTGGCACATTTTTCCCTGCTATTGCAGACAGACTTCATTTCTCCTTGCAGTGTTTCATGTACGCATGCATTATAAATACCTAAAACTGATTCCTTTTCAAATTTAGTGTCATATAATACACCCACTGTGTTGAGTTGACAAAGAGCATAATGTGAACCATCATTTCTCCCTTCATGTGTATCAAACGCTGTTTCCTTTTCCTCTGTGGGCCTGTCACTTAGTGCAGTCTCTCGAGGTAGCTTAGCAATTACTGCTTTTTCACTGCCAGGCATTTTTTCTGGAGCACTTTCTGATATGGTTTTAATTATATAAGCTGTACCTGCCTCTGCTTTCTCTGTAATACCCTGCTCAGAGACAGAAGACTTTTCACACCTCTCTGCCTCCTGGCAGGTAAACAACTCCTTTGTGGAAGTCACGGTCTGAGGTTCCATGCTCCCCCTCACTCTCCACCGAACCTCACTCCCCGTTTCTTGCCACCTCTGCTCTGCAAAGTTTGCTTCACTTTCCCTTTCGATTGGTCTCCCTTTATTCGTGTCGTCTGTCTCTCTGTCTTTTAACCTCCTGAATCCTCTGTGTTCCTGGGTGTCCTCAGGTTGCCTTTCATCCACCCTGGTGGCCCTGGGTGCCTGCTTGTTCTCAGCTGGCAGAGGCGTTGGGTTCAGGGCTTTGGCATTGTGTTTCCTGTGTGCCTTGAAAGGCTTGGAAGCTTCCTCCTCACCAATTGATGCCAAGTCTGCTACTTCAATGACTTCCTTCTGCTTCTCTAAATCAGTGTTCCTTTGTGACATTTCACCAACTCCATTTTTTTGCGTAGACTCTGTTGAGACACCAGCATGTGCAAAAGTGCTGGCATACAAATCTCCTCTTAAGTGTACCTGAACTTTGCTTTCAATCATCTTGTTTTTTCCTTCATTTTTGTCAGCATCTGATGACAATGAATCCAAAGTTTGGTGAGACATTTGTGGTACCTGGTGCTCCAGAGCTGGATTAGCATTGCCATCCAGTGTCCTTGCTATGCATGCATTTAATTGCATGGATTCATCATGCTCTGGTAAAATGGCTTCTGGTCTTGTTTCACAGGCCTCTTTTGAGGTACCAACAGCATCCTCACTGAAGAATAGCCTCTCCATCATCTTACTTCCCGAGGAACTGTCTATTTCACCTTCTGAAATATCTGTGTGCCTCTCTCCTTGCCGGCTTGAGCCAGTAGCCATAATATTGATAGCCTCATTCTGCTTTGTCAGAGGAAAATGTTTTGCCGATAAAAGGCTTTCACTGGTACCAGTATGTTCCAAAGACTGCTCATAGCTGTTTACTGAGCCAGCAGTGACTTCCTTCCCTGGTAGCTGATTATTATAATCTCTTACACAATACTTAGCTTTATCTTTTAATTCTTCTCCTATCACATGTGAAGTGTTTTCAGATGAGGAACCGATAGGCACAGGGTGCAAGTCACTGCTTCTTTCTATACAGGTTAGCTTTTCCACCAATCTTTCAGTTTCACTTGGAAAATTAATTGGTTCTGTTGTATATAAATTCCTTTCATCTCTGGAAGAGGTACCTCTAGCTCCTGTGAAGTGCTGATTTAACTGAAACAATAGAATAGAAAAAGAATGATGAAAAAGTGCTTTGCAAAAATATGCCAAATGAAGGAGGCAGGATTTCATTATGGAAAGTTTTGTTTTCAGTAACAAAGCTTTTATGGAAACATGTTCCAAACCATTTGCAAAATTTGCATTGCATGTATTTTTTAACATAGGTAATGAGTTTTATGGTGGTGCTGAAAGGAGCAGGAAATAAAATAGTGCTCAGAACCCTCTCTCTTTATTCATGAGTTCAGTAAGCTGCTAGTGGATTTTATACAAATTAAATCTGAAGAGAATATTTCCTTAAAGGCAGGCTAATTTGTTCACTATGCATTTGATTCTAGATTTGGAGAGAGGAAGCCGTGGGGTGAGGGGGGAGGATTGGAGCTTAAACAAGGGCATTGATACAGTACATCAGTGCCCGGTAATGTACAGTGTTGTCCAGTAAAACAAAGACACATTTCACACTGACAAATACTGTAAGGATTATCTGTGCTTCATTTCTCTCAGGGACCATTTTACAGGCTTCAAACCAGACTGTTTTTAGACAATCTGGTAAGACATGAGTTGGAAATGAGATTAGCAAAGTAAAAGGCCAGAAACTAATCATTCTCCCTCCCAGCTCCCAAATATCATATTGTATTATTCAGCTATGCCTGCTTGTCACTGCACTCTCTTCTCACTTTAGCAGTCACACTGATAGCACTAGCTGATCAATTAGAGGCTAGCTTCTTGGGCACCCCTTTATACATTTGCACTTGCTGTAGATACCCCCATTACAGTTTCTCTTATTAATATGTTTTCTGCAAAGCCTCTGCAAACTATTAATAGTAAAACGTCACTCAAAGAAAAGTGAGGGAGCTAATGTCTCTGCAAATTCTGTTTTAATGACCCTCTGCCAACTAGTGCTCAAGTGTATTTGAGTTCTTCGGTGATGCCAACTGTCAGGATTTAACAGTGAGATGCCTGTGTTTTTTTCTCCTCCTCATAACTGACATTTGCATGATCTCAATAATTATATGCAAATCTTACGATTTCCCCTTCTTCTCACATAAGGCTCATGTTACTTGTCAACTGCACAGCTGTCTTGTGAGCCAATGCCTGTGTGTTTCAAAGATTTGGTTGTATTTCCATGTATTATAAGCCTTCATTGTTTAATTCATTAAAGAGCGCACAGTGCAAATTAACATCTAAATTACAGCTCCCCCTTCATTTATTGTACGGACAAGTCTGGCAATTGATAAACAAATGGTTATATTTGATCCTCTTTTTTGTAAAAGGGTGGACTGAGAACAACAAGGGATTTTAGAGGTCTTCCTTTGCACATTTCACCATAAAGAAAAAAGAAACAAAACGTCGACTTTCGGGCAGTGAAAGATCCCACAATAGGCAACAAATGTAAACTTTTTAAAGTAAAAGACAAGAAAAATTTATATTCAAATGAGAGGAATTTTTTCTCTCTATCAACAAGAAAAAAAAGAATGGTTCCCATCTTCCTCTCTTATCTGATTCAGCATTCACATTTTCACAGGTGATAGCTATTATAATCTATGATTATGAATCTGTGCATCCAAATGATATGAGCTGAGAACAGACACTGGGAATAATAGACTGCTGTATGTGTCTCATTTATTGCCATTTTTTCTTTCATACTGAAAAATGCAAGGCAAACCACACACACACATGCATGCACACAAATCCAAATAGATTGAATGTTCACCGAGTGTGAAATTCATTGTAAAAAATATGTGAAATACTGATACAAAAGAATCTGCTAATATAAATATATATATACTTGCTATGCTCATGTAGTTATAATTTCAAAAATCTCATAAGTAAACAGCAATACAAATATAATTTTTTTACAAATAGAAAGCATATATTTAAAAATATTTCCATCCTAGAGACTAGGAAGGGAGATTTTTTAAATGTTACTCTTCTAATTCCTTAGAACTGTCTTTTAGAGCCTCTGGTAAAGAAGTAAAATGGAGATGTCATTAATTTAAGACCAGAAAAAGTTGATGCACTATACCAAAATCAAAGCACCTTCTATTGTTGAATCAGTTAGAGATTCAGTGTAAGTACAGACCAAGGCTTTACATTTGTAAATTAGTACATCAGTCAGCTCTGTTAAAAGGGGGCATTTCACCAGCTTTGAAGTGTAAATGGATTCAAATCATTTAATACTGTAGATATAATTGTATAACACTTACCAGCAACTCTAATTCTTTTTCATCATCTTTGTGATCACCCTGGTTGTATTCTGCATTTTTGTCTTTTATATTTTCTTTAGCTAGTTTCGTGTCTTTGTCTTCTGCTTGTGAATAAACAATTTCTGGGACGTTTGTGTCT
The DNA here is from genome assembly GCF_026979565.1 of Vidua chalybeata. Lineage (NCBI taxonomy): Eukaryota > Metazoa > Chordata > Aves > Passeriformes > Viduidae > Vidua > Vidua chalybeata. The sequence continues at coordinate 46,910,194 of NC_071534.1, forward strand.
GAAGAGTTAAAAAAACAGTTGAATAATTTCCATTATGTTGGTTGTTACACTATTTTTAATTAACATGTGCAGTAAGGAAGAACTAATTAAACCGGGTGCTGTACCTGAAGTCCTTGAGTTATTCCATGTGCCATCATCAGACGTTGCCAATATTTCTTCTTTTCTGTTAAACAAAAAGAAACTTCTTGTGTTATTCTGCAAAAATTATTGTTCTAATTCCCCTTAGACTCAAATACAAAGACTACAAGTTAATTATACAACATTTTTAATGCTATTTGAAATTCTGAAAATAACAGCTACATAAAATGTAGTGCTTTTTGAGTGACCTGATATTAAGGCTTGGTCATAAGAAAGAATTGGCTGAGAAAATGAGAATGTGCTGACCTTCAGATAACATTGCAAATCTGATGGGTTTTCCCAGGCCTTTTCTGAGAAAGCAGCACAAAGGTGATTAGATGGGTCAGTGACAGGAGAGCATAATTTTGGGGTCAGGTAAGGGTCTGGAAGGATATATGTGTTCAAGAGGCCAGGGCTCTCTCTTGCTTGTGTTTTTCAAATAATTATATATTTACAGAGATGGCAGAAAAAGGTGTCTCTGTTACCTGAAATAAATCAAAAGGTTCTCCCTGCATGTGTATAAATCCTGTTGCTAAACTATGCCTGGCCAGCAGGAACAAATTCTGCTTCCCTCAGCCAGTGCAGTTTTTTCTGTTGCTTTGCTGGCTGTGAAAAAAAAAAAGGCCAGGTTCAACACAAAAAACACCTACAGAGAGATGCTGAGTGCCTGCAGACCTCATCAATATCAATTGATATCAATCGAACTGCTAGCAGTTTGAATTGTGTGCTTATAGGGGTCTAACCTTTAGTGGAAAAGGAAAAAATGTTAAGAGAATGTCACTTATGTAAAATGTAAACTCTGTATGACTCCTAAAGACACCTCTATGAGGAGAATTTCTTTTCTGTAGGTCTTAATTTATATGATTTTCAACCAGCCGTCCACCTCTGTTACTGAAAATTACTTTCTAATTTTCAAATATTAATCTTTTCCCCTTCTATTTTCTCCTAGTGTCTTTCATTTGAATTGATATAACATTAACTCTGCCACCTAAATGCTTAATACAGAAGGAGGATGCTAAATTTATACTCTGTTAAAAGAATGTAGACATCTACTGTCACCAACTTTTTAAAAACTTGTCTTTATAGGGTTTGCCAGCCTAAGTAGACAGAAGCTCTTGCTAGTCTTGCATCTGATCTCTGACACTGGCCACTATCAGATACTTCAGGGGAAGATGTAGAATTGTTGGAAAATACTTGGAGTAATTTGCACTGCCCTCTTAAATTTCCTCTTGGCCATTTTTTGTTAGAAGCTGTCCTTGAAGCACAAGATTTAATGCTCTCTCGGCAATTCTTTTTCACCATTAATTGCAATAATTCTAAATATTCTTGCAATTTCTGTGAATGTCATGTCACTCTTGAATTCTGGTATGTGCATAACCTTAATGTGGTTTTCACTCTTCCACTCTCACTGAGTTGTACTTTCCCCTGCCTGCAGTTGCTATAATCTGCATTTCTTTCTGATAAATGTAGCAGATCCACCTTTTTGAGTTGATCTGTGGAGTTCTTAAGCTAAACCATTGGTGCTTATTATTTATACATAGGGGTTTGGAGAGGGTGGTTTGGGCTTTTTTTACTGTTCAAAGGCTTGGCTTAGTGATGTAGCTCACAATTTTCTTCTGCCCTTTTGCATCTTTTTCACTCTTCTGCTTCCATAAATCTGCACACTCTGTAGGCTGGGGTTTAACCATGATACAGATGCATCAAAACACTTAGGTGCTATTAGGGTGTCTGCAAAAGCCCCAGATCAGGAGCCAAGACATGTATAACACATGAACTGAATTGTCACCCCAAAACAATGATTCCAAAACAACATGGGCCCAGCAGGAAACCTTCCACTGCTTTCTAGTGGAAAAAAAGAGAATCCTAGTTGTCTGCATTTCTTTGAATGTAGCTGACTACCTACAGTGTTCAGCCATATGAATGCCACAACTGTTGGAAAGCAGGGATGGCACCATTTGCTGCTAGAAGGGACTTTTGTCTACTTCTTAAAGAAACAAGAGTTTGACAATTTTTTCATTCAAGAAGCATTCCCAGAAGAAGGGGAGCTGTTAATGTCTATATCCAGTTTAATATTCTACTGCTAACTAGAGTTCACAGACTACTGTGACATTTAAATAGCAGAGCCACTTTCAGCTTCTATCACACCCTCATGTGATAAAAAACCCCACTGCATATCATTCATGCAAAAAATACCCAATTTACCAGAATACAGAACATCTGGGGAAAAACCGGAGAGCAGATCAGCCTACTCCTAATGGAGTTGGATGTACAAGTAGGATCCTTACTCTTTAGCTTAATTTTCATACCTTGGAGAAAGGAGAAACTGAATTCTGCCCTGTTTCCTCTGTTACCTATGCAGTGAATATTTTTTGTTTTGATTAAAAAAAATTTAGGGTAAAAATATAGGCACCGTGTTTGAATAAGGATGTTAAGGATGAGTACCTATTTTATAAACCTTTAAATGTACAGGTATAAAGATGCTTCAAAATGGATAATTACGGGTAAGTGCCAGTATAGTGTTACCTTATCTACCCTTATTGTTCTAAGCATTTGTGTTCAGGCAGTCCTGTATATTATCCCTATTATCAGAGATGAGAGATTGTCACTTCCAAAAGGAGATTCATTCCCTCTAACATGGGAATCATGAGTAAGATGGAGTGACATATCCTACAAAGGTGCTTCTTTCCCTCTGAAAGGGATTGACCATAAAGGGAACCTACATCTTGGGCCATTATCTAATGCCGCATGACTCTCACCTTGTAATCCTAAATTCAAACTGGAATGTAGTTATGGAGTTTTAGTGGCTGGGACTGTAATACTCAATGTATGTGTGATCTGAGCCCCTCAGTTTTACTTTTGCTGTGATTGGATCAGAAATTTTCCTTAACTTTTGTTCTAGTAGCATCTGGAGCCCTGGTCAACAAGTTTCTTTTCACCACTGCAACACAGGTAAAGTATGGCAATGATAACACAGCCTCACAGCTACACTGCAGGGCTTGTAGCATAATTTCTTTCCTATTGCACTTAATTTTATAAAGATTTCTAGTTTATAGCCCATTATTTGTGCACACCTGCCCTGCAAATGGCTGAATACAGGGAATGTCAATGTAACAGTTATTTTACTTAATTTAATTTTAGATCAGAAATATCTGACCTCATATAATTATTCTCAGGGGAAATATAAAATTGGCTTAAATTGAGAATATTGATACTGCAGTGTTTGAGGATCACAAGGAGCATAAAACAAAAGTGATTTAAATCACTACTTCAATTTAAGAAATGATACTTTGAGGCTATGGGTGCATATAACTACAGGACAATCTCAAACCTATTTGTATATCCTAAGGACTGAAATACTTACAAAAAGCCAATAAAAATTAGCCCCTTCATCAAACAGGGGCAATTAGAAGGTGTTTGTCTAGTTCGTAAGTTTTTTTCTCCATATTTCTCTGAAAAGGTCCTAGCATAGTATCAGAATTCCATGAGCAGATTTTAAAATTAGAATATTAATTAAGTTTTTGTTTCAGGAATTAATTATTTCACCTTGTTGTGAAGTATGGTCTAAATTTGCCTACATGATGAGAGACACAATATTTGTATTCTGTTAAAAAGTGTTTGCTTTTATTTTTGAGTGATCCAGATATTCTTACAACAATGCAACCTAGAAAAAAAATCCATTATGTCAGATTATGCAATTCCATTCCAGCATAAGTAGTCATAAACCTGCAGAAGCTCTGTTGCTTTTTCTCATTCAGCTGAATGGGGCACATCTTCATAAAGTTCACCAGGAACTTCTGAATTTCTACCAGCTTAAAACTCCAAAACCTATGCTCATATGATTCATTCTTGATGAAATTATCATTCACTTGTATTGAGTTATAAAAATAAGTCAGGACTGAAAACAGGTTATCATTGTAATTTTGCATTAGAAAGAACAAATATGAAGTTCAGGGACTAGTTAGTAGGACTGAGAGGACTGAAAATGTGATTTACATTATGTGAAGGAGTTCAGAAGTCCCGAATGTGGAATTGGCATCCCAGAGAGGAAATGTTAAACCTGAACCCTAAAGATGTGAAGAGTAGACAGAAAATGTCTAAGTGACAAGAAAAGAAAATAGCGGTCAAACAATATTTCTTTGACTTCATGAAGGGTTGGAATAAACTCAGACATATCAAGACTTTTGAACTATCCCTTTTAAGTTAAATGAAAATTTTTTAGAAGTTAGGTTTCATCAAAATTTCAGGTAATCTATATATGACCCCACAAACTAAAGACTTCTCATAAATTCTTCTACCATAGTGCTAGTAGTGGGGCAGATTCTTATAAGAAGAGAAATCTTGCAGCGCATAACTGATAGGAGCAGCAATTTAGAAAATTATATTATTTCATGCAGTCTGGGAGCAGACCTTGTTTAAATATGTTCCAATTAAGAGAAACAGATAATCTCCAACCCAACTATGAGAGACTCAACAGAGGAAAACACATGTTCGTTTAAAACCTTTGCTATTCAGATCTATTCAAAGTGGTCCTATACTGTAACAATATCAGAAGAGTTGAAGAATAGAAGCTATATTTAGGAAATAGTGTCAAGGCGACTACAGGCCCAGGTGTCTTTGAAAAGTTTTCACAATAGACTTAAAACAAAAATGAGAACAGAAATATAGATAAATGGAAAATGGCATAAAAGTGCCAGACACCTGATAATATCTGTCTTTGATAAGATCACTATATTTCCCTTGTCTAAAAATCAGTTATCTGGACTTCATTAAAGCATTTGTTGTGCAGCCACATGGGAAATTTATTAATTAAACAGGAGAAGAGGGAGATGAGCATAAGAGCTGGGCGGTGGGAGAGGGGCTCGGTGCCAAGCAGGGTCCCTGGAGCTGGGCTGTGGAGCTAGCAGGCGTCGCTGGGGAATCGGAGAGGACAAGTCATGTAATCAGACTTACTCAGTCATGTTATTACAGACCAAAGCACAAGAAGTCACAGTTAAATTAAATCCGTGGCAGAGAGGAAGTTGGGAGACATCAACACAGAGGAGGATTGAAAGAAAACGGTGGCCTGGAGGATCAGAATAATAGATAAGGGATGAAATTCAAAATTATAAAGTGTCAGGTTATACATTTAGGGACTAGAAAGATTTTCTGCCACAAAAATAGGGTTTAGAACTTGGAAGGAACAGGTGAACGAGAAAAATCAGAGGGTTTTTTTGCCAGAAACCATTTCCAAGCCGCTAGTGTGAGATGACAAAGACACTATGATATAAAGGCAAACCAAGTTCAGCAGCAATGTCTCAGGGAAGATAGTCCTGGTTAGGAAAGATTTCCAAGAAATGTTCATATTGTGGCATGAGGCACCAATAAGAACTACTCTAGAAAATTTGACTAAAATGTCCAAGAAAGATTGATTCAAACTAAAACATGTTCAGAAGAGGACTACAGGAAGACTGGCAGGATGAAAAATCTATTTTAACGAAGGAGACAGACTGAGTAGTTCTATTTTCAGCATAACAAAATAAAGTCTGAGAGGAGGAATAAATGCCCTCTATTGATACAGCAAAAGGGTAAATACCCAAAAGACAAAAAAAGCAGCAAGACTGTTAGTGCATTAATATAAAGAGTTCAGAGAAACATTTGTTGTGAAAATTTAAAAGAATATCTGTAAGCATTAGAAAAGTATATCCTGTAGTTTATCAGTATAAGTATCAGACATAAGAAACTGAGAAGGTCTCAGTATGGAAACATGAATATATTTTTGTGAAAGAGATTATGCAACACATTTCCCAAAGGAATAAGACTTCTTGATCCCATAGTCACAATCCAGCCCTATTTCAAATGTTCCTGTGCAGCTATATGCCCTGAGATTTGTGCTTCCAGGATTTTTAACTATGGAGCAGGAGGTGTTTTTGTCTAGCCTGAAATAGGTTTGAAACTATGGCCAGGAGTAACACACTACTTCATAATGCGTGGGGTTTATCATAGCTTGTCATGATTTTAATTCATGCACCAATATTTGGCTAAAGTTGTGTCTGTGTGTTTGTATAACTCACGGTACCATTCACTTTCTTCTGAGCTATATCTACTTATGCTAGATCTTACTATCTAAATAATACGATATTTATTTTTAAAAATGTGAAAAAATGGCTAAGATTGTTGGATTATGGAGTATGGAGCGATGAAAATGTACCTGAAAAACTCTGAAATTAATGCAACCTGATCAATTTTATACTATCCCATATTTAAAAGAAAACGTGGGACAATATTATTTAGTCTGAAATTCAGAGAGGTATGAGGTTGCTAAAGTATTCAAAGAATGTATTTCTCAAATATTTAGTTAAAATATGTAAAAGGGAAAAAAGTTTTTAAACTTATTTTATTTTAAAATAGTCTTAGGTTTTGTGGATTCTTTCATGCTTCTGATTTCACTGTAGATTCAAAATCAAACCAAATCAAAATTCTACCCTGAAGGTAGAATTGAATGTATTGAAGTTGAGGTGAAGTTAAAACGTCCTCATGAAAAGAGTTGGCAAGACTGAAGTTGCTAACCAAACCATAGCTATATTTTAATTTCAGGACAGATTTCTAAGCCTAAGAGTAGCCTCATACAGCAGCAACCTTCAATACAACTAGTGCTTTTGGATCTAGTGCCAAAAATAGCCAGCCTCACTGAAGAATAATGCCACTGTGATGTAAACGATGTGTGAGATCCCTGAAATGAAGTAGTTACATGTGTCAGCAGTGCTTTACTGAGAAGCAGAAGAGCAAAAAGTAAATTAGGGCAGTTAAGTACTCATGTTTGAGCTGTCACTGGAGCCAAACAGGCAATCCTGCACAGAACTGTAAGCCCACGGACCTGGGAAAGGGAATATGGGGAGGGAAGGGCAGGCAGCTTAGTTTGGTTATTTTTGTATCATTAGCAGCAGTAATTTCAGAAAGAAGTAGAGAAGGAAGTATCTGCATTTAAACAAGCAACAACAAAAAGTATTTTTAAATGTTTATGTACACATCAAAAGCAGAAAGCCTGCAAAATGTCTTGAAGACCTGTGTGAGAAACTAGAGAAAGGGTTTTCCACATGTAATTAAAAAATTCAGTAGTATTGTATGCAATATCATTCAAAATCCACAAATATGCTAAAAGAATTAATTTCTCAGGAAAAAGGAATTTTGGAAAGAATTAAGAAAGATTTTGTATGTGTAAAGTTCTAAGCAGAGCTTTAAAGCTCTATTCAATTGTTTGTAAGGCTCAGAAGAATAAGAATTCAAGGTATGTTTTTACTAACATAACCCTCATAACAGTTGGCCTGATTTAAAATATTGCTCTATTTGTATTGGTCCTAAAATACCAGTTGGACAAGGGAGAAAATATTTCCAAAACCAATTCACACTGAGAGTAAAATGCAAGAAGGGAAAAAAAAACTGTGTACTATTAAAAAAAAACCTGAAAATATAAGCTTCATTCTGGTTTGGGAGCCACCACAGATCCTGATGTGGACCTTCAAAGTGTAGACTTTGACTTCTTTTGTGATGGTGTCTCCATAGTTAATTTTATTCTAACTCACTGACTGAATATATGAACTAAATATTTAATGAGTAAAGACAAACTCATTCCTTGCCTCCATATAGCTCAATTCAAAACTCACTACAGGGACAAATCTCCCTAGCCATCTAAATTGATATCTGTTTTCTCAGAATTTGAAGTTATAGTTTGAGAATTCAACCACTCCACAATTTATAATCACATGCAGTTCTTAGTCTCAGGCCCTGGTGCTGCCAGGGAATTCACAGCTGAGCTCAGGAAGAGGCCCTACGGCCCTGGCTTGAAGCCACCTTTGTGCCTCCTGGGGCCTTGCCTGGCTGTGCCACAGCACTACCCAGGATCTCTAATGTGGGATGGAGATGACAAAGAGGCTGAGAATTACCTGTCTGTGTGCTGGCTTAAGAGGGCAAATATATTATTTGTCCTTTGGATAATTTCTAACATGGAAGACTGCCTGCTGGGGGTGTGTCCAGTGGCCTCACCACTGATCAGTGCTTGAGCTCCTATTTCTGACTCTTGAAAACGGAGAGCCCATAAAACGTCTGCAGCAGAGACGCGTGCAGTGAGACACGTTTATGTGCCACCACCTGTGTGCTATGGAGAGAATCCAAAAAGTGCATGTTCATCTTCCTAGGAGCAGACCAGAACTATGCACAGAGGCTCCAGTGCCCAGTGCTGCCTGGCAGTGCTGGCTTCACTGGAGCCAACCAGCTGGTGGGCAGTAGGGTCTGGCCTTCTCCAGAGTTTTACCTCTAAGTTGTATCTGTAACGGCTTTGAGCTCCCTGTGTCTACAGAAAAGAAAGAACCTTTATAAAGCTCAGGAGCAAAATCATTGGTACTGCCAGACCTGATGCTTCTTATCTGTTTACCTGCATATCTCATCTAAATGAAGGCAGCATATTATTTTTATGAACTGTATGCTCTCATTTGGAATTGACACTAATGAATGCAAGGCCCTTTCCCCCTCTTGTTTGTACCATCAAATTAATTAGCTCTATTGTGACACCAGTATTTTTCTCAAGTAGTTCAAGGCTTGAGCGTTTTCCTTTCTTTTTCTAAAGGGCATCTTCAGTGCCCTTTATCTACCATAAGAATCATGCATCACTTGTATTTTTCACAACTAATGCTGTTTATTATAAAAACTGATTGTGATGTGAAGATTGTTATACTGTGTGGCAAATTGCCCAAACAATTACTGTAAATGCATGAGCCATAAACTGTACTGCCAAGGACACTGGTAGGTTAGCTCCTATAAAAGAAACAATTAGAGTCTGAGGTGAAAATAATAGAGATGAGATGACAGTTATTGAAAAGGCAGAACATCCAGTTTAATGTTGTAAATATAGGTTTGTAGATTACACTGATGGTTTTAAAGTGTTCATGACTTATTGAATGGAATAGAATATTCCATACTTTAGAATGGGGCCATAATTATTATTTCCTTTTAATTGTCATGTCTGATGCATTTGTGAGCAGTTGTTGAGAACATCTACACATTATACTGATTCTATTTCTAAATTATCATCCTGCTTCAAGGGTTGGAGGTTTTTTTTATTTTACTTTCTTCGCATTTTGTTGTTCAGGGTCTGTTCTGAACAAAGTATTTTCTCTTGAGGAACGTGGAGTGCTTAGAGGGTTACAGCAATAATTATTTCAGTTTCAGCCTACACACTTCACTGCTTTAAATCATCATTAGAAGTTTCATCCCTCAGCAACTCCTGCTGAGACAGTCTTAAACTCCAAGAAACAATTAGATAAGAATAGCTAATCTTTATAGCAACTTGTATATAAAGGTATTGATAAGAATTTGCCAGAAAGTAAGGGAATATATTTTTTTTCTTAGAAATCATCTAAATATAGAGAAAGGTTATTGCTATGATTGCTAGAGAATTTCAATAATTCAGACCAGACTTGGAGTGTATGAAGATTAGGATGCATAAAAAAAAAAAATATGTGCACTGTACAAGAAGAAAGAAGATGTGTTGCAATAACCTGTGGTATATGCAAGAAAATGCAAGAAAATTGACATTACTGCCTGAGAATATTAAGCAGTCCTCTGGATTTTTTTTTTTTTTTTTTTTTTTTAAGACAAGACGTAGGGATAAAAGAAAATGAAATAACATCCTAATATTTGACCCTAGGGAGAGCACTAAACAACTGGACACAGAATTGCAGCCGTCCAAGAAGGCAGAGGTACTGGGCATATAAAATCAGAACAGGGAAGAGCCTTCCCAGGCTTTAGAGGAGAGGATAAAGTGGGCAGCAGTGCAAAAGTAGCAACCAGCAAAGGGAAGTCGGTGTGAGCAGCCTGTGTGAGCTCTAAACTACCAAACCCATTAGTCAGGGGGAGCTGGAAAAAGCTCTAAAGTGGCTCTGAAAGCAAGTTGCAAGGAACTAAGTACTCATCTAAAACACTTTTCAGAGAAATGCTCTAGGTCGTTTTCAGGCTTTTACAAACTGTTAAAGAAGGATGATCTTAATATGAGGTAGGGGCTTAAGAGCTGTGTTGGAATTTGATGGAGCTGCACTGAAGTTCAGGGAGGTGTTGGGAGGGAGAGCTGGGAAGGTGGCAGAGCTGTGGGCCTGGGCAGTGGCTGCATCCTCAGGCTGAAATAACTGCCTGTTTCCAAAACTCAACGCAGAGTCCTGGAACTAGACCTTAAGTGTAGCAGAAGCCAACAGCCACACTAATTAGAGACAGAGCAAGCCTGCACAGAGCAGTGTGAGCATGACGTGGAGAATTGCAGTCCATGCTGACAACAAAACAGAGGACAACTGAAGCTCAGCCAGCCATTCCTTGCTTCTGGGCTCCTAATGCACATTCCTGAATTCTGACTTCTCAGGTGGCTTTACCTAAAATATGGCCAATTCCCACCTAAAAGCATTTTGGCTTCAAATAATCCCTCCTTGTGGAGATGCCATGCTATACATGCCTGAACCATAACACTGTTATTATATGTCATGTGTGGCAGTATCATGGCCTTCTGGTTATGTGATTATTTTCTTTCAGGAGGTACTTAAAAAATAGAAGCACAACAGAAAATGAATTTAATGTAAACAATGCAGAAAAAATAAATTTAAATTATGTTAGATTCAAAACTGATTGAGACCACAAAGGAAAATATTCAGAAGCAAAAACTGCAGGTAAAATCAACATCTATAAATGAAGAGATGTGTGAACACTAAGCAGAAATAACTGAATAATATTTTAAAACATTGCCATTACAACCAATCCTATTAAAATTAAGCTTTATGTAAAATAGGAGCCCCGATTGTGTATCTAGGCAAGATTGATTTTCTTATATGACCTTCAACTACCAGCAGTGTTAAAGAAGGCTTAACCTAGTTCTTTGTAAATAGGTGTCACCCAACAAATGGGACTGACACTAATTAGCTTCCTTGTTGATAGTCAGGAAGCAGAGGACAGAGGCAGGAGATGGCGTGGTGCACTCGTTGTTAGAGCAGGAGGTGAGGGCATTTGCTGGCTGGCATGGCAAAGGAGGTTGGCACTGTGGCTGCTGTTTGGAAACTACCCTGGGAATGGAAGGCTTCACTTCCAGGAGAGTCAGGCAAGCAAACTTCACAAGCATTTTGAATGAAAACAGAGCCACAAAGAACCTCTACTGAAATGTTTGAATTTTGAGGAGGACAATATTAACCTGTCATATTTCTCCACCTTGAGGAAATACCCCTTAGTTTTGTCTTCTCACCTAAGAAAAGGGGCTGTTACCAGAAGAGGAGAAAAGGTGAGCCTGAAAAAGGACAATAAAGGACTGTCAGTAACTTCTACACAAGGAGATATTAGAACAGAAGTTTGGAAAGTGAAGTTGAAAAAGATGCTCAGAATAAGCAATATATGGTATTATGATTAATAGTATCAAGGGGGACAATTGATCAAGAGAGCAGCTGTAAGGGAATTTAAGCATTTTTTCTGCAAAGATAATCCCCAGTAGAATTCAGACAATGTTTGTAATAAATCTATTTTTATTAAGATTATTGGATTGGTGTTATCCAGGGGATTATATTTTCCAATTACTAATATTTTCATTTTTCGGTCTTAGTTTATGATTGAAGCAGGGACATGGGTGGCACAGAACAAAATGCATTGGCCTGACTTGGGATGAGAATAATCATTGCCTCAAAGCAAACAAAGTCCCAAGAAATTAGTCTTTATTTTCTAGCTCATTAAAAAAGACCTTGAGTTTTAATAGCAAAACAGTAACACAATTTTTTTTTAATATAGATGTATATCTGTCCATTTGAAGATTTTAGTGCCATCCCGTCTGAACCAGGAGTCCAACACCAGTTTGGTGCCAGGCTCAAGCCTTTAATATAGCACTGTCTATCCCCAAATCTCATGACTGTAGATATGAAGATTGCAGAAGAGCCTATCACATAAGAAGTCAGTTATACCTCAAATTAAGCTATAGCAAGTATAAACAGGAACTCTGCCACTTTATTCAGATCCTTTCATAGCTCTGTCATGACTGTTGTACTTCATTGTGATATCCCTGTAGCAATGTTGAAGCAGTACCTGTTCAGGAGTGTTACACAGCTGTTTTATATGTGGATTGGTCAGAAAGTTCATTGAGTCCTTTGACAGAATGGGCTATGTATTTCATAAACAGAGAACCTCTTTCAAAAAGATTCTCCAGGGCAGTGTTAGAAAGTCTACTGAGAGATCCACTGTGAATTAGTAATGCAGGACTTTTCTATTTGGATATCTATCTCCAGGGCCAAGCTGTTAAAAAAGAGGAAAAGGTGAGTGAGCAGTCAAGGGCTAGACTTGGCCTAATGTGAGAGGATATGCTCCATAGGTCACCATTTTGTCTAGAAGAGGTATGATCAAATATCAAAGTGGTTTTGTAGAAAGGAGTTGTGGGTAGTGCTCTTCTCTTGCTTCTTTTTACCACTGCTTTAAAATATTGGAGGAAAGAAACTTTCAAGTTTTGGATAAATCTGAGAGGAGAAAAATATTAACCTATGTTGCCTCTGATCTTTTTCTGAATCTCACATGGGAAAAATAGGGAAGGAGCAGTCTCTTCCTGGCCTGTCAGAAGAGAATATTTTCCAAGAGGCTGCCTGCAGTGTGCTGAGGCACGTATACAAGAAGGTGGGAAGTGCCTTAGATAGACTGTAGAGAGATAGATGGCAGTCAGGTGACACTAAGACACGATACCACTCCTGGCCAGGAGAACAGAAAGGGTGACCACAAAAAAAAAAAAAAAAAAAAACACAAACCTTAGACAGTTGTTCTTAAGAGAGGGCAACTATAATCTAAATCATGGAAAGCAATTGTAAATTCAGTAAGTATCTCAATATGATGAAAATCCCACGTGTCATCATGACAAGAGACCTTTATAATCTTTTTTTCATTTTTCACATGTTTACTACCACAAAGCAAGAAGGCAGCTGTTTTATAGGTATCAATATTTCTGTCAAGAAGACATGGCAAAAACCTAGGAGACACTGGTTCAGATTCACTAGGGTAGCTGCAAAGACTGACAAACTCCCCAGCCCTCTAACATAACATAAAGTTTTTCAGCCTAGAAAATCTTATATTTATCACCCAGTATCTATAAATGTTATTGCAGGGACAACAATTCTGCATCAAAACAAAGTATAATGCCAATCCACTTGATGCACCTAAGTGCAAGGTAAGAAAAACCTGCCAGCTTTGATTAGTTCCCACTCAATCGTGTAACCCAGTGCCCTTCAGGACTACAGTTAGTAACCAGCAGTAATAAATCTTCAGGTTTAGTGTTAGAGTATCAGCTGGTTTCATGAATCAGGAGGAGAGTGGAAAGGCATTCAGAAAACCAAGCCCTCTATTATGCTTTGGCATGTCAACTAATACTTCTTGTGTGTGTCACTGAAGGTCTAGGGATCAAATAGCCACTTCTAACCTTCTCCCACAGTGTTTAAAAGGTCTTACCCTCTCCTTTGCCCTAAGGCGGGGACTTAATTTAACTTTCAAAGTATTTTTTGGACCATTTTTCCCACCTTTTGCTGATGAGAAGATAATCCATATTTTATATTGAAAATACCATGGGCAATTGGTTCTCTGGACCTACACTGCAGCTGAATCTGTTGCTTCAATGTCAGAGCTGTAGTGCTGGGACTGGATCAGAGCTTAAAGTTCATAATCAGAATAAACAGCTCAGATGACACTGGTACTCATTGCAATGATTAAATATGACTCCAGTGCTCTCAGCTAATGTTGCACTAACTTTAAACATCTTTTCAAGACTAACATTTAGCAAAGTCAAGTTGAATGTAATGGAGCAATTTTTTTTTCCAACTGAACATTTATGAACTGTAGTACCTGAATGGTGGACAGGAGAGAGTATTGAAATGGTCATTTACAGCCTGGTTCAATTTGCAAAATAGATATCTTCGTAAACAAAAGAATCATTGAACATACAGGAGTTCACTTAGCAATGTACTTCTATTTTTCCAAAGGTCCTTAACCAGCAATCTAAAAGAGCATCTGGTCCTGTAAATATTAAAATTCAAGGATGGTTTTACACATGAAGAACTCTACAAAGTTCAGTGAGACTCCTGATGTTTATTAAATTATTTATTATGCCTATTGCAGGATCAAGCCAGTTGATGAATTAAAAAGTTCTAAGAGTCAGCCATAGTAGTGTCACATTATTGGTGTATTTAAATAAGCTGATGAAATTGTAGTAACTGAAAAAAAAAAAATGACAGCCAGATTACAGAGCACTGGCTTTACATGATTTCATGCAAACAACTGAAAAAGCTTTATAGCAACCAATATTTCCCACACAATAGAACACAAATTTCTGTTCTGTAGCATTGGTGAGAGCAGTTTCTAATGTAGATCATGGAAATGAATGAGAAACCACTGATAGTAATAAATTCCAATGTAAATACTATGCTAAGATTGCCAGTACAACATATTATTTTCATGTGTTATTCCTTTAAATTTTAAATGCTTCTTTAAATATTTCTAGTGCAATAAATGGATGGCAGATGGGTGGCGCAGTTTGCAACCACCAAAAGCAAAAATGTGACAGGTTTTCAGCTTTCAGGTACACTCCAATTAGGAGACCCCAAGTACAGGAAGAATGTGTCTATTTGTCTGTGCATGCCATTCTAATCCACATCTTCCACCTCTTTTTTTAACACTTCTGTGATAGCATTCAGAGACTTAAGCCATTAACCTAAATATCTATCTTCAGGGTATTTAATAAGTTTCATATTTGAAATAGTATACATGCCCAGATTTTGAAATAATATGATTAAACAGAGAGAAAAAAAAACATTGAGCATAATTTCTGGCCAAGTAGGATTGTTTTCTATAGAATATTTTTCAAGTGGTTTATCTTAGCTTATTTTAAATTACTTTGGAGAGTAAGGCTGCAGCAATTTCCTCAAAAGATAACCCTTGAGTTGCTGTTAAGAAGCATTCCTGATGCTGAGTCAAACTCAGTTCCACAACTTGCTTTTATCCCACTTGTCTGAATAATATATTTTAGAGCACCTTAAATAATTATCCTGTGTCCCTGATAGTCATGTTCTTCAAGTAGGTGGAAAAGTCCTATTTTGGTTCCAGTCCTACCTAATTCTACAACTGAGAAAGACTGGCAATAGAGGCAAGGAGGCAAGAGAAGGTCTGGGAATACTAGTCACACTAAACACAGAGAGAGGAGTGCTCCTCTTAGCTGGCTCCCTGTGAATGGATAGCTTCTCTAGCAGCTGCTCTCCGGTAAAAACAGTGACTGCAGTCACTTCCTATTAATAGCAATAAACTTTAGTCAAATCCCATATCTGTATGCTGATCAAGATGTTACTCATAACTTAAAATGCCAGAAACAACTTTGAGATTAAACAGAGGTACACAAAGATGTGTGTTTTAACACCTTTCTTGCTCTTCTTTTCCCTTCCTGATTATGGTGACACACAATCAAAAGAACAAGGATTAAAATGGAATGTAATTTAAATGCCATATTTTAAATGAACCAGATGGGAATGATGCAGTTGTTCTTCATAGCAAAGTGCATGAGAGATTATTTCCAAATATCTTTGTAAGAAGCCTTTGATTTTTTTTTAAAATCACATTATGAGCTTGTGGGAAAGGCTAAGAGGAGCTGCAGCAAAACTGCATTTCTCAGCACAACCTAGGCACTGGTCTGCCATCTGCCTGGGAAGACAGAGCACAGTGAGCAAAGTGCAGTCTTGCCAAGCTGCGTCTTCAGCAACTTTAACTTCCTTTGCCTCCCATCAGAAAGGAGATGATCAGCATCTGAAGAAGGAAAGGCACTCATGCATAGAAGAAATTTTCTCACTGACAATTTCTTAGAGACCATTCAGTCTACATGTTTTCAAAGTTGGCATCGGTAGCCCACAGACATGGGTTTTAATCTCTTCTTTCTCATCGTCTGTTGTACATAAAGAAGCTCTTGTAAGAGTCATTGCCCTATTCTGTGTTGTGTTTTAAAGTGGCATCATGGAGGAAAGGGAATTGATACATTATTACTCAAAAAAAAGTACAGTTCAGCAATTACAAAAAAAAGGCATAGGATCAATATCAGCTGGATCACAGTGATACACTTGTGGATCATTTCAGAGTGATATATTTTTTGGCTCAGAGAGCTAAGGGAGGATAACTCTAACAGTTGTGACAAAAATACTAGCCTTCCCCTTCCTTGTCAGAGGAGAAGAGTCCAAACACAATACCCTTCTGTAAAACAATTCTTGTGCTTATCAGCCACTTTCCTGGTGCTGTCACTTTTGCTCTTGACAGATGGCAAACCAGGGCCAAGCACAGAAATGGGATGTAGCATCCCCAGTGACAGGGGACATGGCTTCCATAACTCTATCTCTGCACCTTTCAGCATGATCTGCAGGAGTCTGCCTCATGCAGCAGCCAACCAGTTCCTGTTTGATCAGACCAATGCAGGAGCCTGGTGTCCACAATACAGTCATGTCATCTAAATCTGAGGACTGGGAAGAATTCACATTCAGAATCATTATCCATATCCCAAAAGTATGAGAATCAAAAAAAGAGAAAAGAGTGGAGGTGATGCAATTAATTTACATTTTTCTGACTTATATCTACATCTATATCTATATCTATATCTATATCTATCTATATCTATATCTATATCTATATCTATATCTATATCTAT
This sequence comes from Vidua chalybeata, assembly GCF_026979565.1. NCBI lineage: Eukaryota > Metazoa > Chordata > Aves > Passeriformes > Viduidae > Vidua > Vidua chalybeata. The sequence goes on from NC_071534.1 coordinate 46,927,007, forward strand.
ATCTAGTATAGTGCCTTATATATATAGGCCTATATATATATAGGCCTTATATAGACATATATATATAAGGCATATATAAGCCTATATATAGGCCATATATATATATGCCTATAGTGACTTATATATATATAAGTCAGAAAAATGTAAATTAATTGCCTCACCTCCACTCTTTTCTCTTTTTTTGACTCTCTCTCTCTCTATATATAATATATTTATAAATATATATAATATATATTTTATATAATATGTATAAATATATATTCTGACTCTCTATATATATAATTTATATATTTTTTAATTTTTATATATTATATACAATTTTATGTGTATATATTTATGTGTATATATTTTATTTATGTTTATAAATAGGATGGAAATTAGGCCTGTTTATTGGTAAAAGCCTTTTCTCTTCCTGTGAGTCTTACAATTTTAGGAGTCAATTTTTCTCCTGAAGTATATCTATTACTATGTACAAGTTAAGCAAACACCTTTATACCTAGATATGAAAGCAAAAGCAAATGAAACAGTGAAATGAAGTGAAGAGGCAGACTTTTAAGTGATGTGGTTCCAAATATCCAAATATAGACAGTTTTCAGCATTAATTATTTGATTCACTTTTGCTTTTTACTATAAATTTTTTTTCAGGTGCAACTTTTGAGGGTTAAGTTAATTTTTAAAATTTATTTCTTAATAATGGTGTCAGAAATCAGCCTATTAGCTTCATTCACTCATCTTAGTCCTGGATCATGTTCTTAAGGGTAACTTGAAATAGTCATATTATTGTGTTTCCCCAGTAACTTCCTCTGAAAGTGCATATTATTGCTTTCACTTAACTAACACAACTAATCCTTGCTAATGACATTTAATGAGCCACACAAATATGCCCTAGAGTGGATCAGACTCTCTGATTAAAAATCATGATCCTTTCATGTCTTATTTTTTAACTGCAGAGGTAAATTGCACATTTTAAGAGCAAGTGTAAATATCTCAGAGCCAAGAGTTAAAAAAAATAAAAATGTTATTACAAGTTTCTAAATTTGAAACTGAGTCCCAAATGAGTGTCCTTTAAAATTATCCTTCTATTCAGATTGCTATAAAGAAATCTTTAATTTATGTCCAACTCATGGGTATGGATAGCAATATTCCCTACCTGTCACTTTATTGTGAGAATCATAGATGAAATTGCTTTTACTTCTATCTATTTGCAATGCTGCAACTATAAGGACAAGCTGGTTATGTTTGAGGACTCTCCTACTTTGCTAAATGTTCTGTAACCACCCAGCACAGCACATATAAATGCTGCAGAGTTTATCATCCAAACTAAAAGTAAGAGGAGAGAGAGAGATTGGCTGGTGGAGGAGAGCTGGTAAAAGGGCAGTACTGCTTAACGCGAGATGAAGGAGCAACAGCACATCAGCAGCCTTACTTTACCAATTTTGGGGGGTTTGTTTTTCTTGTGCTTTTTTTTGAGGTATCAAAGCAAAGGAGTTTTAATGAGGGTCTGAAGGAGAATAATGAGGTACTTTTGCAGATGTCTGCAGGGTGTTCCTCCTCACTCAAAGGGGCAACATGTACAAAGACACTTCGAAAAACAAGTGAGCAATGGAAGTTGGCATCTTAGTTCTTTTGAAACAAAAGACCCTGATGCTGACCTCATTTACACTGGCAAAAGCTGTGACTCTTGTGAATTCAAAGAAGTCCCTGTAGCATAAAACTAGTCCTGTTTTACATACTGCCAGAACTGTCTTTCAGAAGTCTTGGTGACCACTGAAACAATATTCCAAACATACTTGCAGCTCATTTTTGCATTTACTGTAAGGTCTCCGTACATTTTTCTGCCATTCAAGAGAGTCTTAAAAGTGCGTGGTTGTTAATTGTTTGACAGAAATGTGTAGTAGATCCTAATGTAAACAAGAATCTGACCACTTTGGTTTAAATATTTTAAGCATACATGTGTATATCTGTCTATATGAACAAATATACACATAAATGTAGACAAGCACACATACATATATATGTATGTATAAATACATGCACACATATGCATTCCTCTTCAGTCTGACATAGAGGGAGACAACTTTATAATCTGATTAAAAACAAAGTAATTTTATATGGAGAGGACACGTTATCTCCTTTCCCACTTTTTAAAACAGCTCTCTGTCTGACTTACACATAAATCATTTAGTATATCCATGTAAAAGAATATCCCCCAGAAGGAAGGCTTCTACAGATTTTGCTAGCACTATGCATATCATGAGAAACTTTAGGGAATTAAACACATAGGAGTCATTTGACCTTAGATGTCAATGGTACCTAAATTTTCAGGTTATTCCTGCAACCATCTGGAAGCCCAGGGCTCACTAAATTGAGACTCAGCTCTCCATGTTCATCATCTGTTCCTTGTGGGCTACCTCACCTTGGGCTGGAGTCATACTGCCTGCACATGCCTATGGTGTTCAATATCACAGCTCTTCTGCAGGGTATCTCAGGCTATCCTACTTATCCAGAATGGGTCATGTGACACTCCTTAAAACACAGAAATTATGTATAAAACCAGACACAAATGTCAGGAATTGACAGGACATGTCAGGACATGTAAAAGCATTGTTCCCTCTGCTCTAACATACTGGGATGTTCCTTTGTGGAAGTATCATCATGAGAGCTCCAGAGTTGGCCCAAAGGACACTCTTCAGGAGAGTTTTGTGAACTGGCTGTAAACCAGACCTTGGCTAGCCTTGGGGTGGCTTCTACCCTGTGGTGTTGATAAAAGCACTAAGCCATATTGTGCACCTCTCCTCACAGGGCTAATGTGTGTTTAGGGCTGGCAGAAGTTCCCAGCATAGAAAGTCTGGTTTTGGGAATGAAGGTTCTGCACAGAGGATGCCCTGGCTGTCTCCCTTTTCCTTAAGCTCCCACCACTACTGCAGCTCTGTTCCCCCTTCCCTACCACTTCAGTCCAGTGGAAGGGCACCAACGAAATCAAACAGCACTGTCTTATTTGGAAAGAGTATAGGAACTAAAACCCCAACATAAATTCAAGCCCACAATATTAACTTAGTTCTGGCATCCAAGTATTGTAAGAGGCATTACAGGTAAAATACAGATTTAATTTTGTAAGAATTTAAGAAGTCCAAATGATGATGGGGAGGAAAATAATTGAGAATTAGATTTTTGCATGCAACACTGTTTTGCTAACAGAAAGAACATTGTTCAAAACAGTAGGAAAATAGAAGTGACTATTCCTAAGTGTCCCTCTTTATATGCGATTAAAGTATAAGTTAACAACTGCCACTTTATAATTAACATATTTATTGTCTATATTTAATCAGAACAGTATATAGAGGATAAATTCTATACATTTTTTCTTTCATATATTACCGATTCTGCCTTATAAAACATACTTCATTTCACCATTTGTGAAACAGAAGCATGAACCAGTAGCAGGGAAAAGGAATTATAGCCCTAATATACAACTTGCAGAATAGCCCAACCACTTGCAGAAAAGTTTGTACCAGCTATTTTAATTGCTGGATTCTTCCCTAAGTTATCCACTTCTTCATGAACTACCGGTCCCATTTCTGATCTAATAATTGCATGTAGAAAAAGAACCATGCCATAAATTGTGTGAAAACCTTGCTTTTGTTTTGCTTTTAAATTTTTGTTGACTTACAAAGGAAGTGGACACAAATTATTTTAACTGTACATCTACCTTATTCTGGAACCGAGATCCTATTGATGTCAGCTCAGTTTATATCCTACAGAGATCAGAATTGGTACACAGTGCATAGAGGGTTTATAGAGCCTCACACTACCTTTCAAACGAGTGCCATGCATGAAATTATGATCCCAACTCATCTGTCTGCAGAAAATCACTGGCTAATATATACAAACACTTTACTGAAAACAAGTCTCAGTCTAATTTTTCATTTACAAAAAAAAGTAAAATAGAAGAAAATAACATGGGCAGTCTTGACTCAAGTAAGCATACATAGAAAGTCAGAATTAGCCAGCTATATTCTAAATTATCAAAAATTAAGGTGTAACCTCACCTGCTTTGTGTTGTCTTTAAGCAGCCTTTAAGACTCCTATCTGTAACCTCTTTCTGGGCTTTATTATCCACCTTGGGCACAGTTTCTTTCTTGTGACAAATCAGTGTGTAATTTTTGTCATCATTGTTTGCCCAGAAAGTACCAACTGATGTCTCGTAGCGTATACAGAATTCCACCTTAATTCCATCTTTCTGGAAAGGAGGCACCAAGGAAATCTTAAAGCAAAACTGATCTGTTTCACTACCACAAGAATTAGGCATGAACTCTGCAAGGATGTCATAGTAACTGAGCCAGTTATTCAATGTCATGCGAACATACACCTGTTTTTCAAAGGATACATTGAGGACTCGTATAATGCCGTTCATACAGGTAATCCCAGGCAGGAGCAGGACTGACTCCAATACTACTTTCTGCTTTCGCACTTTTTGTAAAAGTTCTTCTTGTGAAGCAGGTAATGTAAACTGCTGGGAGAAAAAATATTCATCCTGAGGGAAAACTTCATCTTCTATATAATCTTCTTGTCCTGTATTAGGAAATTCCCAGATATCAAACTCTTTAACAGACACAAGATCAAACCCAAATGCATCAGCAAATGAAACTTTTCTTGAGATGTTGGTGGGAGTCTCTGCCTCCTCTTCCTCTGAAGCTGAAGAATTCCGTCTTCGGGGACATGGGGAGAAACGAAGTTTAATGTCAATATTAACATCTTCGTCGTCTGAAATGCAATCATTTCCCGTGGGGACTCGTAGTAAGTTAGCCTTGTTAACCTGACTAGGTCCTTCAAAAGACTCCATTGGGCTCTCTGATATAAACTGAAAGAGAGCTGTACAACGAGTAGCAACTGCTATTTCAGATACTATGATTTAAAACAAGGATTAATGTTACAGTTGACATTGCAAAAGGGAGTCGGGTCTATTAATAGATGTTATGGTGTGCAAGCTATGTTGGCCTTTCTCCATCTGACAGTATTAGATGTTACAATTTTGGTGATACATTTGAAATATTGTATTCCCTGTTTTTATGTGGCTCTATGTGCCAAGAAGAAGAACAGCATTTAAAAACTGTCTTCTTTGCATAGTTAAATTGCACTGAACTATTTTAAGATGATCAACTTATGTTGCACAAAAAAAAATCATCATATTGATATAAGGAGTTATTCTTCTCTGATTAGGATGTATACTTCATAATGTAAAAAGTTTATATACTGATAAAATATTTCTATATATATATTCAGGGCCATTTTTGCAATATTTTCAGATATAAAATGCAATGTCACATTCTGCCCCAACTTTATACCATGCTAACCCAGTGAGCCAGATACTAGGACTATGCCAGCTTCTTCTAGCTAAGAAGTGGCCATCACCCCATCAATGAACCAGGAATGCAATAAAACATTGAGGTGAGTACACTGGAAATGAACTTGTAATGTCCCATTGTAAATATGGCTGAGCTCACCATTAATTAGATTATGACATTATCTTGTGCTAAACTGCATTTAGCATGATCCAGGCAAATGGAGAGAAAAGCAACTGAAATAATTAATTTTAGCAGCCAGCTCTGAAACACACACCTTTTTCACACAGCTACAAACAGGAGAAAGAAAGAACTAAACTTCTTAAAGGGTATTCAATCTTTGTGCAGGACATCTTCCCATGATATGAAACAGTGACTTCTTAACCAACTTATTCAGATAGCATTTGACTTTCACGTTCATGGCACTCCATGCATAGAAAGATTCAGTCTTCACAGAACAAAGATCTTGATCTCAAAATGTCATCTTTTTCCATTACATAATTTAATGTTTCCTATTTCCCTTGCCTATATCAAATGGTAAACCAACACCATAATCTAATAGTACAGTACAAGTTAAGATATATAGTGATCTTATCTTCAAATTAACCATGCCAGAGACTGACAGCATTAGTAGCATCATCACAGATTTCAGTACAGTTTAGAAACCTAATTCTTCATTTAGGACACTTTGAATCCTTCCCTCTGTTATAGTTTCACTGGTAACTTTAAAGCTCATCTAGTTATGTCTATTTCCAGACAATAAGGTAAATAGCATCTTACCACAAATCATCTTTTCTGATGAAGTATCCCCCCCGCCACCCCACGAGAGCATCTCCATGTCTTACCAATGCTCCATCAAAACCCTTCAATAGCCATCCCACCTGGTATTGCAAAAACATTCCTAATTCCCTAATCATACTTTGAGACAAAGGAATATCAGAAGAGATTTTAAAAATAGCTTTGTACCATAACTCCTACACTCCAAGAATGTTAGCGACTGTGAGCTAGTGCTTTACAATGCTGTATTTTTTAACAAAAAGAAAACTTGTGGAAACTTTGTCTCTAGACTGCATAAAAAATAGGTTAAAAACTGGTTAAAGAGAGTTTTGATTTATTGATTGATGTTGTAGCAATTTTTCTATTCTTAATGATTGCTGAAACCAAACAGTGATTTGTTTTGGCCCAGTCCAGCACTAATTCAGTTAGGGAGAACCTTTCCATAGGCTTCAGCAGCTATTAGACTAGATGTTATGCCCAAGCCAATAAACAAATCACTGCATTCCATCACTGCATTGCATGCTGTGACAAGGACTGCTTAGGAAGGAAGGTTAGGTTGCAGAATGTTCTGAAAACAAAGACATATTAAAAGACGTATTTGTGTTTAAATCAATTACTTAATGTCAGTGACATTAATTAATGGATATTATTCTGTACCTCTCTATCCATCTTGCCATTCATTCAGTTCAAATCTTTTACTTCTGTCCTGGGTGTAAATAAATATGGGAGATGGGAAGAAAAGGTGAGAAAAGGTATAGTTATTAGTTCAGTCTAAGTGCTAGCACTGATCGACAAAGTCTCCAGTCTCGTGCCATTATCTAGTTAGAGAAAGAGCATGTACTTAGTAAGGGCAGTTAAAACAGGAAACAGAAAAATGGTGTATAAGAAATAATATGAAAGAGGGAAAAGATTCTGCCTTTGTACAATAAAGAAATACCAATGGTCATAAGGAGGAAGACCAACAAGCACAACTGGGAACAGAGGGAGTCCGCACTCTAATTGAAAATAATGTCCTATCTACAAGTTTCATCTTCTTCAGTGCAGAATGGAAGAGGTTTATGTCTGTTCTCTATTTAATTTAGTTCTTGTCTCAACAGTTTGCACAGATTTAAAATTTTCATAGAAGTTTACATATTTTCATCAAAAATATACAGAGAGAATTACACCTAATCAAGCACACATATACATATACATACACTGTGAAAACAATATAATGAAAAATAATAATTTCTTCTCTGCATCTTTTAAAATGATGTCCTAAAATACCTAAATCAGACAACAGTGTAGCTATTTCCTTTCAAAGTATAACAGCAGCAGGTCATTTTAGAACATTTTAATGGGACAACCTCTTTAATGACTTCTTTACTGAAGCCTCATTCCTCTGAACACATCAAAACCAAATGTTGAATCAAGACAAACAGTTTCCAGGTGTCCTTAAACACTGTTTAAGTAACAGCGGAAACAACAGATAGAATTAAAAATGTGTAGAAAATAAGAGCTCTATATGGGTTAACTGCTCTATTAAACAGCATAGTAAACATTAGAGGGAAAAACATTACAGAATTAGCAGGCTTTGGACCTAATTAAACACACAACGGAGCAACAAAAGCTACAGTCAAATGTTTTTGTCATATCTCTTATTAGCACTGACCATTTGTTCTTTCTTTGCCTTAACTGGAAGAAAAAAGGCTATACCTTTGCAACAAGCAGAAAACAATTATGTCTTAAGCATGGACTAAAGATGAGCAGTATAAAATCTGGTTCCACTTGGCTTCCTAACAGTGTATTCCCCAGTGCCCTAGAAAACTGCACTTCTTTAGCAAATAGTATGTGATATATTACCTTCTGCACTGCTATTAAATAAATCTATTAGGATAAGCCATAAATACGTTTTCTTCTTACAGAGAACACTGTTCTAGCTGACTGTTGAATGGTCAAAAGAGCTGAACCAGAGGTAGAAGAAATATTTTAAAGGTTATATACTTTAGAAAGAAACATTGATGGCATATTTTGAGAGGTATTTTGAAACAACAATTAATTCTTTAATTCTACATTAAAGTATGTAGATCTAAGAAAGAAAAGACAGTATTACACATAGGCAATATTTTCTTTCTAAATTCTATATGACTGTAGTTACATTTTAGTAATAAAGGCTGAGTGAGGACAAAGGCTGCACTCAGTTGTTTTTTGCTCTTCGTTACAGATTGTAAGCACTGTCAGACTTTTTAACAAAACTTTGTCCTATGATTGCAACTGGTCTACTCTGTGACCCAAAGCAGAAACTAGACCACTTCCTAAAACACGTGCTTGTTTTCAGAGTACAAAGCAGAAAAAGTACAAGCTTTGTAAATATATGTATAGAAAAAGAAATCAGAATTACTGTAAGGGGATAGTCTGGAGTCATACAATAAATACTAAGACATTGAAAAACCTCTCTTTAACCTAAATTAAGGGCAGAGGAAAAAAAAACAGTGAAAATTCAGAACAGATTACATTACTGGAACAGAATTTCCAAATTCTCTTATATCCTCATTCATCTTTTCAAGAATACATCATTTATTGACAAATTTACAGGATAAACTGTTTAACTAGTCTGGCTGATAAAGCCAGCCTCTTCTTTTTATAGTGCTTTGTGGGAAATCTCAGATTTCTAACCATGCAGTGTTTTAGCAGCTTTGAAGAGAATGTGGCAACAAAAATGATGTTTTAATAAGGTGTGTACAGACATTTGAAGAGGAATCTTCTTCCCTGGGTTGGAAAAAGACTGCATAGCAAGAATACACTATGCTTTCCCTATCTCTTATTCTTCTTTTCAGCTAAAACTAGACATTGAGCCAGTGAAGGTTGTTCCTCTAATGTAAGAGCTCTGCAAACATTTCAAACAGTGGCAAGAAGGTTCCCACAAAGAATAAGGATAAAATAGGGAACTTGTCTTATTTTTTTAGATGGGATCTTGTTTTGGGCAAAGGGAGGAATTTTCATCTTTAATGATAAGAGTCAGAGGAAAATAAAAGCTAACTTCAGAAATAATGTGCAGAAAGAAGAAACAAGCAAGATACCCAGGAGTTTGGGATTATTATTTTCCTTGGTGGCATATTGGAAAACCAAAAACTGTGATCTTGGAGATGCAGCCCTTCCAAATGTAGGGTTTTTTTGCTCACCCCTTTGTCTTTCATTCCCTGTAGGATCTTCCTTCACATATTGAATGAACTGTTCATCTCTTCAGATATGGAACCCTTTCAACACAATTTTTCTTCTTGTATAGAACTTGAGTTCAAGTATCATGTATTTGACTTTTGGGCATTTACTGCATTTAAATTTCTAATTCTTCGGACTGGCTCCTTTTAATAATTTCAATTTCCTCAGTCTCTGAAAGCGTCTCCATAAAATTGAAAACTCTAATAAAGATTGTTTTCTTTATTATTAATTTAATTTAGATATTTGTAGGCACTCAAAATCTGGGTTCTGTGCCTTGTCCTTCTTTAAAGTCCTTCAATTTACAAAGTCTCTACTAAAACAGCAGAACATGTGATTGATTCTGTGTTTCTTTCTTGGAGCTATGGGGAAGGGAACACACAGTCCTTGTCACAGTGAGCAGCATGCATTCTCCAGTCTACAACTGCAGTGTTTCATAAGAACACAAATTTCAGTAGAAATAACCTAATATAGAGAATCTGGTATTCTGAATTAAAATCAAGTTTTTATATTATTATTGTAGGAACCCCTTTAGATATAACCTGCTTGAAGTTGAAACAGCAGAAATGGCATGATTGTAATAAATAGTCTAACGTGCCAGATCACACATTGCAGAGATAATCTCAATAATTTCTGCTGTGACTTGGCAACCATTCAGCTGCAAATAAGAGAGAAGGAGAAAAAAACTGGATAAATTAGTCATCAAAAGGTTATGAAAAACTACCAGTAACAGAAAGATGATGGCAACTTTAGGATGTTCCAGGGAGACAATTTCTAGTAGGCATAGAGCAGGTCAAATGAATGTCTTCAAAAAGAAATGATTACTGAGACTGAAGACCAAGAAAAAAACCTGTTAAATAGCTCATCATGTCATCATTAGGATTCTTGAACAGCCAAGGCTGTTAAAATACCAGGTACATCCCATTCACAATGATTACTGGAAAACTGTTCTATTAAATCTTGCAAGCAAGCAGGTGGCAATTCTACTCTGGCACAGAAATATTAGATAACCCATGTGACCTGTAGTGTTGCATTATGAGTCTTGTTTTCTAATCTAAAAACATCAGGCTGCCAACTAAAACATGGGTTGGTCAATTTGAAACCCTGGGACAAAGCTTACGAGGGCCCTATCAAGATGATCAGTCAAGATGATCACTTCAAGATCAGGAGGAAAGGGATCATTTTAATAGATACCCTAATGCTCCTCTCTTTTTGAAAGAACTAGCATCTGAAAGGAGAAACCAAGGGTTATTTTCAGAACCCAAAAGAGCCTGAACAACAGCATTAATTTCAGCCTTATAAAGTTAAATCTTTAATGCCATTGTTGATACCTCAAAACACAGACCTCTGTTAATACATATTTTGGAAATTAAAAGTGACCCAAAAGAAGATACATCCTCTTTCAAAGCTTCCACCACATTGTTTCATTCTGCTTCAGAACATATTTCAACATATTTAATAACCTTCCTGGACTAATCATAGAATCATTGAATCATGGAAAGGTTTGGGGTTCCAACCCCACTGTCATGGGCAGGGACACCTTCCACTAGACAAGGGTGCTCAGAATCCAGGCCAACCTGGCCTTGAAAATTTAAGGGGAGGGAGTATCCACAACTTCTTAGGGCAACCTTTACCAAGATGAGATGATTGTCTTTTCCTTAACAGTGTTAGACCTCAGGAGGCTGAGGGCCGTGTCAAAGTTCAAGTGACAGTTTGTGCTTTGGGGGTGACAGAGCACAGAACTCTGACTCTGAGTGGTAACTGCTCCCTTAAGCAATTTCTTGGGTTGACAGAACTGGTCACTTGCATACTCAGCATGAAAGCTAGTTGCTGTCAGAGAGTTAATAAGAAAAAAAGGAGAGCAACTTGTGTTTGGGTTTTTTTTTTTTTTCCTTTGGTTTAATTTCACCAAGAATAGCTACACTGCAGCTATAAAATTTGATAGGTAGTTTCCTTTCACACAGTACTTTCTATTAGCAGGTAAAACAAATGTTTATTGTACTAAATACAACATGTTTGACTAAGTGTAGAACACAGGAACCAACACGTTGGTTTCAGTTTGTTCTGCATATCACTGGAAAGTCTGACCCTTTCGCAACTCTGTCCAGGCACCATAAATTTCTCATTAATCATTATGTTTCAATGGGGAACACTGAAGGGTGTTTTCTCAGATTATAATGAAGTGAGAGGCTAACGTCATGGTCTGTTTATCTTCGTACTTAACATAGTATAATTATTTTGGTTTTTTTTTTTTTTTCTTTCATTCAGCTAGGACTTGCACCTTGACTTTTGTAAACATAGTCAGTTCAGTTTTCGTTGTTAAGGATGTTGACTTAACAGAGTATAAAATAGAAATCTGGGTATGTGAGAGCAGCACATTTGAAGTCCAACTTTCTTCTCTCCTGCTGGTTATATTCAGTGGACCAATTATTCAACTGGCTACTTGCAGTAAAATATCAGAACACCTAAAATAATAGGTGGGTTTCAGGCCGCTATAATGAGTGAAGACTCTTCTGAAAACAATGCAGGAAGCCTAAACATCTGTACAGTAGGAGAAGAAAAAGGAAAATTGGCTCAAGGAACTCCACCCCGAATTCCCAGCTCTCACGCACATGCCAAAAAGGGTCTTCCTGTGACTGTGGATGAAGGAAGATTTCTGGATAAACCACCTCTGTCATACATAGCTTTGATTGCAAAGGCGATACTTTCTTCCCCCACAAATAAACTGAATTTAGCCGCTATCTACAGATATATTGAAGATAATTTTCCTTTTTACAGGAACAAAGGTCGAGGTTGGAGGAACAGTGTAAGGCACAACCTTTCACTAAATGATTGTTTCATCAAGGTGGGAAGATGTGAGGACGGCAAAGGAAACTACTGGAGTATTCACCCATCAAATTTAAATGACTTTGTTAATGGGGACTTCAGGCAACATCGAAGGTCACGAAAGCGAGGCCACCAAAAGGAAGTAGAGCACTGTCTTGCTGTGAATTATTTCACACCATGGGGACACTATCCTTCCTGCCCAGCACCAAATTTGCTTTACCAAACACATTTTTTTCTGGATCCGCTGTGGAAACTTCTGTATGCTGACAGACTGCAGTTTGTGCATGAATACCAAAAGTGGAATGTAAACAGTCATGGGGAAATCATGGGGAAGTTTTCACCTCAATTACAGACTGATAAACCCCATGGCATTTCTGGGGACTGGTTTTATGGCTCTCCTGCCACTTCAGTCATGCAGCAGAATATCTTCTTAAATATTCAGCCAGATTTCCCTAACTCCCTTTTATTCTTTTCTCAAAAACAGCACCAAAGTGAAGCATTCAGACACATCTGTAAGTACTAGAAAGTATTTGAAGTGCTTGAATAACTTCACAGGCAGCTTGAGACTCTGTCAAGATATATGTTGCACAATTTTTAACTTTTGTGTATGTTTAAAGACAGCAGAAAAGCTTGCTTACTTATATAGGCCACTGATTATCCATGATTACTACCTAAGTGCATTTGCTTTGAAACCATAACAATGAATTTTTAATAATTCTTCTAGTCAATGGCCATGCATAGATTACTTCAGTATAAAAGCAAATCCATTCAAACTGACTGTCCAATGAAATGATTTTCAAATTGTTCTGTATTAATCATATTACTGTATACTACTGCTTTATTGGATTCAATTTAATACACATGTATGTGTATTTATAACGATATATTCAAATATGTAAAAGCATATATTAACTTTTACATTGTATTGAATAGGAAGGATTAATAAATTTTTCCTTTGTCATTTGAGAATGTCTTTGAAATGATACTTGTCACCTCCCATGCTGCTGGCAACACTGAATTATTCTTCTACTCATTTAATATTATACATTGGTTAGTACTCAGTCAACACTATTAATTCTGATGCATTGTATTGATAAAAAAAATCTCTGTACATTTATATATCTTTGTTAAGTTGTATGCTTGTTCCTGTTTGAATAATTGTGCAGATTAATAAATATTCCAAGTGAAATAGGATTGCAATATTTTCTAAAATACGTTTTTAAGTTCAAATCTGCTTTTTAAATGCATGGCCACATATTAATTAACCTACTTAAATGATTACTTAAAGGCAACATGTTTCATCACGAGTTTACCCATTAGCTGGGTATAGTCCATTCAAGACATTTTCATTTTTCAGATATTTTCACCTATTGCTTAGGATTATACATATATTTTTAGTTTTCATAGTCACACTTATGTACATAGTTACAGAGTATACGATGTTATAAAGTGCTCACTTAAATACATTTTTAAAATGTATGTATCTATCCAGAAACCTCATGGTAGCAGAAACTTACGAAGTTTCACACAGGGAAGTGTAACAAGCCTTATTGTGAAAAAACCCAGCTATGCTAAATTATAAAACTAGAAGAACTTCCTTTGACACACTTGCTTAAAGAAAATGCAGATGAAGGCACTGCAGTGCCTCAATCATTAAATGCTCTTGCATGAGGACAAAACCTGAGAACTGGACAAAAGTGTGGAAGGTGGGATGAAGGTGGGTTGGGGAGACTGGCTAGAGGAAACAGAGATAACTGGAGTTGGGAAAAAGAGCTCAGACATGTTGATCAAGGAGCAGTGAGAAGCCCAAGGAACACATATTGTGAATGCCTGGCAATTATAACCAGATGAGAATGAAAGCTAGGGATTAGAATCAGGATAGGTTTGACGAGTGGGAAAAGTCTCTGCCTGCTACAGTTTATGTATTGGATAAGTAGTTGTTTAGCTGTCAGCAAATTACTTTAAAATTACGCTAAAGAACTAGTTACTCCTGTTTGTTCTTACGGGGCTTACTTGGCAAAAGCTTGTGAAGTACACCTGAGGATATTCCCAGAATGACATAATGTCATTTAACTTCATCTTCCCTGCTAAGTAAGAGTTGGAAAAGGGTATTATACTGTACAACATGACACACTGCTTGAGTTATTGTGACCTATCACTTACCAGGTTTTCCTTTATTCTTGAAGTAACCATTTTAGTTTACTTGAGAAAAAGAATTGTATTTTACCAGATTAGTGGTGATGGTGGAAATGTGGCATGTACCAGTCCTTACGTGCACTTCCAGATCTTTGTTCCAGTTTCCTGTGGGAATGCAATAATAGTAAGTCATATGGAGGAGACATTCTTTTGCTCAGATGCTCAGATTTTATTTGAAGACCACTTTGAAATAGTTTTCATACCACTAGTGATACATATACCATAGATTGAGAACTCCCATCTTAGATATTTCCACTATGATTATGTAGCTGTCCATATACTTTCTCATGTTTTTTGTTTTATTCAATGTGTTTTAACTTTTTGTTTGTTTGTACGACAACTGCATGCCACATTGGAGGAGGATTCTTTTCAAGTAATAAGCAACTATTCATTTTGTCCTAATCATTCAGTGGGTATCCATTGCTTTCTAACTGTGCATAGTTCAAACACTGCTCTGAAGACAAAATTACCCAATCACTATTATATTATTATCCTTTGAAGCCATAATATAATTTATTTACAAAATAACCTGAGAGATGAGGAACACCTTGAAGCACAGACCTAAAAGTCTGAGGTAACTGTACACATTCACTTTGGACGTCAGGTTTGTGACATCACTGTGTAGCACTTTTTGTTCTCAAAGCCCAGCAGCTGAGCTCCCATTGCCCTGGCTTTCCACTTTCAGCATTCAGAATCCTCCCAAGACACAAAGCAACATGGAAACAAGTGAGCATCTTGATAAGTTTGATTTCAACAACTTGTCCTGCAACAGATGAAAGAAGCAAATCCATATCTCCAAGGCAAGCTGCAACTGCCATAAAATAGAAAACACTATTTACTCCTGTAAACCCCAATAGAATTTGAAATTATTTGACAAAGAATATCCATAATTCCCTCATTGCATTTTTTTAATTAATATAGAAAAAAGGTCCACTTTGGATATGAAATATGGCAAAACACCAGATTTTTTCATACAACTACAGGCAATATTTTAATGCCTTCAACTGAGGTAAGGGCCAAGTTATGAATACATTATTTAGAAAAGATGCCATTTTTCCCATGCCCTAGTGTCTGAAAGCTTGACATTACAATCTTAATAATTTTTTTTTTCAGATGAAGGAGTAGGGTTAGTATGTCATTTTGTGATGAAAACGTCAAAGTACTAATTTGAAAACAACTTGAGGTAAAAATTTCAAATAAATAAGAAAAAGAAATCAAGTTGTGTATTGTACCTGAATTCTACCCCCCCCAATACACTTAGCATAGAAAAATAAATAATTTTCTGATCTTGAAATATAATCCTCCAATTAGAGAGGACATTGGATTTCTGATACACGAAATTACCATTTAATGAGAAGACAGAAATGTTCTTGAAAATTAAACAGATTAATTACATGCTTGTACAGGAATTTATGAGGCAGTACTTATGGTGTAAGAGACTCCCTAAGAAGCAAAACCAACAGTTACAGATGCCGAATTACAGAAAATCCAACAAGAACACAGTATCTAAAAACTGCATGTTGACAACTTCAGCATTTTCCAGCTGAAATGTATTAGTGGGGTTGATAAAAAATGTCAGGAAGACAGAATTTTAGCATTTTGACTATAATCCTCTGCTATACCCATAAATAAGACAGAGGTCATCTTTTTACGGCAGATCTACTTTAGGAGTCCACAGATGCAATGCCAGTGTATGACATAAATAGCTGGGATGGAGGTCAAATATGTTCTCACAAACAAAAACTGTCAATTGCTTTCATCTTCTTTTTGCACTAAATAAAATTTTGA
This sequence comes from Vidua chalybeata, assembly GCF_026979565.1. NCBI lineage: Eukaryota > Metazoa > Chordata > Aves > Passeriformes > Viduidae > Vidua > Vidua chalybeata. Next base: position 46,943,131 of record NC_071534.1, read on the forward strand.
ACATTGGCTAACACTTTCAATAAATTATGTCTTAATGAGGAGCACTAAGAGAACTGGGCCTGAACATGAGAACCTTTACTTCAGGTAACAATGTAGAGGTAACAATTTTAAGCCAGATAATCACACTAACTTTGCAGTTGACCTTCACCAGATTATACAAATATTTATTCTAAAACTTAAGTTTTAAGATAGCTCTGCCTGATAAGCACAGCATATTAGTATACAGTTAAATTTCTGATACATTTGCTGCCCAGCAAGACTTCTGACTCTGAGACTTTTCTTCTTTCATATTGAAAATAGCCACTGTCCAGGGGCACAAATGAAAGCTTTGTAGAAAGGCAGACCTACAAGCCCTCTAAGCACTCACTTATGCACACTGACTTATGATCATCCATCAGTTATCCATGTCTTGTACCCACAGAACAGGCTATAGAAGATGCCATTTGGAAGCAGCAGAACAGAAATGCCTCATCCAGCGTGCTGAGGCTCATGTACATGGATACATAAAGAATTTGTCAGGTTTGGCCTGTAGTGACACCGTGAGGGAAAAAAAGAAAAAAAGGGAAGCACTCAAAGTTTCTTTGAGAGATGGTGTAATTGGAAATGAGATTATGAAAATGAAAATGTCCCAGTCACACTGAAACTATTTGGGATCAATAAAGGACATATATGTGGTTGATTGATTTAAGCGTGCCCTCCTGAAGCAAATTCTCTTAATTTCTTGGAAGTGTAATTTTAATTAGGATCTTCCTAGGCTGGTATAATCTGATATGCGTATATTAATAATATGAAAAAAAAAGTAAAAAATGTTCCTGATTTATATTACACACAACATAGCAATAATCACTTACAAATTTAATTCTTTCTGTGTAAGGGGTAGTGTCATGTCAAATGGGTCATGCAGACACAAGTCAAACTACACAATTTTTGTACCATAGACCAAGTTTTGAACCTTTTTGCCCATACTGACTCCTGACCAGGTGCATCCCATCATGTGAGAAATGTCCTGGGAGAGGCTACTGAAATGGTTGAAAGCCACCAGAGAAGCAACAGACCACCTTGCCCCTGTGATATGTTGGCATAGATGATGTGACTAAAAAAAGTTGGAGGTCAGACTCTCCTGAGACCTTTAAAACTCTTTTAGTCTGTATTTACACAGACTAAAATGTCCTAAATGTTTAATAGGACATTAGATATGATGTCCCTGAACGACTTCTCTGTGTCTTATCCGTTCCCAGTAGAACCAAGGATCTGGTCATCAGCATTAATTATGTCAGCCTTTCATTCTCCTTATGCTCCTTCAGCATTTACTCTATCTTTCTGTTTCTGTGTTCCTTTGTTGTCTTTTATTCCAATCTGAATTTCTCACTTCAAGTTTTCCTGTGGCTCTACTGTGTTACCTTCTTATGTATTGCTCAGCTAACAGTCAGAGAAGAACCCTGGATCCCAGTATTCCCAGTTCATCACAGACAAAATGATGCTTATGTCAGCATACTGGAATAAGACTTTAACTCCTGAAATAAAAATATAGAAAGAAGCTATAGCTACTGATACTGATTCTATCCAAAGCCATGAATAAAAGAACTAATTTCATTGGAAGCAACAGACCATAAAGTAAGTAAAACTGAGGCTTGCAGACTTTACTTCTATCATAAGACCATACCACACTAATTTTCCCGTGTGCCTAATAGATTTCTTAGCTGAACCTACAGTAAATTTGACTCAGTAATAGTTTCTAAAAAAAGGTCATTGAGAGTGTTTTTACAGAAAACATATGTCCACTGAATTTGGTAATACAGAAGAGTTTACAGTGTTAACTAAGCAATGTTGCGCATGAACTGAACTAAGTATAATTCAGTACAAGAAACATTTTAAGCAGCTCAATAGTAGCCTGTTGAGATTGTTTATCTAATACAGAAATGTTTTCAGACATTTGAAGTATGTTTGGGTGTGCACACAAGCACTTGTGCATATTTATGAGCGCTCAAAATCTCATCTTTAAGTTATGGTATAACTTTACAGCAACTTGAAAAATCTATATAGGAAGTACAGTGGGTGCAAAAATCACATCAAATGATGCTCCAGTATTAATAGCGGGTGTGTTGGCTGCCTTCACTGCTCCTCATATTCACGACAGAAAAGCTACATATGTACAGATGATTATCCCATCATCTTAATAGTACTAACTCAAAGATGAGATTAAAAACTGTAATTCTGTTTAATCTGCGTAGCCTGTGACACAATCAAAGAAAAAAGGTAATGAGAATACAACTCATGAAGCAGAAGTAGAAATAATGTCATAAAGGATACTCCATCTGTTAAAACCTCTAGATGTACATCTGATTGCTGCAGATGAAGAAATCATTGTTTAAAACATCAAGCACTAGGTTCACAGACAATTCTGAAATGCAAAGCAACAAATTAAAGAGCACACAGTAAGAGTCAGAATCAATCAGGACAAAATTTATGTCATGCTTGAAAGCCTTACTAGAATTCATACAGCAATGCTTCAGTTAGTAGATCTTTTGTTAATTGAGATACAACAATACATACCAAAATTTAGTGAGAAATGGCAGATGTGCTACTAGCTGATAATTACTTTGCAAATCTGAATCAAATAATAGCTTTCTAACAATTAGAGTAATCATAGTAATTTTAAGGGTGGAGAGAACAAGGATGATATCAAGTTTGCGATATAAAAAACTGGAATTAATACTTGAATAATCTCCATCATTAATCAAGGAATAAATCCATCTTGCAAGTGGATTTCTTGAGAGCAGTTAATAACTGCCATCACACTTTCTTGAGCCTGCAATCCAAATATAGATAGAAGAATGACTGATATTAGTTGTCTGAAAGTGACAATTCCCTTCTGAATATCACCAGAGCACGTGACCCATATAATATGAAGTTTTGGAGTTAAATGATCTTATAAGGAAATAATTCAGCAGCTGGCTTGATGACTACTGTGCATCACAAGCATAGGGACATTAAGACTTTGGTAAACCTGTTGTACCTTAAGCTAAGATGAAAAATTAGTGCTATTCTTTGGTGTGTATATATTTAAACTAAAAATCAAAATCTGTTTTCCAACAATTTCAAAGCATTTAACTGTATTTCTATTATATCCAAAAGATTTAAACCTCAGTTTAAGGAATATGCACCAACCAACAGGTCATGGGATTTTTCCCAGGCACGCTGATCTTCCTGCAAAAGCTGTTCCCTCTGCAAAGCTTTGGAACTCACAGTCAGTGAAAGCTAAATTGGATGTTTTATGTTCCCACAGTCCAGTAGCTCAGGGCAGCTTCCTGCAAGGAGGGATGTCTGAAAATGCAGTCCCTGCTGCAACACATCCTTCTCTATTCACTCCAAATACATGATATGTCAGGGGCCAGATAAGAGATCTTCCTCTGCTGCTCAAATGGGTTTCATAAGCACACTTGCAAAGACAGACTCTTACTCCTCCTTTCTTCAATTTTCTTTCCTCTTTGTTTCAGAGTATAATGAAGACAATCTTTTGGTCCTCTAGGCACCTGACTTCTGAATGTTTGAGTGTTAGTAGCACTGTAGCTTGTTAAAAAAAGAATGTAAACAACAGAAAAAAAAGGCAACAAAAAAACCCATTTTCATCATAACTCTGAGAATACAATCTGGAATTTCATTTGTCAGATTCATATTTTTGTTTATATTTTTCCTTAATAGCATGATTCTTAACTTATGGAAGTCAGCCATACCTTTCGCGCCAATGTAAATGACTGTGAAAGGCAGTAGAAAACAGGCACAAAAGCTTTTTTAAAACCCACTATCAGTGTACAATCTGACAAACTCCACAGAGACCATTGACAGTTTGTACATTTGGGGTATCAAACATTTCAAATAATTAGTACGGGGAATGAATGTGAAAGCACAGTCCTATGTTTCAGCGACCAGAAGACATCTATTCATATAGAATGAGAACAGATGAATTAAACTCTGCTGGAAAAAAAACCAAGGTGCTTGCTAAACCTATGGAATAAATAAAGTAATCTATTAGCAAACAAAAGCAGAGGCAAGTTTCCAGCATCCAGCATGTCAGTGAATTGTTTCCTAGAATGGCAGTATGATGTATGCACATGAAAAACAGCTAGAATGGCTAATTTTTCTAACTGCACTTCAACAGAACACTGTCACTTGAAAGACCAAAGAAGAAACTTGGCCTAACATGGCCAGTGGATGTTACTGTGAATTTATGCTGTGATTTAAACAGTACCCTACAAGAAACAAATATTGAAAAAAGAAACAAAATTTTAATTCTACTGGAAAGCAGAATTTTTTAAAAAGTAACTTTTTCCAGAAAACTATTACAGCAACTACACTGAAAACAAAACTACCCTTTTGTCTGCAGAATGGTAAACTTCTCTGTAGTACCTTAACAAAATACCTAAGACTTTTCCACATTAGTGATTGACTCCAGGCAAATTACCTATGTACACCTATTGTGAAATAATGGCTTCCAGGATTTACTGAAGAGTGCAAGCTAGTAGGGACAAAAATAAGGCCCTCTGTGCCTACGTGAGTGAAGACAACAGCCTCAAATATACTTTTATGAATTTTTATGCTCTGTGACTTACAAGAGAGACAGACTAAATGCAGGGTTTTCTGTACCTGCTATGTCAAACTGCCTATTTTCTTAACTAAGTGGCAGAAATTTATCCAACACATCCAATATACCTGGCTTTTTGTCAAATATATTTCATTTGATAAGTGAAACAAACCATCTCCATGTTCCTAAAAGTGTCAATTTTTGAATAGAATAAGAATTCAAAATGTGTTAGCCCTGGTTCAGTATGGATCATCTAACAGTTGTTTATTATCCCAGCCTCTTAGAGGTATTTCAGATCAGGTCAGAATCTTTTAATAGCAACAAATGACACTGATTGATTGGAGGAGTCAAAGGACACATGTTACAAGGGAAAGAGAAGTGAGAACAGCTTGAGTATTGAAGGCTGATAACAAAAGAAATGCTCCCAAATCTGTAGAATGGGAGCCAGTGAGGGTCAAGGTTACTGTGACTTTCCAGGGATGCTGAAGTGAAGAGACGGAGAAGGCAACAGCAGCATGTAGGTACATGTTCCTCACTAAAGTTTTCCTCTATTTTATCTCGTCATCTGACTAGAATATTTCTGGCCTTTTGTGACATTTTCCTGTGTCATGGCAGAACTCCAGTCCTACATCCTTTCTATGGCAGCTACCTGCCCAGAAAGAGGCCCTAAGAAGGGGAAAAGCCCTTTCCCTTTTTTCTGTGACCTCTGAATTGCTGTCTTTGAGAATTCTCTTTACTTTGGACTTGGATTTGGAAGGCTCCACAAGCTTCTACTGTTGTTGTTTTTTAATATTTTGCAGTTTGCATGCCAGTGTAAGGGGAATTGTGGGAACCAAAGGACTTCTGAAAAGCAAGGTTTTATACAGATGAAGTGACCACACTGAGTATGTGGAAGGGACAGGCCCACTTGTTCAATGGGGAGAAGACAGACAATGGGGCAAAGAGGGATAGGCTCTGGCATAAAGTCTGTTCGCTCCTGAATCAGAGAGATCGCTCACTCCGGCTTATCACAAACTCCTCCTGCCTCTCAAAACCCTGGTTCAGTCAGGAGAAAATGTAAAAAAAAAAAGGAGTGGCAGTGACCTGGCCCAAGCAGGAGCTGAGCTACTGCATTCTCAGAAAGTTTCATCACTCCCTTGGATCTGTCACGTCAATGGTGTGAATGAGTGAACTGGGAGCAGTGTTCAGAACTCAGAAAATGTACAGTCTCACAAAATGGTGATCTGCCACTCTAAAGGAAAAGCTATATATTAGATAACATCACAGACTGTCAGACCTGTGACCTTTAATTAAAGCATTTCAGTCCTCTCAGCAGCGATACTCAGCTCAAAATGAGATATTTTCAGAGGCAGAAGGTTGGCTGGCAATGGGTCTTGAAGGGGGGAAGCTAGGTTAACTTTCTGAGGTTTTGGATGGGTCTAGTGAATTAGTAGCATCCTGCTGCCCCAAGTTGTGCCTTATATCAGTCTTCATAGAGGCAAGTGACACAAGACTGACACAAGAGACTGAGATGGAAGATGAAACCCTTTTGTGCGTTGACTGTGTCTGAAACGAGATACTGGGCTATGCTGGCAGTCTGTGTCAACAACAGTCTAACTCAGAGGTTAGTTTGTGAGTACCTTACAGGGGAGGGTATACGTTACACTAGACCAGCTTGCTCAAAGCCCTCTCCAACCTGGTCTTGAATGCATCTAGGGATGGGGAATGCACAACTTCTCTGGGCAGCCTGGTCCAATGTCTCACCACCCTCATAGTAAAAAATTTCTTCCTAATGTCAAATCTAAACCTACCCTCTTTCAGTTTAAAGCTGAAACAACTTGGCCTTCACTACATGCCTTTGTAAATAGTTCTTCTCTGTCTCTCTTGCAAGTCTGTGTAAACAGATGCAATTCATACTGCATGGGGGAACTGCATATACAGTATAATAGCCTCATGCTTTCCCCAGATTTTCATAGCATTGGTGCTTCCATTCCTTCAAACGTTGTTCCCTTGCTTAGAACTGTCAATAATGGCTGTCTTTGTTGCAAATTGTAGTGGTGGGTTTCTTTGGTGACATGGTTATGAAGCTATGGAAATAACCGCAATTCCCATTTCACTGGAAGTTCACTGATATGGTGCCAGGGTGTGATTCTAACCTGCATGAGAAGCACTTTGTCCCATTACCACCCCGAAACCATGCAGTCACTGGATTTAGCTTTTTTCATATATCTGCTATAATAATTATTTTGCAAAGAAAAAAAAAAAAAAAACCAAAACACTTATCAGTCTTACACTAAAGGTTAATGCTGTTTAAGAGAATTGAAGAATAAGGACTATATCAAAAATCAGAGCATCACCAACACCTTTAGCAAAAGCTATGTGTCTTCCTGCAAAATGCAGTATGTCCTAAAATACTTTCCTGATGTTCCTGTTTATCAATGAGTTAAGTACATGGTGGTTTAGGGACACAATTTCTTCATACTTATCTCCTATTTTTGTCATTTGCATGCTTAAATCCATATGCAATGCACTGTTAATTTACCCCATAGTGTTCCCATGGAACATCATTTGTATGCACATAAAATATCAATGTAATATCTAGAGATGAAATTCAGTGGAAACAGTTTGCTGTGAAATCCAGTCTTTGTTCCCTCATTTTTCTACTTCACTGACTGTTGCTTTTTCCAAGTGCTTCTAGAGATCCCTTGTGCAACCCCTCATTATGCCGCATTATTACTTAATTTGGGAAATAAACTAAAAGCATTTTTTATACAATCTAATTTCCCATAATTTTTGGGATGATGTTAAGACAGTTTTTCAGAAGAGAAAATGTTAATCAATTTTATTTCAAAACCACATTGAAATTCCACATAAATTGGTGCCAGAGTGCAAATGCTTCCCAACTGGGAATGGCGAAGGGAGGAAAGAGAAAGATATGCCAACTCTCAGTTTAATAGAAAGGATGTGAGATCCGTTTCATTTGAATCAAATACTATTTAGCAACTTAAGCATCTGGAGCAGATCTGATAACTTGGTAAAATGTATTGATTTCTCTATTGATTTTTCTAATATACCTTCTCTGTGAGGGAGTTATAACTGAAAGTAGCAAGTGACTCAGCTAATGCCAGCTCTAAGTAATGAGCAGGTGTTCAGATATGCAAGATGGGTCATCACTAAATTCCAGAACGTGACAGGTCCTAGTCTTCCACTATCAATACACGGTATTGGCTCTTTCTCTTTTGGCTTGCAGTGTTTGAATTTTTTCCCGACATGAAACTTATGCATTTTTCCATTTCTATGAAAAAGTGGCTTTGTTCATAAACTAGATGTATATATGGATTTTATAGTATTATACTACTATACATGGACTTTAACCTTAGGATCAAGCATGTAAAGCCTTTTTCTACAGTCCCAAAGCTCATTCATTAGTTGAAATAATACACAGGACCACAAAAAATACCTGTGGGTTTCTGAACAATTTATTTCCAAGAACAGCTCTAAAACTCTGCAATGTTTGTCACTCTCAATGAGCAATTTTGTATAAGCAAAGGATAGCAGGAATTTCTAGCACTCTTGAAAACACTAGAATTTCTGCCATTGCCTCAATGGGATCTGAATTTCCTGGGTGCAGAGGAAATTTATCACTGAACTCAAAGAAGTTTTATTTTCATAGAATCATAGAACATGCTGAGTTGGAAGGGATACATCAGGATTGAGTCCAACTCCTGCCCCTGTGTAGGGCACCCCAAGAATCACATCAAGTGCCTGAGAGCATTGCTCAAATGCTCAAGCAGTACTTTGTACTGTTGGTTCTAGGATTGCAGTGTGCTTTCTTAAATTCAGTGCATAAATTTAGAGCATAGCCACAAAGTACACCTTAGAAGTAGAAAAATTACAAAAAGGAAAAAAAAGAAGAAAAAAAGCCTAAAAACCCCCAGGAAAGGCAACCTTGAATTACACTTAACATTATACATATTTGCACACAGGGAGTAATGCCTGAAATATACTTCCAGCAGAAGGAACTCAGACTTTAAGTTTCAGCTCTAAAGGTCCAAGAATAGAGACTGCAATGAAGACTATTTTGGGCCCTCTGGTCCTTTAACCAGCTGTCCTCAGGATTTTTTGCATACCCTAACTGTGAAGAGGAGGTTGATACTACTCCTCAGATGGTAATTGCCACAAAGGAAGGGGGAAAGCTGGACCAAAAAGGTAAATGACTGCACTATAAGATTTTGGTACTCTTTTTGCAGATGCATCATAAAATAACAGGTCACCCTTCCAGCAAGCATTGTGCTTACTCCTAGCTTCTCTGACAGACTTTATTCAGACACTGTTTACTCCAATAAACAGAATGGAAAGAAACTGTCCAAATTATACCACGTTATGTCCAAGGCTTCCAGATGAAACACCCAATAAGGTGGCACAGATGTGATTCACAACAAGACTCTTCCACTTCCAGAAGTAAAAATTTACCTTGAGATTCATTCTCTAGGTTTGTAATATTTTAGAAGAAATTCCTGATCTCCGGCACAATGTTAAAAGAAATGTTGCACCCAACTGCTCTAAAAGATATGTCCTGAGAATACAGAGTTTGAAAAAAAAGAAAAAAAAAAAAAACCCAAACAAACCAAGAGCAGACAAAGAAGCTGAGTTCGTCCTGCTGCACTCCAGGCACCACGGGCTGCCCCGAACCTCCTCCACCTGAAACTGTGCCTCTCTCCGGGGGTTCCCTGCGCAGGGAGCGGCGCATCCCGGGGCTGCGCGGGGACCACACTGCGGCACCGCCGCCACCCCGCCAGCAGCACCCCTCCGCGCCCCGCCCTCTGGGTTCTGCGTTAATCTACACAAAACAGACAACAGCAACAACTCAAACCCAAACCGAAACAAAACAAAACCAAATAAGAGTCCTTCTGTTCAGTGCTGCTGAATCCCGGAACGTTCCCCTCATGCCCCGCACAGGCCCAAGCCGCACACCTCCCCGCGCTGCGCCAGCAGGGCGCGGAGCAATGAACGCGGGGAAGCGCCCGGGGCGGCTCTCGCCCTCTCGCCCGCCCTGCTCCGCCGCCGGCCACGCGGGGGCACCAGAGCGCCGCGCTGCCCGCGCCGCCCGGCGGAACGGTGAGGGCCCGGCGGAACGGGACCCGGCGCGGCGCTGAGATCCCGGCGGTCGCGGGTCGCATCCCCGCTCCACCCTAACCCGAACCCGTCAGCAGGTCATTGAACTTAGGAAAAATCTATCTGAAGGGTGCCGCGGGCGGGGCGGGTTTACTGCGCCTTCCCGTGTGAATGGAGCGTTTACCAGGGCCAGGGTGCGGGTGTGGGTGTTGGCAGAGTTTCTCTAGCACCTTTCATAGCTCTTCTCTGCCTTTGTAGTACTTGTTCTTGGCACGTGGGAACAGGACAGCAATTCATCTTCGTTCACCAAAAGAGCCACTGGACACGCTCCTCTGAGTGCTGCTCTATAGTGCCAGTGCCAGCAGAGCTCCTGTCACCACAACTGAGAGAAACGTGCTTTTAAAAGCAGATTTTTAAACTGCCTTTTCACCTGTCCTGGGTGGAATCACGATCACACCAATCATAATGGTGTCAAAGAGCCCAATACTGTCTTGATGTACACAGATGCAACTTCATGCCTGCACGGAGTCCCAATATCAGAGAAAGCATTCAAGCACAGCCATATCTCAGTGAATGTGTATGATATTTTACTGCTATTACATCTACAACTTACAAGTCTCAGCCAGGCCCTGACTCTCCTGAGCTAAATGCTGGACAAACAAAGCCTCCTTCGGTGCCCACCAAAAGCAGTGGAGGTTGGCCAGGCCCCATGGCGAGTGCTCCAGGCCTGAAGGGCTTACAAGTCCAGAAACACAAAACCAACAATGACAGATATAACAGGCGTCCAGGCAGCTGCTTTGGCCCTGACCCTGCCATTTTTTTCTGGTTTGGTTTAACCCTGCCTGAGAGGGTGCAGGATCTGGACACTTATTTTAAATGCAAATCTTGCTGGTTTACTAATCCAAGGAAGCTGAATATACTTTCTTTAATATATTCTAAGTTGAGCCTTTAAAAGCATTATCAGTATCAAATGTGTTTTTGTTTATTTAAACCATCAACAGAAAATAATCAATTAAATGTCTTTTTTTTCCTGCATCTGTCTCCTTTAAAAATTGTGTTTGCTCTTCTCTTTTCTCTCTCCACTTTTGTTTTCCTTAGCCCTTTCTATTCTGTATTCATTCTTCCCAGTTTTATGCTCCATTTCCTATTTTAAGTTTCTATCTTGTGTATTTATTTTTATTCATGTAGTCCCTCTAGGTATCACTGAAACTAGTCCCATGCTTAATTTAACACAGGGTTTTTTTTTTGTGATATTATTATTTTGCTTTTTATGCAACTGTTAATCCCTAGGTATCTTTTTTCTTTGGCTCTTTGCATCTTATCTATCTTTTGACTTAGACTCTAAGGCAGTGATTCCCGGGTCACTGCAGTTTAGCTCTTTATTTTTTCTGTGGAATTTGTCCCCAACCTTCAGCCACGCTGACCATTCCTGGAGTACAAGAGACTGTTTCTCCTTGATGAAACTTCATTTCAAGGTCCAGCTGACATGCCTCAGTCCAGCCTTCCAACCTTGTCCTACCCCAGATCCTGCCAGTTGCCTTCTAAGAGAAGCCCTCTGGACCCTTTTATTGCTTTGCCCACCAAGTGAGCCTCAGCCAACTCACCTTGTTCCTGCCAGGTTCCTGCCTTCCACTTGCCTCCAGAGCTTCACAACATCTTCAAAGACAGATCCCTGCTCAACCTTTCCTGTTGAGGAAGTATCTCCTGTCTGGATAGCCACTTGCCATGCAAGCTCCATGTGTCTCTCTCTCCTTTCTGGTTCACACTGATTGTTACGGACTTACATGGAAGGCAGGACTTCTGTCATTGAAAGAGTGCAAAGCAGTAAAGGTAGGTACTGAGAGAAAAGAAATGGAATTGATAGAAGGTGGATGGATGGAACTAGATGGAGGATGAACTGGATGTAATATTCCTGAGGGTTTTAACTTCCCTCAACTCCCCTTCATATGGTAGCATCCCCTGCCAGCTTGAGATCTGCATTGAGCTGAATTCCTTTGTTCATATAGATAAAAGCTATAAAAGTACCATGCCTTTCTCCCTTTTTATTTAGCCAAATTCTAAATGTCAGTAAGTTTGCTGAGCCTGATTTCAGAAAATTGTTCAGGTTACCCTCCATACCTGCAGTTCTTCTTTGTTCACAGAACAATGGTACCGTCAAAGGGAAGAAACCTTCACATTTTGAGCACCTTCACATTTTGAGCACCTGAGATTTTTTTCCTCCTTGATCAGACCATGTCCTGGAGGACCTCCAGATGCTTTCCTTGGAAATTGCTCTTTGTGGATCATAAGTAGGCATCTCAAACATATGCTTACATACATCTCAGCTGAGCAAAGTAACTCCTTCTTTATATGTCCAATTTAAGACTATATAATTAAGAGAGCAAGAGGCAGAAAATGAGACTCCTTTTCTTCTTAAAATTTGCCTAAATTTTGAGTGTGTTGCTAGCTTGAAATTATTTGCATGGATTGGAAGGGACGTTTGGTATGCCGTGTGCTTCCTGTTAAAGATCTACCAGCAAATTAGAGGGGTTTCATATGAACCTCTTGCTTCATAAATGAAGCTGGCTTTCTCTGGACCTGGTAATTTCTCTGCAGATTGCATGACAGTGGGACATAGTAGCATTCTCTGCCCCCTCTCCTCAAGCACATTCTTTACTTTATAGAGTACCAGACTGGTTTTTTTTTCAAATGTTCTTTGGGAGGTATTCAGGATACCCACCTTCAAACTTGAACTTCAAAGCTGAGCAGGATGTCTAGTGCCCATCTTCTCAGCATATTTTTCAAGAACAAATTATAAACATTTCAAGCAAAGTGCACTTATTACAAGTTTGTTTGCCAAGTTCTGCTGCCTCCCTTCCAAGTTCCAACTATGTCAAAGCATCTGGTTTACAAACAGGTTCCTCCCTTCAGCTGGTACATGGATGCCAGGGCACAGAGGCTTATCACTAATGAAGGAGTTTATAGGATGAAAGGGGAGAATGCCGTGGGAGTTACTTGACTGACTCTCACTTGTCACAAAATGTGTAGGTAGTTGTAGTTGCTGAGCAGATGGATGAAGTGATGTACAAGAGGAGTTATACCCCCAAGTTATTCCAGAGTCTGATCTAAAATTCCCTGAAGTCAATAGATGTCTTTTGATTTCTATGAACTTTACATTGGTCTTTCAGGTCATTACTTATTCTAATAATGAGATTCTGCCTACCCCAGGATTTACCTCTTTAAAGAAGCCTGAGGTCATCTGACATTCTCGGATATTTGCAACTTAGATTATGAAAAAAAATATTTATTTAGGAGGTAGATAAAGATGAGTCCAACATATTTTGTTCAGAACGCAATGGTTCCCTTAGTTTCATTTTTAGTTGTAGCTAGACCAAATGCAACTTACATAATGGACAAGTTATTTTAACTTGATGTTCGGGTCAACCCCAATTCCAAGAGAAGATAAATCTGGCATAAAGTCATGTGCTTCTCATGCATCACACACACTCCACATTGGGATCTACCATTACACAGACTCAAATACAGAGTGTGTACACATTTCTTACTATTATTTTTCTTTTCTATCGTAGCTTGCATAGTAAAATAAAGAACTTTCAAAGACCCCTCTGAAGATCAAACACCCCTCTCAAGAAGTTGCACCAGTTAATGCTAGCCTGCTCAGAATATGTAATACATATGAAAGAACTTCTATTGCTACATTCTCCCGTGACTCTAAATCATATTTTACTGTGTTTTGCAGCAGATTTTAATAGTATGTCTAATATTTTCAGGGGCTTTCACCCTAATTTATCCTAGTGTGCCAAAGGTGGACTTTGTATAAAAGAGAGCTGTCTTGTCTAGGTAATAATGATGGTAGATTTTTTTCAGAAATCTTGTCTTTTTATTTTAATTCCTTCTGGTTATAATAATTTTTATAATATACCATACTTTGCATACCTTGACTATATAATTTCATTACATAATGAAATATTTATATCCAATTATGTAATTTCATTCATAATTTCATAGCTCTGCATGAGATCGATACCTGATCCTCTGCCATACTGTACATTGTCTTTCCCTTTCCTTCGTTTGAAGAAGGAACACTGAATCGTGAAGTAGTGATGATGACCCCAGTGCCAGAATTATCTGTCCAAATCTGTGGAACTAAGCTTTCAATATTTCAGAAAATCTCCTAACTCTTTTCTGTCTCAGTTATGAAAATGCTTGCTCACTTGTGTAGGACGTTATTGCCCATGTACTAGACAAATTATTAGATGTATGATTCACAGTCAGTGCCTTGTAGCCTGGATTTTTGGGAACTAGATGGGTCTGTCCCTATACTTTGTGCATGTATGCAGAACAAAAGGGCAATAGATACTTTCCTCAGATCCTAAGAATCTCTTTCAAATGCCAAGGTGGTGGCAAATTCATAATTTGCAGAAAACAGAAGGGTTAAGTGTAGCTCTGACTGCACAGCACCTCAGTTTCTGGGTACATCTATGTTGCCCTGTTAGGTCAAGGCTCTGGTCTGTGTGGGAGCTCACTCTGCACAGCTTACATGCTGCCTTGAGCTCCAGGTCTAGTTTGTAGCATCCAGCTGGACACAAGACCATAGAGCTGGTTGTGCTCATCATGGAAGTATCTAATACAATATCTGTCTATAAAATTCTGGCTAAGTACTCAGAAATCTGAATGGTCGTCTTTATTATTTTAAGTCCAGAATTTAAAAAGCAGAGAAATAATCATGCTGCACCATTAAGGCATAGTGATAAACAGAGCAAAAAGCTGAGTTCAGCAAAGTTTGGCCACATTGGATAGTAACAGAGGTTAAATCTAACATGAAGACACTGATCAGAGTAAAAGTGGCATGCTACTAGAAAAAAACTCCTGATTCTCAAATTTGTGTTTATTGTTAGTTTTTCATTTCAGTGGTGAGGAAACCAGTGCAAGGGCTGCCTGAAAACAGAACCTGCCATCTGTCTGGGCAGCAGTTACACATAACTTTTTTTCAGACACAGACCATTCTATGAGCTACCTGATCCTGTGAGGGCATGCACAAAACCTGGCCCATCTCCCTTTGAGCTACCTTTCAGCTCCAAATGTTGCCAGTTAAAGAATCTTCTCTGTTTATTCTGTTTTTCATTATGAAGCTTATGTATTGTCTTCTTTTCTTGTTCTTGTACTCAAAATGCTGAATTATTGGTCATGGTTCTGTGTGACCTGGTTCTGACGTTCTTAGTCTAGCTGCTATATTTTTGTTACATGGTATTTCAGGTACATCACTCTTTTGGAAAAGTACGTTTCTTTTGTGAAGGAACTTCTATTGTGTGCCTGTTTTTCACAATATATATGTACGGTGCCTGCTGCAAATGATTGTCTGCTGTATACATAAAAATAAGGTGTTTTAATCATGATGTGCCCATCATTCCTGCTGGGCAATTTACAGTAAAACTTTTAAAATGTTTAAAAGAAGAAAAGGAAGCACTGATATTCCTGGAAATTTTCTGTTCAAGGAGATAAAAAACCAAAGCCCAGTCTTATTCAATACGGCCTATTGGAGAAAAGAAAATCCAAGTGTGTACTTTTCTCTTCTGTGTTTTCTGAAGCTCATCAAATGTAGTCTGTTTCATATCAATGTCAGGAATGAAATGACAGAATTATAGGCCTTACAAATTTTTCTGAGCCTCAGCAGCCAAAACATAGAGCCATCTTGAGCTGACCTCCACTGATGAAGAGGAGCATAAGGAATCAAAAACGCTACAATTAAAAGTAGCAGAACCTAAGTGATTATGTGATTTACAAATCATAACTACAGCTTTCAGAAACAAACAGGAAATGCCTGTGATCTGGTGAATTTCAGTATGATGTTTTCCATTACTGAACTACTAAGAATTTTTCAAAAGCCCAGATTAAACTGAGAGAAAAGGGATTTGTTTCCATTGGGAGGGTTATTTATTCCACACAAGCAGATTTTTACTTGCAATGAAGGCTCTCGCTGCCTTAGGAATATGAGGTTAGTTCAAGCTGTCTTGATATCAAATAATAATTACATGCTTTATGACCTCTGTCATAAAGCATCCAAG
Source organism: Vidua chalybeata (assembly GCF_026979565.1). Taxonomy (NCBI): domain Eukaryota; kingdom Metazoa; phylum Chordata; class Aves; order Passeriformes; family Viduidae; genus Vidua; species Vidua chalybeata. The sequence goes on from NC_071534.1 coordinate 46,958,872, forward strand.
AGATCAAAGGCCAAAATACTGTTGGTTCATTTTATGTTGATTTTGTTCAGTGCTAGTAACAGATGGGACTTGGGTATTTTCTTGTAAAGAAAAACTGCTTTATGTGCAGGAAGCTGATTGTTGCTTAATTTGTTGTGTCATTTTCATAATTTATCTTTAAATTTGTCTTCCAACCATAACATAACCATAAGCATGGACATTTGATAACATGAAGGCAATTCTGAATTTTAGATTTGCAGGTGCAGAACAACCTGGCATAAAAACATAATTTAATAATTTATTTTTATTTGTACCCCTTTCAAATCACTGATGCACCATTAATTGATTTCCTGCAGGGATCTTTACAAAAATTGTATAAAGTTGAAAGTATACTTTATTGCTCTGCTGTTTGGTTCATTTAATACAACTACTACTGCATTTAAAAGTTTTCTGTTGTAATACTACTGATTTTTTTTTCTGTAAGGAGGTATATGAAAAGTGTCATCAATAGAGAAATTCAAGGAGTTTAAGAAAGAATAAACTAATGCCCTAAATTGGACTTTTGAGAAGACACCAAAGTCACTATCACCTCTCCCTTACATGAGTGCAGTGAGGATAAATTACAGAGTAAATGCTCAGGACATTACTTTCTGTATATTGTTGGAAAGAGATAGTACTTTCAGCATCAGTGTGTCTTCTTGCTGGACACAGCAGCACTGGGTTGATACTGACACATGAACAGGAATATCACCTTCCAGCATCTTTCCAGCCTGCCTAGTTAAAAAAAAAAAAAAAAAAAAATTAGTTAAAGCCCAGGAAGACATCTCAAAAATATTTTGTTTCCTTTACAGAATTCCTCTTTGATCTTTATCACTCTTTGTCCCTCAATTTGGTCTCTATATAAAACAAATAATAAAAGTTACTAATTCTCAGGATTTCTGAGTGATGTGACTTATTAATTGTTTTCTATGAGATTTTTTGCTGGTAAGTAATATGAAAATCCAAAGCTTTACTTACACAGTTATTAATAATTTATACAGTAGTATACACTTAACAAACTACTCTAATGTTTGTAAAACAAGTTCCACTGCCATATCTAAAACTTTGGAGTTTCTTGGAATTTTTTTGGTTTTGGTTTTTTTTTTTGGTCCAGAATTAAAAAAAAAAAATTAATAGAGTAGTATCTCCTTAAAGTCTTGTTCTGACAACAATATGCTACCAGTGAGGACTCCTTCCTTAGACTCACAGGTTTGGTATAGATATACTTGAAGGCCTCTATTTTGATGGCAGTAAGGTCCCAAAGCTGATTATTTCAACCTGATCTTTTCAAAATATTGCAGATGATAAAACCAGAAGTGCCATTGTATAAAGCAAGCTGATAGAGCTGTCTACATTAATTCTTATTTGAGCTTCAAACTATCTTTTAGAAAAATATTGAAAGATTTCTATTGAGAAGGTTACCTGCCATAGGCCATAGGGAGTTGCTTATTTCATTTTGTAAAAATATGCATCTTTATTTCTAGAATGGTTTTGTCCAGGTTTTCCTTCTATTTTACTTCCTTATATTGCTAATTTCATGGTTTTGATAGATTTAAGGTCCATAATCAAATCTGTATAATTCCCCATGGTACCAGCTGAGAGGTTAGGTCCAGATCAATCTTTAGTATTCTCAGCTGATAAACTAAGCAGATTGAGCACTTTGAATCTTTTACCCTGAATCATGATTAACAGTCCCCAAGTCAGGCTTGTGACTGCTCTCTGAACTTCTTCAACAATATTCCTGAACCATGGACCCCAACTCTGGACAAAATATTACAGTAATGATTTCATCAGTGCTAAATACAACAGTAACATAATAACTTTCGACACCTATCTTCATTCATTATTCCTCTGATACCTATTTATTAAGCTCATATTAGACATTTTGTGCACCATGTCACATTGGGAAATTATACCCAGATGACTATGAACTCTGATCCTTAACTCTTTTTGAGAAGTACTAGTTCCCAGAACTCTCTTAATTACAGGCTGAAATGCTAGTTCTTAGATATTTAGTTATGTTAAATATATTTTCCAGTGTAAGCTCGTTACTGTTTACAAGGGATTTGATTACCTGATGTTGGTAATGACCATTTCTCCAGTCACTGTTTTGTTTTCAAATATGAGCACTGATAGCCCAGCTCTGGTGAATCACCCGGGCCCTAATGTTCAGTCCATGGAGGAAGATTCTTTCAAAATATATTCCCATAAGAATGATGCAATTCTCAGGCACAACTTGGCAAGATGCATATCTGAATACCACAGAGATAAGTAAGGAAGGTGGTCAGCTTCCTTCCACCAGTTATAAATTTGCACATTGCTGTTGATAAGAAAGACCTTTCAAAGTAAAGGTAGTCAATGTAATCCTGGTATTGAATGCCGTAGTTCAAGAACTTGCTATGTGAAGATGAATTATTTTTCCTTTGTTCTACATTAACCTATCACTGATACTGTAATAATACATGTATTATGAGAACATATACTAAGACTGGGTTAAATAGCTTTAAATTATCTTTGCAATTCTAAAAATTCCAATTAAATCTCCTCAAACTATATTTTTTTCTGCAAAGTAGGTTGCAAAGCAACAGTGTCAGAGCAAAGATTAATCGTCCTAAATCCCAGCTATTGGTTAGAACAACTTTTTTCACATCTTAGTTAAAATAGTTAATAATATGATGAGTTTTAATTGAAAAGTAGATGTAAAATTTACAGTTCTGTTAAAAAACCTCTTAAGCTGTAAGATTTGGTATTTAGCCAAAGATGCTATTTGAGCTAGTAGTGTACAAAATTACAGACTTCACAGGTATACTGAGTAGAAATATCCTGTCCCATCTTTAAAGTAAGGAGACTTTATACAATCTCAAGATATCACTGTTTCATTATCCCTCCTACTTGTCTCAAATAAAGCATGAAGTAACGAGAAGAGAAAGAAACCTTCAGCAGGCAGAGAAGGATAGGTTAATTGTACTTCTTACTGAAAATACTGTATACATGATATGTGATGCTTTATTTCTATTTTGTAATCCTTATTTTCTTCAGTGCTACTCAGATCTATTTATGATACATGTGTTATTTGCATTTTTATGTATATTGCATATATATGTAAATATATTTATTATTGTAGGTTTTTTGGGGACAAACAATGCAGATTTTGCAAAAAGCTTCATAGAAAGGCATATTTGTTCCTCTTCAAAAATGTGCTTAGAGGAAATGCTACATGGTCTTTCTGAACAAGTTAAATTTCTTCTTTCATAGTCTGCTCTATCCTGACTTGTTTTGTGCCTCAGCTGAAGTTACAATATAAAGTAAGTTTGTTAGCTCTATATGATTGTAATTTATGATGCTGGTTTTGGCTCCTATGGGACCATATTCTGGCCAGAATATGGCCATCATCTTCCCTTTGAATTTCTCAGCTCTTTTTCTCCCTTAAGAAGCTTTTCAGGACAAGGCAGAAAGCAGTGGGAACCAGCTCCTCTGGTTTTACACTGTTTGACAGTCTCCCTTCAGCCAGGGGAATTTTTACACTGGCATCTGTGACCTGATTCCAAGTTTCTTTACTGTTCAAAGGCTGAAAAATAGCTGGGTCAAGGGGCAGAGACTTTATCTGAATTTATTTTGCTTAAGCTTGAGGTCTGGTCTTGTTTAACTAATAAGATTTCATTACATCATAGCCCATGCAGCTATGCCTTGCAAAGTCTTCCTTGGACAAGACAGTGAAAAGCAATTAAGAAAATGATGAACACAGAAGTTGCTCAGGCTAGTTCAAATGAAGCTTTTTGCACTCAGCCCTCAAGTCTTCACCCTAAACTGATAAGAGAATGGGGAATGGTGGGTGGGGTGGGGTAGGGGTGGGAAGATGAAATAACTGTACATTTCTTTAATACCTGTAATCTAGTCTGTGAGGAACATCCCTTTATTTTACCAGAGAGGTTAGATCGTTTGTTCCGTTGCAAATTTTTCCTCTCAGCTGCAATATTACAGAGAGGTCAAATACAAAACCAACATCACTACTGCTACACAGATATTTTGTGGACTACCAAACCCTGTAAATTTTACATCTTAAACCATTGTTTAACAAAATGAACCACTAAGTACTTGCAAATGTGCTGTCAGTAATTTAATATTTGTGTTTTCCCACTTGCTTCAGCACATTATTAAAAGATAGAGAATAATTGCAAAACAGAATCCAGCTAAGCTTTGAACCCAGAATTTTTCCATGCTGTAGTAAAGTGACACATGAATTAGTGGACAAGTGCTTCCAAGTACTAGGATGTGTACCTTCAACAGCTATGAGTATGTCTTTTCCCTGGCTACAGATTACTGTTGTCTTCAAATTGTGTTATAGATCCATTGGAAACTAACTGAAATAGACTTTTTGCAGTGTGTGATACAACAGCATTCTCAGCTTGCATGTGTTAACTGTTATTGACATAGACACCTTAAATATTCATAATAGTAACAACAACAACACACTTTTTAGAAATATTTATTTTCTGTTTATTCATATATCTTCCTTCATAAAATAAAATACAGCAGTGTTCCAGAATTTTTAAACTGTCTCAAAAAGCAGCCATAAGGAATATTATGCATGGTCCCATTTATCTTCATGGGGCGATAAGTACCTCATGATGACAATTCTAACTCAACACTGCTCATAGACTGGAAAGGCAGACCTGGTTTTTGTGATCATGGAGCCTTAACACCTGCACCACCTAGACTATGCATTTTTTTCTGATTTTTTTTTTTTTCATTTTATATTAGTATATTCCTAGGAAAATATCCACACTTGCTTTAAAAATTTGATTATGATGGGGAACCCCTGACAGCATGTAAGAAATAATTCCATAATATTCTCACTGTCCTGAATACTCTTGCAGTTAAAATTGTTCCTCTAGGCTTTAGTCTGGATTTGTCTCACTGCAGATGTCATCCTTTGGAATATCTTTGAAATATATTGTCTGCTACAGTGAAGACCTCACTGTTATCAAAACATATTGCAGATATTGTGATAAAGGTTTTTTAAATTTACTTGAATTCTTATTACCCTTCCATTAGCCTTTTCCAAGTTTTAACCATCTCTCTACAACTGCAGACACACATTCCTTCTGATCACAGCTAGCACTGATGCCTGAGCAAGAATTTTGTTTGGTTGATTATCTATCCTGATCCCTATAGGTTTTTAAGAGTGCTGGGTCTTTTCCAACACAAGTGTTTTGTCTCACACCCATTCTCTTCCAGCAAATATCCTCTCCATGTTTTGCATTCCTTTTTCCCATGTATCATTTTAGCCTGTATTTCATTCATTGTTTGGTACTGATATCAGATTGACAAGCCTGTCCATGCTGTCCTGTTTACCATTTATAAATACAATTAGAGATTTTGCATTCTTCCATTCTTTTAGAACTTAATTTGTTTTCTTAGATTTATTGGAAATCTATATTCGTGTTAAAGCAAAACCTCACCCAACTCTTAAGTTTCTTGAATATCAGTTATCTATGTCTATTTATTTTAAAATCTCTAGCTTTTGTAGCTGCTGTTTATTGTCCTCTTCTATTGCTGTAAAATTGAAAACTGTTTATTCATCATGTGCTGTGATCAAATCATTCTGCTTTATCTTTTTAATTTTGTGATCACATTTTCCATATATGACGCTGTCCCCTAACTATCATACAGTGGAAAAAACTGTCTAAATTAAAAAACTATTTCTGGTAAGAATAACTTTCCTTTTAAATTCTATTGCATTTGTTGGAAAGGGTAGTGGTGAATACTATTTTTTATGCTTGTGTTGATCTTCCTGGTTTTAAAACAATCATTCTCCCTCCATTGCTACAGCTAGATACTTAAAAGTACTGCCAAACACTATGATTTGATATTCTGCAGTGGACAACCTCTGTTGCTCCATTAGGACATTCATGTTTTAGTGTTTGTTTGCAATTTGTCACAACTTGTAAATAAAGATGTCATTCTTCTACTTGGTGGTTATAGCACATATTAGCCAAACTAAGTCTTCAGTTTTGTAAATTAGTTTGTTTCATTCCCTACACTCAGTTTGAAGGCATTACAGGGATTCAAAGCATCAACATGAATCTCCTGTCTCATCTAACAATTTAAGAAACCTAAAGATACCACATCATTCGTAAAATAGATTACTAAGGAAGTGCCTTCAATTCTGCTTACCTGCTCTACATTTTTTCTAAGGAGATTACAACACTGATTTTGAAAATTCAGTGTTCAAGGTTGCTTTGATAGTTAACTATTTTAAAGCTTCTCTGCAATATTTGAAATCCTTTCAAACATGCCTCCCCAAAAAGAAGTTAAAGCTTAATTTTGAAAAAAAGAAGTTCTATTTGTGTAATTTTTGAAATGCCAAACTATTTTCCCATTTCTATATTAAAATTGCACATTTTAAATCATCTGTGATACACAGACTACTATAACATAAATTTAATTTCATATCAATATAAAGAATATAAGAAACATACCTTACTGGTTTATTGTTACTATTTATTGAGTACTTTTGTATTTTAATTCTTTGTCTCCATATGCTTTGTAGTTAGCTTGTGATAGTCACAGCCAAACAAGCAATATTTCTGTAATTTTAGGTAATGCTTGCATTGGGTAAGCTTTTAGGTAATACTTGTATTAGGCCCAAACCAGCTCCCATTAAAATCCATGAATAAACTAGCAGTTATCTCCTGGAATAATCCCTCTTAAACCTTTATTACAGCAAGTAGCACCAGTTCACCTGTTATGTTAAATTCAATAAATTACTTATAAGAAGTATGCAGACATATCTGCTGCACAGGTAATTCTTTAAATGGGCACTTACTGCTTTTCCTTTCGTCCACATGGATTTGGAGTAGGTCCAAAATAAAGGTTTTCTGGGCATCCATGTAGTGCAGCATGGTGCTAAAGTGGTAGATTTTCAATAAAAGAGAATGCCAGAATTTTATATGTGTAGCTGGAAGAGATTTTTAAGAAGTCAGCATCCATTTAAGCACTTTTCAAGACCAAATATTCAACATTCAGCTGTACCCTTTTGATAATCTCATTTCTTGAATAGGTGCTGACTTATTTTGTAAAGTGATGGCTTCTGAAAGTCTGACAAATAAAGGACACTTACGGATGGAAGAATCGTTCCTTTGATGAGAAAATGTTGACCCCTCTCCTACAGCTAAGAGGCTCACTGCCAGATTTCTGGGACAAAGCACTCCAGCAAAGGCACACAAAATTACCAAATGGTTGGATTGAGGTAGGAAGGTGCATATGGTTCAAGCAGTTGCCTCAGCAAACTTTCCAAATACAAGATTGAGCTTCAGCTGGAGCTTCATGCAGGAATATGGACCACAGGAGCTAACACAGTCCATCATTCAACTGCAGTCAGTAACAGTGAATTACTAGAAGGATTTGAGAGTAGTTGAAGTTTTTTATTATGAAAAGAAAAATTAGACTGTGCAAATACAGTGCAAATAAAGACAAAAAAAATAGACTGTGTAAATAAAAAAATTAGACTGTGCACCAAAAAATTAGACTGTGCAAATAAAACTAATGTTTTCTAAAACTCTTTCCTTTTTAACAGGTATGAAATGGTTAAACATCTAGTGCTTCTCCGTGCAAATAATTTGTTCTAAAAAGTACTGTTTTTCTGAGTCACTTATCTTTGCCTGTTGCTTTGTTTCTTGCACAATGAGTGAGATAACTGACAATCTAATGTGCAGCGCGATGATATCCACTTGTTTAGATGGTATCTTATCCTAAATTTCTCTGATTCTCCTCCTAGCTGTGTTGGTTGTGCAGCTGTAGCAGTAAAAAAAACCAGGTTTTTCTGTTGAAGGAAAGTGAAAAGTGGAATGCTAAGGAAACAAGCAGTATTTATTTGATTATAGGTTTATACAAATTTGGAAAGTAAAGTTACTTTGCTGCTCATGAATCACATAACTCTGTAATTCGCATCTACAAGGCAGTATCTCTATTGCCTTCAAAATATGTGTCCTGACGTTGTGTTCCTGAAGTCCTCTTAATTAAACTTATAAAAGGAGCTTGTTTATTCCGTGTTTGACTAGTGTAAAACTCCTGTATCTAACCATATTATTAACATCCACAGTCTGCTTTCAATTTACTTCCCAAACCCTTGAATTCTATAAAAGTGCTTGTGGGTGGAAAGATGACTACTTAATACATGCTAACTTGTGTGTATAGCATAGAGCTGGTTTTTAAAAAGAGAGCTCTGTCCCTTAATCCTAAATACAGACAAAATTTCTAGAATTCTGGGAATGTTGCTACGGATGTGTAAACGTCATGAAACTGAATTGAATTTTGCATCTTTAATGTGGTCCATGTGCCTGTGTTACTGAAGGAAAGAATTGTCTGGACACAGCTGTAACTGTTGTTTGGTTACTCATATGTTTCTCTAAATGTAAGTAATCTTGGCTTAAAAGAAAAGAGCTAGAATATAACTGTATGCTCTTTTTGGTATTACAGTCATAATCTTACATCAGTGTTGAGAACGACATCTAGGGTGGAAGAGAACTGAATCAATCCTGTTTTCTTTTGTGAAGTAGAACCCTATCTGTTCCTTCTACAAAATTCAGGTTCTGGGAGATGATTTTACACTCTGGAAGATTAAACCATAGCCCCTGGGCGACTCATGTGTGCCCTGTGAAAATGTAATGGGGCAAGTTTATCAGACACCTTTTGCTGCTTTACCACAAGAAGCTCACTCATCTATTCCTCTACTCCTCTACCAACCCACAAACCTTGTTTGTTCTGAGTGCAGCTAGAGCAGTTCATATATAGGTGAGGCTTTCCCACTAGAGCATACATAGCTTGTGGCAGAGACACTTCTACACAACCTTCTCCTGGGGGGTGAGAAAGTACTATAGCTGGAAGAGGAGAGTGGAAGCAACAGAACAAATAAAAGACAAAAATTCTTCTGTCAGGAATATTTCTGCCAGCTTTAATGAAAAATTTCTGCAAGTCCCTGTGTCTTGTTTTGCTCTGAGGAAATCATGAAGGAGAAAAATGCAAATAAATGACACAAGATAGAAAAACTGGACTTCAGACCTGGGTGGTACTCGTGGAGACTTATTGTTTTACAGTCAGGACTACATTTTTGTAGTTAAACTTGCTTTTTGGCTTATCTGGCCCCTATATGCTCTCATATACTCCATAACCTTGAAAACAGCCTCTGCATCAGGCTGAGGAAGTTGGGAACTCTGGAGTGAAATTCAGTGGTCACTGCTCTGAGTTGCTGAAAGCAATCGCAGAAAAGACTGAAGAGACAACGCTGCTTTAAGTGCTGCTCTTCTCAAGGTTGCCATACCTTGCTATTTTGCTATTCAGAGCCCTGAATTCTCTCTTGGAGCCAAGTGTTTATGTGGTCTACTTCATAAAAGCCCCAGGTATTCTCACCAATGGTTTGAAACTGACAGTAAAGGGGAATTGTTGCAAAGTCTTTATGTATATATATGTGTATATATAACAGCTAAATTGTGATGCTATTCTACTTAACTTCTAGACCCTCCTTAGACCTAAGCCAGTAATCACCTTCCAGGACAATGACCTAAGCACTTGGTTTTGGTTGCTTTGGAGTAGGGCTGTAGTGTCCCTTTGCAGAACAGGGGTCAAAGAGCAGTGGGAGCAGCAGGAGAAGAGTGGGTGTGCAGCGCAGCAGGTGGGATGTTTACCCAGGAAAGAGGAGCCTTGGGTCAGTGGCTGCTTTAAGGACTGACTAGGCATTCTCTCTAATTACAATTTAATCCTCAGCTGCACAGAAGATGCTCAGTTTTTGAAGGTTGGTAAGGCTGAGGAAACTCACCAAACTCTTCATCCTGAATGTGGCAGTTATTATTTTGAGTATTTTCAGAAATAGTGTGTTAGGACCCTAAGCAATTTTATTGGCACCTTATCAGTGTTAACTCCTGGAAGGTAAACAAGGATTTGAAAGGTTACAATCTTAGATTTACACGCCTAAATTTTAGTACCACCTTACAGGTCACATGCCAAACTCAGAAGTTATGAGCTGTTCATGAGACTCACACAGCTACTTGTTTATGTATGTTTGTGATACTGCTCCCTGGGTTATACTTTGGAAACTAACCAAAAGGTTTAGCAGTCTTAAAACTTTCCTCACCTTTGGCTAAATTAAGACTTTCACATATACAACTAATGGTTGGGGGACCAGGACCCAAAAAGTCAGCATGGCCTGTTTGGCACAAAACAGGAAAATAATCCAAAAAGACGTACAGGTCATTCTTATATACAATGTCAAATACAATGCCAAAAACTTTGACATATTTTCTAATACAGAAATCGAGTTTCAAGATTGGTTGTAATGGCCTAGTTATTTCTCAAAGCTGACAAAATGTCATGAAATTTAGGTGTTAAACACCTGTTTCATCAATTCACAAACCTTACCTCTTAATGTTGATACGAAGAACTTAGTTGACTATGGAGAAGACATAATTATTTTTTTTAGTAACATGGAATGAACACAATAGACAAAGGAATGCTGAAAGTGTTTATTTCCTGCAGCATAATTCTGCATTTCATGAGATAACGTGAAAAGTGGACATAGAGCTTCAGAGGAAATGGGTTTCTCTCTTTTGACATGTCCACAAACTAAAAGTGAGAATTGCCTTAATGTCAACAACTATTTGTAGGATATAGGAAATGGAGTTTCTCTAGGCCTAGGAAAAAGAATAGAAACAGGATTTATATTAGAAGATGCCCAGTGCCAATTACGGGTTTGTAAGGTTTGTGAGCATTTGTGAAATGCCAGCCTGAAGACAGTCAAAGTTCTGTGTATTTCCACAGTGAAATAGAAACAGCCTGAAAGTTAACCTTTAATGGTAAGCATTCCATCCAGCAACACATTTGGATCAATACTGACTAAACCACACCTGTCCAAAAATAGGAACTGTGATAAAAAAATGATAAATTTGATGATTTTGAGGTTGAGTTCAGTGAAGATCCCTGCTTGCATGAGAACCAATTGGCCTCTGAGAACACCAACATTCCAAAAATCCCAAAGAACACACTCCTTCTATTTATGATTCTTCAGTAACTATAGTAAATAGGCATTTGCAAGCCATTTAACTGAAGAATTTAGAAAGGGCTAAAGTCTCATGGGGAGATCTGACAAGAAGGTGCCATGTTTACATTGGGGAACATAAAATCATTTTATGCTTAAAGATTTGTTTATAGCAGTCAAAGTTCTAAGAGTAATCAGAGATTACTCTAATACACAGTATTAGACCACCACAGCTTCTTCACAGATATTGTTCCAAATTCTGTTTTCTATATGTTCCTTTTCAGAATGCAGCACTGCAGAGCAGGTATACAAAATTGGCTAAATTGAATCCTACAACAGTAACATAAAAGATCTGTTTGTTTGGAGTTTTTCCTTTTTTTTTTTTTTTATTATTATTATCTTTTTAGAGGGGGGGGTGAGTATTTAAGGGTATTTAAGGGTGGTTTAGGTTTGTTTTGGTGTTTTGGGTTTTTTTTTTTTTTTTTTTAATTAGACTTCTTTTTTATTAATGCAACCTCCTGAGGCCAAAAAGTACTGTGAAGTGTTGGTGCCTGTGTGTTTTGACGAGCAGCTGCTTGGGGATATCAGGTGCCAGAAGAAACCCTTTGGCCTGGCAGGGCGCAGTGAACGGACACGTCTGTGAAGGTCATCGGCAATCTGCAGCCTGTCACTCCGGACTATCCAACGCCGGGAAACCCACTCTGCCAGGGCGGCCGGAGTTCGAGGTGAAAGAGAAAAAAAAGAAAGTTGCCATCGCTCATTAAGATTTATTATACGTCTGAACTTTTGTAGTCCCGAAGCTTAACGACAGATGGTGGTGTAACTCCACCAATTTTGTAACGTCTCCTTTTCTTTGATGTTGTAATACAGATTCTCCTCGACTTGACTTCGGTTAAAACCAGCATTTTCTGCTCTTTCCCAAGTGTCTCGGAGCAGTACGGAGGGAGGAAAGGGAGTGCACCTAGTTCGAAGAGGAGTCTGTTATGTGTTCTTGTTCGCTTTCTAAACAATCCTAATAGAAAATAGCAATCTTATTGACACCTAACACTGCAGCAGCACAGAGAAATTACATTAAATTAATTAAAGGAAAATGGTTTCAAAGCGGTTTATTTCAAGCGAGAAATACAATTGTGCAGATGAAATCTTGAACCGTAAACAGGAACAAATAAAACGCACCAGCGTTTTTCATTAGAAAGCCAAGTGACATCTTATACCGTCGTCGTCCTTCGGAAAAAAAAAAAAAAAAAAAAAAAAAAAGTGGGGAAAGTGTGTGGTTTTTTAGCTTTAATTTTGGGTGGAACTGCCAAGTCGCGCCGAGTAATATTAGCGGCCAAGCGCCCTGTTGTTCCCGGCACGCTGTTCCCACCAGACACAGGGTCTGCCTGCGAGGCCACACTGAACAGGACGAGGGGTTCGTGGAACAAAGCGCAGCCCGGAGAGAAGGCTGGGAGTGCTGCGGGCACTCACGGGAGCGGACGGCGGACGGCCCGACGGCGGCGGCCCACGGCAGGGCAGGGCAGAGCTGGGCCGGAGCCTCGGGTCGCCCTGCGCCGCCGCTCCCGTTCCATCCCGGGGGATGCCGCGGTCGCCCGGCGCCCAACGAAGTTGGCGGTGCCCGCGGCCGGGCCGCGCTGTCCCGCCGGTTCGGTGCCGCGGGCTAACCGCAGAGAAAGTGCGCTGCACGCTGCCTTCCGCCGGTACCAGGATTTGTCCGCTACCGCAGACGGCTCCTGAGGGAGAGCTGCCTCTCCCCCGGGGCGCGCTTCCTGCCCGAGGAGAGTGGGGGCCGGCGGTCCCCGGACCCCGCAGCTTGCGCCCCGCGAGGCTCCGCGCCCCTGCCCGCGGAGCCCATGGGCGACCGGAGCCTGCGGGGCCCGATTTCGTTTGCGGGCCGGTGGGGCGCGTAGCGGCGGGTCCCGCGCGGTTCCCCTCCCGCCCCGTTGGCTCGTGGGGCGCGGAGCCGTGGAGGGCGGCTGCCCGCGGGAATTCTGTCCCCCGGCTCCGCGGGGTGCACGCTAAGTATTCCCCGCAACCGTTGCGCTCTTAGCCCTCTGCGGCAGCGGGTAGCGCCCCGGTAACCCGGGGCAGCGACGGGGCGAGGAGGGTGGGGGACGAGGGGCAAAGAGACAAAAGAGCCGCGAGTAGCAAATAAATATATTTTACGGCCACCCATCGGCAGCACCGCGGCCCCGCGAGCCTCTGCCCCGGCGCTGAACTTTCACCTCGCGAACCCGGCCGCGCCCCATTGGCTGCCGGCCGGCCCGCCGCGCCCCGCACGGCCCCGCCGCCGCCCCGGCCCCCGGCCCCGCCGCCGCGGGCGGGCGGAAGGGTGCGCGGCGGGGCGGGCGGCGGCCTGGGCCGGGGGCCGCCGCGGGGGTCCCCGCCGAGTTGCCGGAGTTGCGACGGCTCCGCCCCGCGATAGCGGCTGCCCCCCCTCCGCCGGTGGCGAGCGGTCGGCAGTGCCCCCGCCGGCGCTGGCCGGCGGCCCTGGGAGCGAATGGCGCGGGGCGCGGCGAGCAGGCGGTCTGCCACTTGCCTGTAGCAGCGAGTGGCAAAGTTTGTGAGATTTTTAATCGTGCTTCATAAATGCGGTGACTGTTAATTCTGAGTGACAGTCACTTGTGATCCTGGCCCTCGGCGCGTACAGAGAGCCCTGCTAACGCTGGGGCTGCCGCGCGATAATTAGGTGGGCTCCGAAATAACAAACCCCACGTTCCGCTCGGCCACCGCCGTCCGCTTTCTCCCGCGCCCACGCAAGTTCATTCCACCCAAACACACCCCCAGCGCCGATTTACTGGGAACCGTGACGAGGACAAGAGAGGACAAGACCAGCTATAGCCACGATGCCAGCACTTTTCTCCCCGTTTCCCCTGATGCCCTATCCCACGCAGAAATCACTTTAAAGTGTTTTTCCCGGGGGGGAACTGCAGCCCCAGGGACAGGCGGCCGTTCCAGACAGGCGGGGAGCGGCCGGTCTCTGCTGTGGACATCTAGGGAGTCCTGCACCTTGCTCCAAAGTGCCAGGGCTCGGGAGAAGAAAAGTTTCAGGGCCCACGCGTGCCTCCTCGGCATAGCTGCTGCCATCGGCCAGGCCTGCCCCGCCGTCCCCCTCCCACTCGGGTTCCCCGGGCTGCCTTCGCGCGGGGCCGCGGCACCTCGGGGGCTGCCAGCAGGCTGCAGCCGGCCGGCACTGCCAGCACAACACACGGCTTTGTTTTCCGCCCGTCTGCTAAACTCGTTGTGTCTAACGGAGCCGGCGGAGCAGGGCGGCGGGAGGGGAGAGGGGGCGGGAAGGGGCAGCAGCCGCCAGCAAACAACTTCCCCGACGGTTTGTTTACATAGCAGGTGGAGCTGCCGTCCGCCGCGACCCACAGCGCCCGCTCCGCCGGGGACCGACCGGGGGAGGCGCGGGAGGAGCGGGGCACGGCCCGGCGCACCCCGCCGCACTTTTTTTTTTGTTGCCATTCCCCCTCCGCTGCTTTCCCCCCCACCCCTCCCCGCGTTATTAGCACTTCTGTGCAGGCCGCTCTGCGATCATGTGAGGGAGGGCTCCCTTCGCACTCCCCTCTCTCCAAAGCAGCCGGTGTGTGCGGCGGGTTTTCTCTCTTTTTTTTTTTTTTTCCTCGTCTTTTTTTTTTTTTTTTTTTTTTTCTTGCATTCCCAACAAAACACATACACACAGGCGGCACACTCCGCACACGGGCGGACACGCACTCCGGGGGAGGGAGAGCAGCATCGCCAGCGCCAGGCAGCACCAGCCGGCGGGAGGGCGCGAGGCTCCGACGCCGCTCCGCGCCCGCGGAGGGCCCCGCGCCGCCCGCCCGCCCCCGCTCCCCCGGCCCGCGCGGCGGCTCCGCCCGCAGGGACTCTGTATGTGCGCGCGGCTGCGCGCGGCTCCGCTCGCCCTTTCTCTCTCGGTGTCAGCTCGCCGGGACGCCCTACACGGTGTCTCCTCCCGGTAAGTGCTACCCCCCCCACCCCGCCCCGCACACCCGTCCCCTCCTCCCTCCGCTCCCCGGTGTGACTTGCTACTTCCACCGCTTCCACCCCCCTCCGCCGCCGCTCACTGACTTGCCGCCGCCGCGGGAAAGTTTGGCCGCGGCCGGCGCGGCCGCAGCAGTGACATGTGTCAGGTCTCCCGGCACTCGGTGGCACCGCTCCCAAACACGCACCGCCAGCGGGGGGCGGGGGCGCGCTCTGCGGTGGGAGCCTGCGGTGCCCCAGCCGGAGTTGGGGCTGTGCCCGGCGGGCCGGGCCGGGTCGGGTCGGCCGCGGGAGCCGGCGTAAGCTCCCCCTAAACAACTCGCGGCGGCCTCCCTCCCGCAGCTCAGAGCCGCGCAGCGCCGCGGAGCCCCCACCCCCCGTAATTAAAAACAAACAACCTGTAGCCTCTCCGCACGGGCAGAGAAGTGCCAGGCGGGGAGGGCTTGGGGCCAGGCTGCCGAGGAAGCGTGTGCGGGAGGCTCGGTTGCCGGCCGTTTGCCTCCCCGTTTGTGTGTGGTGGTGTGTTGGGGGTTTTTTTTCTGGTTTTTTTACCCCTTTTTTTTTTTTTTTTTTTTTTTTTTTTTTTTTTTTTTTCCCTTTCTTCTTCTTTTTCCCCGAGACCTCCCCAGCAGACAGCCCGGGTGAAGAAACGTGTCACGTTTCTCCTTTGTGTGCTGCCTGCCCGCCCGCCTGCCCGCCGGAGGGAGAGGCGCACCCCAGCTCCCGCCTCTCCGCCCGCCCGCCCGCGCGGAGGGGCCGCTGCCGGCCGCCCCCTCGGGGCGCCCCGCGCCGCGCTGCCCCGGGGCGCCCCCGCTGGCGTGGGAGGGGAAGCGCAGGGGCGCCGAGGTGCCCGTTGGGGTAGCGGTCCCCCCGGGGGCTGTTTGGGCTGCGCAGGGAACAGGGTCGTTCCCTGGCCCAAGACAAAATTGCCTAAACCCAACAATTAATAAATAATGGTGTTGGAGCTGCGGGGTTCCGGAGGCGGCCTCCGTGCCTGGTACGTAGGGGCCTTCCCTTAAAATTGGCCTTGAAGTTGAGGAGGGCTTCGGGACTTGGAAAGTTTGGGAAGCGTGATAGATTATGAGGAGAGGGGAGCGGCTGCGGCGGCCTTGGCTGTGGAGTGGGCTGCACTCTGCCGTGCCATCGGGAGTGCCAGGGTGGCCATAGGACGGAGGACGAGCGCCGGCGCCTCCGCTCCGCGTTCTGCCGCGCCGAGCGCGGGGTGCGCAGGCGGCAGCGCTCTTGGCCTCCCGTAACCTGCGGAAAAGCCGTGTGCCGCCCGGCGGAGCCTGCACGGCCAAGGTAAAGGCACTCCGCGAGGCGGTTTTGTTCTTTTCCCGTAGTTCGGCTCGCGTCAGGTTCGGCAGGCAGCGGGCCCGTGTCGCAGCGCAGCCCCTGGCCGAGAACGCTGGCGAGCGCTGGTAAGGTCCCGGGATGGAGCTACTGGACAGGCGTGAAGCTTAGGCTGTAGGCTGGCAGGAAAACGTTCATCTGAAATTTGCGAGAATTGTCCAGATAGAAAGTGGGCTGCTGGTATATTCTCCAGGGAAAAATAATCTCAAAATAACCACCGGGAATCTGTGGTATTGTCCTCTATTAGTAAAGAGTGCAGAACTACAGATGGAGGAATGGGAAGTACCCTCTACCTGGGAATCGCTTATACTTTTAGGAAGTCTTGCTTGTGTACATACATACCGAGAGAAACACAGTTCTTCTTCTTCCAAAGAGGATCTTCCCTGGTCTTTTCTGTGCATTAGAGCCCCTATCCAAACTCAACTCTTGAGAGTGGAAATCTTTCCTTTGCCAGCAGTAGGAATCGCTCCATTGACTTCACAGGCTCAGATCAGGCCCATGGAAATACTTTTACGAAGGTGGGACTCAGAAGTTGTGCATGGTGTCTATATCCTCCCCATTAATCCGTGTGTGTGGGGGGAAAAAAGTCAAAGTTTTAAGATATTTTGACAGTTTTAAATTTTTTCTTCTCTGTGCTAAGTAATTTAAAGCCATTAAGGAAAAACATTACTGCTAGTAATATTACTCTAAAGAAAATATGATTAATTATTAAATTGGTTTCTCTAATGCTACACTAAACCCTTTTAAGTGGGATATGGTTTTAATTGTTCAAATCAGTATGTTCTAAAGTTTTTTCTTGACGATAATAATTTGTTCATGCAAATGTAGATACTCAAAATACCCCTGTTTTGTAGTAATCTGCAGTTTTAATGTAGTTCTTACAAAACGGTTTTGTTCTCTAGCATTTTTGCATGCTTAAATCATTAGTTTCATTACTCAGGACAGTCTATCAGTAAAAGGTTAAGGGAAAGGAAAGAGTATTTCAAATAGAGCATTTCCAAAATGCGTGTAGTTAGACATCCTAATTTATTTTGATAATATGTAACACCTGAAATACACTGCTTCATGTGAGGCCTTGTTGGTATAGGCTTTAAGGTTTAACAGTAACCTTAGGAGAAAGCTTAAGCAGAATCAATTGTATAAATATTTGTGTATTTCTTTGCTTTTAGTTTAACCTCAGTGATTTTTACATTGTGTCACGGGATCTTTGCTACAGTGCAGTGTTCATATCATCTGAGAGACGAAAAAACCTAAATGTTTTGTAGCTTTCTGTTTAGTGAAGATTTATGTAAAATGACCAAATAGTCTATAAGGAACAATCAAATTAGAGTGGGTTTGAGTGTGAGGAAGAGTAAAAGAAATATACCAAGTTCGAGACATTTCAATCAGTAAATACATGGAATACATGGTACTCTTTTAAAGCTGCAGTAGAGTTTGTGTAGTAGTCAGGTGAATATTTCACAGATTTTTGAAGTGACTTGTTTATTTGGTGTTTTGTTTGTTTTTTTTTTTTGTTTTTTTTTTTTTTTTTTTTTTTTTTTTTTTGTTGCATGTTTTTATGTAATCATCTGTTGCTTACACATTTTTTAATGCTTTCCATAACAGAATGTGTTTGTTGGGACTATCATTTTAGGAATAAAAGAAACATTCCTGTCAGACTCCATTTTTTTTTTTTTTAAGTTCATGTTAGACTTAAATGTATTTTTAAAAAATTACCGTAGAATAAGATTTTTTTGGGGACTAATTTATGTGAGCTGGAATAAGCTTTTTGTATTCTGAGAAATATACCTGATTAAGCATTGCATGCACAGTAGTTATTTGGGGCTAGTAGGCTGAAAACAATAGAAAACTTCTGAGATGTGATCCATGTTGTGGCAGTGTTTTGCTATGTGTCATTGAAAATGTCACTTAACCTCTTTGTTTTTCATCATTGATATGTGAGGGCTGCTATTTATCTTTCTGATAGAGGGGTTAATTAATATTTCTTGATCATGGAGTACTTTTTTGTTCCATTTCAATTTTTACCTGGTTTATTTTAGAGAAATTGAATTGTGATGGTGGCTGAAAATGAATGGTTCCTGGGAGTCATGTTTTTTTCCTTTGTTAGTCATATTGTGAAGAGGTCACTTGCTCATATGAAATGAAAATGATTTAGGACATAGGTCACTGAAAAGTACTCATGGGATGATTTTGACTGGAGAAAAATGCAAATCACAATCAAAATAAAAAATGCTGTCAACTTTGTTGTAAAATAATAATTTTCTGTACATTGGAACTGATTACTCTTTTAAAATTTTGTGACTGCTAATAGGTCTAGAAGTAATGCAAATATTCTATTTTTTTTCACAGCCACCGTAGCATACTTCTCAGCTAATCCTTGTTAGAAGAAATATTTGTCATTTAGATTCCTGTTCCCTGCCCTATTTTGCTTTGATACCTTTCTTGATTGTATGTGTAAAATAGTGGTACCAGAAAAACCTCATATGGAGGTTTTTCGTATGGAATTGTAGAAAATCTTGGCTGTTATAAACTAACCTCCTAAAGTTAAAATTGCAATAAAATAGTTCCTTGTTAGTTGTTTGAAGGCTTTCTTCCACATTTGTTCCTTTACAGAATAAGGATACTTACTGTAATAATTTCCAAGAGTAGCTTTAGACTTAAATTTCAAAACTCTGAGACCAGCATAAAAACAAGGAAGAGTCTCACAAGTATTATTTAGCACTGATCATCTTTTTTTTTCCTCCTTTCTGAGGCTTTCAGTAGCTTAATCAAACTTACTGCTTTTAAAAGTCTTCCAAAATATTCACTGCAAATTAAAAGAGGCATCTATTCTTTGTTGTAAGATTTGCATCTGTTTTTGTTTTCTGTTTGTTTTTTTAAATCCCATTTCTGATAGGTTTGTGTTTAAGGGCAGCACAATGTTTTATGTCAGAAAGGTGGTTTTGAAAGTGCCAGTAATAGCTTGCTTATGCTGTCATCACTGAAGTAGCTGAAAATAATCTCTTTAATGAACAGTTGCTACGATGTTTATTGCTTCACCAATGTATAGTTTGAGATGATGCTAGAAAGTAACATTTGAACACTGAGAAATGAATTTGTGTAGAATTATGTTTAATATCACAATTTCAGTTCCTATTCTAAGAAAAATAAAGTTACAATCCTAAGTATACTGTTTTAAGCTCTTTACTATCTTAAGTCTTTTTAGTAAGTTGTGGAGGGAATAAGAATAGGTTTAACTTTTTGTTCATTTACTTAGTTATTTATTTTTTCCTGCTAATAGTAATTACACATCTCTAGTTGGAAATGGCTTTGCTGCAGTTTGTTTCTTATGTAACTATATACGTTAATCTGGCTGGTTGCTGAGGACAGAGCTGATTTCCTTGGATATGGTGTACCGCACCCTCTACGTGCCCTGCGTATGGGTGTCTCTTCTGCTAGGTGGCAGAGGGCTTTAGGTGGGTAACAGATGACTTTGTAATTGGTTAGGCTGAGGAACAACAAACAGGTTTAAAGGACAGGCAGCACCTTCATTCAACCTGCAGAAGGGAGATTTTCTGCCCTGCCCACTCCATCCACCCCCCCTTGCAGTGGTATGTGATGTCCATTCTGGGTGAAAGGAGAAACTACAGACCTCCATCATACAACCCTCTGAGTCACAAAGAACTCTCTTTGACATTCACAGACTGGCTTTGGCTTACCTGTAGAACTTGCTTGTTTACCGTGGAGCTTCAGGTTCCTATGGGCAGCAGGTCCTGAAAGGTGGTGGAGTATCTCTGTTTTGCAATGTTTCCAGCTCATTGGTGGTTGCAGGGGCCACAAGGGCGCACACTGCAAGTCCTTTGCCCAGTGATCCTTTGGACCTCTGTGGTGAATCAGACACGGCTGCAGATTGTATCATGTTAAGTATTTCTGTAAACTGCTCATCTCAGTTTTGTTTCATTTGCCTCCAGGACATAATGAGGATGATTGAGATTCCAGTGGGCCTGTGCCAACCATGTCCTGGTAGGAGATACTGTTGGGCCCAAAATTGTAAATTCATTTGAAGAGTGATGTTTTGAGGCTAGGGGGTACATCACTATAAATAACTAGAAAGTTGTTGGGGTTTTCTAGGTACAGTATTTAGTAAATAAGTATTTACATTGTTACAAGAAAAATCCTTTATCTTTTAAGATTGATGTTTAGTTGATGATCGTATTAAAATAATTTATTTTTTCTCTAACAGCATGATGTGTATTTTGCAACTTTGGTCAGAATTTGTCTTCAAGTAAATTCAAATGCTGATTTATTCCATTTTTCAGCTTTTGTATTTCAGCCTTAATCAACATGATACATTATGTATTTCATGTAATTTGAAATAATGTATTTGACATAATTTGACTAATTACATTTTGACATATATTTATATTAAAATAGTCTAATCTTGATGGATATTGCCACTACCATTTTAGCGATCTTGTCCTCTCAGAGAAGGAACGAGAATGGCTGTGGTATTACATTGCTTGTTGAACAGGACCTTATTGTATTATTCAGTCTGAAAACTGTGGAACTTGTGTTTGGAGAAACAATCTCAGAATTGCAAAGATATCAAGCATGATACTTTTAAGTATCTATTAGGTGTTGATTTTGAATTTGCCCAGGAATGGTGAAGAAAATGTAAAAGAGGTGAACACCATTTAAACTTTGCCATGCTGTCAGTGATAACTCTTATAAAAATTGCTCACAATTACATTGTTGATTTATCCTTTTGTAAGTCTTACTGTTGATGTTGAGAGGGCATATTGTTCTTCTGGAATTGTAACCCACCTAGTAAAACAAGTGGTGGGTAATACCTGTGTAATAAAACCTGTAGTTGATGTTTAACAGCTTGGAAATTAGATCAGAAATTGACAAGTTTTGCCATGTAAAAATATTGCAGTGGAAATTTTAAGGGTTAGTGGTGGGAAGCCACAAAGGGCTTTGGAAAATAGGGGGACAACATGCAAACAATGAAGAGTTGGGAAGTGAGGGGGAAAAGGCCAGAGAAAACATGTGGCTTGGCAGGAGCCAGCAAAGGCACAGGCAACACTGCCAGGAGGTGGGCAACTGCTCAGAAAATAGGGGCTGAGGTTCTCAGAAGAGCAATGTGACTTTCATCTGGTGCCCAATATGGAAAATACATTTCTTCACCTTCACTTCTTCTATGGGAAGAAAAAATGAACTTTTTTGCATGCTGGCTTTGTGCACATGGCAGGCACAGGAATTACACCAGGTTACACTGGCCCTAATTGAGGCCGCTATTTTTTAAATACTAGATCTTGTTAGATCTAGTGTATGTCTTTGGAAACTTATTAATTAATTGTTGCACTGAAATTTGATATTTAATTACTGAAAAAAGTATCATTTTATTGATGTGACAGAGGTATTTTGAAGATAAAGGGGAAGAAGAGTGTCTAGAAAACAGAGGCTAGTATTTTTTAGAGTCTTAAACACAGAAATCGAAATATCTCTGCTTCAAGGCACTTCTTTGTGAGAGAACACAAACAGGATTGTAGTTTCATTACAGTAGTTACAGTGTTCTCATGACCTGTAAATGAAAACATGAAAATCTAATGCAGTCAGGTGTGCACAGACTGCAGAGATGCACAGACTGCAGAGATACATGTATCTGCTGTTGTGCTTTTCAATTGTGTCAGTGTTTTCATCTTTGTAGAACAACATATTCAATAAGGAATAAATGATATCATGTATACAGTATGGTGAATGTAAGAGGAAGAGTGCTGAGAACTCTGTGATATGTGGCAACAACCATTCTTCATTGAAAGAATATATAGTGAAGGAATATATGGGTGCTAAAACCGTAAAAATATTAGGATGGAACTTTGCTAAAGATCATGAAATGCTTTTGTGCAAAAATTTATTCAGACCCATTTGTTACCAATTTTGAATGCATTTAAATTACTTTTAATGTTGTGAAGATGCCTGTAAATTGTTCTCAGTACACAATAACTGTCAGCATACATTTAGAATACGTATGGTAACTAATTCAACAGATAACTATATTGAATATACAGAAGTTTCATATGGTGTCAGATTCTTGTGCATTCTTTTGCTTTAGGAGAAGAATTAAATCTATTGTGTTTGAAACGTTAACTTGGCATTTAATTCTATTTTAAGAGACTGACATCTTGAGAAAGAGTTAATGATATTTGGCATTGGATGTTCTGTTCTTGAGCCTCTGTTTATTATTGACAAAGAAAGGGTGTGAAGTGTACCTGAGCAAGCAGAAATTTACATCTTATGAACTGACATATGAAAACCCTTTAAAAATACGGGTTAAGAGGTTTTTTTTTTTTTTTTTGGTTGGGTTGGTTTGTTTTGTGTATGTTTGCATATGTTTGATTTTGTTCATTTTCTTTTTTCTTCTCCTTTTTTTACAATTGTTTTTGATTTTGAGTCTGGGAATCAGGCCACATGCTCAAATCACAGAGAAACCAGGGGAATGGTAAACTGCCAAAATATTTGTGTATCACTGCAGGAGTGGCAGGTGAAGAAGCTGATGATCAATCCAGTGTTTCTCCTGAGAAGTTGTACAGCTTTGGAAGTGGTGTGTTTCCATGCCTGTGCGCATGTGACTGTGCAGCATCACAGGGCTTCTGTCTTCATCCACAGCTTTCTGGCAAGGAGACCAAGGCCTTCAGAAAGAAAATGAATGTATCCTAATGGGTTTATTGTGTCTCAGGTTATGGGAGAGAAAGTGTTCTAAAGAATAGTGCAGTCAATCCTTTGCTAAAACAAGGAATGTGTTTGAGGAATGTGGTTCTCCAGGCAGGAACTGACCATGCTGGGGAGTGTTTTACAATGTAAAAAGAGGCCTTCCAAATTCTTCCTTGGAAAAAATAAGGGAGGGATGCTTCCGAACCAGATTAGCATTCATTTCCAGACTACGTATGGCTTGCAGCATTGGTGTCGTGCCATGCTCCAGCTTCAGGCTGTCCTCTGGGGGTGGTTGTGGTGTCTAGGTGTGCTTGGTCTAGCAGTGGGGCCTGGAGTAGTGAGTGATTTAGTGGTTCTCTCTGCTGGTGGCAGATCGGCACTTGTCAGGACTCTGCTTGGATTGAACCTCCCTGCTCCTGGAACACACAGGTGCCCTTCTTGTCAGGCTTCAGGAGAAGATGTGCTTGTGTTGAAAAATCCAAGACCTTCATCCCTGATCCCAAGAAATATGGAGTTTGATATGAAGATTCGCTTCTATGGCTGAGGTGCTGAGGCTGGTTGATTATTTCAATGTGTTTGTATGTGCCTGTGCAAAACAGGTCTCTGAAATTGAGAAGTTACCAGCTGCTTAGCTGTTCTTCAAAGCCACCTAGACTGAGACAGGTGATTGATTGCTTGTGCATATTTAAGCCAAAACAGTGTTATCAGTTTTTCTTTCAATAAAAGTTTTTATTCCAACTGTTTCATAGACTCTGAAGCAAGTCACCGCTAACATGAAAAATCAGTATTTAAAGTTACTTTTTCATAACATTTAAATACTTTGAAGTATTCATTTACATTTATTTTTTAAATTAATTTTAAGAAGTACAGCATTCAGGTACATCATTGGTGAGGATCCAAAGATGTATGAAAGAGGCATTTCTGAAAACATAAACACAGATACTTGTCTTAAAGTATCCAGTGTGATGAGCCAGGCAAGCAGGCATGACGTACCGTGTGCTGTAGCTGTAGGATGTTGTGTGCCTCATGATTGGTGCTAATATGCATATGCAGCAAATCTGGCGTTTCCCAGCATCTTCGGGCAATGTGTGAACACCAGTAATTCGCTGTATGTTCGTCTAGAAAACGTATGGCTAAAGTTGGACCTTGCTCTCACTTCTTGATACTCTTTCTCCCCCTTATCGTTTGATTGTCACACAAAGGAGAGCTGCTGTGAAGCCTGGGAAAAGTGGCAGATGGAGAAAGCCGTGTACTTGACTGGTCCTCCTGAGTTGCAGGCTCAGCACTAGCATTTTAAATCCTTGTGTGACTCAGTAGAAAAATACATTTCTATTATTTGATTATGTGTAAAAATGGAACTTGCTGTCCTGGACTTAACTAAAGTGCTATTTTTAACATACGTTTCAGTACCTGTCTTCAGTAACTAGAATTGAATTTTAAACTGAAGCTATTAGCCTTATTATGCAGAGGCGCCTGCACGTTTTGTGACAATAATATTTAAACCTCTAAATATACTTATGTATCATTTAGATACAATTTTATAAACATTTTCCTGTATCCTTTGACTGACATTTGGGTCATTGTTGCTAGTACTAAATTACTATCAGAATGGGGAATACCCATTTTTCCATGTCATTGTTAGGCTTACACTTTTTCTCCAAATTCACTTACCAACAAAATTTCCTTTAGCTGAATTTCTCTTTTTCTAAGATGCAGATGAGTTGGAGCAAAATGTAACCAGAGACTATTAAAAAAACCTTTCTCATTGTCACCTGCAATATTACCATAATTGGAACTAAGGAGCCTGCAGTTGCACAATATTTATGTTGCAATCCAAACTGACACAGCCTGGAATGCCTCGGTAGCAAAACAAGACACAGGCCCAAGCCTCACAGTGCATGCTTGAGAGGGAATGAGCTGCTCCTCTTGGAACCTTCCTCCAGCAAGGACATCCTGGAGGTCCTGGGGGGGCTGAGGTGGTGAGTGGCAGCTAAGTGCTGGCAGCTTGGCTGTGGAGAGCAGTGGTGGGTGTGGGTGACCCTCTGGGTCAGGCTGCAAGGGTGGCTGCTTTGGTAACCTGGGGAGCTGTAGTAAGACATAGCTCCTTCTTTGAGGTCTACTGCCTGGGATGATTTTTTCATTCCTTTTCACTCCTGACGCTTTGGGGGCCTCTTTCTTAGGAGGTGTTGTTTGGAAGAAACACTTCTAACACATTTACTTTTCTTTTGTGCTTGGAAATAGTGAGTCGTGGTCCAGTGTCACCTTTTCGGTGCAGATCACTGTGGGCACAGTAAAACCAATGTTAATCTCTGCTGCACCTCTGGTAGGCTCCCCAACAGCTGATGAACTTGATCTATTATTCCTGCCCTTCTCTAGCAAGCACAGTACAGTATATTTGCCTGTGACTGACACACTTAGATCTATGGCCACAAGATATCTGGTCAACTCTTCAAGCCTTTACCTTTAGCATTAGCTTTAACCCCTCAGGGCTCAGCTGCTTGCAGCATTTAAAGCATGGCAAGAGGTTTTATAGCAGAGATTTGACTCAGCAAGACTTGTGCTACCTCTCACTGAAGATATAAAATACAATTTGTAGCTTATAATTGCTGCCTAATATGATCTTGGACCCTTACTTAAAATCCATTTAACTGATACTGTGCTTTCTTTATAAGGTTATTATTGGGAGCTAACCTTTTCTTGTGTTGTGGTTAAATGTACAATGTAATAAGGGTGTTTTTTAATGTGTTTAAGAGTTAGAAGACGTGTTAGAGGTAACCTTTATGCAGAGAGTTTTATATAGTTGTAGTAAGGACAGCAATATTAAAATCCTGAACATTAGTACCATCTGAATATAATTTGTTCTCATTCTGTTTTGTGTGTGCCTGCTGGTGGAAGATGATATGATATATTGAAGAAATCTATGTTGTTCTCCAGTATCTTTCTTATAGGTAATTATTAACCTAATGCAACTTACTGTCTCCAATTTTTTTTTAAATTTAGATGCATACAAAAAGGCAAGAAGTGTATTGAATGTAACAGATAAATCACAATTTTTTCTTTTTTTGGATTTCAAGGAGAGAAAACGAAACCCAAGATTTTAGGCACAAAACTGAAAGCCTCCCAGAAATCTTTACTGCCTTGTTTAACTTTTGGTATACAGGCAGGAGCCATGTCTGTTGGATGTCTTCAGAGAACACTAGCTTATAACAGGTTTAAAAATTTATTTTCCTCAGTGACAAATATTGGTACTTTTGCTTTGTGAATATTAGTTTGTCTTCCTTTGATTGTAGGTTTGCTTAGAGTTAGAAGTTAAAATGAAACATTTTTTATATTTTTTTCCTTAACCAGGTACCTAAGTATGTCTGTAGAATTCGGTATACATGGAAAGAATTTCAGAACTTGCGCCCCTGTACTCTTCTTGAAACTGCTCTAAATGATGGTGAAGTCAATTAAGTTTCATATGTGAAAAAGGGTCAGGAAAAAAAAAAAAACAAACAGAAAGATGGACGTTATAGGTGTGGACAGCCTTTGTTTAAATTTGTATTTTTTTTCTGCTGTTAGTATAGAAAGCTCTTTTCCCACTCTTCAGAGCCTTTTTATTTTATTTTTTTAAAAATTTTCCCTTTTCCCCCACTTTCTTCCCTTTTTCCTCAAGGGTGCATTGTGGGTTGAAGAGGGGGAACGGGATTTGCACATGTCAGGCTTATAGCTGAAAAACACTTGTTTTTCTTAAGTTCAGTAAACTGCTGTTGGGGTGAGCACATTTGTATGGATGTGGGCAAGAATGGCTGCAAGAGAAATAAACATTATTTTTAATCTTAAGTAGCTGGGGATGGGGGGCAGCAGTCATGGCTTATGGGGTTGAAATTAACTGCTTTTAATGTTATGAAAGTGATGATGATGGAGACAAAGTGCCTTCTTAAAATTTATAGGTATAATTCTTGGCTCAGATGTATAGTTGCGGAACTTTGTGATAGAGTTACTTAATCTCAGTACGGTAAAGATAAATTCATTAATGGTTATGAGGTGTTGATATAATTAAATAGAGAATGCCAGTAAATTGCTTTCTGGAGCTCAGTGATTGTAAAATCTGGTCTCCTAATTTAATTCATCCACTGCTTTCCATTCACTTGCAGAAAGGCTTTCTAGACTGAGAAATTAGTCCGACACTGGTCACAGTAACTGCAAGAACTAAGTTGGTTTCTCTTAAAGGAGAGCCTTGGATGAGGACTAGAAGAGAGAAAAGTTTCCTCAAGAAAAGTTAAGATTGGATGCAAAAAGGAATTCAGAAACAGGTTTTTTACATTGGTGAATGTGTCCAGAGATTACTGTGTTTCTCACTAACTGCCTGAATTTTGTGCTGGCTTGTGGTAGCTCTGACCAACAGAAGAAAAATTAAGATTCTTACCACCCAATGAAAGAGATACTGACCAAATGGAAAAGCTAGTTAAGTCAGTTTCTTTCACTGGTATTTCTCACATGGCTTTTTAGTTGTTCTAAACAAATGTTATCATTCTCTCAGCGGACAGTCCATTTTTCTCGTGCATTATTTAAATGCAGGAAGAAATTATTTTATGGAGAAATTAGATACCTCTGGAATTAGCCTTTCGTACAAAGGGTAGTTTAACTGCATGATGCAAAAGTTCACTTTATGCTTTTAACTGGAGCTCTTAAGAATAGAGATTAATGAGAAAATACATTCTTTACCAAAGTGTCAGTATTTTGCCTTGATAGGTTTTTCTTATGCAAGGTATTCTTCATCATTTTTCTGTTAATTTGCTTAATACTATGTTGAGATATAACTGTAGCGTAACCCTTTGAGCTCTAAAAGGGACTTAGAATCATATAGCCATTTAGTTGGAAAAGACCTACAAGGTCACAGAGTCAAACTTTGGTTTTGTCACCTTGTCAGCTAGATCAGAGCACTAATTGCCATGTCCAGCTTTTTCCTGAACACCTCCAGGGATGGTCACTCCACCACCTTCCTGAGCAGTGGTTCCAATGCTTAAAAACTCTTTCCATGAAAAAATTCTTTCTGGTGTCCAACCTGAACCTCCTCTGGTGCAGCTTCAGGTCATTTCAAGGTATAACTGCCGTGGATATCCAGCTAAAAATAGAAGAGAATGGAAAAAAAATTATTTCCAAATGTTGATTTGGGGAAAAAAAAATTCTGTTGAGTTAACCTCCTAATCTTCTGTTTGCTTCAATTATAGAAATAATGGGAATAGTTTCCCTAAAAGCCTGCAGAAAGAGATCTGTCCTTTTAATATTTCCTAGAGTGTTTCTATAGGCTTAATATGGACGTGATATTTGGAAGGTGAAGCCCTGTTACTGCTGAAGCACATCAACTGCATTTCATTGTTCCAAAATCTCCTGTGCATTTTGAGTAAACAGGTTGTAGTTTTTACTGCTCAGTTCGTCATGGAAAATTTGAGGGGAAAGTGAATTAGCTACTGCTCAAGTGTTCATAATTCATTCTGGAATTTTCTAATGCACTAAAACAAAATTTTTAAGTTACATTTACTTCACATATGTGTGCATCTAGTAATAAGAGCTGTAAAACAGCTAATAATTGTACCCAAACTGCTTCCAATTCAGTCATGTCTTTCCCACAAAACATGTTTTGCATAAATGAAAACTGTGCTTCTTGATTTTACTTGGCAGATCTGAAGTACTTGTGGTAAAAAGTGTTCCAGCAAACTACACAAAGCTAAACTCTGTAAAAGAAACCCCAAACTGTTAGCTGTTCTGCAAATCATTGTGAGATACATTGTGCTTGTGACTTGATCAGTTTGGTTATTGCAATATAACATTAACAGCATTATATCTTCTGTAGCTGTTGACTGCACTGAAGGCCTGCATTTTTGTTTTGGTGAGAAATCTAAAAAAATTCTGGCAATGTGAAAATATATTTAGTAAGTAGCTGCATAGGCTGTGTTTTTTCTGTCTCTGGGTGGCAATTTTAACAGTTTGAAGTCTCTTAAAATTCAGTATACTTGAAATAAAAAAGCCATTTCTGTGATTGTTTGCAAAGTTTTAATTTGTTTTAAACCACGTTGTTGATCTAGAGCTTTTGCTCATTTAAGGTTGATTAATTGCTTTTGCCACTTTTGTTTGCAGTTCAGTATAATCTCATGGAGACTATTGTATTTTTTTTGAATTTTAATCTTCTGTTGATGGTTGTATGTTTGGATGGGATGTTAAATTCGACCACTAATAACTGAAGGATTTAAATAAACAAATAAATAAGATTGAAAACAATAACAAAAGACTGCAAACTGGAACAAATGCTTGACATTGCAAATTTATTTTATGAAACATAATTTCTGCACCTGCCATAGATCCCATTCTGGAAGCTCTTGTTTTCATATTTTTTTTATTTAGAAAGAGAAAAAGGTTATCATGTTTTCATTCAAGGACCTTTATTTAAGGCAGATTTAATAGAAACAAGAATAATAAGCCTATGTCTTACACTGAATATTTTTAAAATGTGTGTGCCTTTTGTGATAATTACTATTCATTAAGGCTCACTACTCTTTCTTTAAAGGATAACTCTGTTATCTTACCTGTAAAATGGATGGGTGAACATTGACTTGAAGTCACTTCATGCAAAATGTAAAATACAGCTCTGACATGGAGTTGGAGTTGAATTCTGTGGCCCATCTGCATTGCTGCAGTGCCTTTCAGAGAACACAGAGCCCAGTAAGTGCTTGGGTAAGTATCATTGATCCAGTGTGACCCACATTGCAAAGGATTAGTCTCTTATTGATAACTGACATGGTTAACTTGGCCCAAGTAGAAGCCTCTGATTTCTACTTACAGGGCAGAACCCAGGTCATGGCTGATGATGCAAAGGAAGATGCTGTAAAAGTTCATCTTTGGAAGTGCCTGACTATGTGCTGCTCTTAGAAGCTCGGAATCCTGGTACCAAACATTTCACTGCTGTTTCACAAATATTTGTGGTTGACAAAAAAGCTGAATTGTCACTGTGTAATGAATGACACATAATCCACCTCCTGGTGTTTGCAGTATACTAATTTTCACATACTTACATGCATGATGAGCAGACAGAAGAGTTCGGACATCTTAAGACAGGCCAGATGGAAAATATGTTCAAATTAAAAAAACCCTGACAACAAGAGAGAGAGAGAGACAGGAATATCAGAAATATAGTTCTGCTGATATTAGAAGTATGAAGAGGAAGGGAGAGAAGAGCGGAGAATGTCTGTTTTCCATTTTTTAAGGAGACTTTTTTTAATGGTTTTTGAACTTCTGAGATTGTGATGCTTTTTCTTTGTTATAGAGCTGTCAGAAAATACAAAGGTTATATCTGTGCAGACAGCTTAACTTGCTTCTAGCTCTCCAAAGTACTTTAACTCATTTCATATTCAGCTGTTAAAAGTGTACAGGTCTTGGAAAAATTATAGCGTTATAGCTGTAGCCGTACCCTCCTGGACAGCCAGGACAGAGCTTTTGGACGAGAACTGCGGCAAGGCATGTGATGCCCTGCACAGTGGCAGTGGCTTGTCAGGGTTGAGATGTTAAGCAAGTGTGCCCCTGAAATCGGGCTGTGAGATACTTCTGGAAGCCAGAATATGGGTTAAAGAAACCTTCCTTTGCTGTAATCCTTTCTAATCTTTGCTTTTGGAAGTTTCTGAGAGCACTTCTATTGCTAAGGAGTGTAGCTCAGATTTTTCTGTTTGCTTTTTCATGCTTGTTTTCAAGTTTTGTTTGCTGTCATGTTTATTTAAAGAGAATCTTAATAGTGGAGGGGATTGTTTTAGAAATGCAGTATTTCATCAGCAAAGGAGGGTCCTAACAATTCCATCTAACTAAGAGGAACACTGCAAAGTGAAGAAGCTGCGTAAGATACAGTGGAAGTACAAGAAATCATCCCATTTTTACCAAAATCATTGTACAAGGGAAAGTGCCTCTTGTCAGCTGAAATGTCAGATGTATCAGGAAAAAGTTAAAGTGGAACCTGATTTCTGTAAGGCTAAAGATTCAAGTAATTTGCTTAGAGATGCAGTAGAAAATCAATCTTGTGCTTGAAAGAGGAAATGGTAGCCTTCAAGTCTCATATCATGTTTTGTAGCTGATTGCCTGTTTTTATTATCTCTCCCCGCTTTTCCTTCGGTACTTACTAATGCCCTTTGGTTAACTCCATTATACCTTTGAAAAACTTCTTGCAGAGCTCAGCTATTTTGACTTGTTTGCTGGGTAAGCCTCACTGATATTATTATAATTAATAGGATGTGTAAAAACTTCCCAAACCCAGTGTTACAGAATCAGAATTAGGCTATTTAAACTCGGTACCCCATATGTTCTGGGGTGTGCAAGATTTCCATCCTCCGCAGCTGGGGCTCATCAGAGAAGAGGCTAGAACGGCATTGATCTTGCATGCTGTGAGGGAAGTTGGTGTGCTGGGAACACAACTCAGCTTGTAAAAGAGTAAGAGGGATGGGAAATAAAGTCAATTTACAATTTGGAGTTGTGCCTCTAATTTTTTAATTTTTATGCCACAGGGATAAAAAATACAAGAGAGAGATGGACTGTATTTTTAGATACTGAAAATCTTTGAAGATCTGGTTGATAAGTGAGAGTTGAAACTCTTTTTCACAGTCGTGTGTTACACGATAACAGTCTACTTGGTTTGGCTCTTATTTTTTGTTAGGTAGTACTGCTTTATTTCCTCCAACAACTTTGATTTTAGGATTTTTTTCTCTAAATTATGAGAAATTAATAAAGAATAATAAGAGCTAAAGTGAGCAGCCTGATATTTTTAAGGATTTATTTTTTTTATAACTAGGGTGTATCATTGATATTTGTAACATGCTAGTTCTGTGAAGGTAAACTGTGAAGCAGATCAAAAATTTTACAAGGCTGAGAGGAAATAAAAATGCAAAAATAAAACACAAAACAAATGCATGATTAAAAAGACAGGAAATTATACTGGCTAATTGGAATACTATATGAGACCTTATCAAAAATATTTAGGTACAAGGAGATACAGGGGCATACTTCTAGAGAGACATTGTTGATAGTTTTGCTTTCAGTAGCAGGATCTGCATCAAGACTGGAAATTTGTGCCTCTAAAAAAGGTGTACATATTTATTCTGCCTAATTGGGTGAATATAAACATTTTATATTTGGACTGGGAATTAATACCTTTGGATGTATAACAATATCTTAAATAGGAATAACAAAGCTAGATATCTTCCTAAGTTCCTCCCTTCCTTTGTTTTTCTTTGTTGATATAAATTTTTTTTGATACATTCTTAAAAAGCTATATGGAAAAGAGACTATATGGAGAGAAGATACTTGGTAATAGAATATTGTTGATCCACCTTAGGAGTACATAACAAAGCCCATTGGGAGAAGGGTTGTTTTTAGCCCTGAGAGTAATCTGCAAGAGGACATTATTAAGGACTTCAAAGTAGATTTCACTGGGATACTTCAAGTTGTGCTCTAAGGACTTTTCTAACACACACTCAAATCTGCTGAGGGAATTATACTAGCAGTACTTAACAACCAGGAAGTGTATCAATGTTGGTTTGATGGCTATTTTTTTTTTTTTTTTTTGAAAGAAGCAGGACAACGGTTAGTGTGTTTATTGGCATATTGATATTCATTAACTTCATGCCTGTCCTTTAACAGTGTTTTACAGACCTGGACATAAACTGGAAGGACCACCACTGGGTTCTGTGCAGAGAACTACTGAGTCCCAACCCAGAAGTAGGACAATTTACATACGTGGGTAAAGACAATGTTTAGAAACAGGCAAGGGAAGACAGAAAAACAAGGAGTTATCATAGCATATTAGCAAATAATTGGTTTTAAAATTTTCCATAGGTCTCCTGCCAAAGCAGTTTGAAAGTGGTTAATAATTTAGTCTTGTGAATGTTCATAGCAGGGTGAATCGTCAGCCTGGATAAAAAGCTTGAAGACACTTAATTGAAAAAATAACACATACATGATAGAACCTAGCAGCCTGGACGTAAAGGAGTAAGGAGTTTACCCCTAGATATGGAATGAGAGATGATAGGAAGGCTTTGACATGGAAGATAAGTGATTAATATATAATGGGATACTGGATTTATGTCAGTGGAATGAGATTACATTTTTCAAGATTAGAACAAAAGATAAGAACAAGATTTGATATAAGAGTGATGGGAGTCTAACAGCTGTACATTTTGAGAGAAGAGGTGTACTTTAAAGGTAGTATTTGCAAAGATCCTACAATATTTGCGTGTAAATATTTTGGAAATATTTGAATCTATAGGACCTAGATGCATGTATCCAAAGAGTGAGAGAGATGATATCCCCATCAGCCTAAATGAATGGCAGTATTGCTGAAGGAAGGGGGAAAGAAGAATGCTTATTAGAGGAGAGTACACACTCTCTTCTAACTGTACAAAATTGTGATCCAGCTCAGAGCAGCAGTGTGCTGTTAGAAATAAGGGGAGGATCATCTCCCCCAGGTGAGTGGTGATCTGCTGGGGTCCAGAATTTTTTTTAGGTCCTCTACCATTTCTCTTGTGAAAGAGGATGTTTCATAATTTTTTTCAAATATTACTGTTCTTTTTTCTATTGATCTTTAGTGGCAGCATTTACAGCTGAAGGTTATGCTAAAAGCATGTGACACCGTTGTTGATGATGTATCACAGAAAATACGTTTTAATATGTCAGTAACATGCTGAAGTTTTTAGGTTTTTAGAGCCAGGATTGACTTGACTGCATTGCTTACTAGTGGTGAAACCATGAGTTACGAAGATCAGCCAGGTTGAATGCCAGTAGAATTTCTGCCATGGACGTGATTTTAAATATATAGATAGGTTTCCACCTACTGGGAAAAATGATTTGAAAATTCTTAGGCAAATCACCTCTCTTCATATATAGGGTCAAAGTATTTAATTTGCTTGTTTATAGAGGGATAGAGAAGACAATATTGCTATGTAGTTCCTATTGTTTACCTCCACCCTCATCTCTCTATGGATATTCTGGAACAGGGCTCTCATGTTGCTGTGGATATCTTTGATTTCAAGTGGAAAGTGGTGGATTAGTGCAGTGTGAGGTAGGTCCAAGATGCTTTGAGGGGTTTTCTTGGGGCTCTATTTTTGGTTGAGACTTTATGCTAGAATAGAGCAAATATTTTACTGAAGCTTGAAAGTGATTTGATATCTTTTTACTTTGGTCAGGTCTGTTGTATATTTACTAAAAATGTTATCAGTTTTGTTTTCTTTTTAAGAACTTCTCTTTGGTGTGTTTCCATCTGAACTTTATTGGAGGAATCTGAAAAGTTGGATCTTTTTTCCTTTACTTGCAGACTTGTGGCTCCATCTGCCCTCTGAGACCCCACCAGAGATGGCTAGGTATAGTGCCTTGCCATCCCTAACAGAGGGCTCCTGCTAACCCCCGTGAGAGCATTGCTGTGCTGGTTCAGTTGCTGAGGACTGCTTGATTACCTCCCTGCTGCCCAGTGCCCTTTCTTCAAGTTCTGAAAAGTATTCAGCAGATTTATCACTGCTTTTTAAGAAAGTCTTCATGAGCATGACCTGAGGTTTTACAGGAAATCTTGAAATAAAAGTAATAATATTGTTATACATTCTCTCACATTCAGTCACACATGCTATCACAAAAGTAGCCTTGAAGCTGTTTTAGTTTTACAGCAAAGAGTGTTTCTTTTCATATCAGGTAATCCAAGCTGCTCGGTTTTTTCCCCCCTTGGCTTTGAAAACATGCCTTTATATTAATAATCCTGGATTTTGTGCTGAAAGTTAATTGCTCTAGTTGATGATTGGTATTCCATAACACTAAATAAAAGCAAACCAAAATTTTCTCTTTTTTCCTTTTCCGATCTGAAATCTGTCAATGTGTATTTTTAGAGTTCACCATTAGTGGAGGTATAATCTTGTGCCTGCTTTTATTCTTGGCCACTGGGAGTTTTGCTACCAGCAATAAAAGACAACCTCCATGTTGTACTGTGCAGTATAGATATTGTAAATTTTGGTCTTGCTTTCCATTGATCTGGTTTGCCATATGGGAATCATATTCAGCTGATTTTTATTTCCTGAGTCAGAAATTCTGTTTTACCCATCTTTGGGGCTTTCAGCATTTTATTCTCAGTGGGCTGTCAGGTATTGCACATGAAAGGAAAGGTTCAAAGGCATATAAAGAAGGTTCAGGTCTGAAATGTTTACTTAACACTGGCTCTTTTTTTTTTTTTTTTTTTTTTTTTTTTTTTTTTTTTTTTCATTTTACAAACATTTCCCAGACTGGAGGATCAGCATGAAACCTTAATAAATTTTAGACGTTTTATTCTCTATTATGAACATTTTACACATACATAATTTTGGTGTAGTCTGGAACACATCAACTGTAAACTTGCTAGTATGGGTTTGCCAGCAGGAGTATTAAAAACATTGCAATTATTTTTTTTAAGTTTATAAATTATTTTTCTTCTAGGTTTATTTCCTTTCATTTCTGTTTTTGTTTCTGTAGCTGCCTCTAACAGACTCCCATTGTGCTACAAAGAAATTTTGAATGAATCAACTATGCAGATTTTAATTAATATGATGAGTAAAATTTTAAAAATAAAGATACCATCCTCTCTCCTTGCAATGCCATTCTACTGAGAGAAATGAATTTAAGGAAAAGTGAGAATGAGCTTGTTGTTGCTTACCTGTGAAGGTGCTGCTGCTAAGGAGGTAAACAGTCATAATCTTACCAGCTTTTGTGCCTTAATTATTTAAGCTCTTGGAAAACGAATGCCTAAAATTTAAGGAATTTCAGTCACTTGGGGGAAGTGATATAGAGGCTCTAGATTCCATTAGTGTACTTTGACTCTTTCTCATTTGTACTGAAGTGTATTTAAGACAACGTACTGGGGTGTGTCTCATGTTACACTTCCATCTCCAGTATATCTCTTTTTTCTTTTGTGGTTTTTTTATTAAACAAGGAAATAATAAGGAATCTTGATACCCGTTACTGGGATTCATTCATTGTTCTTCTGGTCCCTTTCTTCTTTATTGCCAAGAGGATGTAGAGCATTGGACTTGGCTCAAAGGGATCATATTTTGTCTAGGAAAGGTGTGTCTTGGGTGTGCCTAGGGATATATTTTGCTGTTGAGGATATGGAAACAGATGAGAAAAAGTTAATCAAAGGCTGAAAGAAAGGCGGGGCTTCCCCCATAGCTCCTTCACCTTTCACACAGCAAGAATAAAGCTGTCAGAGAACTGTGCTCTCTCACCCAGTCACAGACTCCTGGTTTGGCTTTTCTGGACTTGCATGGCCTCTTCAACATGAACTTATGCTGTAGGTTTAGCTCACTGCTTCATGTTCAGTCACATCTGCCTCCTTTTCTCACTTACTGCTTTCTCCAGCTAGGATAGAGAATGTGAGCTGTGTGGACAGCTTCTTTCAAGTTGACAGGTTACCGAAGTCTGCAGTGGGTCTTCTTTTCTGCAGTTTTCCTTTTTTGGTATTTGTTAATTTATGTGACCCTGAAACATTGTGCTCTCATTCTCCTCATTCAACTTTCCTCACTTCAGCAATCAAAGATGGTTATGGCTCCTCGGCTGTCCTGGCTTTCCCCTCACATTGGCTAAGGCTGTGAGATGTTTTCCTGCCCTGCCCAGGCTTTGTCTGTTACACTAGTCTTACTTTGAATTGGGAAGAAAACATCAAGGAAAACCATGATCTTATGGCATCTGTGGCTGGAGTGTTGGAAGGACAAGACAGGCAGAGGAGATGAGGAGGGGATGTTCCTCTGTATGTCAGTGACCTGGAACTCCAGCTGGTGTACCTGGAGCTCTGCCTCTCAGCAGAGGAGGAGGCAACGGGGAGTTTATGGGTGAGGATTAAGGCGAGGGCAGGGACAGGTGACAGAGTGGGGGTCTGTTACAGGCTGCCCGGCCAGTAAGACCAAGTGGATGAGACCCTTTATAGATATATAGAGGTATAGCTGAGTCCTCATGGGAGACTTCAACCTCCCAATGAGTATGGAGGGGACAACACAGGAGGGCATAAGCAAGCCAGGTGATTCCTGAAGTGTATTGATGATAATTTCCTTTTTCAAGTGATGAATTTGCTGATGGTGAGAGATGCTGAGCTGGACCTTGTTCTCTCTGACTAGGAGGGACTGGTGGGGAGCGTGAAGCCCAAAGGCAGCTCTGGCTGCAGTGACCATGGAATGGTGGAGTTCAAGATCCTTAGGGCAGCGAGGAGAATGCACAACAGGCTCGCTGCCCTGGACTTCAGGAGGACAGACTTTGGCCCCTTCAGAGAACTGCTTGGTAGAGTACCATGGGATAAAGCCCTGGAGGGAAGAGGGGCCCAAGAAAGCTGGCTATTATTAAAGGATCACCTCTTCCAATCATTGTGATATTATGATTTTCCTCCGTATGTTTATGGTGGGACATCCTTCCTAGGTCCAGAGGGAGCTAAAAATATGTAGCATTTGTTTAATCTCTTCTCAGTGGGCTTCTGCTAAGGAAACTGCATGACAAGGTATCTCTGGTATCTCACTGCTGAAGCAGATGTCAAAACAATTCTGGATTTTATAACCTATCAAACACTCCCTAAACAACATTAGAGAATACTGAAGTATTGCTTGGAATAATGATAAATCGTCATAAATCTAATTGTAAAGTACTCTGTACAATTGTTACATACCTATTTAATGGATGCATAAAAACTCCCCAAAGTGTCTTTTTATGGGGAATTATGTGTATTTAAGATTTTCTGTAAGCTGACACCACACCACCTTTGTCAGCTGGTGATGTAATTCTCAGTATCCACATCTTTAGCAAGCTATACATTCCGTACAACCTGTGTGGCACAACTGTCTCTGAGGATGGAGCAGCTGAAAATGCTGAAGTAGGCAGAACAGGGAGCTTTATCTTTGTCATCTCCTCACAAGACTTTGAAAGAAGTTTGGTGTCTTGGTGTTTATTTTCAAAGTTCTTGGCCTGGTTCCCCATGAGTTTGGGAGTAGAGCTTCTGTTGGGCTTCTACAGGAAAAGGGAGCGCCCTATGAAGGAAAATATAAAGATTCTCTCTGCAGAGATGAGATCTTGTTCAGAGGCCAGTTTATGTCTTGAAGAAAGGAGAAATGAAGATCAACATGGTTTTTGTATTTTACTTTAATACAAATTCTTTCTAAATTAATTTTTTTAATTTGAGTACATCAGAGCTTATTTGTATGTGCATTATCAGAACAAACCAACTTTCCAGTAGCCCCTAGGACAAAATAACTCATGGAAGTAGAAGAGAAAAGGGCTTTAACAAAACAGGATACTCATTTGCATATTTCTCCCTTGTGGGAAGAAGACCTGAAGACAAATATGTTATGGTGCCAGAACCAGGCACATTCTTATTCTTCAGTAATGACCACTATAATTCTGCAGAATAGTGTGTCGTGGTTAAAGAAACTGCTGTCTTTCAGTGATCTTCACAGATATAATGTTTGTATAGATCAGAAGCACATTATTAATTAACAGGAAGTAGCATCTTGGAAGCTAAATTATGTATTAGGAGCTGAAGTATAGCTAGCTAATGAAAGCAGTATGAAATAAAATAATCTCTATGTGGTGGATAGGAGCCTACTTGACAAAAATATTTGTGGTATTTTTTTTTTATTGCTCCAGATCTTAACTTTCATTTTGAATCCATATATTTTTATTGGGATAATAATTGTAATCTTGAGAATGTAAACTTGCTACTCTGATATTTTCCTGATTCTTATGGCAATCTGAAACACCAACTCTATCTTTATTCCATTTTCTTTATTAATACTTTTTTAAGGTACTCATTCTAAATCTAATAATGGTCTTTAAAATTCAGTGTTAAAAATTTCATTAATGATAACTTTTCTAGCTGGGAAGGGGAGAGTGATGATTGTCAGGAACATCAGCAGGAAGGAAAGTGGAGATTGAATAAATGCAAGATGGGCAAATAGGAAAAGAAAAAACAGAGTTAAGAGGCATAAATATGGTAATTGTAAAGATGAATGTATTTTTACTTTGATATAAGACCTAACAAGCAGGTAGTGGAAAATTATTCAAAATATAGTTATTTTATTACAGATCATTTTCCCTTCCATACCTTCATTCAAAACATATCACTCATGTGAATGAAAGAAAGTTGATGGCAGGTTACGGGCAATTGATTGCATTCTTGTGCTTGTATGCCACAGTCAGCAGCCAGGAATTTGACAATATCTTTAAAGTAAGTATGATGGACCCCACTTGATTTCATCTCTCTGCTCCCCATCCACGTTTAGCTTACGCATCCAGCACCATGACTGAATCCTCATTCTGTCCCTGTGCCTTCTGCATTTATTCCAGTGCACTGACTGGTTCCAATCCCTCTTTCAAAGCCCTGACCTCTGTTCAGCTTCTCAGTATTGCTGGCTGTCAGCTGAGTTGAGTAAACTTCTGCTAATGAAAACAGATAAAAAGTCACTGGAATTTATTAAAGCTCTTGCATTAACTTAAATCACACACTAGAAATGAATGTAGTATTATTAAAAAAATGGAATCGGATTATAATGAAAGGAACATGCAGATTTTAGTTAGTAACTTGCATGCATCTCTATTTTGTTTAATTCTAATAAAATAAAAGTGGATCCCTGTTAACTGTAATGAAATAAAACTAAGCTCTCCCTGACTTACATTCATGTAGTCAGTAAACACTATTTTTTGAAATCTCATTGGGCCCTATTTGTATGCAAAAGCAACAGAATTGTCATTTTCTGCTAGAGGAACTGTATTGGTAAGAAAATAGCACGTCTAGGTCTATTTTATCTGGAAAAAAGAAGTTGCCCATACATGGAATTCCCATGATGTGTGCTAAAGAAGTTAACATGATGCTGCATTTTTTTTTTAAGAATGTGTTTTGAATCTGAATATTAAATACTTACATATGTATTGTAGTTCACATATATACTGCTTTGTTTGAAGATGCTTTGTTTCTTTAATATCTTCACGTGTCACTATGTTTATATAGTTACATTAAACTGCCCTGGACAAGTTATGTTCTATCTGAAAGATTAATTAATATTTTTGATAAAGAGGTAATTCACTTTTGTTATGTTTCAATCTAATAAAAAGTCCATCTTATTTGGCTTTATTTTTAATTTCTTTTTTTTTTTCTTTCTTTTCTAAATCCATTGGCTTTATTATGCCAGATCATTGCTAGCTTTACTTTCTACTGCATTTTATCATAATGCTCTTTGAGTATAAATAAACTCTGGTATGCTAAACCTAATAGCAATTAAACTGGAAGTGTTTGTGTTTCATCACTGTGAACTTCGCAGAAATGTTTCCATGACAACCTCCATGCTAGTTAAGGCAACCAGAGGTGATCAACAGTTTATATATTTTTTTTCTCTTGCAAGAATGGAATTTGTGTTGACAGTTCTGGCCTTTAATGGCACTTTTGTACTGTGTGAAAGTATTTGTTTACTAGATCATATGCTGTTAACTGTCAGGCTGAGATAGAGTGACTGCTTTTGATAAAAGGGCTGCATTACATCTCTGAGTCTGTGAAGCTCTTGTACTTTAATTACTCACATCAGTACAAAAGTATCCACTTGCTTCACTACACTTAAAAATTAGACTTATTAGTTCCAAAGCATTAATGGTGAGTTAATTTTTTCCTTTACATTTTTTTGGAAAACAATAATCTAAAAGCTGCTTTGTTATTTTAAATTTAAACTATTCCATTTACATTGATAAAAATCACATTCTGTGGTACGGGGTGAATTGTAAGTGTTGTAATTACTGGCACTACGAATTAGGATTTCTGGGCCCTGTTTTCATATGTAGCTGATGAAGGTTATTATGTTGGTGGCTGAGATACGCTAGCTATGTGCTCTGTTGAGAAAAATATAATTTAGGTGGGGGTGTTTTGTCTCTCCCAAGTTTTTAAAAAAAGGCAGGTGTACCTAAGATGTGACAAAAATAACCTCTTTGAGTGTAACATAATAGAAGTACAGGTAGACTGTTGTGTGTGGTACATGGATGAGATAGTTAGAAAGCTTTCAGAAGAAAACTATATTTTTAAAATGTTTTTTTGGTGAGGTATTTCTCTTCATGGTGCCTATCTAGGTAGCCCATCTGGAACGGAATAAATTAGTTATTATCTAGTCTGATAGTCAGTTAATAACTGCTACTACAGCAGGTGCATTCACTACCAGCCAGACGTTTCAAGGCATTACCTGTACTGAGTTAGCAACTTCCTTTTTATATGTGTCTGTTAACTGTCAAGCTGATGGACAAGTGTCTTTTTGAATCTAGAGAGTATGTGTAGCACAGGATCATTTGGTTTTGATTAGCTGAAAAATTATTTGGAAGGTACCAGAGTATCTTCTAAAGGTCTGCTTCAAAACAAAGAGTAAATGTTTTGTCATAATAAAGACCTTAGTTTGGTGAAGCGTAATATTTAATAATTCTCATGTATATTCAAGTATGAGATGGGGTACTTGTTG
Organism: Vidua chalybeata; assembly: GCF_026979565.1. Classification (NCBI taxonomy): domain Eukaryota; kingdom Metazoa; phylum Chordata; class Aves; order Passeriformes; family Viduidae; genus Vidua; species Vidua chalybeata. Next base: position 47,000,443 of record NC_071534.1, read on the forward strand.
CATGTCTTGCATGTAAAGACATAATTTATATTCAGGACTCATCTTTTGGACATGTAGTTTGTTTTAGTAATTGCTTGCAGAATGTTTATTGTTTCAAGTAGTGATACCATCACTTTTTTAAGCAATTGAGTCACTTAAAACTAAGAGGAGTCACAATTGTTGAAGCTGTTTTGTGTGGGTTTGTATGTGGAGGATGCCATTGCTATTTGCACAGTGCGTCTGTTTAGTCAGAAATTGCTTATATATTTGTTGACAGTTGGTGCCACTAGGAAGGGAAATGGAAATGCTGAAGTTACATACCTAAATTTTCTAAGCTTCAAACTGTAGACAGATGACTTGTCTCTACACTCTCAGTGTAAGATGCTGCCTTTACCAGAATACCTTCACCTCATCATCAGGGGTTTGTTGTGCCTTCCTTTGTGTAGGAAAGTTGGCATATTAAAGAGAAACTTTTCAGAGAAGTAAGGGGTGAAAAAAGCTACCTCCTTGTGCACCCTTTCAGACTCTGACCTATAGCTGGAGGCTGTAATGTTGCCTGAGTATATATGTATAATCCAAAAATTCCATTTATATAATCCAAAAATTCCATTTATATATTCCAAAAATCCTGTTTATATCATCCTTGCAGGTAAATGGATTACTAGTAGTATATTGCAGTACTAAGAAGTAGTCTTTATTTTCTTGGTGGTCACTTGGTTGTGAAAGATTATGTAGTACTTAAGCATAAGTAATAAGCATAAGCATACACAAATGAACCCTGTGTGTGTGCTTGTTTTTCCAAGTTAGCTTTTGTGAACAGTAGTTTGTAACCGTGTTTGAAATAATACTCTGTATCTGTAATTATTGGGGTTTTCTTGTAACTATGATGTAAAGTAGACACTGCCTAAAACTGAACAGTAACTCTGGTCACATGACACGAATATTGTAGATGAACTGGGATGGAAAAACAAGCTGTTAACCCTAACACTTCTTTTTCTTTCCCAGGAAAAATGAATTCATACTGGAACAGCAACAGAGATGATCAGGAAATGGAAAGCTTATCTAGCAAGATGAGACTTAAGAAAGTGTGACATGTTTGGCTTAATGAAACAAAGATTGAGAGAGGATATGATATCTCTTTCATATTACTAAGTGTGTAAGGAAAGGCAGAGAAGGAATCATAGGGGGAGAAGAACAGTTTAAACTAGATGACATTGTTAGAACAAGTACAAAACAAGTGTAAACTAGCTATGGATAAATCTGAGCTGGAAGGGAGAGCATTTAAGTGGTGTGCATGGGACTGGAGATTTTGGACAGGGAGTCTAATCAGCAAAATTGGCATGATACAATTGCCTTAGCAAAAGATTGCACATGGTCACTCAGATTGTTCTTTCTAATCCTATGACTATCTTTATGCCTAACTAGGTCTAGAAGCCCTCATGCTTGCTTGTTGCACAGTACTGAGAAAATTTGTAGAAGGAATCTAAAAGAAGCCTTTTAAAATTATTTTGCTTGTTTCAGTTCCAATACCTGTTTAATTCCTGGGTGGATTCCTCCATCTGTTTTCAGATTAAGTGCTTCTATATTATTGACAATAGTATCCTGGGACTGCTTAATTTTTTTTTCTTGTTTGTTTTATATGTATGAGAGTGCTACTTTTAAATTTTTCTTTTGCTTCATCCTGCTGCAGTTAGTTACAAGCTTTAACCAACCCAAGTAGCTGGCTTTTCCACTTTGATATTTTCGATGCAACTGGAAAGATAAGGTTATTATTGCCATACTCCTCATAGTTTATTCTGTAACCAATCTGTACATTCATTTAGTTCATTCAGGTAATAATTTCCAGTTCCTTAATTTATAACTTCCTGGCAATACTTCTTTATCCGCAAAGAGAAGAGATCTGTGAAAATTGTCTAGTCCAGCTGGTCTTCTCATGCATATTGGAGCAGGTTGTCCTGGATTTTCTCAGGCTGCATTTTGAATTTCTCCAGGAATACAGGGTCTTCCACCTTGATGGAGAGTCTACAACATCCGTGGGCAACCTATTCCGTTGTTCAGACACGTAACAGTAAAAATGTATTTTTCTTTGTCTTAAGAAAGTTATTCTAAGAGATTGACAGATACAGACAGATCATGAGTATATAATTTATTTCCCACAATTTAAAAAAAAAATTGATTTCTAATACTTTCTTTAAGCTGGAAATGATTTTAAGTATTTCCTTTCCCTCCTTCAGAGTATCATACATCTGGAGTAGAGGCTCCCTTATTGGCTCAGTATTAAAATGAATGTTGTATGAACATTGTCACTCTCTTTAGATGGTTTCCATGTGGCTTTTCTCCCAGTTCATTTCAAATACAAAGGTGTAGCTACCTCCATGCAGAGTCTTAAAAGTGCACATTGAGCCAGTACCATGTTGTAGCCACAAAGTGAATTCTCATTTGAGTACAAGGTACATCAGTGGCTCATTCTCAAATATCTGTATTAATGCCACTTATCTAGGGATTGTTTGGAATCCGTTCTAAATTCTCTAAACTTCACAAAAGTGGAAAGACATCCAGAGGCAATGTCTGCCTTGGTTCTTTATGTAACAATGTTGGAGCCTTGCTTAGGTGAAGGACTCATCACACCTACCTAAACTTTTACACTACTGCTAGGCATCAGTGATGGTGCGAATAATGGCGTTGTGATTTGTTAACCAAAGAGATGTTTATTGCTTGGGGTTTATTACTCAAAAGATGAAAAGCTGACTTTTACAGACTCTCCATATACGTAATCCATATATATATTAGTTTCTCTGTTTTCCTCAGTCCTTCAAAATACACATCTTAAGATTCTGAAAAACTGAAGTGTACTAAACATACTTGGCTGTGTGAACTCATATACCAAGTGAGAGGAATGATCTAAGCACATTCTCCACAAAAGCTGTGACAATAAAAGCTCTTATTGGAGCGTGTCTACTCACAAGGCAAATCATATATTGTCTGAATGCCCCCAGAAATCTTTCAGAGGAGGATTACAAAAGTTGGTCAACTTTAGCAACTCTTAATTGTGTTACTATATTTTACGTATGTATCAGTGAAAATGCAAAATAAACTTCTAAGAAGTTACCCAAGATAATACTGGTTTTGACTTGTAGAGAACACTTAAGAATGCTGATTGTGCCTTGCATGATTGTACCTTTTAAAGAGATACATGACTTATTTTGTAATGCAAATGCAGTAATAGGGCACTTTCCAGTGTCTGTTTACATCTTTGACCGAGACTTTACTTTCCTCATATATTTTTACCTTGCCCATTATTCATTCCATATGAAAATTACTTCTGTTATCAGAATTAATGGTTTTAATTAAACCTTTTTAGAAAACTTCTGTCATAGACAACATTATTTCACAGAGTTTTTTTAACTCAACAAAAGTTTTATTCCAGGTGTTTCAGTGATGCCAACCATGGCTGATTATGTAAAAATTCTTCTATAGGCACTGTAATGCTCAAACTCACTGTTTAAGTAATTTCGGAATTTATCCAACAATGTGAGCTTGCTCTTAAGAGGAACTTAGATGCAGTTGTAAATATAGTAGTATTTGACTGATTAAAACCTACTTCACATTGTAGTTCTAGGAGGTGTACACACCTCCTTTTTTTTTTTTTTTAATGTATCAATGAGTAGATGCAAATTTATTTAGTTTATAAGCCTATTTGCTCATATGGTTAATGTGGTAGTTCTGGTCATTCTATCAGGGATGTTAAGTCCTTGCTTCCTAAATTGAATAATAAATTCTTGACCCCTTGAAAATCCTGAGTAAGCCCATCTGATCTCACAGTTGAGACTGATGTGAGAAGCACTGGACTAGAGAACTCCTCAGGTCCAGGCCAGCTTCAGCTATTCTGTGATTTTGTGATTGACTGAGTACTGTCTGAAGCTGCTTGACGTGCACTTGAGAACTCAATTTTTTCAAGGCAGATAATGTAAGTACTTTCTTTATGTTTCTTTTAGATATGTATGATCTTATAATTTGCTAGCAAATAGTCTCCATCTTTTCTGAATGGAGATTTCATATTTCTTCTTTCTTTAACATCCTAGACTGTGATTATGTTTCTATGTTTTTTCTCTAAAGCAAAAGTAAGATGTGTGGGACAAGTGAGATACTGTCATTTTTTCTTGTGATATTATTATGATCCTCCTTGAGAAACTTGATAATTCAGTCTGTGGTGTAAATGACCTAATTGTATGGGAGGCATGTGGGCTTAGTGGAGTCACTTTTCTATTGGTTTCTTTATTTCATTTAAGGGGAAAAAAAGCTACAGTGCAAAAGAATGTAGGGACGGTCTTGTAGCTGATACATCTTATAAATAATTTTACTGGGTTTGTGAGACTCCATATACTGATACTAATGATTTTGTTTAACATGAGATGATGATACATCTTTTTAATGGGGCAGAAGTTGCCTGGACAATGACGTCTATAAAGCAAAAGAGAACCATTGTGATCTTCACATAACAGTATCTATAGAAGTTCTTGCATTAATTTCTATTTGAAGTACAGCATATCTTTTTGGGGAAAGTAAATTAACATTCTTTTAAAATACTCCTGGTGATGGAGAGCCCATGACAATCCTTGGGAACTTCCTCCACTTGGTAATCTAAACTCTACAAATTATTTCTGGTCTAAACTTTTCTGACTTCAAATCCCTCATTAAAACTGTCCCTTGCTGTGTTGCCTAGAAAACGTGATAATGGATGTGCTGTGGATAGGAGGGCTCTTGCCTTTCCTGCTGACCTGTATTGTTTCCTTGTTTCCTCCTGCTCTCCCCCTGAATCCACCTGTTTTGTCTTCTGTCATGCGTTTGGGTTTTCAACTTTCCCAGGCAGGGATTACCTACATGTTGTGTTTATATGGCATGGAATAGAGCAGGGTCTTAGTCCCTGGCAGGTGATCTTTGCTGATGAGCGTGTCATGAGGGCATAAAGGATTAAAAGAGGTTTGAGCTATTATTGTCCTACTTTAAGAGCTTTTAAGCCTGTCAAGAACTACTGTAATCTTTGGGCATGACTTCCTTTGTGGTGAGGACTTCCTCCATTTCTGCTTTAAGGCCAATAAAGACTGGAGTAAATCATACCTCTTGAAAAAACAGCTGATCTCAGTGGAGGTGGGGTAAAGGGAGGGAAAATTTCCAGTGGTAGAAAAGCCCTTGCAGCCCTCAGCAACCTGCTGTAGTGGTTAGGAATTTGCTTGTCTCTGCATTCTCTTCTGAAATTTATCTTGCTTCAGATTTCCAGGATGTTGTTACACCTTTCTTAGAGAAGGAGAGGGAGGAATGAAAATAGCAGTGTGAAGGTTCTGCCCTGAGTTTGGGTACTTACAGGCTGTGATTAACTGTCCTATAATCTTCTGTTTTGTAAACAGATTCACTTTTTCACATCTAGTCCTGTTTTTCAGTAATTTCATGATAGTTTAAGTGTGTTCTGTGAATCCTTCCCATTTGAGCACTGTCCTGTTTGAGTTGTGTCTATCAGACTGGTGATCCTGTTTTATTAGGACTGACCCTAGTGTCAAATGCTCAGGTAGCATTGCTTCTCAGATTTCCTTGATGATACAGAGATTACATTAGTCCCTTGTCCATGCTAGTTCACCTTCATGCTGATTAACCACTGTAATGCTTTCACAGTTATTATTTCCCAGGAAGGTATTCTCCATCCTGTGAAATACTATGTGTTGCTACGTTTAGCATACATACACATACTTACTCTTCTGATTGTAAAATTGATGTTGTCTTCTTTCCATGCGACATCTATGCCAAGAAATATGGTATGATCTGAAAGTTTCACAAAGGCTTTATTGTGAGCTGAGCTCTTGGGCTAATCTCTTGATTTCCCAGCTGACTGCTGAATAGTCATATGGGAAGGTTCTCTCTTCTTTGAGTCTTCATTCTCAAATAAATGAATTGTCCTGGAGGTAACTGATGGTAGACTTGAGATGATCTCAGTTTGTTAGAGCATGATGCTAATAATGATGAGGTTTGTGGGTTCAGTCCTGGTATGGACTAGTCACTGAAGAGTTGGACTTGATCCTTGTGGGTTCTAGCCAACTCAGAAGATTGTCTTCCTGTTTCTACTAATTTCCATCATAACATGATGCTTTTTTACCCATCATAACTTGTAAATGTTGATACAGACTTCAGGAGCAGCAGTATAATGCTGTCATTGTCTTGTCTTCCTGTCGTCTTCTCCAGGTAGAAATCTTTTCTTCTTAATGTAAATTCTGTCCTCTGCTTAACTTCTCTTTCATGATGTAGAATAAAGGATTCCTGTGCGCTCCCTGAGCAGCAGGTGAGGAACAGAACTGTGGGCTAGTACAAAAAAATCTGAGATGGGATTTCCAGTAGAAGAGATGGGAGTGAGAGGAAGCAGGACAAGTAGCATCTATTTTCTCTCAAAGCTGTTTCTGAAACCATTCCTGGATGGGGTCAGCCCCCAGAGAAGTAGAAAGCCTTGTGTTGTGCCATAAAAGGAGAGAGGGTCCCAAACTGTTGGGCAGTCCCAGGATCATTGACCTCTGGCTGTGGTTCTCATGGGAAGGAACTCCTGGAGATTATGGTGCTGTGGTGGAAAGAAATTAAAGAGAACTAAAATTAGGCTAGATTGTCAGGTATGTACTGTGGTGCATTTAAAAGTACAGAGAACCCAAACGAGAGAATTCAGAAGGGAAGCAGTGGTCTCTGCAATGGAACAAGTTTAAAGAGAAGCTTCCTTGTTTAATGCTGTGGCTTTTCTTTCCATAGCTAATTGGAACAATAAAATAATATAACTAAGATCTCCCTACCTTTCCTTGTTATTTAAGCGGCATCTCAGTTCCTGCCCACAACTGATACAAACTTAAGTAAAGCCTATTTTTCATCCTATTCAAAAATTTCATGTTTATTTGGGGAAAAAAAATCAGTAAAGCATTTTGCAGCAGTAATTCTCTCTATTTTCTGGTATTTACTGTTAATTAATTTTGAAAACTAGAGGTCTGTGGAACATATGAAGAAGTAAAAATTCTCTAAGAGCTCTGTTAGAAGATCTAGAAGGAAGACTGCTAGCTGGACACGTCATTACTGGATTTAGAATTCTTTAGAGAACTGAGACCCTTTTGCTGATGTTTACTCTAGTTTCTTCATCAGCAGATTCCAGTGAAGTCCCTCTCTGGTGGGCAGTCTGTAGGGTTGCCTGTTACAGTGGTAAACTCTTTCACATTTTCTCTGCTGGCTCCTAAAATGGGATTTCTAAAGTGTCTAAAGTGTTGTCCCACTTACAGGTCATAGGTTACAGGTATCCATTTACCACAGCTGTCCAGCGTTACTATTACAAAACTTTTGGTCTGTTAAAAATTGTATGGTAGAGAGATGCGGAGAATGACATGAATACTAAACACAGATCTAAGAACTCATGGTATTGCTTCTTTTCAATTAATGACTACATCATACACCGTGTCTAATTCAAGTGAAGTGGTTGCAGAACTTCTGGAAAGCGTTAATGGAGTGCTTCAGATCTTGTTTATCAGATCCTAGTTAAAAAGCATATAATTTGAACATAAATGGTGGCATGTTATCGTTTTCTTCTGGAAGATTTACTGGAGTGCTCAGGAGAGCTGACAGAAATGGCGGGTGGCAAAAGAGACATGCTTAGTTGCCTAACGTGATGGTCTTGTCATACTATGATATATCGGTCTGAAAATTCTTCAGTGTCTTACACATACGGTAGGAAGGAAGCTTTAACATGTCAAATTAAGAAAAAAAATTAGCCTATAATAACAGTGTTGCAGATGATTTGCAGGGAGTTTTTTTAATCACGGATATTTCATATCCTCCTTTACACCTAATTCGTCTTGCTTTCTAGGAATGTGTAATTAATATTGTAGTTATGCTAATTTGAAACAATGATGATTGCAGCTCACTGAAATTATGTGTTCTACTTAATTGAACTTGACCAACATTACTTAGAGATGATTCAATACTGCATCTGTTACATTCTATCAATATAATCTTTTATTTTAAACAGTTTGAGACACAGTCTGATTATTTTATAGAATCAGTTTCTGGTTCTGTATATCTATGGTGCTGAATTTTAGCATGATGTTGAGTTTTGCTTCATGTATGTTTCAAACAGGGCATAAAGTAAATTTCTTTATCAATCTGCTTTGGTAGGTACTGGTTTCTGATATAGAAAAATACTACAAGAAACAGGTGGACTGTTTGTTTCAAAGCTTTTTATGACTTTCAGTCTGTAAACTTTATCTCCAGTATCCACAAATATCATCTATCTTTGCGTATTACCAGATTTGAGATGTGTAAAAGCAGTTTATACATGGATGCTGGTGGCAGCCACTCCAGCAGGTGCACTTTTGTGCTGGAAAGCGCATCCCTGGGCCCAGGACAGGTCAGGTTGGCAGCCAGGGTTCCTGTCTTAGGCACTGCAGCAGGAGCAGGCACTGGGGAGTTGGCACATTGCGAGGCTTCGGGAGGAGCTGGCAGCGTGGCACTGGTTGTGGTTACCTCCACTGAAGGGGCTGCTGCTGCCTTCCTGCACCTCCTTCCTCTCTGCTTGTGCAGGCAGAGCTCTGGGCAGCCAGAGAGGAGGCAGGGAAGGGGAGTTGTGCTTTCCTGGGTAAAATGTAAGAAGTCTCTGTTCCTCAGAGACTTCTGCACCTCTTTGGCCTGAAGGAGGGCTGAAACAAAGACAGACGATCTCTAAGCTGAGTGCAGAATCATTTTATTGTACAGGCTATGATGTTAAACAATGTTTTAAAGGCTAGGCTTATTATTTGGGGAAAAAATACTGTGTTTGGGCTATAGGAATACCATCTTGCATTTAGAAATGCAAAATAATGACTTTGATCCTCCAGTAAACCTTTTGGTTGCTGTGTGTGAAATAAAATTTTCTTATCATATATTTCATTAAAACTTTATCAAAGTGTCTCTACCAAAATTATGAAGTTGTATGCTGATGAAGGTAGGTATTTTAAAGCATTTAAAATTACTTGAATTTCAATATGCTGCATGTACATTTTGATCATAAAATGCAAAAACATTCTTACTAACAAGCATAGAACTTATATGCTGACAAAATATACATTGAATTATTAAGAAAAAAATTAATTCTGTAAGTAATTCCACTTATTTTCATTTGGAGGAATCTTATTTTCTTCAACTTCTAGTCATTTAAAGAAGCATGTTTCTTATTTAAGAGAAGGTTTTACAAGATAAGCTAATGGTGTTGCAGATTAAAAATGTAGAAGTGTTTTTCTCTTATTGTAACATATGATGTGTTTTGAGTGTGGGCATGGAGATGGGAACCTTGGACTTTCAGTTACCTTAATTCTTAAAACCAAGACAATAACATACTGATCAAAAAAGTTCCCAAAGTTGTAAGAATCTTCAAATACCATTTTCTGGTATCCATGGGAGTTACTTGCAATTTAAAAGTAAGAAAGAAAGAATGCAAAATCGGGCGTCTTGTAATGAATTATTTATGTCTCTCATTTAGCTATGTCTTTACTATTAAAGTTGACTTGTGAGACTTACCTTTAACTAGCACTATTTCCTAACCTAATAACATCAACAGAAGTGAGGCAGCATTAATCTTTCTTGAATTGAATGCAGATTGACATTGTTAAGAGTATGCTGCTCTGCAGTTTTCAGTTTTGATTTTTTAAAATAGCATAGTGTCCTAAAACTTTGGTGGGTTTTTTTTTTTATTTTTGTGAGAGGAAATTTTGGATTTTTTTTATCTCTGGCTTTTAATTCAGTAATTTATTTAAATTTTCTACTGTTTTAAACATGAAAGACTTTATGATTTCATCTGAGAGCTTCCTGTTAGGCCTTGTCATTAAACAACAGTTAAGTAATTGAATTTTAAAATGAAAAGCAATAGAGAGAAATGTTTATGTGAAAAAAGGAAATGTGGGGACAAATAAAGTAGTATAATGTAATAAACTGTGAAGTTAAAGCCATGTCCTTGTAGGAGTTGATGTTCAGTTAATGTCTGAAATGAAAATTTTGAATAAAATATGTTGCTACTCTGAAGTGAATAGACATATTCCCTGTTGAGGCATTTCACAGACTCACAGGATCGTTTAGGTTGTCAAAAAGATGTTTCACCATGTCCTTTACTTGTATTTATGTGGCAAGCATATTTATATATTATCTCATAATTTGAGAAATCACTTTCAAATCTGTATGTGTATTTCCTTTATAAAAGCTTTTGCTTCAGTTATCACTGTGTCAGTTCGTATTGATCTGATCGATACAGAAATCTCTTCAGAAAGAGTTTGCATTATTGAGGTGAAAAACCTGCTAATGATGCAACAGTGATGTTTTTTCAGCCTTTTTGCCCTGGGTTAAGAAAAGGTCTTCCTTCTTGCCCCCGCAGTATAAATTTTTTTTTACCCATGAATGTGTGTAAAGGAATCACAGCTTGACAGTGTTGTCTGACTGTTGATCCTATCGGGTTCACCTGTCTTACTCCTGCATCCGGGACCAGAGTGACTTCAAGAACTTGCTTAAGTGATCACAAACTATTTCAGGCTCCCCTTAATAAAGAAGTGGAAACATAACAAAGCCTGATGCATGGACATTTTGCATGAGAGTGGCCACTTCGGGGTAATTTTAGAACCAGACCTTCTGCTCCAGCCAACTCTCCTCCTGCCACCAGGAGGACTTGGCAAGCAACAGCAGGCTCCAGGGAGAGGACTTGCTCTGCATCCCTCTTAGCTCCTCATACTTGGAAGCAGTTGTGTATTCAGGAGGGTGGAAGTAAGCCTGTTCAATTGCATCATTGGAGTTCTGTCTTGTCAATGAGACTGTTGATGTCACCTGTTTCACATTTCTTCCCTTTACATGCTGGAAGGCTGTACTCTAATGGTGTCAGAGGCACAGGCAGTTGACAGAAGATTCTTACTAGTCTCTGTAAATGTCATCTTCTGGGCAATCTGCAGTGTCCATTCCTATGATGATGAATTTATCTTGGCTCCAGACATCTGTCAATGTCCTCCTATTAGGTATTTCCTCTTTCTTCAGTTCTAGGACAAGTGAAGATTTCATCCCAGGTAACTTTAGAGCCAGTTGCGGGACGCTCCAGTAGTGTGCATTATACAGATGCTGTTTCTTGCCAAAAGCAAGGGTGTTTTGACACTCTATTCCTGCTGAAATTCACTGTGGATTTAGACAGCATTTGTATGATTATTCAGTATGTGGTCTGTAACTTTTTAGTATTGTAGGTGCATGCTGTCCTATAGTTATAAATCTGACCTCTCATTAATAATTTATGTTCTTCTCAGATGCTAACTGTGTTCATTTCAGGGTTTTCTTCCATATGTCCTGTTGAAGTTTTCATCATGGTGGTGGTAGTCATTGCTGTTAACTTGTGTCCCTGTGTGCCTTTTTTCATTTACTTTTACAATTGTTTCCTTGATAAGGGGTGCCACAAAGGTGCAAAACCTGAATCTCTCCAAATGCCTCAGTCTCTTTCCAAGCATGTGGGTCCCAAGGTGAACACTTGAAACAAAAATTATATTACTGCAAATCCTTGGGCTCACTGGAGAAACTATTAACTCTCAATTTGTGAGAGCTCTTTTGTCTGTGAACAGATTCTAGTCTGTACTTTCTTTTTCTGACAATACACTTCCGAGCTAACCTTTGCGATGCCTTGTGGCACAGATCACCTAACACTAAGTATGTCTCCCCTCTGTGAGCTCTCCCACTCTGTATTCTTTCAGCTGTCTGGCTATTGTTTCTCATACTACAGAAAACTTTTTCTATGGTGGCAGTGTGAGGCCACAGGACAATACTCCTTCAGTTCCTTGCCCAGTCAGACAGTGACGCCTGACAGATAAGTCTTTCTGACTTTTGCCACTTTCCCAAAATACTCCACTGTCACTGTGTGGGTGCTGAAGACTTTTAAGAGCTTTATGAGTGTGTTGTGAGTACGAGTGAGAACATTACTCTTTACTTCAGTTAGACCAGTCCCTGTAAATTCCAGAGGGGGATGTTTGACATTCAATGTGTTTGTTTGTTACCAGTTACAGTGCCCTCTCCCTCAGCTCTGTAAAAACCCATCTGTCACACACGTCTGCTCATGCTCACCAAAGGAGTAAGCCTCCATTTTCTGCCCTTTTCCAGGTTCATCAAAAGCCTGTTAAGATATTTGTCTGGTGGCTGGTTTGACTTAAACCTTGCAATGCACAGCTACATGGAACTGCCTTGTAACTTCCTAACTGCCTGTGAATGGCTGCACCTTTCCATGAAGGTGCAAAAAGTCTGTGATAAGTGAAGGTCTGTATTTTTCATATACATTTTTAAACTCTGGGTACGTGTAGAGGGAAACTTCTAAAGCTGTGGCCACATTTTATCTTAATCTCTGTTTTTCCTCCTAAACTTCGGACCTGCAAGTTTCCTCATTCAGACACTTGATATCAGGGCAGCACAGGTTAGTACCATGTTTTTCACAGATTTGGCACTTGAGCCTATATCTTGACCCATTTGATTTATTAGCATGGGCAGAGCCTCTGCACTATTGCTGAAAGGATTAAAGGTTTCTCCATGTTTGCTGGCCTCTTAGTGCATAGAGATTGATCAAGATTTACAATGAATGGCTAAAGCACGATCTTTTAACTTGATGAACCTCGAGTCCAGTGTGCAGTTTTGGCAGCTACAATATAAAATAGATACAAAGCAATTAGAGAGCATCCAAAGGAGGAGCAGGAAGATTATGAAGGGCCTAGAAGGGAAAGCCTTATTAAAAGCAGATGAGGTCACTTGGTTTGTTCAGCCTGGAGGAGACTCACTGCAGTCTACACCTTAGAAGAGGAAGAGGAGGGACAGACTGATCTGATCTCGGTGGTTTCACTTGGTTCCAGTTACAGAACCAGAAGAAATGGCCTGAAGCTGTGTCATGGATGTGTAGATTGGATGTCAGGAAAAGGTTCTTCACCCAGAGGGTGGTTGGGCACTGGAACAGGCTCCTCGGGGAAGTGGTTACAGCACCGGCCTGACAAAGTTCAAGAAGCATTTGGGCAATACTCTCAGGCACATGGTGTGACTCTTACAGCTGCCTTGTGCAGGGCCAGGATGATCCTAATGGGTCCCTTCGAACTCAAGATATTTTGTTACTCTCTATTCACATCTTCATCAGGCATTTTGTAGTGTCTGACATTGCAGTTTACCTGGAGACCTCTGAGGTCATCTAGTAGGGAATTTATAGAAGAAGCTCAATGGCTTGGAGACAGATTGTATATGTGGACTGTCATTCAAATGAAACATATATAGTTTATATATTTTTATTTTCTTTGTACTATAATAATTATCGTATAATGCGTCTGGTTTTGCCTGACTTTCCCATGTACTTCTGGGTTTTTTAAAGTTTTGTATTTCTGTGTGGTTCAGAGGGATTTAAATTGCCACTTGGAAAGCCCTTCTTGGCATTCTCACTCACTCCATGAAAGAAGATTCTACTGGCCCTGCAAAGGAGAAAATTTCTCTACTCTCAAGTAATAAAGCATTTCTCAGAGTGTGAAAATACCTGTGGAGTGCACATCATGAAAAATTCCAGTGGCTTATAGGTAACCTTTAGCATGCTCAAATTATTTTGAAAAATTCTAAAGGCTAGAAGCAGCATAAGCTTTACTTGTAGAGCATGGCACTGCAGCTCAGGAAGGTGCAGTGTACAGTATGTACCAGTACAATTTCAGCCCTGGGTGTCCTTTGATAATTAACAGAGTGCTGTCATTTCTAGTGGAATCTCTCTGTGTGTCAGCATCAGCACCAAAGAGAAGAAAGAAAATGTACATAGCCCCTGATGAATACTGCTCTCCCCTGTGAAAACAGGATGGCAGCAGTAAAGAGAGTAGAGGCAGAATCTCAGTGTTCCCCTTTTCATCCCTCTCCCCTTTCTATATAGGACTGTGCATTTACATTGAGCCCAAAGAAAATGGCTATTTCAGCCAGTTAACAGAATGCTAATATCTAACGTGAATGGAGAAAGCAGACTTCTGGAGTCCTCCAACAGGAAATAACGGTTCTGTATCTCTAGATACATAATTAGTAACAGCTATCTCTGGACCTCATGATTTCTTATTCTCAAATCAATTTGTCCTCTTCTGCCTTCTGTTCAGCTGTTGAGTTTGATCTGCTATTGAGAGATGGTATTTGCTGCCTCTTGCGGGGTTTTTTTCATTGCTACTCAAATTTTAGCTGAATTGTTTCTTCTGTCAGCGTAGGACCATTGCCAGATTTGCTCTGAATGTCCTCAAGGAACAAAACTCCCATGATTTAAACTGTCATTTATTCTTCTTGAGGATTTGCTCCTTAAGGTTAGGTACAGCCTTGGTACTGATGTTATAATGGCAAATTGGTCATCTGACAGTCATCTTCTGTTTGAAATTTAATGCTGATTTTTTTTGTATATTATGTGTTCTCTTTGCTCAGTTGTAAACTATATGCAGTTTTATATGAGAGACTGACATAAGAAGATGAATAAATAGATGAAATGTTCTTGTTGAACGTTGAAATATGAGAAGTTTAAATAGTCAGGCATTGACATGATGGTTCCACTTAGTAGCCTGATCACATAGCATATAGTTAAAATATTATATGCTTAATGCAGTATGTAGTTACTCTATTTCATTAAGCATTTTGCGTGTTTTTCTATCTAGTGGAGAAGGTCTGAGCCTAGATTTTTAAAATGGCTATTAAATTATCTTAAGCAAAACTGGTTAACAAATCACAGTAACCTAAGTGTAACTTGCTAGATACTGTAAAATCACTGGTGGTTACAATAATTATTTTAGGTAATATAAAGCCTGCATTACAAAGCCAAGAAATCTATTAACTGCTCTTTTGGTACCTGTGTACGATATTTTCAGGTGTAGCTGTCCCTGTCTTAGTAATTTGTTCCCTGTTAAAGGCTGTTTCTGTCCTGTTGTCCCCAAGCATTCCTGGTATTGCCTCCATACACTACTTTCTCTGAGTAGTTATGATAAAGTGTGTCCATTTCACTCCCATCAAGCTTGCCCTCAACATTGAATATGATTAATTATAAAATAGGTTTGTTCAGAAGGCCTCAACACCATGCTTTAGGTGGAAACACAATGTGATGAAAAAAACTAAAACAGAATTCTATTTTAAACTGAGCAGCTGAGCACTTCTCCAGCTTTTTCATCCCTCATACCTAAATTTTTGAAGCAGTGTTTTAGGTGGGAATTCCATGTTCATAACAAGTTGTTTTGCAGGTGTTGCCTTCTGATCCAGGGCGCTGAGGCTTCATGACTGTGAGAAGCTCTAGGAAATGCCATCAGAGTTCTTGCTTTCTTTTATCCTCTGTTTCTGTTGGTACTGGCAATAAAATGGACACCTACAGAGAAGTGAGGTGGTGAGAGGGATGAGACAGGACTCTTCTCTGACAAGAAGTGCTTACCTTTTCCACTTCTCCTGTGCTTTTGTTTTAGCACCTTCCTTCTGTGCAAATGTCTTTAACATTCATTCATAAGGAATTTCTAGTTGTTACAA
Organism: Vidua chalybeata; assembly: GCF_026979565.1. Classification (NCBI taxonomy): domain Eukaryota; kingdom Metazoa; phylum Chordata; class Aves; order Passeriformes; family Viduidae; genus Vidua; species Vidua chalybeata. The sequence continues at coordinate 47,015,962 of NC_071534.1, forward strand.
TACTCTCAAGACTGACAAATTTGTGTAACATTCCTAAAATTCAGTACAGAATACAAGTCAAATCCTGCAAAGATTCTTAACTATTTAGCCATGATTTTTGGTTTGATGCCAGCTCTGTAGTCATCCTCTACTGTAAACTCAGATCTTGGATGCATTAGCACTGAGGATGGCCCTTCCAGCTAGGTGTGGACTTGCACAACCTTTGCCTTATTTCCACATCTTCTTTGGCGTCCCTCCTTATGCCTTGTAACAAAGTTAGGTTCTGTTTTCTATGAAAAATCACCACTGTCATCTCTGTCTCAGTCCCAGTTATTTAAGGAATGTTACAAGTGTCACCTTTCAGAATCAGAACAGGACAGTAAAATTAATTCAGTAATTTCAAATAGTATTATCATACACTTTTAGGAACTCATGTAAAATTCAGAAGTGTCAGAATGTACAAAATGTTCATTATTTTTGATATTTTTAAAAACCTTGTTCATAGGTTGAAGACTTCAGATATATATTTCTGAACCTTATTCCATCTCTGATATGAAATATACATATTTCTTCTTTTAAGGCATAAAGTTCTGTTAGAGTTACATGGACTGTATGAAAGCTGGTATAAAAATATTTGTATTAACATTTTGAGAACTGGCAATACCACAGTGAATCCCAGTAGCACTGGTATTGTTGGTCTAAAATGAAAAGTTACAAGCTAGTAAAAAGAAATCATTCTTACAAGAGAAATGGCATATTTTTAGAACTTATTGGTTTATAATACAATCCCTTGTATCCCTGTAAAGCTTCTTGACACACCTGTGAAATACTTTACAGTAGAAGCTCTGAGTGCTGAGTACTGTGGACAGCAAAAAGGAGAAATTTTATGATTTTGGGAAAGTACTCCCTTGGCATTAAATATAATATCTTACTTTTTCCCAGGTGTTCTTGTGCTCTTGTCTCCTGCAGCTACCTATAAACTCCAGTGCCTTAATGCCATCTCAATTTTCTATTTTTGTTGTAAATCTCTTTGTTCATAGGAACATGTAGTGTTCCTTCTTTCTGTTAAACATAATAATAAAGAATATGAACAGAAGGAATGAAAGCAGGAGAGCTGTGACTTGTACCATGTGAAAGCTGCCCTTCTTTCTGAAGGAGATACAAAAGGCGGGGTAACATTTGAAGGACTGGAACTAGGAAAGAAGTAGGAAGAATCACCAGAGGGAGGATCTCAGAGATACTTCTGTAAATTTAAAATAATGAAATGAAGAATTGCAGAAGAGAAACCAGAGATTGAGACAAATTTTCAGTAAACTCTGTGAGACTGTCTCACTTCAGTGTAATCTCTGTGCATCAACTACAGTATGGAGTTGATAGCAATCTTTTCAGCTTGCTAAGTTGATAAATATGCTACAATTTTTGTAGTTGTATTTGTGTTGTTAGTTTCCTACTGATTCATGCTGCTCTGAAACAGTCCATACAGTAGCCCAGTGAACATGGGAGGGACCAGGCTGGGAACGATGTAGATCAGGACTCAGCTTGGAGGTAAACTTCAGCTGCAGTAGGATTGCACCTAGAGTCACCCACAGAGCTGGTGTACTAAGATCTGCTGTCGAGCCAACTTCAAAGTAGTTCTTGCAGTTCAGGATTTCAGAGGGGAAACAAGACGGTTGCATGATAAGGGAGATCCTTCGATATTGTGGTAAAACGAAAGAATAAACCTAGACTCCTTCCTCTGGACAAAATTTCTTTCAAATTGTCATGTAAGGCATTGTGTGAATCGCTAATGTCATCATATTGAAGTTTAAATTTCCATAATGCCTTAATTTGCATGAAAATGTACTTATGCTCAGAACAGTATCTTATACTGTTCTAGATGTTATAGCCACATCTTCCGAGTTCCACAGATAGTGCCTTTAAATAATGAAGTCACTCAGCTGTCAAGGGGAGAATACAGATGCTTCTCTAGAAGAACTATGGATATTTGCTGCAGGTAAAAAATCGGCCTGTGCTTTGCTGTGAGTAGGGAGAATCAAAATGGACTGAGTAAAAGTTGGTTTTGCAGCCAAGAAACATACATGAAGAGCTGGATATGTGTCTGGATCTGGACCTGCAGCCTCCTGCAGATTCTTTGGCAATATACCATATATAGTATCCATTGGAGGATCTTGTCTTGCACTTGGCAGCAGAGGCTTTAGCTTGATAATAAATCATTCTCAAAAGCCACTCTTCTCTAAAGAAAAGTTGTTATATTCAAGGATTGAGTTGGAAAGTCTGGATAAAAAGTACTGACTTTTTATCCTTCTAAAGCTTAGTTTCAAGCATTGAAAGCTTGAGCAACTGCTTTTCAAATAGTTGACAAAATACTTAGTCATCATTGATTTGGAGCTGTATAGTAGCCTGGAAACCTCTGAATGTCACGAGTGAAACCAAGTTCTACTACTTTCATAAGTTTTTCCTCCCCATCTATTCTCCCCTGATGTCTTTGGCCTCTGTGACTAAAGGATGACCTTTACTTAAGGTCTACCTGTGAGTCTTGCTTGCAGTTTATCAACAGGACCAAATGATGCTTAGTTCTCCAAATACCTGCCAAAATGCCATCTCTCTGCTTAAGCTCTTTGTCTTTTACTTTCAGGAAGTGCGAGACCTTTCTTCCAAAAACTCATTAAAATTATTTGAGAGTTCTCTGTGTTGTGTGTTTTGGTTTGCAGTAGCCTTTGCTTACCTTACTGACTAAGTAGTTTTATGTCTCCACTTGCGTTTTTTGCAATTTGCTTTAATACAGACTGAAAGTGAATATAAGAGCAGAGTACATGCAGTTGCAAGTAAATCTGCTTGGCAAATCCTGGAAGAGTCATACGAGACACATGATGGCTCAGTAAAATGCCCTTTTCTTCCTTTATATTGTTCTCTGTTTCCTCCCCGCCTCTTCTAAGTACAAACAAACAAATAACTTACAAACCCAGTTCTTATTTCCATTGTGTAAAACTGGAAGGAAGTGGTATATAAATTTATTTACTCTTTACTGTGAGACAGAGTAGCAATTTGACTGTAACCTTCAAATTGTCCAAGCTAGGGATTATTTTGAGGGTGGGAAGAAATGTGATACTGGGCTTATTTGGCCAGGATTTCAGTAAGTGTTGGAGCTACTGGATAGCCAATGGCATATACAGACAGCAGACCCAAGTATTTTTTGAGAAGCAAGTCTCAGCTAGGGTCTTTGGAAGAAAAAAAATTCCTGTGCTTGAGAAAGTAAAGAGGCAACGTATGAATGAACTTAGAGCTTGGTTCATTGTAAGTACTGAGCTGGAGACAGTCAGTCTTGGAGCGGAGTTGTAGTTTCACAGACAGCTGATCTCTTCTTATGATATGCTGTTGCCAGTTTTGAAGAGAAGGGGTCTTCCCTGGTCCCCTGCCTTCAGCCTGCCATCCCCTTCCCTCCTCTTACATAAGTGGGCTCATGTATGTGGGCTTGTGACCTTTCTTGGTTTTCATCTGAACCTCAGCAGACTCTCTTCGTCAAATTAACTCAACAACACAGTGAAAAACAAATTTAGCAGAAGCCTGTGTATGCTTTCTTCCTTTTCTGTGAACTGAATTGGCTTACAGAGGAATCTGAGATTTTTGTAGACTTTATTACTTAAGCAGTGGGAGCCAGTGGCTGATGTGGAAAGACAGAAGGAGAGAAGAGGTGGGAGGTATTCCCATTGTGGTAGTAGTGAGCTGTTAAACCACTAGCCCCGTCTTAAGAGACCATTCTCTGACCACTGATTTACCTTAAAAAATCACCTGCATCACTGTGAGGAGTGTCTCTGAGGATGGTGTTCTTGCAAAACAGTTAAAAAAGTGGGGATTGCCCAATTGGGAAATCTCTGAATTGAAAAACTTACTAAGAACCAAGTTTGAAACATAAGAAACCAGAGATTGTGCCTGCTTGCTTAAACTCATCATGGTATTCATATAGCTGCAGGCTGGAATGCATCTGAAGAAAGGAGCTTCTGTGTAATTATACTTGGCTAGCTTAATTTCGTATTTATTAGATGTCTTAATTCTTAAAGTATATAGCATGCATTTTTTTTTAGGTTTTTTGTTTTGTTGGTTTTTGTTTTTTTTTTTTTTTTGAGGGCCAGCCACTTCATTGTTTTTTTCCAAACCATACTTTTACTGGCATGAACATCATGCAAGTCATCAGTGTTTTTGATTCAGCATTTTGCCAGTTTCCTAGTGATGCACCATATATTCATGCAACTTCTACCTTGTTGCGTGCAGTGTAACTGCATGGGGTTCCTCTCTATATGCGGAAGTTGCATGCTTGTGTTGAGTTGATGTAGTATTTCCAGAAGTCTGTATATGATGCACATCACCATGGTGTCTAAGCAGCTATATTGGTGAGGTTGCTAAATAGTCAAAGTATTTGCTAAGTGTTTTAAGCACTTCCTTAAATGTTATTCATAGGCTATCAAAAGAAAACTTTGTACATTTAGGACAGATTTATTTCTATCTCATGTAAACAAGTCACACACGTGCTCTTATTTTGTCTTTAAATGCCAAGGTATTTTTCTAAAAAGGAACAGCAGGAGTTTTGGTACATTTTTGTGAAAGTGAATTAGGTTGATCAAAATGTTTACTTCTGACTCTTTACTTTTTGTAGTCTCTTTACAATTTTGTTACAAAATACCAAATTAAGTAGATTCCGCAATCAGTACAAGACAGCAGTTTTGATAGGACAAAATTAAATAGCTTCAAAGCTCAGTTTTTCTTTCACAGCTGTGATAGCATTGAATTGTTATATTGTTACTTGAGAGTGAAGTTCTAGTGAGTAATTTTGTGTTACAATAAAAGATAAAATAGTAAACAGTCCAAAATTCAAGAAGATGTTGATTAAAATTTGTTTATTACTTTAAAATCAAATCCCCAAATTTTAGAACTTTGATAATGGCCTATGTTTATAAATAAAGCTTCACAGAAGAGCAGAAGTTTAAATCTCCTCATCATGCCAAGAGTGGAGAACTTTGAAACATGAAGAAAACCTCTGTGGTGAGGCATTATAAAGTATATTGGGGTACTGTGTGATGTTGCAATGAGCTAAAAATCTGCTTGGAAAACTGTTGTTTTGTCTCAGTGTTGAAATACTGTTTATTAAACTTCCAAGATATATAAGAATTTCCAAGGAGAAAGCAGCATATTCCAAACAAATAACATTCACAGTAAGTGTGAAGCATCTTTCTTGTAGGTGCCGCTCTGTTGTAAATTTAACTGACCCTAGGAGTATTGGTCTTTTAAAGCACATAAGAATAGGATTTATGGTTCTGAGTTAATAAAATATGCTGATGCCACTGTAAGCCCTATTTAGATAGACAGCAGTAATCTCTGTTGAGCAGTATGAAACCGTCTGTCTGTAAGTACTGGAAAGCTAATAGTTCACAGCAAGGTTGTACCACATCCAGAGATGAGAAAAATGTGTCTGAAGTCAGAAGAGTTTTAGCTGCATGATTTTATTTTCTTTTGTAATTGTATTCTTTCTCTGTGCTAATATTGTACATCATGTCAAGTAAACAAGATACCCAAAGAGCACAGAAGAAAATGTGCTTTTTAAAGTTCATACTTTACCTTACTTTTGTTTGCTTTAGAACAAGGAACAAGATTCTTCTGAATCTACAGAGTGAATCTGAAGTATGTGAAATTGGTGTTAAAGATGGAGTATGTTGTGTGTTCATAAAGAAGACACATTCAGTTCAATAATGAGATACATTAAGAAGGCTAAGTTAATATGTTGCCACATTGTATGTTTTGTACAGTATAAAAATATCATTTCTAAATTTTTATCTTTCATGAAAAGAGTTGATAGAATTATGTTTGAAAAGATAACTTTGAATTTGTAATTTTTCTATTGTGTTTGAAATATTTGACGTTTAAATACGTGGTTGTATTTACATATATTGCATTTTCATTACAGCTAATCCTCTTGAAAGTTGGTTGGCAGATGCCTTAAGCAGTTCTCTAAAATTGGGACAGATACAGTATTCTGCAGCCTTGGAATTTAATTGCAAATAAAGAACATTTTGTAATTGTTTTTTTCCACTTTAAAGATTCCACTTTTAAATTTTAAAAGAGAATTGTATGTAAACAAAGGAAATATATTTTAGTGGAGAGATTATATCTGAAAACGCATTAGTTGTCACCTTATTTTTTATAAAATAATAATAATCAATATTTTATGTGGTGCAAACATAAAGATGACCTCTCTGAGCACCTTAATATATTAAGTAAATAAGTCTGTGGGAACGAACCATTCCATGTTCATCTAAGGCACACATTTTTACAAAAGGCAACCGTTTTCAATGTTAAGATTGCTTTATAATTTGAAAGGAGAGCAGAATAAGAAATAATGTCTTTGACAAGTGTTATGTTTGTTACAGTCCACAAATACATGATGTCCATATGTGCTGGGATTTTGATTTTTGTTTTGGGCTTTAAAAACAAATATCCCCAGCATTTTTTTACCCTCATATCTTAGCTTTTCATTTATTCAAATGTTGAAAGATATAGCTAAATATAGCAAAATGTTTGGTTCCGTCTCTAACTTAGCAAATACCCTTAAGTTCACAGAATTCAATAATAGACACTTAAAAAGTCTGAAATAAAAGGGAAAAAAGAAATCTGTGTTCCTCTGTGGAGATATCCATTGTAGAATTTGATGTATGATCTGGACCAAATGAATCTTTTTCTATTAATTAAAGTTGGATTTTTTTCAAACTCAAGATCCATTATGTTTAGAAAAGTATCCAACAGTTCTTCTTCTCTTCCAAATAACTTACAGTCCATTCCCTCTTGTGCTTCATCCTAACCTTGGCTGGATTCATCCATTCAAATATCAGGTGCTTCACTTACACTCCTGAGCTGGAAGAGCCCCTCTCCCTGGCTTTCCATACAGAGGAAAGCCACAGGCTCTGCTAGGAGCACTGTATTAGGCAGAGATTATATCCTCTGTAGATGTTTAAAGTTAGGTAGGATTAATCTGATTTTAGTATTGCATGAAAACAAGTAAAAATGGTTCAAGCCTAAATTATTTCACCAGGTGTTTCCTATTTAGTGTTCGACTCTGGGTGTGCTCCTTGTCCTCCGTTTGGTCTTTGCTTTTGCATCATCTTTCTATTGATATAGTTCTCCTGAGCTACTTGTTTTCTCTGACAGGAGTGTAAAAGGTCCTCCATGTTCACATGATAGCTTTTTAATACTTGTATTCTTACAAACCTTTCACACATTTTTACTGGTAAGTTGCTGCTTGGTGGCAGCAATTCACAATTATGAAGTGCCCAATGGCTGCATGGAGTCAGCTCAGTGTTCCTTCCAGTGTTCCTTCCAAAGCTCATCTGCCTTTTGAAAGGAACAAAGTATAGTGGGAGATTATGCCTGTAAGTTTATTTGTCTGATTTTTCTGTACATGTTTCTTATGTGTTGGCAGTTTCTTTTGGCCATGTTGGGGTTCCAAGTCTCACTCTTCATGGTCTTTGTGGAGGGAGGGAGAGTTCTCCTGAGTCATGGTGGTGCTTTAGAATTGTCCTTGATGAATGTGTATGTTACTGCCAAAGTCCATGATAAAATATCTGGTCCCAAAATAGGTAGTTTGTTTAATACCACCGAGATAAAATACAGTAAGTAGGTCACAAAGTGGTAACTGAGCTCTCAGCTTCCACAGCATCTGTGCTGGGGAGAGCTGTGCCATGTTTCAGGGAGATGGCAGGAGTCCACCTTCTCCAACAAGGACTGCAAGGCTTGTTTCCACCTTTCACCAATCTCTGTCTCTCTTGGACACCACCTTGTCAGTGTAGTTGAGGCAGCTGAGCTTCCTAGCCCAGCCCCTGACCTTGCCCTTGGTGGCTGGGTGAGATGGGCATCCCTGCCCTGCCTGGCATGTGGCACCGCTGGGAGCAGAGGGCAGCAGATAACGAGCAGGCATTAAACAGCTTTGTAAAAGAAGGCACACAGTGAATGCTGTGTGCTGCTCATCTTCTATTTTCATCAACTCAGACATAGGATCCATTGAATTGGGAAGTAGGATGAAGGTTATCACAATTTTGACGCAAACACTTATATGGCTAATCTCTTTCTAAATGCTTATGTTTTTAATCTCAAGCCTCTTTATGTGGCTGAGCTGCACTTTTTTTCTAACTTGACTTTGTTTTATGGGGAAATATTTCATATCAGATTGCTTAGGCTCTGGGCTGTCATGTAAATACCTTCTGTCAAGTATATAATACACATTTTAAGATTTGTCTAAATATTTATGCTCTTGAGGGGATCACTGTATCTCTCAACAGACAGTTACAACCTAACAAGTAAATAAATCAAACTTATTTTTTTCTCAAATCTTCATTGTTTTTGCAAGAAATTGTAACTGTTTGAAAGATAATTGAATCTTAACAAATTCTGGAAGATAATTTTATGATTTACTTGAGAAAAAACTACCTCCTGTCTTTTACCAGTGTGTGCAAGTATATTTATTTGCATAAATATATATTTTAAAAAATACTTGTATTTCTTCTAAAAACTAAAGTCCAAAATACGAGCTGAAGGAAATGTTTGCCACCACATTTTAAGTTATCTTTAGAAATGCTATGAAGCACATTTTTGGTTACTTTAGATTTGCTTCCAGTATGTGCTTCATGGATTAGTTTTTTCTTACTTTAGTAATTTTCCTGCCTATATTACATTGGTAAGATATCTAGTATTCTGAGTCTTTAAAATGAAATATTTAATAGTTCAGTGAAATTCAGTGGAGCAAAGTTCAGTAATTTTCAGTCATTTTGAGATAATGAGCTGTATTTTCTCTCGTTTGTATGAGAAGGAAAATTATTTATGCTGAAGTTTAGAATGTAGTTTGTAATCATTAAGAGTTACAATAACTGATTGATATCAAACACAAGATAGCTGTAATGTTAATACATTGTAATGTTAATACATCAGAAACTATTCACTGATAAAAAAAGATATTGCAGTTTTAACTGAAGGAAGTAAATTTTGGATGCTAGTCTATAAAGTCATAATACATTGTATTTGCCTTCCTTTTTGCTTTTTACAGTAATAAAATATATCCAGAGAAAGTAAATCTGTGATTTTAACATCTTTTGACAAGCACATTAGACTGTAGAAAGAGCATCCAAGTTGGGGCTTGGGGCATATGGTACTACCTTCTGCTAACATAGCTCCAGAACAAGTCACTGTGTTCACCAGAGGGTCATATTCAGACTCTCAGGTTCCCTCCTCTGGTCTGGGGGGAAAAAACGCATTTCCCCTTCACACAGAAAAATCAGAATGCAAAGTGCAAACCTCACTACCCTGGGATACCTTCCTTGTGCAGAGAACACGCAGATGCTGCGAGATGCTTTGCCATCAGTCGGGTTTTTTGTCAGGGCATTCAAGAAAGGCCCTATATTAGGCTATGTAGATATTTATAGCTACTTTTTAATTCTGAAAAGATGTATAATGCTCCTTTGAAGAAAGAGATGTGTATGTCATGATGTGAAATCGTAGAAGCATTTCAAATGTATGTGCATTCAAAGTATTATTTGAGTAGTTGTTTTGCGAATAGGTAGCAACTGCTACACACTTACTTTCACATCTTTCTAGATTGTCTTATTTTATTTAGATTCAAAGACTGGTGTTTATAATAGATAATCCAAGTGTTGTGTGTCTTGGGAATTCAACATATGGATGAAGATATGGAAGGCATTAGTTATATGAGATTTGTTGACCAGCTTTTAATTCAGATTGTCATTTTTAACACACGGCGGTGCAGATGGTGAAGTTTTGACTGTCCGTCGGAGCCCAAATACCTTAGGGGCAGCTGTTGCTGATAAATCATTTTACATGCTTTAGGTCAAGAGTCGTCAAACCTGTTACAGCACCTGCTTCTACGTATACAAATCTGTTGTTTTGTCATTTCATTAAACAAGGAAAAGTAGTGGTCTCTTTTGGCCATAAGTAAGCCTGGAACACATCCTGTATGCAGTGAAATACAGCAAGAAGACAACTGTGGTTTCTGCAGTGCAGCCATGGGATACTGCTTCTGTTTGGGGCTTTGTTTCTGGAAGACTGCTTGCAATTTGGAAGGAGGGTAGAAAGACAAGTACATGTTTGGAGGCAAGAAGTAAAGGGAAGGTGTTTGCTGTCATTGACTGTAGGGTAGTTGTGAAGTTTGACATGCCCAGAAGCCATTGGGTGCCATGTGGGGCTCCCCTACACTGCATACCTCTGTTTTCATCATCTGGTGAGCCTGCAGCATGATTTCCAGGCACTGAAGCATATAACATGTCTACTTCGGTTTGGAGCTGATTGATCCACAGTACAGAACACGCTTGTGGGATCTTCCCTTGCTATAGAAGAACATAAATGATTGAAATGTTTTCTTAAGAAAGAAAAGTATCATTTGTTTATGTACTTCAATGCCCAGCAAAAAAATTCCTGTCAAATAGCAGCACACTGCAAGAACTGGGGGTTTACTTAACAAGGTTATGCCTGAGCTTTGGTAACTCTAAGATGTTTATATTCGTTTAATCTATCAGGTATGTAAAGAGAGTTTAAATCATGAAGAGGAAACGTCTTTGTTTATTGCACTTCACAAGTAGGGCTGTGGCATGCAATAGAAATGGCACTTAAGGATGTTTTTTTAAAGCAAACTGACAGAAGATTTTATCCTGCACTGCCATAGATTGCTGTGGGGGAGAAAGGGAAATAGTAAAATTGATGAAGAATTGCTGCATGCTGTCCTTTTAGATTATGTTATTTTGCCATGACTTTGCTGCTAATTTTTTTAAAGATACTGTAAAATTCCACTGTTGCAGAAAGTACCACAGTAGCGCTGTCACCTTTTAATTGCTTCATTCCATGGCTAGTTTGTCAACAGTATTTTAATCAAGCCACCAGCAAAAATGCTTTTTGAACATTTTGTGGAGAAGAAAGAATACTCCCCTGACCTTTCAACCTTGTCAGCTGAGTTCTCCCATTCTGACACTAGGCATTATTTTTGCAAAGGTTGGAATTTTAACTCTTCAGTGAACCAGATATCATTTTTATTGGGATATTAATTCTGTTAGGTGCTAATCTCATCAAGATTTGCAGACATTTTCCTTCATAGGCCATTCTGATTTGTAGCTTTTTCTTTTCACAGCAGTATTAAATACCAAACCTCTCTGATATGGAAGTTCATTAGAGATATGTCTTTGATGGCAGCCCTTTCAGGGCTTCAGTTTCAAATACCTTGATGTAAAGCTTAAGAAGCCATTGTGTTGTAAGCCCTCCTTGATGTGTCTTATTTAGATCTGCATAGTAAATCAAGGAAAGTAAATAACAAGGCAGCAGATGGAAGCATGGAGATAAGGCCAGTGAACAATTGTATTTGTATTTTGTTATGATGTTGACAGGAGCTAAAATTCACTAATCTAGTTCAACTGATCTGCATTTCAAAGAAATCTCATTTAGCAGCAACTTGAAGGTTTGGAGGATAAAGTTCTTTTATTGCAGCTTTTATTGCATTCTTTGCTAATTTATCTGGTCAAGATTTAGCCTTGCTTACTTAAAGCAGCAAGCATGTTACAAGGAGTCTTAAATACTACGAAAGAATTAATGTCTAGACTATGAACTGAAGGTAATTACATATCCAGCAGTGAATAGGCTACGTTTAGGAAATACTGTTGTCCAAATGGAATTGGAAGAGAAATACAGATAAAATATTTCCCTCATTTTCTCTAAGGCTTTTTTTTTAATTATTAGTTTTTAAATATGTGGAAAATTAATATATAAACAAACTGAAAATTTTTAAATATAAACCCCAGAATTTCTTGAACTATGAGTTCCATCATACCATACTTCGCTGCTCTGTTTACAAACTGATAGCTCATAGTAAGGTTTAAGTTAATGATTGCCTTCCTGCATTTATTTAAAAAAAAACTATTAAAAAGTGTAAAATAATTTAATAGAATGATGGACCACAATTATTTTATGTGTGCTCTAAATGATGTTTATGTAAGTTAGGTACTTCATATTAGATACAGTTCAGCCATGTCATTTGGAAAAAAAATTGTGATAAATACATTGTAAGAATCAAATATCTTTAAAATGAAAAGGGATATAAAGTAGAATTTAGGGCTTCCTTTTAGAAATTTAAAAAAGTTGTTCAATCTTAAGGCCAAAAAAATAGACTTGGATTTAGTTTTCAGTTTATGATATAAATACTAACGACAGACTGTTTAGGCTGTTGAACATAAGCATGTCCATACCTCTATGTACAAGTGTAATGATAATAAACCAAAGCATGCCAGGCCAGTGTACATCCATTCTAATAATGGGCCCCAGTTCTCTAAGACATGTAAATTAAACCCAGCAGCTGCTAAGTGTTAATGCCATAGTCCTCGCTGCCTTTCTGGAGCCTGTCCTTGTCACAGAGCCTACACCTGTGCCCCAGGGACTACACTTCTCATTTGTACTGTGGGTCTTTGTGCTTCTTTTTAGTGTGTCTTCGTAGGCTTGAGAGGAGTGGAGGGGGAGGCAGCTGGGGATGAGGGTGCTTGCTAGGCTGCAGTGATAACTGATAGCTTTTGACTGTGGACTCCACAGGCTAATCAGATCATGGGGTGGTAAATGCTGTAGGACTGGCTTAAGCATCTTTTGGTTCCTTCTCCTCATTGCTATACCTCTAAAAACGTTTGTACGGTGTTTTGTGGGTCTGGTGGACTCTGTGAGTTTGAAAACAGCTTTTATTTAGCCAGTTTACTTTTAATCTAGGCTAGTTTCTCAGTATGGCTGATCATATAGCTCCATGCATGCCTTCCTTGGCACAGTTCAATGGCCAGTGCTGGGAAGGGTGAGGTATTACTGGTCTTGCCTCTGCCACTGGAAGAAATGTTCATCAGTCTACACTCCAAGACACACAGGCTGAGCTTCCACACTGGAGTGAGCTGTGCCACATCACAATTGTGTGATCTCACCTTATCCATGTTACGTCTCCTTACTCCTCTCTTGCCCTCGCAAGGATGACTGTGTTTTAGTCAAAAGTTGTTCACTTGTTTTGCAGGGCTGTTTTGAAGTCAGCACAAGGGAGAAGTGAGAGTCTGCAGGTGGAGCTGAAGAAGATTAGGGAAGTTAGGGCTGCTATGGCTCCAGATTGGAGAGGTTTAAGTCATTATGCTGCTGCATTTTCTGGAAACTTTACCTTTACCTCCAGACTGCTGTACACTCTGTATGTGTGAAATGAAGTAGACAGTACAAATAGCAGTTATTCAAAAAAGTGATTTGCACTGCTTTGTGAGAGAAATATATACCAGTCAATAAAATGATGACAATAAAATAAACCTAACTCTCCTAGAAAACTCCTGTGTAAATGAACATTTATTTATGTTCCAATCTGCCAAAGTTCAGAAGTAAAATTTTGAATTTAAAGATATCCCAAGGATGTCATCCTATTTACAGCACTCAGAAGCAAATAGGTCTGTGAGATCAAGCACAGACAGACATGTTCACGTTAAACCCTACCTTTTTCTGCATAACAATGTAAATCATCCCCTCAAATAAACATATGCTCCTGTTGTCTGGCCTGCCACAGTGTCCAGAGTTTCATCACCCATAATCTGTTTTTAAAACCTCATGCCCTTGTACCTCTGGCTTCAGCATCGCTGACTCTCGCTCCATCCTGCCTAAGCCCATCGTGGTCTGGCATTGCCTAAGGTGACAAGGAGGGATCCCGGCTGTCACTGACTGCTTGCTTCTTGTCTTCCTGTCCCTGCTGGCTCCATGCATGTGTTGTGTTCCTCACAGAGCTGCATAGGGGGACAGTGTTTTCAGCAAAAGGGATAGTGGGAGAGAAGAGAAAAAGGAGAAATAGAGGGAAAAAAAGCTGAATGGAATTTTATGTAATTTCTCACATCTTTCTCTCTGCAGAAAACTTTTACGCCCCTGCCAGTATTACAGGAGTGCTGCAGCACCATAATAATACTGGACATGAATGAGTAGCCTTCTCTCAAGTGACAGGGATCCAAACTAGTTAGCAATAAGGTGGATTAAAAACCGAACTTGAATTCCTGCTACCATCACATTTGTGTTGGTGTTGATTGCATAACCCTGATGGGCTGAATTGTGTGTGATGCTCCTTGTCTGGAATCACACTGAACTGCTCAACATTCATTTCTTCAGCTCCTGCTGCATGTCTCTGTGTTGAATGACAGCCTAATGTTAGAAAGAGAAGGGCAGATAGAGCTGGAAGTAATATAGGGGAAAGGAGGTGGCACTTTTCCCACTGGTGATGACTGGAGTAAAACATTCCCAGACATATTTGCCACAAGAAGTACTATACAAATTTACCACTATCTATTGAATCTTCCCAAGCTTGGATTTTAGTTTAACAGCAATTTAACAAGAATTACATGTGTTTGTCCCAAATCCAGTATTCTATCTTGGTTGGTGGATTGTCTGGTAGAGGTAGTCAGCCTGTGTCTTCTCTCATCCATCTCTCATCAATATATCATTTCCTTCGGGATGGTGGACAGGTAGCCATGCAAGGAATTATTTAGACATAAGTCTTTCTTTTGCTTTCGTGCCATTCTATCCTCTTGCAATTCAGTTTAAGGTTGTATTTCTGGTCGATATATTTTAAATAAATATTGGCTAAATCTGCAAGATAAATAAATCTTAATGATAAGCCAAATCCAGAAGATTTTAAGAATTTGGTATACAACTGATGAGAGGAATAGATGCTATGAATTTTAGCATGTATTTTCAGGTCCTGCAGGAGATCTATATAAAAACATAAGTAAGGTTTTTGATTATCTTCATGGCAGTGATGCATAGTAGAAGGACCCTTTTACCTGTAGATACATAATTTGTCCTACCTTTCTTTTTTATTATGTAGGAGAAGGGAAGTACTGCTAACTCAATGTTTCTGAAGCACTGGGGTTTTTTTTGATCATACTATAATGAGGTTTCTAAATTGCAGACAAACCGAACAGCTTCATTCAGTTTAATAGCACAACATTTAGAGAGGTTTGCAATATAACACCTTTATTACTTTAATTATTTACATCATGGTTAATCTCTTGTTTACTCATTGTCTTGTTTCCAGATTAGGACAATGATACGACAGATCAGCTGGAAGAGACTTCAGTACAGATATATTTATATCTTTTGTCACTGTTTCAATGCATATTTCTTAAAAATATTTTTGGCATTTATTAGCAAAGCCGTAATTATTTTTGTGAGTTTATGTTTTTTGAGATAAGATATTTGGGTAAAGGCATTTAGATAAACATGGCTCTAAAGACACAGGATTTTAATTCTGCATTAGGCAGTCTATGCAATTAGAAATGAGAGTAAATATCGTTCAATCTTAAACCAAAACAAAATCAAAACTCCAATCCAGTCCTTGATTTTATATACTATGATATCAGGCCACGTTCTACTCTGTTTTTTTCCTTAGTTACACCAAATAGGCTATAGGTATTGAAAGTAAAATTAATAAGATGCTTATCTACAAAAATGAAATTTTGTATCATAATAATCCCAAAAGAATTAAGAAACTTCCTTGTATAGCCCTCAAATACTTTTTTTTCTTTAATGCATTTTTCTTTAGCAACTCTAACTCTAAAACTCTAAAAATATGCAACAGTCAAGAGATAAAGTATTTTATCAGTGCTTATTTGGGATGGCTTTGTAATGCAGCTGTATATTTATGAATTGCCAAAAAAGTCCTGTGACTGTTGCGTTAATAAGATCACGTTATGATATGTAGCTTTTACTTTGTGTGTTAGGTAATTTATGGGAATTGTGTGAGCCTCCACAAAAGTGTAGCTTTTAGTATCCCAAATTAATATGTGTGTACTCTGAAATATATTTGTGTATTTAAAATTGCAGGTTACTTGTATCACTGTGCTATTTCAGAAATTAAAAAAAAACATAATCTAAGAAATACTTAATGTAAAAACTTCTTCATGTATCTGATATAAGTGGATTTCTACCAGGTATAATTGAATTAAGGAATATATGGAATAAATTTTTAAAGCAGGCATGAGTGCTTATTTAACCTTCAAGTGATATTATATAACAAATGGTTTAAAAGAAAGCATTCTTAGTTTACACAATTTTTTGGGGTTGCTGTTGATTTCTGATGCTTGCATTAGATAGATATAATTGTGTATCAACTTTTCCCCCTTTATGTGCACTTCTTTGATAGAGTCAAGATGATATTCATGGGAAGATTTTGTAAACTTGTTGATGGTAACTTGAAACCACATATGGAAAGAGTAAAAATCAATGCTTTTATTTGACAACCAGTAGGTAGCCACCTGTTCTCACGTGGTTTTTTCTTGGTGTTTTAGTGGTGATGATAATTCTGACTTGTTATAGCTACTATCAAATTGTTTTCAATAGGTTTATCCTGCAATAGTATTTTACCTTCTGTAGTATACCTAGAACCCACGTCTCTAAATTTTGTCATTTTTCAAGAAGCTTATCTTTGCTCATATATCAATGCTAAAACATTTGGTTCTTGTTTGGTACAGCTTGCCCTGATTTATAGTTAGTATCAAAGTGATGTGAAGGATATCAAACAGACTTTGAATACCTTTTGAGCTGTCTGGTTGTATTCCTACCCTTAACATTCTAAACAGAAAAACTGGACAAATAGAAGGGAGAGGTAGCCTAAAATGTTGCTATAGGACAGTGGTGCATGAGTCTTTGATCATTAGCATGCTGTATGGTGAATTTCCTTTCATCCTCAGTGAAGCCATTTAAGCTGCAGAAGCAAATAGAACAGCAAACATTGTAGCAGACTCTTCATTTTCAGAGAGGAGAATAGGTTGAACAGTAAACATACTTTGATCCAGTATTTCAAACTGACCAAAAAAAGTGTCAGTTATACAAATTCCTCACTGTAGGGTCTAAAAAGAGTGTTAATGAATAGGTATGTATGTAGATATACTGGAAAAAGTCTGTTTTTTGGGTGATATTTGAGGGTATTAATTCATGCATCCTGCAAAAGGGATTTTGGTTGCATACTGATGTCTGAACAAAGTTATTTCTGTCCTGCTATGTTTTTTTGTGCTAGTACAGGCTGCTTCTTCATATAATGTGCCAATGCACAGCTCTACATATAGGGATACTTGGTTCACAGACACAGAGATCTGTATCTAGTAAGACAGCAGAAAGGACTGGTTATATTCCTTTGGTACACCTGGTAGGTAAGGATGGAATTAATTAACATAGTTTTTGCTCAAAAGTGTGACATGCCAGTCCATGACAGCAAAAAGTGTTTGTTCCTGATGACAGTCATTCACTTTCTGCTGGTTCAGAAGGCTTCCCTGAAGGAATTTTAATTGATCTGCACTTACCCAAAATAAATCAGAAACACTGCTGTATCCTAGAGATTAAAGCAAAAGAGAAGATATTGGAATACAGAGTATATGATTTTTAAGGTTTACTTTGAGATGAAACTTGGGAAATGGAGATGCTGACCTGCATTTATATAAGTGTTGAACTGAGTGGGAACATGTGGATGAAGTTAGACTCAAACCCATGAGACCAGCGAACAACTTGAGAAGCAGAACCTTGCTTTGTAGCCCTCTGCCCTGGCTGCTTTGGGACTGTGGACTGGGGAGAAGAATGCTACTGCTGCTTTACAGTAAGACTTTGCTACCACATTTGATATTATTTTTTTTTCAGTGGTGATGGTGTTTTGGAAAAATCAATCAAATTTATTAAGCATATAGTAAAATACAGAGAACCATGGGATTTCACTTTGGTGTTCAAAAGGATCTAGCCTGTACTTCAAATGCAACTAAGACTAGACTCCCTGTACCTAATGCAGTAATTCTCATTACTGTGAGTGGTGTAAAATGGATATAAAATTTGTTGAATTTGCACTAACATAAGTGACTGTACAAGGAGATAGGACTGCTCATCCTGGTTCAGACCAATGGTTCTCTTAAGCTGTCACCATCTCCAGTTTGGTGGCTGTCTTCTGAGGATTACCTCCACCGTCCTCTTGACTTTCAAAACCTCCTTGCATAAACAGCATCCTTGGGAAGAAGTTCACAGTTCTGTGACACAATTTGTGGAGAAGAAACTCCCATTTTTCTTCTGAACTTGGCTTTTATTAGGTAGTTCTTCAGTTCAAAGGATAGGGAACATACAATGTCTGTGCAGTCTTTCCATCTTCAGACTTTTGTTTTTTCTATCATGCCCTTCTTTAAGGCAGCTTTTTCCAGTCTGGATATTGGTGGCATACAGAATTCTTCTTCATATATGAAAACTGTTTTAAGCCTTTGATCTTGTATGTTTTCTCCTCTGAACCTTTGCTAATTAGTTCCCTTTTTTGTGTTCTGTGCTGGACAAGAGAGTGGAGCATGCTTTTCAAGATAGGGGTTAATATGATGGCAAATGACATGTTACACTTTGTCCTTTATTATTTTCTAAATAATTTTTAGTATTTAATTTATAGATTTGACTCTGATGGAGTGGTGAGTTTTAAGTTTTCATGAAGAAATTTCAATGAGACCTATCTATCAGGACTCCCAGGTCTCACTTTCTGAGCAGTAAAATGTAGTGCAATATAGAACTGTTTTGTTTAACAGAAGATTCAGATTAAAATGTTTATCAGTACTGGCTAGGCAGGATGATTTATAGTGAACCTAAACCCAACAAATTGTGACTTCCTACTTGATCCCAGCCAAAAGTAGTCACAGTGTCTTTGTGATACAAAATAAATAATCAATAATGTGAAATCATCTTTTAACTTGTACACTTGCTTTTTCAAAGACATACAATCTTTTTATTATGAGTCTCGGAAGTGAAGCAGGTGACTGCTCTAGGAGTAGTGACTATTCATACAAAGAAAGAAAGATTTGAAATGTGTGGGATTTTCTCCTAGGTGTGCAATACATGTGTGTAAGGATGACACTGAAGTGTGTTTTAAAGAGATGGTCGTAATACCTTGCAATAAAATACAATATGGATGCTTGCACTTACTGTGTTCCTTTCCCTTTTTACCTTAGATAACTTCAAGTGAAAGTTAAGGACCTTTTGTCCTTATCTGCCATAGACGTGACAGACAGTTTTGGAAGGAGGACCAGTTTGAGCAAAAAGGAAAAGACCTTCCCACAGCACAGCAAAGTGACAAAGTGACTCTGAAGAAATGTAAGTGATTTATAACTGAACTATGGCTATGTTTCTACTGTGGATTTATAGGCCCTGTGGGAGGAATGCAGTACCCCATCACTGAAACATACTGCTTATAGATGTAAAATATGGTTTAGGAAAAAATTGTGGACCATGCAGAAAATACATACCCTTTTGATGTTAGTGTGATGGTAAGCTATGCTACAATTATTTTTTTTCCAAATGGCAATTGATAATGGGATTGAAGTGCCGTAAGAATCAAAAACCTGGTTTTCTACCATTTTCTACTCATCTAGCTATTGGTCATTTAGATACATAGAAACTAAGTAGCTGTATTTCAGTCATTCTAGATTCTGCTTACCCTCAGGAGAGGGGCAGGCATCTCCAGAGGCCAATCCATCTCATTCTGAAAGCAGTGCTTAAGGAATGCAGTATTACTCACTGAATAGCTTGTGTTCACTGCTTAGCTTTAGACTAAATGTTCAATGAATACTTTAACCTGGCACGTCTGTGTAAGACGCAGTGCCAGCTTCTTTTCTCCTCCCCATATTGTCATTCTGCTCACTCAGCACATGTAGCTGTTCATAAATTTGGAGAATGGACCAGACTGAAAATAGCCAATTATTTGTTTGGTTTTGTTTTCAGTTGGGTTTATCCCAGCCTTCTCCCATATGGCCATCCAAGGGCTGTCACTGGTACAAAGGGTGATGTGAGTAGGAATTAGCAGCCAAAAGTGTGCGGGAGCACATGATAGCAGCTGTGCTAGTTTCTGCTGCTTAAATTCCTTGGTGAGCAATAGTCTCAGACCTTATAGATATTTTTAGTGCTTTGCCATTTATAAGAGTTAAAAAATATGTGAGGCACCCTTACTTACTATCTAATGGGGAACTGCTGTTTTGTTGTGCATTTCGTACTGCGATAGTGCTGTCTTTTGTGTCCCTTGTAAATTAAATTCTCCAAAACCAGTAGACGGTCATAAGTGGCTAGCAAGTAAGCAGGTGTTATGTCGTGATTTATAGTGCAGGCATGATGCTGTGTAATTCATACATGCATACATAATTTCTGAATTCTGAAGATGGCAGCCTGATTTGGTATAGCACCAAACATGACGTGTGGGTTGGGTGATATCGAATGGTTAGTGGTTGGACTAATTTAGGCTCAAGATCCTTGTCTCCTGAACAGTGAAATACTAAGTAACATTTCATTCTCACAGTAAATACCAGATGGGAGGGTGTAAAAAAGACAGAGCTAGACTTCTCTCATTGACACCTGGTGACAGGATGACAGGCAGTGGGTACAAGCTACATACAGATTATTAAATTATGTTTCCATTGAAAAATAGTATAAAAAAAAACTTTCTTATCTTGAGGATGGTCAAACACTGGAGAGGCTTGCCCAAGAGGTTATAGAATCTCCATCCATGGAGATACTCAAAACCCAAATGGACAAGCAGCCTGTTGCATCTGACCCTGCTTGATCAGGAGTTTAGATTCAATGAGCTTCTGAGGTCCCTTCTAATCTCAGTTATTCCATGATTTTGGAGTTATTTATAGGTAAGCAAAATCAGAAATATTATGCGATTTTATGTTTGACAATAATTTAAAAAAAATTTTTCTATTTTGACGTATTTAGTTATTCAGCTTAGTATTTTACTTAAGTTTTGGCAAAAACGAGACATGGCAGAATTTGCAAGCTTTCTAAAATGTGTTAAGTTATATTTAAAAGACTTGTGATTGTAACTATGAAAATCACATTGAAGCCTGTGAAATTATCTTTTAGCTTTTAATTAGCACCAGGTTTCACGTGATGTGAACAGTCACATGATGGGGATTCTAGATGTTTAAAAATAGCATCTTTTTCACTTGATCCATGGAAAGAATAATACATTTTTAGTACCATTTTGTGCTTGGAAAAAAAAAAAAAAAAAGACATAACTAGGAAGAAACTCTTGCAGGTGAGCTCCATTAATCCACAATAGAAATAGCTGTCTTCCTGAAGATTTTAGAGATCAGTGAGACCTGTAAAGTGAACTAAGAATTTCATTATAAGCTGTGTTGTCAGTTACTTGCAAATGACCATTCTGGGACAGTCCATACTTAAAGAGGATGCCAATGTAAATGTATAAAAACTGGGCAAATGTACGGTGAGACTTGACAACATAGCCTTCTATCTTCTATGAATATGTGATTGAGGGGCTTCCTTGTGTTTTGAAATACTTAGGAGCAAGGGACTCTACTCTTCAAATGTCAGCTTTCTTGAATTTTAACTTTGATTAATTTGGCAGACATTTTTTGCCCACAGTTTTGCTATAGCCTGAGTGTCTTTGCAAAAGTTTCTGTGAGATGGGTTTATCATTCCTGAAAATGGGAAAAAAAAACGGTCTAAAAAAAGGTCTATGACCTCTTCCTTGCTTTTGAGCAAGGACTTGGAATTTGAAAGGGAAGCTTTAATGGGTTTTAAGATGTGTCTTTTACCATGCCTCTGAATGTCTGTCCTTATTGCACTGAATTATAAGCTTTTGAAAATTGCTGCTTACTCATACACAGAAGAGGCATATTACTTTGTCAGCATATTCTGAAAATAGTCCTTGTATATTCTTAATCTTCTAGAAATGACTGAGTCTGTCCTGGCTTGGAGATCAAACACTGTATGACATTTCAAATTTACAGATCCCCTGCTTTTTCAAAAGGGTCTTGTTTTTTTAATTTTTCTGGGACAGTGTATTTTGATTCTTACACTTGTTGGTAATTCTGGTTTTCTGTATTTTATGCTTACTTTTCCCAAATGCTATTTGAGAAGGGTGTCAAGAATGGGATTAATTTCCCATTATGTTAGCCATCTAAACCTATAGGTGGTATAAATCTGAGCTGGTCACCATAGGCTTCTTTAGTCAGTGAAGAGAGATGGAGACTTCCAGGGGAGGATTCCCATATCCTCTTTCTATTTCTGTCTTTAGATAAGACAATTCCTTCTTTAGAGATGTCTGTTTCCTGTCACTCACAATAAAAGCAACCTGAGGTGACTGGCACAAATTTAGACTTTTAACTTTTCTATTAAACATTAAGACAGATACATTCCTTCTCATGTGGCATAATTTGAGACTTAAGAGGCAAAAATGTTATCACTGACATTCACAAAAGTATCCTGCATTCATACTAGTAAACAAAATTATTTTAAAAATTATCTCTTTATGGTTAAGTTGATATGTACAAGCTTATTAAAAGGACATTTTCCATATCTCTTTAGATATTGTATGAAACCATTAAAACAAGGAATTTCAAATGCCATTTTAATATTAACTCCAAATTATATATAGACTTCGGGTGTTTTCTGATATTTGGGTTCTAGGTTAAGAAATGCGAATGTTTTAACTCTGTGTCATTACTTAATTTCTAGTAAGGCAATAAAAGGGATGTATTGTGAGATTCTGGCATTGTTGGCATTTTAGCTTATAACAGAAGATTGAAAAAATCTGGTGCTAATATAACAGACAAAAATGCATTCTCAGTTAATTTAAGAGCAAGAATTTAGGTGGCTTTCCAATTTGAAACAATTTTCTCTACTATCAGCTAATTTTGGTAATGTGTTCTGTTAAATGAGATTGTGATGAAATGCTGTTTTCCATTTGTATTGAAGTATTTTAGATTTCCTTAGTAATTTAAACTGTTGTCTATACTTGAGTAATGGCAACTGCATTGGCTAACCCAGGATAATATAACACCTTCTTCAGTCCTACTTTTCATGGGTAAGGACTGAAAGCACTTTCTTGCCATGGAATAGTTGAATGTGTCTAAAAAGCATTAGAAGTAATCTATGCTGGCTCTATTTACTTTTTAGCTAAAATGTAGGCATATGACATAGAAATTGTGGTGTAATTTATTATCAGATGTCTTTTTATGTCTAATTGCCATGTATTTGAATTATTACCTGGAAGGGCTAGACTTACTTCATACGTGTTTATAGCATCACTGTGATGAGACTATGGGCAGCAGTTGAATATGCTTCAAAGATGGTCTCAGTTATTCTTGTCCTGTTGTTCAGAAATGCACAGGACTGCTCATGATAAGCACTGTTTCTGTACTTCCACTCATGGTTGACTGATTAACCCTTACTGGGGTGTATAAAATTTTTCTCTCATTTATAATTTTGCTTTGAATATTACATTTTGTATTAGAGGTGTATATTTCATTTTGTTTCCATCCTTTTACTGTTATTTAAAGTGATACATTTAGTTCAGTATTGCACAGTAGCAGCATGCATGTATTATAGCATAAAGCTACAGCAAATACTGATTCCTGGAATCTGCATTTGGCTGAGGAAGCAATTTGTTGGTTTTTTTTTATAATAGTGTTGGAAATTGGCCTAAAGAAAGTGCTTAGAGAATGGAGAAAAGCTCACGTTAGTAATTTGTTCTTACTTTCTCTGTTGCTTCTTCTAATATTTGCACAAAATAACATTCACCAATGTTTGTATCCCAGTATCACTAAGTTATATGCTCTAAACAAGAATAAAATATTTCCCTTAGAAACACTGTCGCACCATTACTTGCTGGCCAAGATTCTCACTGGTAAATACACAAAGCTTCACCAAAGCTGGCAGGCTGTCTCTTTGTACTTGAAACAAGTGTTATAGGCTTTATTTTTTTTTTTCAAGCCTATAAGATTGTCTGACTTTATTTGGATTTGGTTTGTATTATTCCCATCCTTCTGCAACTTTAAGAATGTTTACTTTTCAATAGAATTTTATGCTTTATCACAAAAAACCCAAAAGACCCTAGTTCTTAGAAAATGAAAAGGGCAGTTCAGCCAAGATGCCACTAAACAGCGTATGTTTGAGTACTGAAGAACTGTGCCTATTTTTATTGAACTGTAAATTTTATGACACTTTGTCCTGACCCTGTTCGAGGGTTAAACTGAGGAGATCCAACAGGCTGAGAATATCTGGGTTCAGTGAATGAATCTGAGTATAGAAACCTGAGGAGTATCTGTTCAAGAAACACATTAATGACTGCATCAAAGTTAACAGAACAAGTATTTTCCACAGCATAGGCATCTAAGTCAGCAAGGGCTTTTTAATAATAGAAAATTTCACATGGGCTCAATCCCATTCCATGCAGAAAGTGAATCAAGTTCCTTTCATACTGTTATTCTGACTTAAAATTTAAAAGCAACCAGAATTTTCAAATAGGGAAAAGGGAAATATGTTCTGACTCTTGCAGACATTTTTAGCAAATACAAATATGTGTTGATAGTTGTTCTAAAACTACCTATGTGCTATGCATCTTATCTCAGGTTGCAGATAAACAAGAAAGAAAACAAAACTTTTTGCCAGCATATCTTCATTTCTTCAGCCTATATAAGGTCTCTTTAGAGGATTTTGGATTAGATTCCAATTGGAATCTAATTTGAATTGGTTGAGAGCATCAATTGATTGGACCTTATGCCATTCTGACTGTCAATTTCATTCTTTTTCTACTTTGTGAGGGGTAGAGTCATATTACTTTGATTTGAGAGGTCTTTCCTGTGGTGTAAGTGAGTGAAAGCTGGGTGATGGGCTACGTAAGGATGCCAGCTTAAGCAGATGCCTTTTACTAAAATGATGTTTTTATGGAGTCTTTATGATGTTTTTATGGAGTCTGGTGTCCTGCATGCAGTTACAGTTCCCTGGCATTGTGCTGTTCAGGAACTGGAAATGGTGTGAAACATACATTTTTAATGTAAGAGAATATTCTTCATAGAAGATCAGTAAATGTTTATAAAGAATTATTGTCTGTTGGCAAACTTCTGCATTGTCATGTTTCAGAGGTAGAGGCATTTGGATGGTAATGAAGGGATTCTTGTATACAGCTAACAAAGCATGGTGAGATACTTTGGGGCATAAGTCGTAATAATATTAATAATCCACTGCATCTGAGGATTTCAAAGAACTTTACAGATGATATCAATGAATTAATATTATCTTATCCCCCTGTGGAGCACTGCTAAGACTTGGGTGGGTTGAATGAAGAAACACCATCTCATTTTTATGGTAAGTTGGTTACTGTACCTTTGCTGCACACAGGTAATTCAGGAAGTGTCAGTATTTTCCACATGGAGCTCAAAAGGCATAGAGAAACAGATTGACTTAGTCTGGGCAAACAGTAACTCCAACATAAGCATTCCAACACCAAAATCATTCCAAACAGCCTGCTTGTTTGCAGTGATAGTTGGCTCAGGCTGCTGGATCTCTGCTGTTGTACAGCTTGAAGCGCTACGTAATATTACAGAAGATAACACTGTGCAAACAGTGCAGTTGGAACCTGGCCATTTAGTGTAACAATTTCATAAGTTCCGATATGCTGATGCATGTGTGTGTCAGAAAACCAGCCTATTTTTATGTGTTAAAACATCGATAGGAGATGCATTAGACAAAAACAACTTCTCAAGGGCAAGACACAAACACTATAGTTGAAAAGTAAAAGAGCAGAAACCATCTGCTGTGTAGTATGTTTTGATGAAAACACACATGATGGAAACAAAAGCTAATTAAACAGTTATTCCATGATACAATTTAGGGTTTTTAAAATAATCATATTTAGAAAATTGTTTTGGAGAGACAATTGTAAAAGACATTTTGGGTTTTGCCCCTTCAGCACTGCTGCCTGTTTATGGCTGCCTTTGGTACATCATTCCTAAGGACCACCTCTTGTCCCTCCTGTTGAAGGAGATATCAGTAGTATCTTAAAAGTGTTCTTTAATATTTTTCCATTCTAAACCCCATATTTTGAGTTAGTGTAATATAAAATTGCTTCTCTCCTTTATCTGTAGCCACAAATGAAAACATGTAGGTTCTCAGCTGACACAATTTTGGCGAAAATCATATTTTTAAATAGAAACCAAGTACGGGTTATGCTAATAGAACCTCATTTGTAATTTAAACCGAAGCTGTTAACATTCAATAATGAAGCCATACATCAAGGAGTTTTCTGCAAAAACAGAAAAATACTAATTCTTCCTCCTCAGATCTGCAAATCCAGACTGATGGGATTTCAGACCTTCATCTTTTTACTGACAGGCGGCAGCATCAGTGGAATAAAGCTAAAATTTGATCCCCTTTCTCTCCACCTCCTTCTCCTAATTTTACTCTGACAGAGAAAGAATCACAGTTTTAGCTGGTATCTTAGCCCAGGGGAAAAAATGGTCTGTCATCAGGTCTTTTAGGGAGAAAGAGCTCTTCAGTGGAGCAGTTAAATGGTATTTTGTTTCTCAGGGTGCATCTTATACCCGTATTTTTGCAAGATATGATAAATGGTTTCTGAGACATTATTGAGAGCAGAATCAAGGTCATCAACCTTCCCCCAAGAGGTCGTTGTCTCTCAGTTCTTGTTTCTGGTGAAGGTGTTAAACATGGGGGAGATGGGCTCCAGATGGACTATCTGAAACTGCGCACTCATATGAGCAATCCCTGGCCATATGTTAGTACAGGATGTATTTCTAATTTTTGACCTGCAAAAATCAGTGACTGATCAAATTTTTCTAGATAAATTTTAATTGATTTTGCAATAATTTGATGCATGCATGTTGAAATTTATCATTCTAAATCCCCTAACATGCATACATTACTGTAAAGTCCTCTACAATTCATGATGAAATAGAAACCTTTGGGTATTTTGTCGTTGAGACGTCCTGTGTCTTTGGAGAAATTCATTTTGAAGCCCTACAGCTAAATTACAAAGCTCTTCATTGTCTGCAAATTAGTTGCTCCTGTTCTTGAGTTGGCTTATGAAGCTGAGTTCCTCCATATGACTGAAAATACTTTTCTAAAGAGACAAAAGATATAAATCTGCCACAGCAAAAGAAATTAGCCATGGAAAACAAAAATAATGTGGTCTTATACATAGGACAAGAATGATTGCCATCTTAGTATTAATTGGCTTCTGCAGCATCTAGTATTTTAGTTCAAATCAGGACTGTACTTGAAAAGTATCATAGACTAGCCTCCCATTGAACCTTCCTGATGATGAAGCTAAACAAGGGCAAGTGTTTGAAGAATGGACCAAACCTATGCAGCAGTACAAAGCAAAGTATCTTGATGCACATGCCACATGTGTGTAATGTGTTCAGCTCCAGCTGTTCTGTTGTGCAGGGCCATTTTTGTTTGGCTCTACTTGTTCTTAATGCTAATGTTTTCTTAGTTATAAAAGAGCATGGGGGATCCTTGTTATATAAGTCTGTAAAAAAACCCCACCCTTTCATGTCTCTGAGTATATATAATATTTCCACTTTTTTCTCAGATAGTAGATTAGAGTCTGTAATTGTAGGGGGTATCTTCTATAACTAAGATGTTTTCTCATAATCACATATACTTCTATGATAAATGGTATATTTTCATTTTGTGTGTTTAAAACTGTGCTGAAGGAAAAACTGTTTTCACCTAGTCTGTTTCCATTGAAGCTATCATTTAAAGGGTGTGATTGAAGCTATCATTTAAAGAAGGTGATCTCACCTTCTTTATTCAAATGTCTAAGGGAGACTGAACACATATCTTAAGAGGAGAACTAGGTGACCAGTGGAGGGCTGTAATTTTCAACTGCCATTTCTATGGTTATATGATTAAAAAAATCAATGATGAAGTTATACCTTGTTTATCAATAGCTAGGAGGAAAAATGGAAGTTAATACTGAAAGCCAAACTTGATAATATTTTCACTGTAATCTTTTATAAGTTTCTGTATTGTAATAAGTTGTATGTGGGTGTGTATGTGACTCTACTTCTTCATTGGGCATTTAAATATGATTTATGAGCTCTTGGCTATCAAAGTCTTTGCTTTTGGTGCATCAGCCAATATCCTGTTCCCATGGCACTACATGCTGAGAGGATGACTTAACCCATTCCTGTGCTCTTCAAACTCAGCCAGTAGTTACTTTGGTCGCACGCTGTGAGTTACTGGGATGATGCTTCTAAGTGCCCCAAGTGCCAAAGCTCAAAATCCAAATGCTATGTTACTATGTTTATCAAAAACCAGCATATGTTTCCATTGTAGTCCACTGTTTAACAATTTAAACTTCCACTCATTTTAACATTATTTTTTTATGTGATTGTGCTTATGTAAATAGCTGATAATTTTTGCATTTTTCATGCTCGTGGATGGAACTGGGTAACCTGGGATGTAGGAAATAGGCCGTTTGTAAATATGTGTAAGAAGATACGAAGGAAAAGGAGAAAAAGAAGGGTTGGTAACAATTCAGGGGAACCAGTTTGAGATCAACTGGATTACAGGAAGGCATTAGTTATGAAATACCCATTAACTCTCTGTAGTGTTAGATCAGCTACTATAGGATAAGGCAATCAATATTTAACACCAACTGATTTCATTGATAAGATGATCAAAGTAAAAATTGAATTTTAAAAAATAGTAAAGTGGACTTTATAGTGTTCTGCACAACATTGTAATTGCTAACCAGGCTCAGTATAAACACAGACTCTACAAAATTCTTAAGTCATTGCCTTATAGAGCTGTAGGAGCAGTCCCAAACAGATTTTCAAGATGTTGAAATGTCAGCATAACAGTAAATTTGTTAATGCTGATCTGCATATTTCAAATATTTTACTCATTGATGGATACAGCACTTTTATTGGCATGGCTTATGATTAGTATAAAAATAATTTTAAAATAATTGCAGATTCAGTAACCTTGCTTGCCATGCAGAAGTCTGGCAAATGTGTTTTCAAGTGTGGTTGGAAGATGGATATCTTTATTTGCTTCCCATGGACAAGCAACCTGACTGACCTACTATTTACTCCTTGTCATGTGAAATTAAAAATTTAAAGAATCAAGTATTTATAATTTTTCTCAATTAATTTAGAGCAATTGTGGCACTAAGTTTCCCTTAATGCTCTGCTCACTCATGTAATCAAAAGTAAAATCCTTAAAGTGGAACACAGATTACTCCTTTCCTAGGCTATAGGAAACACTGAAAGCCTGAACTGGGATTTCTGCAAAGAGAAGAATTTTTGCCTCTCACACTTGTGTGAGGTCGTTTTACCCTGAAATGTTTTTCGGCTCATTCCAGACCTATCTTAAAGACCTCATGGAGGAAAGAAACAGAGTTACTTAAGTTCACCAAACAGTAGTTAAAAAGATAAATCAGGTTAGAAAATGAACAGGGAAGTGACACCATCCTGAAGAATTAAAGTCCTGAAGTAGTGTGTGGTTGTTACATGTTAGCTGAGTACTTAAATGTGGCTTGCATTCTCGCTCTATTCCTACGACTTACTGCTGGGTTCCCACACATTTGTTGCTGTTGTCGAAGATGTCAATTTTTTGCAATTTCTTGATTACTATCCTAAGCTAATGGGGAAATATTATGAACCTAGTTTGAGTCACTGACAGGCTTTGTGTGAAGATGTGAACAAGATATTGCAAAGGCTTTGGTGACTGTCTTGTATTTCTATTACTTCTCTTTCAGTGAAGTTGAAGCTGGCCAGGTTTAGAACCAAGGGAATCTTTTCCATTCCTTGCATTGACTTTCCCAGTGTTGTCAGGGTGCTTTATATCTTCCATACATAGGCCTACCATCTGATGGAAGCATTGTGTCAATGGAGGCATGTGAATAGTATTTGAATAGTTACATGATTTGTGGACAACACCAGGTAGAATTGTGCCCGAAGAAACAAAAATATTTCTAAAAATTAGACACAACGTTGGTTTAAAGGTTATGTCCTTTGAAAGGATTTGAAGTAGTTTAGGTGCTTACGTTGCTCAAGGGACTTTGAGTACTGTGAGGTTTTAAGGAAGGCTAAGTATTCCAGGAAGTTTAAGAGCTTATGGCATCGTAAATATTTAAGATGATTTAAAAGGTTATGTCCTCTTTAGTATTTGAGTTGGATTAAGTGCTTATATTGCCTTAAGGACTTTTTCCCTTTTTTTCCCTAAAAGGAACCTGGGAAATTAAATGCAAAAAACCTCCTGTAGATGCAATATTTGGGCTTTTTTGCATTTTTGTTTTCGTATGAGAAATGCAAAATTCTAGGTTTCAATAGCAGCATAACTTGACCACACTACATATGCATCAGAGATGGACAGACTAATGGAGGGTTTCTAGGAAACCTCTGGATATGAAACCCAGAAGCAGTAGTTTTTAATACCTTCACAGCCTGTGCATTGAGAAATATTTTTTTCTTCTGCTTGTTTAGCATGATCTGCTAAAGATCAAATAGACAATCAGGATAGAATCAGATTATGGAAATACAAAGAAGCAATTTCACCTTAGAAGGTAAAGATCATCTATAATTCAATATGCAAGAAAATAGGGAGCCATTTAGTTTCACTTTGTGCTTTTGCTGATATTTTACTTCAGTGAAGAAGAATAACAAATATTATAAGTCTAGGTCTCAGTGGCTTCTTTTTTTTTTTTTTTTTTAAATTGATCAATTTATATATTTATTCTTGTCTTCTGAGATGCCTTGACTAAATTCTTCACTAGTGTATTTGTGTAACATATTTTTAAAATTTTCTATTCTACAGTCCTGAAAAGTATATTTTCTAATATTTATTTTATTAACCACATACATACACTTCTCATTGCTTTAAAAGCAAATAGTCACCATTCATTCAATGTATTCTATGCTGCCTCAATTAAATGGGCATCAGTCCATCAGTCCAAACATTTTTCTCATGGGTCTCTAAAACACCAGTGATTTTACTTGGTTATTTCAGCACAATTACAGTAGCTGTATCTACTCTTGCAGGCTGTCCTGGCACAGCATGCAGCACCAGCCATCTGGGCCATGTCTGGTGGCTTTGTGGGGAGCACATAAGACACCACCTGGAGTACTGCATCCAGCTCTAGGGTCCTGAACACAGGAATGACAAGGGCCTGTCCAGAAGAGGGCCACAAAAATGACCAGAGGAACGGAACACTCCTGCTATGAGGAAAAGCCCTGGGAGCTGGGGTTGTTCAGCCTGGAGAAGGAAGGTCCTGGAGAGGCCTCATTGTGGCCTTTTTGTTCTTCAAGGGGGCCTGCAATAAAGATGGGGACAGAAATTTTAACAGGGCCTATAGTAACAGGAGTAGATGGTGAGGGTAACCTGAAGCCCTCACATCTGGGCATACTTTCATAAAGGCTGCATTCAGCTACATGGGTGGGATGAGTGCGATGTCCATATGTTCCAAGAAAATTCACAGATAATATCCCAGCAAGTTAAAATATCCTGTCAGTTATGCCAAGAGTACTGAAATATTGGTGGTAACACTGGCTCACTCTGTCCTAGCAGTTATCACCAAGAATCACCAACATCTGGTAGTACAATGTGTTCAAAGGGTGGGATGGTCACAACTGAGCAGCTGACACCTTTCAGGCTGTGTCTGTGATTCTCTGTTACGTCTCACTTAATGCAGACTTGAAAAGACAAGGACAGTTAGGGAGGGAATGGGATATATTTCAAAACATAGGTCTAAGCACAGAACATGGAATGAGCTAGTGTTGCTCTGTGATGCCACGCAGTCAAGTGATTATGTGTTTTAAAATGGGTTTGGTGTAATTGTGAGTTCCCCTACTTCAGAACTAACTCACGGTTCCTAAAAGCTCATCAAAATGGTTAAAATATTTTTTTCATGTGTGTACATCTTTAAATGTACTTCCTGTTAATTTTAGTGTATCCCACAGAGGAAAGACCAGTGTTTTTCTGTCTTCCTCAAACTTAGCATCATCTGAAAATTTTAAAAGTACAGTTTCTATATGAACGGTATTTCACCAAGTTATAAAAGAAAACACACAGGACCAGGATGGACCCCTCTTGAGCTCCATTCATAGTATCCATCCTTTATTCCTAGTCTCTATATGAAATTTTTGAACACATTTTTTATTAGCCTTAAAATAGTTTAATTTAGTCTTTGTTTCCTTTGTTTCTTTTTGTGAGTAATCCCCTTCTTTTTATGTGTCATCCACTGCTTCTTTCCCATTAAAAAAATGATTTTTTCTACTGATGGAGAAATTTAATTGACTTGCCAAATTTTCATCATGACAAAACTATATTGACGAGTATTTATTTTCTTGTTGTAAAGAAAAACATAAAGTCTTGTTGGTCTTTGTTTTCTCAAAAATATTTTGGAAACTGAAATTAATAGAAAAATTTATAAATTTTTAGCTCCTCTTTTTTCAGCTTTTTATGACATGGACAGTATTTTTCCTGCTTCATTTTTCTGGAGCTCCATCCATTCTCTAGAGTTCTGAAAAGTTGCTGATGCCAGTGAGGGAGTTTCAATTTTTTGTCTTAGAGTCCCTTGCACTGTAGGTAAATGTCTTACCTGTTGAGGTAATGCAGCTGTTTATGACAATAAGGGACAGCGACCTTAGTCGCTGGTTTGATTTGAGTCACTGGTTTGATTTGAATAAATTTCAAAAATAAAGATATCTTAAACTCTTAAAATTTCACTGATTTGCTTTTGAATAGATTTAGATGACAGATAAATGAAATTTCAGTGCAGTCAGGCATTGGAAATCCTGGAGTTTGGCATTATTCTGCTGGTTTTACAGCACAGGCCAACATTGAGTTTTTACCTAACATAAGTAAGCTTGGTTAGGCTGAACTCATCTGACAGCATCTAATTTATTGCAGTGTCTCGTCATCTGGTTTCCCTGTTTTACTCTTAATTTTTTGTCCCATTTGTCACTAGTTTTAGTGATAAGATTGTATTTGTCTGTTATATGAAAGGCTAAGCAAAATATATGTCTGATTATTCTGCAAATAGCCTGATTAGCTCTTTCTTGAATTTTCCTATTACTGTTAAGGTATGTAAAAAATGCTTTTTTTGCTATTAATTTTTTTTTAAGTTACATTTCACTTTCTGTTTTTTGCCCCCTTGACTTTATCCCTGTACTGTCATGTTTTTTTCTCACGTACTTGTGTTCGTGGACCTCTACTTTCCTGGAGTTGAAGGCCCTTGAATAGCTTATGATGTAGCCTTTTTCCACGTTGACTTAGTTTGCTCTTATGCTGTAAATGTTACTTCTTGATGGAACTGTGATCTCTCTTGAACTCTTTCTTCTTCCCTTCGAGTTACCTTTTACAGGATCCTGGCCACCAATTCATTTATCCAAGTCCTTTTCTGTAATCTTCATTGACTTTATTCTCCTAGCCTCCCTTTTCCTTCCCGTCCTTAGAAATGAGAATTCTCTCATGTTATGGTTTCTTTCAACCAAGGTGCCCTCAATTCTCACATTTCCAGTGAATTGAAGGTTGAAGTATAATCTAAAACATTTTTTGCTTTGAGTCTTTTCCTCAGTTTCTGTACTAAGAATGGTTGCTCACACATATTTGGATAGCCTGTATCTTACTGTCTCCTTTCCAAAAAGATGACCAGATAGTTAAGGTTCTCTGTTATTGCCAAGTTCTGCTGATATTTACTTGTACTACTTGGTCACAAACCCCCCTATAATTTTTTTATTATTTTTTTCCTGAAAGGAGAAAACTCAGTATGCTATTCAACAGATAAAGGACTGTGCTAGATGTACAAGGAACCAAATGACAGCAAATATGTGAATTTATCTTTTTTTACTGCACTGGTAAACAGACTGAATTTCAGCTTATGTTTCTTCTGGCCACATCTAAAAGAAAAAAACCTTTTTTGAAAATTAGAGATGGTGCCAGAAACAATTATGAAAGTGATTTAAGAGCTTGAAAATTGCCTTGCAGTGAAATATTTAAGATGTCTGTTTACCTTATCAAAAAGATGTTTGAGAAATTACTTAATTACAGCATACCTTCACAGAGAGAAAATATCTGGTGCTCTAGAGAGCTCTTTAGTACAGAAAAAGAAAGTGTGTCATGAAACAATTGTTTTAGCTGAAACAGAATTTATTCTTCAATCAGCTGTAAGTGTTTGGGTTCAATAATAAGGTAACTGTCTGAAATTTTATAGTCTGTGATATTGTAGGAAGTCAGATTTGATGATCTAATGGTCCTTTCTGACCTTAAACTCTCTCTAATTTATGAATCATCTGAACTTCAGCAACTCTGCAAAACACATGGCCCTCTTCATGACAACCTTGACAGCCCGCAGAAGAGAAATACACTTGGACTGGGAGGGGCTTGTAGGGTAAGATAAAAACAAAGCAAGGGAGAGGGCCTAATTCCTTTTGAAATAACTATGTTTTGTTATCAGGGGATCTGAAGGCATTTTCTAAATTTTTGATTGGTTTCTACTTTCTCATTCTAGGTGGAGGGCCCCTTCCAGAAATAGTTACTCTTGGTAGTTCATATATTCTTTGATTTTTTTTTAACTTTCCTCTAGATTAGATATGTTGCTCATTTGGCCAGCTTCTAGTGGACTTTGCTAGCTTTTTCATTTGGGAAAGATTCAGAAAGATTATACAAGACTTGATATCTGGAATGCAGGGACCATTAATGAATTCTTTTATTATAGGTCATAGTAGAAGTTTGGAGTTCTCTTTTTCTGGTTATTGTCTTTTACAATATTAACTCACCTCAATCAGAGCTATAGCCACTACCCTTTAGCCAGTGCAGTACCAAAGTTATGGGCAACCCATTGTGTTAATTTTATTTACTTGCAGGAGCAGACACTCCAACAGGCCATTCCTCCTGAAATTTGAAGAAAGAAAATATTCCTGTTAGGAGATTACAGACACTTGTATCACAAATGTTCTAAACAAGAAATCATCAAAAACATAGCACCAGCACCTCCCACCCAAGGATTAACATTTTAGCTTTGAAATGTGCCTTGGGCTAAAGTTTGGCATTAAACTCCTTAACCCAAGGGCAGATTTCTTTTTCAGATTTCTTTTAATCAGTCATGTTTTAGGAAGTGCAGAAGGTAGACAGCATTACGCTGATGCTTCCATGCAGATTGACAAGTTTGAAATTTTTGTGTCAAGAGAGGAATGACTGGCATCAGGCAAATTTCTGTTAAATTTGGGGATATAGTCATGAGGAACAGATTATCTTACGTTTGCTTCTCACATACCTTTCTGATTCTTCCCTCATAAGCAATTTATGAAAGCACCTCTTGGTGTAAACAATTTCTACCATTGTGGCATCTGGGTATTTAGTGATGTCAGCAATGAGATGCATTTAAGGAATCTAGAAAAAATCTTGTTACATCCTGAAAATGAGACATCATTGATGTTATGCAAATCACTACTTAAGTGCTTTTCTTCACAACAAATAATTTCATTGTGCCTATTTTAAGATTGTTTTCAACAAGCCCTTCTACTGATTTTGCTCTTGTAAATCCTGACATTTGCTTGTCTTATACCAATAAATGCCAAAAGAATAGTAAGACTTTGAGATGTTCCTCTTAATTTGTTTGAAAAAAGCTTAAAAATATCAAAGGTAATGATTTCTTTTGGTTTATATTTTTAACAGATTTTAGAAACTCATACCAAAATAGTATGTTTTTCATAGAATCACAGAACAGTCCTGAGCTGGAAGGGATCCACCAGAAATATTGAAACCCAGCTCCTGGCCCTGCACAGAACATCTCCAAGAGTAACACCATGTGCCCAAGAGCATTGTCCAAACACTTCTTGAACTCTGTCAGGCGTGGTGCTGTGACCACTGCCCTGGGGAGCCTGTTCCAGTGCCCAAAGACCCTTTGGGTGACGGACCTAATTCCAGATATCTGACACAGCTTCATGATGTTTTGTTTCTTTTGTAGTGCTTGTAAGCAGTTGCTGTGATGCCAGATTTTTTTTAGCTTTACTTGGTAACTTTTTAGAAAGAACAACTGTGTGTCTCACATCAAATGCCTAGCTCTTGTGCCTCCCTCAGGACAGTCTTCATTCAGTCATTTCAGTCTTCTCACTCAGGCTGCAATGAATGTACTTTATGTTTTGTTGCTTTTTACATGGAATGCTTTTAAAACCCCATGAATGTACTTATTATTGTGCTTTTTCCTGTCCTATGGAAAGATCAACAAAGAGAAACAGTGCCATTGCCCTCTCTAATTCAAAATTAATTGCAGTTTCTCCATTACTAGTTTTGCTTGCATTGGCTTGGTTTACCATGCTCTTGAAGGCCACATCATTCTTAATGCAATTATGTTCATCACTGGCAGTTCTGTGGTCTGGTTTTTGGTGTTTGTATAAGTTGAGTTAATACTGAATCTAAACCAAGATCCATTACCACAAAGACAACTTAAAAAAAACCCCACCAAACCTAATGTTTTATTTTTAAAATAGCAGACATATCTGTGTTTGATGCAAACACGTGAATAGCATCCAGGGGATGTCAAGGTTCCAACTTGACATATTCTGTGATTCTGAGGTGTTCAGTAGGGTGTTACCAGTACTGAAGCAGTACTCTTGGCCTCTCTTCTAATTCTGAAATGAAAGTAAGGTGTCACAGTTTTGGACACCCCTTTTATAGCATCTGTAGAACTCAGTGACACCATGTCACAGAGTGCACCACTGAACAAGCTCCTTGGTGAATCAAGCAGTGGGTGACAGCACAGCAAGTTCTGCTGCTGAGGTGTGTCTTGCCATTGCAGAGTGGGCATCTGTCCTGTCACCTGCAGGAATGCAGCAAGAGGTGGCTGCTGACTGTCACTGGCGTGTGCCTTGATTCCACATAGATGCAGCGACCAGCAGGAGATGCTAGACACATGTTTTGATTCTAATTCTTGGCCCTCACTAAATCTGAAGAATCTGTAAGTCTATTAAATGCCTTCATCTGGTCCATTCTGTCCACATGATCAAGCTAAAGAGTCGAGCTCCTTTTTCTTTTTTATTTTCTTTATATTTTTTAATTTTGGTTCGTTTTTGCCATGCAATGGGCAGTGGCTCATCTTCATGTTGGATCAGTTAAGGATTGCATTTGGACTTTGCATTCTTACTGCTCAGCCGTTTCACAGCTTGAATCTGGCTGCAGGTCCTTTCTCCTGCTATGAAACAGGATATTGTGGCTAACTTAATGTGTGGGTGTGGGCGACGGATCTTGGACAAGACCTTGGAGTTTAGGTGTGCTTTGGGACTTTGTTGGTGTGTAGACAGTTCTCCACCTCAAGTCTGAATTGTACTGAAGTTTACTCTGGAACTAAATAGCTTGCTTTTCTAAAGAAAGGCCCAACTGCAATCCAAACAAAAAACACTGTTTAGAATCTGGGTGTCTTCATGGTTGTGTAACATTTATTTCAGATGTGGAAACTTTTATTTCACAGCAGTTGGTTATGCCTCAATGTCATCTTTAGCTTAAGAATCTCAGATACAGCTGAGGTCAGTAGTAAAATCCTATTATAGAGTAAGTCTCTGCTCAAGTGAGTAAGGTTCATCTGCCTTTGGTTCAACAAGTTGAATAGAAGTGTGTTCAAAATGTAGGTAGTTCTTAATGGAACTGCAGATGCATGCAAGATATCTGAATTGCTGTGCTTGTTTTTACCAAATTAGTATGTGAGTATTTGTAGGAACTCTAGATACAGCAGTGTAGGTTAAGAAAATTAAAATAATATAAATATAAATATAATATATACAATATCTATAAAATATAAATATATATAATTATATATTAATATAGAATAACAAATAAATAGTTTTATATCAATATATTTTATTTATATAAATAAAAGGGGGAAGTGAAATGAGAATTTTCAAGTTTCTGTCTTTCTCTCAGTGTGGTTTTCTGCTTCTAAGTTGTGGTTTGTTTTGTGGTATGTTTTGGTGGGTTGTTTTTTTTCCTTTTAAAAAGGCTAAAGGATGAAAAACTGTGCTTGGGAGGACTCCTTCCATGTACTCCTTCTTTCCATAGAAATATAATCGTCATTGCACCAAAGAAAGAATGGCACTCTTTGCGATTTGACTGGTTCATTTGTATCAGTTTACAAAAAGTGATAAATGCAATGTATAACTTCTGTAAATTTTCTTTTTCTGGAGCTGTTTTTGAAGCTGTGAAAAAAATGGCGCAACACTTCCATAACATTAAATTTGAGAAATAATTGCACTTGGCAGTTTTTGTTTGCAGCAATGCACAAAAGGCTGAAGGGTTTTGTACAGTTCAAAGAGCACATTCCACAGTTCTAGCAGTTGTCGGCTGCCTGCAGGGATCATTTGAATTTTCAAGGAAAAAAAGCATCAGAGTAATGCCCAGACCATTTGGTTATATACTCTCAGCCCTCTCTTTTTGTGTTTCACCTGTACGAAAAGTTACTGGAAATAAGCCATATAGAAATGTGGCACACCTTAATGTCACTTAAAAGCTCATGTCAAATTTCATTGTTTCTTGTTCTTTCCTATTAGTACTTACTAATGTAAGTAGAGATTAATATGAGAAATAAAAATTGAGGAATAGCATTGTTCAAGCACATGGGGATGGTGAGAGTAAAAAACAGCAAAGGGAAATCCCTTTGGATCCTGTAGTTGTTTGTAAGCTTATTGCATTAGCCAAATTGCAAATGGTACAAGACACCCCGTGTTGCTTTGCTGTAGGAGAACCCTGATTACAAAGGTAAACTCCCTTGTCTGGTGGGCCAAACCTGGAAAATTTGCCAGCTCCTACATCACATTGCAGCTCTGTCACTTTCCAGAAATGTGTTGATTGTCACTGTGTGTCTGTCTGAAGCTTCTGCTTATCTAACAGGAGGTGATGTGACTATTTTTATGCTATGTGCCCTAATAGGATTTTTGGTGAAGTATTCCATGGTCTTTCTCAGATTTTTTTGCTCTTGCTAGGGGTTTATTAGTTTTGGCTGTAGGTTGTTGCCCAGCTCCAAAACTCCAAAGTCCTTCTGTTTTCTGTCATGGACAGAGACAATTTTGAAGCTAAGAAGACTTGCTCTGAAGCATAGATAGTTTTTGTCCCATCATTTGTGCTGGTTGCATGGTTTGTATCGCTGAAATCTCTCTCTCCTCCCTCCTTACAAAGTCCATGACCTGATGGGAACTTGGGTAGGGTGAACCTCCTCAGGCTTGGTGCGCTCCTGCCCATGTGCCTCGCCTGAAACTGCATAGCTCTTCAAGATCACTTAATTGGTGCCACTTCAGTTAGTTTTTTAATAGTTAAAATCTTTAAAATACTCATTTTAGCTTTAAGAAATTAAGCTATATCTTGTATGTAGCTTCTGTAGGATACAGTTTTTCCATTTAGAAAACAAAGTTGTTTTGCTTTCTGTGCCTTAGGTACACAAAACCTTGAAAATACATAATGTAAAATAAATAATAATAATATCTGTCTGGACTTACTAAAGACAGTCACATTGCCACCATCACAGATTTGTGTGGTGCCTCTGAACTTTGAAGCTGTCCCATTATGCATACTTGCTTGCTTTCTAATCTCATGTTTCCACTTTCTCACATTTTCCCTCAGCATCTCATTCCTCCTCAGTCCATTTTGTGCACAGCCTATATTCACAGAAGCTGTCCTGGGCTGTACCTGCTGCAGCAGTTACTCTTTCATTTCTTCCCTTTACATCTAAACTCACCGTTTCTGAGGATACAGCTACTCTGAGTTTCCTTCTTACAGAGCTATCACAGATATTTTACTGCATTCCTTTTTCTCAGCTGCAGTTATGTTTTAAAAATAAGACTCCAAACCATGTGTTTCTATTAATACTCATCTTGGGCACCCTCTCTAAATTTTGTCCTATTTTGTTTTGTGAAATTTTACACTGTTCCAGAGCGTTTTACAGCATTTTATTGTGTTCAGCATCTCTTTGATGCATATTTCATTGCTTTTAATTAATGTAAAAGTTTTCATTTAAGGGTTTCTGTAAAGTCCTTCAGTAAATGCTATATATTGAAGTTGTAAATTGTTAGAAAAAGAACTGCAAAAACATGAGGAAAAAAACCTTCTTTCTGACTTACTTGTTTTAAAAAGTGACAGTATTGTGATGTTGCAACAGTGTGATATCGCACACTAGTAAAATATAAATTTGGATTCATATATACAGAAAATAAATTCATTGAGAACATTTCAGAAATGTAAAATGAGAATGTTATGTAGCTGTAATTGGAAGGATACTTGGTATGATACAACATGTTCATACCAGTAGCCTGGCTAGATGTGTATGAAAAACTAATTTCCTATCCTGTATCAGTTTGAAGTGCACAGTCTTTGTAGATGTAATCCAGAATAATGGTTTGATGTATGTATCAATGCTTTATATAGCTCATTTGCTGTATTAGTTGACAAAAGCATGCTGAATTAAATCCCTGAAAAACTTCTTACTTGTTGCACTGACTTTGCATGTTGGCTCCCTGATCCAGGGCGATCCATCCTAAGGATATTATATAAAGTTATGCTAGTCTTAAAAATAGAGTCTCTTCTTCAGAAAGAGTCCTGTGAGGAATATACTTCACATATTGTTTCACTGTAAGCACATCTCTTCCTGGGCTTTGTTTTTTTTTGGGGTCCAAGTAATGGAGCATGCAAGATCAGCTATGTGAAGAATGAGAATTAATTTCTGTATAGCTGATGAAGTCATTCATGTGCCATAGTTGAATTAATCTCCCCAGTCACCTGAAATGAAAAACACTTGTTCATTAGGCTTGTAAAATAAATTTCACAGGACATTGCAGCCCAGAATTACTGGATGTGTGCAAACAACATTCTACACTGGACTGTTGATTGCACTGTGTGGAACATCTCTGTTGTCTCATGGGTTCATGTGATTAAATTGCACATTTTGCAGCATTTTTCTATCTATCAGGACTATAGTTTTAAGCTCAAAGTTACTGTTTATGGAAAGTTGTCAACCAAATTGAAAGTTGTGCTGTTATCTGTTGGGAATGTCCTGGTTTGCAAAGTCTTCTGTCTAAGGAGAGATAAAGGGGGCTGTAAGTTTTAGAGCAAAAAACATTTAGAGGAGTCTCTGGTGGCACAGATGTTAAAAAGTGTGATTTTCAGCTGGAGGATCTTTATTGTGGTTATTTTTGGGGTTTTTGAAAAATTATTTTTAATTGATAGTGTGGAATGGTTTCTTTATCCTCATTTTCATAAGAAAATAACTGACCAAGGCTATGCATACAATGTCAAAATAAATCTTTAAGTAATAAGAAAGAAATGAGTAAAACTGGAAATTACTGCACCAAATAAACAAATTTAGCCTTATTTTAGTAGTATTTTTTTTAAGTATCATTAATTCTTACAAATTACAAAGATTGA
This sequence comes from Vidua chalybeata, assembly GCF_026979565.1. Lineage (NCBI taxonomy): Eukaryota > Metazoa > Chordata > Aves > Passeriformes > Viduidae > Vidua > Vidua chalybeata. The sequence continues at coordinate 47,057,194 of NC_071534.1, forward strand.
AAAATTATGGCTGAGGAAATCCAGTGTGTTTTGTGTAAATAATTACTATGTGCATCCAGCCTTTCAGATTGCATCAGTTCAGTAAAACAAGGACAACTGATTGATCTTAGATCTTCAGATTTGAAAAGGATATTTTATAATTAGTGGAAGAGGTTATATTACCTTCCTGGTTTACAGAGTCCTGTGGAATGCATAAACAAAAAGTTGCATTAATGATCAGTTTTCAGCACAGTAGGCAAGTAACAATGGGTGGTGCAAAATGGCAACACATGCTGAGAGGGAGCTTGGACTGCTTCTGTGCATTAAAATTTTTCCTACCAAGTAATGACACGTAGGTGTTTTTTTGTTCTGTTCACATAAAATGTTTGTTCATTATATATTGTAATGTCCAAAAAGAAAAAAAAGGAGAAGAAAAGAAAAAAAAAAGAAAAAAAAAACCAAAAACAAACAAAAAAAAACAACAAGAAAAGATTGTGGATGTTTTGGAGAATATTCCCACAAGCATTAGAACACATTTAAATAAAGTGTTGTTATCCCTTCAGTTTGAGTAGCTTTTGTAGTCTGCTAGCTTCATCTCATGAAAAATATTGCAGGAACAGAAAAGGTCCAGCAAAGGCCACTGAAAATAATTGGAGGTATGGAAATTATTTCATATGGGTAGAGATTAAAAAGATAGTATCATGTGCTGATAAAAAAAGAGGTAGGTGGTATATAAAACGTTATAGTACAGAGGTAAATGGTATATGAAATGATAAGTAGTATAGAGAACTAAAGTTTGAAAATCTCTATTTTTTCTAAGAAAACAGGGAGTAGGATACAATAAAATAAATAAATAAATGAATAAACCAGGGATGGAATAAAATCAATACCTTTAAAGGCAGGCTGTGTATGACAAAACTTTTCTGGCTTTGGGATGTTACTTGTTTAGAGAAAAAAATTAGTTACGTGGAGTAAATATTGAAATGAATAGCTATTAATCCTCTAAGTTATATGGTAGAAATAATAAAAATAAAAATAATCAGAATGTATCTAATATATAATGTTCAAAAGAGAGTGTTACTCTTAAACTCTTTGTGCTTCCCACATTCCAAGTTACATTCCTTCCATTTTTCCTGTATCCTTGTATTTTTTACTGACAAAAAATATTTTCATTATAGCAAGAACACATTTATTAGAAGTTTTTAATGAGATTATAACATTAATAATAAATTAATTCTGTTTTGTGAAGTCCAGTCAATCTGTTGGTTGCTCTAGTTTTGTCTTTAACTGGTTGCAATACGCTGCTTATGGCTGCAAAAGAAGCAGCTGTAAGCTTTTATTAACCCTTCAGAAACTATTAATGATCTTCTTAATGATGTTAAAACTCCATATAGACAGGCAAATTCTTTGAATTTTAATACAATTACTAATGTAAAGAAAAGGATTTGTTATGTTAAATAGGAATGCATTTTATTCTCAACTTTGCACATGATGCATAAACACCTGCTTAGGAAATACTTGGCATTGCATAACTTTGTATTTATTTTCATGTAATTAAAATTACTAAACCTGAAAAATTGTTGAATGATAGTGTATATAATCGAAACAGACTTTTAGAATTTCACTGAATCTTGTGTATGTATTTCATGGATGGAAAAGAAAAGATTTCTAACTTTCTGTCTTCTTAAAATTAATTTCTAACTTCTTTCCATTTTTTGATTCATTATATTCAAGTATTTTTCTCTAGTAGTTGCTATTCCTTTCTCGTAACTGAATGTCTTTTCTTTATACTGGCTTCTTAAATCCTTTTGCATTGCCTTTTGCCATTCTTTCTTTAATCTTTTTCCTTCTGTTTAATTTTTAAATCCTTTGCCCTTTATCTTTTTTCAGTCTTTTTAGCTGCTCTCTTCTCCTTTCCTCTCCTCTCCTTTGATTCTCTTTTAAACGCTACTGCTTCTTAACATTGTGTTCTTTCATGGATTTTTCTTTCTTTTTGTTTTTTTTTGTCTTTTTAAATTTTTTCTAAAGTTGTTCTTTAGTATGCCGTCACACAAGGAAAAATGGATACAAATGCTAGTGGAACTAGAAACAAATAAACACAGAAAGCAGGAATGTTCAAGGAAAAGATGAAACATTTATCTGTTTACTGAAAAGAAAAACTCTATTTACTTTTTAGTGGGCATTGAAACATTTTTACCTGAGTGTTTTTTCCCTGATACCACATCCCGTGTTTCAAACTGAAAGCAATTATCATTTCAGTATTCCATGGTACTATGCTGCTAGATTTTTTTTTTTTTACTTTCTTCTTCCTGACAGATGCCTTTCTTGCATTGAAGTCCTCACAAGCTCTGTCTTGTGCTTTACAATGCATCTTTGAATCTGGCATTTTTTGAATGCCTTATTTAGTAAACAGCAGATCTCTCTGTAGTCTTTTATGGACTTTTAAAATATTGATTTCATTAGAGAAAATGAAGATTTAATAGTTGAATACAAGCATTAATTTCAATCAAGTTAAAAGACCAACACAGACGTACTTCAGAGTAACCAGTAAATATGCAGTTAACTTATTTGCTCTATAGTAAGTTACTAGTTAGTTAGTAACTTATGCATTTTTAAGGAGGAGACTTTTCATTTGATGTGCATAACAATAGAATTTCCCAGTTCTGTTACAATATTTTTTTTAAATGTTTAATTTTTAATTTACACTGAATTACCTGTAACATGACTGGAGAATGAAGCCTGTATGCAGAAATCTTATGAGAATCTGGGGAAATTAAATACTGTAGAATATACTGCATTGCAGTTTAAATATATTTTTGCAATATTCTCCTATGCAAGTTTTTGTATAAATTAGTACATGAAGGCGGCATTGTCAGGATTATATAAGTTTCTAAATAAAATTGTTGTGTTGAACAGGAGAAATTTACCAAAGAGAAGGTTTAACTACTGTATCTATTTCTCTCTAGTGTCCTAAATTAGTGTGCCTATGAGCCACTCTGTAGATCTGTGAGTATGTGGCAGTGGAAATGAATTTAAAAATTGATGTAAAAGAAATTTAGATTTCACTAAAAGTTTTTAAGAGCCACTGAGAACAAGAAACCAGCTCTGTGTCACAGAAAGGTCTATGTAAATGCATTTAGGGGTTTTCTCTATCTTTAATAAATATTGCCAATCAGAAAATAAGGTATTCCAAAAAGAAGATCACGAGTTTCAAATAAAAAAAACAGTCAAAGTGGAAATGTTTTTGGAAATCTTAAACTTTCAGTACTCTTGCACTGAAAGGGCAGCTGAAAAGCCCATGGTGGGATAGTTGGTTGGCATCAGAGTCTATGTGCTTTCCCTAATCACTGAACTATGTGTAGGATATCATCATCTGACAATGGGGAGTGTTTCTGACACTTCTGAGGTACTGCCAAACCACCAGAGCTGTTGGTGTGTTGTGGTGCAGTGTCTGTGTGCACGGGGCTCTGCTTCCAGCCAGCACAGCAGAGAGCTACAGTGAGTGTGTCTGGCAGTGTTGCTCTGTCCTCAGACACATGGTTATCATCCAGGCTAAATGACATTTGACTCAAATCCACTTGTAGGTGTGTTGAACCAATATCAAATACTTTGATATTAAAGTATTTACATCCCTGAGATTGTGTCGTCCTAACTGATTTTAAAACATTACATGAAATAATGAAGAAGGAAGCAGAGGTGATAAAGGTCTGTCCATGAAAGTTCTTGAAATTTGTTGGATTACTTTTGGGAATTTTTTCTGTCCGGGTTGTGTCTGCTACAGTCATATTTCCAGTTGCTGAGAACACTACAGAATCTGCAAAGATGTTGTGGCAGCCACTGCAGTTGTTGCTTCTTCTTCAATGGAAAATAGTGGAAACTTATTTTAGAGGAATAGGGTGTTTCTTGCTGACTTCTTACCCAGAATTTTTTATCTTGAGAATGGTCAACTCACATAAAATAATTTGAGAAAGACTGAAAGTCTTTATATAATAGGTCACTAATAATAGTGACCTATTATATAAAGCTCACTAATACTGTTATTGCTAGTATTTTTAAGAAAACAGGAGTTGTGGTGATTGTAAGCAAAAGGTTTTTATGACCAAAATTTCAGTTGCAAATGATTTATAGAGGATTCAATAGTGCCTGGTGATATGTACTAACTAGCAGGTTGAGACATTCTCCATTGTCACATGCAGACACTTGAAAAAGATTATGTACAGGCAAGAGAGGAGAACCTGCCATTGCACAGCACTAAATGTGTGAGCACACAGAGCACACAGAGGTGTCTGCCCCAAGCTGTGTTGCAGATGGGGGCTGCACCTCTTTTCTTTGGAGCTTTGGTTCCACCAGCCTGACAGAGTCAATAGTCAGTGCTGCTTATTTTACATTTGTAGCTTGATTAACAGAAACAAATCACCATAAAAACTTAATTGCACAAAAGAGAAAGTAATCAAAATCCCCAGCATTTAACTATTTATTTTATTTTGGGCTGTGCATCACAAGTTTTCTTGAAGGCAGTTTTCCTGTGTAGTATTCTACCTGATGTGAAGAAAACCTTTCCTAGGTGTTAAGAGAATGGATTTCAAGAGCAGATGAGAATGGGGACTGAATGGTCACATTTAAACCAGTGCTGGCCTTTTGTGCCAATGGATAGAGGAAGAAATGGTTCCTGTCACGTCTAGAGTCAGCTATGGAGGAGAAGAGCAGGGAGAATGGAGCACTGAGGAAAGGATGCTCTACTCGGCATTAAGAAATGCCCCTGTTTATACATTTTTCCTAGTAGTGTCTGTGCTTGAATAAAAAGTGCACTGCTTGCTGAATCAAAATACATCTGAAACCTGTAGTCCACATACGAAACTGGACACTGCATTTCATATTGTAAGATGTTGAGGAAGGGTGGTCTTTTATATAAATTTGCACTATAAACATGCCAGGCATTTATGATGGAAGATCTTAGGTGTTGGAGACTTTTTTTTATTTTTTTCCATAGACGCATATAACTTGTACTTCATTTCACAGGCTCCACATAAATAATACTGCATAAAGTGCCAATTGGTTTGCTGCTGCAAATCTTCCAGTGAGTTTTCATGTGCTGACATTACTCAAGTTATTTATTAGTACTGATTATTGGTGAGAAAAAGGAAATGTTTCCTATCTCTAACCAGCTGAAAAGATACATCTTTTCCTGAAATGAGTTGTTTCTCAGTTGAGCAATAGTCTATTCGGATTTAATGAGATTAATCTTGTTTCCAGACCTGGAGGTTGATGCGAAGTCTAGTCTTTTCACAGATTTCAAGTACAACAGGTTGTTTTTTTTTTTTTTTTTTTTTTTTTCCTCCAAGCAGCGCTGTAGACAACTCTTAGAGAATTTAATTTCCCATTCTGAAACTATTTTTAATTGAAAGAAAACCAAGGGATGGCTAAAAATTGTAGGTTTATTGGTGATTTGAAGTCTTTCAGTGGAGTCTTATATATGTAAATGCAGGTGCACATGTTTGTGAGCATGTAGCATGCAACTTTAATACCCACAATATTTCTCTCTGTGCTCTAAGGTATTCTGAGAACAGCAAAGAATCAAGAATGATATTGTGTTAGACAAACAAAAAAAAATTCAGAGAAGTTTGGATATGCTTGTCTTTGGGACAAAGGCCAAACTTTGCATTGATCCCTTATAGTTTTATTTTGTTCTACAGAAAAAAAAAAAAACTTTACTCAGAATTCTGCATGAAAACTAGTTTTTAAAATATGTTTATTTGATCAGATGCTATAATATAAATTGGTTCAAATGATCATGCACTACTTTTAAACACAGAAATTGAGATATATTTTGGCTAGGCATTGACAGCATAAATTCAGGACTCACAGACCACCATGACAGAACTAAGTGATAGGGTGAATATTTTACTTTGGTAGTATGCTGTAGTGTTAATTTATTAATATCCTTTCACTGCATTTGATTTTTTCTCACACTCTTCAGTATGGTAAATATATGTAATTCACTTCTCCGCATGACTAGCATTTTTATCTTGTAGCATTAAATCCTGTCATTGCTTTTTCAAAACCACTTAGAAAATATTAAGTAATCATGAGGGTTTTTGCTAATTGCATGGGCTTTAATTTGTCACTTTAAGTGTTCTAATTATTTCTTCATGAGCTTATCAGCAAACTCTTAAATAGGACCTCACTGCAAATTAGGCCCTTGGGCCAGGTTATTTATTTTGACCCGAACTTCAATTGAATATTATGATTAAAAATAAGTGAAGAATAAATACATTTTAATAATGGTCTTTAAAACTGGAAAAATTAAAATCTAAGCAAAATGTAAGAGGAACTATCACATATCGTTATAATAATGGAAATTCTGCCACATCTTCTTGAAGCTATGACTGCTACAGCTATGCAGCACTTTGAATATTGAAAATAGTCCTTCTCAAGCACTTTTTGAGACGTTTATGCTAAGTATGGGATATGAAACTATGTGAAACTGACTAACCTTACTTCAAACTTATACTGAAAGACTGAGAACAGTTTGTCTAAAGTTCAGTTTGCTCAGTAAAAGTATTGTAGAGACGGAGGAGAATTGAAAGCTGTTATGAAATATTTCTGTTCATAGTGTGGCCTGGCAAGTCTTTCTCTCCTCAGCATACCTGGATGAACTTGGATTAGCCAGCATCCCACTTCTTATTCTTATCAAAAATGATCTCTATAAAATATGTTTGTTTGCATCAGAGATTGTTCAGATGAGAAGAGCTTCCAATTTTTAATACTTTCAACATGCTGTAAATATGACAAAAACCATGTGTTACAACCAATGGAAAATGGATTTAGTAATGATCACAGGCTTCACTCAACATACCAACAAGACAGACATAAGACAGCATCCTGTTACTGCCACCTCACTGCAGTCTTGAATTGAAGGAGTGAAACAGGGATCTGAAACAAGACTAATCCACTGAAGAAATACAGAATAGGGAATAATTACTGGATAGCAGCTCCTTAGAAAAAGGTTTTATGATTGTAGGTGTTCCCAACCAAAGATGCGAAACTGATGTGATAGAATTCTAAAAAGTGCAAACATTGGAAAATTAAGTATGGTATAGAAAATGTATAAAACTTTCAACGCTGCTCAGGTTTAATGTATTCAGTTCTGAGCACTTCAGAAAAGATGGGGATGAACTATACAGATAAGAGTCTGTATAAAAGCAATGGCAATTATAGAAGGTTTAGAAAAATTGATAGCTTAAAGAAGGAGAGAATGAGAGAGGCAAGATAAATCTTTAAATGCATTAGAAAGCTGCTGCAATGTTGTTCACCTTACTCCAGGTGGCTAAAAGCAGAAATAGTGGATCTAAATTACAGTGAAATAGATCAAGGTTAGACATTGGGTATACTTTGGAGTCAGAGAATAGCAAAACATTGGAATTGATGCTCTGTGAGCCCTTCATAACTGTAAGCCTTTAAGAACTCCCAGGCACAGGCTGCTGATTATATTCTGGAATAGCACCAATGGACTGTGGGACCTTCTGCAGTCCCTTTTGGCCCTATGGTGCTCTGCTAATGATCATGAAGTGTTCTTACCCAGGGTTCCACCTCAGGGTGATCCACTGGTCAGCCTCTTCTTAATATGCATGGTATGTGTTAAACCTTCTAATGCTGTCAGCCTAGCTTCTCAATTAGAGGTTCCTCCATAAGAAGTAACAAAAATGGTACAAAGCTCAGTGACAGACTTCATCAACCTACTGTGAATCCTTATGTACTGAGCACTTTAATAAACCGAGTGTTGTCTAGGGTAGTAACTGCTGAGATAATTTCCATATTTTAGTGTATTATGAATCAATCACATTGTGCAAAAACTTGATTCAGGGGACAAGACTAAAACTAATTTCCCTGAACTGCTTCGGGAGGGTGTTAAACACTGAGGAGCCTAGCTGTATACTGTGAGTAGAAGAAAATCCAGCTTTTCCTATCATTTGGTCCCAAAGTCAGATGAGATGAAAAGAAGCTTTGGGAGACATTCGTGGTATAAGGAAATCATCACCAGCAATATTACCTATACTATCTTCTGGTTATGGCACTGAATCTAGAGGCAGTAATTCAGTTGAGTAGCAAGTGGGACAACTCCAAACTCCAACATGCAGATTCTGCTTTATGCAAATTTCTTCATAAAACAAAATAAAAATGGAAGAAGGAACAGGATTGGAACACAATCTTGCACTGCTTTTATTGTCATAGTTATCCTGATGACTTGTAAATCTGTCTATCCACTGTTATTGCTCCTTCCATCTAGTCTCGTGTCCTAGGCTGGATCTCTAACATGATGTCTTTTAATTATCTTATCATTCCAAAACATAACTCTATCCGCTTCTCTCCTTTTCTATCACAAATGACAAGAACATTATCCTTCTTGTCACTCAGATTCAGTGACTCAGGGTTATTTTTTACTCTTACTTTCCTCATGCTTCATGCATCCTGACCAGGACCAGATCCTACATCTTTTTATTTTTGATATTGTTTCAGATCCATTTTTTCCTTTGATACTTCCAGTAAATTCCTTATTCAGACCTTCTTGCCTAACTTTCACAATTTTTTTCTTTCTTTCTTTTTTTGTTTGTTTGCAAATCAATTGTTGCCTTCCTTAAAGCAAACTGTAGTCACAGAATTCCTTCTTTTAGTCTGCTTGTGTTTTCATATCCCATCCTGTTTTATATTCTTAAGACCTCTTTCCTCAAATTTAAGATACTCATCTAAGCTTTACATGTGTGCTTTCTAAATGTGCTGAGCAGTCCAGCAATAGATTGAGAGGGGGTGGAAAACGTCAGTGGAACCAAATGAAGTATAACTGCCACATAGATTATTTTTGAGAAAGTTTGTTTGTTAGGTCCAAAATCTTAGTAGATTTATCTCTGAACTTTGTCTTTTGTGTGTGTTTTTTTGTATAATCAAGTATTCTGTCTTGCCTGTTCATTCCACTTGCACTTGTAGGTGCCTTCTTCTACTTCCAGACTTGTCTACATGTTTGAAGACAGTTTCTCTCACAGCTATATTTTCTTTTCTATAGCTATGTACCCATGTGAGAACCTCATGAGCTCATCAAAAAAGCCTCTGCTGCATTTGCTTATGCATCCTTTTTATAAGCCCACTTCTGCCTTCTTGCATACATCAATCCAGAGTTTCCACATACAGAATTTGCTTCTAGGCTTTATTTTTGTGTAGAAATTCTGTAGTGGTTTGTCATTAGATAATACATGTATTTAGGCACAAACTATCCTTTAAAGCATCTGAAAAGCATCTTACAATGGCGAGGCTGAAGTCTACAGAACTGAAAGAAATTCATTTTGCAAGTTAGTAGTTGCCTTTTCTGCATTCTGAGTCCTTGTTCTTCCATTCTAGCTTCCATTAAGGCATGAATTTTTCTGTTCAAAGGTAAAATATACAGCCTGCCTGTGAGGCCACTATTAATTCCACACTATCTCTCTTTTATAGTGCAGCTGGCACCCTTCCCTCAGGAGAGCAAGCTCATCACTTCTACCACATGCTTGTTCTCTACCAGTTCAGGCAGCAGGAATCCTAAGTTAGCTATCAAATACTGGTCTTGCCTGTGGCAGCACAGAGCATTCGACAGTGCCTCTGGGCCAGCTGAAAATAATTTCTAGCACAGTTGGAGTGAAACTACAGAGATGTAACAAAGACGAGTCCTGAGGATGGTGATATTCAGTATTCTCTCCAGCAATAAACAAAGATTTGCAAAATCAGTAAAATAAAATAAAAATAGTATGGAGTTAATGCAGCTTTTGAAAATATTGCATCCTGTTCTGAGTGTTAGAAGTAACAAAACTACCTGTGGTCATAGGTGAAATTACATTTCTGACTTTTCAGACATGTTGTATGCTTCCAACACCGAATTCTCAACTTCACTTATTTTTATTTTAGTAATATTTTTCATACATTTGTACATATTCTTATCATAGGACTTTTATATTCTTCATTTGCTTACTGCAAATATGCACAAGGATTTCCAGTCAGGTGTTAAGTTAAAAGGCAAAATAATTAGCCATTACCAGGTAGTTTGAGGCATCTCTTTTAAGGCTGAAGCTTCCTAGTAATTAAAGATTATTCTGTTATTTGTATGATGATACTTTGCATTTGCTTTGACCATCTGGGAGATGCTGCAGAAAAGGCATACTCAGAAGATTTCTTTGTCCTTAAAACATATAATGCTGTGTCTTATCTATGCTTATGTCTGCCTTTACTGCACCTTCCTATCCTTAGGTTAGATAGAAGTATTTAAATGGTCCCTTTACCTTCTCAGAATAATTCTGAATATTTTCAAAACATGGGCTTTTTAACTTTGTAGAGTTTTGTTCAACTGAGTGTATGTCATAGGCAATTCTCCTTCTCCAAATTTTTTTAACTGACTATAACTTGCTCTCTGCTTTTGAAGAATTTTGAAGAGTGAGAAAGCTGCCTTCTCTGTAGTGTTACTCTGCTGCCATTCAACACTTCGACTTTCCTGTCATCCTATTACCATAATAATTGGCACTGTTTTCTGTATGTTGTCTAGAGAATTATTCCACAGAAAAGGAGAATCTGTCTCTTATTAGGTCCCCAGCTGATGGGTAACTGTATCATGCTGATTGTATTGAATCCAGCAGTGATTGACAATGGCACTATGTTTTTTATAAGATTATAGTATAGGGTTTTGTGGTACAGAAGACTCTTGGTACTGTGATTGAGTTGGACATCTTCTGCTTTCCTAAAACTTCCATCTTCTCCCTGGCTGAGTTAGTGTTACTGAGATCCAGAATCTCTCCAGACAAGACTTCTATCCCTGACTTTGTTGGATTGTGTTTCTCAGCACAAAATGCTGTACTGTGCACCCAGTGAAGACGTAGCCCTTGCAGCTCATGGCTGTCCTGTGCTGCTCCATCATTTTTCTGGGGAGACAGAGACATCTGCAGAGTTTGTGGGTGTTGGGACCCCAGTTTTTTTCCCTTTCGAACTGTCTGGAGCCAGGGAGGTAATGTAGGCATGGGCTGAACTAGAAAGGAGAGGACAAAGGGCTGGAGGCAGAGGGGCGAAAGAACCCACTAGCATGGTTCTAGCTTGGGCAAGGCCACTGAAGGCAATGCAGAGCAGTGCTTGGGACAATTCCAGGGCAGTATCAGTCTGGTTTTGCCCTTCAGAGTTGTGTAGTGTGTAAGCACGTAATCTAAATGAATGCATTTGGATACATTTAGGGTCAAGATACTTCTGTGGAACTAGTATATTGCCTATTGCTAACATCTGTCTGGTACAAATGGAAAGACAATCTGCTTATTTCATGGAGGATGTCACATGTTCGTGAACTGAGAAGAGCTTTTGGACATTTGCTGATTCTAAATTTGACTGTGGTCAGAGGTTAAATGTTGAGAATTCTATCGTGTTCACCCATCTGGTTCTCAAGTTATTTTTGTGGCAAGGCAATATGTGGCAATAACATATTATTATTGTTTGATAATAGTTTTAAAGTATTTTGTCAAAATGGCTATTAAATGTATTTTTCTGTATCTGGAAAGTGTGCTTCCCTCACATGAAGAACTGCCTTTCTCTAAAAATTACAGACTAGGTGCATTTATAAAGTAACCCCCTCTTGACTATATCCATGTTTTGTCTCAGTGGCATGCAGTATGCCTTTTGAAGCTTAGGAAATGTTCTTCCTCATCCATGTAGCTTAAAATCTACCAGCTGGGTGCTCTTGGATTTCAGTACTGGCAGTTCTTCCTTTTTTGCCTTAGTCATTTGGTGGCTCTGCTGCTGCGTTCTTGCAACATTCTTTAAAGCAATAAACTTCCTCTGCAGAACTAAGAAGCTGAGTGTCCCAGGCCTACATTATATATATATGCACATGTACTGGGAGGATCTTTTGTTAAGTTACTTAAGTTTTAAACGCTAAGTATATGCAATTTCATTACCTTGCACTCTCAATCATGTCAATAAAGATGTCACATAGGTTTGTTTTATCTGATTTTTTTCTTATAATTTCTTGAATTTTTTCAGTCTTATTTGTAGAAATTATCACTTTTATCTAGCTTGTTCTTTTTTAAATATTATTTTTCATGAATTTATATTTTTATATCAATTTTTACCTGCACACTAGCAAAGTCATTCCTGCACTCATTACTTGTTAGTCTCTTATGCTTTGTCCAGAAACATGAAATGTGCTTTTAGTCATTATTGTTGTAAGAAGCATATTGATTAAAAAAAAGAAATTCCAGCCAAGAGTCTGTGAAATAGTAATAGATTTGGATGTTTATATGAAAACAAAAATTTGAAATTCCTTACTCAAAACATACCGCATACAGTAAAAATATCGACTGGCATTTTTTGAAGATTTTGTCATAAAATATAGTGTTACAGGCGTGCTCAGCAATGAGAAAACCTTTTGAGCTTCTTTTGTAAGAAGGAATATATGGGAAGCTAAGTAAAGCAACTGTGATACAGACTCAGAGTGACATTGCAGGATTAATAACTGTGGACTGACGTTCAGCCCCTTCTGAAATTGTGTGTGTGAGAGGTAATTGTTTGTGTGCTTGAAACTGGAAGCTTTTATTTATTTATTTCAATTTCTTTTCTTTTCTGCTTTTCATACAGAAAATAAAAAAAAGACCCTTTGGACTTAAAGCAAAGACCCCAAGCAGCATTCTGATTTGCCTCACTCAAAGTCCCTACTGTATTTATTTTCCTGAAGCTTTTTTCTTTCCTTTATTTTTTTTAATAAACACTTATAAAACTATATTGCTTGAAGTTGCTATCCGGCCAAAATACCTGTGAAATGCTTACCTGCCTTGAGTACCTATGTTCCCTTGCTCCTCTGTTCATTTCTTCCCTGTTTTTTTATTGTAGTGTTATACTTACCCTTCCTACAATCTTTTCTATATTTCTAGAAATACATTGTCTTGAAGGATGAGATCAACTTTGTTTATTTTGCAATTATGTGGAGACTCAGTATGAGACAGTGGCTGACTTGTATGCCAGTTTCTATGTGGAACACTGAGACTCCCATCTGGAAAGATAAGATGCCATCAGGAAGTCACACTCTGAAAGAGTCATGAAATAACTCATCTAGGACTCCTGTCAGTCTTGATACTGTGTGAATTGGCTACTGATAGCTAAAATAAGTAGATGGAACCTTTGTGTGGTTAAAAAGGAGATCAGATTAAAGGCAATGATAAGTGGAGTGTGAGACAGTCTCTGTCTGCCATATAGGTGTAGTTAAAGGTGAATATATGGACAGATGAGTTAGCACCTTCTGGGGCTGAAGGTTTATAGAGACATAGCCTTAAAATGTAGGTTAACAAGGGAAGTGTTACAGGGCCAGGCAAGATTTAATCCTGAAAACTGTTCTGCATTTCTATTGTTCTTCCACAAAGATTGTCTGATTAGCTACAAGCAGCTAAGACCAAACATCAAATCAGTGTTTTGAGGTGAGCGTATAATTAGATGTGGATGCGTTCCCACAGTGTAGATAGTTTTATCAGATTTTTTTTGCACAGCATTTTTCTGGAAATCATAGAATAATAGAGTGGCTTGCAACTCTGTAACATTAGGGAGTTATTACCACTATCTGCTTTATTCTGTTTCTCAAGTCTTAAAATATGACCTCCTAGTAATACCTCAGAATAAGTATCACAAAAAAAGTCTGTTTTGTCTTAATTTTTAAATTTTTTTTTCTTTAAAAAATGTTTTTAGTTGTTAATTTTTTCTCTATATATTGATACACTTGAAAATACTTTTACGTCATTAATCTTTCCTTTTAGCTGTTTTCCCCATCAAAAAAGTCATACTGACTTTTCCATCCTCACTTTCCTTTATTCTCTTTGGAGAGAAACTGTCGTTTGGATGAGAGATGATCTGTGCCATCAGTCAGTTTTCTGTTGTCTGTTTTTCTGTCTTCAGTAAAGAACTACATTTTTGTTAACTTTTTTAATTCCTGCAGTATCTTTTTTTGCCATATTTCCACAGATCTCTGATTTGATCAGTTGTCAAATTATCCCTTAAAATAATGATACATAATTATGCCATAGAACCTATACCCCTTTACTCCTAAGAGGAGCAGTACTGTTGACAATAGGCCCTACTACCCCCATGTGTATTTTGTGGGCTACTTTTTGAATATCTTGTTTTCCTGTAAAGTTTCAAAAGTAAATTTAAATACTTGAAATTCAATTTGAAGTTTTTACGGATTATTGCAATAACTTTTCTATAGCTATTTGTAGCTCTATACGTTCTCTGTATAATAATTTTAAGTTAAATAGCTTGGATTTAAAGAAAATCCCAATCTAAGATACTTAAGCACACCTGTATGTTGTGTATTTAAAACTGATTTTAAAATCTCCGTACTCTTAGAAGATTATCAAACAAATTGCCATTCTGATGTAAAGTTATAAGTCAGTGCATGCAGTGTGCCACGATGAAGTTATGCTGAGAGTGATTAATATGTTGGGGAAAGCGGACATTTTTGGAGAGTTGTGTAAAGCTGTAAATATGTTGTTTTGTTCTTTACCAGACCTTATTTGAAAAGCTGACATCTGTTTTTTTAATGTGTTTGGTTACTCTAGTGGTAGTTCACGTCCTGATTAATAGAACCAACTTAGTTGAGATGTGTTGCAGGTATGTAAAGATTAAGACTGGAGATTTAACCCAAAATTTTACAGAAGGCATTTTCAGTCAGATGCTGTTTTAAGTTAAGCTGATGAAGCATTACTGCTTACCCAAACACATTTTCTTTTGTACCAGATACGAGTTTTTAATGCAAATGAAAAACGCATATGAACTGGTTTGATGCTAAATACCAGAACATCTGTTTAATTAGCTGAGTTATCAGATGTGTGTGGAAGAGCTGTATTTTTAATATATCTGCTTTTATGGAGCTGTTTGACAGGGAGGACGTATACTAATGGATGCCGGAATATTGCAACAGTGTGTCAATGAAGGACTACTAAATAAAATCTGTAATCAGACTAGGAAGCTGGGTGTTTGTAACTGCTGGGCATACTGTGCACAAACACAGGCAGTTGAAATTCTAATCTTTCATTCTTTCTTCTGCCCTTCTGTGGTAAGCACATCTACAACACCCTTCCTTTGCCACTTGTTGGAAAGTCTTCTAAAAGTGGCATTGATAGAGTCTTCAGTAGAATAAAATTTGCTGTGCTTTACCATGTGCAGTTCTGGGATGCACCTATGAGCAGCATCACTGATGATGTGTTGTGATGCCTAGCAGAGAATAAAACAGAAGTTCATACTATCAGAGATAATAAGCAGATGGTTTTTCTGTGCTGGAAGCAGTAAACACATTGCTTGTTATATGAAGATAATTTTCTGTTTGGTTTTTTTTTTTTTTTTTTTTTTTTTTTTTTTTTTTTTTTGTTTTGGTTTTGGTTTTTTTTTTGGTTTTTTTTTTTTTTTTTTTGTAATAAAGATGCCACAGGATAGAAACATTAAGATCAAAAGTCTCATATTAGCAGAGATGTGAAGGAAGTATTTTATTGCCTTCACAACTTTTTTAAAAGAAAACACAGCTTCAGTATTTTTTATTACCAAGTGTCTGTTTACAAGGAAAAAGAGTGTATTTCATAGCCTTATTCTGGATGTCTACACCAGCAGTCTGGTATACTTAAAATCTGTCACGAGTCGCTGGAGAGAGATGGGATCCTTCAGCAAGCACTTCAGACAGCTGTAGGCTTCGGTGGTCAATCTCTTCAATCTCTGTAGAAACATCTTTTTCTGTCCCTTCTCTGGTTGTTTAGACGCTTTTGTTGCTTAATGTAATTTGGAGATACAAATTGGTCTGAAATGGTTCTAGATACCTTGCAAGGGCCTGAAGATGAGCGTGACAGGGATTCAGCACAGGATTACTGGAGCTGCTCGTGCCGCTTCCAGTCAGATATCATTTTTAAACTGGACTGGTGATCCTAGTTCAGGCTGATCAATATTTTTTAATATACCTGGTCCTTTGAATATCTTGAAAAGACATGGAAAACAGCTTTCATATTGTGATTTCAGCATTATTTTAGCTGTGCTAGGGCTATTGCTTGAAAATGAAGACTTGGCATTTTTTATAAACTTGCCCAACAAAATATTTTATTTGAAGATATTGCGGTTTCAGTTCAAAATTGAGCAGTTTGGTGTTTTGAGGCAGGAATTTTCCATAAAATTTATAGAAATTCCCACTTGGCTGCACTTGAAAGACAGCAGGAAACAATGAGTGGAACTAAACTTCTATTCCTAATGGCCCAGGACATAGAGACCTTTTTCAGTATTTTTATCAGATAGTGGGTCTTACTTAAATACAAGTATTTCAGATGAGTCAACCTATAATTTCTTTTTTAATTTTGTATTGATTCCAAAAAAAAAATAGCACATATGTCCATAAATATTCTTCTGAGTGGTACCTTGGTAGTCTTGAACAGTGAAACTAATTGTTATTGGAAAAAGAGGCTCTCTATACTGAGAGCCTAAACAATTTCCCAGGTTTTGGTGGCAGGTTAGCCTTTTGTTTTTTTGCATCATAATTAATATTCTTAGTGTGCAAATGGCACCAAATCTAATACCCTGCTGAGACTGAACCCTTGTATCTTATGTATTTTGGCCTTTGATTCTACTTGTTTTGCTTATTACATTTACAAAATAAGGACCAAAGCAAGTGTAATTTTACTACCACTGTTTGAATAGCACTAACGAGTAATGGAGTGAGTCTGGAATCTGACTTTTCAATGTAATTTGCATAAGTTTCAAATTGCTATCAAAATTTTGACATATTGATAAATAATGTTAGTGTTTATGAACTGTGGATATAGAATTATGGTAAATGGAAGACTTTATTTCGGCTGTCTTTATTGAGATATGTAAAGTGTTAAATAACATTAGGTGAGCATCAGAATTCTTAAAAAAATCTTTAAAATGATAACAGATTTTTTTTTCATTTCATGTCAATAAGGGATCTTGGTGTAAGGTTCAGCATAATTCTCTGAGCAGAACTACTTTCCAGGCCATAGCACCATCAACTGCCTTCCTTCCAACACCTTTCTGTATTTTTTTCTTCACTACAGTGCTCCAATATGGTTTATTGCCCTTTTCCTAACTGCTCTCTATATTATGCAGACTGTATCTCAGTATTTATACAATTTCCCTTCTATTTTCATATCCTGCATGCTCATACTGTATAATAAGGAGATAATTGAACTCATGTTGCACCACGTTTTATGTTCAGCTTTTTCTAAATGCTTTGTGTGCCTCTTCTGTTGAGATAAGTCTCAATTTTCTTCCTCCCTAATGACTACATTGAGGATTTGCTAAGAGTGCAGTGACAATGCATGTGAAAGAGCTCTCAGTAACTGACTGATGACACTTCAGTAGCTAATTGCTCATATAATTTTACTTCATGAAGTGGTTCATACACCTGTTTTGCTTAGTACATAACTTTGGAAATCTACATGGTGAGTGAAGCCTTGCCAAAATGTATAAGCTATATTCCAAACCCCACAAACATAATTGGGATTTCTAAGGCTCTGCTCTGAATTTTTTCTTTTTCTCCCACTGAAAATTCTACCAGTAGGAGATATCGCTGACAGAATGTGTTTGTGAAATTTCTAAGTTTTTACATTATTTTGTTTCATTTGTCATTCTGAAAGCTAGTTTTTGCTTTCAGTGAAAATGACAGATGAAATTACTTTCTCAAAAGTCATCTGATTATTGCGAAATTCTGCAGAATTAAGAAATATGTTGAATTCAGTTTTTGAAAGGAATCTAAGAGCCACTGGGGTAAGTAACTTCATGAGAGAAGAAACAAAAAAACAAGGCAAAAAATAGTCACTCTGGTGACTTTCACAGCCCATGCAGAGTGATAGACCTGGAAATAAAGCACATCACAAAAAAAGATAAAAAGGGAACCTTAAAGCTGGTGTAATTAAAGTTGCTGCTTGAAGTTGTAGCGATATGGAAAACCTGAGTTTTGATGCCTATACTAATGATGCATCAAAATACCTAAACAAATGTTGCGTGAAACATACAGTGAAACAAAACGGTTTTTGAGCAAAGCAACTCTAAAGATTTTACCAATTTCTGTATCAATGTATCATGTAACCTCCAGAAATTCATCTGGCTTCTCCCTGAATGTTCTGTTAGTTCCTTCCATGTCGGTCCTCTCCTTCCTCCACCACAGTAGCTTGCAGATTTTGAAGTTTCTCATTTTACTCCCCAGGTACAGGCAGAGCAGTAGGTGCCCTGTAAGAGGTGATGTGGACATACAGAGACAGTGTTAATGGGAGTAACTTGAAATCTGTAATTCTTTCCAAACCATTGGAAATTTGAGCTCTTTCAGAAATTGAAAGGAGTTTGTTCTGGCACAAAAACTGTGAAGGAAAAAAACTGAAGTTTAGGAAGTGTCCAACCAATATGCTTTTCAGTAGTGCCGTTCTGAGTGCCAAATTCTTTAGGAGTTCTCCTGTGTCCAGAGGAGGAGGCTGTTTTGTAATGGATTGAAGGAAATGTGCTCATAGTACTGTATTTATTGAAGCTTGTATGAGACTTAGAGTGTAGCAGAGATTTAAGTGAGCTAAAATAGATGAGGTATGTTTGTGTCTCTCTCCTCCCTGTCAATTCCCTTCTTCCTCTCTTAGCTTTCTCCCCCCTGCTCCTTCCTTTCCTCTCTTTTTTGCAGCATAGAAAGACCATATTGGGATAAGAATGTTAGAAGTCTTTTTAACATTTCTATATAATATAATCTAATAGATTTTTTTCTAACGTCCCAAGTAAAATTACTTGAGTAATTTCAATCAATTTCTTGAGCATCTAAATATTCTCTGTAGTGAAATACAAAGGCTTCTGTCTTGCCAGTGAATTCACTACAAGAATAAGTGGGTCTTTTGCTTACTTATGTGCTGCAATTGTATTTCCTGCTAGGAAAATAGGTAGTGCTTTCCTTCTTGTCCAGTATTTCCTTCAAGAGACATATGAATATATGTAGCAATCTTTTTCACAGATTTAATTCCTTATTTTGTGTTGCTCTCTTCATTGAGGACTCAAAGTAAATAAGAGTTTCAATAGGTTTAGTAGAACATGAGTATACTTTAATAATGCATATTTTCCCTTTTCAATATGGAATAGAGCACAATTAATGAAAAATAAAAGATCTTTGGATATGAAACTTGTTATGAAACAAGTGTTGTATTATTTGTCCTCATTGTTGTGTTATGTTGTATTATTTGTCCTCATTCTGATTGTATTACATTATCTGTCCTTTCTGTATATGTGCTAATATTCAGAATAAATTTGTGTAATTTTCTGTATTGGCCTCAGAACTTAGTATAGAAGGGTTCTCTTGAGCCATTGAGGTAAATTTTTTTACTACAATAATTATAATGTCATATTTTTCTTTGCAATTCCTTTAAAATTATTTAAAATCATAGGTGGATTTAATTTACATAATGCTATTTTTATTGCCAGAAGTTCTGGAGCAGTTTGCATGAACCTGTGAGGAAGAAGTATGTCCTGAACCTTGACACTGATTTCTCTGAAGACAAGAACAGTCATAATTGGAAGTAGATTGTAATTTTTAGATTCATAAGTGTTACTTTCTTTCAAATTATGTTAAATTTTATACTAGGTTCCTTTCAAATATGAATTTAGGAAATTCTGGTGTGCTTGCCAGTTTTTCATGTAAAGACATTGGTTTTCCAGTAGATTGTCCTGTAGTCTTCATATAAGGCATACATATTTTTTATGCATACAGCTTAATGTTACTCCTTAATGGCTTTGAGATTGTATGAGTAAAACTAAGAAGGATTTATCCAACAATTATATTCAGCTTAATCTGATCATGTTAAAAATAAGTATGCCTGCTTTTTGAGAAGTCTCATTTTTATAGAGTTAAAACTGAATATAACACATTACTTTTTAAATGCTCTTACTGATCCCATTATTCTTTCTGTGCATTTTACAAATAGGATGTGATGTTTTGAGTATGCTTCAGGCTTCAGTAGTTTGTATAATGTTCTATTTTCTGCAGCAAAAGCATGTCAAGGTGATCTCTGTGGGTGGTTAATATTTTCTGGAGTTTATTCTTCAACCATGAAAATATGCAAAACTGAAGAGCTTGGTGGTATGTCATATGTTCAGGTATAATATATATATATATATATATATATATATATATATTTATATTTATATTTAAATTTTATCATCATTAAAAATAACAGAGAAAACCCCACAAGTGTAGTAGCAAATACTGTTTGTTCATGGATGAATGCAGTATTTGTCATTCCTGACTTGTGTTTATGGTTATGCTGGTGAGCAGTTCTTGCAATAGCTTAAATTGTAGAGTACGAGTGTTGTATAAATGGAATATTTTAAAACATAATGCTCAAGATCATAGGAAATCATAGAATATGGGGGAAATGTAAAAATTACAGAATGTTTGCATTTTAGCAGAAATACTCTTGATTTGTTTGACAGGTTTTAGTTGTTATTTTCTGTATTTTAAAATATAAGTACTTATAAAAACAATTATAGAAAGCAACAGTAACAACTCTATAAAAGAAATGTATAAATATTGTAATAGTGTTTCAATAGGGAAGGATTATTATAAATCTGATTGTTAAAGAACTGAAACAGGTAAAAGTTGAATGTAAGCACTGCTCACTATGCTTTTTATATTGTTACAGTAGTAACAAGAAAAATTGGAAGGTAAAATGTCAAATATACCCATATAAATGAAATGCATTTGATTTATAGAAAGAGGATATTGAAAAAGCTACTGAGGTTTTCAGTTAAATGCATACTTTTTTTCTTTCAAACATATAAAAGAAACATATAAGGAAATTAACTCTTACTAAGAAATAATGATGTGCATTCTGATTGCTGGCTAATACCATGTTTTATCATTGCTTCTTTCTTTTGGTTTTGTTTACTTAAGCCTCTGTCTCTGGGAAGTTGTGTTTCTGCTGTTTGTATAGCACGTAGGAAAAGTGGATCTTTAGTTTTAAATGGGAACTCTCTCAGATGTGCCTTACTAAGGTTATCTTCTCTGATACAATGTAATGATCCATAATTCATCTGCAGCAGAGATATTTTCATATTTCCCTTGCCATTCTTGGCAGTTTGATTTACGTCAGTAAAAGGCTTCAAAAACACATTTGGAGTGACTCCAAACTCAGAGTCTTTGTTCTTTATGAGAAATTTGTTCTTTTGGAGCTTGAGCAATGTATAGAGTCTGTGCACACCTCAGGGCATCGTAAGGAATACCATACTAATGTTCTCCAGCAATAAGCAAAGCAAAGCAAGATCTTTACTTTGCCAAAAGAGTTAATTGGGCTCTAAAATAGCTGCAAATACAGAGACTGTGTTCAACTTTCCATGAGAACGTGGCCTTTTTAAGGACACAGTTCTCAGATCCAGAAAGAGGAAGCTGAGTATGACATCCAGTGTAGTACCTTACTTTTGTTTTCTTTTGGGAGGGATCATTCTCTGCACAACCCTTTCACTTCTCAAGGCTGCAGGACAACTACTGCTACAACTACTGTTAAGATACCTATTGTATCTTAAAAGAGGTTAATATTCATTGTTCTTTTCTCATTCCTTCTTCATACCATAGGTAGAATGGGAAATTTGCTGTAATCCTACCTATCCAGCAGTTCTAGTGATACAACACTAGGAAGAGTTGGGTGAGGTGTTTGTAGTCTTATGTTGCTAATCCCATAATGACAATAGTAGTTCTGGTTCCTTACACATATTTATTTACCTTTCATAGAATCATAGCTCTTATTGCTACTCTTTGGTCTGCAGTGGAGAAAAGTTGTTGTAGTAATACAAGGAATGCTACAGGGGTCCACAAAATAAATATCTTTGTGTGAAACAGTAAAATATGTTGGTGTTGCAGAAAATGTTACAGTTGGGCTGTGTTCTTAAGGTGAAGCCAGGTGATCTGTGCCTGGTGGGAGGCAGCAGACACTTGGCTCCCCATGGTTCAAGTAGATAGTTGATCTTTCTCTGTTCTCTGTTACTGAAGTTTATAAATATATTTTAAAAAAACTCAAAGTCTTGCTTTCAATAGGAATTTGATCATACCATCTAATTTGAGTTACTTCACGCATCTGGTGCTCTGGTGTTGTCATATTTTGTTAGCCATGATGGCAATTTTGAATTTTTTTTAAATTTTAGTTAGCTGTTTCATTTTTGTGAGAAGATCGCAGATACCTGTTACTGAGAGGAGCCCCATCCTGCCCTCTCTGACAGTGGTGAATCTCTACTGCTCCCCCAATCCCATCTACGTGTCCTGAGGGCACAGGTTTCATGAAGATTCATCCTGAGTTCCTGTTGGAGTGCAGTGCCCAGAAGGCACTTGTAGATTTACTGTAGAATACTCTGGTGGAAAACATATGTTCAAAAATCCTAATTACATTAGATTAGTTGCTTCTCTTTGTGTTACAGCAACTGTATTATTTCTTCTAACTTACAGTAAGTTGGTTTGTTGCATCATCTCCATAGATCTTTCAGTTGTCTCCTTTCAGAGAGACTACACATGGTTCCATAATGCATCTGATGATGATGGGTATTTCAACAAACAGCAAAATATTTCTGTCATGAACAGCATGATGGCAGCTGCAGATTTTTGTCAGTATGTTATTTGATTGCTTTTCTAATTGCAACATTGTAATGGCAGTTAGAAATGGAAAAACATTATAAGTCATAACAGCAAAACTTATCTCAGAGATTCCTGTTTGCAAACATTTCTGACTTGTGTCAGGGTTTGTAAAATTTGGGTGCCTAAACAATTTTGGTGCATAAACATGCTTTAGAATTCAGTAAATGTGATATACTCTAGAGTTACTGATCTGTAAATGGCAATAAGTAGTCCATTAGCTGTATTTGCCATCCAAGGTTTTTATGCTTCTTGCAGCCAGTGGGTATTTCCATTCCATCTAAAAAGTGATGATAAAGTAGGGTGGAGAAATATGAAAAAATAGAAAATATATATTCCACTTGGATGAAATGTTTTAGGGAATGGTGTTAAAAAATTGTTTGTACCTGATATCTATGGAAATTTTGGAATTGATAGCTTAGCTGTTAAATGAAACAGCAGTACTGTACTTTCTCTTCCACCAAAAATGGTCAAGCAATTCAGGTCATCTGTTGCTTTGTTATTTTCTTAACATATAACATAGAGGTGTAGAACACTAAACTTAAACTTTTGTTGGAATTAACACTTAATACCAACGAAAATCCTTTTATTTTACATTCTGGTGATTGAAAGAAAAGAAGCCGAATTCGCCATTTGAATTTGGTCAGAGTTTATTAACTTCAGCAATGAAAGAAATGAAAATATCTTGCAGATATGTATGTGTTTTGCTGTGTGTCAGCAAACTCTGTTTCAGTACCTGTCTTGCCCATGAAAAAACGAAGTTGGAATTATCACATAAATTTGTGTGTTTGCTTTCAATTATTAATAATTAGTATTAGCATGTATTTTATATTAATTTGTTTGGCTAAAGTTTTAATAAATCATATGGAGAGTTTGGCAGCAGGAAAGTGGTTTATAAATTCATGCTGAAAGTGGATGACATGCAAAAAGAGCAAGGGTAAGTATGGAATTTTTTGGCTAAACATTAGAAGAGCTTCCAAATGTAAGGATTTACTTGAACTGATTTAGATGTTGCTATAATTGCCCACTACTGAAGCCGTGCAAAAAGAATGTAAAGCCTGCCCATGGTAGCCCAGTAGCTTTATACTTGACAGGGTGGGCTTTATTATGTGTCCTGCAAATCTGAGATAACCTGAGAGGTCATCTGTCAGATATGACACAGGAGACCTGCACCCTTCTGAAGAGACAGCTGGAGACCAGATGGGATTACCTTGGACACTGTGTGGCAACTCTGTAGAGCCTGACATGTTTGAGGAGCTAACAAGAGGAAAGATTTTTTTATTCTTTGCAATATAAGACTCCTACAAAGTACTTTGAATAAATGAGGGGCCAGATATTGTTTGTTTGTCTCAGGCAAAGAGTTTTATTGCAATCAGTAGAGTCAATAGAATACTGAGTCAGAGAAGCTAAAAAGATCCCAGTTTTATATTTATTTCTCCTTATAGCATATGTGCTGAAAAGTGTGCAGTCAGGGTGGGGTCATAGATATGACAGCATTGAATGAATTCCAGCTGTGGAATCCATAAATAAAGGAATTTCAAAAGTGCTCAGTCCTGGTTTTAAATCTGTTCTGCTGAAATCAATGGGAATTTTGCTATTGAAGGGTAGCCTAGTTACACCAGTCCTAAGCTACCCTGAATTATTTTTCCATGTAGTCACATTTATGAAAGGACCTCTTACAGTATAGTGTTTAATGGTAACATCATATGAAATTAAATTTATTTTTTGTATTTCACTGAAAAGTTTCAAATGCTTTAAACCAAGGACAGCTTAAATTTCCCCCAGGCAATACACAACACAAGGCCTTCCTAAGACTGCTGGCAGGCAGTTTTCAAAAGGGTCCTTTTTGTATTATAGTTCAGGGCAGCAGGATAATTTTTAAATAAATGCTTCTTGACATCAGTAATCCATGACTTTAATCTCTTTTACTTTACCTTTGACACCAACATATTGGTGCTTGTTTTCACATACATTTTAACAATTCCACTGTTTATTCTTTCATTATTCCCATTAATTTTTTGTCTTCTTCTCCTTCATCTTTGTTTTGTTAGATTTTCCTCTCTTCTGCTTTCATTACTTAACTCTTCAGCTGCTTATGTTTATCCTGTTAATCTATGCACAAGACTCAGGAAAACGGGCAGGTGGAAAAGCTACTGCTGAGTAACATCTGAAGTGCATGTGCTGCAGTGTGACAGATCATCTGAGGCCATTAAATATCAACTTACTCGATCTTTTTAATTTACTGGAATTATACGTTTTTCCTTGTGCTTACGTGGTCACATGTGCAGCCAGAGCTCTCCCAGTGTAGTTAAAATTTACTAGCCACAACACCCAGAAGTGACACACTTGTCTGCCAGTTCTTTTACTTGTTCTTTTCTTCTTTTCCCCTTCCACCAGCACATATCCTGGATTTCACAGCTTGCTCCTACTGTCCTTTTGCTTATGGCACTTGACTTCTGTTACCATTTATCATGTTTTCCTTTCAGTTTGAGCAGACATATTTCCCATTTCATTTGCTAAATTTGCTTGTGGAGCAAGAAAAGTCTGTTTCTTTTACTAAAAGGGCTTATTGCATGTATCAATTGCTGTTTGTTGCAATGGGATTAAAATAAATTCTGTGTAACCTAGTCTTTTTTGGAGAAAAGTTTCAGCAGTTGTGGCAATATTTGAATTCCTTACAGAAATCAAACCATGAGCATGTAATTTCTGACCTGTTTGATTTAGAAGTTTTAAAAATCTTTCTTATTGGGATGCTGATATGTACATTGCAGTAATGTAGGAAAGACTTTTGAAGCATGTTATATCGTGGACCATGTATATATCTTAGTGGAAAATTGTATGCTAAATTGCTGCTTTCTTAATTTCACAGTTTAGGGCTATCAGTTTCCAGAATAAATGCAGTAAATTTTCACAATGTTCTAGTACGTAAGCGTCCTTCAAATTAATGAAATGTCCAGTGCTGTGATTCTGTGGGGTCAGTAGGTCAGTGTTGGGGGCTGGCTATGGCCAGCTGCTTGTTGTTTTCGTCCTCAACAGAACAGGAGGGAGAAAATAAGATGGCAAAAAGTTCATGGGTTATGATTAAGACATGGGAAATTGCTTGCCAGTTACTGTTACAGGCAGAACAGGTCTGACCTTAGGAAAAATTGATCCAATTTATTTCCAATTAAAATATATTTTGGTAGCGAGAAATAATGAAAGCATTGTTTTCTTCAGGCAGCACCAGCTCACCTTCCTGCTCCATGACCTTCACTGGTGTTCTCAGGCTGTTTCTCACACTTTCTCCTCACCAATCCTCTGCTTGTGTGATGGTTTTGCTCTTTCCTAAACCTCTTCTAGCTGAGGCACCACTCTGTGGTGGGTAGCTTGGAGTGGCTGGAAACAGCCATGTCTCTGATAGAAATTTCCACAGGATACTATAAAGTCAATTGTCATAAATTAAAATTTGTTGACTCTGCATTAGCCAAAGCAATTGACATTCCTGGCAAAAGTAATCACATCGTAACTTTTTGAAGTAAAGTTCTTATCTTCCAGAACTCTCTTACCCTATGCATTTCAATAATCCCTCTTTAAAAGAAAATATATGTTAATATTTTGGAAAGAAAAGCTACATAATATAGCTTATCAATATTTTACTGTATTTATTTTATATTGAATTTGTATGCCTGAAGCTGTTTGTAAGGGGGTAATTTTATTCATGTGAAATTGATGGGTTGAAGAAAGTCACAAGATAAGCATAAAAATAATAAATGTCCAAGATAATTTACTGCTTTTAAAATATAAAAGCTATCTACATTCCCATTATGTTTTGATTTGTATGTGTCAGATAGATGTTTTATGTTTCATGAGCAACGTGTACATCATACAGTGCAGGAGGTTGTTAAGAGAATTTTGTAATTTATTATGAAAGTTAATGCAGAAATGAGAACTAGTATAAATGTCTAAAATAACCTGAACCCATAATTTGTTAGAAAACTGGTGGGTTTTTTGAATCTGTTAAAGGGATTGAACTCATTTGTAGACCCTTCACAGAATTTAATATGGTTTGGGTGGAAGGGACCTTGAAGATCCTCTAGTTCCAACCCCCTGCCATCGACAGGGACACCTATCGCTAGACCAAGTTGCTTGAAGTATCATCAAACCTGGCTTTGAATATTTCCTGGAACAGGGCAGCCACAAATTCTCTGAGCAACCTGATCCGGTGTCTCACCCCTCTTGCAGTAAAGAGTTTCTTCCATATATGTAATGTAAATCTACCTTGTTTCAGTTTCAAGCCATTGCCTCTTGACCTATCCCTACATACCCTTGTGAAAAGTCCCTCTTCAGCTTTGCTTCTTTATGAAGAAACACACTTTATTATCTTAGGAAAATTTGATCCCTCTTTCTTTGGATTTCGCCATTTGGTTTAAATCACTAGGATAAGCTGTTTTGATTCTTTAACAGTATTGTCCAAAAGGTAATTAAAAAATAGTTGTAGAAGATACCTATATATTTAGTGTGGGATCACCTACAGAATCCTACTGGGTGTGAAGAGTTGTATTGAAGTTCTGCAGGTATGTGAGTCAGTTTCCAAAAGTTGCAGGCAACATTTGGATCCTGCATACATTGTATTTTCAAAAACTGAATTCAAATTTCTTCGAATCATAGAATGATAATTTTTGGAAGAGATCTTTAAGATTGTCCAGTCCAATTACCATTCAGCACTAGCACTGTAACCCCTTAACCACTAAACCACATCACCCAGTGCCAGACCCAAATGTCCTTCCAGGTACGAGGAGTCAAGCACCTCCCTGGGCAATTTATTCCAATGCCTGACCATCCTAACAGCTGCTTGAAATGAGGTTGTGGCCATGTGGGGATCAGCCTCTTTTGCCAGGCAAGCAGTGACAGGACTAGGGGAAATTGCCTCAAGCTGCACCAGGGGAGGTTCAGGCTGGATGTCAGGAGGAATTTTTTCATGCAAAAGATGTCCAAGATTTGTAATGAGCTGTCTAGGGAAGTGATGGAGTCACTGTTACTGGAGGTGTTCAGGAAATGCCTGGACATAGCACTTGGTGCTATGTTGTTGCCACCGTTGTTTAGTTGGCACAGTAATGTTTGGAAAAAAGTTGGACTTGGTGATCTTGGAGATCCTTCCTAACCTTAGTAATGAATCTGTCATATCCTTCTGGGAAATACTGCAAACTGTCATTTATTCTTATTCCTAATATTCTATTTTTTAACATTTTTAATTTTTAAATTTTTTAGCAGTACAAAGGTTTTTTTTTTGTTTGTTTGTTTATTTCTTTTAGAGACTTCGGGTAAGGGAGCTTGTAAAATGATTTTTGGAAATACATAACTTACAAGTGGATCTCATTTGTCCATGTTCTCAGTAACTTCTCAAAAACACTGAGATAATCCAAAGCGTGTCTTCCAGTTCCATACTGGAATGTTGATTCCTAAACAGCATGTCATTTATATTGACATACACATAAACTTTATTGTAGCCTGTAGAAAGTTGCCTAGTGTGCACTCCATGTGTACTGATCTGTAGCTTCCTGGACCTTCTCTAGATTTTTTAGGATTGATTGCATATTTGCCACCTTCATTTGATTTTAAGACAATTTGAAGCAGGCGTTTTTCTATTGTAAGTTCAGGTGTTTCATTCTCAAGTCCCTTTAGAGTTGTTGATGGGATGCACGCCACTCTAATAATCTGTTATAGCTCATTTTTTTTTTCTCATGTTCTCTAATGTCACTTCAGTTTAAGGCACATCCTCTCATGCATTTCTTTGGGGAGGATATCTGGCCTATTAACTTCTCCAGTCTCCTCTGGAGTGGATAAACCCCCAGATTTTAGTGGCCCCTGCTTTCTGCCAGCCTCAGCAGAAGCCCCTAGATGGCTGTCTGTGGGAGGCTCCTCACTAAGCCTGATTCTGACCTCAGCCTTAGCCATGTCTGCTGGGGTGGCTGGTGTGCTGTGGCCTAGGGCTGCCCCCAGCTACCCCTTGGACTGCTCTTCTCCCTGGCCAAGGGCAGCAAGGTCCCGCTCTGACCATGGACAACCCCCACAACTTCTGGCCTCCAGCCTGTAGGGATCTGCTGGTCCCTGCAGGCCTCTGACCCTGTTTTATGTTAAAGCCTTCCGAAGATTACAATCCTTTCTGTTTTCCTTACTTGGACACAACTTGAAGCTTTTACAAGGATGCCTTTTTATTTCTAATAGCCTCCTTCATCCCATTTGTTCTTGACAGCTCCCTTCTCTGGATTTTCTCAGTCTTTTTTGAGAGGTTGTATGCATTTCTTTTGAGCTTGCAAAAGGTGTCTTTAATCAGTCTCTGTGCCACCTGTAAAAATGTGACTTTTGCAGCCAATTCTTTTTTCTTCCTTATAACAAGCTTACTCATTTTTATTCAGTGACCCTCTTTGAAACAGTGGTTGAGATTTTTTGGCTTTTGTTGCCCTTTCAAGGGCATAGATTCCAATCTACATCAAAGCAGTTATTGACTGTGGCTAAAAGTTTACTTTGAGTCATACCCTGATATGTCATGTGCTTGTACAAGACAGGCAGAAATATCCAACAGCCCTAATATTTATCTGCCACATTTATAGGGACATTTTTCAGTGTTACAAAGGTGTTCTGTTTCTTAGGTGTCTGTAGGGGTTGGTCCAGAGCATGGGTTGTATTTATATCCTATGTCTTTCTTGACATCATCTACCTCAGCTGTTGCTGAAAGGGAGTCTCTGGGTTGTTTACATGAATGGACTGTTAACCGCCAGATGGATGTGGTAACCATGAGCAGCCATTCTCTAATGAGTGGAAAGAAACAAAAAAGGAATCCTTGAGCTTTCCCAGTAATCTGAAGTGGTCCATATCAAAATATAGCATAGCTGAAGACTTGCTGTGCCTGTAGGGAGGACTGGCCTATGTGTAAGGATTTTCCCTCCGCAGACCAATGTAGCTCTGAATAAGAAATCAAGAAACGATGATGGAGATGTGTGATCAGCATCCTCTGGAGAGACCTATCACTCAGGTCACCAGGCAGGGTCTCTGAGAAGAACTCAAGGACATAATTCTGTTCTAATTCTGTTCTTCTTTGCAAAAGACAGAACTCATGTCAAATTTTGGGTTTAGGACAGGGATCTCTGCAAGGATCCAGTCATCTTCTGGGCATTTAGTTTGCAACAATTATCTCTAACTAACTGTGGTGGTCATACCAGTATTGAAGCAACTTCCTAAGCAATGTAAGCAGTTCTTGAGGTGCCCAAACTGAGGATGTGTTAGGGCTATGGAAGCCCCAAGGAAGCTCTGTGTTGATGAGGGAGTTCCCTGCTGTTCAGCCAAAGTAGAAAGCATATACTTTGAGATTCTGCAGTCAGTTAATGGAGATGACGGCAATTGGTGGGACAATTTCCTGTCTTTATTTTTGTTGTGACATTTTTGGCAGGAGATTGAGGCTGCACAGGTGGATTATCTTGGAACTTCTTTTTTGTTTGCCTGCTTTGTGTTTGGTTTTTTTTCCATGTTCCTTTTTTTTCACAGTTAGTTTGGCTTATTCACCATAATTTTTTTAGTCTGTTTTCTTTCGGTCTTTAGGAGCTCAAGGAGTGTGTGTGTGTTTGGTTTTCTCTTCTGTGTTATTTGTAGGTGTGGACTTCACACAGTTTGGTGTTTCTTTTTCTCCCTGAAAGTTGTGTGACTCTTTAATTTTCTATGTTTTGTTGTTGGTTTTGTTGAATTTTCAATATATTTATTTAGTAAAGATTCTTGTTGGTGGGAAAGAAACAGGAGGATCTAGACTTCCACATGCAGATCCAGAATGATGATATCATTGGAATGCCAAGTGGCAGAACAACTAGAAAATTGGGATTTAGTGATGGATGGATGCAAGCTTAGGCAGAAAAAGTGGGGTGAGGGTTGCCCTTTATGCAAAGCAACAACTGGAATGCATGGGACTCGTGTGAAGCTTTTGATTCAATATTAAGGGAAAATATTTTCGGTAGAAGGATAATTATGCAACTGAAATGGTTGCCTAGGGAAACCAGATTGTGGAATCACCTTTTTTGAAAGTTTTGGAGATGCATCTGTTTAATGTACAAAGTCTAGTCTTTAGACCCAGTCTAAAGTTGCAGCTTTATGCAGCTGCTACCTGTAAACCACTTTGTGAGTGGGAGAGTCTGTGATATGGTGCATCATGGCAGAAGGATCAGGTCCATTTTGACTTTATGTGTTAGTGGATTACAAATCTATACATATGTCTCCTTACAGGAACAAACTAGATATGTTAGACAACTCAGGATGATCACCATATATGTGCACTGATGAGATACTACTTTCTAAAGCTGTTCTACATTCTTATCTGATAGTATTTCTGAATCCCTTCTAATCACATCACAGGAGAAAAAGGGAGAAAGACATCATAATTCTGTAAGCAATCACAAGACTGCAGTGCCATTGTGTTAGTGATATTGTAGATCAAACTCTTTAGGAATAGTTAATTGCTTTCATTTTTTGTTTATATTTTTCTCCCCCAATTAATGTAGACTGTTGCAGTTTATTATAATAAAAAAATTCAACAAGTGGAAATTGGTTTTTCTCAGAGTTGTCTTAGAATAAATTATATGTTTTCAGAAGAAAGACAGACATGCCTGAGGATAAAGTAAGGTATGATATTTGTGTACACTGGATAGAAATCTCTATAAATATGATATTGGTATCATGCATACTTATAAGATTAGTGTCAACATAGGTTATCTATCATATAAGGGTAAGTCAAGCAAGTTAGACCTGCCTCAGGGATGGTTTAGTTTGTATATCCAACTATTCAGACAGCGTTGCTGTGGATATTTTGGAAGAAAAGACAGAGGGATGATTTTTCCATCACTCCAGGCTTCCCATTCATTGGCACTGTCCCCATTTTCTCCAGTGTGCTTTGATAGGTACAGGTAATCGGTGTCCTATTAATCTTTAGGAGAAGTAGGACCTAAATGGAAGAACATCTCCCTCCAGCCCCTCTTCCCCAAGATGAGTTATATGTAACCTGTGCATCAGTTGGACAGTGGATGGAACATACTGGAAGTAGATGATGCATTTAGTCCATGTGGACATTTTTCTGTCACCAGGCAATTTCCAGGGCATTTCATATTAGATTTTTAATTATTTTTTGTAAATTTTATTATTATCCTTAGCTTACTTCTTTGCACAGTTACATGTTTTATAGATTAATGGAGTATGGGTGTTTTGCGTAGGAAATTCCATGTTGTAAAGATTCAAGAATAATTTTTGTGGTATAGAATATAATGTGAACCATAACAAGTACATAGCATTGAAAAATTTGGAAAATATGTAGTTGGGGAAGCTTGACAGCTCAAGAATCATATAGGAATTCATTATTTTCTCTGTGCCAAATGAAAAAATATATGCTTCTCCCAGCACCACAGAACTTCTATTTGGACACACTGATAATATAAGCCAGCCTTCATTTGTCTAAGTAGTAATGTAAAATAGGATGTAAAAATTAGCTGATGAAATCATGGTAGTATGAAGGTCTTTTCATTAGTTCATTTAGCTTTGGACTGATTGTAAACATAACTACTAATTCATTTTGCATGCTTTTGTTAATTATAATGGCATTCAGTAGTGCTCATCTGGTTACGAGTTTCTGAGTATCTTTCTATCACAGAAATGTGAATTTCTGGAATCAGGAAGAAAGGAGGTGTCTCTACTTTTTGCAATTCTGCAATTTATATAATATTCTTCAAAAATAATAATTTTTGTAGTTTAAATGAATGTGTTGAAGTAGTTTTAATATAATTAAAATACATAGTCTGACTGTTAGGTAAATTTACACTTTTTCATACTTTTAGAAGATATACATTATAGATTGTATGTAAGTGATGTATTTTCAAATAAAGTTCAGGACATCCCATTAACATAGAGCAATTTAAGACTCGCTCAGAAGTCCTATGAGTTAAGAGGTTTTTTAATTGTGTGAGTCCTATATTATAGAGATTTGGAAGGTACAGATACCAGTGAATGTTTATGTCTTTAAAATACTAGACAGTCTCTTTAGCAAGTAATTTTTGCTTTAGTGAAACCAGTGGTGATTTTGACTCGACCAATCTGATTCAAAACAAGCATACCTAATAATACCTATAGATAGCCCTCAACCAGGCTCTAAAATTTTCTTGCATGCTTTGGTGAGTAGTGCTTCATTAGAATATTTTATACAAATACCCACTTCAAGCAGTAATGGAGTTTGAACCATTTTTACTATAGAAGAAATCTGAACAAGCCAGTCTTACCTGAAATAGTGACACATCATGGCAACTTGGTCTATCAAATAGGAGAAATGCTTATGTGCTGTAGTACACTTTGGTGGGGTTATTTACCTTTTAAAAAATTCCAAAGACCACCAATAAGGCAGGATAAAGAATAAAAGCACATAGTCTCAAACCAAAGTATTGTCTTAGAGGCAGTGTACAAACACATAACAGGTAAAGTTATCCTAATGATTTGTGATCTAAATGTGGAATAAGCTAAGAGGTGATTGCAGCAAGTAAATGAATGAGTTAAAGAAATAGCTTGCAGCACATGGGTATTGTATTTATTTAAGTCAAGTTTCTAAGTCTTCATCCAGGAATGAATTTGACTTTCATTTTGAATTAAATATTCTAGGGATTTCTGACACAACTATGACAATTAACATTCTGTCAGGATGCTTTTAAAGCTTTGGTTAACAAGGTCTATGAATTTGTAAATTTTTAAGGTTCAGATGGATTTCAGGTGCAATTGTTAGATATTGAAGAATGGGAATGTATCTCTGTAAACACTGTCGGTAGGGGATAGGTAAACAATTAAAGCTTTACCTGCTGGGGCCCAAGGGATGGAATCTTCTAGCTCAGGTGGAAAGGAGAGAAATGTTGGTGTTAGACCAGAATAACTGCAATGATTCAGATCCAGATTTTAGGACGCTAACAAAAATCAAAGCAAATCAGTTTATAATAGACATAATATTATTTTTTAGGAGTCTTCTGCCTTTGTCAGGTAAACCACACTGAAATGTGGCATAAATGAAACAGAAGTCAATAAATAAGATTCTAAAGATGAAAATTTACACAGTTAAAAAGAGAATTGGTAGGTAAGACCTGCTATCTGTCTGTGACCTGTCACACCTACTTTGTGCCATCCTCACCACTTTAAATATTTCTTACTGATTTCTGAAGAAGTATAGAAATCCAGAAATAGACCAAGTAAAATTATAATCATTGAGATTAATGATTGTGTTTTTTTTTCATATTAAGACTAATTACCAAAAAATACTATAATGAAAAATTTCTTCTGAAAAGGCTGTGTCTTAACCAAATGGATCATGTTTTGGTACAAGATTTCATGTATAATAACTGATTGTCCTGGCTATATTTCTGAGGTGAAGCACTATGTGATGTTTAATATACTCCAAGCTAGGAAAACTGATGATATGAAATATTTTGGTGTAGTGGAGTATAGGAAAAAAGAGAAATACAGAATATTCGCATTTGAGGCTTACATATTATCTGTCAACAAGATGTAGTGTTGAAGAAATAACTGTAATGTGTATTTAGGTCTAGAATTCAGGTGCACAAGAAACTTCAAAGACAGAGGCATAGCTATTTAGAGGCAAAAGTGCAACCTTTTAATGGGAAATAGGTCAGTGAAATGAATGCTTTTCACTCTGTTGGTTGGACATTTACATTGTGGATCCAGGGTGACCACATGACCATCAAGCAAAGTTTCATTGGCACACATTTTACTTTCTGAAAACTTTTATGAATTGCCACCCACCATCACCTCCTCGTATTTGCCTTAGGTTCCTTCCCTGTTTTTTAACATTTTCTTCTCTTTTTTGCTTTGTATTAAGCTCATCAGATATCCTTCTCATTTCCCAGTGCTGTCCTACTGTGCAGGGGTTTCATGTAGTGTTTATTTCTCCAGCCTGTCATTCTTTGCTCTCCCTTCTTCACTTGCTCTACTACAGAGGCTGCCAGGTAGCTTTCAGTTTTCTAGGAACTTCGACCTTCCCAGCAGGTTTTGTTACACTCTACAAACAAAGGAAGAAGTTAGAACTGCAGCTCTTTTAAATGCCCAAACATCTTGTAACAAAGTGTGTATTAATAATGCCAGTTGGAACATAGATTTTTTTTTCTTAAACTGTGGGAAAGCAGCCTTTTCTTAAAAAAATTCTACATTCATTTTACTCTTCAGCCTGCTTCTGTCTGACCTTGTCAGCAAGAGAGAATTGCCAAGAGGCACCATCGAGAGGCTAGTAGGATCTACTTCAGAGATAGCAGAGTTTCAGGCATTAAGCCCATGTCTATATTAGTAAATTAAACAATGCCTGGAAATATTTCCATGTCTCTGTCACAGTTAATGTCTTTGCAAGCTAACATTGTTCCAGAAAATTCCCAGACATATATTTGATCACCTCCATTAGACAATTTTTATGTAACTCCTCTGTTTCAGAGCATATGTGACTATGTTACATAGGTGTAGGATTATCCTACATCCTACATAGATGGAGGATTATTTCTGCCAGTTGATTTCAGGTAAGAGAAAAGTGCTCAGGCTTAGATGTAATCTAAGTATTATACAGACCTGCTTATTCTTTATTTCTTCTGCCTTGTCCAACCTTCTCTCTTCATTGCAGTCTTCCAGTCTCAGCTTGAAAGCTGTTTTTTTTTTTTTTTTTTTTTTTTTTTCTTTTTGCTTGTCCTTTTGTCCTTCCTAACATACATACAGATTTAAATTTTATTGGCATGCTGTCTCCCAGCTTCTGTCCCTTCCTTCAGATGACCTTGTGAACTTACTGGTAGTGATATTGTGTGCAGTTCTCTGCCTGAAACAAACTACTTCAGGGAAGACTTCCTTTTGGTTGCCCTTGGGTACCATAATAATAAAAATAGAATAAAAATACAGGACTAGAATTTGAGTGATGCCTTAGCTGTCACTCTGCTGCAAGGAAGAAACTTAGTGAACAATTATATTTCTTTGTGGACTACATTTAAGCTTACTACTTATTAAGAGAACAAATTAAAGGGAATGATAAAGCCAGATTCTATGTTGGTTTTGTTACATTATTCTAAATAGCTGTAAATATTTCTCTCTGTTTTGTCAGGATTGTGATACTAGAATTGATCTTGGACATCACTTCAGTTCAAGGTTGAAGTTAAAAGGTCTTTTTGAGGCTTAGAAGAAGCAGGTGAGTACAAGTTAATCATCACAAATCAAAGAGGATTTTTTTTTTTTTTTTTGCAACTTCCTTTTGTTCCAGAATTGCTGTTCTTGCTTACCAGTCCAAATTTAAATAGCTGGTCTCTGCTTTCCCTGATTCACTGACATGTGTGACTGCTTGTGTTATGACTAGATAGCGGACAATATATGATTAATTTAGGATTTCCCTACATACTTTTTCAGCTTCTGCCATGAAAATAGGTGAAACCGTGTTTCTATCACCAAGGTCTCTGGAACTCTGGACTTAACTTACACTGTACAGTGTCATTACATCAGCTGTATTAGGAGTATGATACTTAAGCTGATTGGTTTTGAAAACTGTTGTAGATTGTATTTCTTCTGAAAAATAAAATTTAAAAAGGCAAATACACTATAATAAATAGTGAAGAATCTCTGAGTTTGGATATTCCCAATTTCTTGAAATTGGGAGGATCTTTATTCCTCTGGTAACTAGGAATTCCATGATGTCAAGGACCATGAGGTCAAACCTTGTTTCAACTGCTTTGTGTGTTAACAGGCTGAACCTGCCTGGTACACCACACTGTCAGTGGGTATGGTGCCACTGGGCCTTGGCATGCCTGCACTGAATACCTTGCTGCCCTGGTTAAGGGCAAATTTGGGAGAGAACCCCCAAAGGGGTTCCTCAGCCCCTACCCTAACTGGTTTGCACCAGACCTTCACAGCTATCTTCAGTGAATAATGTACAAGTGGCTTACAGGTCTTTTTAACTTCGACTGGAAAAGGAGATCCTGAAGGAATTAGTGTAAGATGAGAGCTTAGCAAGGCAGTCACATTTATTTTGGATTTTTCATAATTGCTATTGCAACAAAAAAAAAAAAAAAAAAATCTGTATGTTGAGTGTTGCAGTTGTTCATATTTTACGGAGGTATCAATTTTTTTGAGAATATTCCCAGAACTTTTCAGATTCTAAATTTTTAGGCAATATTTTAACATATAAATTGCAAAATATGGTCAGTTGGGCCTGATACTATATTTTTAAGATACAGATTTAAACAGGGTACAACAAACTTTTCATAATAGAAAGCAGGCCAAATTCTGTGTACACTAGGATATAGAAAAAAATATGTAAATACAAATAATATGCCATGTGCAGTAGCTGCTAAAGTATTACAAGATATTCTGATATACCTATGTACTCCATAATATTGGTATATCCATCTTAATGTATTGATGCCTCTGGAAGGAAAGAAAAAGAAGCTGTTCCACGGGAGTTAATGATGATGACACAAATTAGTTCTGAAACTATGTTTATAACAAATTTTTTGATGTTTTACCCTCTGTGAGGAAGCACAGCCCTTTTCAACCTTGTTCAAAGTAGTGTAAAAGAAGACTCTTC
Source organism: Vidua chalybeata (assembly GCF_026979565.1). Lineage (NCBI taxonomy): Eukaryota > Metazoa > Chordata > Aves > Passeriformes > Viduidae > Vidua > Vidua chalybeata. The sequence continues at coordinate 47,094,453 of NC_071534.1, forward strand.
TGGTATGTGTTTCACTGTGACTGTCTTCACTGGGTAATAAGAAAGGAAAATTCCTTAATTCCGATTTAACTTCACTTTTTTGCAAGGAGTTAAGGCACTGGCTGGAAGGCTATAGTGTGAGTATGGTGAAGCCAGAAAAGAAGAAAGGTTAGGTGTAGCAGTGTTGTAAGTCAAAGGATATACAGCACTATACAGGGAAACTGTAGATATTCCTGGTAACATGTGCAAATCTTTATATGACTATATGTTAGTATGTAGTAATATGTTTATTTTCAAAACAGTGTTCTTTCTTTCATTCCTCAGCAGAAAAAAAATGGTAAGAAATATCAGATTCTTTGCTTTCTATGTAGCAATGGAAATGTGGCTGGATTTCTGTCAGATATTTATTTGTACATGTCTGAATGGTGTACCTGTAGTTACGTTAGATAGTTTTTTGATAGTGCCAATATTTTGGAAAACTGATAGAAACTGGAGTTTGATAGAAACTCCAGTTGAAATCTGTCGAGTCAGCAAGAGTGTTTTTGTTTTTAAAGGATATAGTCTCTGGAAGTTTACTGTGTTCTGACAAATAATGGCCAAAATGTAGTATAAGTGGCTTGTGCATCTCTGCTTTTTTGGCAGTATATTTTTATTGAATTCCAGTATGTCTGAAACTTAAGGCATATGAAAGAAAGTAACTGCTATTCTGCTTCCTCCATTATTTTCTTCCATAACTTTAAGTTAAATATATTCTATAAAAATGCTTTCTGTAAAGGAAGCAAAAATCTTTTTGGCCTTTTTAACATTGGTCTCTTTTTCTTGCAGTATGTAAAAGTGGAGAAGGAATGTTTTTGCAGTCAATGAGGAAACAGTAGTACATTTTGAATGCTAGTTCTTCAGTATGGTATTTAGAATTAATAGGTTCTTTTATGGCAGGATCTGCTGTGTTTGAAATGATAGAAAACTGAGATTCAGTTATAAATGTAGTGATAGATATGCATAAAAATAAAATTGCAATTATGAATACATTTTTAGTCAACAGAGAGAAAAAATCTGTTTGGTTTTTATCCTCTCAATGGAACGCTTAACTTTTTAGGAGTAAGTTTTAGCAAAACTGTGACAGAGCTCAGAGAAATGTGAAAGCAGAGAAAAAATGTTCTGTTTTCTGACTGATGACTTAGACAGCTTTGAGACTGTTAGTGATGCATTTACATCTATGTTTTCTGAGTTACTTAGGCTTTGAAAAAAAAAGCTTAATGAATTCTGGTATTAATGATTATTAACTTGATCTAGCTCTTCTGTGTTGTCTGCGTTGGAGAAGAGGAGCTCATTGTGCTCATTCCTGTTTCTTTTTGGTACTACAGGAAACAACAACTTGAAACATCACAGCTCATGTACATGTATATGCAGACATTTTCTATACTATTAAATGTTCAGTCTATATGCATATGTTTATTTTGTAGAGGGCAAGCATAATTATACTGTTAGATTAGTACAGAAGAGTATCTCATATAGATATCTTGCATCTGAACTGAAATTCTCTCAAGCATTGTGTAAGGACTCATTGCTGGTGACCATGTTGGTGACCAACATGTGAAAGATATGATGTTTTCCACTAGCTGCATAATGGACTGGCATTAACTTTGTCCACAAGGAAGTCTTTCACATGTCTGGTCAGAAGGCAAAGGAGTTTTACTTCCATAAGTGAATGAAAGGAGGGTATACAGCATAGTGCTGAAAGAAAAAGATGGTATCTAGTTTGCAAGAAACAATTAGATGGAGTTTGATGGGCTTTGTCTTTAATATGGTTTCTAACAGGAAGAATCTGAAACATAAACAGTACTTTATGCTTTAATGGAATTGTATTAGAATAGAGACCCTATTTATCATAGAATTTTGAATTATCTTTCCAGGGTGATTTTGAATAGCTATAAATTGGTGATCTGGGGGGAACCTGAAGTCAACTTTTGTCAAAAAGTAGTGCACATTGATAGAATTGAATTTGTGATCTGGAAATATGAGGCAGTAAATTTTTCCTATGATTATATATAACACCAAACTATGGATTTAAACTGGCCAGCTTTTCAATTCAGCTAAATAGTAAGTGCAGTCTTAATAGTCTGATTTCCTGGGAAGAGCGCTGTTGAAATAATCTGGTTTTTACAGCCCATATCAAATACGAACTTGCATCAGTTATTGCAAAGTTTGTGCTTTGGGAGGTATTTTTGTGGCATCTAGGAGTGATGCTCCACATTTGTTGGAATTAGTTGTTAATGATACTGTCTTGAAAAATGAGTTATTGCTTACATACACTGATTATTTTGTGGTTTCTAGCACAGAAATTTTTAAGAAGAAGCTAGTTGAAACCTGATGGGTTTTTTCAGCTGTATAAAATGAGGAGAAAATGGTGTGCATCTTAATAATTTTATGATTCTTTTTCCTATGTGACATGAATGAGAGAGGTGAGAACTCTTAATTTTTAACTGAACTGAATTCAGGTTTCTAAACGTGGCCTGCTTGAGAACAGAGGACCATTCCTGTAGCTGTCATGTAGAATGAAGTTGGAGTCTGAATCTCCTTTTTAGCTGTCAGCTTTATTAAGGAGCTACTGGTGTGTTGAACTAGGCACACACATTATATAAGCAGTGTATGGTGGTGTCTGGGGGGAATTTTCTCTCTCTCCACTGCTGCTTTATTAGGTCTTGCTCACTCACTCACTGTTGCCCTGTCTCACTCCAGCTTTCTGGCTGCAGCTCACAGCACTGTAGGTCTAATGTAGATTGACGCCTTTGCCAGAGGACTGATTGAAACTTGTGTCTCATAGTTGCTAATGCTCACTCAACCATTTTATTGAAGATAAAGTAAATAAAATAGATTGCCATATGAGAATTCTCTGAAATCAAATGGAATAATTTGACAGGTTTAAGCCCATGAAAAAGCCTGAGCATTGAAACAGATGGGAATACTTTTTATGCACAATATACCAGGAAAAGGTGTCTACTGGCTTGCTGTTACACTGTTTGGCTTTTACCAAAATTATAATCGTTGAAAATATCATTTCCATTGGTATTTAAATTGTTACTTCTCTCAAACAGGGGGATCATTTTTAATATAAAAGTAATGGATATACTGATTTTATTTTCTTACTTCTTCTGTTTCTTTAAGAGAGTGGTTATAGGTAACCAGTCTTTTAAAATGTAATTAAAAAAAATAAAGGTGAGTTTAGTATTTGAGAAGACGATTCTGTGAAATGCAAAATAGGTTGTTGCTTTTATAGGTTTTTAATAATCATTAAATGACATAATTTTGAATATTACAGGTAAATTTGCTGAAAAACGCCCTAACATTTCCAAAAGTATAGCAATACAATACACAAGAACTATGAGGTGCTAAACTTATTTTGACAAACTGCTCAGAATAATGGTCAACAAGTCCCAAATATTCTTCTTCTTCTTCCCAAATATTCAAATAAAAATTTTATAAAGAATTTCTGCGGATAAGCATGGTAGTATGTCCATGCTATTTTCAGAAATAAGATAATACATAATAATATGTGTCTAAAGACACAAAAGATGACATATGACTCTAATTTTTTTATCTGGATAAAAATGAGTATTAGTCTTTCTAGTCACTTCTTACTAGTTGGACCGCTTCTTCAAGAAAGCAAGACACACCTGTGTTTTAGTTTAGTATAATAAATTATGTCAAGCTCAGAGTTAATAAATGAAATAAATACAAAATAAATTTTAAAATATCAGCAAAGTTGGCAGATGCAGCCTTGGTTTACCACTTGAAAACATTTAAATATCCAATACTAATTTTTCTGTTTTCTTTATGTTTAAACAAAATCTGTTCTTTTTTTGGGGGTGGAGAGGAGAGGGATGTTATGTATCAATTTTATTTCATTTTTTAAACTTAAGAAATTGATTGTAAAAGATTGTGCTGTTTGTACTTTTAGATTGGATACTAGTGAGATTTCATTAATATTGGGTAAGAAATAAATTATGAATGAGCTATTTGAAAATAACCTGCAGGAGTGAGTTGACAGCCTAGAAAAACATAGTAAGGATGGATTTCCAGGTTAAATGTTAGCCAGAATACACAGCTAGTTGTGCTGATGTATGCAGTGGCAGGGATGGTATTGGTCAAAATCGTATTTTCAGTAAGACTGTGAATAAACCTACGAAACGTGAATGATACTCTTCTTTTTTTTTCACATCCTCTATGTATTTTTAAAAGCAAAAATTACTCTGTTGTGCTTATAAACCAGAACATTGGCCCCAGGTCTTTTTTCTCTTGTTGCCATGCTGATGACTGCATGTGGCCAAACTCTTAATGCTCTCAAAGCAGTTCCAGACTTAAAATTTCAACATTTACCCCATGGTACTCTTTCTGTTCCTTTAGTGGGATAGAAAGGTCATCAACAGCTTTGTCTTTCTTCAGGACAGCATAGAAAAAAACACAACTCTTTCAAAAGTCCCTGGTTTAACCCTTTCATTTTCCATCTCTGAAGTTCTTGGAAAGTCTTGCCATTTGGAGGGAACAGAGAAAATTAATTTAGTTGCTTTTAATTATATACATAGAATTGCTTTGGGTTTTTTTCTGTGACAGGAGGTCCAAGACAAAGAATCCTTGCTCATTTCTGTGTTATGTAGGCTTTTCTCTCTCTCAGGTTTTTCCAGTTAAATTGTAAAGCCATTATGCTGTTAACACAATCTTTGGGAAAAAATGCTGAGGCCCATGAGCACTCCAGCATAGATTGATTTAGACAGAATAAAAGCTGGTTTTATCAAGAGAAAATGAAGCCTTAACAGTAGTTTACTTTACTTGGGATTTCTCTAAAACTTAAGAAAATCAAATGTGGTTTTCCATATTGCTCAGAACAACTTATTTGTGCTGTTTTTCTCAGCATGATCTCTTATTTGACTGTATCTGAAGTAATTCTGATTTTCATGATACTATTTCCTATGTTCTTTAACAACACAGTAAAAAAAAATTATCTATATTTTTGACATGCTTTTGAAGTTACCTTATCGAGAAATCATTCTATGATAAATGTTATGAACTAGCTATTTTAAGTCTTTATTAAAAGTATAAATGAATGTAGGCAATAAAGAAAGCAATTCAGTACAAGTAACTACATATGGAAGAAATAGCATCACATGTAATTCTATGAAAATAAATGGGATCTTGAAAATGGAATAGATGTTTATTTGATTGCTTTGAGAGTTAGCCTCCCTAAAAAGCTGATTTTAAATGAGTTTTGTGTTTGTGAGTGGTACTTGTTAACTGTCTTGGGGAGTGATCTCTTCGCTAGAAAATGCATTCTGGGATCTAGGAAAGAAAGAGGTAATGATTTTTTTTTTTTTTAATGTGGCTGTTGTCATCTAGGAACTGGATGGAGATCACTGTCCCTCAGGAACTAGGCCTCAGAATTTTGAATGTAGTCTGTAAAACAGCTATTTAGTGGTAATTGTTGTCAGTCGCAGCCTCTAGAATACAGGTTTTTACTGGTTATTTGGTGGGGAAAACTGTGCTTAACTGCATATCTTTTTTTTTTTTATGTTGTTTGGTTGGTTTGCTTTAATTGTCTAGGGAAGTAAATCACGATATTTTTTGGTTCATGTGGTGGTTCGGATCCTACATCCAAACATAAACATATAGATTTGAGTACCTATATATAAATCCATTTAATTATGATTGATCCAGTGAAGGTTTTGCAAAAAAAAAAAAAAAAAAAAAAAAAAAAAGCCTACCAGGAATGTAATCAAAGGCTTCAAAGTTAAACCTGCTTGATATAGTTTGCACAATATATGTCACTTCTCAAGAATAAGGTGTGGGACATGGTACCTCAGTATGTAAAATACAGAAATTTAATTCTAGAATCTATATACTTTGGTTAAGTATAGTTTTATAGGTAACAGCGCTAATGGGAAATAGACTGTAATTTTAACTCAGTGCTTTTGTACTGGAGGGAGAAACTAAATTAAATATTGTTTTAGATCTGTCAAGATACATATAGATATATAGTTCCTGTCTGTAATCAAATTTGCAGCCTAATGTCATTCTGTCTTATTTGGGTGAAGCTATTTACCAAACACTTCAAATTAGAACAGATGGATAGAGTGCTATGACAAAGACGTGTGACCTTATGTCTTAAATGTTTTGCAGCTAATTTGAAACTAGTATTTATTATCTGCATGCTACCATCAAGTTGCTGAATATTTAACTTCCTTCTTTTGAAGATTAAAATTTTCTCACATGGCCATTTGTCATTCATTTTTACTCTTTGCTCTAAGATACATTTTCATGATGTAATGCAAATCCAGTTCTCTTTTTAGCCCTTAATAAAGAATTAGAACTATAAATATATACAAAATTTCTACTCAGTCCAGTCAAACGCTTTTAGATTTAAATAGATGTATTTTTTCTCAAATTTGATGGTTGCTACTTGTTTAAAAAAGATAAATTCAAGGGTTGGTAATCTTTGCATCATCATCCCTCACCTTCTTCTTAAATGGTTTTATTTCTAAGATTCCTTCTTCTTAAAAACATACAAAAAAGCAAAAAATATCTAAAAGCAACAAACAAAAAACCCACCAAACTTCTTTACTGAAATTTTTCCTCAGGCCAGTTTCTCTCTGCTGGTTAAGTGGACTAAAGGAATGACAGCATTTATTTTATTTTTTAAAATAAGGCTGAAATGTTGAATTGAATTAAAGAATGGAAAAATATTTAAAGTTTTCTCTCGTGACAGAATCATTTTACATTTGCTTTTTTGAGCAATACTGTTATAAAGAATGTGGAATATAAGCATTTCCATTGGTAAATTTTTCATCTTCACTGTAGACGTATTAGACTCACCCCTATTGATAATCCTTTTAACTAAAGCACATACTTATTTAATGAACAGGTATTTCAGTTCTAGATGTCTTTTCCCTCTCTCCCAAATTCTTTATTGCCCCTCCACCAGAACTTGTGTTTGCATTTTTGCTTGTTTCTCTTCTTCAACTTGTCAAAAAGGAAACTAAATTAATGTGGAAAGGATGCCCAGCTGATGCCATAGAAAATTCATAAGTTTACACCATGCCCCTTGTTCTGCACTAAAGGTACACACATGGTCATTTTCTATGGTCCTTTTGCCAGCTCTTGAGTGGCAACAGGCAGCTCTGGCCTAGGGAAGGTAACAAACAGTAGGGAAAGGAAGGAGAGGGAAGGAGCAGCCTTAACTGCTGCAGCTGTTTGCTAAGTGAGCATATGTTAAGCCCTTGAGCCTCCACAGAACATCTTTTCCCAGGTCAGTGCTTAATTCACACGTGTAACATTCCCCTAAACTTTGATCTGAGCACTTGCTTATTTGTTTTTCCAAGGGAAGTTATTCTGTTGTGCAAGTCCCATAGTTATTTACTTATCCTTAGAGTATAATTGAATAGTCCAGTTTATTACAGTAAAGTGACATTTTCCTCCTGAGCTTTTAGAAAAAGGAGTATTTGCTATTTCTCTCTCTCTTGAAAATTTTCTGAATACTGTATATTTGGACATTTTTAGAAATGGAGATCTGAAGAAGAATTGTCATTTGTATTGTTTTATTTTTGCAATTCAGAATTTTTTTCATTAAAGGTATTTTAAATTTATTTGGTTGATTAGGCCTGAAAAAGCTATATATTGGATGGGCTGAATGTATTTTATAGGACAGTGTTTTTAAATTATTATTTAAAATGAACTTGAATGCCCTGTCCAATACTTTAAAGATCCCAGAAGACAGAGCATGTGATTTAATGACCTCTTTTTCATTTTGCAAACTTGACCTCTGTTCCCAACCTCGAGACAAGGAAAGACAAAGTACTGTGAGAAACTGGCTGTTGATATCATGAAGGTGTCATCTCCTACATCCTTCTCAGGTCCCATAGTAGTAGCCAGTCTGCTGCATGGACATGGGACTCTCCAGTAAAACTCTGGTGGCTAAATTCACCTCCTGCATTACTTCTTTAGATGCCCTGTAAAAATCCTCTCTTTCTTTCAACTTCTGCCCCAGAGACCTCTCTTTTCCAGATTAGCTCTAGCTGTGCAGAAGCACCTGGAGCAACACTGGGATATTTGAGAGTGGCCAGTTTGCTCCTCTGTAAGACAGAATGTCGCATACATAGAGGCTGTTACTGGGTGTGTTTAGTTATTTCATGTGTGTTTGTGCAGTTGTGTATTTGTGAGAGTTGACTGGATCTGTCCCAAATTGTTTTTGAGAAAGATGTTCAATGTTTTCTTAAGTTAATAAAGATTTCTTCATTTCCTAGGAAGGTAATTCAGGAAAAACCCTAAGATACTCCTTAATATTTGGGACGTGATTCGGCCTGTGAAGGCTGGTGGTAGCTTGCAGGAAGATGGAGGGATTTATTCTGTCTGACAATGAAAGTCTTGATTTATGGTAACCTGCAAGGTTGTGCTGAAGATGTGTGTGAATAGATACTGTCTTTTCTAGAAACCATGTTTGACAGGGGCGTTAGCTATTGAGGCAAGTGATTTTCACTTGTTAGTCTGTAGTAAAAACCATCTTTGCTGTGCATCTTTTTGATTGCCTTTGCAATTTAAAAATTTACAGGCAAAAGACAAAATTGTTCATGAAATTACAGTTGGAGGTGTCTTCTTTATTAAATATTTTGGATTTATTTCTAGTGTCTGACATTTAAATTATTATCATACAATAATAGCTAAAATGTCCAAATTAATATGGAAGTTAACAGTGTTAGTCTCTTCAAAATGTTGAAACAGACTTGGTATCTAAACAAATGTCAGTTTCCTATAACTTTACAGGAAGTTATCAAGGATTCTTTAAAATTTCTTAGTGCTTTGATATATTTTAGATTTGCTCTATGTGCTGTTCATTTCCCTTAATCTAATAACTTTGCTAGTTATTTGCACTATATGGTGAGTGGTTACTTCTCTGTAAGATTAAAAATGAAGATTATAATAGAACCATGGGATGAAAGAAATATTTCTCTTATGTATTCAAACTGCCTAATAGGAATGAAAAGCATGTTCAATAATTTGGTTTTGCTGTTTAATATAATTGTTAGTGTTAAATATAACTGCTATGTTGCAAATACAAAAAAAATTAAAACCAACAAAAAATAGGTTTGATCTCATTTGACCTTTCTGACGTTCAGTCAGTTAGAAGATTTGTAAGATGTTTAATTACCAAATGGTATGATCATTATTCATCTCATCATTTGATATATAACGTCAAGTGAATTGCCTCCCTGGAGTGCTCTGTGTTTCACAGATCAATAGATTTAGTAAGAGCTTGAAGGAGAGCTTTATACATTCATAGAAAAGAAGCAAAAGTATATCCTCCTTGTAAAATGGCTTATGTAGTTATTCTCTGAGCTTTACAGACTTATTGTTTTATTTACGTCTCAGGAATACAAAATCCTGTAACATAAATTATTAAAATATTTGAAACCTCTTTATAAAAAAAGAAAATACTGCTATCCTACTCTACGTAATCAGCTAGCTTTAAAAGTCAGTCCTGACCATCTTCATTTATTTATTTAAGTAATTATGCTTATTAAAACAGATTTTTGCTTTGACACGCCAACACATGGTATGATGAAAGGCTGTCTAAATACAATAGACACTATTGCTTAGATTATTCACATTTTTGTTTCTGCATTTTTAAATAGGTATGGTTAGTCTTTACTGATTCGGGTTGTTGTTTAATGTTTGTGGGGTTTTGAAGCTTTTTTTTCATTCATTGTGTCAAAGATATTTATGCACACTTCCAGAGAATTGTTCCTAATTGACTAATTTAATATCTATGAATTTTTAAAAAAATATTATGATAATTTATAATTAATTGTATAAAGGATAATTACATATAGGATGCTTCATGTTTACTTAGGCTTTTCTGAGTGTATTGTATTACTCTTGTCCAATATAGATGAGCAATCTTTGAGCACGTCTGTCTGATTTCTTACCATTGATAGAAGGGCTTTTCAAATGACTGAAAGAGACATCTACGAGTGCTCAAGCACTGGTCTTTGTTGCTGTTTTTCTTCTGCAAATTTTACATGCTTGATTTGCTCTTTTGACTTACCAGCTTTCTGCTAAAAAACTAAAAAAACCAAAACTATATTTCTTCTTTAACTTTTATTAACAAAGGTAAGCTTTTTAGCTTAAATTTATGCCTTGTTGTTTGTCCTTGCATCAGTCACTTGCACTGAGGAAACTGCATTTCAGCTAAGCAAATCTTCCCTGCTGCGGGACAGAAGCAACATTTACTTGAAAATTCTGCTCCCTTATTCATCTGTCACTTATAACCCATCATCTACTCAAAGATTAATTTGAATTGTGAACAATATCTAAGCTTCCTTAATCCCTTGCTCTTGTCCTTTTTCCTGAGCTGCTGTACTGTGACGAAAAGGCCATAATTCTGAAGCTTCTTATTCCTCAGGCCTACCTAAAGTAACTCCCATTGGGAGCCAATTGATGTTTTAGCAAGGAAATTCTTACCTGTTTCTGAGAACAACCTGGAAAAATTGTCAGGAGACATTCACACTCTTAGATGTTCACGCTGTGGAATTCTTGTAAATGTAAAATCTAATTTGTCTGGGTTCTTTGCACCAGCATTGTTCAAGGTCAGATGAAATTGTGTGAAATTCAAGGCAGCGTTTCTGATTTTTCATTCCTTTTACTATATGTGCAACATTTTTCACCTGATCAGCAAATCAAGTAAAAAAAAAATCATTAACAATTAAAGTAAATTGTTATATATACTTAGCATCTTTTAGAACTGTACATATCAATAGTCATCTCTTCCAGGACATTCTTGTTAAAGCAGGATTCATTTGTTGCTGTTTGCATTTATTTGCCCATACATATTTCCTGTTATCAGTAAATAGCTTAATGTAATATGTGGCTGAAGTGTGAAGTCCATTTTGGATGAAAAATAATAAGTTTTTAATAAGTATTTTAATAAGTAAAATAATAAGTATTTAATTTTGGAATAATTTCTTTTATAGTTTGGTAGGTGCTTTAGATGTTAGGGTAAAGAGCTCATTACCAACAAAGTACAGCAACACTCTGGAATACTGTGTTCAGTTTAAGAGGATCTGATGGTCTGTGGATGCATCCAGAGGAGAGCAACAAAACTGGTGAACAGGCTGGAGGAAATGTCCCGTGATGAGTGGCCAAGGACTTTGGGTTTATCAGGTTTGGAGAAAAGGAGGCTGAGGGGTGACTTCATTGCTCTGTACAGCTTCCCAAGGAGGGGAAGGGGAGATGGAGCAGCTGATCACTTCTCCCTGGAATCCAGTGATAGGATTTGTGGGAATACTTCAAAGCTGCACCTGGGGTATCTAACTGGACATTTGGAAACATTTCAGGTTGGTCAAACACTGAAGCAGGCTTCCTGGAATGGTGGTGCATGTCCCAAGCCTGTCAGTGTTTACACTATCCTTAATAACATTTAAACTTTTGGGCAGCCCTGTATTGGTCAGGAAGCTGGATTAGAGGATAGTTGCAGGTTCCCTTCCAACTGAAAATAGTCTGTGCTATGCTCTCCTCTGCTCTGCTATCCTATAGAATCATAGGATCACCAAGGCTGGAAAAGACCTCACCCAATCTATGCTATGCTATTCTAGACATCTGTGGTAGCAGTCACAAATCACTTGTTTTCATAGTATTTTTATGAAGAATTTGCAGAGGTGTGAGTACGGAAATTGAATTTGCTCTTTCCAGACAGTGTTCCTGAAAGTTTCTGCAGTGAAACATATATGCTGACAAGGTTCACAGAGCATCACTTTCTTTGTTCTGATATCCCATAGTGACAGGAAAGCAAAAACAAGAGGGAAAGGCAGGTGCACTTATGTTCCGGGTCAGTCCTGTCCCACTCTGGATATTGGAGGTCAAAAGGTCTCCTAGAACTTCCAGAGGGGTATGAATATTGTGTTTTTCATACCTCCTTTGGACCTGTTACGAACTAAAAGAAGCAATAAGGAGTGCATTAATTAAGATCAAATTTTGGAGGATACAGTATCCAGACACATTTGCCAAATATAAATGTTTGTTCTGTATGATGCCATTTCGAGCTAAAAAATAGAGTTAAGGAAACAACATGTATTTATGTAGAAAATAATCTGGAGTATTACACCTTAATGTCTATTTTTTGTAACTGTTTGAAGCAACAAGCAATGGAGTTTGCAGTATTAGATTTGCATAATTGGAGTTGAGGACAAGGAAGGCCTCTTATGAAAATAATTTCCTTCACAATTAAAGGAGAAAAGAATCTTGAGAGCCCTAAAATTCCTTCAGAAATAAAGCTCAGGACAAATAGAGGAAAGTCATCACAATTTGTATCCAGAAACATAAAAACTCCCTTGAAAATGAGTTAGCAGAGCCATCTTCATAAAAAAAGGGTAGTTGTACAATTTGAAAACTCGTGAAGTAAGACTTCTTGGTTGTTTTCTCTCCATAACATAATGTACATTCATTGACAGCCATAGTTAATGTGCACTGCAACAAGAGATGTAGGTAAAGCTTGCAGTAAATTAACCTTGTATTTAAGTCTGACCAGTTTTTGCTTTACTGGAAGAGAGGGACTGTGATCACTGATCTCCAAATTGTATCCAAGTTGAATAGTTTCTTCATCTCTTGTTTTGCTCTTTGGTTAAAAACTGCTTTTGGAAAATCCATAGCCATGAATTTGTGACTTTTCCTTTAAGATTTACTTTGTCACAACTGGAAAATATTGTCTTCAAAACACATGGTGTACAGGCATGGTGAAAATGTTATGTTTTGAGTTTTTCACTTCCTTTTCCACAAGTATTTTTATGCTGGTATTTCAGAGGAAATTTACTGCAGAAATTTTAAGAAAATTGATCTGTTTTTTAATAATCTGTTGAAGTCGAAAGCATTTGTTTATTCTACTTAACTGGAATTGCAGTGTGATACGAGGATGGGATTAATTTAAAAGTAAGATTTCACGAAGATCCTCATAATATTCTTCTTCCTTTCAAAAATCTAACCATCAAACAAAAACCAACATCCTCCCTCAAAAGAAAACCCCAAAACAACCCACAAATAAACATTTCCCTCCCCACTCCCACCTAACCTACAAAAAAAAAACAAAAAAAAAACCCAAAAAGAAAACAACCCACAAAACCAAAACACCTGAAATAACCCCACAAGACCAAACCTCAGAAAACCAAAAGCCATGGTCAGGATATTATGATCATAGAAGTATGACTATGTGATATTGTATGATGTAAATTGTTTTGTACTTAGGATAATAGTCACAGTTTGTGTACATCTACTAGAGGTACCTTTAATCTCTGTTTTTTGAGAGCAAGAAGTGTGTAGTAACTATAGCACAATCCTAACTACAACCATGTAAATCCATCTGTGACAATGCATGTGCTTACCTGCTGAAATGCATGTGACTGTGTTTTACGGGCGTCTGTACAACTGAATTAACTCACTATTTAATATACTTCTATGTCTTGAAGATGTATCCTGTAAAGCCTTAAGCACTTGGCATCCTTCTTTTTCTTCATACCACAGATATTATGTGAGAGTTTGGTATCTCTTTTTTCTATTTATTGTGATTACCTGAGTAGCCATGGAGCACTTCTTAAGAAAAATGTTGTATGTCTGTATTATCAGCAGCAGTGGCTGCAGGTAGTGGTGTATTCTGTATCGTAACCCACAGAGGGGGACTGTGCTGCAGAGTCAGCTTTCAGCTTCTTGTGTACGGAAACCCCTTGCTTGTCCAACTGCAACAGAAAGCAGAAGAGACTCTCATATTATCAAAATCTTCTTGCCATGGCTACTCATTTGGGATTATCATGTATGGGAACCTGTCCACTAGAAAATGCAGATTTGTTGAAGTAATTTGTGGAATTTTGTTTTCTTGTTCATCAATTTTTTTGTTGTTGTTGTTGTTGTTGTTTGTTGTTTTTTTTTTTTTTTTGCCTCCCTTCTTCCTCATCCAACCTTTTTATTCAACCAAATAAAACAAACAAAGCAAGCTCAAAAATTCTGGCAATTTAAATAAATTGTACATGATGGATAAGTTACAGAAATACTGAGATTACGGATTTTGTGATCCATGTCAAAAATAATTGCCATGTGGAATTTTCAGTTATTTGTATTTGATACACTAATCTTAGGTTCCAAATCTGGGGCTACACACTAATGCTCTGTTCCTATCGCATTTCTTTGAAAGGGTGTGGGTGGCAGAATATTTTTCTTTTAATGTATAGTGTTTAATCAGTTATTGTTATTAGTAATTTAGGACCTGATTTATTAAAATATTGTAAGGTTCAGTGTCCCTTTCAGGTAAGAGTTTTGTGTGTCACTCTCTTGTAACTGTTCAATATAAAACATTCATTTTGTGTCTTGGAACAAGTATTTCTGTACCAAAATGTCAATAATTTTTATTTGGAAAGACATAAAATGGAGAAGAAACTGTACATAGTCAGATCTTGGAGACACCTTCCTGTAAATGAAATGCTTTTTTTAATAAGAATTGGGGAGGTGTGTGAATAGCTATTTAAAAACACCTAAAATATTAAAGTCAAATACTAAAAATACTTTTCCAAAAGTTATTAACTTTTTATTGGACTTGAGTATGTAATAATTCTGTTAGGGTCTGGTTTATCTATTTATCTTTAAATTATCTGATTTCACTATAAAGGCAAGTTTTTTTCTTGATTTTCCTACAATTCTGTGCTTAACAGTCAATATTGGAACTATTTTGTGGGGACTCAGGTGTTGTTCAACAGCAGTCACTCTCCTGTATAGTGATCTGGGATTCCTGCAGAGTCTATGTCTGTGGAGCTACAGAGACAGTTAATAATTGCATATTTATGTTGGTTCTCAGGCAGGTTCTGCAGCCAGTGCTGAGTTTATCAGAGCTATGGCTAGATGGGTCATAGCACTTGGACTGGCTAGTTTCACACTAGCTCCAGTAATTATGTGGAAAATGTAGTTGCAACAGTGGCTGCAGTGTGCCTAAACCTCAGTCTAGGTCTTCTAAAGGGACATGAAAAGATAAGCTTTAGTTAATGCAGCTCTCCTCCTCTTTCGAGGAAGCCTCTCTTCTCTGTCACTTTCTGCCCTAGGAGAAGTGTAGCAGAAGTGTCTGCAGAACAGATACAGCTAGTCTGATGTTTGATACTTCGCAACTTATTTTAGCTGAGGTTGGTTTTGTTAAATTGAGATAAAATCACAGAGTCATAGAACTGTTCAGAGTAGAAGGGACATTAAAAATCAGCCAGTTCCATGGGCAGGGACACCTTCCACTAGACCAGGTTGCTTCAAGCCCTGTCCTGCCTGGCTTTGAACACTTCCAGGGATAAGAAAAGGGCCAGATTAATGATGGCTTCTCAGGGTGGACTGAGTAATCTATATTTGATGTGGTAACATGTTAGTTTGGTTTTGATTAATAAGTAGGTAAAATAGTGTTGTAAGAAAAATGGACTAAAGTTTATTGTCTCTGTAAGAAGCTATTTGTGTATGGAATGATGATTCCAGTGGTGGCAATTTGGTTAAGTCATAATTATTGACAAATAAAAGTTAAAAATAATGCTTTATGCTACTAGGTAGTGATGCTGAGCCAGTTGATACAGTCTCCCAACTGTCATGATCTTTCTGTGTTGGTTCTAATCCCAAGGAACAGGGGGAATAGGTAAGAGTGAGGGGAAAAGGTACATGGAAATGAATAATTCTGAAGTATAGAAAGAATCATATGTATATACAGCAGAGAAAGATGAGTAGCTATTAGCCTCTAATAGAGAAGATGTTGTTCAGGACAGGGACAACAGAGGTTCAGGAACCACAAAAGACAGGATGGAACTTGTTAATGGTGTCAGAATGGAAGGAAGAAAGACAATAGGCTGCAGGAACTCTGGTGAATTTGTGTGTAATACATGTCTTCTGACATTTGTGAATTAAATCAGGAAGCTTTCTTATAAAGACCATAAGTAAAATCTATGCTGAACTTTGTGTTCTGTCATATTGTTAGTGATGTTGATGGTCAGACTGCCTTCATTCCTTACCATTTTATTTGAAAAAAAAAAAATATATATATATAGTAATTAAAGTGTAACAGTTGAACAGCATGCAATGATGTCACAAATTATTAATATTCTTCTGTGGCTTTATTACAGATTATTCATATTAATAACATCTATAATAATATAGCACAGATAAAACAAATACAAGGCAACTATGGATTAGTGAATTGTAATACCATTGAGGAGCTCCTTAGGAGACCCTAAGCATGAAAGCAAAATTTGCCTACTTTGTGTAGTCACTAGGACATTAAGGTGGAAATGTAGTCACAGAGTTCAGCATTTTGTTTTATTTTTGAACATATATGCCTATGTCTTGAATGCCTGTCTGCCTCAGGCCGATGTTGCTTATTTATCTCAGTGTTTCTGTTTCAGAATTTTGTTTTTTTTCTTAACTGTTATTTCCTTTTGATTCCGTCTCTGAAAACCTCCATTGTAAGTCCTCAGGATGGTACCAGGAATATGGAAGTGCAGTATTGTCATGTTGTGATACATGAAATGCATGCATAGGTCATGTGCTGGCGCTAGCTATGACTAGTATATGTTTAATAAAATTTTACAGCTTCTAATTGACAGCAGGTTCATCAGTGAGATGCAATATTGTTACATCAAGTGGACACTTTGATGAATGTGATCTCATTCCAAATTTTTATCTGTAACTGAGAATTTTAAAAAATATGAAACCATTTAAAGTGAATGTTAGAGATTTCTTTAGTTGTTTTTTTTCGTTCCACCTACTTTTTTTTAACTCCTGATTTCCATTTGTAAAATCTTTGGTGAAAACTGTCTTTACTTACTTAAACATGTGTAGCAACTGTGGAATTTAATTCATGGTTTCACCATTTCTTTTTATTATTGTATTTTCTATCTTTTATCAGCACAACATCATTATGTTGTGCTGCTTTTCATACAATTTAATTCTACTACAATATATTGGATATGAAACCATTCTCCCTATAAAGTGTAAACCATAATTTGTGTTCAGTTGCTTTAGAATTAAATTAGCAAAGCTGTACATCCCTTTTCTGCTGCCATTGAGGGTTGCATAAATTTGTGTACTTGTAACTATATCTGGAGAAACCCATTCATTAACCAGATAAGGTGGATATGAATTTCATGTCTATTACAACAGAATAAAAGAGAAAATTAGGATACATAACTAACTTACACATTACGTTAGTCCAACATGAATGATTTCCTCAGCAGTCTTCTTATCAACAAATGTAGCAAATGGAGATGCAGCTTCTGCTCCTTGTTTACCAGAGGTACTGACATAAAGGAGGAAAAAACCCACTCCATGCTTGGGAATGTGTTGAATTTACTGTATTATGCCATGGGACTGCCTGTATGTGGAACAAGATGAACCAAATGAATGAAGGAGTTCTGATCACCCTTGCAAGCTTGATACTTGGGATACTTTTATCAGTAAGGCTATGTAAGAAATTTCAGGGTGACAGCTCCTCCATGGCACTGGTGGCCCAATCTTGATTCCATACTAACCATCAAAATGAATGAAAAAAAAGGAAAATATTCTATTCTATTCTATTCTATTCTATTCTATTCTATTCTATTCTATTCTATTCTAATTTGTTGTCCTGTAATAAAACGATGTCATTCTTTGAAAGCAGCCTTTCTTCCAATGAATAAATAAGAGGTCAGATAGGTGCACTGGGGTATTCAAAGCATGACTGATTTCCTAAAAGGGGAGCTAACCACACCTAAGCTGATGACCACATTCTCATAACACTTGGTGGAAGTATTGTGCTATATTAATCCTTGATAAAACGCCTTCTGAAGTATTGCAGTTAAATTAATTTGGTGTATTGTGTTCTGTTGCTGAACCAATACCAGGCTAGTTCAAAATCAGAGAAGCAAGCTCTTCATCATGTTAAGACCTATTTAAGCTTTTCAAGCAGAATTAACCAAAAGTTGCTAACAACAGCTAACTATAGTATATTAAAATATGGTATTTCCTTTTTCTTTAAGTATGCTATTTAATTTTAATTTTTTAATCTTATTTTTAGTATTTGGTGTAGTACTAGGCATATTTTTATCTGCTTTCCTTTTTTGTGTTACAACTATCTATCAGCTTGAGAATTCTTACTGCTAGGCATGAACACTGTACTCCTGTGTTTTCCTGGTGGCCTTCCCTGCAAAAAGTGCCCTGTAGTGGTATTGTCTATTTCCTAATTTAGCATAGACTAGATTGCTACTTACATAGAATAGATTTGCTATTTTTATAGTACTTTCGTAAGGAAACAGAAGTTTTTTAAGTCAATGCAGTCATACTATCTGTCAGTCCTCCACAATAATTCCTGAAGCTGTTGAACAACTTCATACAAATTCGATGGAGAAGTGGAGGCCTCAAAGACATTAATATCCATGAAAATGAATGGACTATTTAACAAAAACATGCAAAACAGTGCATATGCTGAGGAAAAAGGCTTCAGCATTAAGAATGCCCATGATGTTATTCATAAAGTTCCATTGCTTACAGAACTACTGAGTTTTGTTGATATTTTTCTTCCACCTATAATAATTTATTTGTTCATTCATTCCATATCCACTTGCTATTATGGGTGTAGAACTACTTACCACGTGTTACTTGAGACTTTTCTTTGAAAGTTGCTTCATGTGCAATTTGGGTGGAATCCCTGCTCCTTGAAGTACAGTTTAGTTTGTGTTTTATAAAGAATGACTACTGCCTTTTTTTTACTCTGACATTTAATCATTAAAATGCAAGGGTTGGTATTTTTTTTTTCACTTAGGAGAAATGAGAATTAGTAGGAAGATAATTGTGGACTGTTTATTTTCTTAATTTTGACTTCCATTGTCCAGAGGAGTAAAATGTTTGTGAAAGTAGGTAACATGATGCTTCTTTGAAGACTACATGCAACAGAGAATATGCATGAACTTTTAAGGAAGATTTGTATTTATTTACATCTAACTATCATAATGGTAGATGGTGTTTGTGACCCTAGAAAGGGAAGAATTTGCAATGAATGGAAATTTGTTCATATTTTTATCATTTTATGGAACATGGTGAAAAGTTATTTGTGGCAGAAATACATTTCTTTGAAATGCTTCCCTAAAAAGTTCCTCCAGTTCCTAAAGTGTGCATACCTTGGCCATATCCCTTTCAGTTTGAGCAACAAAGGGAGCACAGGACAGAGGCAACAGTGTCTGCACTAAGTAATACTAAATAAGAGCATTTAAAAAAACAGTTCATTTTCAAATCTTAGTCTATCCAATGTAGTGATGAAACGTAGGTCCTGGGGAAACAAATACTGTGGTACATAATAACAAAGAATGGAGGAAAGGTCATGCAGAGGAGGTTGAAAAAATGCTACATGAACAGCTTTACTTCAGGCATGTTCTGTTTTTTGAATGCTTTGCTTTTGCAACTTCAGCAGTCTTTTAATGTAGAAGATGAAACAAAAATTTGCTTTTTAAGAAGTAATCATAATAGCAAGTCCTTTACACAGATATACTGACCTCATATTTATCATGGTGTTGTGAAATTTAGGTCTGCTCCTCAGACCTACATACTTCACTGCTTCATCCAGCTAGTTGCAGCATTTTGCTGTTGTTCATTGTGGCACATGAGGAACTAGAAGAAAATGAGACAAACATTTCAGGTAGACCTAATAATTACTTGCTATGAATTATTTAACGTATTTAAATATAATATATGTATGCATTACATGTCATTCAAAAAGACCCCTAAGCACTTTAAGCTATGTTTAAAAGAAAATTGGTTTTTTACACTCACTTAAATACACCCTCTGCTGGGGCAAAACACAACAGCTGCGAAGTGCAATGCGATCTGTAAGCACAAGTGTTCAGGAATTTTATTTTACAGTTCACGTGAAATACTATGAGCAGCCAAAATCCGTGTTCCTCTTCAGGCAAAATTGGGAATTGATTTATTGCTGATACACAGAGGAAAATATCACCTGTATCATCTTGAGCCAGTACTAGTTCTTCTGTCTTAAAACCTGATGCTACTTGTTTGTCACAGGCTGGAGATACAATTTCCTGTAGTTTAGTTTGTCTTTCAGAATTTCTATGTTTGTCAGCCTGTTTTATTTCTGTTAAATGAAGTTGAAAAATAACATCAAGAAACTGCTTGATGTTGTGTTTGTGTTGTTCCTTTGCTGAGCTGTAAATACTTGTTTGCTTTTCACAGAGACTGTATTTGCTCTGGTTGTTCCTACTTTAAATCAAACAACCAACGACTACTTAAACTTATCTTGAGTTTCTCCTTGCTACTGAGAGTTGTATAACTTCCTAAAAGTCTCGCCTTAGGTGGCAATGAGTGACTAATTGTGGGGACCAGCATCAGAGGTTTCTTTGGTGACAGAATGTATTCTGTGTGCTTTCCCATTACATATTAGCAGCTCCCCAGAAACCCTGCTGGTAGCATAAAGAAATTTTCAAAAATGTGTTTTTTCCTCTTCCTGCTAAAAAGAGGAGTCCAAGTAGAAAAGAGGCAGGTTTTTCAGAACTTAGATTAAGTCCACTGGGAAAAAAGTCTTAGGGTAAGTGTGGAAGCTCTGTTCCACCCCAAAATGAGTGACTTAGCAATTAAGCTCTTTTTGTTGGGTTTTTTGTTTCAGGTCTTTTGCTTTATTTCTGTCTTTTTTTTTTTCTCCTATCAGGTTTCTAGTAATAGATAGCATTCGAGAAACCAGTGCATCCCACTAAAGGCCATGTGTCACTTAATCATAATACTTTATCTGAAAGACCTGTGAAATAAAGAGACTTTACAAGCAAATAGAATTTTTACTATATATTCTCTAACCATAAGGGGATTACTTGACCTCCTGTGTCTTTTGCACACATCAAACTCTATACTTAAGCTGTCTTGAAGCTTGAGTTCATCCTCTAGGGATTTTCCTTTTGTCTGTCAGTCTACAGCTAGAAAAATATGTCCAGTTATATTTAGCCATATGTTGACCATCTCTGTCTTTTGACTGTGAATATTATCAAACATAAAAACATTTTCAGTTACACTAACCGTGATAATGACAGTATTTTGATATTTTATGATTAATAGTTCATGCAAGTTTCTACTTGGCCTGTTACTAAAAATTTATTTAGGTATTCTTTGACCTCATTACAGTCATTACTAAACTAACACTGATTTTCCTCTTCACAGAACTTTAGAGTTCCCTATAAAAGAATGTTTCATGGAGACTGATGTTTTGAGCTTCATTGTTCTGTGAGACGTTTCCATGTCTCATACATCCTGATACACATTGCTTTGTAATCTCTAACTGGAGATCTTCATGGGCATGTGCATGCTGCTCCCACTCAGGGCCTTGTTTCAGCTGTCTCTGCACAAAAGAACATTTAGCTGTTCCTTCCACTGAACTTGAATGACAACTGCTGAGTAAAGGGCTGGTGTCTAACCATGTCAGTCATTATTGCCTTATAATGTAACTCTCTTTATAAGACAACCTGTGGCTCTCAGGTGACGGAATATGGTGCTGCAGCTATCTGAGGGGTTTTACCTGTTTTTGAACCACCACATATGGCTTGTTTTTCTTTTCTGACAGTATATCTTATTTAATCTGACATTTTGTTTGGGTTGGAAAGTTAATATGAATAGCAATGTTTTTATTTAAGAAAGCCTTGCGGAGAAACTAAATTCGTTTGTCGTTCAAAAATACCTTGACAAGTAGGGGGAACTCTTCTGTTTGGTTTCAGTCTCTTTGTGAATTAAGGAGATGGTTTAACCATATGCACAGAACCTAGTAAAAACGGTGCTTTCTAAAATTTTCAAAACTCTGGAGAATATCTAATAATTTTCTTGAGAAGTTCTACATTATATGTTTTGTCCAATTAATTTTGATCCATCTTAGTCTCACAGTTCTGTATTGGGGCAACTAAATTAGTGATTTCAGAATTACTTTCAGGTTTTTTGGCTTATTCAAATACGTGAGTGCTACATAATTAGACACGTATTAGCTTCTAGATTAGCTATCTACAAGTTGTGGTTCCCACACAACAACTTATCTAAAGGTCTCTGCACTCATGTAGAAATGACTTTTCTGGTTTTTTAAAATTTTGAAATTTTCTATCTTCTCAATTAGAAATCTGAGGTACAGAATTTCCCCATAAAATATTTTGTATTCCTTCTGCTGTCTTGACCTTCTGTGTAAGGCACTGGATTTCTGCAATAGATAAATAAGAATACAGATAAGAAATGTAATATTGTCTTTTTATGCAGAGGGTAATTCAGCCTCTCCCTTAGCTCACAATTGTAGAAATACTTCCACAGATGTTTATTTAGAACACTCTTCATCACTGACATTCAAAGTATTCATCTGCCTTAAATGAGCAATTGTTTTTGGCACCACAGGAAATATTGGAAAACATATTAAAAACAAATTCATTTTCTGCTAGCTGCAGAAGGGTTACTGGGAAGGGATCTGAAAAGGAAGTTTTGGCTCCCTCTTCCAGATTTCTCAATTATCTCAGCTGATCAACCAGCAAATGCCTCACTAGATTATGATTCCCTTTACTTACTGCTTATTGTAGTTAGAGTGCTATTATTTTATCTGATTTACAGTCTTGTTTGTGGACAGCAGTGTGAGTTCCTGACAGTATTTTTTAAGGTCATAATGTTAATATTCATCATCTAGTTCATAATCAACATAATAAACTATATAGTAAGTGTTGATATAGTATAGTATAGTTTATGTGTTTCATCGTGACAGGAAATTGTTACTGATTTTTAGAGGAGGACTAAGTCTAAACCCTAACCATAGAAAAAGAGAAGTTTTTACTACACTTAAGGATCATAATTACCAACAAGAACTAAAAAGATTTGAAAGGACTGATCCTAGGTATTGAATGCCTTGCTACAGATTGTCTTCACCATGCAATGAGTTCCATGTGTCACTTGTGCTGGAAACATTACAGTCAAATTAGTATTCTATCCAGCCTGTAAAGTAGAAATGTCAGGTGGGGAGCCAGGCTGGTTATTGCTGGCACTAATGAAAACATCAAGCAACTGAAGAAGTAACAATAGCAGTAACAATAGCTCTCACTTTTTCTTTTTAGTCTGTTCTTCAAAAACTTGCTTGCTGGGTTGCGAACGTAAAAATTAAGCTTCCCTGTACTAAATGTACAATTCAGTATTTGCACAGTGGGCCATTGGCCTGCCTTCAACCTGCTAAATGCAATTTGGTTTTTTTCAAACAATATATAAAATGTTATCTATAAGTAGTACACATTAAACTTAAGTAAGAGCATAACATTATCTCTCCCTAGGATTTTCTTACTGCAGTATTTTTCTTGTATGCAATGTTTCCACTCTTGTGTCCTGCTCTCTGAAAGTTCTGTGGGTGGAGGGATTTGCTTTGTTACCTTTTAGCAAAAGCAGTTATGTTCACCAGCTGTGATGCTGAGCCTTCAGTGGAGTTCTGGATATATGAAATGTACTTTTATAAAAACTCCTCGTGTTTGTTTCAGACTCAAAACACATTTGAATGTAACTCTTATAGGTGGCTTTCATTCATATATGGTGAGTTTTTTATAAATAAATCTAAACATTTTTAAATTGCTGTACTTACAAATAAACCCATAAATAGTAATACTTCTTCTGTGGAACTGTAAGCAGTTAAATTTTGTAAGGATTTTTAATCTTGGAGAATTCACTTATTGTTTCTATAAATTCTGAAACACCTAAGAAGTACCTAGCATCTGTCCTCACTTTTGGAAGTTACAATTTCTGTGCATTTTTTATCAACTTTCACCCATGCATCAATGAATTCACTGTAAGGGTTTAATTTTCTTTAAAAAAAATGTATTTAAAAAACTCCACTACTCTAAGGTGTTTAGGTTTGGCAGCTGTGAGTTGTACAGTAAAGTGGGATTTCAGATTTAATAGATTACTTGCATTTTTAGATTCCATGCAGTTGTCTTGATCTCTGGAAAATGGAAGAGATAAGTGAAATATGTGTGTTTAGTATCAAGTTTGGATTTTCTAGTTTATTCTGACCACTAGGGAGAAAAATGCCTTTATTTCAATATGAAATGGATACAAAAGAAAGAAAAAAAAACTGTGTGTCTGATTTCATTAAAAATATCTTATGTAGTAAATATAATACGGTTAGGATTTGGCTTTGATATTGTACGCCTGTGACGATTTCACGTATTAGGGTTTTTTCCAAGAAGCCTGCCCAGTACTAATTAAAACCAGGGAATTTAACTTCTGCACGCTTTTGTAAAAATGAAGCTGTTCGGATTAATATCTTGACTGTAAACTGAAAGGAATTTCATAAGACTGTGTCGGATAATTTGTAAAGTTTTAGTAAAAGGCGCTAAGTAACATTTGTTCTGATCATATGCTTTTTTTTCTTTGCAGGTTTAGAAGGTATTTTTAATATTTGATGCATAAAAACACCTAAAATTATCTAGTTACAGCATAACGTATAATAAACTATGCTGCCATTGCGTGCTTTTCTAGGAACCCTTATTTGTAACAGATTCACTCCTTGGAAATAAAAGAAGTGAAGTAGCCTGAATAGTATCACATGATGGCACTGTTTCCATTTCCACCTCCAATATTATGAAATAAAGCTATAATAAACTGGTATTAAAATGGCATGTAATTCCAGTATACTTTGTATAATTTATGTAAAAGAAAAAATCTAACCACTCTGGTTATTAATATAGGTATTAAAATGGATGTATAGTTTTCTTAGAAAAGTGTTTTTTAAAACTTTGCATATTTATAGTATTCCTTATTTTGATTGTAGAACAAGAATTCTCCACAATATATAATGTTTATGAATGTTAAACTCTACAGATTCATTTAGCATTGTGTTAGGAAAAAACACCCTGTTAATTGTTGTATAAATGGGATGTTTTATTTTTTGTTTTGATTTTATTGTGGAAAGAAAGCTAATGGCTGGCTTTTTTGTATTTAATATAAAGCCTTTTTGTGGTAAATTAGATCATTAATACAGACACATTTTTAAAAAATGCAAATTAGCTTTCCATGAGCAGAAAAGAGCTTAAAGTGTAGTAAGGTCAGAGGCAGGATCAGACATATTTGTAAAATGAATTATATTCAAGTAGGAATATGAGGGAAAATATGAATGTTAAAAAAGCCAGTGATTTATAGTATATAGATGGTAGATGTCATATTATTTAATTTTAAAATATTCTGACTCAATACCCATAAATGTTCATGTTCTTTTTAGTAATATAAATTAATAATCACTTCTAAATTAATATTTTCTATTTGTAGAATCATCAATATTAATTTTTAGGAAGAGAAAACACATTGGTGATTAGAAAAAAAAGGTGGTGGGTGTGATTCTACTGTGCTGCAGATTACTTTAGAGTACGATAAATATCCAGTCCCACCATTCTCTCATATGAAATTAGACTGTTCTGTATATTTCTCTGCTATGGGGTTTGTTGCTAAAAGAAAACAAAAGAAAAACCCTGCAAGAGGAAGTAAGAAAAATACCCAGTGGTGATACGGAGCTAATAGCTGGGGTTTGGATATGTGCCAGATGGGTGCTTGCACTCCAGGAATGTCCTCTGCCAGTATAAACTTCTGTCCTGAGCAGTGTGAGGCTTTTCTATGTCTTTTTTTCGTATGAAATCAGGGGCAAGCAAAAATGTGTTAAAAAAACCCCCACCTGTCATGTAAAATTTCACTTCTATTTAGTGAATTATCAAATTAGCTAAAAAGAAGAAGGCATAATATATTCTTCTGAATTTCATCAGTAAGCTGGTTTTAATAATAAGAAAAAATTGTTTCAGTACACCTTAAAAAGAATGTATTTATATACATTGTGTCATAACATTTAATCACTAAAAAAATGCTCCTGTTGCTAAAATCAGTGGTAGAAGCTCAATGTACCAATTTATTAAAATGTTTTAAAATAATTTAATTTCTCTAATTTGTTTGCTTTAGTCAATAAACAGTACTTGCATAATTTCAATTTGACATTTTAATTTTTTTCTAGCTATTCTGGTTAGAAGTACTGCTTTACGGAAGTGTTTCAGTGTTACACTACCTCTCCTCTGTCTCAGTATCTAATAGTCCACTCCCTTGTATCATGTTAGAGAAAGAGATTAAAATTATTGTTATTTTGAATTTGTTTTGCAAAGTTTTTAAAAGATTTAGTGATGTAGCTGGACTCACATAATAAATTGCAATAGATAAGGAAAAGCCTTCATTACTCACAGCTGTCTATTCATTTATGTGTCCCATTTGTTCATGTATGAGGTGAAGAATTCCAGAATACAGTAAGTGAACACTGCTCTGCTCAGTGTATTTCACCATTCAAATTATGTGCAATTTCACAATGCCAGTGTTACTTCTCAGAACAAATTTCATACAATAGTAATTCTGTGATTATTCATCCAGTTTAATTAATTCAATTAAGTAAGTCTGCTGTCAGGTGTCCTTTTAATAATTGAATCAACATGCAGATACATAATAAGCATAAAAGCATTTCCGTGGCTGCAGTAAATTTAGATCCAAAAGAATCTGCTATTCCACTACATTTGATATAGATTATTCTATAATATTTCAGTAATGGGTTGCACAAAGGCTGCCTTTTAATTCTTTGCTTTCTCAAATGTCTTTATATATAATGGTTTAAAACAGAAGGTGTTCAAAAGAGGGTGACCTTTTTCCATTACCATAGTTCCTGTCATTAATGCATTATAATTTTCTTTAGAAGTCTGGAAAAAATGTGTACATATGCACTCTGTAGCAGGTATGAATCAAAGTGTGTTAGTGAAAGTTAAGAATTGTATGTTATTACTAAAAAAGGAGGGGGAAAAATAAAAGAAAAATGTGAGGAAGTAATTTTATTGTTATTTTTACTGAGAAAATTTAAACAAACCTTACACTTTATACAAAGCAGTTACAGACTTGAGAATTTTGGCATTTGTAATCTGAATGAACAGCAGTTGACCTACTCAAATACTAAAAATAATATGCCCCTTAACTAAATTTAAAGCCAATAGAATGTTGTATTAGGCTAGATTGTGTATAAAGGCCAATAATATATTTCCATCCTTTGCAGTATATTACCATAGATGTTATTTTAATAACATATATATTAAAAAACACCATAAATTATTTACTTGGCATACTCTCAATGGTGCTTGATGTCGTAATTATTGTAAATATTAATTGCTGTGCTAAAAATGTAAGCAGGATGACTTTGTATTAGATGAAAAATGAAAATAGTCTGTGTACGGGTAAATAGATAATCATACAAAAGTAATTGGGGTTTTAAAACCCCAATCTATTCTGCCAGCATGAGCTCGTTTGCATGTTAATCACAAGAGTGATTTCCTACTTCACAAGGAAGTCCACACTCTTTCATAACCACTTTTAATTGCATTTAAAATGTTGCAGGGTTGGGATATTAGAAATGGAGGCGTATCAGTGTCAAATTAATAAAAAAAATGTTTCTGAAAATCTTTATGGGCTACAGATTATAATATTATGGTTTTTTTTTTTTTTTTGTTAAAAAATACAAAATGTGTTTTAGGATATATTTTAACGGAGGCATGTTAAATGATAAAAACAGATTAATTTGTATATGTGTTGTTTCTTTAGAAATTTGATAAATGGAAACCTCTTTTTAGCTGGAAAGTATAGAATACATTTTTATTAGTAAACTGCTTTATACATTGACCAGTACTCTAATTAATTTCTCATTAGTCAATAAAATAGTAAATTAGCAACAGTTAAAAATGTGTTTTTATAATAAAGCATAAGGCAGTGTGACATTAGAAAGCTGTATGTAAAATTCCTTTCAGTTACATACCATTTTACTTGTATATATATTCAGAGGAATCCAGTTAATTATTTTAATGGAAAATAATTGTACTGCTTTCATATATAGATTTTTGCTAGTTATTTTGAAATCATATGTTAAACATAATGGAAACAAAAAAAGCAGTTACAGATCATATAATATATGATCAGAATTCATATAATTTATATATACTGCATGCTGTCACTTGAGATTGATCCTAGAATAAATTGTGACAAAAATTTATGTATTTGTTATTATTTATGGCTAACTCTGCCTTTAGAATTAGAGATAGGAATAAAAATAGTAGAAAGCTATTTAAGATTTCTTTTTTCCTTTTATGTTCAGAGTGGTGCGGTAATAAATGGACAACATTTTAAATGATTTTGTGATATTCATATAAGATTCAACAGAGCTTCCTCTGTAATCTGTAAAAGGCCAATGTCAAAGTAAAGACAAAATGACTTGTTCTCTGAAGACAGGAACGAAGAAATGTAGCTCTCTAATAAAATAGTGTTAAGTTCACAATGGTTACATTGTGATCAGTCTCAAAGATACAAAAACTAATTTTTAGTCAAGCTGTTAAAAATTATATATTTAAGAAGATGAAAAGTTTGAGGATTAAAGAAAAATCACTCACAATTTTAAAGAGGGTATATTTGCTTTCATCACCAGGTGTTCTTTCTAATATAAATTACCAAGATGATGTTTCCATAACATAGCTTGGGGTGCTCTGGAGATTAAAACTACCAAAACAGACCTATTAAATTTTTCATAGGGAGGGTCCACCAGGGATAATAAGCCAATATTCCTTGTCCCATATTCCAGATGTTTTATGTAATTCTGCATCTTGCTAAACCTAAATTGTAGCTTTTCCAGAAAAAATGTACTGTGGAGACCAAGATGAAAGGCAAGAACTGTTGAAATGTTAATTTTACTATCTGCTGTTGAGGTCTGTTACCTTTTTTGTATTTTTTTCTTACTCCCAGTAGCTCAGTTCTGTTTTATGAATGTTGTGGTATTTCAGTTGTTTGAAGTTTTGAAACTTGGAGCGTGACTTTGACTTGGCAAAACACAATGCCACATGGTGTGTGACACGCTGATGGATAGTCTTTGATCCATATGCTTCACAATCTTTCCACTTTTAACTTGATTCAGGATGAGAAAAATAAAATTTAACAGTGAAAAAAAGTTTTAGCAATAATCCTTTTAACATAAATCCAGAAAAAATATAAATAAAATAGTTCTATTTAGTAATTATCAAGTAATAATATAATAGACAAAAATATATTTTGTTGTTTGTTTCATGCAGATTGTGGACATTTAAAAACAATATTGGGGTTATTGCACAGCTATGGAATATTTCTGCATTGATCTGAAACAGTTAATGCTTTAAAATAAAGTACTGCTGCACTTCACAGATCAGTTGGCAAATGTGATGAAATAAATACCCTAGGCCACTCTTCTGATTCCCACTCCTCAGTCTCCTGTAGTATTCCAGTGACAGCTGACCAGCAGAAAAGTTCATGGGCTGATTCCTGCTGTAGTTTGGAACAGACATGGATCTGGTCTATGTGAACTGATGCCTGATTGTGGTTTTTTTTTTTTTTTTTTTTTTTTTTTTTTTTTTTTTTTGTGATCCAACATGAGATACAGGTGGTAGATGGGCATTATATAAGAGGAAAGAACCAATGCATTGTGAAGGGCAATTCCCATTCAGGTGGGCTGGTTTAGGAACAGCAAGAGACACCTGGCTGCTGACTGGCCCATAGGTTTTTTTCCCGCTAATTGATTTTTTGAACGTAGTTGTTCAGATGCATTGTTCTTTGATAGATATTTCTCACTGCACGACTTCTTATATTAAATGAGTTTTCTAAAACTGTTACTTTTATACTTTATAATTTATTATACTTCAATTTCTGAAAATAAGACTTGTATGGAGGCTTGTGCAATTAAAGGCTAATGCCCTGATAGAATGCTTATATTTAATGAATATTTAATGAATGCTTACAATTTTCTAACATTTGATGTTCCTGATCCTTAGCAATTCCGTTCTTACCAGTTTTCTCTTTTTCTCAATTTTTTAATTTTTAAATTTTTTAAAAAATTTGTTGTATTTCCCTTCAGCTTTGTCTAGAAGATTGGAAAATAAGTAAGTAGATCACACTGTATACCAAGGAAATACAGAAAGTTACAGGAGAGAGACTATTTGCTAAAATTTTAGAATTTGTTTCAGTTAACTTAATTCACTTTCCTTTGGAAAACAAAGGCTTTATTTAAAAAAATACACAATATTTTCATCCGTTCAACTTGAAAGTTCCTATTCCAGTTCACTTGGCTTCCAACCCTTTTAGAAAAAATAAAGGGGGAGTTGTGATTATCCTCCTGAGTCTAAACTAAGAAACCAGGAAACCTTGGTCTCATTCCATATGTGTTGGGGAGAGAAATCTGGGGGAATCTCTTTCTGGCCTCTTTCTACATCATAAAGAAAGAAAGAAAGAAGCGAAAAGCATAAACTCTGTTATGTAGGTGTTTTTCACCTGTGGCGAGGAAAAAAGTGAGAAAATGTACATTCTGTCCTGAAGAGATTTCCTCCTAGCCATATGTGGCTACGCTGCCGTAAGGTGTGCTATACATAATGTACATGAGACTATTTGGAAAACTGCATCAGTTCTAATATAAACACCAAACCTTTTTAAACCTGTCATTTGGTTTTTAACCAAGTGTATTTAATAAATCTTTGTAAAAACAGGGTTTTTTTTTTACGGTGACTTCAGCAATCTAATTGTTTTTTGTAGTTCTCTAACTTTAAAGCAAAAAGGTCTGCCTGTGAAAAATAGAGGCACTTCAAATTTTTTTTCTTGTCACTATTTGGCAAACTGTTCAATCTCTGAAAATTAAATATATTTGATTTTGTTCTTGCTCTTACATGCAAAATTAAGATTTCTGTTCTTTTACACACTCAAGATATTTTCTTTGTATTTTATTTTCTTCTTTTGCAATAGTTGAAGTATTAGGGCAGGAAAGTGGGGCAAAATGATCCTTTTATCTTTTAAACATGTACAGTCAGTGATTGTAACCATTTTCCCTAATCTGTTTCTATAGTTTGTTTCTACTTTTTTCCTAGAGGCAGTATGGTGTGATTGTTCTGCCACAGTTCGTATTAGTTATTATGCATTTTGCACAGTGTTCAGATCAAGTCCTTTAATGTCTACTATTAATAAAAGCAGCAGAGTTCCCCAGTTTGAGCAGAAGTTTTTTAAGTGTGTGGCAAAATAATGGAGAGCATTTGAATTGAATGGCTTATAGCTGATGATTTTCCATTAGGACCAATGCGGGAAAAGAATCCCTCCAAACATGTTATGTCTACATGTTATCAAACATGTTGATACTAGTATCTTTCCTATTCAGTTTTAAAGTAGGTCTCTGCTATTCACTGTGGTGAAGACTTCAGAGTCTGAATTTGCAGACTGTATTTCATTTAAGAAGGAAAATATTTCAGAGTTCTTGCATTCCTTACAAAAAACCCAAACTCTTGGACTTTCAGTAAAGATGTATATGGGAGAACAGCACAGTGCGAGGAATAAGCCTGTAAGCATGCTTTGGGTATTTGGAGTGACTTGTGCCTGTTTAGAAATAGGACAGCCCATGGTTGAGCAGCCTGATATTGCATGTCCTGCATGGAGCTCATGGCCCAGGTCTCTTTGAGCCAGAGCCTGTTTTCCACCCCTGAAAGAAAGTGGCACAGTATCTTCTGTCCTTATCTTTACCCTCTATTTCCCTTCACAAGCTCTATTGACTGCCCAGACAGAGAGGCCTCCACTTGTCCTGTGTGCTGGGCCAGTCCCTGCTTTGTGCAGACTCTGCCTGTGCCTGTGCATTGCCTGGGATGCTGCTTGTTGACGTGGCCAGGGTTAAATGGCAATGGGCAATTGCTGTGGGAAGCTTGAGTCAGTGATGCTCTATAATAAATCTCTAGCTTTTGAATCAGATAATGCTCCGTGGTGGTTTACGTCAGGGTTCGTATGTTTCTGGGCAATTGTTGGCTTAGAGTGCCTGAAGCAATATGGCCATTGTCTTGCAGCATGTGGGATTCATGAAGAGAGATGCTGCAGGCTTCAGGTTTACAGCAACAATGATGATGTGGATGACAGCTCCATGATATCAACCTGGAGCAGGCCCAGGAATTGTTTAATTGGTTTTGGGTGGTTTTTTTTTTGGTTTTTTTTTTTTTTTTTTGTTTGGTTTTTTTTTTTTTTTTTTTTTTTTTTTTTTTTTTTTTTTTTTTTTTGTTTTTGTTTTTTATTGTGTCTAAATGTTTTTATATTTGAAAGCACTGGTTAACTTCTTGGCTTCTTGTAGTAGAAAGCCTAGAGATGGATTAAATATACATGAAATATGATGGCCAGAGAAGGGAGCCTTGCTCAGAATTCCAATGCTGTAGCTGATAACAAGTCAAAACAAGGTCTCCTCAGCAGCCATGGTTTTATATGTGAAGAACTGTCATATGCAGAGCCAGTAGAATGGAAAGATTGAATTGTCTTACTGGCCTGGGGTATTTTCATATTCTTTCAAGCTTTTTGCATGGTTCTCCTCTTCCATGCAAGATAGATGCAGTTATCAGTGCTCCTTGTACTGTTGTTACTAAAGAAGAATTTAAGTAGATGTAATTACTGGCTATTGGTTCTTACAAAAAGTTAAAATAGTCACTCATTGCCAACTGCTTTTCTGTTTTTACTTTACATTGAACATTTCTGGTCAGATCTTGACCTTGTATATTCCCTGATACTTTGTGTGAAAAGCCAGTATTTACTGTCCTGCTTTTTACTGTGTCTTTCTTCTGGTCATTGGTTTACTGTTTGCTTGGCGTGCTATGGTCATTGGAATAGAAATTCAAGTAGCAGCTTTGATTATCATGGCATTGTGTCCTCTAGAAAAGCAAAGAACTTCATGTCTTCCCTTAAGATTTACAGTCCTTTGGAACTCCAGCTACGTCATGGCTTTACAATATGCCAGGGCTCCTGCTAGGTATGAGTGACATCTTAACAAATGTGTTTGCAGGTACAGATCTTCTTTTCACAATGATGGCAGTTCTGTGGTTTTATGTGCTGCTGTTTATGTGTGTCTGCCATGTCATAATATTTTGTCCCTTTTCATATTCAATTTACTATTCAGGAATATACTTAGGGATCTTCTTGTGAGGGTTTTTCCTTCCCATTGAATCTGAGATGTTAATTTTGCATCTAGTTGAAAAATTTTATGTCGTGCTGCTAAACTGATGTTTTTAATCTTCTTTAAGGTCTTTCTGTAAAATTGTAATTTCCATGTTTACATTGTCAGTTTTCAGCGTTTTTTCAGTTTATTACAAATGGCCTTTTTTTGATGTTGGTATTCACATTAATATCTATAGATCCTTAAGATCTATTACTTTAGAATACTTTAAGACAAGACTACTACTAACAGAATGTGGGTATATCAGTAAAATTCTTTTCCATCTTCCGCTTTCTATCATGTATCATTAATCTGTTTGCTCATATCTAGTCATGTTCTAAGTAATGTGTCATAATATACATATAATTTTACATTATTTAAAGATCCTACAAAGGTAATATTGCTGTATAGTAAGAACATATATTTAATAAGAATTTAGTAAGAACATATATTTAATTTTCCTACATTTTCCAAGTTTAATCATTCATTTAACAGTCTGGCTTTGTTTATGAAATAGAGAATATGAAAGGTTCTCTGAGATTTTTTACTCTTGGAATATAAACTTGTGTTATGCATAAGACATGGCATTTTGTGATGAGATTTTATTCTGTTACCCAGCAGATATCTTCACTTACCCTGTGAATACAATACCTTCAGTTTCAGTGATGTATTCTTGGAAGATTTTTGGTTTTCTTATCTGGTCTTCTGATCTTCATGTTCATTTTCAAATACTTCTTTTTCCTTACTCAGAAGAGATGGCTGCTGCAAAATTTTACTCTGCCTACTTCTTCTTATATTATGTAGGCTTAAATTTTCAGGTTACAATTTTGCAATGTAAATATTATACTTACAGAGGGTAATGTAACAGGCTGCATCTCCTCCTGTGCTTTGTAACACAGAAGGGTTCAATTCAGTCAGTAACTGTATTGTCTGATCAGATGTCAAATTCCTGGTGACCAGATACCCACAATGGCTTTAACATCCATATAAACAGTAGCTGGGGCATGGTGTGTTCCCAGAGCCACAATAAAATAGCTGTGTCTGTCTTTAAAGAGAATGGTGACTGTAGGATGGAGCTGCTTTTGGAATGGGATTAGAGGAGGCTGTAATACTCAATCCCATTTTGTACAGAAGGGCAGCTATTCTATTCCAACTAAAGCCATTGCTTAAAGATTTTCTTCTTCTGGCTGAGAGATTGGGTTAAGATAGTCTACTGGTAATCAGGGTGACTAGAGAAGATTTAAAGTGCTGCTCTATCTGTAGATATTTTGTAAATAATTCCAGTGCTGAAGAAGGGAGTGTTTTTCTCATCTGAGCGTCTCTGGGCCCAATCTGCAGTCATTGGATGTTATGTGATAGTGAAGAACTTTCTGTTTATCACATGCTCTTAACCTTTCTTTTCAGAATCTGAATAGAGGTGTACACTGTGAGTTCAATATATAAGAAGTGTTTGCAGGTTAGCTGAATTGTCTTTTAAACCATTCCAATTTATGGTCAACATTAGAACTGGTCACGGTGCTCTGCAATGGTTATGTTACCTTGGGATTTAAAAAAGCATAACCTTCCTTTTCTCATTCTTTATGTTGTCAAGGGTCTTTGCCCATTTGACTAGTGTGCCATGGGACTTAACTATGCATCGTAACTCCATGTCTGTAATTTTCCTGAGACACCATGTTTCATCCTCTGAATATGGGCTTTTTCCTTTGTAGCTAGAAGTGCAGCTTTACGCATGTGGTGGTATGAAAAGTATTCCTTTTAATTCCTTTCAATTCTTTTTAAATGTTTAAGTAAAACATTTCCAGAGATGCAGATAATTTCATTGTAGTAGCTGGCTCTCCTCATTATCATTTACTGTGTTGTCAGCAAACGTCATCAGTAATGAATTTGCAATTTCTTGAAGGTCATTGTTAAAAGAATGGAACAGTATGGGACCAGTAACCTATCACAGTAGATCGTTCTTACAAATGCCCTTAATATAATTCCCTGTTTGCAATTACATTGAGATTTACTGATTTGTCTGTTTCTAATCCATTCTAATCCATAACATATTTTTGATGTTAATTTTGTATCATTCTTGCTTTGAAGTCCTGGAGTGGTGCTCAGCAAGCTAACACGCAGAAAGTATTTTTCACTGAAGTCAAGTGGGATGGTTTGCTTAAAACCAGGTATAAGTAAAAGGTGGCCATAGATTAGAGGCCTGAATATTTTGTTTGAACACACAGTGATGAATTTTTATTAATACAAGCAAAGTTACTCTAAAAATTCCTAACTGCTATTTTTAAGAACCATAATACTGTATTGCTATATAATACAAAAAACCATGGAGACAGTCTGTATTTAGAGAATTGTTTTTATGATTTTCCTTTATATAATTTTCTAAATTAAGAGGAACAGTTTTTCTAGCTTCAAGTTACTTTTAGAATAATTTGATTTGAGAAGATCTGAAAATTTTAAATAAAGTTGGCATATTTGCTATGCAACTTCAGAAATCAGTCTCTTAAAGCATTGTACTCACAGTGTGCAATACAATTTCTTATGAGGAACTTTGAGTAAGAGGTATTGGAAAACCACTGTCTGTCTGTCTGTCTGTCTGTCATTGAAGTTCACAGTAAAGACCAGTTTCTTTGATTTTCTTTTATCATTATTATTTTTATTTCTATTATATTATTTAATAATATTTACTCATTAATATATTTATATATATAATATATAATGTAAGAATAATATTTCAGAAGTTGGACTCCATGATCCTTATTGGTCCCTTCCAACTTGATTCCCTCCCTTCTATGATTCTCTTGCTTTATAATATAGTTTGATTTAGGGTTTTTTGCTGGTTTGGTAGTGCAGTTTTTTGGTTGGTTGGTTGGGTTTGTTGGTGGGGTGTGGGTTTGATTGGATTTTATTTTTTAACAAATAGTTTGTAACTATGGAAACTTGTGGCAAAATACATGATTGGAAAACGTGAAGAATTTTGTTTCTTGGTATATGTGGTATTTGTGACTCCTGGTACAGTTTTGCATCAGTCCTGATATAGGATTAATAAGAAAGCTGCTCTATTCTTAGCTCATATTTAATTCTCTGTATTGAACTTTGGTGCTGTGGATTATTTCAGCTCCGTGTAGTGTTTCAAGTGTAAGCTAGAGTTTATTGCCAGGTGGCAGGAATGAGGCATATAAACATTTTATAGACAACAGATGTAGATAAATGGAGGAATTTATCTTGTGCACAGTATACTTTTTTGGCCAAGAGATACAGCCCTTAATAGTTGCTCTATGCTGACTGATATTGGACAATTAAAAGCATATAAATTACTACAAGAATAATTACTGGAAAGAGAGAATGATCATAACTTTCTATGCATGAAAGTTTCTTCTCAAAAGTGTTGCAGTGAATTTTTTTTCTTCTACATTAAAGAAGAAAAGCATTGAAGAATGATGAGTAGCTGTAAAACACCTCTCAGGTCTCCTGGTCTCCAATTACCCAATTATAGCTGGTCCTTTTTATTTATCTTTATTTTAAAGGGTTATCCCAATTGCATGAGATTTTCAGAATGCTGTTGTGTTAGAAGCTAAAAATATATGTAATAGAAATGCAAATACTGTTGGCCATTTGGTACAAATATATCCTTATTGGCTGTTAAGGGTAAGATAGAAGCTATAATCTATTTTGCTTGGATATACTTTCCCCCAGGATAAAACAAATGTGCTGTAGTCCTTAGATTTATAAAGTAGTTGTGCAGAGCCTGATACATAGCTCAGTTACAGCTATCATATTCAAGCCACAAAAGTCCACAGAGTTGTATCAGTCTGTGAGAAGAGAATAAAGTCCATAATGTACCTTGGCTGTATTGTCTGGTGTTTATTCCTGCTGCTGAGGCTTTTCTTAGTTAAAGAAAGCTTTTAGACTGAACTTTTAGATTGAGGCAAACAGGTGGGTATCATTTGAGAAAGCTAGAAGTGAAATAATTTATTCTGATAAATTTTACTGAAATAAAATGTCATGAAATACATTACAAAGTTGTGGTCATTCTTTAAATGAATGGTAGTAGTAATAGAGTTTAAAAATTCTACCTTATTATACATTTTCTGTGTAAGTGGGCTTAATATATTTTTGCAACTAGATTGCTGCACTGGTATTTTTTTGGTTTTTTTGTTTTAGATTCCTGTAAAAACAAGCTGAAGTGAAATTCAATAATCCTCAGCCCTGAAATTATTTTTAAACAAAGTTTTGCTGGTGACAGCTTCTTTTCTTAAGTAAACAGATTCCATATGTGGTATTAAGTAAATAATTCTGTGATTTGATAGTGGTGTATTAGGGTGAGACATCCTGTCATGTAGTTATGTCTGAAGTTATTTACTGTTTTTCCTCTGCCAAATTGTGATTGTTTAGTCTGCTAACACTTGTACTGAAGTTTTTTCTGGGTAGTGGTTAGCAGTTGTTTTCAAAGCAAATGTTAAATCTAAGAAGACATTCCTTTCGAAAAAATCCTGTTCTGGCAGAGGAACTTGATTTGTGTTCTTGTTCAGTGTTCCTTTACTGTTTTTAGTGCGTCTGTTGAAATCTATACCTTATATGATCTCATTGTACTGCCTGCATTTCATTAATGAGTGACTCTGTTTAGGGCTTGGGGAGTGAAATATTTTTCATATGACACTACCCAATATGAATGCAGTGCACCAGCTGCAAAAACCACAGACCATCTGATTTTGTGGTTTTTGAGGGTGTAAAAAGTTCAATTGCTTATACTAGAGCTTATATCTGTATATTATACCATATGGAAACGGAACTACTGTAGACGTGGAAGGAAAAAGAGAAAACCAAGTTCTTTAGCCATGGTTCAAATGAAGATAAAAAATACATATCTTGCAGTGTAAAGGATTGCTGTTACTATGGAGCATTAAAATATTTTTGCATAATAGAATAACATGAATTAAAATTTTGCCACAAAATAGTATTTTTAAAGAAAGAGGACAGATGTGTAAATGGCTTCATCAAGCTAATATTATTGATACTTAAATGCATTTACTTTTCTCTGTTGATATTATTTGTTTAATTTCCTCGTCTAGAAGAGAGAAAGCAGTCTGTTAGAGCCTGGGTGGGCATTATCCTGATTATCCAGAGTGTAAGCTAAAAATACTTCAAGAAATTCTATTTCAGACATAACTTGGGAAGTTTTAAACTAGTTTTGAATTTAAGAAGTCCAAACATAACAGTCATTCCAGTTGTCAGTGTTTTTGGGGTTCTTTCTTCAGTAGAATCAAAGTATAAGCAGCTACCTATGAATCTGTGAAGTAATATATAAGGCACATTTGCAAATAGTTTGAAGTTGCTCTTTTACATGGCCAAGTATAAGAAATCTCATGAAGCTCAATGGGGTTTACCAGTCTTAAATTCTTGGAAAATTTTTCTGGGTTTTTTTTAATATAGTAAAGTTTATCCTCAGTAGAGCAGGTTGAAAAAATAAATTCTTTGCTTTTGCATAATGCCATAACAAACATAAACACCAGTATTCTGGTTAGGAATTGATCAGGTGGTAGTGAATATATAACTATTTCATGTTACAGATGAGATTTGCATAATTGTTACTTTCAGAGTAACAAGTGTGTGTCTTTTCTGTGAGAGATCTACCTGAGATCTCAGAAGGGGCAAAGTTAAGAGGCATTTGAGTATTTCTAATGAAAAAGACCCAATCTGTGTTCATACGCCAACAATGACTGAGCAATTTTGAGATGCATTTTGGACTCTTCTCTGAAAGCAACAGTGTAGCCAGCACTCTCAGTAAACTGCAACCTGTTGATGAAGAGCACACAGCTTTCCCCAACTGCTGCTGTTGGCTCATTCAGTCAAGTAACACACAAAATGTCATTATTTACATCTTGAACCAGAGAATACTAAATAAAAGTTCCAAATAGCAAAAACAATAGCAACCAGCACATAACCGAGTCCTAATATGAGTGTTTTTTGAAGAGACTGGTTCAAAAGCTGAAGAGTTTTGTAAAATATCATTCCTTTCTGTGAATAAAGCATAAACACAAAGTAGTGCTAAATTTGTTGTACATTTTGTTCACTGTGACTTGTCCTTCCAGCTCTACATATAGGTTCTGCCATCACAGAGAAAGTGCTTTTTGTTGACAGTAAGCCTCAATGACAGATTTCTCTGAGTCACTGTTAAATGCCACTTACATGCTAGTGATGTAGCAGCTATTCAGTGTGGTTATAAAAACCATGACTGAGAATTGATTCCACTTACAATGAGGATCAGATGTAAGAGGACCTATATGAGTTTTATAGCAATGCATTTTGCCAATAGAGAAAGGAAAAAAAACCAAAACAGAAAGTAAAGTTTTTAGCTCTTTTGGTGATGTGTAAAAATTTTGTTATATTTAAATAGTTTAATGAAATTGCAAGTTGTTCATGTCAAATACTTGTATTTGGCTTTGGGTTTTTTTATATTTTGAAGGCTTTTAAAACATACACTTTTTATTCTTTTTATCTCATTTTTGAGCTCTGAACCTTTCAGGTTTTATGCTTTTAATTTGTGCCCATGAGAACTGGAAAGTTATATATATATAAAAAATGGTAATTATTGTAAAATATCTAGATCCCAACAACCGAAGCTTTAGTAAAAAACAAAATCATTCTGAGATTTCAAAAAAAGCTCTAAGTATCATCACCAAAGTTCTGCCATGAAAGGTAAAATCAGTTCATAGACATGAATGGGTGAAATCGTGTGGCTATTGAAATTGATTTAAGCCTTTTGCCACTGAGATCACTGAAGGCTGAATTTTATTCTCTTAATCCTTTCCCTGTCATATCCAGGGTTAATCTGCTTGTCCCATGTCTCTGAATCCTCATCTCTAAATGGGAATGCTTCCTCCATCTGATCAATGGTGAATCAGTTTAGAGGAGAGAGAGGGCGGGCTAATCCTCAAAGAGGCAGCAGAGTTGTTATAAAATTAAAATTATTCTTCCTTGTCACATAAGCTAAGGAGGTTTAAGTTCATTGATCAGGACTCAAAGCCATCAAAGTTTGTGAGATGTAGAAGGCAAAAACAAGGTGTTTGTAATAAAAGTGTAATTACAAAGGGTACTAAAAATGAATTATTCTTACCTTGCTGAAATCCTGGTTTGGCTGTGTTGGGATCTTTGCAGCTACAGATTACTTTGTTAGGTACTTAAATCTCTGCTACTACTCCAACACTGGATCTCCACAGAGTCAAAAAACATTCTGAACTTTTGTTCTTTTGTGTGCTATAGATTTGATAAAATATAGCATTTTGAATTTACCTAACCTGTAGGAGTAACATGCAAAAATGAAAATGTTCAGATAAATAAGTCTGTAGAAGAGATATGATATCCCCAGCAAATAGTTTATCTAGAGGTTTTGAAGTTTAGTAAGTAATTTTTAAGTTTTCCATATCATTATATTCATTAAAAGTTGAGTAATTGAATTATGAATAGTACTTTGGGATTTTGCACTTTTTTAAATAAAATTTTTATTTACTATGCTGATTTTTTAGATGATAAATAATAGATGTGTTAATTATTTCTGTTCTTTTCTTTTGATCTGTTTTCTGACATTTGATAATAACAGATTTGCGGTTTTGATTGCAGTTTTAACATGTTGGTTTTGATCAACTTTCATTTATAACGCAAGTCCTGAATTCTTGATGGTTATTAGTCATTCATGTTGTGTCATCCTGTAGGTAGTGTTGGGGTAGCTTTGTACATCAACACACATCACCTTGTGTTTGTTTCTCTTGAATACTGTTCACTATTTTGTTGTCCAGTACTGCAGCTTTATTAAATCCTGTGATTTCTGATACTGAGTCCTATCTCAAATTCATAAACAACTTAATTTAACCTAATTTTACTCATCTTAAATTTTCTTCTCTCTTTTATCGCAGTGTTTTGGTATGCCATTATCTTCTCTTTTGTCCTGTGGAAGACCAATTTCTCTGTGCATTAGTAAAGGTTGCTTTTTAGTCCTTTCTGAAAGTATAATTCAGTGATACAACTGATGATTCAACAGGCATTTAATTTAGACTGAGATGGGATGCTCTGTTGCCTCCCTTAATTTGCATTGAATAGAGGCTTCCCTGACTGTAACTGATCCTTTTTGAATAGGGGCAGTTTCATGCAGATAGGTAAATATAATTGTGTTTGGTTTGACCTGTCTTACACTTTATTTATTATTTAGGAACTTTAATGTGGTGGAGTATTCTTAAGTGGGATAAAAGACTCCAAAATATTTATTTAATGTAACTTATCTGAGCATAAGTAGTCTTCCTTTTTTTTTAGGATGTAACCAATCTTTTTTTTAGATTTCCACATTTGCATGAGTTTCCTGTTTAGAAGACCTAACTTGTCCGATAGCGTAGAATTATGTGAAATTGATATAAATATATTTATAGAAAATTGATATAAATACATGTCTATAAATTGATATGTTTATATAAATATATTTTAATTTATATAAATTTATTAAAATATATTTATATAAATATATTTATAGAAAACAATGATTGCTTTTTTAAATGGAGTTGAAGCTTGTTTTACACAAAATTCTTAGCAGTCATGGATGACCTAAAATTTTGTAATGTTCTTGTTGAACTGAAATCAGTTATTTTGCTGACATAATTCAAATAAATATTGAATTTGAACTCAATTAGAAGTGTTTTCCTGGAACCTCAAATGTCTTGTTTGTTTTCTTTCACAGTCCTGAAAAAGATAACTTAATTGGTACACCCCATATTAAAGGGTAAATAGGATTTATTCCCTGACTAAACTGAGATACACTGATAATTTTAACCAGATTTGCCTGTCTAGAAATTACATCTTTGCCAAATAACGTGACTGAATAGCAAACCTCCTTCTCCCGGTTCCCTTTTGTAACATTAATTAGTGTTACAACTCTGTTAAGTTCATACACAACTATTTCAATTTATCCTTTCTATTTAGACAGATAAGGATAGGGAAAAATAGTATTTTATATACCTGTTTAACATGCAAAGGACAGTTAAACAAATGAACAAGTAATACGTTCATAAAAATAATTAAATAACAAAAGGCTCATGAAGAATAAGATACCAGTGATGCCTTGAGAGGCTATCAAGAACAGAGGCTAGACAGTGTTAAAGGAATAAAGTAGATGTTTATTAAAAAGCCTTCAAAGGATACACCTTGGGCAGTACAGGAGCCCAGCCGAGGCTCCACCCAAGATGGACGACAGGTCACACGTTTTCACACTTTTATAAGTTTTGGTCCATTTACAGATTGGGGTTAATTGTCCAATTACAGCTCCAGGTTATGGAGTCCCATCCTCCCAAATTGCTCACCTCAATTTGCCATTGTTTACACCTTTTGGGTCTGAAGCTGCAGCACTGTCCTTGGTTCTCAGGCTGGACAAGGATTGTTTTGTCTAACTAAACTGTGAGGAGAACTTGCTTACTTTATATGAAGTTCAGAGTTATATACTAAGGCAGTACAGAATCTGGAAAATATGAAAGCTAAAACTTGAGGCACCACCAGATCAAATATCCAAATGCAGAAACAGGTATCACAAACTGCCTTTACAAAATCCAGCTGCCAACGCCTGTAGACATCAAGATATGAGAACATCATTTAGATAGTCATAGCCAATGGAAAGAAATAGACATTTATAAAGGAGTGCTTATCTCAAATTTGATAGAGATGTCTAAACTGCTTTTGGTGTTTCTGGATGTATAAGAGTTTATGGCTCTTTGAGCTGGATTATCATATAGCTGCCTACATTATGTCTGAACTCATAATTGTCACCCCTAAAGCACAGAGAATGAAATTACTTTGTTTTAAGGAGATACTATTTTTTAATTAATCACTTTTCATCTTGTAACTTCCTTGCACATACATGGCATTTTGTTGGAATAGTCTGGTTGCTTTAGGAACTTGTTTAACTTGTTGCATAGTTCATCTACACAATGCATTACACTTGCATCATTACTTTAAAATGAACATATATGTGCTCAAATAATTTAGCATTAGATCTTTACTTCTCTGTTAGAATTATGTTTCATAGCCAATTAAAAATCAAAATGAAAAAGTGTACATAT
Source organism: Vidua chalybeata (assembly GCF_026979565.1). Taxonomy (NCBI): domain Eukaryota; kingdom Metazoa; phylum Chordata; class Aves; order Passeriformes; family Viduidae; genus Vidua; species Vidua chalybeata. The sequence goes on from NC_071534.1 coordinate 47,137,608, forward strand.
ATTCAAAGTGGCACATAGGTGGGGTACATTAATTGAGCTAATTTGCGTCCGAAATACTAGGTTAATCATATTTGTTATGCTTGTAATGCTTGTAAATCAGAAAATTATTGCTTAATTGTAAATTACATATTGATTAAAGCTCACATATGGTTTCAAAAGATGACTGTATTTAATTTGCATAGTATACCATTCTACTGAGAAGGTATTCTTTGAGACGCTGGAATGAGTTTTTCCAACAGATGCTTACAGCATGCTTAGAAGTTCATGAGTGATTTTTTTTTGAAAATGCCTTATATAGTCTTTTGCTGTTTTTCTTTCAAATGTTTTCACAAGTTATTTACAAAATTATAAAATCTAGCACTTTTTAGTTCCAGTGTATGAAAATAAATACAAGCCTTCATAAACACCTACTATTTTAGAATCAGCTAGAAATTACAATTATGACAGCTTTGAAGCAAATGATCTATGTTCAGGTTGACAGCAAGAAAGTCTATGGTGCTACTCTTTTAAAAAATGAAATTCAAAATCACTATTAAATGTAAATTCTTTTTTCAGTATCATGCTGCTGACTTATATTGGAAATACGTTTAGTTTTCAAAGTGTGCATTCATCTTAAACAATGCTAGATTACATAACCCTGAAGTCTGAATGCTGTATTCTTTTTTCATTGTGGTTAAAAAAACAAAAATGTTTTTGATAAAACGAATTTTATTTTTTCACAAAGGTCTAAGTTTTACTGATGGCAGTTTATGCCTAATTGAAGATTAAACTAAAGAAGACACACTACCTCGGCTCATTTTTATATGGGAAGTTTTTACTTAACAGCCAAAAATTCAATAGAAATGTTACTGATAAATAATCTAAGCACAACTGTCAGTCCATAAAATGTATCATCTACAAAAACTAAATTCTGAGCCAAATTTAGTCTTCTAATTTAGAAATTAAATCTCTGATGGTATGTAATTTCAGATAATTATTATCATGCTCAAAGTGAGTGTGAGTATTTTTCTCAGATTATGTATTAGGAATTCCATTTACTTAATACTGTGGCGTTCTTAATTAAAATTTTATGTAATGGTACAATATTAACTGCAGAACTTAATCAGGGAAAATTCATAACAATATTGTCCAAATAAAAATATGTCAGTAGTAGAAACTTAACGGAGGCATTGGGGTTGTGGTGTGCCAGGGAGTTTGAAAGAATGTGTTTGTGATTGTGCTGGAATAAACAGACTGTTGGGAGCACAGGATCATGGAAGATATTGATTGAGAGCAATCAATATGATAACAAACATAGACTAAAATATACATAATTCTTTTTGTTTTACAGTGAAATGAAAAAGTTCTTGAAGACATTACTTATAGCTGGTCAAGATAATATGTAGCTTTGTGCCTGAGTTTTAGCTGCTCTTAGATTGTGTCTACCAGTTTCAGAAACATTTGCAGTTAAACAATTTTTGTTTTATCATTACAACATGATGTAACCTCTGGTAGGATGTGTAGGGCAAATCAGGGATTGGTGACAAGTGGAAATGTGAACATCTCCTTAATGGAGTTGTAATACTCCAAATTGGTAATTTTCCTGCGTATTTTCTGGACATTTATTGAGATGTTAGTAAATTAGTATTCCGAGTCACTTCTTTAAAATGGTTCTGCCCCAATATGCTTACAAGTGTTATATTTTTGTTAAAAGAAAACAACTTCAAATTTTTTTAAATAATTCGTGATCAAATTGAGTTTAACTTCGTAACTTATCTTTAACTGTGTCATATTTATCCTTCCATTGTTTTTCTAGAAGCGATGTTGCTTTTAAAAATCAAACCTTTTAATAGGACTTTTAAGTGTCCCTTTTTTTGACCTTTACTTTGATAATTCAAAAGAAGATTGGAAAAGGATTAGAAATGCACAGAAAGTAAAGTAAAACTATTTTCTAAAAAACTTCTCATCTTTATTAGATATGTAAAAAAACTATTATAAATTGCTTGTAAAACTAGTATTTCATTAACAATATTATATCTTATTGAGTGATTAGTTTAAAATCTGCCTCTTCCAATATTTTGAAAAAAGTAGACATCTTCTAGTCACAGCATTCTCAGCTTTTCTGCTTAGCCTAGTTATATGAACCAACTGAGTAACTAAGGTTCTGAACTGGTATGCTGGTATGAAATTAAATGGGGAAAGTATTTTGCTTTTTGTTCTAATTTTATATTTGGCAATTTCCAATGGGTTGCTGGTTAATTTTTTTTTTTTTTTTGGTAAAAGTTTACTGTTAGTACTGCTTTTGTTACATTTATGTAAATTTCATACTGAGGCCGTGCTTAAAAATAGGCTATTTTAATTCCAATGAAATTTTAAATCTATCTGAAATACCTACTATTTAAATTTTAAATAAGAGTTTATTAAAATACATTATTCTTTTTGTTGTCAATGTTAGATTGTTAATCAGTGTGGATTTTATTCTTATTTATAATAAGCATATACATAGTTACAGTATACTAATAAGCATATACATAGTTACAGGTAGTTATGAATACACATGCATTTATTTTTTGAGAGATTTATATTTAATTTCTGAATGGTTTCTCTAAGTGCTAACAGTTTTTTAAAAAATAACTTTTGTTTATAATAAAAAGAGATTTAAAAACTCTAGAGGTCTGTAGGGAAGTATTTTTATTCTTATATCGAATTTGTATAGGCATCTCATAGTGAACATAATATAAGCAGTGAGAAATCCATCTTTTCCAGAGAAAGAGAAAAAAGTGTTCATGAGTATTTAACATACATTCCAAAATAATTGTGAATGCCAACTTCATTTGGCATTATTCAACTTCTCTTCAAACAAGTATAACAGTTGTTAATCTGTAAATGTGGAAGGGTTTAGCAAGTTTTCTTACATAGTTCTATCAGTATCTGTCTATCCACAGTAAGGTGGACTTTGGTTCTAATTTGTCGGGATGGTGTATTTCTGGATGACCTAGAAAGCTTGTAGGTTTTAATACCACTGTACTCATAGTTGAATTAAACATGCCTATTAACCTTCCAAATACACTCTGAAGTTTTAACAATACATGAAAATTTTAGTGTAATACACTGAAGATTTATTGGAAGAGGAGACGCTCAAGTCAAGAAAATGCAAGTGAGGCAGGAGCTACGCGTGTACTTCATACTATTTATCCTATAGATAAATACCAAATCTTACAGAATTCTCTCAGCAAGACCCAAGGAATACCACAGCACTTGTTTTTAGAGAGTTTCTGCCTCTTAACAGAACTTCATATGTTAAGTGCTGTAAACACTCACCTGCCTCACCGAGCCAACAACAATAGTAGAAGATTTTACTCATGATTTTGGGGGTTTGTGTCTTCACTTATGCCCTTCATATCAGCCAAAAGTGCAGCCTCTCTTCATGCCCTGGAAGCCCCCAGAACCTATGTCCTATATCTGCAAAATTATTTTCTTCCCAGACCTGGCAGAATAACATACCCTTCAGTGTTTGAGTTCTTCCTCTCTGAATCCTTACTTAAAGTAGCAGCAGAACTAGCACTGTAATTTTGTGCAGTGTAATACAAACATGAGGTAAAATGGTTAAAAGATTAGAAGAATTCCTAAAGAAGTGGATTTTAAAAAGGATTTCTAAAAGGAATTTGAGGTACAGGTTTTGCTTGGATAAGATAAGAAAAAGGAAGGCTTAGTCAGTGAGCATATGAGTGAGGAATGTGTTTTATGCATATTCATTTTAAAATGTGGCTATCTTAATCAGTGGCTGTCACAAATCTATTAATTAACTCTTTTTTGTTATTTCTGAGGACAATCCAGGTTGTGAGAAGTAGGACTAAATTGCCAAATTTCATCACAGTTGTATAATAGTGTTCAATAGAGTCTAAACCAAGATTTTTTGTGTGTGTGATCATATTGAGGTATTTGGAATAAAATAAGCCTTTGAACCAACTACTGAACCAACTAATCTCCATCAGGAAAAAGAACAAGTTATTTTCAGATTGATGTCCTAACCAATATGTCAGTATGACACCCAGGCTGAATTTAATGCTTAATAACTATTATTAGCTGTTCCCTCTGTCCCATAGTCACTACATGGGTACTCAGCAGTAAAGAGCATGTCTGTGTGCAGATCTTCAGAGCACATGCTGGCTCTTGACCAGCTGGGACTTAGCAAAGGTAGAAGAGAGACAATTGTCTTACGAAAATGGGATAGGATAGGAGAAGAAAAGGAATTAGGGAAGAGGGGCAGAACTTAAAGTAATTGCAACAAAAAGGGAGAAGAAGAACATTTTGCAGGAGAAAATTCCTATATGTTCTTTCTGGAGATATCTGAGCTTTGCTAGATTTGCTGCCCACAGGAAAACCTGGTTGTTTCATCACAAAAGGTCTAGCACTTTCTGTATGCAGTATCTCTATTAGAAAGTCAGTCACATAAATAACAAATGTAATTTTCCTTTTTTCTTCTCAGATAGATCTGTCTATTTCTATGGATATATATCCCTGTATATTCATAACCCATACTGCCTTTCTGAGCCTCTGTAATGCAACTCTCCAGCAAGTGTCCTTATGGCACAGCTGGGCTGTAATATATGGGGCAGTCCAATCCTCTTAAGGCTACTTGCTCTAAACTACTTTAGACTGAAGTACTTTTACTGAAGTAAAAAAACCCTGAATTCTTAAGTGTAGAGAAAATAGTAATGCAATTTAGATTTGACTACTGTCAAACTTCCCATTTGTAGATTTACTCTCAGCACTGCTTCTCGTGGAGAAAACCAGAAAATAAATAAATATAAATAGCTATAAACTTGTAGTTTTGTTTATGCTATACACTTCTTCCAGTCCTCACGAACTTCTGGCACATGTTTTTTAAAGCCAGATCTTGCTTTTCTCTCTTGTTTTTGGTGGGTTGCTGTGTGAAAAGATGGGTAATTCAGTCCTCCTAAATTACTTGGGCTTATTGCATAGTGTTGTTAGATCTCAGAAACTCCTGAAAGATTTTGTGGCTTCCTGGATACTATAACTTCCATTTGAAATGTGAGATCTCTTTCAGAAAGATATGAAAGATATAAAGATTTGAAAATGTAGCTAATCTTCCATATCTATCAACAGTTAGTACTAATAGGTTATTTATTGTCATTATTTAGAAATAAAGAAATGTGACTTTTACATGAATAGTCAAGTAACAGTTTTCTACCAGTCGATTCCTAAATCCTTTTTTCAGCTAAATTAAACAGCTGTCTACTCTAAAGTATCTCATGCCTTATAGATGCTTACAGTTGGCTAGCAAGTTATCTCTTAACCCTTTGTTATATAAATGAACTGGATTATAGTTTTAATATATCAGTTTGAGAGGTACATTTTAGCTGTGTGAGGCTCAGATGAGTTATACTGAGAAAGATGGGCCCATCTGTTTGATTGATATTTCCCATTGTATCAAGGCTGAGGTCATCTGAAAAAATTAATCTCTGATTTACAATGGAAGTAATAAATTTGGGACAATAAAAGTTCTTCAGAGAACCTACATTGTCTGACAATTTTCCACTTAGAGTTTTCAAGATCTGTGTATTTAAACAGTTTTAATCCATGTAATGTAGAGTATTGATTTTGTATGGTGCTTGAAAATGTCATGCAAGATTAAATCTTATAGCAATCTAAGTGTACTATGACAATGCAAGCTAATGTTATTAGCCAAACTTGTTGTAGCATAAAAAATGGTATCAAGTTTAGTTGACAAGACTTACAAGTGAATGAATTACGCTTCCATTTCTTAATTATTTACTCCCCAACCTTTCTAGAATTTATACTTGCTTGATGTCAGCCAAGCTATAGTTTCTCAGGTTTGATCATTACAAACATAAATGCAACATTAAGATTTTGCAATTTTCTTGATCTTGTAGAGTATCCCTAGATTTGTTAAAACTCAGAGTTAATTTTTCAGTGAATTTCTTTAGCTTTAATTGCTCTCCGTTGGCTTTTACACTTTTGGGGTATAAATTATCTCTCTGGATTTTAATAAAATATCTCCCTTTCTCCCAAAATGAGATTTGCTAAATGCCTATTCTTTCCCAATTACATTTAAGAAATTGGTTGTTATTTTCTTAAGCCCCGAAGGTTGTGGATTTTTATTAACACCTTTTAGGTTTCTCTTATTTATATGCCTTTTTGTGGCACGTTGATCCTGGGTGGACACCAGGTTCCCACCATATTATCTCTCCCCTCATCAGTTGTACAGGGCAGAGAAAAAGATAATGACAGACTCCGGTTGGGATAAGGGCAGGGAGAGATAAGTCACCAATTACCATCATGGACAAAACAGGCAAATTTAATTCATTTTCAATCAAAATCAGAGTAAGATAATTAAAAAAAAAAAAAAAAACAAACCAAAAAAAAACCACAACAACCTAAATCTAAACCACTGTCCCTCTACCCCCATGTCTTTCTGGGTTTAACTGTACTTCCAAATCCTCCACGTCTTTCCTCATCCACCCAGCACCGCAGGGGGATGAGGAGTGGGGGCTGCAGTCATTCGTCACACATTGTCTCTGCCACTCCTTCCTCCTCAGAGAGGACTCTTCATGCTCTTCCTCTGCTCCACTGTGAGATCCCTCCCATGGGAGACAGTCCTCCATGAACTTCTCTCATGCTGAGTCCTTCCCATGGGCTTCAGTTTCTCAGGAACTACTCCAGCATTGGTCTCTTCTGTGGGGTGCAGCCCCTCAGGAGCACACTGCTTCAGCGTGGGTCCCCCATGGGTCACAAGGCCTGCCAGAAAACCTGCTCCAGCCTGGGCTCCTCTGTCTATGGGGCCACAGGTCCTGCCAGGAGCCTGCTCCAGCATGGGCTCCAGTGTGGTCACAGCATTCTTCAAGCATCCACCTGCTCTGGTATGTGGTCCTCCATAGGCTGCAGGCTTTGACTCCTTTAGCACCTCCCCCCTCTCCTTCTTCACTGACCTGGGTGTCTGCACAGCTGTTCCTCTCCCATGTTCTCACTTCTGTCTCTGGCTGCCATTGCTGTTTGCAGCAACTTTCCCTCCTTCTTGAATACATTCTCCTAAAGGCACAGCCACAGCTGGTGATGGGCTTGGCTTTGGCCAGCAGCGAGTCTGTCCCAGAGCCAGCTGTTTTGGCTCCATTAGGTGTGTTTTCTCCCAGAAGCCACACCTGTAGCCCCCCTGCTACCAAAACCTTGCCATACAGATCCAGCAGACTTTTTTGTTAAAAACATTCACTTTAGGGATCTGGGTGGTGTATGGCCGAGACTGCACTTGTAGCATTACCACCAGACCTTAGTTTTCTGCTTAGAAATCAAATATGAAGTGTTCACACTGTGTTAACGAACACATCCAGTTTTTACATGCTATCTTTTTTGATCCATAGCCTACAGATATTTCCTTAAAAATATGGGGGTGGAGGCTCCTGAAATGAAGTGAACCAATGTCAGAAAAAGCTCTGATTTAACCAAAATTCCCTTTACAACATCTCAGGTTTTGTTAGTAAATGTTATGTTTTGGGAATGTAGTTATACTGTCAGCCGGTTTTTAAGTGCCATGGCACAGTAATACCAAAAGGATTACACTCTCTTATTCTCTTTGTTTACTTGGTAATGAATTTATGGCCTTCAGACATGGATGTGTCATTAGTATAAGGGATATCACTGTAAATGTTGAATTTTGAACTGATTTATTGCCAGGCTCCTTAGCTTGGCTATGCTGTAATTCTGCTAGAGGTGGAGGAAATTATGCCTGATTGCTTCATAAGATGAGTGTCCAGCAGTGAAGAAATCACTTCTGGTCCAGATTTGCACTGTCTGGATGCTGCTCCACCTCTCTGACCCAAGACACTTTTTTTCCTCTACTATTTAATGATAATTTTTTGATTGGTGTTTTTTTATTTGTCAAAGGCAGTGCAGGCTATTGAGTACAATTTATTTTAAATTTGGCAAATAGAGAAGAAAGAGAGGCCTCATTTTACTGAAAATAACGTTCTTTCTTTAAAGTAACAGAATACTGTATTCAAGTATTCAGAGTTGTTTATTTTTCAGCTCAAATTTTGTTTTATTTGTTTTACTATCTGTGTTTTATTTATTAGCAAGTTGTTTAAATTAAAGCAATTAAAATTGGATGAATAGTCTTCTAAGGTATAATGATGACTGTATCATTCCACTGAAAAAAGCAAGACAATCTCTAAACATGTAACAATTTATCTGATGAACTTATAAGGTATTGCCTTACTTAACATGCTTACTGCAAGTGACTGCTTACATTTTAGATCTCATGTAATCATTTTCATAATTTTCCACTTGAGAGTAAGGCAAATAATACTCAGTAAGCACTTACTAGACTGAAAATGGTGAGTGAAATTTATTTTATTATACAGATGACAGTTTCAGAGATACGAAATATTAGAAAAAACACTTAATGACTGATATTAAAGGACAGTGCTGTTCTGTAAGACATACCAGCACAGAACTCGCTTTTCATTATTTTAGGATTTAAAAATTAAGAATGATATTGTGACATACTGCCTCTAAATGATACTCCATAGGTACACAGTGTACCTATGGAACACTGTGTTCAGTTTTTTTTTCAATAAACCAGAAGTCTGCCTTGATTTTTCTGCCTAATTAATTTGTGTATATCAAAATGTTATCTTCTGAGTGGGCAAATTAGAAGTACACAATTGATTCCTGTTAGAATATAAATGTTCTTTGAAACATTCTCAAGTTTTTAATTCTATTAGCAAATGTATTACATAAATGTTTAAAGCTAACCCTCTGTGTTGAAGATGAGTCCTGAGAGCCATGGAAGATTGAATTCTTTGGGGCTTGTTGGAAATTAAACCTCTGTAATTTTAATTGTGTAAACTTCTACATTAAAATTACTTCTGTTTCAAGAAGGTGAATCTCTTTAGTCTCTCTTAATGACTGTTTGAGATGATGAGGGTCTGAAAGTACCTTTCACTGAGAGTTTTAGTGTTGCAATCTAATTTTTGCAGAGTACAGCAAGCTCAACTAATTTAATAAGGATTTTTGAAAGTGATTCTTTTTATAAGTTCTGTTTTTGAACAGTGTGTTTATAGCCATAAAAAATGATACATGCGCATAGCATTTTTGACTGCATGATATATCTGTAGTCAATTTTTTTCTCCCATTAATGTCCTCTCTTAGTGAGCTAAATGATCAGACACTGATTATGATACTCATTCCTACTTCAAAATCTTCTCTGAGCACAAACTGTGTGTTTCTAATCAAAAAGTTATTTTATTAGTTTTAGAATTTTAAAATTATTCTTTTAGAAGTGGGAGCACTGACAATGTAATAATTTTAAAATCTAATTGCTTTCACCTGTTAAAATAAGTAAAATACATGATGGTGGAAAATATGTGTGCCTAAGAATGGAAAATAGTTGCACATATACCCTGAAGTATAGGACTTTGCTTTTCCTTTTTTCTTTTTTTTTTTTTTTTTTCTGTCTGAGGGAAGTGTCTGTCTGTTTTGTACAGCTATGTCCTCTCAAAAGTCTGTGTGGCTTTTGAAAGCCAACGATTCTGCAACGTACAATATTTCAGGCGAGCAGCTACTGCCGAGTAATGAGGCATGGGAGCAGCTGGTATTGGTTTATTTCAGAAGCTTTGTGTCTGATTCTATTAGCCTACCTACAGCTATAACTGCTCTTACCGCTGCGATCTAAACATTGAACAAGTAATTCATAATTTTAAAATAGTTAAGTGATCATTTTTTGCATTTTGTTTGAAGTTCATTGTGTGAGGCTAATCAGTGGTGAAGTAAATTGTGAGTATGCTACTAAAAACTAAGGCAATTCTTAACTAAGCAAAAGAACAGGAACTTTTCTAGAAAGAAAAGATGAATGTTTGTCACTGAACCCTACTGAATCTAAACAAAGAAAAAGATTACCTAATAGTCTTGCAATGCATTTGAAGTACAGTCTGCTATTTGTTTGGGGAGTTGAATGGAATATATGTCTTAAAATATTTCAACAGCAGAAGTGGTCTTTTCCAGTGTATAGATCTTAACATTACTAAATTACTGTATCTTTACTCCCTAGTTAAGACTCATTATTATACCGTAAGGCAAAATAATTGAAGCTTTTTTACTTGCCTGTGATGCATTTTAGAGCTAATTTGTACTAATGATGAATTGCCTTGTAGGGAATTTTATGCTGGTTTATTATTATATATATATCTTCTGCCCAGTTTGTGTTAGTTAAGTGAATAATAACAGTATCATTAAAACTTAATTCACATTTTAATTAAAAATACTTAGTGACAGAGAGCTGACTTACAGAGACAGTCAAATTTCACAAAAAAATTTTACTCCATGCACAAAACAAGTTATTAAAAATGAGAGTTGGAAATACTATACTTTCCTTATGCTGAAAAGAAAGTATATTTTTGGTAAGCCAATTGCATAATTGTCCTCTTTAGGTTGTGGGTACTTTTTTTATTGTCACAAGTGGACACTGAATGGATACAATAGAGTTGACCTAAAATTTTTTAGACATTAGCACAACATGAAAGTGATACTTTTCCTAAAGCTGGAAGACACTATAACTGGTGCTTTTTACAACTAGTGCTATTTTTAAATTACTATTTCCCTATTCTGTCATCTAAAAATTACTTTTTAAAAAGTTGTACTAATGGTTCATCTAAACTCTGATGAATTGCATGTACCAATTAATGAAATATTGTATGATAGTCATAATAATAAATAGCTTAAGATTTAAATATATTTTGAATATATATACATATTGCTTTTTAAGACTATTTCTTCAGTATTCCTAATTTTTTAGATACACTACTTAACATAACTAGTTTTAAGGTGAAAATGGATCAGTTTATAGAGGAAAACCTACGCCATGGTTGCATATGAAAACAGTAGGTTTGAAGGGGGAAATAATCCTTACTGTTCTGTGTCCATAACCCTTTGAACTTAGGATAATAAACTATTTCAAATATCTAATACTTGAAATTAGTAATGTTTTTGCTTATTGGTGGTAAAAAGTAACAAAATGTCTTTTCCAACTGGATTAAGCAGGACAGTTACATGTACTTTAATTTAGTTTACAGTCAGAGTATAATAAAACCTCCAGTACACAGAAAATCAGTGGTTGTCAACACTTTCTGTTCAAGAAGTGAATAGTTTCTGCACAGAAATTGCACAGAATTTTTTTCAGCTTACTGTACTCAACCAGTACTTCCAGAGCTTAAATTTTTCTGTATGGTGTGTTGCTTGCGGTCTTAGTGACCTCTAGTTTAAAGTCCTTAGCCCTAAATGTGGTCATCCAGTGTTGATTGGTTTTGGCCTCATTCCACTGTAGGTGGTTTCAATAAATTCTCTCAGGCTTTATGATAAAAATTGTTCATAAAGTAATTGGGAGATTTCCTCAGAGCACTCTACATCAAAGGATGCTTAATTGTCCCAGCCATGCAAGAAGAAAAACAAGATGTAAAGTGCTCAGTTTAATTAGGGCACAACTTTTTTAACTCAACTGGGAGCACTACCCGGCAATAAATGCAGGCCATTGTTCTTTCTTGATCACTCGTGGTTTTGGAGGACTGCTGTTTGCTTTCTTTTGCCAGCTCCACCGATGGGACCTCATGGTTCTTCCCTTGTATGAGGACTAAGGGAATATGTGAAATAGGGATTTGTCCCTTTAATATCACATATAGAGAGTCACACAGCCTTGCCTGTCCAGTTACTTTCTCATAACTCCTTATTTAAGACAAATATTCAGGGGAAAAAACCTATTCAGAAAAAGAATTAAACTAATAATATTTTGAAAAGTAAAAGAAAGAAATGAAATGTTATTTTAAGAGCATGAAGATGGGCATCAAAAATGTTCCCTTGTGTCTGTGCTGTTTTCCTCAGCTTATCTTAAAAGCAGTACTTTTCTGCTGGTTCCTTAAGAGATTCTATAAGCAATTTAAGTTATTTTATACATGACAGATGTAGCTAAGCTCCAGTGCAAGGCAAGGCTGTACTTTGCAGCACAGAGAGCAATGCAGTGTATGAGCTGAGTTTCTCCAGAAGTGGAGAATGAAGTGACGGATACTTCTGGGAAGAAAGCAACTGCTTTGGAGCACTCAAGTGATACAAAGGGCCTGTATGGGACTTGAGTTTCCAACTTCTCAGGTTGGCTCATATTGAATTTCTTATCAGGTTTTACTACCTCCTTAAAGAGGAAATAATTTGTCTACAATTAGTAAAGCTCTTCTACCATGAAAAAATAAATTTTACCTGTTCTTACAAAGAATACAAAAAATAAATGCCAATACTTTCTGAAGATATTCCTGAGCCCTTTAAGAAGACAAAGTGCACCCTCTGATGTGGTATAGTTGTGCCCTTAGCATGCAAGGAACTTTCCACATTCTACTTTTAATAAACAATCAAAAATTTATAGCAAACATTTTCTATAAATCCACAGTTTCTAATTAAAAGTTTGTTTTGTGGAAGGAACTCCAGGTGGTATAATTAGTGAAATATATTTTAATGATAAATTTTCCTTGTCCTATTTTTTCTTAATAACAAAAGATGTCCTATGCATTTGAGATGCTCCCTATGGGTTGTATATAAGAGCTTGGTTAATTAGCTAATCAACTTACCCACCTTACCTTTTTAAATGTGTCCTGTTTCACAGGTGTAATCTCAAATTTTATTTGGGATAGAGGAGATAAATAAAGCATTTAGTGCTAACCCTAGCCTGCACAGAAGAGAAGATTTTGAGCTGTCCTTCGAATGTCAGTTTCTTAAGGGGCACATCAGTCATGGTTCTCAGCCTCTGGTCAGACTGCTCCACCTTCAAGCTATCCAGGTGTCTTGTCTATTCCAAATCAGAATAGCCTAGATGCTCTAGCATGACTAAAATATTATTACTTCCCAGTGTTTCTGAAAAATACCCCCATTTGCAGGCTCTTCAGACTCCCCTTTCCTGCACTTGTGATTTATTTGGGTTTCTCTTCATATTTTTTTAAAGTTGCAGTGAATACATGGGTTTTATAGAACTGGTTTTCTGTCTTTTTGTTTGCTTTATTTTGGCTCTATAGTTCCAATAGTTTTAAATATTTTATTCTAATATGTGGTGAGCAGTGACCAAACTTAAAACCATTCCATGTTTTCCTTTTTATGTTCTGTCTAAAAAGATTTTTAGTTTCTGTTCTGGGTGTTTGACTTTGGATAGTATTTCTTTCAAGAAAGGTAACTAGAAACCAAACATTTGGATTCAGTCTTGGATTTTATGAAGTTACTCCAAACATTGATCTTTGAGGGATTTTTCTAGAAGTTTAGGTTCTCAAAACACCTTCTAAAGTGAAACAAATGGTAATTTCTGCAAATATATATCTGAGACTAGGTGTGGTCACTGTTGGTGAATGTAGTCATATGAAAGAGATGGTAATTACATGGCCCTATCAGCCTTCTCAGTTCTTTTCTTCCTCTCTTCCTTATTCCCCAGTATTGTTCTCCAAATCTCTCCTGTAGATAGTAGGTTTTCTCTGAACACCCTGAGCAGTGTAATGCTGACCAACATGATTGCATTTCTGCCTGTTTTCCTCATGGTGCAGTCCCATTGACTGCATTCTCCTGAGATCCTAAACTGTATATTTTTATCTAAGATTTCTGGCATCTTTGACATCTGCTAAGAAAAAGAACAAAATCAATTGTAAAATCAGTTTGATCACCACCTTGAGTTTCTAGCTACTTTTGAATTTTATTAGGTAAGTAATCTCTAAGTATTCTGCAATATGTGTATAGCTTACAAGGTATTTGTAGCTACCTTTACTCAAATCCTTATCATTGATTCATTGGATTCAATGCAATTACAAAAAGGTAGTATTTTATATTTTATTTTGTGCTAATCTACTGTGAATAAGGGATATACATTGCTCTGTGTTGTAGAGCAGTACCTTTTTTTTTTTTCTTGAGGCTTTATTTCTCCTCCAGATATGCACTAGCCTTATTTCTTCTGACTGGGAAAAGAGCTTCTGTCCCTATAAACACTGTTGACATGAATAGAGTTATGGCTATTCCTGTCATGTCTGGTATTCCCAATTTGCCATATGCTTCACTGGTTTGTGAAGACTTGTACCAGCTGCTTTGGTAGAGGAAAAAAGAATATTTATATGTATATATAAGAGGATGTACATAGCATGTCTGTTTTCCAAAGTAGCTTAAAGATGCCAGTGGATTTAGTATCGCTCTATATAGTAAGTTGCATAATTATGAGAAGTATCTGAATAGGTGAATGTTTTTTTGCAGAGTATCCATGCAAAACAAAGACAAATCTTCACAAATTCGTGAAAAAGCGAAAAGACTAATATATTATTATGCCAAGAGGAAAGAAAAAAGATAAACTCTTTGCTGTTCAGGAAAACTCACATCAGCCAGAAGAGTAATGAGGATTATGAATGTACAGTCATCAGTGTGTATGATGTGCTGTAAACATGCTTTCTTTTTATTGGTATTATTAGGAGTTGGTAGTAGTCACTCCATGGTAGATGTCAGAATGGTTCATGTGGTTTTTAATTTCACATTGATTGATGGACTTTGAACCTCTGGCAGAACAAGCTCTGGAGTGCTGAGGGAAGACAGTCATGGTGACAGATGTGAAGCATGGAAGGAAACTTGAGGATTTGAATGGTGTGGTAAAAGACAGTCATTGGAGATGTAGGAAAAGAATTTTTACTGTCTGATACACTGTACAGAGGGCATCACTGTATTGGGGGACTAATACATAATTCCCAGTATATGCTTCCTATGCATATCCTTTTTGTGGTCTCTTGCACTGCTCTTGCAAATATGCTGTTTTCTCTTCTGCTTCCCTTTTCCTGAAGTTCAAATGAGGAACTAGTGTCCTCCCTTGCTCCTTTCATTGATTGGCCAAGAGTGCAGCAGCTCATAAGGTCCCTGCCCACGAATCCTGTCATTCTTTGTTCCAGAAGAACAAACACCAGCAACAGTAGTAGTTACTCCAACCGCATCTCTGAACCAGTGGTGATTTCCCTTCCCCTCCTCTGTTTTGTAATATCAGTAAAACTGCTTTTCCTGATCTGGGTAAAGGTAAGATGCTTTCCCTCTTATTTCCCCTTTCTATAATTTTCTTTTCTGATGCAAGTAGAGTTGTGGAAGATAAGTAAAAAAAATGTTACCTCACAGGGTTTCCTTATGGTGAGGGATGTTAAGGCAGAGAGAAACCTCTGTCTTTTCTGCAGTCCTGCATCAAGCCTGGTGAGCCCCTTACAGTTGACAAACACTTCTTGCAGTAGCAAAGACATATATTACCCACAATAGAGAAGCTCTAGGTAAAAATGAGTGTCCAAGAAAAACCTTGTTACATAGAAAAATCAAAAACCACTACAGTACTGAATATCTGATTATCTTCAGTCTTTTCCACTTTTGGGTCAAGTTTTCAAGATTAAACTCAAATTCATTGAAATGAATTTCAGATATCTTTGTAAATTTTTAAATTTTACCAGGAGGTAAAAAATTAGCAATTTTTCTGCTAATAAAAGCTCTTAGTATTCATTTAGCTTTCTAATTCTGGCAGCTGGATTTTAGTATTTTTATATAGATTTTGATATTCTAAGGTATAGACACCAATCCTATTTCTTTAAAAAACAAAAACAAAAACAAAACAAAACAAAACAAAACAAAAAAAAACACCAAAAAAAAAAAAAACCACCACATTCATGTTATCAGTGTGATGATGTTGTGGCACCGCAATTGTGACAGAGCCCCTATTTTGGTGGGTACATTAACAATGCCTGTATCTTTTTCATTAAACTTGGAGCAACTTAGGATGGTGGAAGGTCTGTCACATTTGGAGTGGCTTAGAAGGCCTAGAAGATATTTATTGTTGATTGAAATGCAAAATGCAAAATGATTGTATTGATCTTCTTTTACAAAACAGCACTAATAAAGTAACATACAAATCTAAGTTCCCCTTTCATGAAAAAATTGTTTAACTTTATGAAAATTAGGGGTGCATAGAGAAACTTACAAAAACTTACAGGTTTTTGCATGAGAAAAAATTGAGAACAACTTAATCGTTTTAGGTATAAGTGATCTGGGTAGTAAATTCTTGAAATCTAATTCTATTAACTCTTGGTAAAAGGAAATTCAAGGGGATGTCACTTTTCTACAAAAAAGGTTCATTGAAGCAGCTTCCATATGTGGTCCTGTCAGACATATATAGAATAGTTCCTTTGTATTTTCATTGTATACCATTTTTAATTCTTGTTTAGTCATGTTGTCCAGCTGACAAGCCTGAATGCATCTTGAATAAGGTTCAGAGCTCAGACTGAAGTCCAGTCATAGGTGTCTGCACTTGCAGTAGGTGGCAGAATTTTGATTTGTAATGAATGGACCTCCCACTTAAATCAGAGACAATTGGAGAGGGATTCTGCTTGCCCTTAGATAGGTGTCAAGAGTGGGATTTATTTGTTCAAACGAACGTTTCTAGTGTTACTAGAGATGCCTTTAGATACCTGAGATGTCCACAGAGGGTTAGCAGATCTAATGGGAGACCTTTCCTTACTGAGCTGGCACCTAAAAATTGGGCATGATATAAGAGGTCAGCAAAAATAACAACAGTTAAAATTTAGGCAATTAAGAACCCTTGTGAATGGGTTCATTTCTCTCTAGGCTCCATGGACTGTACAGATTGTAGAAGCACAAATTCTTCTTGATTGAAATAAAGTAATAGAAGCTGAACATGCATGTTAGGACCTAAATTTAAACATTTTAATGTGAAGCTAAATCCTGCCTTTGTACTTCTCTTTGAAAATAGTAAGTCCAAATCATAAAGAATTTTTCCCCCCTCCTGGTATATAAGAGTATTTTAATATAAATAACTTACTGTAAAACTGTCAAAACATGTTAGAGACATTTTCCCAGGATGAAAAACTAAGGTTAACCTGAGAAAAACAGATCAAAAAGATGCAATTTGGACATCAATTTTTATTGTGATAAAGGAAAGAAATGTTAAGGAACGATGTCTTTTTTTGTTCATGTTGTAATGGAAAGTGGCACAATCTCAGACTGAATTTTTAGGCAATTGCTGAGAAATACTAAGTTTTAAAGACAATCTCTGGACTCTGCTTACCTCTGGTAGGGTCAAATACCACTTTCTGGTGAAATTCTTTAAAAGAAGCATAAAGGAAGCTTCTATATCACCTCATCTAGACTTTTTCTTAGATAGGTTCCTGACCTTTCTCTCCCATCTAAAGGAATTGAGGTGATCACGTGTGTTCTTAATCTCAATGGCCAGCTTTAACACGTTGCCATATACAGTAGGAAAAAGGGAGATGTTTCCTGTTCCATTTTAGATTTTGTAAGATTTTATTTGCCTCTTCCCATTACAAAAAAATGTGGACTGTAAGCAGTTTAAGTTATTTCGAAATCTATTCAGAAAGCAAATAAATAATGGTAAGGAGAGTGAGAGGAAACATGAGTACGACTCAGTGTTGTTAAGTAGCTAAAATATGGCCAATCTGTTTTAAAATCATACTTTATTTTAGTCTTTTAATATATATCCTCTTTAGATTATAGCATTGGGCAAGAATAATTTTGGGGTTTTAATAGAAATCAATTTTTTTCTGGAATGGTAGTTTTTCACTAAAGAAGGCAGCTTCTGCTATTCCCTGTTTGCAAATTATGAAACAGGACTTCATCTATTCAGAATTACATGGTAACCACATAATTTCTCCACTGTTTGGAAAGCACCTAGCACACTGTGATTGCATTCAGGTGTAAATTTATAATCTCAGTCTCAGATTGACAGAATATTCTTAGTGGGAAGGGACCCACAAGGATCGAGTAGAGCTCTTAAGTAAATGTCCCATACAGGGATTGAGCTGACAACCTTGACGTTACCAACACCATGTTCTGTTGACATTGTAGGGAATCTGAATCTCATGCTCTGTAGGGGTTCTTCCACAGTCAGCAGCAATTTGCCATACTTAGTAAACTTTGGTACTCCCACTCAATAGAAGGAATTCCTGTTCACAAAGTCATGGATAGTTCAATCAATAATTTATCTATAAAAGGAATATATTCTGGGGACATATCTAAGAATTGTGACCAATAATACAGGTATTGGGTTAATTTGTAAATAAGTTAATAGCAGAAGCTTATAAATTATTTCAAAAGAAGAAAGCACTGTCTGTGAAACTGTGTTAGTAAGGAAGGCCTTTACCAATATAATGGTTAATAATTTGGTAAAAAAAGAAAACATGTCTCTTTTAATCTACTGGATACCACATGGTCCTTCAAGATAGGCCAAATGCCATTCAGATTGCCTTTTCTGAGATACGTGTTAAAATGTTAGATGCAGGCTTATTCAGTTAGACCTGTTCTTTGTTAGTTCTTGCTTTTTCACAATTTTAAATAAAACAAATAGTAATGTTTTCAATGAAGATGATAGATTTTAAGGCTGGAAGGGCCTGAAAGGAATAGAAACTCTAGAATGAATGACTCAGATAGGAAGGAAGATGGAGATAAGAAGGAAGAGACAAGGGAACTAGAAATAAAAGTGAAAGGATCACTTATTAATGTGTTCTTCAAAATTAAGTCAAAGGGTTTTTTTCATAGTAAAGAAGTAACTGGATAAAAGATGAGACTAATGGAAAAGCAGAGTGAGAAAACTGGACAAAGGGGGGAGAATGACATTAAAGGGAATGCAGACAGTGTAAGAGAAAAGAAAATGAATTCTAGGATCAATGAACAATTTCATATGTATAAACAAAACTCTAAATAGGAGATAAGACAGTGGTAATGAGGTAAAGTAATAGAAATACTAAAGATTAACCTGAGATAGAATTTCTCATTTGTGTACAATAGACTGCACACAATCTGACAAGTGTCTGGTTTAAAACTGTGTAACTTGGTGGGCTCTAAAGGGCAGCCATTTTTCTCATGACACAGTTAAAATAGTTGGATGTTCTTGGGCAGGCAGGTGGTTTTCCATATTATTTTCAGGGTAGCAGGTAATCCCCCCCCAGTCTTAATATAAGTGCATTTATTCTTGCATCTGCAAGCACTTCTCAGCTTTTGACAAAGTACAATAATAGTTACAATATTTGGTCATTTTTTGAAAGAGCATATTGGCTTCTAAGTAGTATCAAATAGATCAATGGTTAGGAGAAATTTTTCCGATCTCTACATTCTATTATATGACATCAGTTAGAGCTTGAATGTCATGTAATATTTAGCTAAGGGGTCTAATTAAAGTCTTGTATAAATATTTGTGCAATGTAATGCAGTGGCATGTATCAGCGTTCTAACAATAACTGTAAACCAAACACATAGGATTTTTTTTGAGAATAACATTCCTTCAGAATACTTACATTAGATGTATCCAGTCTTACCTTCCATGAATCAGTTCTGGGTATACTGGGACTTCTTTCTGATGCATGCTGATGGTACTCTGACTAGGAGAAATATCTCTGAGGAAGTTCTTCGCTGAGTTTCACACAAACAGGAGATGCTTGGGTTTATTCACTTGAGTTAACCCAGTGCAGGTGTGAATAAAAAAAAATTGTATCTGTGCCACCATGGCCTTGTTAGCTCTGATTGTATTGTTAAGGCATGGGAAACATAACTCAGTGTTCTTCATGCTCCAGTGGGCTTAGTTGTTTGCAGTGAACTGTGGGAGAGCCTTTATGTACTTCTGAGCATATGCAAGACTGTTCCTTGGTCAATGCTGTCAGGTTGGTTACAAGGGCCAAGAGATTTGCCTGGCTCTTTCACGGGATGTGAACTATTCATTTTCTGAAAGATATTTATTTACTTTATCTCAGCCCCATCCTTAATGTGTCTTGTATTTTTATGGGAACTTTTCTAGAGCAAAAATATTTCTCATGTTTTAGACCATCACTTTATATATGGAGTTTTCATACACAGTTATTGTACAACTCCTACTGGGCCTTTTATCAGTTGTTCAGATTTCTTGCAGATGGGTGATGCTCTCTGGTATCTTGCCAGTTACAGCTGTGGCATACTAAAAGCAATCTAGTCTTTCTTCTAAGGGTGACACAGCACCCATCACTCAGCACCTTTATATAGTGGTATTTTGATAAAACAGCTTTGTTTCTGAGCGTAAGGTTTAAAGGTGATGGCACTTACCTAGATGGAGGCATAGGTTCATCCCCTTGGAGGTGGCTATCTGAAGGGTCTACTGTCAGTCAGTGACCAAAGAGAACAAGTATGTCAGCACCTCTTACTTTGGGGTCATATTTGTTTGCATTCCTGACATACTTAGAGCATTTGGAGTGTTTCAAAGCCATGAGAATAATCATGCAGTCCCTCAGTGAGGTAGACAGCAATTACCCAGGTCTTGTGGGTTAATATTCAAACCTGTGAGATTAATGGGTCGTCCTTGGCCACCATGACTGCTAATCATCTTTGAAAATCAAATCCAATTTTTTTTTTTCTGTGAATGACCAACATCATGGCTTTTGTGTCCCAATGCAATGTTGCATCCTCAGGCTGAACATTAGTCAGTAAAGGTGAAGGGTTTCTGGGAGGGATGTTAAGGAACAGAGACACTTACTTTGCCTGGGATAGACCCAGAGGGAGAGAGTTGCTACCTGTACAGTCCCAGATATATTTTTGCTCCTTTCTCCTCTTTCTTTTACTTAATCCCTCTCTGAAATTGCTAAGATACTAGCTAAAAATAGTTAACACAATCTAGAAGCATTTTGTGTACTAAAGAATAAACCCTAAATGCCAGAGAACCGGCTGATCTTACAACTGAGTCTTTCAAGCAGGTTGTGCAGCGTACAAGGATTGCTTTTCAGGACTGCAGTTTTTGCAGTTAAAATTTCTCTGTTAGGAAATGTTTTCCTGCTTAATAAAGTGAGTTTTGTTTTTTTCTTGTTTGTTTTTTTTTATTTATTAAATTTAAGAGCAGAAAGAAAATTTGTTGGAAGTGTGAGAAACAGATTGTAACTATGTGAAATATGTATTTTATTACTGTGTTACAGCTGCCTATGCAGGAGGAAAAAAAAACCAAGAAACAGAATGGAAGTATTTTTATTCTTAATGATAAAAGTAATCACCTTCAAACAAAATTAATATAGAGTATAGAGTGTAGCATGTACTTTGAGAAAGATCTGAAGCCACATTTTTATTTACAACCTTTGTTCCTTTTCCTTCAACTTTGTTGATTTCTTCAAATAGCATATTTTCCTTAAATGCTTTGCAGTGTTTTTGCAAAAGTTATTAGTCAGGTAATATCATATAATTGTTTAGTACCTTTAATGTCATACTAAAATCATAATACTCAAGTATTATACATTTCAAATGGTGAGAAAGAAAACTGTGCAACTTTCCTGAACTGAGGAAAATTGGATTCTTATAAACAAATTATTAGAGGAATTAAGTTTCATATCTGAATAGTTTTATTCTGAAGTAGAGCTTTACTTCAAACGTATGACAGGGATGACATTTTCCTGACTAGAGAAGGAAAAAATGCATGTCTAAAACTGTTTCTCCCATCTTTTCTTATGCAGAGGTTTTATCTGCTGTTTAATGGGTAAACTTACTGTGAAGTATGGTTGCTTGTTTAACTTTACCCCTATTCAAGTCTTTGATTTTGGCAGGTTAGTTAATTCAAATAAAATTTGTGAAGTTAAGCACTTTCAAGAAAAGGCATAGGAGAACCTAATTTAACCTAGAGTGTCTCTTTTATTCTTCTGTTATTCATTTGAAGTGCCCTATCAGCTTGAACTGGCCAACTTCAGTCATTTTTACCCTTTTATTTTTTTCTCTAATGTAAACTGAAATTCCCTGCTGTTCGTGGTATTTTAGTGTTTAGCATCATTTAATGAGCAGGTATCATTAAACTTAAAAGGTCCTTTTCTGTATATATCTGATTAGTTAGTGAAAGAACCAAAGAATTCCTCTAATTTATCTTTGCTTCCTTGTTATATTTTGATGTTGGCCCATTTTACGTTTCAGTGCCTTTTTATGAAATATGAAATTGTAATTTTGGTGTGAAAGTAGGACAGAAAGTGGTCAAAATCTTTGGCACTGCTAAGATGTTTAAAGTAGTGTATCTTGTTTACCAATTAACTAAGAGAATGTGGTTTGTTTTAAACTTTTACTCATATAAATATGTGTGTTTCTACACATATAAATATATATAAAATAGATAAATTTTCTTATGTAAGTATTCATTGTCTGTACTTTGTCAATATACTTATTAACACCTGTCAGTAACCTTTGCAGCAGGGTACACTTAAATTTGGCACAAAATTCTTCCTTCCTTGTACATCCAAAAATCCTGTTGAACTCAGTAGTGAATTTTAATTTTTTGCAAATACAAGATCAGGGTCCAATTAGTTGATACAAACTCTGTGAAATGGAAAAACTGAAAATGATCAGTTATGAAGACTGTACATGTTTGTATATTTAGGCTTGGCCATTTTCAAAAAAGCAGTAAGAAAAGGTTATTTGGTTTATGAAATTCATTTTTCTAGTATGAAATTCATTTTTATAGTCTTTTACACTTGAAATCCTTCTTGAGAAGAAAGTCCAATTTAAGATTAGACTGTCATAACTGAAGGCTTGTGTGCTCTTCATTTGAATAACGGTTTGCTGGACCAGGACCATTGTTTATTCTGCCAGTTTGTTCTCTTAAGATCTTAAAGGTGTAAATGATTTAATCAATACTGAAATGAATTATTTCTGTTACTGAGATATTTGCCTAAGGTAATTCATCATTTGATATAGATATTGCCATGTTTTAAACAGTGACAGCTATGGTAATTGATTAATGCAATCCAATATACCATTCCAGTTTCCATTTCCCATTTTTGATGTGCTAAAAAATATTCCAGCATTTTGATTTTCTTCTTATTTTCTTTTATGAAATAAAATCTGGGAGATAGAAACACTGCGTGAAGAAAAAATAATGAGGGTTGAATGGAAGTAAAGGTCAGATATTATGTAGAAAGTTGCAGATGGCACTGTATGTCATTAACATTGCTAACGTCTAAAAAGATGTAACAGTGCTGCCTACTGGTAAGATGTAGTAGTATTAAGGCATTAAAGTCAATGTAGGGAAATTGTGTGTGTGTGCCATATCCTTTATTATAACAACAGTGTTCTCTAGTTTTTTAAGCCCTGGTAAGTATTGACAAGATCCATGGTTTTACATCAGGATTAATAATACATTTTTATATGTGTCACTTGAATGGAAACTGGATGCACAAAATAAGAAGCCTAATTCTTTTTCATTGATACCTATAAAATTCTGTCGTAACATAATTGTATGCATTCTGAAATATTTGTAGTAAAATTACTTATACTTCTATAAACTATTCTTGTTAATAATGGTGTCCTGCTTAGAAATAAGATACCAAATGAAAAAAGAGTCTTTCATGTTACTTGTAAATATTTGCCTTGTAAAATGCAAAAAAGGCTACCTTTTTAATAGTAGTAAATAAGAATACATGCAGATGCAAATCTTGTTATCCAAGAAAATAAAATCACTTTTCAACAAACTCAGTGGTTTTACTTACAAAGATGGAAAAACTGAGACAATGGACCATGGAGATTAAAATTTTGTTATTTTAAGTTAAATTATTGAATTTGTAATTATGTGTTATTTTAAAAAATAAGGAACTGTTTCACCCCTTTGAAAATTAGAACCTTCTGTTGAAATATCTAGGGGAATTACGAACTTGCCACTAAGTGTGTGGTTTTGAAACAGGGATTGACATTCACACTATAGTAAAATTGGGGCATAAAACTGGTGGCAAAACTCAGATCTTCAATATCCATGTCTTGAGATGTCATTAATTACAAATGCAGGCCAATCATTTGCTTATGTTTATATAAGAAGCACTTATTTCTTCTCCTAGAAAAAAAACCCCACAATTATTTGAGAGTTAAGAAATGGATGCTTTTTTTTTTTTTTTTTTTTTTTTTTGAACAGTGTTCCTGTTTGAAAACAGTCAAAAAAGCAAAAGACAGGGGCCAAAGAAACAGTCTGATATCCCTATGGTAAACAGCTTTACTCCAGGAGTGAGGAGCTGGAAATAC
This sequence comes from Vidua chalybeata, assembly GCF_026979565.1. Taxonomy (NCBI): domain Eukaryota; kingdom Metazoa; phylum Chordata; class Aves; order Passeriformes; family Viduidae; genus Vidua; species Vidua chalybeata. The sequence goes on from NC_071534.1 coordinate 47,161,671, forward strand.
TGAGGAGTTCTCATATCATATGTAGTCATTCATATGCCTGGATCCTTCCTCCCTGATGTAGGGCCGCTTTCTCGTGTTGAAATACCTTCCCTGGGAGTCACAGACTCTAAGCCAGGGCTGCCTGCAGGAGCTCAGTATCAGTTATGGAGATGATTCAGGGAGGTAATGATACTTGTTGCTACTTATCTTGTGCCACCTTGTCCTTGATTATCTTCAAAAAAAGGAAGAGATGCTATGAGGAACTGATTCTGATATCATCTATCAGGCTTCCACTTGAGGCACCTGTTGAGATAATAGAACTAGTTCCAGGAAAGATGCTTCTTCTACTTATTAAAATCCTTCTTAAAATAAACTGTTTGGTTCTTGCTAATTAATAGCTACTGTTTATTTAAAACGTGTAAATCAAAGATGTATATGGCTGATAGTAATGCAGAACTTTCTAGAGAGCAGCAGCAATGTAGTTATTTTGTATATTCATACTTATCAGTGAATGTGAACACATAATTTTTAGAATAGGATGCTTGATCAAGTATCAGTAACCTTCAAGAGGCAATTTTTACAAAAAAATGTCATTACATACCATGCAGAGTACCAGTCCTGGTTCACTTGGACATGTTTAATGCATCTCATGCCTGACCAGCAAAGATACTGCTGTATGCCCTCCAATACATATTCTATCTCAAATACAGTTTTACGTGTAAATATCACTCAGAGGCAATACTTTTCTTAAAACAATAATGTCACCCATACAAAGAAAATGGAGGTTAATAGCACTCCCACCTCAAATTTTTGACTTCTACTGAGAGCAAAAGGGACATACCATTTTCAGTCCAACCACTTCTCCACCTTTCTCCTTTCAGTGACATTCCAGCCCTAATGGATAACATTTGTAAAATGCAGTCAATAAAACTTTAGGATCACGTTGGTGTTTGACTAGGCTTGGTCTTTTATTTCTTATAATTTCATCTGACTGCCAAATTTAAGCAATTGAGCCCCATGACAAAAAGAATTCAATACATCATAATGTATTGACTGAGAAAGCATTAATAAATACTGTATAACATTATTATCCATGTATCCTAAGCAGGCATGATATGAAAACTGCATTTGCATTGTTGTAGTCATTTTTGCATTGTTCTTGCAGAATGAATATAGCAAGAAAAATGTCATTGTAGATTATGTAATAAAATGTCTGAAACTGTAATGCCATGTAAAAATGCAGTTTACTGTGATGTGCTGTAGCATAGTGCACAACAAGTAGATAAATTACTGTTAAAATAGATTTAAAATCCATTCCAGTAGATGCTTAGCTGACAGAGGGATATTCTCTTCCCTCATGCCTTAAAAACCCCAAGTGGAAGGTCTAAAAAGCTGTCAGTCTCTCATTTGTTTTCCATCATGAGTATTGAGATAAAGTAAGTTTGACTTAAAAAAAAACTTCTGCATAAACTACATTCAGGGAGGTTCAAGAAAGAGGTTTCTACCTGTTCTTCTTATGGAAGTAGCTGAGATATCCAAAATCAGAAGAGGGTAGAGAACTGCAAACTACTTTTTGAACTTCCTATGCTTATCTCAGTGCTATTTTCTTAAATGATTGCCTCTTTCACTCTGGTGCTTAATTGGCTGTTTTGTAGGTGTGAATATTTCTTGTATCTTCCAATGCAAGGGTAAGCCCATGATCTACCAACTAGATAAACATCAAATTGCGTGAAGGATTGTGGCCATAGGAGGATAACTGATCAAGCAGGTACACTCAAAGGTCAAGTGATGGTCAAGTAGATTAAACTTATCAAAAAAAGTGAGAAATCACTTGCAGATAAGAAAGAGCACCCTTTTGAGGAAGTAGAGAGCTTCATGATGGTTTAGAACACAAGAATTATTCAAGAACATTGGAAAATATTAAGGAAGGAAATAAGTGCAAGTGTATTTTATTTTGCTGTCAGCTGTGTTTTCTAGTTTTAGGTGGGGTTTTTGAGTGAAGTAACAAAGGCTCATGACTAGGATGAGGCTTGGTTTCACCAGGATGCCACTGCAACTGATTTTTATGCTATGTCTGGACTATTAATAAGATGTATGCAGGATTGTCCCCATGTACAGAGTCCCACTGCATAGAACAGCTGATGTCTATGGTGTAAATTTCCTGAGTTTTCAAGCAATTTGTGGCAAGATCCATCTGCTTATTTGAAATGGTTCCTGCAATGTTCTCACTTCTGAACTGTGCCCACAAATTGTCTTGGAGAGTGCTAGCTGGCATGAGGGAAAAGCATTTGAAGAGCAATTTTAACAGTTTAAAATGTAGGTGTTGATATTCTAGTGCTCAGAACTTTTTCTGGGAAGTATTTGATTTACTAGTACAGATCAAGCTGCCAAGTCCCTGGAAGTGGCAGCAAATGGTGACTTTGGGATTATGAATGGATCCTTACTAACCCCAGAGGAGTTGAGAAATTAGGTAGAGCTAAGCATGATGAGCATTCAGATGAGGGACATCACCCTGGGCTTTCAGCTGTTACTACACTTCATCAAACTTCAAAAAGAAAGAATTCCTGTTGTCAAATTCCTGTTTCACTTATGAGGCATCTGAGGTGTTGAGAACTGTACAGTGCATCTTTTTTAATCTCTCCTGGAGATGTTCCATTTTTCATGAGTAATTAAGAGCCGGAACTCCAAGACAAATGGGATGTATTTCTATTGAAAATTCTTAGATGTTACTGTGGGATAGTGGGGTGTTTCTTATGATCTCCTATTAAAAACAAAAACAAAAACAAAAACAAAAACAAAACAAAAAAACCACCAAAACCCAAACATTATTTTAAAAAACCCTTGTTTTAAACCCACAGCAAAGCAAAAATTTCTTAATACTGCAAAATGTTTCAAGAATTGCAAATGAACTTCTTTTCAATCTGTAATGTGTAATATATCTTTCCTTTATAGACTGATAAGAAAGAGAAGAGTCACTGCAGTATTTTCACCTATATAAGTTTTAAATAAGTAGTATTTGACGTATCAGTTAAGGGTAAGGATGTATGTCAAATGTCCTCAATACAGCATTGTGAGAAACTTGAGTGGACTAACTATTTGTGGTGTGGCTGGTGGGAATAGTTGGAAGATTTTAGTTGCAGACATGCTTTGAATGCCCTGCTGAATCAGATCATGCCAGGGTAGTAGATATTACATGAGTCACCAGGAGCTATGTAGTTACTTAGATATCCCGTAACACTTCTATTTGCCATGTCAAACATGACATTTTGCAGGACTGCACATCACTTGTTCTAGGGCTTGCAGCTTTTTCACCACTTCTTCCTCTTTTTGCTGCACTTCTGAAGAGTACCCATGCAACTGTGCTTCATGCTCAATGCACTGTTCTCCTTAGCTTCTAGGCATAATCCCTGTGAGCTTTGCAGCTCTGAAGGGTCCTACATGCAATTTGTGAATCACTAACTGCCTCCAGTGTGCGGAGCTATCACAGTGGTGCCTCTCGGCATATGCAGTAGCAGAACTTCTGGCACTTAGGTGACATCTTTTCATCCAGGGAGGCAAAGCTTTGGATTGCTTTCAGAGACTTAGAGGTTTCAGTGCCACCTGGTATTTTAGGCACTTAATTGCTGGTTTGCAACTTGTCTGTGGGAACTGAGACTGTCTTTCAAAGATGCTTTCAATGTGTTTGTGTTGTACAATAGAAAGTGCTGTAGTACATACTCATTCTGCCTGAGCTAGTAGTGATCCACACGAGTACTTCTGCGTAGCACAGCTGCACGTCCGCGCAGAGACGCTCATTTTGGTATTAATGCTGAAAAGTCCTGCTGAGTTTCTGAGCTCCATTCTGCAGCCTGCTTGAATGCTGATAGTTTGTGTTATATTTAACTGCAGAGTGTAGTCAAGCCTTTAGACTTCCAGGTGTGACACTGGATTCTGAGGAGCTTCAGTGTTCAAAAAATTTGTCATCTCTTCTGTCAAATTAAAACAAATTTTTTTTTTGATAGAATTCCTAATTTGTTGAGAAAAATGAGAAAAAAAATAAACCAGCCATTTTGTTATAAGTTTTGGCAAAGTATTTAAGGAATACTAACCCCAAATAAATTAGACTCCAAAGCTGGTTAGAAGGACTGTAAATAATAATATGGTAAGATAAGAACCTTCTGTACCCTTCTGACATCTCTGCTCTTATTTAATTAATTATCCAGAGTACTACTAAACAACATGTTAATGCAGTCCAAGGAAGATACTAATTGGTTAGAGGTGTCAACACTAACAGTACTAAAAGAGTAAGGAAACCTTTCGGCACATGCTAAGTATCTGTACAGGGATGAGAAAATCAAGATTCTGTCAGCATTAAATTAATCTTAGAAAATGTGTATATAATCTCATTTGCCATATATTTTATTTTATATTTTAAGCATGGATAAAGGTATCTGAGTACCTATAAAGATCAAAATAGAGACACCAGTCACACAACCAAAGAATTAGACAATTTTTTTCCTCAAAGTAAGTTAATACACTCGAGAGAGGGTAAATTGAAATGCAGGAACCCAGACAAAAGAGACATTGGGGTGAGGAAATGACAGTGAGGCACATTGCACTAGGTCTTAGGCCACCTTGTTTTCATTCCTGTCTCCGCTGCTAGCTTGCTACATGACCTTGATCCAATCAGTTCCTTATTTTATGCCTCAGTTTTTTCATCTGTTAAAAAATGGGGATAATGATACTGACTTGCTGATGAAAAATGCTTTTTAAAATGTGGGTGCCATTATAAGCAGGGTATCAGATCACCAGGTCGGTAGTTATTGGTTCATAAATTTGTAACTATAATGTAAAACTGGGTAATTTGTAACTATGATTTACTACATTTAAATCTGAGCCTTGGTTAACCAAAACAAAAAAGAAATGCTTCAGTTTCAAGAGAGATTTTTTGCGGGATTCAAATGACTTAACATATATGTATAGTATGAATATTAGATTTTGAGATGAGCTGGATGTTTTTTAAACCATGTCTAAAGCTGTTTGCAGCAGGTGCTCCAAAGTGTTCTAATAGATATCAGAAAATGAGTTACCAGAACAGTGTTATCTAAGTTGATACACAGCTACCCAAGTTAGCTGTGAGTGATGGGATTTGCATGTCTTGCTGCAGCCCTGTGTGGACTACCCAATGCAGTTTTAGCATAGACTACTGCACAAAGTTTGTCTTGGCTAATATGAAGGACATGATTGCTGCGTGGAAGTTAGAGCAGTGATCTGAGCACAGGCAGGAGGCCTGGCATGTCCTTAATTCAGCAGAGCTGCTGTGCTTGCTGAATGAGTGTGAGAGCTGGTCTGTGCGTGCACAGGGAAGTTCTGCTAACACTACTATCCATCCTTTGGCTGTTGCATGCAACAGCCAGAGATGGCTTGGGTGATGTCTGCAGTTCTTCAGGATATCCATTAGCAATCCTGGCTATTGGATCATGAGCTTGTGGTGGAATTGAGGTAGAAAGGGCCCCCTGGAAATGATGGATCACAGTGTCCCACTCAAAGCACAATTCACTGAGATCAGGATTCTGAGAGTGAACATCTGCTGCAATGTCACTCCATTGTGAATGTTTTTCTCTCATCTAATCAAATATTGTTGTGTTTCAACTTGTGTCCATTGCCTTTTTCTTGTCACTGTGCACCTCAGGCTCCACCCCTTACCCTTGAGGGTCCTTGAAGACAGTAAAGGCATCTTTACATAGCCTTCCCTTCTGAAGGCTGAACAAACCTAATCTTCTCAAACTCTCCCTGTTCATCATGCCCCTTCTCCCCTAGCACCATGATGGTATTCTGGTGAACTCCTCAGAGTCTGTTGGTGTCTTGTGCAGAAAGAAGCCTGGAGCACAGTCATTTTCAGCTGTGTGTCTAGACTGCACAGATCTTACTCTGAAAAGATATTCTGTATCCTGGTGGCTCCTGACCGTCAATAGGGGGTTCTTACTGCCCGGTTGCAGTACTTTGCACTTGTTTTGTTGAGATTCCACATGAAGTTCATCATTGTCTCATTCCTCTGATCTATTGAGCTAACTCTGAATAGCATCCCCTTTGTGTTTCCACGTCCCCTCCACACCACACAATTTGGGACCACCCATACATCTACATCCATATATCTACTTGGGTGCACTCCATTCTATTGTCCAGGCTGTTGACCAAGATTCTGGACAGAACTGGTCCCAGGACTGATCGCTAGGAAGCATCACTAATATCTGGCTGCAGTTGGTTTTCATATAGCTCATATCAACAAACAAAAAAGCTGTGTTGGAACAAGCAGGTCTCAGCTGCCTGTGGGCTGATGAGCAGAACAGAGCTTCCACAGTGAATCTGTAGTGCAGTTTCTGGCCCCAGAGAGAGCTCTTCTGCATATCAGAGATTATAGATCTCTCCACAGTGCGATACAGTCTTACCTCTAAGAGGCTGCAGTACAAAAATAGGGCAATTATCTAAAAAATGTTAGCATGCATAGACCTCAAAGACCTAAGAATAGGCAAAGAGTGTAATATCATATGTAAACAGAGTAAATTACAGAAAAAATTGCCTGAAAGTCAATTAGAAATGATTACTGAGAAGCATGTGACATGACAGTGGGTTCTGCAAAAACTGAGTCTTGTATAGTCAAAATCTTTTTTTTTTCTCACATTTGCTGAGAAAGAGATGAGATTAATCTTTAACATCATTGTGTTTTCTAATAATTTTGTATGTGTGGTACTTCTGATGTCTGTGGCTGTTAAATATGTTCTTTGCTGCATTGTTACATTCTAGTTTTTTGGGCTTCATACCAAAGTCTCAGCTAAAATAGACTGGGGGTGAAATACCATGAAAGGTGGGATCAGAGGTGAGCTGCTAAACACAGATATGTATTTCAATTATCATTATTATATATCTTTGTTTATGAAATATATTTTCTGGCTTTTATATTCTTATCATAGTGTAATATGAATAGCTTTTTTCAAGATTATGTGTAATTTCTAAATCCTAAATTTTTTTCTCCCTAATGTGAAAAGGGGAAAGAAAAATGCTATTAGTCTGAAAAAGGAGGTTTCTTTTTAATGACTGGACTTGAAATGCAATGGAAATTCACATTTCTGCCCTAATCCTGTAAGAAATCCCATTAGATAGTGGCTCTAGTGAAACTTGTAGGTGATTTAGCTCCTGAGTATGCTGATCTGATGCTACTTGGGATAGAAATCTCTGTTTGTGAGTTTAATACTGCATGCACTCTAGATATTCTATACCACTAAATCAGTGTAAGTCTGGTGCAGTAGCATAATCTGCTTTACTAGTTAAAGTAAAAAGTTAACCTTTTACATATTTCCCTGCTGTTGATGTGAGTCTTTCCTCCTAATGCTTTCCCTATATACTAGCTCTTGTAGTTAGTGATCATTATTTATTTAAGTTGCCTTCAAATTAACATAAAATTAGCAAAACCCACTTTAGAAGAAAAGTGTCTGGCACTCTCCTTCACTGCAGTGGAGTGCACCTGTTTACACTAAGCCACAATTTTCTCCAAATGTCTGATTTAAAGAAAAACATAAATGATAATTTCAACTACTCTTATGCCAAATCATGTCAAAACATTTTTACTTCTGCACATCATCATTATTCGTTTATGACTGCATAGCCGTGGGAAAAGCTTTTCTTAGTTAATTACAGACATAAAGCCTGCAGAGGGAGCTCAAACCCTTGTTTATGTGGGCCTCACTAAAATAGCATTTTTTTCTACAGACAGTGGAGAAACTGGTTATTTAAATATATCAGAAATTTATCCTTCAATGTGTAAGGCTTTTTTAGGTGGAACCTAGCTATTTTGGAGATACACATGAAAATAAAAGCCTTTCCGAAGTGACTGGAAAGAGTGCGGATTTCTGGGACTTGGTAGGTGGCACTGTTTGAAATATCCAGAGCTGTAGCAGCCAGACCTCCAAGACTTTCTTTTCAGTCCTCATTCTGGATGGAAAATAACTTCAGTAGGTTACTGTTCTGTCAGGTCAGAGCCAAAATAGTGCAGAAGACCAGATTGAACTCGGTGAGTTGGAGCTCATAACAAGAATGTGGAGCTGAAGTAAATGAGGCCAGGAATAGATAAGCTGAGGAGACTGTTGCAGAAGTTTTTTAAGGAAGGACAAAGAATGCCTTAGTTTGGGTAGGAGCAGATGACAAAACTCGTGGTTGAAGGAGGTTTTTAAGAAAAATGAGATTTACTTTGCTGACTGTGATACATTTCACTGTGAATGTCTGGAGAGGAGAAAGGTACATAAATACCATTAGGACAAACCAGTAACATTGCAATCCACTGTTTGCAAAAGTAGAAAGAAAAAACCCGACATATGTAAATCTAGCAAACAGATGAATCAAAGTGGTGGTGATGTTTGGAAGGATGATACTGTGCTCCTTAATCCTCCCCTTGGCAGCTGCAGGCAAGGGCTGGGATTGGCCAATACCATGTCCCTATGCTGCCCCAGGGGGTCTCCAGTTGCAGAAGGTCCCTGCCCTGCATTTGTGAAGTGTACTGAACTTTCAGTCCCTTTTCTTGGAGATTAAATGAGAAAGGACTACGTTGTTTTCTATCCCATCATATATTTTGGTTTTGGAAGAGACGGGAGTGTCTGTGTAGCCAGTCTGGGAACCTGCCCAACTTGGCTGCTGTGAAGGCAAAACATGTCTGCAAGATTGTTCTATTTTGAGAGTCCTTTAATATAATTAAGGATGGATAAACTCATTCTAGTGGTACCATTGGGTTTTTTTTTGTGAAAATAGGTTTTCCCTGTGATTGCTTGTTGTGCCACTGGCAGTAGGCTCTGGGACATGCTCAGAACAGCCTGAAAGAAAGACTGGCTGCTAATGGCAAAAGTCTGTTAGCAACAAAGGAGAACTGGTTTGGTTTTTTTTTTTTTTTTTGGTGTTTCTAGTGAAATTGTAAATATTACTATTACCAGAATTAATGAGGCAGATGGTGTATCAGTTCATACTGAAATACTAAACTGTGTTCTCAGGGGAAGGGTTTCACCAATCACTCCAGCTTCTTTCATATCTTGTGTATACATGTCCTGGTTGTGGTCAGAACAGGGTTAATTTTTTACAGTAGCTGGAGGGGATGTGGCCAAGGTGAGGAGGTTATTCTGTACCACCTCACATCATTGCTGGGGGTTGGGGAAAGGAACGCTTTTCTGGGTCCTGTAAAGATGGCAGATGTAGTAGTGATCCAGTATTGTTTATTGTCAGGGGTTTACCATGTAAATCCTTTCTTTTCTTATACCTTTTGTTATTAATTTGTTTCTGTTATTGTTAGTTTTCTTATCTCATTGCTGTTTCCAGTAAATTGTTCTTATCTCAACCCATGCTCTTTGCCTTTTTTGCCTCCAGTTGGAGGACGGGGCAGGGAAATGGCTCATGGTTTTAGCGGGAGTACTAAACAGAGAATAGCGTTCCTAAACCACAATAATATGATAGAGGTTTTTAAAATTCTGTCTTCATGATAGTATAAGTGGTCTTTCTCTAAAATGTAAATGGTATCTTTCAATATGAGTTTTTTGTTTTGGTTTTTTTTTGGGGGGGGGTTAGTTTTTTTTTTTTTTTCCATGTATTATTTATGTGTTCTTTACTTTGCTGGAACAAATCTTGAAAATCTCAAGTGCTGTTTTACTTGGAGAAAATGGGTTGGTATACTAACAGGTTTTTTGGAATGAAATATTGTTAATAAATGGTTATTTACAAAAACAACCAGTCGACTAATCAGTGGGTTGTAAATAGTGAATTGAAATTTGTTTTTCTTCTTTGTTGTATCTTTAAATCTACAGTCATCGTTCTGTTGTAAATCTACAGTTCCTTCTGGTGCACCCACAGTGATCTCTAGTACTGGGAGAAAATCTAAAGCAGGGCTTTAGACACCTCTCTCCCTCCAACTTGTTCCAGTTTATTTTATTGCCAAAACCTCTCAGAGGTTTGCAAACACCCCAGATCAAGAACATATTTGTAGTTTATTGCAAACAGAGGCTTTTAGGAATAAACTTGCCCAGTTCACTGTTTCTAATCTAGTATCCTTGGTCACATGCTGTAAAGTAAAAACTCTTATTAACCAGTTGGTGCCTGACCATCTGTGTGTTGTAGTTTAATGGCAACTTACTGTTAGCAGCAAAACATGATCCATCCTGGATTTACATGGGTAGAGAGATTTATATCCACAAGAGTTAATTACAGTATGGACAAGCTATTAACCATTCTTACTGGCTCAATTTTGAAAATAATAATAAATTGATGTAGAATAAATATTGCACTCCTAGTAAGTTGCTAAATTCTTCCCCAAAGAAATTTATTAACACTGTTAACTTTCTGAAAGAGAAAAACATGTAAGTGTTGACATAGTGTCAACAATTAAGGACTTTTGGGTTTGAGTGGAAGGAATCAAAATCATCACTGGAAACCACAGATTTTTTTTTCTTAAGCACACATGAAGCAAAATGTTTTGAGTAAAACTTTGTATATGAACTGCACATGTGACATGCATTGGCTGCCTGGTTATTCTGTTTCCTGCTGGTTTCCCGATCATCCTCACTGTATCTGTGCCAGTTTCCATCCAGGCTTTCTCCTGAAGCTTTCCCTTCCAGGAAGCAGTCTGACAGCAGATAGGATTTTTCACCCTTGGATTCACTCCAGCCAGACTGACTCCCCTTACCCAGGACAATTCTTCAAGAGAAGTCTTATGACCTTGCTTGCCCCCACGAGTCCCTGTACCATGCTGAGGGACACACAATTCACACCATTGTCAAGACCCCATGCTACTGATTTGTGGCCCAGTCCTCTCAATGTTTAGGATACTTCAAACTGAAAAATGAATGAAAAATAATGATTGTACTTTGTATCTCATGGTCATCTGAGGTGCAAATAAGTTGCAGTCTGAGTTGTATAAATTGTGAAGGTGGTGGCTCACCCACTGAGGGGGTCCTGGCCTGAGCAGTGCTTACGTGTGCTGGTCCTCACCAGTGCTGTTGGGTAGGATTTGCTTCTCCAGTGTGTTTTCAGAACCATTGTAGCCATAAGTCACAGGGTTGCGATAAATCTTCCCAAGTGTATTCCTAGACAGCCCCAGCAGGATGGCAGAAGCAGTGAAACTGTCTTCAGTACGGAGTGAACTTTGGTTTCCTCAGTGCCTTTTCACTGCCAGTCTCTAATAAACCCTTGGAAAGTGAAAACTCACCTACAAGAAGCTTTCAAGAGTTTGTGTGCTATTCACTTCATGTCTGCACATAGCAAACAATAGACATTGTTTTTGGAAAACTGGGAAATTAGCAACTTGGAGGGCAAAGAGTCACTCCTTCCTCTTCCCTGTGCATGCTTATGATTGCTACCAGTGTTAATCATCATTAATTGAGTAAGTTGGGGGGAAAAAAGCTTGCTAAGCAAGCTTAACTTTAAAGACTAGAAATTTGGAGGCCCTACCATAACATCTTCTTTAATTATATCATCCCTGTGTGTTCTCATTATAAAAACACAATTTGAATAGAAACAGTACAATTCTGATATCTAACTAGTTACCCATGATATTAAATGTATGGATTGCATTTTTAGATCAGGAAATCAGTGAGAAAATGTTATTTGGGATTTATTTTTTTTTAAGATTGAATATGGTGTTGTGTATTATGTGATCACATATACAAAAAAATGTAAATAAATAAAATTTAAATGTGGTCATTAATATGTAAATAGATTATTGTGTTTCCAGGGGATTGTAAATGGTAGGAAGTAGATGATCTTTAAGATCCCTTTCAACCCAAACCATTCTACAATTATATGATTCCAGTTCTTTCTTAGTCTGTCTGTCTGTTCTCTCACACATAAAAAGGTTTTGCAAGATTAAGCCTATGATTTCTAGTTATTAGTATTTAAATCAATACAGGGATTTCCTAAATATTGGCCGCGCATCTTGAAATTTGTGTTACTTAATGCTGGTATGTACTGTTCACATTTCTTCCTCTTAGTTCTTGTTAGTGTTCAGGACTGTTCTTAAACCACTTCTTTGGCTTATCAGTGCAAGGATTGCTTATAGATCCTGCAGTACTAGAGATAGCATCCAACTGTTGCAAGAGCTGACAGTTGTCCAGAGGATTACAAGTGAGATCATATCGAGTTTGGGGGGATCTTGACCTGTTATATGTTCTTTTGCATAATTGTTGCTAGAGGCAAAAGGGCAGGAAGGGTGCAGAATTAGAGCAACGCATTTGATGGGAACTTGTCATCTGAAAAACAGTTTGCATTGCCTGTCATCTTTTGTTTGGAAGAAAACAGGCTGTGACATAATACCTGTCACTGCCAGCGGGTTTTTCCCTGCACCCAGGAGTGAAAAATCCCATGCAGACACAGTCTGGGCTACCTGTGTGACTTCACAGGACCTGGCTGTTCTAGTGGTCTGGATTTGCATACAGGGGCCCACCTACCCCACTTAAAGAGGGAAGGAGATATGGGGAGATGTAAAAGAATTTTAAAAAAGAGAAAGAAATATCTAACTACAGCTTTAATCCTGGGAGAGGAGATCAAGAAATGACTTCTAGTGTTGCTTTTGGGCCAGAAAGAATTCAGTGCAGAAGGGAGAATGGTAAAGGCAGACCATGCCAAGTGTACCTCTAGGTTGTTAGTAGGGAGATGGGCCAAAAACTTGCAGCAATGAGAGGAAGTGTGGAACTGAAAATTTAGTTTCTGGTGAAAAGATGGGAAGTGAAAGAGAGAGAAAATACATAATTCCCTGATACTTGAAAATGTTATTTTTTAATTACAGAATAGTACCCAGTGCTGTGACACCTTTGGAAAATTCATGCCTTAGAATTAGTTCTAATCTGCATAATAGAGTAGGTGTGTTGACTGTTTTATTTAAGAGTGTGGAGTGTGTTTTAGGAGATGATGATGGTGATGATGTTGATGATAGGAATACTAAAGATTAAAAGGTTCTTAACAAATGCAGTGCTATCATACTGAAAAGCAAGTTCTCCCATGTTTCTTTTTTTTCCCTCTCTTTCCTGTGCTGCATATGGTTTTGAAATTGTTTGCTAGTTTATTTCTGACTTAGGCTTTGGTCAGTATTTTTTCTTTTTTTGCTTTTATAAATGCCTGATATCAAATATTTTGGACTGAACTCAAGGTTAATGTAATTTTAACCAGCCAAACTTGACGTACCTCTGATATAGCTTTGTGGAAGAGGCACCTATCGCTTGATAGCTGTGTGAAACTGTTGCCTACAGAGATGGGCTCTTGACACTGTCTGCCAGCCTCAGGCTGTCCGCTTTGTGTCTGCTTTAATTGAAAATTAATAGTTAGGGGGTTGCTATGGAAATGATACCATTGCTTGCAGACAGCAAACCCAGCTTTTTGCAAAGAGACACTAGTGGTATTGTTTGTCCTTGTTGACCTCAGAAGTTCAAAAGCCTGGAGGAGGAAAGGAGATGCAAATATTTTACTTAAAAAAATTAATTTGCATATTTATAACATTATTTTTGAATGTCAAGTTATCAAGTTTTTTTAACAAACTTTTGTGGGTAAAATGAGACTGTAGGCTTTTAAATGTTATGTTAATTGTTATTACACCGCTTTGCAGGTTGATAAGGCAGTATTGCTGAAGAGCATATTATGCTACCATTCTAGTGAATGTAAACAGATTCGTGTGAAAATGTTATTTGACTGATGTGATAATGGAAACTATCATTTA